>NC_136073.1:288285684-289636934 GCF_964261635.1 Lissotriton helveticus
GAATAATCAATCAATTTGGAGGAAAAAGGTAGAATGGAGTT
Organism: Lissotriton helveticus; assembly: GCF_964261635.1. Classification (NCBI taxonomy): domain Eukaryota; kingdom Metazoa; phylum Chordata; class Amphibia; order Caudata; family Salamandridae; genus Lissotriton; species Lissotriton helveticus. Next base: position 288,285,726 of record NC_136073.1, read on the forward strand.
ACATATTATGTACAAAAAGATGGACAATAAAGTTCAGACTATGTATTTACACGAGTCATACTCCACAATGCTCAATCAATGGACAGTTAGGACATGGAGTTGATATCAAAAGAACAGGTAGTTGTCGACGTTTCGACCCTCTGAAAAGCGCAGGTATTTCTATTATCCTTGCCATGGGGTCTTCATCAGGACGTGTGTCGGGGCAGGCAACCTGTATCATGAATGGATAAGGTTTGGTGAAAAGGAGTTCGTGGCTGTGTCCATTAAAAACGTTCAAGACGCGTTCCTCGAAGGGGAACTCGTAGCTGTGTCCAGTAATTGCGTTCAAGACGCGTTCCTCGGAGGGGAATGATTACTTGGGAAGACTCGTGGACAAACGATGTCGGGTGCCGATTGAATTAGACAGTATCCCGATTGAACTCGTGTGTATATCTGGGCGAAGATTTGGAGACGAATGATCCCAAATACACAATGAACGAACTATGGCGTACACGCTTTAAGTTCCATGAAGGTATGATTACAGGCGCAGATGTTGCGAAAGCGATAGAGTTGTTGTTCTCTTATAGGAGTAAGGGAAACGTCTCTAGATCATTGTACCAAGACGACGTATCAGGTAGGAAAAGAGCGAGACAGTACCCCATGAGAGAGGTTCCTCCGGTTTGGAGGGAAGGTGATGCGAATGCGAATCCACCAATTCTGCCTCATTTCCAGCGTGTATGGGTACATGTCCCCTGGAAAAGATCCGAAGTCTTAGCACTCAAGCAGACACTGCCTGATCCTCGTAAAAACCCGACTGGGTATTATAAGGAGTTATCGCAAACTGCAAGCTCATGTATAATGAATTTAGCGGATATAGACATGTTGTTTGGGAACGTTGTTCCACATCCTTTATGGAGCAAAATCCGTCATACGAACCATGACCAAGAACTAGGTGACTCATGGGCGAACATTACCGCTATGGATGCTAGACAAATAGGTGGTTTTAAACCTGAGCCGTTAATAGCTGAACTTCCCGGTAGGATTATCGCGTACATGAAAACAATAATGCCTGAAGTACGCGTAAACTGGGACAAGCTATCTGCGTGCAAGCAGAAGAAAGATGAGAATGTGTCTGACTTTTTCACAAGATTTGAGGAGACTTTCACCGATCATAGTGGTCAGGATATGGCTACCGAGGGTGGTCAAAGATTGTTTGTAGACAAATTCGTACATAATTTAATGCCTGAACTGTGTAATAAACTGAAAGATTCAGAGAGTGCTTGGGCTGTCTCTACGTCAGAGCAAATTTTAGCTACAGCCCAGTACTATGAAAATAGGCGCAAAGACGAGCTAGATAAAGTCGACAAAAAGACAAAAGATTTAAAAACTAAAGTTCTTCTCCAGCAAGCCTATCCGCCTCGTACGGCTAGTCAGCCCAATTATCAACAACAACAGCAGTATTCGAGAAACGCGCAAGGAAACGAGTTTTCCCATCAGCGTATTGCTTATGGCCCGAATCAATGTGCGTATTGCAAGGAAGAGGGTCACTTTAAAGGTAATTGTCCGGCTCTTGCGCGACGTCTGAGCGGTGCTTCAGGTGTAAGGGGAAGAGGTGTTCAACATGCCCCTAGAGGTAGGGGCCGTGGAAATTTCACCCAGAATACAACTTCTTTTCCGCCTCAGAATTCGATGAACAGCTTTGACCAACAGAATAATGAATCGTCTAGGTCAGCTCAGTACTATGCTGACGACTATTACACCGAACACGAAAATGAGGGTAACGATTGCTAGGACAGCCATGGACAAAGAGAGGGAGTTGTTTCAGTTCCAGTAGATCAGAATGGACCTTATGTCGAGGTAATTACCTCAGGAGTGTCAGAGCCATTTCTGCTGGATACTGGTGCTACAAAAAGTTCTATCATGCACTCGAAACTTCCTGGCGCACCTTTGTCTGGCGAAATGAATGTTTCAGTAGGTTTCTCTGGCGCCCCTGTTAGAAACCCGATCTCTAGTCCTATATCTCTTTCTATTGGCCCATGCGAATTAGAAGCACCCCTCATTCTTACAACAGGTTGCGGTGAAAATTTGTTAGGTTTGGATTTGCTAAAAAGGTTATATGCGACTTTGTACTGTTCCCCCTTGGGAGTACAACTTACTTTAGGTAAGAAAGTCATTTCTCCAATGTATTTGTCAAAGGACAATATTCCGACTGAATTGTTATCACTTCCTGATATACTTTGGGCTAACGGCTCTAATGATGTAGGTCGTTTGGAGATAGCACCGTATGTCATAACATTTAAAGCCAACGTTAGGTTGCCACGTATTCCCCAATACAAAATATCTAGCGAATGTGAAAAGGCGTTATTGACGATTGTTTATGACTTGATTGATAAAGACGTCATCGAAGAAACAACAGGAAATGTTTGTAACAGTCCAGTTCTGCCCGTCTTAAAGCGTACTGATCCTTTACAACCGCCTGTGTATAGGTTCGTCATCGACCTCAGAGAAGTGAACAAGATAGTTATCCCACAGTTTCCAGTTGTCCCCGACATTACTGCTTTATTGACGATGGTTCCAGCTTCAGCAGCTTGGTTCTCGGTGATTGACCTGAAGAACGCTTTCTTCAGCATCCTGATTGCTGAGGAGAGTAGAGATATTTTTGGATTCAATTTAGGAGGACGAAGCTTCCGCTTCAAGTGTGCTCCTCAAGGCTACTGCGAAAGCCCATCAATATTCAGTCAGGCCCTGAAAACACAACTAGACACGATTGTTCTACCGAATGGCTCAACTCTGATTCAGTACGTAGACGATCTGCTGATCGCTGCAGACACTGAAGAGATTTGCAAGAAAGCTACGTTATCATTATTACGTAACTTATGTGACATGAAGCACAAAGTCTCTCTCTCCAAACTACAATTTTGCCGACAAGAAGTTACCTACCTAGGTCACATCTTGTCGAAGGAGGGAAGGAGACTGACACCAGAAAGAATACAGGCAATTGCAGAACTGAGTGCCCCAAGGACACAGAGAGATGTTCGGGCCTTCTTGGGCATTACATCGTACTGTAGACAATGGATACCGAATTTCTCACTACTAGCTAAACCCTTGCTGGCACTACTCTGTAAAGACACGCCAAATCCTATGCCCTGGTCTGAAGATTGTCAGACGAGTTTCCACGAGTTGCGTGATGCATTATGTTCGGCTCCTGTGTTGGGAAACCCCAACTACAGTAAGCCTTTTACATTATATGTCCATGAGAAGGAAGGTTGTGCATTATCAGTTTTAACACAACATTTTGGGGACAAACAGCGCCCATGCGCGTATTTTTCAGCAACTCTAGACCCTGTGGCTAAAGCCCTACCAAGTTGTCTGAGGGCTACCGCCGCAGCAGCTGTCTGCATTCGACAGTCTGCTGGATTAGTCATGAATAATACTCTGATCGTTATGGTCCCGCATGCAGTAGACATTTTACTAAACAGGACGAAGACACAACATCTTACTAGCGCTCGAATATCCAGTTACGAACTTACACTGCTAGCAAGTCACATCCACATAAAGAGGTGTGATACACTGAACCCCGCAACGTTATTACCCATTCCGACAGAAACAGACAAGATTGATAACCATGACTGCTGTTTTAGGACAGAAGAAGAGACAAAAGGGAGAGTAGACTTACAGGACACTCCCCTTCCTGAATGCAACGATACTTTATGGGTTGATGGTTCATGTTTCAAGCTGCCGAATGGTGATACGACTGCAGCATATGCCGTAACGACATTACACACCATTATAGAGACCGCGCGCATTTCCCATAATTCTGCACAAGCTGCAGAGCTAATTGCGCTTACCAGAGCATGTGTGTTAGCGAAAGGAAAGCGAGTGAATGTGTACACTGACAGCCAATACGCCTTTGGTGTGGCTCACAGTTTTGGGAGATTGTGGCGTGAACGTGGATTCCTGACGTCACATGGTGCAAAGATACAACATGGTCAGCTAGTTAATGAGCTCCTCGAGTCACTGACCTTGCCACTACAAGTTGCCATTGTGAAATGCAGTGCACACAAAAAGATTCAAGATGATGTTGGCCGCGGGAATGCATTTGCAGACGAGGTTGCGAAAGAGACTGCAAGGAACACGATGAGTCGGATGTATGTAGTAGGTCCCGCAAGATGGATTACGGATGTAGGAATGTGTGAGGACACCATTGAAAGCGTGAAATCTATACAAGCCGAGGCAACTGAGAAAGAGGTGAATGAATGGAGAGAAAGTAAAGGTAGACTAGACGCGAATGGTTGTTGGGTCGAACTGTCAGAACACCAGCGATGGCTATTACCTAACGCATATGTACTTGCAGTAGTAACCATGGGTCATGGAGTTGCGCACATTAGTTCGAGAGGAATCTGTAAAGTATTGGCCCCAGTATGGCAAAATGGTAATATCCCGAAATATGCAGAGAATGTGGTCAGAAACTGTATGGTGTGTTTGAAGTACAATCCCGGTAGGGGAACCCCAACTCCAGCTGGTCATTTTGCGCCTCCAACGTATCCGTTCGAGGTTTTGCAGCTCGATTTCATTCACATGGAGAGATGCAACAATCTGAAGTATGTGCTCGTTGTTGTTTGCGCTTTCTCCAGGTGGGTGGAAGCGTACCCCCTTAAGGACAATACTGCCTTGTCAACTGCCAAAGCCCTTGTCAAAGAGTTCTTCCCGAGATTCGGTATGCCTAGAATCGTCTGGAGTGATAATGGAAGTGAATTCGTAGGACGCGTGATGAAGAGAGTGTGTGAGTGTTTAGGCATACAACAAAAGTTTCACTCTGCGAATCACCCCCAATCAGCTGGATTAGTAGAGTGCTACAATGGCACTTTAAAGCTCAAATTAGCCAAGATCCAAGCCTGTACAGGTCTTAAATGGCCTGACGCCTTGCCCCTAGCACTCTTGTCAACCAGAATGACCGTCCACTCCAGGTTAGGACTTAGTCCTCATGAGATAGTGTTTGGCCGCCCAGCCAACGTCTGGGGCGTGCCAAGGCCAAAGAAACTCAGTGAAATAGAGCACCCCGTACTGCTTGACTATTTGTGCGAATGAACAACTAAATTGCGTGTTTTACACCAACAGGTTCACAGTTCCTCTCCGCCAGCCTCTGACGATCCAGGTCACTCCATCGAACCCGGCACGTGGGTCTTGGTGCGGAATTTCCAGCGCACAAACAACGGACAGCCAAGGTGGACCGGACCGTACCTGGTACTTCTTTCCACAAGATCAGCTGTTCGGGTGGAAGGCAAAAAGAACTGGGTGCACGGGACCCATTGTAAACGGGTCCCTCTGCCCCTTCCATACGACCGGTGGGTCAACGAAGGAATTGCCGACTCCGAGACAGAATCCATACCTCGCTTCATCCCTTTCAGCGATGCACGTTTAAAAGAAACTGGTACCGAAAAGGAGAGTGATCATATTTTACAAGGACTTGTGCCACCGTCAATGCAGTTGGACACTTCAGAACGTAAGACATTGTTTGAAGACCACACCGTACCTGGGAAACAACAATATAATCTAAGGTCAAGACAAAGAGACTAATAAAAAGCAAACTAATGTGATTTCTTTTCCCCTAAGAACTATTTTTGATTTTTCAGCTCTCTCGCCCAGCAAACTTGCTCATTTTTGATTTTCGAACCGCCATCCGGTTCTGCTGCTAGGGTTGCGGTTGAAGTCTGGGGAGTGCAACTGGGGACGTTTAGGTCAACGGTTCTGGTTGGTCCAAGGGAGTTACCCCGGACTGAACAGAGCGCACTCTCTGGCAGAACCAACCTACCACCGCGGGCAGCAACTAGAGGATGGAGTTTCCTAGGGTAAAGAGACCTGCCAGACTCACGGACTTTGAAAGACAATTATGCCCGATACTGGCCAAAAGAAGTTTTTTGATAATATGTATTTTTATGTTGTGTAGCATAGCAATGTTCTTGACTGGTTATACCCTATTCGTCTTTCAAGTTTCCTTGTTCTCAAATGACACTCGGCCAACTCCTCCTCTCACTCTCTCCACACACTCCTTTCACCCTCTACCTGAACACGAGTCTGCCAGAAGACTCGAATTTGTAAATAACTCATTCATTCAACTTCTACACCAACACCAGTCCATAATGAACACATCGAACTGTTGGGTATGCGGACTCATGCCGCACACGACTGATAAGGGTATCCCATACGTCATCCTGCCTTTCAGTTATTATGGTTCTCTGTGGGCTTTCCAGACCATGTTCCTATTCGCCCTAGAACCATACCCGACCCGTTCTACTGAGAGTGATTCCAGTAACAAGGCACTAGTAGCAGGGATAAGAAATATGAGTAGAGAGTTCGACACATATCTAACGATTCCCAAAGATGAACTCACTCCGTACACTCGTTGGAACGTAACTAAATATGGGGTTTACCTGAGTAAGAGCCAGACAGCAAAGAAATCCCGCCCAGTTTGGATAGTACCCAACCGAGGTCACTTATGTTTACAAGGTATCGGTAGGGATCCCAAAGCACAATTAGGAAAGAGTATATGCGCGGAAACATATGTGTTCGCTTCCCGAACTTCCCCTATATTCTTAGCAGCCAAAGGCACGTATTTCGTCTGCCATGACCAAGCCTACACCTGGTTGCCCCCTGACTTCTCAGGTACATGTTTTATCTCATTTCTGCTGCCTCCCACCTACACGGCCAGAGCAGATTACCATCGGACAAGGACAGCTAGAGGTGTCGTGAGTAAAGACGACACCGCGGGTCAGAAATTCGCTGACTTCGCAAAGGGTTTTCTGCCATTTTGGGGGCCTATGGTGAACAGCAGGAATATTCGCCAGTTATCGAGGATAGTTGAATCCGCCGTGATTACAACGGCCGGAGCCCTTGGCAATTTGGCGACCGAACTTCAGTCGGATCGACTTATGACCCTTCAGAACCGAGTTGCCCTAGATATCATACTCGCCGATCGTGGTGGTGTGTGTAGAGTGATCCAATCCAGTTGTTGCATTTTCATCCCTGATAACGCACCGACAGTGTACCAGGCCATCTCTAAGCTACACGAGATATCTGGTTCCCTTCACGTAGAAAAAGGGGACTGGTCCTTACTAGGGTGGTTCTGGGAACTGATCGCTACCTGGGGATGGAAAACACTGATCTTCATTGGGATGATCTTAGCACTTCTGTTTATGTTCTGCCTGTGTGTACAGTGCGCTCCTGCACTATGTGGCCTCTGTGCTACTTCATGTGTACGGAAGCCTGTGTCAAGGGACGAACTGAGCAACAGAATGATGCTACAGCAGCATCTCCACGAATTCCTTCATACAGATTTAGACTCGGATTAACATGAATTATTGCCTTATATGAGGGCAAAAGGAGGGTCTGTGGTTCTGAAATTCTGGACCCTACTGTTGTCCCGGTATCGAGGTCCGATACCCGTGTCCCGAAACATCAACGTACCATGACGAATTTGGTGTCGACGAACCGATAATGATTAGGACATCATTCCTATGCATTTGCGTCATGATTGAGGCATGCTAACACCCCTGAATCGTAGTTTCCGTCCCGACCCCTCAGACTCCATTTTGTAAACGGTATCCATCTTGTGTCTTGCCCTCATGATAAGTCAATTAAAGGTCGAGCTTGATCTAAAAGGACACGTCCACCTTCCCTGACTCCCCCCTGACCTGTCCCAACTGACTCCCTTGCCTCCAGCCAAACCTGTTTGGGCAGCTCCTCGCCCAGTGGCCTAATACGATAGCATCAATGCATAACATGCCCCAAACCATTCACTACATCCAGATCATGTTTTCTACACACACGCCTGTCCGCGTTCCCTGTTTATGGCCAGTTTTATGACTAGGAGGTGCCTTCTTTTATTGGGGCTTCACCGATATCTGATGGGAGTTCCGGGCTTGGCTGGGTAATCTATCACGAATTGGACATCTAAAATACGGACTTGCCTACATGACTTCGCTCTTTTGTATTATTGCAGAAATATGTGTATAGCCATATCATAAACTCAAGAATTCTTGCTTGCAGCTATTATTTTTGTATATAAGGAGAAGGCTGGTTCTGTAAAAACGAACAGTCTCCTGAGAACACATGACCCGTGTTTGTCGTGCTTCTAGGACACCTGTTACTTGGTAGCTGCCAATAAAACTTGATCTCTGACTGCGACTAGAAGACTCAGTGTTTCTGTGGTCCGGAACAAGGGAGAACTCAGAGGTCTTCGGGTGTTATCCCCTGGCACCAAACGGGTTCCTAAAAACCCGTTACCTCAGTATTACTAGACTCAAATGTCTCCTTAGCCATTCTGGCTAGGTCAGTAAGTGTGTTAGATGTCCACCTTAAGTGTTTCAAGTTGGTTCTTAGCAAACCTACTTCGATTGGAGCACTCGTGTCTTGGAGGGTTTGTTTTCAATTCTAGGTGTGGATACGAATGGCCCCTTTGCGTGGTATATTTGACAACATATTTCTTCGGGTGCAATAGTCGAGGTAAGGTATAGTCTATTATTGACTGAATTTGCACAATGAAATGTATACCTCGGAGGTCTGTCGTCCTGAGATCTGCCTTTTACCACTGTCAAACCCATGTGTTTTAAGGCAAAGTCTAATGTTTGCATGTTGAAATCAGGATGGTTTGATGGAGGACAAGATTGCAAGTGCACCAACCAGATTGCATTTTTTGCTGCTAGATGCTCATCTTCATCCGGGGTATGAATTAAGTTGCCATTGAAGTCGCCTGTCACACTTGTTTCCCAGAATGGATTTGTAAACCTTACTTCAGTTATTGTTGAGATTAGTTTTTTGACTAGAGCAATCTTTTCTTGAGTATTAGGGTGCGCATAGCCATTTATCAACTGCCTGTGGTGTTGGGTGTTTATGCCAAGTGATGAACGTAATAATTTTAGGCCAGCGGTCAAAGAAGGCATCTGTTTCGAGGTGGTGTTTTATGCAGTAGATACATATACTGCAAGGCCCCACTTTGGTCTCCGGAAACAATGTGATTTTATGGATTCGACACGATGGATTGTATAACCTGCCAATTGCACATGCTGAATTATCCAGGTCTCTTGAAGCGCAATGATCTTGTATTTTCCCCAGTTCGGTGGGGGGGTTCACCGTCATGAAGTTTATGCTTTGCCCCAGCACTATTCCAAGAGAGAAAGTTTAGTGAGACATCCTGGGACTTGCTAGTCCTTTGTTTAGAGAGTCACTAATTTCTAGGGGCATTTAAGGCTGATGCTATCCAGTGCCGTTGGTCCTGAATCCACTCCCTTGGCTGTTTACATTTTGGTTGGACAGTTGTTCCCATTTTATTGCTGGCACTTTGTAGAACCGAATACCCAAGGGATGATCCTGGTTCGATACCAAGTCTCATGGACAGCATTGTATGTATGTATGTATGTATTGCGACTTATATAGCGCACGTATCACCCGAAGGTATCAAGGCGCTTGCTTAGGGAACCCGTCCTGGTATTCCCCTGTGAGATACCCCGGCAGGGTATCCACAAGGTGAAAGCCAGGCATCCCGCCGCGAGGGGCCGTAGTGGAGATTAAGCAAGCTATTGCCCAGAGTCGCAGAGTGTGACCCCGTGAGTCGAGTAGGCACCAGAGCGAGAATTGTTGAGTCTGTGGAATTTTGAGCCCGAGACCCGCCGAGGCGGGGAATCGAACCCTGGTCCACGGCTGATCTCAGCTTCCGGGTCTGCCGCCTCTAACCACTGAGCCACGCTTCTCCACTAACATTAACAACATTAACAAGGGTAGTGGGGTAGCGTGGCTGCATAGGTTTTGAGAGTGTTTTACCCCATGCTTCAAACTGTTGGCTAGATTTCATAATTAAGAATGCAATCTTCCCTGTTCTCCAAGTGGGGAATGTTTGTTCCAGTTGCTTAAAATCATCTTCAGGATGGAATTTAATTGATAACAAGTCTGAAGATTTAAGGTGCTTCAAGGTGGGAATTTCAGCAAACAGTCTCATTATATTTCCCCTGTTGTGGATATCCTGCTGGCCTTGTCACACGTACTAGGGTATAGGTAAGATTTGCTGATTTGGACTCTCCTTTTGCTGGTACCGTGTTGTAAATAATGAGGTGTGAAGAAACATCTGCAAATCAGTATTTTGCTAGCTTGGTTTTTGGACTGCCCCATTATCCTTTTGCTATTTAATATTAATTACTAACCAACCACTTTGGAAGTTGTTCTTTTGGGAACAGCTTTGCCGGCAGCTTCTCATGAGTCCCTAGTATAATCATTGCTTATTAAAGTAATTGTTTGACCACCAGGTGAAAGTCCTTGGGTGAATTCTTTGTTGTTATTGCTCCCGTTATTTTACAAGTAAGGATTGCTACTTGTCAAGATTGGTTCAAACTGTAGTGTTTCCTGTGTTGCAAAGGACATGATCCTATCTGCCTTTAGACCCTGGATGCGCTGCCAGGAGTACTTCTCCTTCTTAGGTCGAGCTTTAGTGGCAGCGCGCGTGCGCTGCTCGCTTTGCGAGGCATGCAGTAGTAGAGTATGGGAGACAATATGCCCTCACTTTCCATCTATATTTTTCATTGGCTTCTGTCATTGCCCTTTGTAAATTCTGTCTTCTGATTGATTATGAGGCTTGTTAGTCCTGCCTTATTATGACACATTTGTACCCTCCTATGGTTATTGGCCCCTTTACTTCAAGTGTTACACTGTATGGTACGTGTTATTTAGAGCACTATTTTTCCCCACCCCCTCCCCTGCCAGCACTCTTGCTGTCCATGCCTTCTCATGCCCCTGGCCCCCGCCCGGCTGCACTCCCATTTGCAATGCAATAGGTAGGTCTTAAGTAAATGCGAGTCCTATTGCATTGCAAATGCTTGTTTTGTAATGCTGCACATGCACTCTGCTCGCTTTGTTTTGTTTGCCTTGCAGCACTTCTTCACGCCATCCATGATTGTTTGGCCTTATCGGCTGGAATCTGAGGCACGTTGTGTTCCAAAAATCACCCCTGCTGTGATCCCGCTGCGTGTGTGTGATATTTTGCTGAAAGCCTCCCTGTGCTCGGCGGCGGATATTGGCCGCGTCCTGACCACCCAGCATCAGCAGGCAGGCCTGTGTGCACAGCACCGCCACTCCCCCACCCCCACACCTCCCTCGAAGGTGGCTCTTGATACCGTGTGCCACCAATGGCAATCTGTGCCTTTGCAGCCGCCTTCATAGAAGGAAGGTCTCGGACGAGGGCCCTGCACACCGTATGCCGCTCTGCCTTTTATTTACTCCAGTGTTAGAGAGTGGCCATGCCCTGCCATGGTGGTGCCCATCCTTTGGGATGGTGTCTTACAGTCCTTGCTTTATAGCGCTTCTTTAATTCAGCATGTTGAGCACTAAATGCAGCACCACTTGCACGTGCTCTCTGCGCTGCTTGCATCACGCCATTACTGTGTCAATGGCTGTTTTTAACTTCACTCTGTCACGCAGACCTGATTGTGCAATCTGCAACTTTTTGCAGGGTTTTTGCACCCACACTTTCCTTTATATTATTTTCTGCAGCATTGAAACACTTGTTCTCTGGTGGATGTTGACATCACGGGCTGTTTTTTTTTTTTTTTGTATTGCATTACATCCGTGGCTCCTAGCAGAGGATGAACATTTCACAATAAAGTGGCTGCCGGTGGCAGAACAGGCAGTGAGATGAGGCCTGATTAGACCATCGTTACAGCCGATTTAGCATCAAAGGTAATCTGATTTCAAGGCTCCGTGACCTGCTACTGGATTTGTTTTAGGTTCTTCGAGAGCTTTAACTGCTGCATATTTGCAATGGTCTGATGTGTTCAAACTGCACAGGATTCTTAATTCTACTGAGGTTCTGTACGTATGTATGCGCTAGGATTTTTGGAACCAGTTCATTGGCGAGTTGTGGCGCAGTATACGTGCCACGTCTCCCCTCAGCTTCATATAAATGTGCAACAACTATAGTGCAAACCCCCTTGCCCGTGTTCCAAACCTGGAGTGCACGGAAGGTGACCATTGCTCCAGCTCTTAGGTCGTCATGGATTCAGTATACGATACAGTGTGAACCTGACCCATGTTATGTTTGGAACCTTCCAACGCATGCCTTGTAACTTGAGCATTATAAGCAGGTGGTGTCACAGTGCTCGCGCCAGGTGGTGTGATGGCTTTTGTATTTCGAGCTATCCCCTTCATTTCCTCTCCCCCTGATTCCTAGGATAAGTGCTGGCATACTCCTTTCTTGAACCACCTTTAAGAGGCTCCGGGTCCATGTTGAGTACTGTTCCATGTGGCTCATTGAAGATGCCTCTGCAACAGCTTGCGTGTTCCTAGCTTTTGCGCTTATCCCACTGCGCTGACCATTCTCTTGCTTCTCCGGACACTTGTGCCCTTATCACATCTTAGAAGGACACAATATTTTTATTCTCACAGAAGCCAGACGTTTTCCTAAAATTAATAAATCACTTTAATTTCCTAATCCCCTTATTTTAACATGCAGTCAGTGGCATCTTTTACAACCGAGTACTTTCCTGTTGGCTGATCTGTGCTGGATCCTGGCAGCCACTGGTGTGTTCCTCGTTCAGGATGATTCTTTTAGTGCCCAACTCATGCTATCTTCGGTTAATGTTGTGGTGCAGTAGAGCACTGTTACCTAGGGCCAGTGTTCTAGTTTTGTGCTGGGCCTTGGCCCAGAGGTCTACGTTGGACACCAAAAAGGCAAAACTATCCACACAGTTCCATGCCACACTATTCAACTCCACACATAATTCGACACCAAACCACATAATACAACTCAACAATACAATTTCACAACACACCACATACGTCCACTTCATGACACAAAATTCAGCAACACACCACATAATTAAACTCCACTACCTACCTCCATACAACCCAAAATGCCATTCCACATATTTGCACACCATAACATACAATCCCACTCCACATAATTCCAGCACACTCAATACCACAATCACTATCCACGTAAATCCACAGCACACCATGCAACATAATTCCTCCACACAAATCCACTCCACACCACACAATTCCATGCCACTCAATTCCACACCTAACTAATTCAATCAAACCCACATAATTCCACTAGACACCACATACATACACCCCATAACACATAGGTAAAAATATTGCCATTTACAATGGCAATAGCTCTAACTAAAAAAGAAATTCGAGACCAATTGCATTTCCAATGCTGGTTTCCATGTTGCAAACTGTGCACAGATCCAATTTGAGTCTGGATGTTTCCCGATGCCTTTTGTGGGTTATTATTTGCATCATCAGTTAGTTGTGAAATGTCTAATGAATCTGGTGGTGACGGCCTTTCCTCAGTTTCCTTGTCCATTGCTGGGTTTGTTGAAGTTTTCACGATTGCTACATCTTGTTGCTTATGCTTATCTTAAAAAATGGGGCTTAGTCTGTTCCTGCATGGGGTATCCTTCTCATGCACTGGAGGTTCTTTCTTGCCTTCCCAGCACACTTCTGTCTCTTGGTTTGGACAGTGATCATGGGTTCGTTTTGTTCGGTGTCCTTCTCGGTTGCCTGGTCAGAGAGTCGCGATACGTGCCCCAGGTTAATAGGCACACCAACTGGGTTACTGGTTGGTTTACCTAGTTCCGATGTCGGGGATTCCTCTGTCATCAGTACTTGGGGACAGTCGCACTGCTCTGTGGTGTGCCTAATGGCCATAGTTTCTGACTTGTAAGTTTTCCTTTCGTTTAAAATATTCGTTAAAATGCCTGGTATGATGTTTATCTTGTCAATGATTAGGCCACACGCACACTCTTTTTGTACTACTGAATTGGTTTCTTGTACCCCTATTATCAAGTCTGTCAATTTTTCAAGTTTTGCGTTTGTACCGGTGATGTGAGAAGCTCTTATGTTCATAAGGTCAGTCTGGTTGCCTAGCTTGTCTGATTGTATATTGAACGCCGTAATAGAATGCTTGTAAGACGTTTAGTAGTGAGGTGTATAGGTTTGATATATTATCCACTTTTAATTCTAAAATGTTGTGCTTCTCATTGCTTTCAACGCCTATACGTGGCTCTATCGTTTTCCTTATTGACCTTGATGCAGAGGCGTGAATAGTCTTGCAGTTGATACCATCTAACTGAGCCCACCTTGAGAGTCCTGAGTCACTTCTTGATGACTTATGATCATTGCTTTCGGTCCTCTTTGGTTAATTGTTCAGATGCACTTGATATTTCAATTATTGATTGCAAACGCCCGTCAGGCTCATCAGCCAGATTGATAGTCTTGACCTCCATTGCCTGTATTAAATCTGTGTTATTAGTTAATGAAATTGGTTGAAGCCAGGACGTATCCACCTCTTCAGCAATGTTTTTATTGCAGTGGTTATTTTCCTGTGTAGAGGACCGCGGTGATTCTGGATTTGGAGCCAATCTTGGTGTTGGATGTGGATAATTTGATATGTGTACCTTGGCCCTGAATCACAAACCTATTAACACCTAATGTCTCAATGTTTGCTGGAGCTATTATTTTTACAACATTGTTTGAGTTTAGATTTGTGCTAGATTGTAGGTCGCCGTCATGGCCTAGTATTGAGTCTGGCTTTTGAGGCGTAAGTGGGTTCGGCAGTCCCATTATATTGTCTGTTGTTGAATAATTTACTGCAGCTGTGTCCTTTAAAAAGGTGAATTTTCCACTGGGGTTCATTGTGCCAAATAGTGACTAGACTGGCGATATCAGTGGGTTGCGCTGGCCTAGTCTTGTTTTTACTGTGTTATCTAGAGCTTTCTTAGGCATCCTTGTAGACTTTTTTTCGGTTTGATCGCTTTTGCATAGCTTGTTGTCCGAACTTGCCAGATCTCATTTCACAACTTATCTCTTTAAGGTGTTTGCACCTACAATGAATATCAGCAGGTGCATGAGGGGCTCAGCTTCCACCTGGGACAGGCCACATGCACCTGTAAATAAGTCTGCCTCTTATGCTTGAGGCTTTAACCGCAGAGGTAAAGAACATTGCTCTGTGTTGCACGTTTGCCCAGTGAGAGTGTTTGACGTCTGCCCCTATGCCTGATTGGTATTTAAGTCTTGAGAGTTTTGGGCACTGTAGTAACAGGATCCTAAGCCTAGTGAAGAAAGAGAGCACAAAGAGGGCGGTGTAGTATCACACTCAGGGCTTTAAGTGGGGAAAAAAACTGGGGGTGCTCCAAAAGGGGCAGGGCAAACCTCAAAGTGGTGTGGCCTAAGTAGGGGCGTGGTCTAAATAAAGATAACTAGTGTAGCAGTACCCCCTGCTCTGACAAGCCGTCAGCTCTAGGACTCCTCAGAGCCAGCCCCCTCTGTGTGGCAGCCCAGGCTGAGACAGCTTCCCAGGCGCGCACACAGCCGCACCCGAGTACTTCACAGGTCTTTAAAAGACCATTTGCATATTAATGATTCTTTGTTGTTTTTTCACCCCTTCTTAGAGCCCCTGCATCTCCACACTTCCTAATACTGTGCCCACAGGCGTTTTGTTCTACAGTGCAAACGCTCCCTCCTACCCTTCATCGCCCCGTGGGTATACCAGTGGGTGCTTGTCGCAGGATTCTGAATAGGCCCCTCTGTGGCTTTAACACTGGTGGTAAACACGCCGAGAGGCTTGTGGTGTTCCAAACAACTGGGCGATGCTGCACGCCAGCGTCGCAGCGCACGAAATCAGCCTGCTGTTCTCACACTTGCAAAATTGGGCTGTCGCATCCTCGTAATGATGCGGTCACATTAAATTTCCTTCTGTGCAAACATGTTTGTATTGTTTCACGTCTAACTTTTGTTTGACTGGACTTTTACAAGCAAGTTTCCCATGATCAGAAGAAAAGAAGAGATATCAAAATGTAGGCAGTTTCTCACACGAAGTGGTTTAAGCTGCTAAATGATCCCACTTGAGTTGCCATTGATCGACACAATGGTGCGATGAAAGCACACTACCAAGGAGTTTTGGGCACTCTAGTTGCGCCTCCGATCGAGCTGGTGTGGGGATGCCAGGGGTACTGGGAGTGCATTAGCTTGATTTGCTTAAGCAGTGCGGGCATGCTCACCCGAAACACCAACAAAAACCGGGACGCCTGGTCACCCTACCTTTGAGGCCCGAAAATAGAGCCCCGTAAAGACCCGCTTCGAGGCCCCCCCAAAAAACTGGGGGTGCTTAGACCCCCCCACTTAAAGCCCTGATCTCACTGCTAAATGTGACTTAGATTAGTGTGTAACGTTCCCGTTGAATTGTGTAAATTGCATTCTTTTGTGAGATTGGAGTATTTTCTATGGCATAAGCGATAAGTACTGTTCTGGACAATACACTATTGTGCCTGTTGGTTGGCTGTTGAGTTCTGACCCCACCACAGTGCCCTCATTGAGAAGCCTGTAACTGCTCCCTCTCCACCCTGAGAATCAAGTGCAAACGGAATTTACTTGCCCCAGTTCGCGGAGCAATAGTAGGACAGGCCTAAGGAAACTAATGGCAAAAGACCACACCCACCATGGTTGGGGCTCAGTAACTCCCCCGGGTGCGAAACATCCTTGATCATTTTGATTGCGTTGTAACATCACATATTCCACGTCAGTCTGGCATTTGGCAGCACTCCGTCCTCTCTACAGTCATGTAAACATGGTCTACAGGAGAGGGGTCTTTATTGGGTTACACTGATACAGGCCTTTTACCTCTGATAATTGTAATCCTTATTGTTGTCGAGGCTAGCTTCTTGCGCACATTAAACTTGAGTTACGATGTTCATTCAAGTGATGCCCACAGGGGCCAGAGGCGAGGTGTTAGGTCCAGTCGGAGCAGCTGGTTTCCACTTCCATTGTCGGAGCCCACAGTACACAAAGCAGCAGCTGCGTGTTTCTCCTCTGGGGAAAGTCAAGTGTTACCTCCCCGTGATGGTTCTAGTCATGAAAATAGAAGAGAAGGAATATAATGGTATCAGGGAAACAAAGGTAAAGAGTGCGTTCAAAACCAACACAGTGCCAGAAAACTAAAATATAAAATGCCAAGTATTAATTAGTCGATACTGAGTTGCTCATTTCGACCAGCGTGCTATATCCGCAAGTTAATCAATGTGCCATAATTTAATATACAAAGGGTGACGCTAGAGAATTGGGCGGAAAAATGAGATATACAAGTTGGGATTAAAGTGGCCTTTTTTTTTTACTGGTTCCCGCCACGCAGGTGGGGTATTACCTATTTTTGTTGTTTGATGCACCTTTTATCTGCACCAGTGATATGGTAAAACATGCAGCCAGCCGGCGTTTTATTCTGCAAATCCCTGAGTCTGCAGACTGTAAAATAAAATGAGCAGAAATTCGGTTTCTACATCTGGTTGCCCTTTACCCCAGGCTGTATATGACACCCAACACTTTAAATAGGCAGCTCGAGAGAAGGTTAGAGAGGGGTCTTTACATCTTGACTAAAACTAGGTGCAGATTGGTTGCTAGATGAGCAAGCCATGAAACAGTCCTCATTAGCAAATACACAAAGCTGCAAATATACTGATGGGGGCCTCACATCTGCACTTGTACCAGCGTCACACTCGACTCTTGACATCTTGGCTCAGACGTGCACAATTTCAATGGGTGCTCTTAAATTGATATTGAAGAATGTGTTTTTGTGAATGCAGTGTTCCGGCTCATATGATTTGACTTATAACCTATGCAGCTTAGTGGCCCCTTGAAGCCCTCTTGTAGCTGAAAGTGGCAAGCGCAGCAGCACAAGCAGTTAGGGAAGTCTTTTGCAAAGAAATCCTGCAAGAGCCAAACTTTGGTCTATCGTGACTTTCCCTACACTGGACACAGCTTGCTCAAATGTGCGGCAACAGCACTCCAAGTCCTTGTATGTGAATTCATACTACACCAAGCTGAAGCTGGTCATCGTCAGGGCTCGAGTCGGGGTACCACGCGGGTGGCATCCCCCCACTTATTTTACCGGGCGCTCGATAACTGGAGCAAAGAAGAAAAATGGCACTACTTTTAAAATGCACTGCATGTAAAGCAGGAGTAAACACCTGTTTATTACTCTAAAGGAATTAGAATAAAATCACATCTAAGGGGTGAGCGAGGGGAGGCAATGAGTCTGATTGTGCAAGCCACCTTTCGTGACATCATTTCCTATTGTGACATAAGCGACCCCCTACTTCTTTTTTTAGGACTGGTGCCCTGGTCATCATCTGGATGTGTCGCTTGTCCTATGCAGCACACCTACCCGTAATACTTACCAGGCCTCTCCTACATCCTGCAGACTTTATTCACTGTCGTTTTCTAACTCCTACATTGTGTTGGCATTTATGTTTGCTTATTGTCTCTCTAAGCACCCTGAAAGGGCCAGAGAGCAGCATGTTGGCGTTACATAAAAAACGCAAACAAACAAATAATTCTTCATAAAAGATGTTGCAGTGTCCAAAGGAGCAGTCCTGGAGATCCAACAAGGGTGTTCTAACCACAGGGCAAGTAAACAAAACAAGAGTGTTCCAAGGTAGTGGCGAACCACCGGTATGGAGCAAACAAACGACTTCACTTAAGGCCTAGTGATGACATGCTTCATCATCGGGCCCCACAAAAGAGACCTAGCGTCCCTTTTGTGTGCTTCAACGCCAGATCTACTGCGGAGCGGGTTGGTGGGTAAGGACAGTGTTGTGCGAAGAAATTTAAGTGAGTGGTGAGAGGTTAAAAGAAGTCTGTAGTGTATCAAAATTCGTTTTATTAAGATGATCACTAAGGACTTAGAGATAAAAATATGTGTAGGAAATGCGTCCACACTTAATTAAGTGGTAGTTTCCTAAGTCAGTCGACATGTTTCAGCCACAAAACGGTATAAATTTACCTGGCATTCATCAGGACTCGGTGTGAATAAACCCTGGCGGTATGGACTCTCTAAGGCCCACCGTTACCTAGGGGCGTGAAAGTGAAAAATTAAATGGTGAAAAAGTGCAAAAAATTAGAAAGAAAAATTGTCTTTCTAATAACTCCTGGTTTAGGAGGCTTCCGAATTTACGGTTTCTGCACCTGTAGAGAAGAAATATAACACGGACAAACATAAAGGACAAAACATACAATGAGTTGTGATGCTGATCGCTTAATGTCAGTCCATTGTGCTCCAGTTCGTGGTATCAGAGGCATCGTGTGGTTGAGTAACAATATAGTTAACACCACCTTGGTCCCCAAATTTATACAGCGTTATGGGTAGGTAGTGATGTGTACTATACGTGCTATATACAGGCAATTCTATTTACAAGGGGTTTTGTGAATTAAAACGCTATCAAACTAAAACGTCGGCGCGATCACGATCGTGCTAACAATTTTAAAATAATTTCTCACTTTTAGGGTGTAATGGATTCACACCATGGGTCACAGGAGGGGGGTGGGAGCGTAATTGGCACACCCTGCAATTGTCAGAAACAAAAGGGGAAGTCAAGCAACTCGGATAGGTACTTAGCTTGGTGAAGTTTTGATGGGAGGGTTCTGGCTTCTATACTCACGCCCTCGACGCTCGGCACCCGTTGTATACCTATAGCGACCCTCCGATGGACCCCGACGATGTGTGCTCGAGGCAGCGAGGGCGTTAAATAAACGCTAAGCGGTGCTTTGCTTCCGGGTGGGCGTGGTCGTGCCACGTCGAGGCCTGAGAGTAGGCCAATCGGTGTGTACCGATGAATATGACGCGTCGTTTACGCAGCCAATGGGAGCTGGTGGTCTCGTTGTTGTTGACAACCGATAACACAAGCCAGGTGATTCTTTTGAATGGTGATTGTAATAAGCGATTCGAGAGTCAAATGCCAGTGATTGCTCCTGGTTTGTGATCATGAACACGATATCGGTTCTGTGCTGATCCCACTGCAAAAATGAGGATTGGGTTCAGAAATGTACACTCACGAAAAGAGCACGTGGTTCTCATGGGCCAATCATGGGTGTCTTAGACGTTGTCAGGGACAACGTAGTTTAACGCTTGGCAGAACTGGATTATCGGCCCGGCACTGAAGAGTACAGGGGTTGGCAGTTATTGTAAAGCATCAGTTGTCAGTGGCTATGTTACACCAAGCGGATGACGTGGCTCTGGGGTGTCAGGTATATCCTAAAAGGGTAACAGTGAGGTATTGACTGAAATTCGCATATATTGGGGATCATATGTTTGTAAATTACAATCGTAGATGGGTGTAATTGAGTATAAACAGCTACCTTTAAGTCTACTTCAAGACAGAGTTCCAAGGGATATTGTCGTTCAGCCCAAGAATGTGGGTCCCAAGTCTATAGACCCACCTTTGTTCCTTCTCGAACAAACGGTCATTGATGTTGTTACCACTTCCAATGTGTTCAATTATTGTCTAGTGCATGTCATTGACTAACCACAGGGCGCCAGCTGAAGTCCCAAAGAGTTTTCGTGAGCTAGGATATGGCATCTGACAAGAAAAATACACAATAATGGCATGTGTACAGTCACAGACGAGTTCTGGAGTTGGGAGGTCGTCTTTGGTTTGGTGTCTGTTTCCTGTGTTAAAGCAGTGTACAGCTTTTGAAATCACATTCATTAAGATGTGCAATGGCAAATAAAGCGTATTTATCTGGTGGAAGTTTGGAGGAAATTCTGAAAGCAGCTGATTGGTCAAATTCAAGTACCGTTGGGAAGCATTACGTTAAACCAGTAAAGCATATTCTATCCCTCCACCATCCTTCTCAATCCAAATAACTGACTAACCTATCCACCACTCAAATTACTTTCATATTTTCACAATACTAATTCACCACCAATCCTTTATGGGTCCGGGGTAGCGTGCTACTCGCCGAAAAAGCGCTTCAACACCTTATCAGTGGTAGCAAGCGCTATATAAATGCAAACCTTTTTCCCTTTCTTATCCCTCCACTAGCCTTCTCAATACAAATATTTGACTAACATATCCACCACTCATATTACTTTCATATTTCACTATACTAATTCACCACTAGTCCTTTATGGGTTCCGGAGTAATGTGCTACTTGCCAAAAAAGTGCTTCAAAACCTGATCAGGGGTACTAAGCTCTATATAAATGCAAACCTTTTTCCCTCTTCTATCCCTCCACTATCCTTCTCAATCCAAATAACTGAGTAACATATCCACCACTCAAATTACTTTCATATTTCACTATACTAATTCACCACTAATCCTTCATGGTTTCCGGAGTAGTGTGCTACTCTCCCAAAAAGCGCATTGATGCCTCCTCAGGGGTAGTAAGCGCTGTATAAGTGCAATTACAATACAATACAATATGTCAAACATGATGTTGAAGGGCTCCCAAGATGTATAATGGTAGCCTCTGGTCTTTAAATGAAATGACGATTCTCCAAATGTTATGAATAGAGAATCAAAATTTCATAAAAGACACAGAGGCTAACATTATCCCACCTGCCACTTCCTTATAAAAAATATTATTAAAAATAATAATGAAAACATACAAAACATTATAAGAGAAGAAGTGGAGGAAAAGGCTTATGTATATGACGATTATTAATAAAAACTCATTTTACATCTGCAGTTGATACATATGTGATGGGTATATGCTGATAACTTGTATTATTATAGGCACAATTAATAAGGATGGAGAAGTAGAGGAGCTGTATAGTGTCAATTCACGAAGGAGAGAAGAATATGGGGACAAATGAAAAGAGTTTACCGCATTTAATAGAGGAAGAGTGTTCTATGCAGGAATTATTTATGGACTATGTTGTCTAGAGTGAAGCTTGTTTGTTTGTAAAGTTCTTTAAAGGTGCTCTATGAGTTGCAATTAAAAGATGAATGCAGAGTGTTAGCCTCTGTGTCTTTAATGAAGTCTTAATTCTCTATTCATAACATTTGGAGAATCGCCATTCCCCCCAAGCTTCAAAGTTGGGTGTTTGACCAGAACTTTCTCCACTATTGCTAGACCAGTTTTAGGTTTTACCTCCTAGTCAAGAAATATGTTACTCCTAAAAACGTTATGGCCTTTGTGGATCTGAGGACGGTCTTTGACAACATTACTCAAAATTCTTTGTGAGTCTCCTTGAAGCACTACAGTATCCCAGAAAGACAACTATCAAAGAGGCATTTGTACAACGGACACTGCTTCATTAATTTGTTAATATTTGTTCCATTTCTCTGATCTGTGGTAGTCCGAGCTTGATTTGTATTGCTAGGAGCAATACGCCAGTCCATTGGATTCCAATTGCTATATTGCTGGTATAATTACATAGACCAGTCGTTCCTAAACGTTTTAGAAACACAACCCATTTTTTAAAATGGCAATTTCTGACAACGTGGACAAGAGGAGGGATAATTTCTGAATGTAACTAAAGCATTGTGTGGTAGCGCGTTGTCATTTTACAGGCAGCACGTTTTCAATTGCATGGCCACTAACTTTGCACAGGCATGTAGTTTTACTGCTAAAAGTGTATAGCACTCAAATGATACTGCTAATGTGTGGAAATCAGGTTTCTGTGAATAAATGCAATGTCAAGCGCACACAACCTGCATCAGTGTCTAACAATTAAGTTTGGTAGTCATATAATGAAAAGGATAGGATCCAACTCCAATGTCTTTGACTTGTAAGGTGCTTTTTCATTCAATATAAGTATTTGTTTCACAAGAAAAACCAGCCGGCTGCAATACCTCCAATGTAGTTTACAGACTCACGTGTCCATGTAATTTACATTACATTGGACTAACATCGCGAAAAATAAAGATTAGAATACAGGAGCACCTCAGTACTTTGAAAGCGGGGAAATTAACAACGAAACTGGTACAACATTTCGTGACCCATCAACATCAACCCAGGGATCTACGGTGGATTGTAATCGAAACAGTGCGAGGGGACCAATACAATATGGACAATATTCTACATAGAAAGGAAGCCCGCTGGATCTATGAAGAAGGTACAGATGACCGGGGGTTGAACGATACCATTGAATGGAATAAATTCCGGTGACTTAGGCCTGATCAGCGAGACCATGTAACAATGATACACATTGAGGACATAAACACTTAGATTCGAGGGGACATTGACACAATCTATGTTTAAGTGTAGCATGGTTTGAGATAATGACTCACGCGATTGCACATCAAATGGCTCCTAGTGGCACAACAGAGAGCAATGCAATAGTCTATGTGTATATATTAAAGGCATTGCGTTAAGAACTGTACATCGAGAAACATAAATAAGAAGGACTGAACAGAGTCCATCAAGTGGAATAATAACATAAATGAGTAGATGTTAGGCCCGTATACACAAACGAGCCAGATCTAGCTGCAAAATATTTGTTTATACATATAAAAATGATGTACATCACGACTATAGACCCTTTCTAAGATGGCCGATCCACTAACACGTCTCTTCTGGCCACCTTCACGCACAGCGTAAACCATGTGACCCGGAAATGCAGCTGCGGGCGTGTTTAAAATACAAACGCCAGACCGGTGAACACGAGCGAGAAGGGTGAGCGTAAGCCACATCAGCTTGCACATACGGTAAGAAATACTTGCAGTGGCATGAGGGCTACTAGAGAAGAAAGCCAACTCGAATAGTTACTATCTTTGAGGTAATTGTGAGGAAATGTCCGTGTGGGCAGTTGACTTAGGATTAACAAGGGAAATTGCCCAATGTATGTAGACGGTCGAGTACAGCCGGTAAAATAGAGATGCGACCAACTAGATCGAGAAACAGGATGTAAATAGTACTAGTGGACAAAATCACTTAAGAGCAAAAATAGGAGGCAACTAATCTCAAATCACTTGGTTTTTAGATATCGACCGGAGGGCGAACACGTAAACCCGCTTATGAATAAAGGGGGTTCTTTTATCAGCCATTTCTTCCACGGGAGCCTGGTATGCGCAACTACACAAGGCTACCTGGTAACGTATAACGAGGCTATGTAGGAGTGGCGCCGGAACACACCATTCTCCGAGTCACAATGACCTAATTGCCATAGATGTGTGTGTCATATTTTTATTTCTATGTGTGCATGTAGGTACAATAAAGGGAGAAAATTGATGACAGGTGCAAGAAGTACGCAGATCCCAACACAACCCTGATGAAATCGCCGGTAATGTATGAAAAGGCGATGAAACATGTTGGTTTTTAGTAGAACAGGCACACGGCAAAGAATAAAAGGAAGGTGCTAGTGGGGCCAAGTTCTTTTTAACCTAACAGATCCTACAATTCATAGTCAAGAAGGTAGGCACTATCACGTAGTTGGGTCTTTCATATCACTACACAGAGTTTGTTTTCTTTAGCACATTTTTTGTTCCCCTTTACTTTTATGGTTGGCAACTGCTGATGATGATATAGTGGGGAGTCAAGCGAGTACCAGTTTGACACATCCTCCACGGTGGTTGCTCCCGTGAGGCGTTGCCAATCCCCCTCCCCCTTTTTTCACTAGAGAAGGGTTGAGGGCTGGTGAAGTATAGCACCACGGAATAATAGACACACACATATATGGTTTTAGGAAAGTAGAGTTGATGGTAAAGGTGACATTGGACACTGAAACCAGTAGTAGGAGCAAATACATCCACTACTGGGGTTATCTCAATTACAGAAAGAAAGGGATAGTTCACCTTACAACAGGGTCAGGCACATTGTTCAGAGTCCCTGAAAGACTACACAAGCACCCTTTTGTAACCAGGACAAAGAAGTGGACTAGAAGGGTCAGTTGATGTTCTGTGTATCTACAATGACACAACATGGTGCAAGAGGCCCTTTTCCAGAAGTGACCAGTACCATCTGGACCTTGCCCATGGCCTCTAATGACTCACTTGAGTCTTGGCCCATAATTGCTGCCCCTGAGGTCCTGGATACTTTAGGAGTGACCCAGAATATTTTTGTACTTTTGGAACAGTCAGCGAGACCTTGTGTCAAAGCAGTCCAATTTAGATGCAGCTTACTTGGATACAGCTTCAGGCTTGCTTCATTGGAGGATTTTGAGCTCCGTACAAAAATACCATTTCAGCAGGTAAAATCTTTCACCAGGACGAACCTGCTTGTTGTAACTGACCGACCCACACTCCATCGTAGTCAGTCTAAAATCACACTTAGGCCCCCTTCTACAATGGACTATCCTTTGCACTTAGTATTTTTGACTTTTGTTTTATTAAAAACAAAATGAATTGATTTCTTGTCCTCTCATTGGATTTCTGTCTTTTTGATGTTAATTTACTCTATTTGTCTCATTGAGTTTGAGATTTTCATTGTTTGATATTTTGACTTTATCACTATTGTGGTACTGCATAAATACTTTACACATTGGCCTGAGTTAACCCTGTCTGCTCTGTGCTATAGCTACCAGAGGGTTGAGCTGAGGTTAGGTTAGTGAGTTTGGGGTTCACCCTGACAAGTTAGTGTTATTAATATTCCTTGAGGTGGGCAATCACCCATCAACACTATAATCCACTTTCTTGCTGCAACTAAACATGGTACTTTCTCAACTAATGAAAAGTCCCTTCAAACCTATACATGAAGCAGACTTGAAATAATTATCCTGGACGGTTGATTTATTGCTGGCATTAACATTCTCAGTTAACGAAATTCAGGATTTTACCATCAAAGGACAATTCATGCAATTTTAAAATAACCAAGACTTCATCCTAATGAGAGAGAGACTTAGGAAATCTGATTAGCTATGGGTAGCTTATGTCCCTTTTAGGAAGGGACATACTTTCTCTAAGCAGAATGCACACTAGGTTCAAGTGGCCATAGTGTTCTGACATTAGAAGGCCGGATGTTTATAGATGGAAAAATTAAAGGGCATTGCACAAGAAGTATTTCCACATTCACGGCCCTGTTTGCTGGTGTTCTTTAACCCAACATCTTTACGGTAGCGACATGGAAGAACAGACCTATGTTTACTCAACACTACTGCCTTGATTTAACACTAAGGAATGCTGCAGCAGTGGGACAGCTAGTTATTTTCCATTAAGGTGAGTCTAAACCATTGCATGCCTGTTTCCCACCGTCCTCTAAATGTTTTTTTTTATATGGTTGTATGCGGAAACGTTTGCTCGAGCAATACCCCTTGCGTGTGTGGATGTATGTCGTTACAACGCATGCTTTTTCCACGCATGCCTTTATAACGCAGGTTTTACAACGCAAGTCGTTACAACGACTTGCGTTGGGGGGCGCTGGATAGTGAATAGTTTAATTTACTATTCCAACTCCAGTCCCCATGGATAGTAGGGAAGGTTTTGGATAGTAAATTAAACCATTCCCTATCCTACAGCGCCCTCCAGCGCAAGTCGTTGTAACGACTTGCGTTGTTAATCCTGCGTTGTAAAGGTACTGCGTGGAGAAAGTTTCGTTGTAAAGGATGTTTACCCTTCCAGTTTCAGATTTCTTACCTTTGAATTCCCCTGGGGACAGGCTGTATGCGGAAACGTTTGCTCGAGCAATACCCCTTGCGTGTGCTGTCGGGTAACTCCATTCGGCTCCACGTGACGGCGTCGTTAGCGTTGGTTGTGATATCGCGGTCACCTATATAGGTGCCACCCTGGTACCCGGATGTCAGTTCTTTGCCTTCCGCACAAGTTAAGCGCCGATCCGAGAAGAGCTTCCCCTTTGTTGCTTTTTGACATGCCTTTTTTGACTTTTTGTCGACTCCGTTATTTTTCCCTCATGTGCAAGGATGTCCTCGAGGAAGACAGGGTTTAAACCGTGTGGCGCCTGACACCACGCCATGTCCTTAACTGACCTCCACCTTGTCTGTCATTGGTGTCTCAGTGTGAACACGACTCGAAGTTGTGCTCAGACTGTCGGGCCATGGCTCTGAAGGCCTTGCAGGAGCAGGCTAGGAAGCTCCTTGTGGTTCGGCAGTCGACACTATCCAGCCAGACTCCGCTGAAGTGCCGATCGGAGAAGAGTAGGTCGGGAGAACGCTCCCAGAGCCCCAAGTCCTCTTCGTACCCCTCGAGGTCATCGGGACTCTTGGGGAAGAGGTACAAGAAGAAGTCCAAGCGGACTTCATCTTTGCCTCGACTGTCGTCCTTCAACAAAAAAGGTAAGGAGCACCGACGGTCTAGGCAATGTTCTGCATAGCCGGTGCCAGGGTTGCCTTTGCACCTCACTTCCTTTCCAGGACCGTGAGTGGCCCGCTAAATTAAAACTTTTTTATGAGGCCATGCGCTGCTATTTTAATGGGCTGATCCCTCTGGTAAGCCCTCGGCCCCCCTGGGGTCAGAAGGGGCCCCATCGAATTCGAGTGCTTGTGACCTACATTAAACCACAGGTAACGCCTGTGGCCCGGCAGGATGGGGATGTGAAAATACGCATCTTGCAGATCCAGCGCTACCATCCAGTCTTCTTGATCCAGGGCAGACAAAACCTGAGCTAAAGTAAGCATCTTGAACTTCTCCTTCTTGAGGAAGAAATTGACGGTCTGATGATCTAAAAATGGGTTGCAACCCTTTATTCTGTTTCAGAATCAGAAAGTAGCAGGAATAACAGCCACTACCTACTTCTGAATCCAGGACCCTCTCTATAGCTCCCTTGGCCAGGAGAGCTGTAACTTCCTCTTGGAGCAATTTTAAATGAACCTCCGCCAGCCATTCTTGATTTGACGGGATGGGAGGATGAAAAGAAAGAAAAGGCAGAGAATAGCCCTCCTGACTGATATACAAGACCCACTTGTCCAATGTTATGGGCCTCCACTGGGGGAGAGGGTGATGGATTCTCCCACCAACTAGTGATGTGGTCTTGCAGAGTCAGACTATAAGTGCTTGGAGGCTGTGGCTTCCGAGGGCAGGGTGGCCGATGACTTCTCGCTTTCATTCCTAGGGCGGAATGAACCGTGTGCACATCCCCGCATATCTTGGGAAGTCTGCGCAGTACATGGCTTGGTATTGGGCTGACCCGGCTGGAACCCCCTTCCATTGCCATGAAAGGTGCAAAAACTAGACTGACCACAAGGTGTAGAAGAGAGGCCCAAGTATCTGGCCATAGTTCAAGAGCCCTTGAAAAGCTCTAGGGCCGAGAATTTCTTGTCCCCAAAAAGATGGGTTCCATCAAACAGCATGTCCAATAAGTTTGCCTGGACATCACCCAAAAAGCCAGTTGTTCCAAGCCAAGCGAGGCGCCACAAAGCCACTGTCGATGAAATCGCTCTGACCAGCTAATCAGTTGTGCAAAGGCCACACCTTATGGTGAATTTTGCTGCATCTCTCCCGTCCTTAACTGCCTGAGAGAGCACAACCCGGGCCTCCTCTGGGACTTGTGGCAGCACATGCGCAACCGTCGCCCAAAGGAAATGGGAGAAACAGGCCGATAAGCATGTGGTATTCACTGACCGCAAAGCCAGGCTGGAGGAAGAAAACATCTTCTTCCCAGGTGATATCAGCCTCTTGAATTTCCTATCCAGAGGAGTGCAAGGGAACGCGCCCTGGGTGTAGAACCCTGCACCTACAAGCTTTAAAGGGTGGGTTGTTGGCAGAGGAACTTTGGATAGCCTGGAGCTGGGTGATGGGGGCATGCAATTGCCCTATTCACAGAAGCCCCTGTGCTAGGCTTGGACCATGTGCCTAGAAGTACATCTGTAAGAGCCTTATTGATGGGCAAAAGGGGTTCAGAGGTGGAAGCCCCAGGGAAGCACTTTGGTCAGGAGATTAGTCCTGACCTGCATAGAGGGCAACTCCAGTCAGAGTACCTCTGCTGCCCTTTTGACCACCATGGCATAAGATGCCCCCTCCTCCATAGCCACAGTTGGTGGAGAGAGCATGCCAGTATCTGGGGAAGTGTCCAGTCCACTGGCCTCCCCAAGATCCCCATACTGGTCCATCTCCTCTGAAGAAACATCCTGGTGTTCTAAAGGGTCCATAGACCCTATCCTGTGCCTAAAACATCATCAACTTGTTCAGGCGACAGAGAACCCCTGAGTTCTATTGATGTCGGAATCTGCGTCGAGCGACGATGTTCCGGCTCTGTGTCGTCAGGGATAAGAATGGGGTTGGAGCCTGCGATGGGCACCAGCAGCCCCAAGACACCGACTTTAGGTCCGACGTCAGGGACGGTCTCAATGGCACGACTGAAGCCATCCCGGATTCGGGATTGGATCCTAGAGGCCCCCCATGGCGCCAGTGGGGCCTCTAGGATCCAATCTCGAATCCGGGACAGCGCCAGTCGTGCCATTGAGACCGTTGGCTGGCGGAGGTTCTTTTAAAATTGCTCCAAGAGGAAGTTACTGCTCTCCTGGCCAAGGGAGCTATAGAGAGGGTCCTGGATTCAGAAGTAGGCAGTGGCTGTTATTCCCGCTACTTTCTGATTCTGAAAAAGAATAAAGGGTTGCAGCCCATTTTTAGATCATTAGACCGTCAATTTCTTCCTCAAGAAGGAGAAGTTCAAGGTGCTTACTTTAGCTCAGGTTTTGTCTGCGCTGGATCAAGAAGACTGGATGGTAGCGCTGGATCTGCAAGATGCGTATTTTCACATCCCCGTCCTGCCGGGCCACAGGCGTTACCTGTGGTTCAAAGTAGGCCACAAGTACTTTCAGTTTACAGTGCTCCCGTTTGGCCTTACCATTGCCCCTCGGGTGTTCACCAAGGTGATGGTGGTGGTCGCACCATATCTGCGCAGGTTAGGGGTGTCAGTCTTCCCGTACCTCTACGACTGGCTGTTGAAAGCGCCTTCGCCCCAGGCTGTTGTCTGCCACCTTCAGAATATGGCAAACCTCCTGCTTTCGCTGGGGTTCTCTATAAATGTGCCGAAGTCACACCTTACTCCTTTTCAGGTGCTCCCTTTCATCAGAGCTGTTCTGGATACAGTGCAGTTTTGGATCTATCCTCCGGAGCAGCGAGTCCAGGATATTCAGGTTATGATTCCGATGTTTCAGCCTGTATCCTGAATTTCGGTGAGACTGAGGTTGTTGAACCGGATGTCCTCCTGAATCCTGTTGGTAAAGCATGCCAGGTGGCATATGTAGGTACAAAAGGGGGTGGTGATGGACGGAGCATCTGAACCAATCAAACACTCACACCCAGTCAAAAGATCTGGGTTTGATCCATCACCGTTCTTTAGCCCACTCTGCCACCCCAGTTCAGACATGGCTATATGCAAATCAGTCTGACCCTGTGCCTCATGGGAACAGTCCAGCCCGAACTGCCAAGCCATGCCTTCCCTGGACCGGAAACAAGCTTCCGAGGACCGGTTTCTGGCATTCCAGCCGTCTTCATCCCGGCTTGCTTGAATCCAGTGGCAAAGTGAGCAAGGGACTCACGTCTGAGCATACCCTGCCACACTTATGGTGGCCAAAGCGGTACAAAAGCGGGTGGTGATGGACGGAGCATCTGAACCAATCAAACACTCACACCCAGTCAAAAGATCTGGGTTTGATCCATCACCGTTCTTTAGCCCACTCTGCCACCTCAGTTCAGACATGGCTATATGCAAATCAGTCTGACCCTGTGCCTCATGGGAACAGTCCAGCCCGAACTGCCAAGCCATGCCTTCCCTGGACCGGAAACAAGCTTCCGAGGACCGGTATCTGGCATTCCAGCTGTCTTCAGCCCGGCTTGCTTGAATCCAGTGGCAAAGTGAGCAAGGGACTCACGTCTGAGCATACCCTGCCACACTTATGGCGGCCAAAGCGGTACAAAAGGGGATGGTGATGGACGGAGCATCTGAACCAATCAAACACTCACACCCAGTCAAAAGATCTGGGTTTGATCCATCACCGTTCTTTAGCCCACTCTGCCACCCCAGTTCAGACATGGCTATATGCAAATCAGTCTGACCCTGTGCCTCATGGGAACAGTCCAGCCCGAACTGCCAAGCCATGCCTTCCCTGGACCGGAAACAAGCTTCCGAGGACCGGTGTCTGGCATTCCAGCTGTCTTCATTCCGGCTTGCTTGAATCCAGTGGCAAAGTGAGCAAGGGACTCACGTCTGAGCATACCCTGCCACACTTATGGTGGCCAAAGCGGTACAAAAGCGGGTGGTGATGGACGGAGCATCTGAACCAATCAAACACTCACACCCAGTCAAAAGATCTGGGTTTGATCCATCACCGTTCTTTAGCCCACTCTGCCACCTCAGTTCAGACATGGCTATATGCAAATCAGTCTGACCCTGTGCCTCATGGGAACAGTCCAGCCCGAACTGCCAAGCCATGCCTTCCCTGGACCGGAAACAAGCTTCCGAGGACCGGTATCTAGCATTCCAGCTGTCTTCAGCCCGGCTTGCTTGAATCCAGTGGCAAAGTGAGCAAGGGACTCACGTCTGAGCATACCCTGCCACACTTATGGCGGCCAAAGCGGTACAAAAGGGGGTGGTGATGGACGGAGCATCTGAACCAATCAAACACTCACACCCAGTCAAAATATCTGGGTTTGATCCATCACCGTCCTTTAGCCCACTCTGCCACCCCAGTTCAGACATGGCTATATGCAAATCAGTCTGACCCTGTGCCTCATGGGAACAGTCCAGCCCGAACTGCCAAGCCATGCCTTCCCTGGACCGGAAACAAGCTTCCGAGGACCGGTTTCTGGCATTCCAGCCGTCTTCAGCCTGGCTTGCTTGAATCCAGTGGCAAAGTGAGCAAGGGACTCACGTCTGAGCATACCCTGCCACACTTATGGCGGCCAAAGCGGTACAAAAGGGGGTGGTGATGGACGGAGCATCTGAACCAATCAAACACTCACACCCAGGTGGCATATGTAGGCTCTGCAGTGGGACCTAAAGTTCCAGTGGGCCAGCATCGGGGAAATCTCACCAACGTGGTACAGATTTCCTAAAGAACTGCAAGAGAACTGCAGTGGTGGTTAACGAACCGCTCAATGGCAGACCCCTCTCCCTTCCCCAACCAGATCGCACAGTTGTGACAGATGCGTCACTTCTGGTATGGAGCGGCCATCTGGGAGAGGTGGAGATAGGGGGACACTGGCCTCCAGTGAGGTTGGGGCTCCACATCAATTTGTTGGAATTTCAGGCGATTCGGTTGGCATTGAAGGTATTTCTTCCTTTAGTGCAGGTGTTCACAGACAACACCACCACTGTGTGGTACTACAACAAGCAAAGCGGGGTGGGGTCGTGGGCCCTTTGTCGAGTGGTCTCCTGAAGTATGCAGCATTATATTGGTGGCCAGGCGGCCCTCCGCTAGGACGGAATGCGCCTGCCGTTAGCAGACGTTTGTATTATACTGTACAGAAAGGTCTATTGACGCTCTTTCTGTTTCTCTTTCCACTGTTCTTCTATTAATACTAACCTTACCCATCAGGACAGAGCTTTGGGTACTCTTAAGGGTATCTTTCTGCTCTATCCGCATTTTTTGCGGCTGCCAGACCAACCCTTTCTCTTTAGGTTTCCAATTGTAAATAGGTTTTTGAAGGGGCTGGCTCACTTGTTTCCGCCCTCGCCCTTTTGTTATGCCACAGTGGGACCTTAATTTTGTCCTCAGGTTTCTTATGTGGGGGTCTTTTGAGCCTCTGCACAGTTGTCCCTCCTGGCTGCTTACGATGAAGACCGCCTTTCTAGTGGCGATAGCATCTGCCCGGAGGGTAAGTGAGTTGCAGGCGCCATCTTGTACGCTTCCCTGCATGATGTCTTTTCCAGACAAAGTGGTGCTTTGCACCCGCGGTTAGTTTTTGCCGAAGGTGGTGACCCATTCCATCTGGGTCAGTCTATCACGCTACTCACCTTCTTTGCTCCCCGCATCCCTCTCAGGAAGAGGGTTGTCTCCACCCTCTGGATCCAAAAAGAGCATTGTTGTTCTACCTTGACCGCACAAGAGTTCAGACTGGAGGACCAACTCTTTGTGGGGAACTTGAGAGCTAAGAAGGGTTGGGCAGTGCAGAGAAGGACCGTCTCTCGCTGGGTCCTTGTCTGCATTAAGACCTGCTATGCCCTGGCTAAGAAGCAGCCCCTTGAGGGATTGATTGCCCATTCCACCCGGGGAAAGGATACTACTATGGCCTTGGCTTGGGCTGTCCCAGTAATTGACATCTGTCAGGCAGCAAAGTGGGCATCTTTGCCTATGTTTGCCAAGCACTACTGCATGGGCAGTCAGGTCTGCAGGGATAGGAATGTTGCTCGTTCCGGTCCTGCAGGACTTCCTAGTGTGAGGATTTGGTCCGCAACCCTCTGCCAAGAGAGTATGGCTTGGGTATCTAATTTCAAGGTAAGAAATCTTCAGATAGGAGTCTCTATCAGATGAACAAGTTACTTAACTTCAGTAACACATTATCTGGTAGAGACAATATCTAGCTCCAGATTCCTTACAGGCCCACCCATGCCTCTAGGCTTTGCGGACTGATTCTGTTAGGGCTAGGGTTACTCCCTTTTTCAGGGCCCTAGTTTACACACATTTACTCAAGTTACCTCGTGACTCTGCACTTCTGGTGTGGATAAAACTAGAAGTACTGATGTCCACGCACCTGGAGAGCACCTATATAGGTTACCCCGACGCCATAACAAATGACGACGACGTCACGCGGAGCAACCCACGGGGCGCACAAAGAGTATTGCTCAAGCAAATGTTTCCGGATCCTGCCTGGCGCCTGGGAAATTCAAAGTTACGGAATATTCAGCTAGATATTGTCTCTACCAGATAATGCGTTACCGAAGGTAACTTGTTATTTTTGACTACTGCTTACTATTCTGTTTCAAGCATGTGGGTCTATGAAAGATCCAGTACAGTAGAAAAATAAGTTTCTTGTACACTGTATTTCTGCAGTAATGGTATCTTTCATCAACTCACATGTGACCCTCTATCCTCCTCTAGTCAGCTCACATCTAAAATACATTACTCTGACACTTGTGCAGAGAAATCTGAGAAAAATACCATCTTTTGTGTGGTGTATCTCCATATTTTTGCTCTATCTGTTTTTGCCGACTTTCGAACTCTGTGCACTTTACACCTGCTAACAGCAGTACAATGCCTGTGCTGCCTCTCTCTTCACTTGGTTGAATTAGCTTAACCCTGATTGGTGTATATATAACTTACCTTTAAGTCAGGGCCGGTAAGTTGTTAAATGCCAAGTTGACTGCAGCACCTATTGTGCCATCCACCTTAGTTCTGTGTAAACACACTTTCAGGCCTAACAATGTAGCCTGACTGAAACCGTTTTTAACTGCAGTTGGACCCGTCATATTAGACCCTTTTAATTGGTCTAACCCGTCCTTTTAATCAATAATAAATCGCCCCTAAGTATGCCTTATAGACCATAAGGCAGGCTGCATGATATTTAAAAGTAGAACATGTGGAAATATAATGTTAAACTCCTTGCAGTGGCTAGCACCTAAAAGCTATATTCACTCTAGCAAGGATGGCTGTTCAATAGAGAAACACTGGGATGCGCTATTAAATGTAATAATGATATCTTCAATGTGATATTACAACTAAAAATGTTGTTCTTGGACTCTTTGTAATATTTCTTTACAGTCCAATTCACTAGTGAAGTCAGATTTTTAATAAATATTTTAGAGAAGGTACTTTCAGAAAGTTGCCTTTTACTTTCCTAAAGCCTCTGACAGCTAATTGCACTAGAATCCAGCTTCAGGCCGCTACGTGCTCAAGCCCAGAATGAGGGGTGAAAACTGCTCCTCGAACTGAAGCAACCTCCTGGGTGTTGGAAGGTGTTTTTGTTCCTCTGGCAAGATAACCATTTGGGCTGTTCCCAGGAACTTGAAAACTTCAAAGTGCCTTCCTGTAACATGCAGATGTCAGGTGACATCTACACAAGCCCCTTCTTGTTTCCACAGTCAAGCGGACACTAATCCCAATTGGTAGGGTGATGTCCTCAGAGTTGGGTTGAAGTGACCCCAGAGAAGGATTTTCTCAATTCCCTGGTCATATCTTCTGGGTGGGAACGCAATTTCTGCACAAGGGGAGTGGGTTTCACCATCTTGGATTTAGGCAGAGAATGGTACTGTGAGATTTTTTGCAGTAGGGCACAAAGGAAATGCTGCGGCAGTGAGTTGGGTAACCGCTGGGAACTCTTACCTCATTTGTTAGAGGGGGAGAGGAGTTAGCAGCACCCACAAGCTGGTGCCAAGCATAAATGTGGCATCCCCATTATACTCCTCAGAACACTCCTGGACCTGCGAAGCTCTCTCGTGTACCCAGGACAAAGAAATGCGGACTCTTAAGGATCATAACACTGACCTGTTTAAGATACAGGGACAGAACAAGCTCCAAGATACCCTACCTGAAGATTTACAACTGACCACTTTCAACTGGACCTGCCCTGAACCCTACTGTTGGCCTCTGCTGTAGCGAATCCTGACTCAGTGGACTTCTTCTACAACCCTTGAAAACCTGGGACGTAGAAACGTAATGGCTCCAAAATCCTCAGAAGGAATGGGACAAACTTACCCAGTCAATCCAACCAAGGTGCATTGCCACTGGGCTGAAGATTCAGCTTTCTCCCCCTTGGATTTTTTGCGCAGCAGTAAATCCAAGTTAGTTACTTCGCTGAGACTCTACCTGGATCCTTAAACCACTTCCTCTTTCTACAGCCTGCAGCTTTGCCCCGCTGGAGGAATCAGAGCTCTAAAAAAGTGACTTAAGTCGGAACATAGATATCTTGACTCAAAAGTATTCAACCTGTGAGGTACATTTCCTGGGCATAAAATTCCATCCCGCTCAAAGCTTTCTCGCCAAAAACCAGCAAGTTCACCAAAACTTAGAGTGACTGCTGTTTGACCTCTTGGAGAGCTCCTTGGCTGCAGCCATGTCCCACTAAAGATTTTGGACTTCCATTTTTGAGACCAACTACCAGGGTAACTCTTCCAAACGACCCGCGGCGGTCCAGCGCAGTCAGCTAGAAATTGCATCTAGCTACCGCTACCAGTTGTAAGCCGTTGGCGTGTAATGGTTTTTGGTGATATTTTTATTTAAAACGTTGAGAATTCATATAGCCGGTTCCACTTATTGCATTTGGTGTCATTTTATTTATTAAAATGTAATCTATTTTTTAATTGGTTTGGGATTTTTATTTTGTTGTGTTGTGACTTTTGCTGTTTTAATACTTCATAAATACTTTACACATTACCCCAAAGCTAAGCTGATCTGCTCTGTGCCATAGCTACCAGGGGTTGAGCTCAGGTTATTTTAGTGACTTTAAAAGTTCACCTTGACAGGATTTGTTTGTTGCTTAAGGTGGGTAGTCACCCTGCCCTTTAACTAATAACCCAATTTTTACGGTGCAGACTGAGGGGATTTGTGGTCTCTGAGCTGTGGCCTTGTTGGCTGAAGATTGGTTCTTTTCAAAGGATGTAAGAAGGCTATGAATGTGGCATGTTTAAGCTTTAAAAAAAAAAAAATAGCATTTTAATTCTTCCTACAATTGCCATGAGACTGATAGCTCGACTCCGGGATGATCTAAGCAAGTGAATCTATCAAGTACACCAATACTGGATAGAGAATTACAGTGTACAAGTAAGTAACTTATGTGTTTTTTTCTGGTGGATATACTCATCTGAATAGGACCATAAATGCGGTCAAAGACTTTAGTTTGAATAACCTTTGCCTGTGGGATCAAAATGGTGACCGAGGTTCAGTTATGAAGCTAAATGGGCTCTCCTAAAGCTATGGTTCAAAAGTGGGTCTTTAAGGATCTCCTGAATTTGCAATATTCATTGATCGGTTTGTCCCCTCTGACTTTAAGAGCTATAGTAAAAGTTGGATCAAGAGTACATGAAGAGTTGTTCCTATTGTAACACACCTTGAACAAGACCCAGGCCTGTACACAACGTAAGGGGTGAAACACGTGTTGGCTGGCTAATCAACAGTCAAGGAAATATGGAATATGCATAAAATAATCTCACCTTACATCATGAATGCATCTCCACTTATTATTTTACTGTAATTAAATATTGCCGGAAATGTCTACCCATCATATACTTAACCACGTCTTCTTCTGTCTTCTTCTGTGGGCATAAGGGTGTAGTGTCCACTTTTGGATAATGACAGTTTCCTTTACAAAATAGCCATTTAAGGAAAGGGTCGCCCCCGAACCTCACCTCTCGTCCCTCCTCCTCTCGAACTGGTATGAGAGAAACAGATTGGCAAGGAACTTTTGTCAAGGCCCATGGAGTGCCTTGTGCACAAGACAAAAGTTTTAAAAGTTTCTTTACTTGAAGCCAATAGAAGGATGTCTGTGTTGGTATGGTATGATCATGTTGCTTCAAACCAAACAAGAAACAAGTTGCAAAGTTGTGGTTTCTTTGGAGTTTTAATTGAGTGATTTCATGGGAGAAGCCTATGAAGGCTTTTGCAGTAGTTCAAGTGGACGTTTTACTCACTGTTATTGTCCTGAAAAGAAAAAAGCTGGCCTGGCCTTGCTCATGAAAATTAGATTGTACTAGATATGAATGGTTCGCTGAGCCATTTTGCTGGCACATATCATTGGAGTCCCTATTATAGGAGTGTTTTGAATATTTGAATGTGAATATGTTCAATGATAATAGTAAGTATAGTTTTTGTTAATCGAGCAATCTGCACACGATATAGTTGTCCTATGTTTTTTTTGTTAATATGTTGCAGGTATCTCAACGTTTGAATCAACCTGGGGTGGCAATAGGATTAGCGTGGACGCCTTTAGGAGGGGAGATCATGTTTGTGGAAGCCAGTCGTATGGACGGAGAGGGCCAGCTAACACTAACAGGACAGCTTGGTGATGTCATGAAGGAATCTGCGCATCTTGCAATCAGTTGGCTACGCAGCAACGCAAAGATGTACCAGCTCAAAAATTGTATGTACTAAAGACCCCACATAAACATGCAAACGCACTACACCGACTCACGGTTCAGTCTCTCATTTAAACCACAAACAGTAATTTGATGTAATTCGCCTTTCTCGTGTATCAGTGAAATGTGACAATCATCTAAGCTGAATTGATAAATAGAATGTATTAATTAGCCGTCGAAGCAAAAATATTTATACTTTTACTGGGAATAAAATGTATCTGACATATATTCCTGTAGATTTCAGAGGAATTTGGTTATATGAATAGAATAATGGGGACAAAATGGGCGTCTTGGGTACCGGATCAATTTCATTTTGGTGTAGTTTTTGTTAACACGTTTGGTCATCAGACATTGCTTGAAAAATAAAGTAAAATATATAAATACTAGCAGCCCGTCCCGACGTTGTCCGGGTATGAAATAGAATGTGTGTAATGTGTGTATTTGGCAAGGGCAATTTATTTTAAAATCTCGCGGTAGACAACATTTTTTGTTTCATTAGAATAGGGATGGAGAAGGCCCAGCTGCAGCCCTGGTTGATGTTAGCAGGCGCGTGTAATTGGTGTAGTGATCGGCTGCCTGAGCCCGGCTACAGCCCTGGTTGATGGTAGCAGGAGCGGGTAATGTAATTGAATGAGAGAGGTATCAGCCGCGGGTAAATCCGTTTAATGAGAGAGTTGAGTGACAGCGAGTAGGAGAGGCTGCAGTAATTGTCCCCGCAGACATGCTCATTTGCGTGTTCCCCCGCTTGAGGCCCAGATGCAGGCCTGTTTGATGTTAGCAGGCACGTGTTCCCCCGCTTGAGGCCCAGCTGCAGCCCTGGTTGATGTTATCAGGCACGTGTAATTAGTGTACTGATCCGCCGCCTGAGCCCAGCTAGAGCCCTGGTTGATGGTAGCAGGCGCATGTAATTTCGTTGAATGAGAGAGTTCAGTAACAGCGCGCAGGAGAGGCTGCAGTAACGTTACTTACCAGGCCTCCAGGTGAACGCGTTTGTCACGCCCCAGCACACGGCCACACCAGACCATCTTCTGATTAATGTACGACCCACATGGCATGAAGGGCGAAACGTAGCACATGCCCCCAGCGTTTCTCACGCCCCCAGCGTGCCCCTTGATGCGGCGCGATTGCGTTCACATGGCATGAAGGCTGGACACACACCCCCAGCGTGTCACGTTCCCAGCGTGCCCCTTGATGCTGCGCAGCAACGTAATTGGCGCTTGTATGTACAACTCACATGGCATGAAGGGCAGACACACGCCCCAGCGTTTGTCACGCCCCCAACACACGCCCACAGCCCACGATGTGATGGCCGTACCACACGCCCCCAGTGTTAGTCACGCCCCCAGCCCATGCCCACAGCACAAAGCGGACATGCCCACAAGGGACTACTTTGCTGGCACGGTTCTTTTACCTTTTAAATGTATAGAGGAGTTGGCCTAACGGCTAAGGCGCTCGACCTCGGACATGGGGATCTGGGTTCGAGTCTTGGTACCGACGCCAAACATCCTGTGATTCTGGGCAAATCACTTAATCTCCCTGTGCCTAACAAAAATGAATGTGTGTCCTCATGTAACGTAACTGGTGCTATGTAAAGCGCTCTGATACCTGATTCAGTTCGGGTCAAGTTCGCGCTATATAAAACTCTGCAAAAAAAAAAAATGTTTTAATTAAAATATGGTGCCCGTCTGCATAGCCTATGTCCTTCTGCTGCAACTCCCCTTTCCAACACTGTATTGGGTGTTGTGATTGGTGCTGTGGTTACTGAGATTACCCGCCTCAAAGGTTTGAGCTCTCTCTTTATAATATTAGTATGGATTAACCATATTAAATATACAATTGTAGAGTAAGGCGAACACAGGAAGATTATTTAACATTATATTGTATTAATCTCTTCCTTCTGCGTCCCTTCAGTCATAGTGTTTTCTTAGGCAGACTATTACCCTTAAGGTGGATCTTGCAAGAAGGGTATTCTCATTGCTAGATTGTGGTATAATTTTAAATTATACCCCCGATTGGGACATAAACCTCCCCTGATCAGTTTCTTTAGACTGCCCAATTTTATTTGTAAAAACGACATTAAATTAATTTCTTAATTGTTACAATACCTCTTTCGACCCTTTTTCCATCTCTGTTAAATTATTTCTCAAATGTTAGGCAAATATTGAGACCGTGTTTTTTTTTTTTGTAAAATTTTTATTTTGCAGAATATCAGTTGAAACGGAAAGGGGGTGGGAACAGTAAGAGGGGAATCAGAAAAAAGGAGAAAGACAGGCGACATGCCGCCACTCAACCCCACACAGGGGGCGCAGAAATAGGGAGGGTGCATGCAAAAAAAAAAAAAAAAAAGGCGACAGGGCTCTACAGTTCACAGGTAGCCAACAATAGTCCGATAAGCAGCGGGGGAGTATCCACCCAGTGCAGCATCTAGTCCAGAACAGGTATCCGTAGATCAAAGGAACATCTCAAGTTCGCCCAGTGTCCAGCAACCCTCCCTAGTCATAGCCAGTTGTAGCGAAAGAGAGAAGAAAGAAAGGAAGAACACAAGATGATTACCCCAACTATCCCTCCACCCTCAACCCTCCCCACCATCACCCTCCCCCCGGCGGCGGCGACCAACAATCACACAGTGCTATGCAGACATTCTCGTACTCAGAGTTGGAAAAGATGAAGAGACCGCAGTGTCGACGTACACACGGCCGAAGGTAAGCCTCGGGACAGAAATCTTACAAGCGAGCCCCAATTGTACGTAAAATTTTTAAAATTCCCCAGGAAGATATCAGAGAGGCGTTCCATGCTCAACAGACGCCACAATCGGGCATGCCACAAGGAAAGAGCAGGGGCAGACGGGGACTTCCACGCAGCCGCCAGAGTCATCTTGGCCGCACCCAAACATAGCCACATAACACGCTTATCCGCTCTAGTCTGATGTTCAAGCAGCGGGTCCCTAAGCCCTAGTAGAACAAAGGCCATGGTGGCCGGGATCGGGTAACCCAGGATATCCTTTACGTGGGAGAGAATCTCAGCCCAGAATGGCTTGACGGCGGGACAATCCCACCATATATGGCTAAAGTTTCCTAACATCCCACAACCCCGCCAACACCTATCTGAAGCAGTAGGAAATATACGGTGTAATTTAGAGGGATACAGGTACCAGTCAAAGACGAGTTTCATATGTGCTTCTCTGAGGTCAGTAGAGTGATTATGTGATGTCACATCTCTCCACAAGGCCTGCCATTCAGTAGTAGAGATGTCCCTCCCCAGTGTGGCTTCCCAGTGGTCCTGATAGCGCGGTCGCGGTGCCACGGTAGAGTCTAACAGCAGTTTGTACAGGAAAGAAATCGTTCCCTTCATGGTGGAGGTGTGAAGAATGAAGGATTCAAATTTCGATAAGGGTCTGGCAGCCGCGTCCACTACGGCAGGTGACGTCGCCCAGTGTAGGAGTTGGAGATGTCTGTAGCGTTCTGTCGGAAGGACGCCGTAGTCCCTCATGCAGTTGTGGAAAGTGAGGGGTTCGACGCCATGGAATAAATGGGTGAGGGATCGACAGCCACCCTCCCTCCAAGCGTCAAAGGGACCTTCCTCCAGGGCCGGGGTAAAAGCCGGGTTGAAATGAATCGGGGTGAATGGGGACGGGAATGTGGTCCATCGGTCATCACCGCTCACCGTGTCCCAAACTTTCAATACCGTGCTCGTGGGAGTGCTAATGTAGGCATTTTTTGGCCGGTCTGCTTTAGGCTTCCAGGCCAAATCCCAGATGGAACGACCCGCAACACTCCGATCCATGTGGAGCCAGTGCTTTTCCGATAGCTGTTGGGACCACTCTACGATGACCCTCAGTTGGGCGGCTTTGTAGTATAAATGCATGTCCGGAAAGCCAACCCCACCCTCCAAGCGTGGGCGCCGCAGGACCGAAAACGGGAGCCTTGCACGGCCACCCTGCCAGACATATTTCAGCATCACAGTCTTCAATCTGCGGAAGTAATCTAACCCTATCGGAATAGGCAAAGCCTGAAAGAGGTACAACAGCTTGGGAAGAAGCACCATTTTAAGAGCGTGTATCCTGCCCAGCCACGAGATGTATTTAGGCTTCCACCTTTCCAGCTCCGCCTTAACAGTAGAGAACATCGAAGGGAAGTTAGCTTGGAACAGGGCATTCACGGAGGGGGTCAATCGCACGCCCAGGTAAAGCAAGGACTCCGACGCCCAGGCGAGTGGGGTGAGCGGCCGGGTCAGTCGTACCTCCCCCGCCGACAGGGTCAGATTCAGGATGTAGGATTTATCGAAATTGACCTTGAAGCCCGCCACCTCTTCGTAGACGGAGAGCACCGAGTGGACATGCGGGAGCGACAGCGCAGGCTCCCTGATAGACAACAGAACGTCGTCCGCAAAGAGCGAGATCTTGTGCTGCTCGCCCGTAAAGGGAAGGCCCAAAATCCTCTCATTGTCCCGCACTGCCATAGCCAACGGCTCAATACTAAGAGCAAAGAGAAGGGGCGAGAGGGGACATCCCTGACGCGTCCCTCGGGAGTGACGGAAACTCGAGGATCTATGGCCGTTGACCAACACTCGGGATGTAGGGCTGCTGTAGTTGGCCTCAATCATCCTCACAAAGGAAGGCGAGAAACCGAAGGCCACCAGCGTCTTGTGCAAAAACCCCCAGTCGACGCGGTCGAAAGCCTTCTCCGCGTCGAGCCCCACTAGCACCGCAGGCACGCGAAATCGTTCCGCCTTTTCGATGAGGTGTATGACGCGGCGCAGGTTATCATGGGTCTGCCTGCCTTTAATAAACCCCGATTGATCAGGATGAATCAGAGTAGGCATCAGATCCTGCAGTCTACCCGCCAGAATAGAGGAATACAGCTTGGCGTCTAAGTTGAGAAGCGCGATCGGCCGGTAGGATGTACAGAGAGTAGGATCCTTCCCCGGCTTGGGAATGACAGTGATCAGAGCGTCGGCCATAGAGTCCGTGGTTCTACCATCAACCGCCATCGCGTTGAAAAGTGAGACCAAGTAATCACACACTTCAGAGGCGAACGTTTTGTAAAAGAGGGCCGTGTAGCCGTCAGGCCCTGGGGCCTTGTGCAGCTTCAAGCCTTTAATGGCGTCTAAGACCTCTTCTCGGGTGAAGGGGGAGGACAGTGAATCATTCCATTCTGTAGAGACTTTCGGGAGATGCAGACCCTCCAGGAATTTGGACTGTGCGTCCGAATCAAGGGTGTCACTCGAGTAGAGTGCCGCATAAAAGCGCCCGAATACAGTCGCTTTGGCAGCATCATTGTGCTGGACAGAGCCCACGTGGTCGCGAATTCCCCCTATATAATCTTTCTCACGCTTGTCCCGGAGTTGCCGGGCAAGATGGCGCCCGATCTTGTTGCCCTGGGAGTAAGAGGTGCGCCTAAGACGCAGAAGAGTATACTCCGCCCTGTTATTGTAATGGGCCCTCAGTTTCCCTCGCACCGCCGTCAGGGGGCGTAGAGTCACCCTGGAGGGGTTCGCCTTGTGGGCCTGCTCTAAGGAAGCCAGTTCCAGTTCCAGAGCCTCCCGTTCCTTGCGCCTCAGTTTATTCAAATTTGCATTGAGAGCGAGGCATGTGCCCCGTAGAGAGGCCTTGCATGCGTCCCACGTGGTATACACCGACGTGTCCGCAGGTGGATTGAGGAGGAAGAAGTCACCAATTGCCTTGCGCAGAGCCTTACACGATTCCCCATCACGCACTAGAGCCGCCGGGAAATACCACTTGCGCCAACCATCCCCCCCCGGTGGCCCAGTGTAGTCCCAGAACCACGAGGCTATGGTCCGATAGTGAAAGCGGAAGAATATCAGCTAATTGGATGTCCCCCCGGAGGGCCTGACTAACCAAAACATAATCAATGCGGGAGTATGAGTGATGTACGTTGGAGAAAAAGGTGTAATCCCTTGTCTGTGAGTGGAGAGAGCGCCAACTATCAATCAGTCCCATGTCTCCTATCTGACGTTTAGTTTCATCTGAAAAGACCCCAGTGTCTGCCCTGCGGCCCCCAGAACTATCCAGACCCCTGTCCCACACCATATTGAAATCCCCTAATAAGAGTAAGTGACCCTCCACAAAGTCCCCCATCCTGTCCAGCAGCTCCTGCAGAAAGCCATTCTGTCCCGCATTAGGGGCATACAACACAGCAAAAGTACATAGGCGTCCATGCAACAATCCCTTCACCAGCAGCCAACGGCCTTCCTTATCCACACTAACCCCCACGGGTTGAAAATGCAGGGAAGCTCGGAAGAGTAGGGCCACCCCTCTATGCTTCGTGGTCGCAGATGCCCTGTAGATAAGGGGGAACTGCCTATGACGAAGCCTCAACTCATCTCTCCTAGCCAGATGCGTTTCCTGGAGGGCCACCA
Organism: Lissotriton helveticus; assembly: GCF_964261635.1. Classification (NCBI taxonomy): domain Eukaryota; kingdom Metazoa; phylum Chordata; class Amphibia; order Caudata; family Salamandridae; genus Lissotriton; species Lissotriton helveticus. The sequence continues at coordinate 288,329,748 of NC_136073.1, forward strand.
CATCTAAATGATGATCCATGATGTACTTCCAGAGTTTCTGCCGCTTCTGCGGAGAGTTAAGGCCCTTCACATTCCACGTTCCTATGCAGACAGGCATAAGAGGCAACACAGAATCCACGCTATGTTCACAACCAGACAACCTCGGTGCCCGCACCGGCCCCGCACATGCATCAGGGCCCAAGCCCACGGAAAGATCCGGGGGAAGGATCCCAGCCACACCCACTCCAAACAACCCACATGGTCATACCGCAGGCCGCGCCCGGCATTCACGTTCCGAAGGCACATGGGGGTCATGAAAAGGTACATCCCGAAACAACATACAAACGTATAGGAGAACGCCATCAAAAATATCCCCAGCAGACACCCATCACATATCGCCGCCGCCACCCCCCGTATCCCCAACCCCAAACCAAACCACCCTGCCAAGACACCCTTATGCAGAGCTTCAAGAGGCCCACCCTCTCCCCCCCCAAGAACAAAGAACAACAAAATACAACTCAAGGCACTGAACCTGAACCTCGCAGTCTTCAGTTCCAGTAGGTCGTGGTTCAGAAGTCTCCCACTGGACTGGGGTCGGGGCGGGGGGGTCCACCTGGGGACCCCCAGGTCCACAGTCCGGGGCGTCTTCTCCAAAAGTACCATTGTGCCCCGGGGACCTCAGGCCAAGAGCCCCTCCGACGCCACTCCATGAGTTCGGGGTCACGCTGCACCAGAGCCCATCTGGGGATCAGTCACGGTGGCGGAGGCCACCGAGGCCACTGCGGCCCCTCTCTCTTGCTCACTAGTCGCCGAATCCGGCCGTCGTCGTTCTGTTGCCGGGCCTACATTGTGCCATGATGAAGAGCGTCGTCGCCTCCGAAACGGGGAGCCACGGGCCTCCTGCGTCGGTTCCGCTTCTTCAATACCTAGGAGATCCTTTGCCTCCCGCAGGGAGTTGATCTGTCGCAACCGATTCTCCCAACGAAAGATGATCCTGAAGGGGTGGCCCCAGGAGTAAGATACTCCGCGTTCCCGGAGGAAGGCGGTCACAGGGCGGAAGTCCCTCCGCTTCTGCAAGGTCGTTGCTGCCAGGTCCTGGTAAAGCTGGGGGCGATGGCCCCTAAATTGCAACGAGGTAGTGGTTCTCGCTTTTCGCAATATCTTCTCCTTCAACTGAAAATCGTGTACGCAAACAAGAATGTCAGGAGGCGGCCCTCCGCCCCTCCTGGGCAGCCCCACTCTATGCACTCTGTCCATCTGGACGTCACGTACCTCCTCATCCTCCAAGATCTGGAGAAACAGGGCCAGGACGTACCCACGCAGGTCCCCTGCCTCGCCGTCCCACGGCACCGCTTTGATACGAATGTTATTTCTTCTGGAGCGGTTTTCCAAATCTTCCGCGTGGGTTTGTAAATCCAGATTCTGCTCCGTAAGGCGTATGATGTCCTGTTGGAGTTGATGCACATCATGCGCCATGCTAAGATCATGGTCTTCCAGCGTCGCCACCCTTTCGCCGATCCCATCCACGTCTCTCCGCACCTCTCTGAGGTCCGAGGCCAACTGCGTACGGAGTTCGGAAATATCGTCCTTGATAGTGGCGAAGAGTTCTTTCATGAAGGCTTTAGTCGCCGGCGCCTCATCATCTGACTGTCTGGAGGAGCCACTGGCCCCCGGCGAGGCTGGCTGCTGCGATGGTTTGAGGACTACCTCCTTCCCCGTCTTCCCCCCTTTGCGCTGCGAGTTGGACATGGTGGTCAGGCTCTTCCACACTCCTACACACAGGCTCCAGATCACCGCCACTCGGAGGGCGGGAGCCGGGACGGCGATTCACTGCGTTAGGGCGACCGGCCGATGGTGCTGGTCGTCCACTCCAGTGGTCAGTCAGGCACCCCCCCACGGTAGTGCGGCCACTCTTCCTCTAGGTCACCTCGATCCGACGGCGTACCAGTGTCCAAGATGCAATCCAGGGGCAGAAGGCGGCCGGGGAGGCCTGCACCGCAAGGCAGACTGCTAGGCTCAAGGCCTACGGCACCCCAATGTGGCACGCATCCCCTCCAATGGCCAATACCAGGGACAGTCCAGATCGGTCGGCCAGCGATAAGGTTCCTTCAAAGCAGCTCCAAGCGTTCGGCCGCTACCAGGGCCCACCATCCGAGTGGCGGCAGGCACAGCGCTCCGCTCCCCAAAACCGTGTTGGCAAGACGCGAAAGCCCCGTTTCCTCCAGGCGTCGCCGTAAAAGCCCACCTCCAACGAATGGCAAACCACTCCACAGTCTCTATTAGCAGTGACCAGGGCCCCCGATGGTGTCTAGAGCCCAGCCGCTACCGTGGTCCGGCTGCCAGGCTCAATGCCTCCTGCCTCGCTTTTTGTAGGCGTGTGTAAGCCCCCGCATCGGCCCTCCAGCCACCCGCACTGACCAGGCCCAAAATCAGCAGTCACTCACGAGGCGCGCGACCTGGCGCCGATACTGGGCCTCGCCACGTCGCAGCCTCTCCTGCCTTTCCCCGCTGGTAGGCACGCCGGCCCGTCACTCCCTGGGGTGCGGAACCCCTCTGGTCTACCTCCGGTGTGCAGCGCTCGGATCGGCTCCGACTCTCAGGGGGGGCCTCCCCCCGGCTCCCTCCGCCGGCCCCAGGTGTCGTCCAGTCACCGGTCCGGGCCCGGGCTGCCGATCGCTCCTCCCAGTGTCCTGCAATGGACGCTCCTTCCGCCGGCGGGTCCGGATCTTCGCTGCTCCCGCTCAGCGCGGCGTACCCTGCGCCGGTGCGGCGACAAGGCCCGGAACTGCTCCGCCTCCTCCGGCACCAGATCACGCGAGGCCGCCGCCTCGCAGGCCGCCGCTCAGCACTTAGTTCTCGCCTCTCACCGGTCACCCTCCGACGAAGGGGGGAAACCGGAACACACCGCCAGCTATCGGCAGCCCCCGCCGATCGTACAGCGCAAGTAGGGCGCCCCGGGACCCCGCAATTAGCCGCTATGCAGGATCGGCGTCGGAGAGGCTCGAGAAAGCGTCCTACTCCGACGCCATCTTGGCCACGCCCCCCGAGACCGTGTTTTTTACGCATGGTTCTTGATCACAAAACAGAAACAACATGGCACCCTATGTGATGCTAAATCCTGCTTGTTTGTGGCCTTGAAGATTAGTATATAGTTTTCTTGGGTAAGGTTTATGTTTTTAACTCATAATATAACTTCCCATGGATTCCCATATAGAAGTATCTCCAAGGAATCTTAGTAGATCCAAAAAAAACATTGCCAATTTGCCCCACCAAGGGGTGCCAGTCCTATGCCAGCTGCAGGTGTTCCAGGGCACCACTCCTGGAAGAAGCATAGGTTCCCCATAAAGGCACATTCCATACAGGTGACATTAGTCCACTGCACCACAGAGGCCAGGTAAAGAGAACAGAGCCACAACGTACGAAAACCAATCACTATAGCTTCCTGAAAAGAGGGCAGATAGGAATGTGTTGGCAATTCTGCAAGAAAATGGATTATACTACATTCGAAAGTACTTTATCAAGGACTCTAATAAGAATATATTTTCTCACAAATTCTTTGTCTGGAAAGATTACCACAGTAATACCTACATAAGGAGAATTTGTGAGCAAGATCAGAGCCTAACTGAACCACGGTCCAAACCACATCTGCCCTCCACTGACACCTTACTTCATGACCGAACTGACCCACGTCCAAACCACCTCTGCCCTCCACGGACAACTCTACTTCATGACCGAACTGAACACGGTCCAAACCACTTCTGCCCTTTATGGACACCTCTACTTCATCACCGAACTGAACCACGGTCCAAACCACCTCTGCCCTCCACGGACACCTCTACTTCATGACCGAACTGAACCACGGTCCAAACCACCTCTGCTCTCCACTGGCACCTCCACTTCATGACCGAACTAAACCACGGTCCAGACCACCTCTGCCCTCCACAGACACCTCTACTTCATCACCGTACTGAATCACGGTCCAAACCACCTCTGACCTCCACAGACACCTCTACTTCATGACCCAACTGAACCACGGTCCAAACCACCTCTGCCCTCCACGGACACCTCTACTTCATGACCCAACTGAACCACGGTCCAAACCACCTCTGCCCTCCACGGACACCTCTACTTCATGACCGCACTTAACCACAGTCCAAACCACCTCTGACCTCCACGGATACCTCTACTTCATGACGGAACTGAACCACGGTCCAAACCACCTCTGCCCTCCAGGGACACCTCTACTTCATAACGGAAGTGTACCACGGTCCAAACCACCTCTGTCCACCACTGTCACCTCTACTTCATGACCGAACTGAACCACGGTCCAAACCACCTCTGTCCTCCACGGACACCTCTACTTAATGACCGAACCACGGTCCAAACCACCTATGCCCTCCAGGGACACCTCTACTTTCATGACCGAACCACGGTCCAAACCAACTCTGCCCTCCATGGACACTTCTACTTCATGACCGAACTGAACCACGGTCCAGACTCCCTCTGCCCTCCACTGACATCTCTACTTCATGACCAAACTGAACCACGGCCCAAACCACCTCTGCCCTCCATGGACACCTCTACTTCATGGCCAAACTGAACCACGGTCCAAACCACCTCTGCCCTCCACCGACACCTCTACGTCATCACCGAACCACAGTCCAAACCACCTCTGCCCTCCACGGACACCTCTACTTCATGACCGCACTTAACCACGGTCCAAACCACCTCTGACCTCCACGGATAACTTTACTTCATGACGGAAGTGTACCACGGTCCAAACCACCTCTGCCCTCCACGGACACCTCTACTTCATCACCAAACTGAACTACTGTCCAAACCACCTCTGCCCTCCACGGACACCTCTACTTCATGACCGAACTGAACCACGGTCCAAACCACCTCCGCCCTCCACGGACACCTCTACTTCATGACGGAAGTGTACCACGGTCCAAACCACCTCTGCCCTCCACGGACACCTTTACTTCATAGTAATGAAGGTTCTCTTCCAGGGGATCCTCATCAAAGTCATAAGCATTAGAATATTCCCGCCCATGTGCGGACCCCGGAAACACTATATTATATGTGCCCCACATATATATACTCATATATATATAAATACATATATATATATAACATGCAATAGCAGCCAATAAAAACAGAGCTGAAATATGCTGTGTAGAATTTCCACCATACATGCAATAATAATAAGCATTAGAAACATGATAAACAACACAAAGTTTGTTTTAGAAACTGTTTTAATGCTCAGAAAGCAGTAGAAATTCTTATAACTCACTGGAAGCATAGAAAGCTCCCAGGCTGCATTGCAAACACACAGTCTAAAAAGACTGAAAAGCTAACCTGTAGCTACATTGCAATAAACTGACTCCGTGCCTTTAAGGCACTCATGACCCCCAGTATCCCATCATGCCTCAGGGGTGACAGTTAGGTCAGTTGTTCTTTCCGGCTCCTTCAGAGAAGGACCCTGGTTACACAGCTCCACTAATTTTCCTGTTTTTTGACAGAAAAACTCTTCACTTTTGACAATTTTTTGTTCTTACTCGACATTTAACATCTAGTCAAGTAAGATACTGTCTTTTTCAGTCAATTTGGTGAGCATTTTCTCCTGAAAATGCCTTCACTCTTTGACAAATGCCCTTCTTGTGGCAACAAGAAGGCCAAGTCAGACAACCACGACGTCTGTATCCTGTGTCTGCCTGAGGAACATGATCCAGGCACCTGTCCTCATTGTGAACACCTGTCAGGAAGAACTTTAAAAGACAGGGAGAGGATTCGCATTTATGGCCTAGCTCATAGGTCATCAAGAGGAAGATCTCCGGTGAAGAAGGGCTCCAAGAAGACTCATTCATCTTCCAGAAAGAAGTCTTCATACCCCTCACCCTCAGCGTCGGGCTCGGCGCTGAGAAAAGAACCACCGGTGGATCATTCATCGTCTAAACTACCGTCGACGGCGGGCTCGCCGTCGAAGAGAAGACCAGGTACGTCGACGACGTCGAAGGATCCAGTTCCATCGTCGAAATCTCCTCCGTCGGCGTCAACCGGGCGACGTCCGACGTCGAGGAAGGGAACTCCGCCGCCGTCAACCGGGCGACGGTCGGCGTCGAGACCCAGGACCCCTCCGCCGTCGTCAACCAGGCGACGACCGGCGTCGAGGGAGGTCACCCCTCCGCCGTCGTCATCCAGACGTCGACCGGCGTCGAGAAGTGTGACTCCTCCGCCGTCGTCGAAGAAGCGACGTTCGGCGTCGAGGACCAAGACCCCTCCGCCGTCGACAGGGAAGAGTCGATCGGCGTCGAGGATGCAGTCTCCGTCGGTGTCTCGTCAGCTCTCGGCGTCGAGGGTGTCCAATACCCCTCCACCGTCATCGCACAGACATTCGACGTCGATGCAGAAATCTCCGTCGACGGCTGATCATCACCGTTCGACGTCGAGTGAAAGACCTCCGTCGACGATTAGACATCGTCAGACGACGTCGAGGCAGGGTGCTTCGTCGACGACGTCAAGACTTCCGTCGACGACTGGGCATCGTCGTTCGACGTCGAGGGAGAGGTCTCCATCGAAGGCCGGTACTCACCGTTCGACGTCGAGACGTGGAACTCCGTCGGCGGCTGCTCATCGCCGCTCGACGTCGAGAGACCATACATCCTCGCATAGACACTCTAAAACAAGATTGTTTGATCCGCCAACTCCCCGAAAGCACTCGACCACGAGGGAAGATCGCTCGGCGTCGAGAGGTTCAGATGTGCTGATGGTAACGGAGTCAGCTTCCCGTCATTCCACCTCAAGGTCCTCTGGCTCCTCAACTTCGTCTTCGAAGTCCAGAAGTCCAGTACGCAAGTCACCTGAGCGTCGGACGGACCCTTGGGCGGATAAGGTCAGACTTTCACCTAGATGGTATAAGTTTTTGGATCATTGGAGAGATTCTGGAGCTGCAAAACGTATGCAGGACTACGCCAGCTCGCAGCACAGGTCTCCTCTTCAGGATCTAGTTGAGGAGATGGACAAGCATAGCCCTCCCAGGCGCAAATCTCCGGTGAGAACACCAACTAGATCTCCCAGAAGGACCCGATCTCCCAGAAAAGACCCAGAGGAGCGGGTCAGGTCTCGCTCTCCTAGACGTGAGGTGCGTTCGAAACGATCCAAGGAGAGGAGGCACAGTGTCCACCGTAGACGTCGACGAACTCCGTCTACTTCCTCGACCTCTTCTACCAGGTCTTCCAAGAGGGACTACTCCCCTACTTTGACGGACAGTCCTACGTCCCGATCCTCCCCCAGTGGATGACATTGGCACGTATCTGGACGTCTTGCAAAGAGGAGCTCAGAAGCTGAACATTGAAATGTCTGTCCCTCAGGTTACCACGACAGTCATTTTCGAGACTCTACACAAAAAGGCGATCACCCGGCCTCTACTGCCATTAGTTCCGGGGATTATAGATCCTGTCAAGGAGGTATTCCTAACTCCGGCGGCTATCAGAGCGGTGCCAGCCCGCATCCAAAAGAAATACAAACCGGCCTCTTCTGACCCGGTTTTTGTAAGATCAGACCCGCCAGCAGACTCTGTTATTGTGGCGGCGGCGAGGAAGACACACGCAGTGGCAGGTTCTTCTTCCGTCCCCCCAGACAAGGACAGCAAGACGCAAGACTCCTGGGGTCGCAAAGTTTGCAACTCAGCTGCGTCGACTCTGAAGGTTTCTAGTGCGGCTGCACTTCTGGGTCGGTACGAGAGAGCCTTATGGGACTCTATGGAAAGGTTCAAAGCCAAGCTGCCAAAAGAAGACCAGCAGGACTTTGAAGAGACCGTGACTGAAGGATGTCTGGTGGCGAATCAGATGATAAGCACGGCTGCGGATGGTGCTGTCCTGTCGGCGCATTCCTATTCTCATGGGGTTTGTGCCAGGAGATCGGCATGGTTACGCTTGACAGGCCTGAAGCCGGATGCTCAACATCGCATCCTTAATCTCCCCTTTTCGGGTTCGCTCTTTTCGGTGAGCATGCGGACGAAGAAATGACCCGAATGAAGACGGAACTAGACACAGTGAAAGCGGTGGGCTTGGAAAAGAAGAAAGAGTTCAAGCGTCGTTTCAAGCCCAACAGGGGGAGAGGGGCTCAACAGAGGGTTCAAACCCCTCAATGGTCCCAAAGTAAAGCCCAAGGAAAACCCCAGTTTCGAGGTAAACCGGGCAGAGGTAGAGGAGGTCATCAACAATCCTCTACCACTACAAGAGGAGGAAAAGCCTGATCAGTGGCTTCCTCTGGTGCCGTTGCCCACTCCAGTGGGAGGAAGTGCTTCACAACACCTGGCAGAGTGGGTCAGCATCACCAAGGATCAGTGGGTGCTGAATATACTGCGCAATGGATACAAACTACGTTTCCTGGCTCCTCCAAAGAACATACCTCCAAAGAGCGCTTCCCCTCACCAACTAAGCTTGCTCCGAAGAGAGGTAACAGTTCTACTACAAAAGCGAGCGATAGAGGAGGTTCCTCTCGCTCAAAGAGGAAAGGGAGTTTACTCCAGGTACTTTCTTGTCCCCAAAAAAGATCAGGAGGACAAGTTCAGACCAATACTCGATCTGCGACTTCTAAACAAGATCATCATCAGAGAAAAGTTCTGCATGCTGGCTCTTCACCAAATATGCCCACATCTTCAAGCCGGAGATTGGATGTGTTCGGTGGTACTTTCACATCCCAATTGCTCAACAACATCGCAAGTACTTGAGGTTTGTCGTAGGGAACAAACACTATCAGTACACGGTGCTACCCTTCGGTCTCAAGTCCGCACCACGAGTCTTCACCAAATGCATGGCGGTGGTGGCGGCTTTTCTGCACAAGAAGGGACTCTTCCTATACCCATACTTGGACGACTGGCTCCTAAAAGGTCCGTCTCCAGTGCGGGTAAAGCACGATCTACATCTGTGTCTTCTCCAATTGCACAGGCTCGGTCTCCATGTGAATCTGGAGAAGTCAGTCCAGCGGCCTACACAGTCAATTCACTACCTAGGCTCCGTTCTGGACACAAAAGTGGGAAAAGCGTTTCCTTCGGAGGAGAGACTTTTTTCCCTGAACCAGAAATGTGGAATTCTGATAGACTCTCGGCTTCCAACAGCCCGACAAGTCGCATCCCTGCTGGGTTCCATGGCATCCTGCATCTTTCTCATCCAAACGCAAGGCTGAAAATGCGGCTTCTACAGCAGGCCCTGGAGGATCAATGGGACCAGGCGACAGGACTTTGGGAGGATCGCATCAAGCTCTCCCAAGCGACGAAAGACGCCATCAAATGGTGGACACGGAGAAAGAATCTGCTGGTGGGGGTTCGGTTTCACCAGCCTCTTCCAAACCAGTCGATAGTGACGGATGCCTCTCTACAAGGTTGGGGAGCGCATATGGGTCCGCTTCAGATTCAAGGCCTGTGGTCTGCGCAGGAGCAGACATACCACATCAATATGCTGGAACTCAGAGCGGTATTCCTGGCTCTCAAAGCGTTTTTACCAGCGATAGAGTCCAACTCAGTCCTAGTTCAGACAGACAACACGACCACCATGTTCTATCTGAACAAACAAGGAGGCACAAGATCTCGCCCTCTGTCTCGAGAGGCTCAGGCAATTTGGCATTGGCTCCTCTCTCGAGGCCTCACGATAGTGGCGGTGCACCTGCCAGGCGAGTTGAACGTAAAAGCAGACGCACTCAGCAGGCACTTCGAAGATCAGCCAGACTGGGTGCTAAACGACGATGTGGTGGAAGAGCTTTTTCGTTGCTGGGGTCGTCCAGCCATAGATTTGTTTGCAGACGACGAAAACTCCAAATGCCACACCTTAGCGTCCAGGTTCCACCGGCCTGGAACTCAGGGGAATGCTCTGCTGATGGATTGGTCAGGGACGTTCGCTTACGCGTTTCCTCCCCTGGCTCTGATTCCGAGAGTAGTTTCCAAGCTCTGCAGGTCGAACATGGAAATGATCCTGATAGCTCCGGATTGGCCGCGGCAGTGGTGGTACCCGGACCTTCTACATCTGTCTGTGTGTCCACACAGACGACTCCCTTGCAGGCCGGACCTGTTGAGCAAAATGAACGGGAGGATAATGCATCCCAACCTCACATCATTGAACCTAACAGCATGGCTCCTGAGGTCCTGCAATATGGACATTTGAACTTGCCTCCTGAGTGCATGAACATTTTAAAGGAGGCTAAGAGACCTTCCACGAGAACGTCTTATGCGTTTAAGTGGAAGCGGTTTTTCCTATGGTGTAGGGATCATCACCTTGATCCGACTAAAGGACAGGAGGACGTCATTTTGCCATACCTTCTTTCCCTGGCTACTGCTGGTTTGAAATACGCTTCTATTAGGGTGCATTTGTCAGCCATAGTAGCATACAGAAAATCACCAGATCAGGTGTCTTTCTTTCAGGTTCCAGTGGTTAAGGACTTCCTCCAGGGGTTGAAGAAAGTGTATCCCCCTGTGCGAAATCCTTCTCCTCCATGGGAATTAAACCTGGTGCTATCCAGGTTAATGTCACCACCTTTTGAGCCCATCCACAAGGCCTCTTTGCAACATCTCTCTTGGAAGGCGGCCTTTTTGGTGGCGATTACCTCTGCTCGCAGAGTCAGCGAGATTCAAGCTCTCTGTGCGAAAGAACCATACACTATCTTTCATCACAATAGGGTAGTCCTAAGGGCTCATCCAGCTTTCCTTCCTAAAGTCATCTCTGATTTTCATATAAATCAGTTCATTTCCCTCCCTTCATTTTTTCCAAATCCTACGACCCCAGCCGAGCGGTCACTTCACTCCTTAGATCTTAAGAGAGTGCTCAAGTTCTATTTGGAAATGACCAAAGGGATTAGGAAAACGGATCAACTGTTTGTGAACTATGGTTCAATGCGAACAGGTTTTCCAGCGGCCAAGAGGTCCATCGCGAGATGGATTGTCTCTGGCATTAAATTGGCTTATCAGCTTGCAGGCAAGCCTTTGTTGCAGTCGCCCAAAGCGCATTCCACTAGAGGGAAGGCCGCTACAGTAGCCTTCTTGCACGACATCCCAATGTCAGAGATATGCAAGGCTGCGACTTGGAAATCAGTTCATACCTTTACGAGACATTACTGTCTCGAGTCTGATTCCAGGGCCGATACTCAAGTAGGACAAGCCTCTTTGAGGAATCTATTTGGGTAGCCTACGGCCTGTACAAGCTTAGTGAATACTAGGCTTAATATGGTTTATTACTGTATTGTTACTCCTTTGCCCGCAGGGAGATGAGGTGAGGCTCGCTATTCTATTCTAATGCTTATGACTATTGATGAGGATCCCCTGGAAGAGAAGGATTAGTTACTTACCTGTAATCCTAGTTCTCTTCCAGGGGTATCCTCATCAAAGTCATAAGCAACCCTCCCGCCTCCCCGGGCAAAGGACATTCTTTAATAAGGAGATATGGTTAACCTATTTGTTATTGGGTTTATTTTCAGTCTCCGAAAAGAACAACTGACCTGTCACCCCTGAGGCATGATGGGATACTGGGGCTCATGAGTGCCTTAAAGGCACGGTGTCAGTTTATTGCAATGTAGCTACAGGTTAGCTTTTCAGTCTTTTTAGACTGTGTGTTTGCAATGCAGCCTGGGAGCTTTCTATGCTTCCAGTGAGTTATAAGAATTTCTACTGCTTTCTGAGCATTAAAACAGTTTCTAAAACAAACTTTGTGTTGTTTCTCATGTTTCTAATGCCTATTATTATTGCATGTATGGTGGAAATTCTACACAGCATATTTCAGCTCTGTTTTTATTGGCTGCTATTGCATGTTATATATATATATGTATTTATATATATATGAGTATATATATGTGGGGCACATATAATATAGTGTTTCCGGGGTCCCGCACATGGGCGGGAATATTCTAATGCTTATGACTTTGATGAGGATACCCCTGGAAGAGAACTAGGATTACAGGTAAGTAACTAATCCTTTTTCCTTAGCTTCACTTTACTCTTGCATATATATAAAAAAGACTAGGGTGTATCTTGTGTTTTTCACCTCTACTTCATCACCAAACTGAACTACTGTCCAAACCACCTCTGCCCTCCATGGACACCTTTACTTCATGACCGAACTGAACCACGGTCCAAACCACCTCTGCCCTCCACCGGCACCTCTACTTCGTGACCAAACTGAACCACAATCCGAACCACATCTGCCCTCAACAGACACCTCTACTTCATCACCGAACTGAACCATCTCTTCCCTCCACTGACCCATTTAATTTATTACCTAATCGAATCACTGTCCAAACACCCTCCACCCTCCCTTTACACCTCTACTTTATTTTCCAACTGAACCACGGTCCAAACCCCATCTGCCCTCCACTGACACCTTTACTTTATTACCTTACTGAACCATAGTCTAAATCCCCTCTGCCTTCCTGTGACACACCTACTTTATTGCCAGCCCCTCCACCCCCTGACACCTTTACTTTATTACCCATCCCCTCCGCTCTTCCCTGACACCTCTACTCTATTACCAAACCCCTCCGCCCTTTCCTGACACCTCTACTCTATAACCTAACTGTTCCACAGTCCAATGCCCCTCTGCCCTCTACTCACCCCTTTACTTTACTACCCAATTGAACCACGGTCCAAACCCCTTCCGCCCTCCACTGCGACACCTCTACGTTATTACGTAACAGAACCATGGTCTAAACACCCTCTGCCTTACCGTGACATCTCGACGTTATTACCTTACTGAACCACAGTTTAAGCCTTCTCCGCACTCCACAGAACTCTCTACCTTATTACCTAAGCTCCTTCGCCCTCACGTGACACCTCTACTTCACTACCCAACTGAACCACGGTCCAAACCCCCTCCGCCCTGCACTGCGACACCTCTGCTTTAGTACCTTCGACTGTAATTTTTGACCTCTGCAAAAAGAACAATTGATGGATAGAATGCAGAACAATGTTATGCATTCGCCCAGTACAGAGATCTGGGCCTAAATCCATAGTTTTTTATGCTCACCATGCCATTCCAGTTTGGACCGAGCCATATGCAAATCAGTCTTGACCCTGCGCCCAATGGGAACAGCCCAGCCCGTACTGCCAGGCCAGGTCCTCCCTGGACTGGAAACAAGCATCCTAGGACCGGTTTCGGGCTTTCAGCCCTCAGCAGCCAGGGTAGCTTGACTCCAGTGGCATGGAGAGCACGGGACCCACGTCTGGGCATACCCGTCTCACCACTCAGGTGGTTTGTGACAGTGGCATTATATGATTTTAGTAAACTGTTATAGCTCCTCAGTATAATTCGAGTTTTAAGTATTGCTCAGGAAGGAACTACACTCAAAGGGATACCAACATGTCTGTAAAGCTTAATTTGAATATCTTCCCTATTTCTCTGACATGTCAAACAAAAATCACTAAATGTAATCGTGTTTTTCAGTCACACAAACATGAACATATATTCTATTTTTTTTAATTCCCTGCATACAAATCATCTCTCAAAATCCTAGCTAGACAGACAAATAGCTGCAGTAATGCCTTGACTTGATGCCACATGAGATAAAGAGGAAACACTCGAGATGTTAAATCTATGTTTCGCCACTTTGATTGCTGTCGCAGTGTCGCTCAATATCAATCAAAAATGTCAGCCTCTGTTGCCTTGCTTTCAGGCATTCCGTACTCTGTGTGTGCTACACACATCTTTCGCCCCAATTGGGAGTGTGTTTGTAAAGCCTGCAGTTGTATAATGCGGCTGAGCCAAAGACCGAAGAGCATGGGAAGTATCAAAGTTCATTAACAGACCTCTAACTCAGGACACAAACATGTTTTAAGCAGTGGCTGAGCTGTTAACCGATGCTTGCAGATCTGTTTCTTGTACACCTGCAGACAAGGCACGTTTGAAGAGTGTCCAGTGCTGCATCTGCCCTCGATTGCAGGTTTGAACCCTCTGTTAACTGAAGCCTCTCTGAAAGCTTGGGTGGTGCAGCCACCTTTACTTTATTACCCATCCCCTCCGCTCTTCCCTGACACCTCTACTCTATTACCAAACCCCTCCGCCCTTTCCTGACACCTCTACTCTATAACCTAACTGTTCCACAGTCCAATGCCCCTCTGCCCTCTACTCACCCCTTTACTTTACTACCTTTGTAAATTTTTAAATTTAAAACCGTCCCCGGCCCGAGATGAGGAAGAGGTTCAGTGTTTTATCACATTGGACTTTTGCCCCCAAGATTCTACTTCACTGCAGAATGAGCCTGTAAAAGGATTTGTTTTTCCTTTAAAATATCACGTGACTTCATCCTCAGCGGTGCTTACCTCAGGCATTTTTTTTTAATGATCATGCGTTTTATATCAAGGCTAGCTCAATCTCTTCCATACGACTTACACTTGTACGGACATGACTGTATTTATCCTCTATGGTGCCATTGACATCAATGTCTTAGTACTTTTGCAGGACTTCCTTGTAATCAATGGTTTTTGCACTTGGAGACTTAAAATATATTCATATTGCTTTAAAAAAAGACAGAGAGGCATGTTCATGAAAAAAGTTGAACATTCCCTTCCTAGGTTTCCTTCTGTACACAGAGTACATATTGTACTAGCTTGGAATCCACAAAGGTTGCCAGAATTACACTTTTGAAGCTGTGACAGGTTCACAGTAGTAGACTTGGTAAACGTTTGTGATTTAAAAACGGAGTTTGTGCATGTGTACATTCGCATGGGGTACAGTCGCACTTTAATAACCGCGTCCCTGGCATCTCCGCCTATTTGGGTGGGAGGTACCCTGCACTTCGTATCCTATAAACTGATTTCGTCCTCCTATAACAGTGGTAGGTCTGCAGCAATGTATAGAGTGGAAACGGACCTTGTAAATGTTTGTGAATACTCGGAAGTTACGTTGTGGCTGTTCCCAAACTTTCCAAATAAATAACCCAACCTGGAATGTCCACACCCTGCCCCTGCTAGAGAATAACTCACACTAAAAGCTAAGTGTGAGAACTATTTTTATAATTGAAAATCCACTTTTTGTAACCAACAATCGTATACTTACATAAGAGTCATTTGCATGGATAAACAAATGGCATTGTGAATCAATTCGGCTCATATTGTTTAAATATATTAAAAACAAATGTAGAAAGCACATGCACACTTAACCCTTATAAAAGTTGAGATTTTAGAGACTCCTTTCACAAACAAATTGTGTTACAGTTTTTAAGGCACTACTTACTTAAGATCATGATTTAAAACCAAGGAGAATTCTCATAAAGAACAAAGAACTTACGTTCTTTTCCATGGAGGTTAAATTTATACATTTCCAGACTATTCATTTTCTGTCATTTCATTACTTATAGATTTTAAAATCTGAAAATAAACATATTGCAAGAGAAATTATGGCTGCAAAAAGAGGTTTCTTTTGCCACAATTATCTTACCATTTGACATAGTGGGGCTCTACTTCCAATAGCAGAAAGCTACTGGAGCATTATTACAAGAAACAAAAAATAGGACAGGAGAAAGCTGGATGCATGACCTGTTCTTGACTTGCAAAAGAAGTGCTTCCGTTGCTGTGCATGTGCTGTGACTTGCCTATTGGGTACAAGACAGGGAGAAGACCTACTGAGTTGTTTTTTTGTAAATTGGTTGCCATCTTACAATGGGAGGTTTTTTCCTTAATCGTTCTCAGCATCAGCAGCAAAAGCCATTGTCCCAATGTCTGCTTTCTGTGTCGAGACCGTTGCCATTGTGGACGGAAGTGGCACACTGTTACCGGTGAAGCCTGAAACAAAAGGCAGTAGGCAGCACACAGCACTTATCCAGTATTGGGGTATCTTTAATAGATTCACATGCTTAGAATCATCCCCGCCGACGAGGTGGGAGTCTCGCGGTACAATCAAACATATACTTCTGATAGATACATCTGCCGTGTGGATTCCTCACCTTGTGAATATCCCCTTGCGTCAGCAACATTCGGAAATTCTTTTCGTAGCCTCGTGCCAAAGTGGACTTGGACGTCATAGAGACACGGCATCGCACGCGACTCCGCTGACGTCACCGACGCCTATATTAGGCCCACGCCGACGTGATGACATCAGTTCCCTTTTTTCCGCGTCGTCGACACTAACGGTTTCGGGAATCTCAGTAGCCAACTGGTACTTTGTTGCCTTTTTGTTACCACTTTCTGCTTCTTTGTTTCTTGTCTCTTCGATGATGTCGACTAAGAAGACCGGCTTCAAGCCCTGCAGGGAGTGCGGGAAGATGATGTCCATTACTGACCCGCACGAGGACTGCATTTGGTGTTTCAGCTCTGATCACGATGTGGATGGATGTTCGTCTTGTCGGAAGATGAACCCGAAGGCCCTGAGGGAAAGAGAGACCAAACTCCTGGTAGCGAAGCTGAAGGCTGGAAAAGGAAAATCTTCGAGGTCTCATTCTCGAAGGTCGAGGTCGAAGTCAAGATCCGGATCTTGAGAGGAGTCGTCTTTGAGGTCCGCTTCAGACCATGCTTCGAAGTCGAAGATGGAGCATAAGAAGAGGAGGCATGAGTCCCGACGTCGTTCCGGTAAGGAGTCGGGCTCGAGGTCGAGGTCACCGAAGAAGGTACGTTCTAAGGTGGTTACGCTGGATGTCTCAGATCCTGAAGGTGAGGCCTCGCCTTCGGAGTCGCGGGCGCAGTCGCCGACTCCGGCTTCGAATCCGTCTCCGGCGCCGTCCCCGGCCCGAGATGAGGAAGAGGTTCAGGTGGATGTGGATTCTGCGCCTGCCAAAGAGCCGAATCCGAACCCTCCACAAGACCAGCCTGAGGGTTTGCAGCCTCCCTTTCCAACCCCAGGCCAGGACCCATTGGCATTTTTGAATGCTATGCATGGCGTCTTTTCAAGGGCGTGGTACCCCTCTGGCGCACCTTCGGGTCCCATGGGTCCTCTGGCCTTCAATCTAGGAGTCCCTCACTCCTATCCTCCTGCTCCATTTATGCCCTATATGCCGGCTCCGACGCCGCCATGGCAATTTCCGGCTACGCCGAGGTCGTCGACGCCGATTCCAGCGTCGCCCGCTCCAGATCGACCTCGAGGGCATCCCGCTGGGCCATCGGATTCGATACCGACGTCGATCCCGGCTCCGACGGAGCCGTTGGTGGATCCGGCTGAGAGGCGTGTGAAGGAGAGGTCCAGAAGGGAAGCTCAACGCCTTTTGGAAGAGCGAAGGTATATGGAGTCGCATCCTGATGTGGAGGAAGGTGAATTGGAGGAAGATTGTTTTGATGAACTGGCTGACGCTGGTAGCCTGGATTTCTCTCCGGAGTGGGAGTTACCATCAGGCTCTGATACACCTTCTAAGGACGTCCAACCTTATCATGTTGTGATGAGGAAGGCTGCGGAACTTCTCCAATTGACTTTGCCAGCAGTGGAGTTTAAATATAATCTTCTCACAGAGGTTTTGCATTCGCCTAGGTATGTGGTAGAGCCATTGCTTCCGTTTAATGATGCCTTAACGGAACCCATTTTGGAGGTGTGGAAAAAACCACTGTCAGCTCCTGCAGTATCTAAGAGTGTGGCAAGAAGGTACAGGGTTGCACCTGAGGACCCTGCTTTTTTGACGTCTCATCCATCACCAGAGAGTCTAGTCATTCAAGCGGCCTGTTCCAAAAAGAATGCGAGTGCCTTTCCTCAGGTCCCCAGTGATAAGGAGGCAAAGAAACAGGATCAGGTGGCTAAAAAGACCTTCTCCTCTGCAAGCATGGCGTTGAAGTCTACTAATGCCACTTGTCTGATGGGGAGGTATGTGCATGCCCTTATGGATACTATGTGTACTTTAGCTCCTAAGATTCCTGATGCCAACAGGAAGGATTTTGAGAAGGTAATTTCGGATGCACAGGCATCGGCTCGCCAAGTGATACAGAGTGGTCTGGACACTGCGGACTCGGTGGCACGTATCATGGGCACTGCTGTCTCCACTAGAAGATCAGCTTGGCTGAAATCCTCAGACTTTTCGGCAGATGTTCAGGCGACTTTGCTGGATCTGCCGTTTGATGGGTCTGTTCTCATTGGGAAGAAAGCTGATACGGCCCTGGAGAGATTTAAAGACAGTAGGGCGACTGCTAAATCTTTAGGTCTCCAGATCAGAGGTTCTTCGGCCAGGAGATTCAGGGGTTTTGGTCGCTCTTTTTTTTCGGAATTACCGACAAGGTCAGCAGCAGCAACAACAACAGCAGCAGCAGCAACATTCCATGTACAGGTATTACAGGGGAAAGCAAAGAGCGCGTCCTCGTGGACGTCAAGCCTCTTCCTCCTCCACTTCCTCCAACCCTCCAGCATCAGAAAAGCAGTCCTAGATCCGCCATTCAGGATCATGTGGGTCCGGTGGGGGGCCGGCTTACCCATTTTCTACAAGATTGGGAATCGGTTACATCAGATCTTTGGGTTCTCAATCTTCTAAAAAATGGGTATGCCCTTCCCTTTCGGGAATTTCCTCCCAATTACCCTCCTTGCCAAGGTTTTTGCACAAAGGAACATCTGTTGCTTCTACAGGAGGAAGTGCAGACTCTTTTAAAAAAGGGTGCGATAGAGGTGGTCCAAGAGCAGGAAAGGGGTCACGGATGCTACTCCCGGTATTTCCTGATTCCCAAGAAGGATGGCAGACTTCGTCCAATCCTGGATCTCAGGATCTTGAATCTCTATCAGAAACAGGAGAAATTCAAGATACTCACCCTTGTAGTACTTAAAATTCTGGACCTGTGTTATAAACATCGCCGTATCATGACGATTTTGATATCAGCAGACCGAAAATGGCCAGTATACTATGCACAAGCATTTTCGTCATATTCGAGTGACGATTTCACCCTGAAATCGTCATTTTCGTCCTGAACCCTTGGGTTCCATTTTGTGAACGGCAGCCATTTTGTGATTGCCCTCACATAGGCCGGTGACTAAGGCCAAAACATGATTCTGAAGGACACGTACACCTTTGCTGACTTCTCTGCGACCTGGGCAAGCTGACTCCACTGCCCAAGGCCAAACCTGTTCGGTCAGTTCCTCTCCCAGTGGCCGAACGAGATAATATCAAGGCACAACATGCCATAAACCTTTCATCGCACACAAACCCTTCCTAATCTTACACACACCTGCCTCTGTTTCTTTCTTTATGACTTGCTTTACGAGGAGGAGGTGCCCGTTTTTATTGGGGTTTCGTCGATATCTGATGAAAATATTGGGCCTTGCCGGGTAATTGATTGTGGGCTGAACAAACTGAAATATGGGCTTGTTATCATGACTCTGCTTTTTCTTTGTAGTGAAAATATGTGAATGGTCCACTGTAATGTAAAGAATGTTTGCCTGAAGCACAATATTGTGTATAAAAAGAGAAGGCTGGCTTTGTAAGATTGAGCAGTCTCCTGAGAATATACACCGTGTTGTACTTCTAGGACGCCTGTTACTTGGTTGCAGCCAATAAATTCGATCTTTGACTTCACCTAGAAGACTCTGAGTTTCTGTAGTCTAGAACAGGAAGAACCCGAAGTCTTAGGGTGTACCCCTGGCACCGCTGGGTTCCGAAAAACCCAGTACTTCAGTTGGCGCCCAACGTGGGGCGATATCAGCGTTACTCGTCCAAGCCAGAGGTTCGTGAGGAGCTTCGTGTGAAAATTCTGGAGGAAGGCCGCCACTTCATCGACCCCTGCATGTCGACGTGGTCCGAAAGTCTTTGCTGCGAGGTTCCCCGCTTCCCGACGGCTACGAAGGACTGCTGCCCTGACTATCGCCCTGTTTTGTACCCTTGATGATTGGTAGAGCGAAACGATAGACGAGTCTTCTGGTGACGTCATCGATACCTCAGTTAAGTATAAGTGGAGCGTCTCCCAGTCCTTAGTTTGGTTGTTAGTTTGGGTATGCCCTTGGGATCTTTGATTTGGAACTTGCAAGTACCAAAGCCGAGGGACTCGTGTATTCACGAGACTATCGTATTTCGATAATCCTTTGAAGTTTGAAGCTAGACTAGAGAGCGAAGATGCCTGGTCTTAGCAGACTTGGAAACTTGTTTTGTCTTGGTTGTAATAGGGATTCCCGATTGGAGGACTCGTGTCCGGTTCCTCCGATTGGAACTCCGACCTATGAACTATATGTGAAACATGGCGTAGGCCCCATCACGTATAATGAAGTATGGATCCGATACACCAGAAAGGATGGTGTTCTGAAATGGCCCCAATATGGTAGCTTTGACACGGAGATTTTAGATAATCTAGAGGTTAGACTTTTTAAGAAGAAAGCCTGGCCGGCGATGTTTGACTCTTTCCGCCTGTGGCGTAAGGAAGCCAAACAGAACGAAATTAAATTAGCTAAAAAGAATAAAAGAGAAAAGGGTATTTCGATAATGCAAGCTGCTATGCAATATAAAGATGATGAGGAAGAACAAGCGAGTGAGCAGTTGCACAGGCAACGTAAAATGGCGATCGATAAATGTTACCCAGTTTTGCCGCCTCTTCAGCAAGATGCAGCAAAAGAACTTGAGAAAGACCCTTTAATGTCTCACTTATTGAGTTCGCCACCCCCCTATGCGCAGAGTGCTACTGCACCTCCGCAACCTTTAGTTGTGCAACCTCCGGTTGTTGTGCCCCAGGTTCTTCCACAACCGCCAGCTCCTCTTCAGTTGGCTCCTACTGCTACGGCTCAGCATCCTCAAGGGCCGCTGACTTTGCTACCTGCTCACCCTGTACTTCTTACAACTTTGCCTACTACATCGACTACCTCTTCTGGTATTCCTACTGTTACTGCGTCTGCATCTGCATCTGCCTTGCCTCACTCTGCTTTTACTCCTGTTCTTTCGTCGACTTCTCCTTCTGTTTGACAGAGAATGACTGACACTGTTGCTAGTCTTCTGTTTCCTCTTTTTGGGGCATCTAGTATGACCCCTGTTTCAACGAGCAAACAGTTGCGTAGTCAACTGCCCGACTCTAGAGAGCGGGAAACATTGAATTATTTGGCACACAAATCGGTTAATGACCCTGCGAGATATGAGCTAGATTCTGTTATGGATGTCTTCCATCAGTGGGAAGAACCGAAACAGAGATACGTTTTCGAGAAAATGTGTGCTTTTCTTTATGAGGAATTGGAGGAAAATGATCTAGAATGCAATCCACCTGAGCTGTGTCGTATACGGTACGAGTTTGCAAAAGGCACAATTGTGGGTTCTGATGTTGAAAAAGCAGTTGCGACATTGTTGTCGTTTAGGAGTGAGGGTGTTTCTCGGTCGTTGTTTGAGCATGATTCCTCTGTTAGGAGGAAAGCGCGACAGTACCCCATGAGAGAGGTTCCTCCGGTATGGAAGGAAGCAACTCAGGCTGATGTTGCTAATAATATCGATGCTGTGCCAGCACATTTCCAGCGTGTTTTTGTACACGTTCCTTGGAAACTAGCTGAAGTTTTGGCCCTTAAGCAGACTTTACCTGACCCCCGTAAAAATCCTGCAGGGTATTACAAGGCATTGTCACAGACTGCAGGCTCTTGCATTATGAATTTAGCGGATATAGACATGTTGTTTGGAAATGTTGTTCCACAGCCTTTATGGGGAAAGATTCGTCATGCGGATCACGATCAGGAGTTAGGTGATACATGGGTTAATATTGCTGCTGCTGATGGCAGACAGGTTGGTGGTGCTAAACCCGAACCTTTAGTGGCAGACCTACCTGGTAGGATAATTACTTACATGAAGACTTTGATGCCTGCGATGCGCGTGAATTGGGACAAATTGTCTGCGTGTAAGCAGAAGAAAGATGAAACCGTATCTGACTTCTTCACCAGGTTTGAAGAAACGTTTATCGACCACAGTGGTCAAGATATGAGTACAGAAGGTGGTCAACGGTTGTTCGTTGACAAGTTCGTGCATAATTTGCTTCCTGAGTTGTGTAAAAAATTAAAAGATTCAGAAAGTTCTTGGGCAGTTTCCTCTTCAGCACAGATATTGGCTACTGCCCAGTATTACGAAAATAGAGATAACGATGAGAAAGATAGAGTAGACAAGAAAACGAAAGAGTTAAAAACAAAGGTTCTTTTACAGCAGGCATACCTGCCTCGTGGTGGTCAGAGTAACTATCAGCAGCCTCAGCAGTTTCAGAGAAACACGCAAAGGATCGAATATCCTCAACAACGTTTTCCTGTAGGCCCTAATCAGTGTGCATATTGTAAAGAAGAGGGCCATTTTAAAAGTAGCTGCCCTGCTTTATTACAGCGTATGAATGGTGTTTCTAGCGCACGAGGTCGAGGTACTCCACAAGCGCCTAGAGGCAGAGGACGTGGAAATTTCCTACAGAACGGGCGATCTTTTCCGTCACAGAACCCAATGAATAGTTTTGATCTGCAGAATAACGCGTCTGGTAGGACAGCTCAGTACTATGCTGATGACTACTATGCAGAAGATGAGAATATGGAAGGTAATGATTGCTAGGACAGCCATAGACAAAGAGAGGGAGTTGTTTCAGTTCCAGTAGATCAGAGTGGACCTTACGTTGAGGTGATTACATCAGGTGTGTCTGTTGGATACTGGTGCTACAAAGAGTTCCATTATGCACTCTAAACTCCCTGGCGCACCTTTGTCTGGCGAAATGAATGTTTCAGTAGGTTTTTCTGGCGCCCCGGTTAGAAACCCGATTTCTAGTCCTATGTCCCTTTCTGTTGGACCTTGTGGATTCGAAGCACCCCTTATTCTAACAACAGGTTGTGGGGAAAACTTTTTGGGATTGGATCTGTTAAAAAGATTGTATGCGACTTTGTATTGTTCTCCTTCAGGAGTACAACTTACATTAGGTAAGAAAGTGGTCTCCCCAATGTATTTGTCGAAGGATAAACTTCCGACAGAATTGTCGTCTCTTCCTGATATTCTTTGGGCTACTGGTCCTAATGATGTAGGTCTTTTGGAAATACCGCCATATGTTGTGACATTGAAAGCCAATGTTAAAATGCCACGCATTCCCCAATACAAGATCTCTAGTGAAGGTGAAAAAGCGTTGCTAGCGATCATTTATGATTTGATTGAAAAAGATGTAATTGAAGAGACAAGAGGCAACGTTTGCAATAGTCCTGTTCTGCCTGTTTTGAAGCGTACCGATCCTTCTCAGCCACCTGTTTACAGATTCGTGATTGATCTTAGAGAGGTGAATAAAATAGTTGTGCCACAATTCCCAGTTGTCCCTGATATCACTGCCCTATTGACTATGATTCCAGCTTCTGCGACTTGGTTTTCGGTGATCGACTTGAAGAATGCTTTCTTCAGCATCCCGATTGCCGAGGAGAGTAGGGATATTTTCGGCTTCTGTTTAGGAGGTCGAAGCTTCCGCTTCAAACGCGCTCCCCAAGGCTACTGTGAAAGTCCATCGATATATAGTCAAGCTTTAAAAGCACAGCTTGACACAATTGTTTTACCTGATGGCGCTACCCTTATTCAGTACGTTGATGATTTGCTTGTTGCTGCAGATACTGAGGAAATTTGTAATTGTTGCGTCATTTGTCTGGTTTACATCACAAAGTGTCTCTTTCAAAATTGCAATATTGTCGACAAGAAGTCACCTACTTAGGTCATCTCTTATCGAAGGAGGGAAGGAAACTGACCCCAGAAAGAATTCAAGCAATCGCGAAATTGAGTGTGCCTAGGACACAGAGAGAAGTGCGCGCTTTCTTGGTCATTACATCTTACTGCAGGCAATGGATACCGAATTTTTCTTTGTTGGCCAAACCTTTGGTGGCATTAACTTGTAAAGATACACGAACCCCCTCCCATGGTCTGAAGAGTGGCAGAAAAGTTTTTCCGAATTGCGCAATGCATTATGTTCGGCTCCTGTGTTGGGTACCCCCGACTACAGTAAGCCCTTTACATTGTATGTCCATGAGAAAGAATGTTGTGCATTGTCAGTGTTGACACAGTGTTTGGGAACAGGCAGCGTCCATGCGCGTATTTTTCATCAACCTTAGATCCGGTAGCTAAAGCGTTGCCGAGTTGCTTAAGAGCCACCGCAGCAGCAGCTGTTTCTATTCGACAGTCTGCTGGTTTAGTGATGAATAATACATTGATTGTGATGGTTCCACATGCAGTGGACACGTTGTTAAACAGAACCAAGACCCAGCACTTAACTAGTGCTCGGTTGTCAGGTTACGAGTTGACACTGTTAGCGAGTCATGTGCACATAAAAAGATGCAACACGCTTAACCCAGCTACGTTGTTGCAGATTGTAGCAGAGTTGGATGCTTCTGAACAGCATGATTGTTTTCTCAGAACAGAAGAAGAAACGAAAGGGAGAATAGACCTTCAGGACACTCCTCTTGTGAAGTGTGATGGTACCTTATGGGTGGATGGTTCATGTTTCAAGCTTCCAAATGGTGATACGACTGCGGCATATGCTGCCACGACTTTGCATACGGTTGTCGAAGCTGCACGTATCCCACATAATTCAGCTCAAGCAGCAGAGTTGATTGCACTTACAAGAGCATGTGTGTTATCAAAAGGAATGAAAGTGACCATATATACTGACAGCCAATATGCGTTTGGTGTGGCCCATAGTTTTGGACGATTGTGGAAAGAACGTGGGTTCCTGACTTCGCAAGGAGCTAAGATACAGCATGGTCAGTTGGTGAATGAGCTTCTTGAGTCACTGACTTTGCCCTTACAAGTTGCGATTGTGAAATGCAGTGCACACAAGAAGGTTACTGATGATGTTGGTCGTGGCAATGCATTTGCTGATGAAATTGCAAAAGAAACAGCAAGGGTTGTGATGAGTCGAATGTATGTTGCAGGCCCTGCGAGATAGGTTGGTGACATTGGAATGTGTGAAGACACGATAGAGAGTGTGAAGTCTATTCAAGCTGAAGCTACAGAGAAAGAATTGAGTGTGTAGAGAGAAAGTACGGGTAAATTGGATGCCAATGGTTGTTGGGGTGAATTGTCCGAGCATCAGCGATGGTTGTTACCCGATGCGTATGTGCTTGCAGTGGTTACAATGGCCCATGGAATGGCTCACATCAGTGTGAAAGGGATTTGTAAGTTGCTGGCTCCAGTATGGCAAAATGCTGGAATTCCTAAGTGTGCAGAGAATGTGGTCAAGAATTGTATGGTGTGTCTGAAATACAATCCTGGTAGGGGAACCCCAACTCCAGCTGGTCATTTTGCGCCTCCAACGTATCCGTTCGAGGTTTTGCAGCTAGATTTCATCCACATGGAAAGGTGCAACAATTTAAAATACGTACTTGTTGTTGTTTGTGCCTTTTCGAGATGGGTAGAAGCATATCCCTTAAAGGACAACACTGCCTTATCCACAGCTAAAGTTTGTGAAAGAGTTTTTCCCTAGATTTGGAATGCCGAGAATGGTCTGGAGTGACAATGGGAGTGAATTTGTAGGTTGAGTGATGAAGAAAGTATGTGAAGGGCTAGGCATCCAACAGAAATTCCACGCTGCAAATCACCCCCAATCAGCTGGACTAGTAGAATGCTACAATGGCACATTTAAACTAAAATTGGCCAAGATTCAAGCAAGTTCTGGTCTTAAATGGCCTGACGCTCTGCCTTTAGCACTCCTATCAACAAGAATGACTGTGCATTCGCGAGTGGGACTTAGTCCGTATGAAATAGTGTTCGGCCGTCCGGCCAACATATGGGGAGTGCCAAAGCCGAAATAATTCAGTGAGATCGAACACCCTGTACTGCTTGACTATTTGTACGAATTGACGGCTAAATTGCGTGTTTTACACCAACAGGTTCACGATACTCTGCCTCAGGTCTCTGAAGCTCTAGGACATCTGATCGATCCTGGATCCTGGGTGCTGGTCAAGAATTTCCAGCGAACAAAGAATGACCAGCCCCGGTGGACCGGCCCTCACCTAGTTCTTCTCTTAACGAGATCAGCCGTTCGAGTGGAAGGAAAAAAGCACTGGATCCACGGTGTACACTGCAAGAGGGTACCTTTGCCTCTGCCGTACGACCGGTGGGTCCAGGAGGGTGTTGCTGACTCAGAGACTGAAACTGTGCCTCGATTTCTGCCTTTCAGTGATGCACGTGTAAAAGGAACAATTTCTGAAAAAGAAAGTGACAATCTCTTGCAAGAAGCTGTGCCACCATCAAATCGATTGGACACTACAGAGCCTGAACTCCTGTTTCAAGACCAGACAGTATCTGGGAAGCAACGCTATAATCTGAGGCCGAGAACTATGGACAAATACAATTTTCCTTTTCTTTGCTAAATTTTGAAAGTGCAGCTCTCTCATCTGAGAAACTTTTTTATTTTTGTTTTTCGAACCACCATCCGGGTTCAGCTGTAGGGTTGCGGTTGCCCAAGTCTTTGGGGTGCAGCTGAAGACGTTAGGTCGACAGTTCTGGTTGGTATAAGAGAGTTGCCCTGGACTGACAGAAGCATTCCTTAGCATAGAACACCCTACCATCGCGAGCAGCGTTTAGAGAGGATGGAGTTTTTCAAGATGGAGAGACCTGCCAAAACAATGAACTTTAAAGCCAGAATATGTAAAATGATGACCACGAAACGCTTTTTGATACTATGCATTTTCATGTTGTTCAGTGTAATAGTGTTTCTAATAGGATATGTTTTATCCTCTTTTCGAGTGACATTTGCACCCACTACATCGCCCATACCTCCTCCTTCTACTGTTTCCTCACATTCTTTTCAACCTCTTCCTGAACATGAATCCGCTAGGAGATTGGAATTTATTAATAACTCTTTCATTCAGCTTTTACACCAACATCAACTAGTAATGAACACGACTAACTGTTGGGTGTGTGGTCTTATGCCTCACACAACGGATAAAGGTATCCCTTATCTGATCCTGCCTTTCAGCCATAATGGTTCTGTGTGGGCATACAGAACGATGTTCATCTACGCACATGAAATCTACCCCCTAGGTTCTGTAAAAGACAATCCTAAGAATAGTGCTCTAGTCAAGGGTATAGTAGATATGATTAAAGAATATATCTCCTATGAGACTATCCCGAGAGATGAGACACTAGTTTATATAGGATGGAACGTGACCAGATATGGAGTTACTCTGAGTGAAAAACAGCAAGCTAAGATCTTCCCCGATTTGGAATGTACCCCATCAGGGTCACCTATGTCTGCAAGGTAATGGCAAGAATCCCAGAGCTCAGTTAGGGAAGAGTATCTGCACTGAAACATATGTTTTTGCGTCCCAGACTTCCCCTTCGTTCTTAGCAGCTAAGGGTACCTATTTCATCTGCCATGATAGAGCCTATACATGGTTGCCCCCTGACTTTTCGGGCACATGTTTTGTTTCGTTCCTGTTGCCTCCCACCTACACAGCGGCGGCAGACTACCATAAGACAAGGGTAGTTAGAGGTGTCTTCAGTGAAGAAGACACTGCAGGACAAGAATTTGGAGACTTCGTGAAGGGTTTTCTGCCTTCTGGGGACCCATGGTTAACAGCAGGAACATAAGGCAATTGACAAGGGTGGTTGAATCCACCATAGTTGAAACTGCCGGTGCCCTAAGTAACTTGACTGCTGAGCTCCAGTCGGATCGTCTTATGACCCTTCAGAACAGGGTCGCATTAGACGTCATACTTGCAGACCGAGGTGGGGTATGTAGAGTGATCCAATCGAATTGCTGTGTTTTCATTCCAGATAACGCTCCAACAGTGTACCAGGCCATCTCCAAACTACATAAGATCTCTGAATCTATTCATGTGGAAAAAGGAGATTGGTCGTGGATGGGATGGTTCTGGGAACTGATATCCGCCTGGGGATGGAAGATTCTGATGGTCATTGGGATGATCTTAGCCATTCTTTTCCTGTTTTGTCTGTGCGTACAGTGTGCTCCTGCAATATGTGGCCTCTGTGCCACATCATGTGTAAGGAAACCTGTATCGAGGGACGTGCTAAGTAATAGGATGATGCTACAGCAGCATCTCAATGACTTTATGAATATAGACCTGGACTCAGATTAGCATGAGTATAGGTTATTGCCTATGTAAGGGCAAAAGGAGGGGCTGTAGTACTTAAAATTCTGGACCTGTGTTATAAACATCGTCGTATCATGACGATTTTGATATAAGCAGACCGAAAATGGCCAGTATGCTATGCACAAGCATTTTCGTCATATTCGAGTGACGATTTCACCCTGAAATCGTCATTTTCGTCCTGAACCCTTGGGTTCCATTTTGTGAACGGCAGTCATTTTGTGATTGCCCTCACATAGGCCGGTGACTAAGGCCAAAACATGATTCTGAAGGACACGTACACCTTTGCTGACTTCTCTGCGACCTGGGCAAGCTGACTCCACTGCCCAAGGCCAAACCTGTTCGGTCAGTTCCTCTCCCAGTGGCCGAACGAGATAATATCAAGGCACAACATGCCATAAACCTTTCATCGCACACAAACCCTTCCTAATCTTACACACACCTGCCTCTGTTTCTTTCTTTATGACTTGCTTTACGAGGAGGAGGTGCCCGTTTTTATTGGGGTTTCGTCGATATCTGATGAAAATACTGGGCCTTGCCGGGTAATTGATTGTGGGCTGAACAAACTGAAATATGGGCTTGTCATAATGACTCTGCTTTTTCTTTGTAGTGAAAATATGGGGATGGTCAACTGTAATGTAAAGAATGTTTGCCTGAAGTATAATATTTTGTATAAAAAGAGAAGGCTGGCTTTGTAAGATTGAGCAGTCTCCTGAGAATATACACCGTGTTGTACTTCTAGGACGCCTGTTACTTGGTTGCAGCCAATAAATTCGATCTTTGACTTCACCTAGAAGACTCTGAGTTTCTGTAGTCTAGAACAGGAAGAACCCGAAGTCTTAGGGTGTACCCCTGGCACCGCTGGGTTCCGAAAAACCCAGTACTTCACCCTTGCTCAGGTTCTTCAAGCGCTGCTAGAAGAAGACTGGATGGTGTCGCTCGACTTGCAGGATGCGTACTTTCACATCCCAATCCTGAAGTCGCACAGGAAGTATCTCCGTTTTACGGTGGGATCGCAACACTATCAGTTTGCGGTCCTTCCTTTTGGAATTACTACTGCACCTCGAGTCTTTACCAAGGTGTTGGCGGTGGTGGCAGCGCATCTCAGAAGGTCGGGGATTCCTGTATTCCCCTATTTGGACGACTGGCTGATCATAGCAGAGTCGTCAGAGAGAGTGCTCCATCATCTGCAAGAGACAACCCAGTTGTTGTACAGGTTGGGTTTTTCGATAAATGTACCCAAGTCTCACCTGGTGCCCTCCCAGCGCATCCTGTTCATAGGTGCTGTACTGGACACAACTGTATGTCGTGCATTCCCTCCTCCTCAAAGGATTCGCGACATACAGGAAATGATTCCTTTATTTTACAATGGAGCGGTTGTTCCAGTCCTGAAGGTCCTTCGTCTGCTCGGTCTGATGGCTTCCTGCATTCTGTTGGTCAACCATGCACGCTGGCACATGAGGGCGCTCCAGTGGTGCCTCCGCAGGCAGTGGTATCAACACAACGGAGATCTCAGGGAGTCAGTGAAGATCTCCAGAGAAGCTGCGGCGGATCTGTCTTGGTGGGGCAAGGAAGGCAAACTGTCTCAGGAGAAGCTTTTCAGCTGCCGCCTCCGGTGGCCACAGTGATAACGGATGCATCCACTCTAGGGTGGGGTGCTCATCTGGGAGATCTGGAGGTCAAGGGTATTTGGTCTCCAGAGGAAAGGTTGCTTCATATCAACCTTCTAGAGTTGCGGGCGATACGTCTGGCGCTCAAGGCCATTCTCCCTTCCCTTCGCGGTCAGTTGGTTCAAGTCCTGACGGACAACACGCCCGCGATGTGGTATATCAACAAGCAGGTGGGTTTAGGGTCGCAGTGTCTCTGCAGAGAGGCTCTGCGTCTCTGGTCCTGGGTTCAGGACCATCAGATTTGTCTGATGGCAAATCATCTGGCCGGAGTTCTGAACGTACGTGCAGACGTTCTCAGTCGGCAGTTCTCTGCCGACCACGAGTGGAGGCTCCATACGGAGGTTGTTCACGACATCGTTCAGATGTGGGGGACTCCTCGGGTGGACCTGTTCGCCACTTGCAAGAATGCTCACTGCCTGTCATTCTGCAGTCTCCAGTATCCGATGCAAGGAGCCTTGGGGGACGCGTTTCAGTTGAGTTGGGAAAGACAACTCCTTTACGCGTTTCCTCCCATACCTTTGATTCCTCGGGTTCTGAGGAAGATTCGCCAAGACTGGGCCCGAGTCATATTGGTCGCCCCGGACTGGCCAAGAAGGGTGTGGTATACAGATCTTCTCCACCTCTCCTCTCACCTGCCGCCCTGTCTCCCTCACAGTGATTTACAACAAGGGGTGGTGATGGACAGAGTCTCTGAATTAAGCAGAGTACTCTCACCCAGTCAAGAGATCAGGGCTAGATCAACACCGTTTTTTAGCTCATTGCACCATCCCAGTTTCAGAACCTGGCTGTATGCAAATTAGTCTGTCCCTGGCCCAGTGCATCATGGGAACAGGGCAGACCAGACTACAAAAGCCAATTTTTACACTGGGAAGGAAACAAGCTTCCGGGGACCGGTTTCTGGCATTTCAGCCGTCTTCGGCCCGGCTTGCTTGAATCCCTCACAGGGCAGACCTCCTCTCTCAGATGGAGGGGCAGGTTCTTCACCCCCACCTCCAGACATTACACCTTAATGCCTGGAGATTGAACGGGGCAACCTGAATTCCTTTTCTCTCCCGCCTGACGTGGTGGATGTCATCTTGTCAGCCAGGCGTGACTCCACTAAGTCCATCTATTCATATAGATGGTCAAAATGTGTCACTTGGTGTGGGGAGAAATCTGTTGACCCTTTGAGAGCCCATTTGTCTGATGTTCTCCAGTTTGCCCTCTCTCTGGCGCAGCAAGGGCTTGCTGTTGCCACAGTTAAGGGCTATCTTTCAGCGCTGTCGGCATTTCTCTGCTTGCCTGACCAGCCGTCTCTTTTTAAATCTCCTGTTGTTTTAAGGTTTTTGAAGGGCCTCACAAATAAGTTCCCTCCTACTCCTTTTATTGTGCCTCAGTGGGACTTAAATCTTGTCTTGACCTTTTTAATGGGTGCTCCTTTTGAGCCTCTTCACAAATGTCCTATGAGGCTTTTGACTCTCAAGACAGTCTTCCTCGTTGCAATAACCTCAGCAAGGAGGGTAAGTGAGCTTTAAGCTCTTAGTTCCAAGCCGCCTTTCTTGACCATTCAAGCTGATCGAATGGTTCTTAGGACCAGGGCTGCTTTTCTCCCAAAGGTGGTGACTCCTTCCCACCTTGGTCAATCCATTACTCTCCCTACCTTTTATCCTCCCCCACACCCTTCCAAGGAGGAGGAGAGATTACACCGTCTGGACCCCAAAAGGGTGGTGTCCTTTTACCTGGACAGATCTAAAGACTGTCGATTGGATGACGAGCTCTTCATTGGGTTTGCTGGCTGCAAAAGAGGAAGAGCGGTCCATAAAAGAACTTTGTCAAGATGGATCGTCCTCTGTATAAAGATATGCTACTCTTTGGCCGGTAAGGAACTACCAGAGGGTATAAGGGCTCATTCTACAAGAGCTAAATCTTCAACCTCAGCATTGGCTAGAGGTGTTCCTGTAGAGGACATTTGTAGGGCAGCAACTTGGTCTTCCCTCCACACTTTCGCGAGGCATTACTGCCTGGATACCGAGGTGAGGAGAGAAGGCCACTTTGCGCGTTCTGTCCTCCAGGATTTCCTGGTTTAGCAGAGTGGACACCCTCCTCCGGGAGTGGGGACTGCTGTGGGACTCTATTCACAAGGTGAGGAATCCACACGGCAGATGTATCTATCAGAAGAACAAGTTACTTACCTTCGGTAACGCTTTTTCTGGTAGATACAGTATCTGCCTGTGGATTCCTCACTGACCCACCCGCCTCCCCGTTGTCCACTCTTCTATACCAGAATATCTGTTTTGTATTTGTTTTATGGTCAAGAAAATGTGTTATTTCAAATGTTTGCTTACATTTGCTTTACACTGTGTGTGTTATTTTGACTATCGTGTACAGTGTATGCTATGTACATTTCTACTGTCATTGGTCCATCCATGTGCCTCGAAGGCACGGAAAAAAGGGCGGAACTGATGTCATCATGCCGGCGTGGGCCTATTATAGGCGTCGGTGACGTCAGCGGAGACGCGTGAGATGCCGTGTCTCTATGATGTCCAAGTCCACGTCAACGCGAGGCTACGAAAAGAATTTCTGAATGTAGCTGACGCAAGGGGATATTCACAAGATGAGGAATCCACAGGCAGATACTGTATCTACCAGAAAAAGTGTTACCGAAGGTAAGTAACTTGTTCATTACAGCCATAATAACATTATTCTATAGGCTAAAGTAGATAGCAAAGTCACTCCATTAGCCTATCTTAGTCTTGTTGCAAAAAGAACCAAACTTGGAAACCCTCAGATTTTCTACCGCACCTTGTGTGTCAGGGAGTCTCCCTGAGCTCTGCTCAGTTTTTTCCTTACTTCTGCTTCTTTCTGAGAAAAGATGTCTGAATCTTCAAAGAAAAGCTTGTTCCTGCCTTGTTCTTTATGTGGGAAGAAAAGGTTACACTTTGAGGATCCATATGAAGAATGTATTTACTGCCTTTACCCAGCTCACAAGGTCAAGGATTGCAGGATCTGTAGAACCTTTCCTACCAAGACCTTGAAGGACAGAGAAGGACAACTTTTGGTTTGGCTGGAGAAGTTGAAGGCTTCATCTGATGTGGTATCAGGAGATGAAGGCAGTGTGAATCCTCAGGTGTCCACCCCTCTGGCCAAGAAGAGGGATGGATCTGGAGATCCATCTGAGAGACAGAGTAAGACCCTGAAGAAATCTCACTCTGAGACTGGTCACTCTTCCTCAAAAAAAGTCCTCTTTCTCTTCTGAGGTGAAATCTGGAGGAAAGGTAAAGATTTCATTGAAAACTGCCTCTAAATCCCTTCCTGAGCCTTCGTCGATGTCGAAAACTGCTCCGTCGATGATAAAATCTCCTGAGAAGGTGAGTAAATCTTCAGCGTCGACGATGAAAATCCCTCCGTCGACGAGAACTCTGTCGACGGTGCCGTCGACGAGTATTACAACGCCATCAACGATGCCTATCACGTCGACGCCTACTTCGTCGACGACGATCCCATCAATGATGCCACCGCCGTTGATGACGAATCACCTTTCGTCAACGAGTACGCCGTCGACGATGTTACAAGTCCCGTCGACGTGCCCACCGTTGACGGCGCTGTCGTCGACAAGCCCACCGTCGACGATGATTGTACTCTCGACGACGAGCACGCCGTCGACGACAACGACGACGACATCGTCGACGATGGTTTTTCCGTCGACAACCTCCTTGATTTCCACGTCGACGGTGTCGTCTATTATGGCAATTTCAACAGATACGGATTCGCCATCCATGTACATTTTCATCTGTGCTGAAGCGTAAAAGGCCTGCATCTTTACAAAAGACGCCAATTTTAAGCTCCAAATTAACATCTTCAAGGCAATTTTTCCAGGATGTGCCACATATTTCACCTTTACCTCCTAGTCATTATTTGGGGGAGTCTGATGATGAAGACCCCTTTGGTCCAGCGCAAGACCGTTCTCAACTCCGGATAAAATATCAGGAGAATGACGACGAGGAGGAATATTATGAGCTTTGTGAGTCTTTAAGAGGAACTCAAGAATCATTTCACCAAGAATCTATGGTTCAGATGCCTGCTGCTTTAATGCAAGACCGTACAGCAATGTTGTGGGACTATTATACTTGTTTTCCTCCAGTAACAGTCCCAGCTGTGCAGCCTGCGACCCCTACTACCCCTGCCTCATAGCCCCAGGTAGCCCTACCTTCACAATTCCTTCAGGATGATTACGGAGACACGGTGGCTGAAGAAGGAGAAATACCAAACTCGCCCACTACCGTGGATGAATGGGACGAGTATCTTATTCCAACACCAGCCTCGCCAGTTCCCCAAGCTGTTGACTCCCCTCCTGAGGACATAGGAGGTTTTTATGCTATCATGGAAAGGGCAGCCTCTAGATTCCATCTATCAATGCCAGTACAGAAGACAGAATGTTTTCTGTATGATTTCAAGGACCAAGGCGGAAAATCGACTCGCTCAATTCCAATAATTGATCATATCTGGGAAGAAGGGGTGAAGATAATGAAGACTCAGTTTTCAATTCCTGTGATCCTCCCTAGGATCGATTAAAAATACAAAGCGCCAGATGATGCTCCTGCCTGCCTCTCAGGTCACCCTAGACCAGACTCCGTCATCTCTCAGGCAGCTCTGAGGAAGTCTAGGAATCCTTCTGCCCCAATAACGGCTCCACCAGACAAAGATGGTAGGCGCCTAGACAACATTTGCAAACGGTTTACCACCATGGCGGGCGCTACAGTTCGGGCCACAAATTGTTTAGCAATTTTGGGCAGATACGATCGGCAATTATGTTCGGACATTTCACCTTATATAGAGTATCTGCCTGATGATAAGAAAATAGAAGCGAGGAAAATTCTCCTGGAGGGCGAAAGAACTGCTTCTGAAATTATTGATATCTCGATGGATATGGCTTCTTTGGGGTTTCGTCAACTGGCCGGATCAGCTACCCTTAGACATCAGGGGTGGCTGAAATCCACTAACTTTCGCCCTCAGGTCCAAACGAAAATCCTGGACATTCTGTTTGATGGAGATTTGTTATTTGGCAAACACATAGATGAGGCATTGCAGGAAATAAAGGACACTGATACTGCTAGGGCATTGGGTACCTTACAGTATAGAAAAAACACCTTTTCGAGGAGCAAGGGGCAGAGGCTCATACTCCTTTAGTGGACTATACCAGAAGTACCAGCAACACGGTGGCCAGCGTCGTTATGGATACCATCAACAACAGCAACAGCAATCCTATAGAAATCCCCCAGCGGCCGCTTATAGGCAACAGGGCAGAAGACGTCAACCTCAAGGCAGAGATTCTGCTAGAAAACAGTGACTATCGCATGGCACCTGCACCAGATATGCCACAAGTATTCAAAGTTCAGAGAGTTTCCCAGCATCTCGAAAATTGGAGAAAAATCACCACAGACAAGTGGGCTTTGGATATAATCAGATTTGTACATAGAACAAACAGTATCTAGGGGTCAAATGACCATATGACTCAACTGTGGACACGAACCCCAACACAATAAAAAAGAAGCAGTGGATACCCGAAGATGCAAACAAGTGTGACATGTGATTACCAAATGAGGACTCAAAGACATGGGCAAATATTCCCATCAGTAACCATTCTGTACCGCCCTTTTTAACATCATTTGGGTTCTCCTTGCCCAGGAGACAAGACAACACAACACAGCCTACTGATGTTATCAAGGCTATGTGTAGTTCTTAAAAAATGTGTTATCAATAAGGGTGGTATTTCTAAAGAATGTAAATATATGTGTTATTAATGAATAGGCAGTGTAAAAAAATGAGTGAAAAACAATAAGTGTGACTAAAGATAAAATTGGATAAACTGAGTAGATTGTTAATTTTAATGGTATCTCTCAATTGTCCAAGTTTTAAAAACAGAATGAAAATACAGATTTAACAAAATATCTGTAAGCAATATTGGTCGACATGTTTCAGCATTTTAACCTGAAACCTGAACATTGCAGGTGATATTGATTTTAATTCTCACTTAATAAGCAGTAGTTACCAACAGGTCCTGAAGAAAGCATAGGAACTATTTCCTTCTAAAATGCTGAAACATGTCGACCAATATTGCTTACAGATATTTTGTTAAATCTGTATTTTCATTCTGTTTTTATAACTTGGACAATTGAGAGATACCATTAAAATTAACAATCTACTCAGTTTATCCAATTTTATCTTTAGTCACACTTATTGTTTTTCACTCATTTTTTTACACTGCTTATTCAGTAACCACACATATATTTACATTCTTTAGAAATACCACCCTTATTGATAACACATTTTTTAAGAACTACACATAGCCTTGATAACATCAGTAGGCTGTGTTGTGTTGTCTTGTCTCCTGGGCAAGGAGAACCCAAATGATGTTAAAAAGGGCGGTACAGAATGGTTGCTGATGGGAATATTTGCCCATGTCTTTGAGTCCTCATTTGGTAATCACATGTCACACTTGTTTGCATCTTCGGGTATCCACTGCTTCTTTTGTATTGTGTTGGGGTCTGTGTCCACAGTTGAGTCATATGGTCATTTGATCCCCAGATACTGTTTGTGCTATGAATATTATATATTGGGGTCTGTATCTAGTTTGGGTCGTTAAAATCACCCTTGGACCCTCTTATTAATTGGTATGTTTTTGTGTATAATCAGATTTGGTCACACCCTGGAATTCACCAGTTTTCCCCCTCCTCATCCACCTCTGTTAAAAAACCCACTGTATCTTGATCTGCTCAGAAAGGAGGTGAGAGCCATGTTGTCGAAGGGAGCGATAGAGAAGGTGCCACGCTCTCAAACGGGAAAGTGATTTTATTCTCGCTTTTTTCTGATAAAGAAAAAATTTGGGGAATGGAGACCAATCTTGGATTTGAGAATGCTGAACAAATACCTTCAGAAAAAGTCCTTCCGCATTGTAACACTCCAGCAAATCCTCCAGCTTCTGGATCATGCGGACTTCATGGCAACGTTGGATCTTTAAGATGCGTATTTCCATATCCCAATTCACCCCAAACATCGAAAGTTCCTAAGATTTACTGTGGCAGGTGCACATTTCCAATTCAAAGTTCTCCCATTTGGCCTACGCTCAGCTCCAAGAGTCTTCATCAAATTTCTAGCTCCAGTAGCAGCTCATCTCAGGCTACAAGGCATCCAGTTATTCCCGTATCTGGACGACTGGCTGATAAAGGCTCCGCCATTTCATCAGGCCTCTCTCGCAACAGCAAAATGCCTACAAGTTTTTCACTCACTAGGACTCTCTAAACGTCCAGAAGTCAAGCCTCTATCCTTCCCAAGCAATTCAATTTCAGGGAGCAAAACTGGATACAGTTCAAGACAAGGCATTGTTGTCCAAAGAAAGACTATCCCGCCTCGTCTCTCTGGCATCAGACCTTCTAAAAAGAAAGTTCGCTTCAGTAAGAATGATAAAATCTTTTCTGGGGATTTTGTCATCAGCGATTCTGCTAGTGCCTCATACGCGGCTAAAAATGAGACCAATTCAAGAGGAGCTGGACAATCAGTGGCTCCAAATCTCGGGTTCGTTCGAAGACCTAGTTCAAGTAACTCCAGTTATGAAAGGAACTCTTTCTTGGTGGAGGTTTTCCAAAAATGCCTCAGTAGGTCTCAGTTTTCAATCTCCAATACCGGATTTCATCCTCACAACAGATGCATCCCTAGAAGGTTGGGGTGCGCATCTTCAGGATCTTTGCATAAGGGGAAGATGGTCTGCAGCAATGGCAAAGATGCACATCAACTTTCTGGAGCTTCGAGCCATTTTTCTGGCTCTACAGTCTTTTCTGCCAAGACTTCAAGGGTCAACAGTTCTCATCAGAACCGACAACACTACTTGCATGCATTATTTAAACGAGCAAGGGCGTACCAGATCCAACATTCTGTCCCAAGAAGCTCAAAGAATCTGGGAATGGCTTCTCTTGCACGATATTGTGATCAAGGTGAAACATCTTCCAGGAGTCCAGAACATCTTAGCAGACATTCTAAGCCGGACGACGAAATCCTGCCACGAATGGGAACTGAATCAAATGATTCTAGAAAATGTATTTCGGAAGTGGGGCAAGCCAAATCTGGATCTCTTTGCCTCCAGGAACAATCGGAAGTGCCCTTTCTTTGCGAGTTGGGAACCGGAGAAGGGCTCTTGGGGAAACGCTTTCACGATGAGATGAACGGGAATTTTCGCTTGCGCGTTCCCTCCCTTTCCGTTGATCCCAAGACTTATGCGCAAGATCAAGATGGAACCATGCTGTATGATTCTGTTAATGCCGAAATGGCCACGTCAGCACTGGTTCACAGAACTTCTCCTTCTCTCCAAGTGCAAACCATTCCGCCTTGCAACAATATCGAATCTGTTGTCAATGAGCGAAGGCCAGATTCTTCATCCTCGCCCAGCCCAACTGCAACTTCATGCATGGTTTCTGGATTCTAGGAGTTCAAGGAGATAGATTTACCTCAAGACTGCAGAGACACTTTCAATAGAGCAAGGACCCCTTCTAAGTTACGGACCTATGCCTTAAAATGGAAGAGATTCTGTTACTGGTGCAGCAACAACAATTTACATCCACTGGAATGTTCTCCTGATAAGGCTTTACCATATTTATTGTCATCGTCTAAGTCTGGTCTCAGGTTTGCTTCTGTTGAATTGCATCTGGCCGCAATTTCTACATACAGACGAGCCTCAGGAGTGGTATCACTTTGTTCCAATCGTCTCTTTAAACAGTTCCTGAAAGGCCTTTTCAGGACTTTCCCACCTATTAGAGCTCCGCCTCCGGAATGGAGACTGCATCTGGTGCTACAGCAACTGATGAAACATCCATTTGAACCCATTCATAAAGCAGATTTAAAATATCTCTCATGGAAGACAGCTCTTCTATTGGCACTCACCTCTTCCTGACGTGTAAGTGAAATACAGGTGTTTACTATAAGACAACCATATTTGAATGAAGTTTACCAATGACTATGCCCTTTTAAGAACTAATCCCACATTCATACCTAAGGTTCCTACTTCATTCCATCTCAATGAACCAGTGATATTGCGGACATTTTTTCCTAATCCGTCTTCCTCGGCGGAAAAATCTTTGCATACCTTGGATGTCAAAAGATGCTTGAAGTTCTGCATATCTCGGACTGTGTCCATCAGGAAGTCAGACCAGTTATTTCTTTCTTATGGTGGTCATAGGCCAGGATCAACAGTAGCAAAAGCTACTATCTCAAAGTGGATTGCATCCGCTATTCAATTCTGCCATTACAAGGCCGGACATCCGTTATCAAATAAGCCTAAAGCTCATTCTACCAGGGCAGTGTCCTCATCAACGGCAATGTTCGCTGGTGTGTCCTTGGAAAAGATTTGCCGTGCTGCAAAATGGAAAAGTGTGCACACATTTACTCTGCATTATTGCCTGGATCTGGCAACAGAGCCTGAGTCAGCAGTTGGTCAAGCAGTACTACGAAACCTATTTAGATAAGGTAAGCCTCTATGATAAGAGTATATTGTTTCTGCTATTGTAAAGATTCTTTATTGCATATAACCAATTATTGCATGTGTGTATGACTTGCTCTTTACTACAATACAGATATGTATGTATATTTTGCATTGGTTTAAAATGGTATCTTTTTGATTTTCTTATGATACCCACCATCCACTATGCATCTGAGTATCATTTACTGCTAGCTATTCTGATTCTATGCATGTGAATCTATGAAAGATACCCCAATACTGGATAAGAAAACGAGTTACTTACCTGTAACTTCAGTTATCCAGCATAGGTATCTTTCATAGATTCACATGCGACCTACTCTCCTCCCCGGAGAAGATTACCTTATCATTATGGCATACCTACTGTCACTTGTGCTACGGAAATCTGAGGGTTTGCCTCTCTGTCGGGAAGGTGCCAGAGGGTGCACCTGCCTGATTGGCTGGTTTCCAAGTTTGGTTCTTTTTGCAAAAAGACTAAGATAGGCTAATGTGGTGACTTTGCTATCTACTGTAGCCTATAGTATAATGTTATTATGACTGTAATGTATATGTTTTATTGTACCGTGAGACTCCCACCTCGTCGGCGGGGATGATTCTAAGCATGTGAATCTATAAAAGACACCAATACTGGATAACTGAAGTTACAGGTAAGTAACTTGTTTTCTTCCCCCATCATCAACCACTGTGACAAAACCATTTCCTTCTCTTACCTCTCTCCCTATCCAGCAGCAGCCCGTGTAGGTAAGAGCGATGGGGCCAGGTGGGCGATTTTGACAGACGACCACAAGAGGAAAATAAATAATTAATTTCCCCTCTAATCCCCGACCCGGCCACACCGCCCCACTGCTCTTACCTTCTTGCATAGGCTGCTGCTGTCCCCATTTTTTCAGACCGTCCCTCTCTCCTAGGCTTCTGCAGGGGTGCACTCATGCACAATGCAGCAAGTCAGCATCGTTTCCCAGGGGGTTGGGGGGCATAGGGGTGGTGTGGAGACTAGCAGGCGATGTGATGTCTTATGTGTGGGGACTCCAGCAGTTTAATGAAGCGTCATGCCGTCTGTAGCCTGCTGCAAGCCGAACATCTCCTGCTTTGAGGCTGCTAGATGTTCCAGAAAGTGTCCTTTTAGTCAAATGATAAATCTGCCCCCAACTCTTTCCCATTTCTGTCATCATGTGCATTAGTCACACAAGGAGCCTGATCTCTCTGACAACTGTGAAGAGGAGTGATGAATAACTGATCTGTGAGGGCAGAGCAAGTGGGTGAAAATGCTATTGTCACTTTTATTTACCAACAGTAACTGCCAAGAATTCATGAAAAACACACTACATACTGTGGCTCCTTTGGGACAATACATTCCATGCTAAAACCAATTATTGCCTGTACTGGTCCCAATATAAACAAACAGAGCAGGCACCCATGGCCAATATTGCCAACACTAAGCCCCCAACCAAACCCAGCCAGTGAGTAACTGATGACAAAGCCTAAAGGAGAATGCCAAAGGGCCACATTAACCCTCACACCAACCTCCACTTACCCAAACATGGTCAAAATGACCATTTGGGTACTCCCCGGAAACATCCAGCAGTTCTAATGCAGGCTTTACTACCACTCCAGTGGCTCACAGACAAAATACTAAAACACTTTGAGTACCCATGTAAGTCCTTTCCAAATACATTAAGCCATTACACGTTAGGTAGAGGCAGCCAGCTGTGACAGGTATGCAGAAGGGAGGAAGAGCACCATGTCAGAAAGTGGGTTATAACACATTCGCATGAGAATAAATGCTCAGTTCCTGGGAGCAATTGCTCAAGCAGCAACAAATTCCCCAGTGGAACAGGTGCTTGGTTGTAGCTGTGCCAGACAGTCCTTAAGCAAAGAACACAAGACAATAAAGTTCCCAGACCAAAATG
Organism: Lissotriton helveticus; assembly: GCF_964261635.1. Classification (NCBI taxonomy): domain Eukaryota; kingdom Metazoa; phylum Chordata; class Amphibia; order Caudata; family Salamandridae; genus Lissotriton; species Lissotriton helveticus. The sequence goes on from NC_136073.1 coordinate 288,370,750, forward strand.
TAGGTAATTTTAATAAGCAAAAACACTTGCTTTTTAACATTTTAATAGAGAAGCTGCCAACGATTCACAGTGCTGTAACTCAAAATCCATATCTGGGGTTTACCAGGAAACTGTTTACCTTGGGACTTGGTTCTCAAAATCCTCCAGTGAAGATGGTGAAGTCAGTAAAGGTACCTTGAGGTTCAGTATGTCATAATGGAGGTCCATCTAAAGATTTTCAGATTCAGATTCAGATTCAGAAATCTTTATTTCGGCTGCTTAGCCATAAAAGATACATGCATAAAAACACAGAGCCATATAGATTTTCATTTTGGCACTGTCAGCAGGACAGTGTTGGGTTCTGCAATTGTAGAGGCCACTCAATATCGGGATAACTATGCTGCCTCACCCCAGTCTCAAGTTCTATCTTTGGACATAATTACTTTTCTGGTTCTCAAAATCATGCAGTCTGGCAATTTTGGGTACTCTAGCTGGGCAGGGCTCCACAAGGCCAGGCACCTTCACCATGAAGTCCTCCAGAAGCCTCTTTCTCTGTGGAAGAAGCTCCAAGCAGGATGAACTGGAAGTCTTGCTCGTTGAGGGTTCACCCTCCTTGTAGTTAACTGAGTACTTTCTTGCAAGGTAAAAAAAGAAAAAAAGAAATCTCACAAAGTTCTTGCTACAGGGAAAGTCATTTCTGATAGATACATCTGCCAGTGAATTCCTCACCTTGTGAATATCCCCTTGCGTCAGCAACATTCGGAAATTCTTTTTTGTAGCTTCGCGCCAACATGGACGACGTCACAGAGGCACGACACCGCGCGCGACTCCGCTGACGTCACCGACACCATGATAGGCCCACACCAGCGTGATGACATCAGTTCCCTTTTTTCCGCGTCATCGACGCTAACGGTTTTCAAGGGATCGTCTGTAGCTGTATAGTAACTTTGTTACTTTGTGTTTCTACTGGTGTTTTCTTTGTCTTCTGTCGTGATGACTTCGAAGAATACTGGATTTAAAGCGTGCGGAGAATGTGGCAAGACGATGTCTATCACTGATCCACACGAGTGCTGCGTTTGGTGCTTGAGCTCCGATCATGACGTCGAAGATTGTCCTTCTTGTAAAAAGATGACTCCAAAGGCGCTCCGGAAGAGGGAGCGAAGTTGAAAAGCAAAAAGGATAAAAAGAGTTCGTGGTCACGAACTCGGCGTTCGAGGTCGAGGTCTTGTTCGAGGTCGCACTCGGATTCGTCTTCGGCGCATGCTTCGAGGTCTTCGAGGAAGAAACATAAGAAGAGGAGTCATGAATCTCGTCATCATTCTGAGAAAAAGACTCGAGTTCAAGGCCGAAGTCACAGGTGAAGTTACTTAGAAAGGAGGCGGTGGCCTCGGCTTCGGAAGTACAGGTGTCCGAGGGTGAGGCTTCGCGTGCGGATTCGCCTGTGTCACCGAAGCCGTTGCCGAATCCTTCTCTGAATCCATCCCATCCTTCTGGTCAAGAAGATGAAGATGAAGATGAAGGTGAAGGTGATGAGGAAGAAGAAGGTGAGGGCGAGGCTTCGTTGCCTGCGGGTACGTCGACCCCGGTGCACCAACCAGAGGTGGAGGCTGAAGTCGAGAAGACTCCACTCCCTCAAGAGCAACCTGGGGGCTTTTATCCAGCCTTTCCGGCTCCAGGTCAGGATCCTACTCAGTTCCTGAATGCCATGTTTGGAGTTTGCTCCAGGGCTATGTACCCCTCTGGTGCACCGGTTGGTCCCACGGGTCCATTGGCATTTAATCTGGGTTCCCCCAGGCTTATGCTCCTGCGCCTTTTATGCCTTTCATGCCGGCTCCAGCTCCCCATTAGCATTTTCCGGCACCGCCGAAGCCTCCGACGCCATCGACGCCGATACCCTCAACTCCGATGCCGAATCCAGTTCGTCCTCGGGTTAAGCTGCCTCTTCCGACTTCGAGTTCGGCGTCGGCTCCAGCTCGGGTGGAGTCGGTCCCGGATCCATCGACTTCATTTATGAAGGAGAGGTCGAGGCGTGAGGCACAGAGGCTTCTGGAAGAGGAGAGGTATTGTGATGAAAATTTGGAGGAAGGTGAACTGCAGGATTCGGAGGATCCTTTTGATGACCTGAGAGAGGCTAGTGGTCTTGAGCTGTCTCAGTGGGATTTGGCTTCTGTATCTGACGTAGCTTCCAAGGATGTAACACCTTATCACGTTGTTATTAAGAAGGCTGCAGACTTGTTGAATATTACTCTGCCTACTGCTGAATACAAGTCTAACATTCTAACTGAGGTCCTTGTCTCGCCTTCCTCCGTTATTGAACCAATGCTCCCATTTAATGACGCCTTGGCTGAGCCTATTTATGAGGTGTGGAAAAAACCTCTGACAGCTCCTGCTGTTTCAAGGGCTGTTGCGAGAAGCTAGAGAGTGGCACCTGGTGACCAGGACTTTTTGTCAAAACACCCCCTGCCAGAGAGTTTGGTTGTGCAGGCTGCCTGCTCAAAGAAGTCTACGGGTGCTTTTCCACAAGTTCCTGACCTAGGGATACTTTCTCCACTCCTGAGGTGGAAGCCGGGAGTTAGAACCGTCTGTACCATTTTTAATTCACTGCACTGATTTTATTCAAACTTTTATTATTCCCCTCCTTTTCCCCTGAGTAGGCTGTATTATAATTTTCGCCGCATTTAGTCACCTGATAGCCCTCACTCAGCCGATTAGGTTGCTGAGTTGCTCGCTGGGCACCAAGGTTGCCGGCAACACACAGCAGCCATCTTGGGGAGGAGGCAAGTTGCTGTTCTAGTCTTTCGGGAAGAAGCTCGGTTCCCGTGCTGAAGCGCATAAATTGAGTGTCCTAGAGGGCTCTTGTCAGACCTAGGGAATCTTTCTCCACTCCTGAGGCGGAAGCCGGGAGTTAGAACCGTCTGTACCATTTTTAATTCACTGCACTGATTTTATTAAAACTTTTATTATTCCCCTCCTTTTTCCCCAGAGTAGGCTGTATTATTATTTTCGCCGCATTTAGTCACCTGATAGCCCTCACTCAGCCGATTAGGTTACTGAGTTGCTCGCTGGGTACGAAGGCGGCCGGCAACACACAGCGGCCATCTTGGGGAGGAGGCAGGTTGCTGTTCTAGTCTTTCGGGAAGAAGCTTGGTTCCCGCGCTGAAGCGCATAAATTGAGACGGCTATTTCTCCGCGCAGCGGACGTGGTCAGCGGGCGCTCCTCCTTCGCTCCGGAAAGGAAAGCCCGTCCGTGTCAGGACGGGACCAGGGGCTGGGATGATGGGACCCTGTGTATCAGACAAACTGTAATACAGTGGGTAACAGCTTCGGAAATTGAGGGGTGACTCTATTGCCCTTTGCCTCCCCACCCTATACCATGGGATGAGGTAAGGACTCTTTGCCCTCACTGTAAATCTGCATCGGGACCTCAAAAAACCTGCCCTGTTACAATTGGAAATGTTATACCATACTCACTAATGCTTTTGAACTGTCTCTCTCTCCCGAAACACGCAGACGAAATCCGCATGGTGTTGGAGGAGCGAGACCCCGGTGTCCTCTTCCTAACGGAAACTTGGCTAACGGTGGCCTCTGACCCAGATATTGTCTGGGCCCTCCCCCCAGATATGTGATTAGCAGACATGACCGTCAAATCGGGCGAGGAGGAGGATTCGAAATTATTTATAGAAATTCATTTGTGTGTCGAATTTCTGAGAGTCCTCTCTCTGAGTGTGAGAGTAGGGCGTTTGCCATTTCCTTGTCGCCCACGTGCACTTTTTCAGGGATTTTGGTGTACAGACCCCCGGGAGCACACAAAAACTTTTGTAATAATCTCCATGATAAGATTACCCATACTATTAGTAGTACTTCCAATTTCTCCATGTTAGGTGATTTCAATATACAGCTTGATGAACAAGCGGCCCCTCCCGCGCATGACCTTTTGGAAGGATTAGGGATGTTAAATCTCAAGCAAATTGTTTCTGGACCGACCCACTCAGCGGGACATTTGATTGACCACTTCTTTACCAATCTTGATAATATTAACTGGGTTGAATCACTTTTTGTCCTGTGGTCAGACCACGCGTTGCTCGCATTCACCTGGACCCCCCCCCCCCCGACCCTAATCATCCAGTCAATCTATCTAAGAAGCTGAGTCGGACCTGGTCCAGACTTTCCTTGGACGACCGGGTATTAACCCTGAATAAGTCTTTCCCTGTTATCTGTGATAATCCTGTTATAGCTAATGCTGCCTTCAACAAGTGGCTAGAGACCTCCTTAGATTTCATCCTCCCTAAGGTAGAAGTATGCCATCGCACTGGTCCTAATAAAATGCCCTGGTACTCCATTGAATTAAAGAGGTTTAAACAATGCTGTAAGCGGGCCGAAAGGAAATGGAGAAAAAATTTCTCAGTTGACAACAAGAATGAATATAGATCGGCACTTAGGATATATAAGAACCAATTAAAAATTGCACAATCCTCTTACTACCAAGGAAAAATTACTGCTGCCGGCAACTCGCCTAGGGAAATGTTTAACATTTTTCAATCCCTGGTCACCCCCTCCCCGTCCCTCTAATCAAGCCTCTGATCCCCAGAAACGCTGCGATGATTTGGCCTGTTTCTTTGCCACTAAGGTGGCCAATATTTACTCAGCTTTTCTCCCTACTGATAATACCGAATCCACCTCCTCTTTGACCTGAACTGTACCTCCCGTAGTACTTGAGTCCTTCCCTGTACTTGACCTACCTACGGTAGAAAGACTACTTGGGAACCTTAAGTCCGGCTCCCCGTCAGATGCCGCTCCTCCATCTGCCCTTAAACAGGTCTCATCGACTGTTTCCCCGGTTATTAGGGACGTTCTCAACTCTTCCCTGGCTGCAGGTGTGGTTCCACCTCTGTGGAAGCAGGCTAGAGGATCCTTTTGATGACCTGAGAGAGGCTAGTGGTCTTGAGCTGTCTCAGTGGGATTTGGCTTCTGTATCTGACGTACCTTCCAAGGATGTAACACCTTATCACGTTGTTATTAAGAAGGCTGCAGACTTGTTGAATATTATTCTGCCTACTGCTGAATACAAGTCTAACATTCTAACTGAGGTCCTTGTCTCGCCTTCCTCCGTTATTGAACCAATGCTCCCATTTAATGACACCTTGGCTGAGCCTATTTATGAGGTGTGGAAAAAACCTCTGACAGCTCCTGCTGTTTCAAGGGCTGTTGCGAGAAGCTATAGAGTGGCACCTGGTGACCAGGACTTTTTGTCAACGCACCCCCTGCCAGAGAGTTTAGTTGTGCAGGCTGCCTGCTCAAAGAAGTCTACGGGTGCTTTTCCACAAGTTCCTGACCTAGGGATACTTTCTCCACTCCTGAGGTGGAAGTCGGGAGTTAGAACCGTCTGTACCATTTTTAATTCACTGCACTGATTTTATTAAAACTTTTATTATTCCCCTCCTTTTCCCCTGAGTAGGCTGTATTATCATTTTCGCAGCATTTAGTCACCTGATAGCCCTCACTCAGCCGATTAGGTTGCTGAGTTGCTCGCTGGGCACGAAGGTGGCCGGCAACACACAGCGGCCATCTTGGGGAGGAGGCATGTTGCTGTTCTAGTCTTTCGGGAAGAAGCTCGGTTCCCGCGCTGAAGCGCATAAATTGAGTGTCCTAGAGGGCTCTTGTCAGACCTAGGGATACTTTCTCCACTCCTGAGGCGAAAGCCGGGAGTTAGAACCGTCTGTACCATTTTTAATTCACTGCACTGATTTTATTAAAACTTTTATTATTCCCCTCCTTTTTCCCCTGAGTAGCCTGTATTATTATTTTCGCCGCATTTAGTCACCTGATAGCCCTCACTCAGCCGATTAGGTTGCTGAGTTGCTCGCTGGGTACGAAGGCGGTCGGCAACACACAGCGGCCATCTTGGGTAGGAGGCAGGTTGCTGTTCTAGTCTTTCGGGAAGAAGCTTGGTTCCCGCGCTGAAGCGCATAAATTGAGACGGCTATTTCTCCGCGCAGCGGACGTGGTCAGCGGGCGCTCCTCCTTCGCGCCAAAGGAGCGCCTAAGGAAAGCCCGTCCGTGTCAGGACGGGACCAGGGGCTGGGATGATGGGACCCTGTGTATCAGGAAAACTGTAATACAGTGGGGAACAGCTTCAGAAATTGAGGGGTGACTCTATTGCCCTTTGCCCCCCCACCCTATACCATGGGATGAGGTAAGGACTCTTTGCCCTCACTGTAAATCTGCATCGGGACCTCAAAAAACCTGCCCTGTTACAATTGGAAATGTTATACCAAACTCACTAATGCTTTTGAACTGTCGCTCTCTCCCGAAACACACAGATGAAATCCGCATGGTGTTGGAGGAGCGAGACCCCGATGTCCTCTTCCTAACGGAAACTTGGCTAACGGAGGCCTCTGACCCAGATATTGTCTGGGCCCTCCCCCCAGATATGTGATTAGCAGACATGACCGTGAAATCGGACGAGGAGGAGGAGTCTGAGTGTGAGAGTATGGCGTTTGCCATTTCCTTGTCGCCCACGTGCACTTTTTCGGGGATTTTGGTGTACAGACCCCCGGGAGCACACAAAAACTTTTGTAATAATTTCCATGATAAGATTACCCATACTATTAGTAGTACCTCCAATTTCTCCTTGTTAGGTGATTTCAATATACAGCTTGATGAACCAGCGGCCCCTCCCGCGCATGACCTTTTGGAAGGATTAGGGATGTTAAATCTCAAGCAAATTGTTTCTGGACCGACCCACTCAGCGGGACATTTGATTGATCACTTCTTTACCAATCTTGATGATATTAACTGGGTTGAATCACTTTTTGTCCCTTGGTCAGACCACGCGTTGCTCGCATTCACCTGGACCCCCCCCCGACCCTAATCATCCAGTCAATCTATCTAAGAAGCTGAGTCAGACCTGGTCCAGACTTTCCTTGGACGACCGGGTATTAACCCTGAATAAGTCTTTCCCTGTTATCTGTGATAATCCTGTTATAGCTAATGCTGCCTTCAACAAGTGGCTAGAGACCTCCTTAGATTTCATCCTCCCTAAGGTAGAAGTATGCCATCGCACTGGTCCTAATAAAATGCCCTGGTACTCCATTGAATTAAAGAGGTTTAAACAATGCTGTAAGCGGGCCGAAAGGAAATGGAGAAAAAAATTCTCAGTTTACAACAAGAATGAATATAGATCGGCACTTAGGATATATAAGAACCAATTAAAAATTGCACAATCCTCTTACTACCAAGGAAAAATTACTGCTGCCGCCAACTCGCCTAGGGAAATGTTTAACATTTTTCAATCCCTGGTCACCCCCTCCCCGTCCCTCTAATCAAGCCTATGATCCCCAGAAACGCTGCGATGATTTGGCCTGTTTCCTTGCCACTAAGGTGGCCAATATTTACTCAGCTTTTCTCCCTACTGATAATACCGAATCCACCTCCTCTTTGACCTGAACTGTACCTCCCGTAGTACTTGAGTCCTTCCCTGTACTTGACCTACCTACGGTAGAAAGACTACTTAGGAACCTTAAGTCCGGCTCCCCGTCAGATGCTGCTCCTCCATCTGCCCTTAAACAGGTCTCATCGACTGTTTCCCCGGTTATTAGGGACGTTATCAACTCTTCCCTGGCTGCAGGTGTGGTTCCACCTCTGTGGAAGCAGGCTAGAGTCAAGGCACTCTTAAAATAACCTTGCCTGGACCCGGAAGATTGGTCTAACTATCGACCCATTTCTCTGCTTCCGGGGCTTAGCAAAATTGCAGAGAAACATGTCAATTCTGCATTATCTTCCTTCATTGAGAACGAGGGAGTCCTTCACCCCACCCAAACTGGATTTAGAGTTCAGCAGGGGACAGAGACCGCTCTGGTCGCGGTAGTGGAGCAAACTAGGAAAATTGTGGATGCCGGAGGCTGCGCTGCGGTGGTCCTGCTGGACTTCAGCGCAGCCTTCGATCCGGTAAACCACCCTCTCATGATTCACCGCTTGCGGAAGGTAGGAGTCATAGGGATGGCCCTCAAATGGCTCCAGTCCTTTCTCTCGGAGAGAACCTTTTCAGTCCATGATGACCTATCATCATTGAAACAACTTCCTCTGCATTACGGGGTTCCCCAGGGATCCTCATTGAGCCCTACCATGTTTAATATCTACATGAGGCCATTGGCTGACATGGTCCTTCCCCGGGGAATTCAGTTGGTCACCTACGCCGATGATACGCAGTTGGTCGTCTCCCTTGCGAGGGGGGACATTGCGGATTCTGGGATAAATAAGTTGTCCCCTTGTCTTACCAAGGTTCTTGAATGGATGGACTCCTCCTTCCTTAAGCTCAACGGTTCTAAAACCGAAATTATGCTTTTAGGCTACAAGGCCCCCATTAATCTCGACCCCTGGTGGCCAAAGTGTCTTGGTCCTCCCCCTATCCCGAAGAACCAAATTAAGAGCCTGGGGTTTGGCTTGATCCCACCTTGGGTTTTCAAGTCCAGGCTCGAAGGGTTGCTTCGACTTGTTACGGCATGCTCAGGCTGTTAAGGAAGGTTCTGACACTTCCCCCTGCTGGTCCAGTCCCTTATTCTCTCCCGACTGGACTATGCAAACGTGGTCTATCTGGGTGCACCCTTGGGCACTATTAAAATATTACAATCCGTCCAGAACTGTGCAGCCCGTCTTCTCATGGAGGTGCCTAGACACAGTTCTGCTAAGGCTGCTCTGCGATCTCTTCATTGGCTGCCAGTACAGGAAAGGGTCTGGTTTAAAGCCATGTGTATGGCCCACAAGTCAATAACTAATAATGGCCCGTCATCCTGCACCCTTTGTTCTGCCACCATCAATCTCTGAGCTCTAAGATCTAGCCATCTCAACTTGCTGACAGTCCCAAGGATTAAGCGGTCATGTATGGGTGGCCGAAGGTTCGCTTTCCATGCAGCTAAATTTTGGAATCATCTCCCTGAGAACATTCGAACCAAACCATCTGGCCTTTAGGAAACGGTTGAAGACCTTCTTGTTTCACTGAGTGGTGTTGTACTTTCTGGGTTTAAAGCGCTGGGATGCCTCCGGGTAGCCATGCGCTATATAAGCTTGTACTCATTCAAAAAGAAACAAGGAAGGAAGACCAGGCGGCAAAGAAAATCTTTTCCTCAGCCAGCATGGCGCTAAAGTCTACAAATGCAACTTGCCTGATGGGTAGATACATCCATGCTTTGATGTATTCCGTCAAACAATTGGTGCCTAAAATTCCTGAGAACTATAGAAAGGATTTTCAGGAGGTGATTTCTGACACTCAGGCTGCGGCAAGGCAGGTAATCCAGAGTGGGCTGGACACGGCTGATTTAGTGGCGAGAGTGATGGGCTCATCAGTGGCCACTAGGAGAGCTGCATGGTTGAAATCTTCAGAATTTTCTGTGGATGTTCAGTCTGCTTTGATGGATTTCCGCTTTGATGGGTCAGGATTGTTTGGTAAGAAGGCTGACGCTGCTTTAGAGTGGTTTAAAGACAGCAGGGCGATAGCGAAGTCTTTGGGCCTTCAGACCAGGGGCTCTTTTGGAAAGCGATTCAGAGGATTTGGCAGATCTTCCTTTCGGGCCTATAAACAATCACAGCAGCAGCCGCAGCAGCTGCAAAATACACTGTACAAGTCGTACAGGGCAAGACAAAGAGCTCGTCCTAGAGGTCGCGAAGCCTCCTCCTCCTCCTCCTCTTCCCCTTCCCAGCCTCCTGCCAACACAGCAAAGCAGCCCTAGATCCGCCATTCCGGATCATGTGAGTCCAGTGGGGGGGTCGGCTTACCCATTTTCTGCGAGATTGGGAATTGATTACATCAGATCATTGGGTTCTCAATCTCGTGGAGAATGGGTATGCTCTTCCCTTTCGGGAATTTCCGCCAGATTACCCTCCTTGCCAGGGTTATTGTTTGGAGGACCACCTGCTGCTCCTGCAGGAAGAAGTCCTGGCACTGTTCAGTAAGGGTACGATAGAGGTTGTTTCGGAGCAGGAGAGGGTTCAGGGATGCTACTCCCTGTATTTTCTGATCCCCAAGAAGGATGGTAGACTTCGTCCAATCCTGGATCTCAGGATCGTGAATCTTTACCTGAAGCAGGAGAAGTTCAAGATGCTCACCCTTGCACAGGTTCTTCAAGCGCTGCTGGAAGAAGACTGGATGGTGTCAATCGACTTTCAGGATGCGTATTTTGATATTCCCATCCTGAAGTCGCACAGCAAGTATCTCCGTTTCACGGTTGGGTCGCAACACTACCAGTTTGCGGTCCTTCCATTTGATCTTACTACTGCACCTCGAGTCTTCACCAAGGTGATGGCTGCACATCTCAGAAGATCGGGGATATCGGTATTCCCGTATCTGGACGATTGGCTGATCAAAGCAGAATCTCCACGGATAGTGCTCCATCATCTGCAAGGGACAACTCAGTTGTTGCACAGTTTGGGTTTTTCGATAAATGTACCCAAATCTCACCTGGTGCCCTCCCAGCACAACCTGTTCATAGGTGCGGTACTGGACACTACTGTGTGTCATGCATTCCCTCCTCCACAAAGGATTCGCGACATACAGGAAATGATTCCTTTATTTTACAATGGAGCGGTCGTTCCAGTCCTGAAGGTCCTTCATCTGCTCAGTCTGATGGCTTCTTGCATTCTGTTGGTCAACCATGCACGCTGGCACATGAGGGCACTCCTGTGGTGCCTCCGCAGGCAGTGGTATCAGCACAGCAGAGATCTCAGGGAGTCAGTGAGGATCTCGAGAGAAACTGCAGTGGATCTGTCTTGGTGGAGCGTGGAAGGCAATCTGTCACAAGTAAAGCCTTTTCAACTACCTCCATCGGTGGCCACAGTGATAACGGATGCATCCACTCTAGGGTGGGGTGCTCATCTGGGGGATCTGGAGGTGAAAGGTCTTTGGTCTCCAGAGGAAAGGTTGCTTCACATCAACCGTTTAGAGTTGCGGGCGATACGTCTGGCGCTCAAGGCTTTCCTCCCTTCCCTTCGAGGTCAGTCAGTTCAAGTCCTGACGGACAACACGACCGCGATGTGGTATGTCAACAAGCAGGGAGGAGTGGGGTCGCAGTGGCTCTGCGTCTCTGGTCCTGGGTTCAGGACCATCAGATTTGTCTGATGGCAAATCATCTGGCCGGAGTTCTGAACGTTCGTGCAGACAGTCTCAGTCGGCAGTTCTCCGCCGACCATGAGTGGAGGCTTCATCCAGAGGTAGTTCGTCACGTCTTTCGGACGTGGGGGACTCCTCGGGTGGACCTGTTCGCCACTCGCGAGAATTCTCACTGCCCGTCATTCTGCAACCTCCAGTTTCCGATGCAGGGAGCTTTGGGGGACGCGTTTCAGTTGAGTTGGGACTCTCAACTCCTTTACGTGTTTCCTCCCATACCCTTGATTCCTCGGGTTCTGAGGAAGGTTCGCCAAGACCAGGCCCAAGGTTTATTGATCGCCCCGGATTGGCAAAGAAGGGTGTGGTACACAGATCTTCTCCACCTCTCCCCGTGCCCTCCACTCCGTCTCCCTCACAGGGCAGATCTCCTCTCCCAGATGGAGGGGCAGGTTCTATACCCCCACCTCCAGACCTTACACCTTCATGCCTGGAGATTGAGCAGGGCAACCTGATTTCCTTTTCTCTCCCACACGATGTGGTGGATGTCATCTTGTCGGCCAGGCGTGACTCCACCAAGTCCATTTATTCTTATAGATGGTCTAAATTTGTTGCTTGGTGTGGGGAGAAGTCCGTTGATCCTTTAAGGGCTTGTTTGTCCAATATACTTCAATTTGCACTTTCCTTGGCCCAGCAGGGTTTTGCGGTGGCAACTATCAAAGGTTATCTGTCGGCCTTATCGGTTTTCCTTTGTTTGCCGGACCAGCCCTCTTTGTTTAAATCTCCTATTGTATTACGATTCATTAAGGGCCTTACCAATAAATTTCCTCCAACTTCTTTTATTGTGCCTCAATGGGACTTGAACCTTGTTCTTACTTTTTTGATGGGTTCGCCTTTCGAACCTTTACACAAGTGTCCCTTGAGACTTTTGTCTTTTAAGACTTTTTTTCTAGAGGCAATTACCTCGGCAAAGAGGGTAAGTGAGCTTCAAGCTCTTAGTACAAAGCCCCCATTTTTGTCCATTCATGCTGAAAGAATGGTTCTCAGGACCAGGGCTGCTTTTCTGCCTAAGGTGGTAACTCCCTTCCATCTGGGGAAGTCCGTTACCCTCCCTACCTTCTATCCTCCCCCTCACCCTTCCAAGGAGGAGGAGAGACTTCACCGCTTGGACCCTAAGAGGGCGGTGAGCTTTTACCTGGACAGGACAAGAGAGTTCAGGTTGGATGAGCAGCTGTTTGTTGGATTTGCTGGCTGCAAGAAGGGGATGGCGGTGCACAAGCGCAGGCTCTCGAGATGGATTATCCTCTGCATTAAGATCTGCTACGCCCTGGCGGGTAAGGAACCTCCAGAGGGTATAAGAGCTCACTCTACTAGAGCAAAGTCTTCTACATCTGCTTTGTCTAGGGGTGTACCTGTTGAGGATATTTGTAGAGCGGCGACTTGGGCCTCCCTCCACACTTTCGCGAAGCATTACTGCTTGGATACCGAAGTGAGGAGGAAGGGCCTTTTTGCACGCTCTGTCCTCCAGGACTTTCTGGTATAGAAGAGTGGACACCCTCCTCCGGGAGTGGGGACTGCTGTGGGACTCTATTCACAAGGTGAGGAATCCACTGGCAGATGTATCTATCAGAAGAACAAGTTACTTATCTTCAGTAACGCTTTTTCTGGTAGATCGCCTCCCTGTTGTCCTCTCTTCTATGCCTGAGTTACTGTAATGTATATATTTTTCTTGTCAAAGGAAATGTTTATTGCAATTTGTTTTCCTGCATTGGTTTCACACTGTGTGTGTTATCTTAACATTTGTGTACTGTGTATACTGTGTATATATGTGCTGTCATCGGTCCGTCCGTGTGCCTCGAAGGCACAGAAAAAAGGGCGGAACTGATGTCATCACGCCGGCGTGGGCCTTTTATGGTGTCGGTGACGTCAGCGGAGTCGCGCGCGGTGTCGTGCCTCTGTGACGTCGTCCACGTCGGCGCGAAGCTACAAAAAGAATTTCCGAATGTTGCTGACGCAAGGGGATATTCTACAAGGTGAGCAATCCACAGGCAGATATTGTATCTACCAGAAAAAGCGTTACCGAAGGTAAGTAACTTGTTCGTCTGGTCTCTCCTACAGCTCCCAATTTTTCAAAGCGATCTTTCAGGCACCAGAGTTGTCTCCAGCCAGGGAACTCTGAGGGCCAGGCCTCAAGTGGTCAGCTGGCTAGTCTTGAAAACACAGGGCCTTTCTTCTTTTAGATGTCTTGTAGCAGCATTAGGAGGCATGTCACTTGACTCTTGGAAAGCAATTGCGGTCCTTAGGTGCCAGCAGGAGTCAAGAGTCCTTCCGTCTTCTGATTCCAGCAGTCAGTCAAAATCTTCTTTCCCCTTCATACTGTTCTTGCAAGACCAGAAGTATTGTGAGGAAGTGGTGGTGAGGTGCATTCTTATTCTGAGTTCTAACCAGTGATTGGAGAATTTCCTACACAGAATCCTAGTAACTTCCCTATTGAAGAACCACCTCCTTTTTTAGCACTTCCTTTCCCAACATACTGCAACACTTCTCCAAGTCTCTCATTCAAGATGCCCCTAAACATCTTTCCTTCTCATGAGCCTGGGGATCACTTTCAGACACATCCCTTTAACATATCATCCCTTCTCCCACTGCTGGAACTGGTTTTAAATCCTGCGGGTATACACTAAAAAGTCTTGGGTGGCTCTGTGAATGAATGGGTTCAATTCTTGGGATCCCCATTTTGGATCTAGACTTCAAAAGTCAAAGCTGGTAAGGCAGCTCTTTGTGCTGCTGTCTGTTCCTTTTCTCCCTTCCCCGGTGAATAATCCCTGCCAGTTTCTCATAATTGGCCCCCTTTCAGCCTTTCCGCTGCCCTCCTGAAGGCTAATTACCAACACCTGTTCTGTATATTTCAGTCTGTGGAGCCATGGGTATTAGACTAACTGGTTCTAAATCTGTTTGCTCTCAGGCACCACAGTTTGTTTCAGGAAGATATGAATGTGTTTTTTAGAAGAAATAGCATTATTGGGAAGAAACCCTGTTTACCACCCAGCAGGGAATGGTGTTGTCGAACTCTTTAACAGGGTTGTGATGGGTAGTGTTCAGGCATCCATTAATGCAGGCAAAGGCAGAGTGAAGGAGTTACACAGCACCATTTGGGCATTTAGAATAACATCTAGAGGCACGGGTTACAGTCCGTTCAGGATCCTGAGAGGGAGGGAACCCTTTACCAAGGGTAATCTAGCTTGGAACAATATGAAGGTATGCAATAAATGGTCTCCTGCTGTGGTGCAATCTAATTTAAAGAAGATGCAAAAAGTCTATAAGACTTATTATGATAAGACACACAGTGCAAGAGATGTATATTAACGCCTTAACCGCGGCGGTTTTTCCGCTGCGGTGCGGGCATTCTAAAGAGCGGGCGGGGCTGCGTCGGCTGTTGGACGTGCGCAGCACCAGCGAGGTAGCGCTCGCGACGTCCAACGGCTGACGGCAACATGGAACGTGTTAAGCACCGAGAGATTGGCTAGAAAGTAAAACGAGGTGTCAAAACTAAATACGGAGAAAGTAAATTTTCACAACCCATGCAAGTAGAAAATTTTTATTTAAAGTCAGCACATTTAAGTGACAAAAAACGATGGTATTTTAGTAGAATGGCTAGGAGCAATAGAATCCTTGATTGGAAAATGACTAAGGATACCAGTGCACCAATGTCGATGGATTGGATGTGGGAAGGGGTAACAAAGGCAGGTGGAAAAGGAACTGCTTCTCCTTTAAGTGAAGAGGGAATAAGTAGTCCCAGTGACTGCTCCTCCGCTAAGGAGGAGGAGCGTCGTCCTACTGCTTTGTAGCAGTGTAAATAATGGAAAAATAAAATGGTTTTAACTCCATGTTATCATTTTATTTTTTCCTGCTGCAGCAGCTTTGCAGGGTGGGGCTGCTTTGCTCACAGAGCAGGGGGAAGAGTCCTGGGCACTCTGTAAGTGCGCATAAATGTTTTGCCGGCCATCTTGGGCCAGCTAAACAGTCATGCACCTGGGTGGAGAACATGCCCAGGTTCCCAGTCCTTGTCTGAGCCCCGAACCATGGCTCTCAGATCAATCATAATGCTGCATTGCCGCGTTGTGATTGCCTTAGGGAAGCCTGGGTGCTTCCTGTCCGGCCCAACGCGAAGGAGAGATGCAGCAATCAGGTAAGTTTATTTATTTATTTATTTTTTTACATCCCCTTGCCCTCGCCCCGCCACCCCAATTCGTGCCGGCCCCAGCGAGTAGTCCTGTGATGCCACCTTCAGCCCAGACCGGTAGTGTAGTTGCAACACGCAAGGGTAGACCGGTAGTGCTACCTAAGAGATTTGAGAGCTATGTTATGTAGTTATTATTCTAAAGAGGGGAATGGTGGTTGGTCTTATTAACTTTGTTTTGCAGGGAACTCTACTTTTATATAACTATTAGACGATACCCATTTTCTTCTTTCCTTTAGTGAGGTGAAACCGTTGGTAAATGTGTTAAAGAAATGTATCCTGTTAGGAATTTGTTATATGTAAATGTATAAGTAGGAGGTCTTCTTCCCTACAGTGTTCTGTCTTACAGTGCTCTGGTTCAAGTGTACATTATACATAAATAAATCTTTGTTATTATTGTGTAAAGAAGGGAGATTTGGTATGCTGGTTACCTGTACCTAGGTAACCGGATGCCACAGGTTCTGGAATGTGGGGGAGTTGGGGACAGGTGGTGGAAGCTACTGTGGAGACTGCAGTCTCCTGCTTGCTCTCAATAAAGAGGTTTCTTACCTTTCACTCAATGTGGTGGAGTTCTAGCAAAGAGGACTGTTTTTTCCTAAACTGGATGACCCCTTTAAATAAGTTTCCTTTCTTTTGATCAGTAAACTAATGAATGAATGAATGAAAATGAATGAAAAACAATTGTTAACGCGCAACTAAGCCCGGGGGGCGTCATTTTCTTGCACAGTAATAGTAGAAGAATGTTTTTTAAGCCTTCTCTGTCAAATATCTTGAGATTTGAGAGCTCTTTTTCTCCCTTCAAATGTAAGCCCATCAGTGGATTTCCTTAGCAGCGATTCACAGGTGCATATTTGGTCACTCGGACGCCTACTTGACTTGTTATTTTGATCATCAGTTGTACAAAGTTTCTTTCTTTGTAAGGCGCGAGGTGAGTTTTGCACAGCAGACATCACAGTGCGATCTGTAAATACGGACGAATTTTTGTTTGAGAAACCACATTTCAAACATTTAATTTGAAAGTGACTACATTTTAGCTCTGTATAGCTCAGGGATACAGATCCTAAAAAGGTTCATATTATATTTCAACTTTCGTTCGAGAACCAAAACATCCAAGAAAACACGTCTTTATCCAAATGTGTTTTGTTTTTCCAGCGTCGGGAAGTTTTGATCTCCTTGACAACACCGACATCCATCTGCACTTCCCTGCTGGAGCTGTTACCAAAGACGGACCATCTGCTGGGGTTACTATAGTAACCTGCCTTGCCTCACTTTTCAGCGGACGACTGGTGCGTTCCGATGTAGCCATGACCGGAGAAATCACACTCCGCGGTCTCGTCCTTCCAGTAAGTGTGTTTTGGATAAAAACATTTGCCTGAAAGTTCTTCAATTATTCCTGCACCGACTATGTATTCATAGTTGTTTGTAGACACATGGGAGTTCCCAGGGATACGGTGTGATAGACTTCTTGACTGAGTTACAACATGGCGTCAGTAAGGGTAAATTACTATATATAGAACAATATCGGATAGTGTGAATGAAAGACGTGTGCATAACCATAATGCTGCATTTTTACTGGCTGATCGCCTACGAATGTCTTTGAAAGAGGATCCTTAGCTGAGGAAAGCCTTAACACAGACAGAGCCCACATGTCACCTGTCAGAACCTGTCTGAACCAGTGGATACAAGGGGCAAAGCAGCCTTTGTCTGGGTTACCTCTCAAGTCACTTGAATTTATAGGGTCTGGCTGTCATTTTACCCTCATTTCTAGTTATAAAATAATTAATATCCTGTTGTACCTGTCAAAAATCGATATCCAACAAAATAGAAAACAGCAGACCCTGCCAAAAAACAGATATCAAGGTCCCAATAGGGATCCACAAGATTGTATATGGGGTGACATTAGCAAATCATCTGAGCCAAGCTCTCTGTATCCTGTTTGACATCGGAACGAGGACGGGATCGGCGGCTCTAACTATCCATCTGCGAATATTTTTAAGATTTATCCTATCGACCTCTAATCTCTTAACTGCTCGGCGGCTCAAACCACCTATCTACGAACATCTCTTTCTTGGTAAGCTGTGCGTAGGAACATCGCAGAGATTATCCTATCGACCTCTAAACTCCTAACTACTCGGCGGCCCAAACCTCCTATCTACGAAAACCTTTTTTTTTTATGTACCCCTTTCACGTTTCTGGCGTGATACCTCCAATAGAAGGACCGCAAGATTGACCGTAGCGCCGACCTCCCTCCCGCCCCTAATCTACTATGGACTGATAATTAGTTAAATTTTTATCACCGAAGGACTACACAGGAACAGAACAGATAGCTCCACGATCTTTGAGTAAAACACTTTGATCCCTCAAGACTGGACGGATATAGCATTGAAATCTCAGGTGATGATATAGAAAGACAACTGATTCTATATGATAATATTTGAAACCTCCGAATAATCAACTAAGAAAACTTTTGGAGTGACTACCCTTGATGAACTAATATAAACGTGAATACGATATCACCTATACCCACTCACTTGTGTGTCTCCCCTCTCTGCGTTTATACACCCCCGCCCTGAAGAAGGTGTGGCCTATATTGGCATCTAAACACCGAAACGCGCGTCGGCGTGAACCCTTTGGACAGCAGCAACATAGTCCTTGTGGACTATATACCTCCATCCACCCTGCGTTCATATTTTACACCCCTGTCCAAACCACTATTCTTCTACTCCTTGACAATCGGGGGTGTCCCCTTGTATGTCACTGATTGAATGAATGAGAAAGTGAATGAATTTATGAGTTTTTTTTGAGTGTGTGTGAGTTGTTTTTGTGTATACAGCGAGTGTGAGGAACGACTTCATATATTTTAACTAATTTTTCTGCATATATACTTGTTATTATTCTTTGTTTTATCGGTCTTGAAAAATGTATATATATGAAATGTATCTCACAAAAATAATTAACCAGAAAAAAGTCATAAAAAAACAATAAAAGGATTATATATCCAAAATACCAGTAAAGTCTATGGCTCAGATGATTTGCTAATGTCACCCCATATACAATCTTGTGGATCCCTATTGGGACCTTGATATCTGTTTTTTGGCAGGGTCTGCTGTTTTCTATTTTGTTGTAATTTTCCCCTAATTTTCCTGCCAACATCCTTAAATCCCCCGGGGGAACCCCCTTCTATTACATAAAAATCGATATCCACTCCAAAAGACTTTTGAAGAAAGTTCATTTTGTAAGTGCTTTAAGTGTAGACGTCATGCAGAATAGAGAACTCGACTCAGGCCCTTAGACTTAACATAGTTATTTCTCAGGTTGGAGTTACAGGTAAGATGCATATGTAATTCATAGTCCAAAACCTCAGCAGGGTCAGGATGGCCTCACTGCTGTGCCCAAGTGGTTCAACTCCCCAAGTAACAATATAGTAAGGTTGGACGTAACAACTGAGACGACAGACTCACACAAAATGTGTTAACATTCTCAAGGACATACTATGAAAGCCCTCTATCAAGGACACAAAGAACAATGAAAAAAAGACAAGAGTGGGGCACATTGAAACAACACGCCCAAATTCCACAAAAGAAACAATAGACACCCATTAGTAACCCCCTAACAATATGTGCACACAATTGCAAAACCTACATCTGAAAACCACACCTAAATGAAAATTCTCCTTATCCCGACCCTATTAGGAAATCTACCATCCTTGTAGGTAAATCCACCATCACAAAGACAACCTACACAGGTATACGGGATGCAACTTGGGACCTTCTAACTCTGCTCCTCATAAACATAAGCAATCAGAGGATTGTTATTATTTGTACTCCTATTTGAAGTAACAAATGACCCATAAAGAGAATGCCTGGCTCTTTGTAACAATGATTATATTTTGGGCAAAGGTTTACCGTTTTAAGAGCTTGAGAAAATGTGTTCTCTTTCATCTCAGTATGTGCCTTTTGATTCCATCTTGATGGGAGATATCAGGCCTCTTCCAGCACCTTACAAATGCAGAAGCACACAAACAGGTGCCTGCTTCCGTTATTTATTGTATCATGTTAACAGCTCGGTCAGCTAGTTCTTACTTCTCTCTTCACGCGAGCTCTTGCAGCCGATGACTGTAGCAGATGAAGCATCACCAAACTATTCATCTGGGAAGGAGTCAAAAATGTATTCGGCTCATGCCGAATATCTGGAAGCGAAGTTCTGTTCTCACATGCAACAGGCATTATGAATGACCCCAAAAAATTCATACCTTCATACAAAAAATACATACCTTCATACAAAAAATACATAACTATATTGTATGAAGAGGGTGGACATTACAAGACCGATATTGACTTAGGCCTGATAGGGTACTTCTCCTTAGATCCTGTGTCTCAACTCCTTTCCAATAACTACCTGGTTACAAGGTGCAAAGCTATCAATGGTGCTGCAGGTGCAGTGGCACCAGGGCCTAGGGCTGTGAGGGGCCATCAGCCCCTCAGTTATCTTTTTTTTCATTTCAAAAAGCTTTATTCGATTTTCGAAAAATCATAAAAGCATACAAATAAATTTATACAAACAATTTAAAAGAGTGTTCATATTGACAAAATTTCAAAAATGAGTTTTTTCCAGGAATCATAAAAACAAGGAAATACAATTTTTACATAGCGAACTGTAAGATGTTGACAAAATTTCAGAAATGAGATTTTTCCAGGAATCATAAAAACATGGAAATACAATTTTTACATAAGGAAATGTAAGATGTTGACAAATTACAGGATTTCAAAGATAAATGAAACAGTGCTCCAAGAATTAGAGTCTATTTCAATGCTAGAACGCATGACATCATTTTACCCTAATCACAAAAGCGGCCCATGGCAATTAGCTCATGGTGTTTCTGAGTTTCATCACGGCCATTAAAAAACGAGAGACAACAAAGATAACATTCACATCTTCTAGGTGCAGTAATTTGGAAAAAGCAGCTTTACATGTTCTTATTTCCCAGCGTTTAAGTAAGGGTAAGAGGAATAATTTCCTCGGGGTAATATACAATTTACAAAAGAACATGATGTGTATGTTACTCTGTATAGAGTGGTCATCACATGGGCATATTAACTTCGATGAGGCCCAGTCATTCTGTTTTGGCAGCGTGACCAAACGAAAGAAAATCCCTAGACGCAGCCTGGTTAAAAGCATGCGAGCATAGGTTGCATTTTCAGTCCCTAGATACAATTGCAGGCCTTCAGTTGGGGTAATTTGCTGATAGGTCAGAATGTTATCATTTTGTTTCTTAGTGTCCCATCTTACACTCTCTAAGTTGATCACTAGTAGTTTTTTAAGGGCAGATCTAGTCAGGGTTTGTATAGACTCTGGGTCGTCATAAAATTCCGGATGTCCAATGTTGCAAAACATCGTTTGGACATATCGCAACCATTTGACTTTCGAAACCCCATCCAAGGCCATACAGTCCTTAATGAGGTTTCTATTCAGATTGCAATATTCTGTGGTCCAGATTTTGTGCCAGAGGAGACAGGGTGCCATTTTTATGATATCACTTAGGTATTTAACCCCGAGTTCGATGTGGGTCATGAATGTCGACATAGTTTTTGGAACACCTAATAGGTAACAAATAAAGGTGTTCTCACATGTTTGCATAGAGAGGACATTCTCGACACCCCAAATACCAGCGCCATATGTGGCCGTAGATATGCATTTTGCCTGGTAAATCTGTAACATTTCTCTGGTTGGTTTACCCCCAATTTTGACAGCAAAAGTTCTTAAGGCGCCTATAGCACGGACAAAGGCAAGTTTCCTGGCTGACACTGCGTTTTTCCACCTTCCCCACCTGTCAAACACGATACCCAGGTAGCAAAAGGAATCTGTAATTGCAATCTTCTGCTGATCTAGGTATATAGAACATGCTGGTCTATTTTTCTTTTGAGAGCAGGGCATGGAGAAGGTTTTGGATATGTTCACCTTTAAATTTCTTTTACCCATGAATGATGAAAATTCATTTACAGCCTTCTGCAGACCTACTTTAGTTCTAGACATGATGGCCGCATCATCGGCGTATAAAAGGATGGGTATGGGCCTTCCATTGACAATCGGGAAATCGCTTGACAAAGTTGTTAAAGTGTCTGCGATAGAATTTATGTACAATGTAAAAAGCAAGGGAGCAAGTATGCAACCCTGCCTGACCCCTCTGTTTATGGCGAATTTCTTTGAGCATTGCCCCTGGGTCCCAAACCTTACTCTGGCCCCTGCCTCTCTATATAATTCTTTAATGAATGTGAGAATGGTATGGTCCACCCCAATGTCTTCCAGTGTCGACCACAGCAACGCGTGATCCACGCAGTCAAATGCGGAGCTGAGGTCGACAAAGGTGACAAAAAGGTGCCCGTCTTTGGCCTGCGTGTATTTGGAGACCAGTAGGGACAAGTTTAAACATTGCTCCAATGTCCCCAGACCCCTTCGGAACCCATATTGGCAGTCCGAGATAACCCTCTTCTCCTCTTCCCAGTGTTGGATTCTCTTAAGGACTATCCTTCCAGCTATTTTCATAAGACCGTCCAATAAAGATATTGGACGGTAACAAGCCGGGTCGTCCCTATTCCCCTTTTTAAAAATGGGGACTACGATCGCATCCGACCAGGTGGGAATAAAGCCACACTTATTTCCCATGTTTAATACATTGGTTAACAAGGGGACCCAAAAATCTGGTTCTGATTTATAAACATCCACAGGTGTTAAATCCGGGCCTGGGGCTTTACCTAGTGGGCTTTCTCTAAGAGCATCTTCCACTTCTGATATAGTAAATACTAATTCAATGGGATAAGGTGATACTGGGGAGGAGGTGGGTTTGCAGTCCTGGGTTGTACTGTCTGTGAGGGAAATCTCCTTTGGCGGTTTCAGGGGATTCACCTGTGTCTTATTTGAATAGAGATTACCATAATGTTCTTCCCAGAGCTCAGCCGTTATTGCCACCTCTACGGAGTTATCCCTATCTTTTAAATTGTACACAGATCTAATGACTTTCCAGAAGGCATTACTATCCTTAGACCTAGCTGCCTCCCCTAAAGATTCCCATGCCTCTTGCTTCAGAATCTCCTTCCGCTGATTAATTGCCAGCTTATAGTCGCGTCTCGCTTGGCGAATTTGTACCCTATCTTTCGGTTCAGCAGACAAGGCTTTCTTTAGATTTTTCAGCATAGAGGTACATCCAGAATCAAACCACCCTCGAGTCTGAGTCCCATTGGATTTACAATTTCTGGTCAAAGCATTTTTTATGTGGCGTTGAATATTAGAGAAAGCAGCCATGATGCTCTCTGCATCAGTATCTTCCCGCAAGCAAGCAAGTATGTCCATAGGGCAGGAAGATATAAGATTTTGGAGGAAGAATGCTGGATCCATTTTCTCCCACTTGATTACATACCCATTAGTTTTAGTTAGGGCAATCTCAATTTGGTATGGGGACCCACTGGATTCCTTTTCCTTGGCGTACATCAAATTTACCCCAAAGCTAATTGGATAGTGGTCAGACAAAGGGTCTTCCCCTGTTTCCCAAAAAGTTACAAAATCAGGATTGGTAGGTGATATGAGGGCAAAGTCAATTGTGGATCCACAACCTCTGCCATTAAACGTTGGGACGAAGGGGACCGGGGGGGAACATACCTGGTTAATAAAACTGAGATCAAAGGTAAAAATAACCTTATTAAAAAGGGACCCCACAGTGGAATGGGAGAAGTGCAAGGGACCGTCTTCCCCTACATCTGATAGGCCGCACAAACCTAACCCAGATGACGGGCAGACGGTACAATTAAAGTCGCCCACCCACAATATTATGTGTTCCCCGGAAGCTTGATCTCTCATTTTATGAATGTGGAGGGTCATAATGTTCAAAGTGGATTCCACTTCATTGAGCGGCAAGTTGTTGTAGAAATTCACAAGAATCACCTTTTGCGAATTACCCCATATAAGTGATAAGATTTGAAAGTATCGGTTAGATATAAATATACAAAGTTTGACATCCCCCATGTTTGAGATATATGTACACAGCCCCCCCTTATTGCGCCCCTGAGCTGAGGGCGCCGCTGGCGAATGAAGGGTTCGGTAACCTAGCATGTGTAGTTCCTCCATGAGCCATGTCTCTTGAAGGCATATAATGCCATGATTCTGCACAGTTTCTAACCAAGGTTTGTGGGTGATCTTACTTGCTAGGCCCGCCACATTCCAGGAAAGGAGAGAATGCAAAGGTTTTCCAGATTCCAGAGAGTGTGGCTTTTGTCCTGTATTCCCCCTTATACCTTTCAAATCTTTTAAGTGCATGGGGTCTGCCTGCCGGATAACCTCTACAGGGGGAACGTGCAGTTTAGACGATTTTAAGTCTGCCCCTGTGTCACTAGAAATGTGATGTGGGGGGTTTGGGTTTCCGCTCAGAATGGTCTCCGCTAGGGGATTTAGAGCATTTGTTTGAAGAACAGCGGCCCTGGTTCCCAGTCAATCCACCTGGTCGAGACAGTCAAACCTGTTCCTAGTAGGCGCTCCTTCCCACCAGTTATTAATTGGTTGCCAGCCGTCCCCATATCCTTTCCCTCTGCGGTTGTGGACTACTGACCATGCACTAAACGGGTCAATGATCTGTTTTGGGGGATAAAAGAAGGTTAGGGGTCTGGTGACAATGGAATGATCAATTTCCTGGTTTTCCCATCTTGTGATATGTTGAGCTGTATGGGGGTCTGCAAATGAAACCACTATGCAGTCCCCCGGGATGGACTTGTTAGTACGGCCCACCCATGGGACTCTCCTGACCATTAGAACCCCTGTCCTACCAGGATTAGGGGGCTGCCTATTTGTGTTGAGCCAATGGATCACCTTATTTTTTAGGGACCATTGGGTCTCCACGGAAAGCGGTTCAAGTGGTGGTACACCCGCCAATATGGCGACATAAGGGCCCGCTTCAGGAGGGAGGTCAATGTATCCCCCCCGGAAATTCTGGCGACCATAATGCTGGTTTGCTATAAGGTCAGTAGGGGGGATGATGGTCTTATTAGGCTTAAAGACCGCATTAGTGATGGATTTAGATGAGGTCTGATTTTCGGGGCATTTTAGCAATGGTTTTGGGTGCCTTGGTATTAAAGGAGGGGGAACATTTAACTTTGACCGTGGTTTGGGTATTGGGTTTGATTTTGGTGGAGGTAAAGGTAGGGGTAGGGGCAAGACCGGGGGTATTATTTGCGGGGGAAGGGAGCTCGATTTTGGTGAAGGGACCGGATGAATTCCATCATCATCAACGTGGTTAATACCCTCAGTAATGTCAGGATAAGTTGACTCCAGGTGTTTTAGGCTGAGGGTAGCCAGGGAGACTAAGGTCTTGTCCATGTCAAGTAAATTATTCTCGATGCGCGAGAGTCTCAGTTCTAGAGGTGATAGTAGCTGCTTTAATGTTGCCCAGACTTTTTTAAGAAAATCCTCATCATCATCCCCCCTACCAGTTCCCTTTCCGATATTAGTTTGTACTCCCTCTATTAGGCTTTCGCTATGGGTATCGGAAAGGCCATTGGTGTGGTCAGGGAGCACATTTGGTTCAATGTGCACCTCGGCCTCGCCAATCGTGTTGTTATCCTGATTGGACGCTTGTGTGGTGTCCCCCACTGTTAGTAGTGTTCGTCTTTTATTGAAAAACTGGAGCCTTGCGATTTTAGCTTTTCTACGGGCATAGGCAGTTCTTTTGCGAACATAGGCAGATCTTGTGCTATTTTTCTTTTTTGGAAAAGGACCGGCTGGATGTTTAAGGTTTTCAACATGGTCAAAACAGTTGGCAAGGTTAAAGGTGGCCGGGAAATTAGTCACCGTTTCTGCTCCAGGCCCAGTGCGAGTGCCAATAGGCGCTATTCCCTCAGGAGTTTCAGGGGATGTAATGACCGGGATGGGTGTTGGCTCTATCTGGAAGTGATTAGAAGGGGGGACTGGGTGAATGTCAGCTTGGATTAATAGTGGGCGAGGGCCAGGCGGATGTTGTGGGGATACAGCCGACGCGATATTCCCTAGGGAAGATTTTTTAGAATTGGCGAAGGTCTGTGAAAGCCGGCGTGCAGCATCAAGCTCAAGTGACACCCTGGTCTGCAATTTGGAGATTTCTGTGTCGATTGCTAGATTGGTCTTTACCAGGAAATCATCCAATGTCCCGCTGGGCTTACTAAGCCCCATAGCAGTCTTACTACGACTCCCCCGAGTATTCATAATGTATTTATGTATCAATCCCAACAATGTACTTACTTAAAAGGAATGGAAAAGGAAAAGGGACGAGTCAGGGCGCACAGGCCAGGGGGGATGGGCCAGTCCAGTCCTCGGCCGTCCTCGAACGGCCTCAAACGGCCCAGTCTTTGCCCTGTCTTCGCCCGGGCTGCGTCCCGCGCTGCGGGAGTGGTATGGCGTTATGTAGTTGGTGATTGGGGCGGGGGGCGGGCCGGCGGGGAGAGCGGACCGGAAGCTCTTCCTTGGTCTCGCAGGGACTTCTGGGAAACGAAGTCCCTGCACGCTCGCAGCCCCGCCGGTACCTCGCGCCCCTTACCGCCTTGCCGCCTGGGACCTTGCCTGTACTCCCACGACGCTGCAGACAGAGTCCCTCCAACGAAGCGGCACCCGCGAAGCGGGTGCGGCGAGGAGTGAGCTGCAAGTGAAGCAGGGAGCCTCGTGAAGCAGGGAGCCTCGTGTGCAAATTCAAAGTGCGCTGGAACCTCCGTTTAAAAGTAAGTGAACCACAGAGAAGGGGTTACAGGGACGCTTTTAAAATCCTTTGGTGGGCGGGGGGCGGGCCGGCGGGGAGAGCGGACCGGAAGCTCTTCCTTGGTCTCGCAGGGACTTCTGGGAAACGAAGTCCCTGCACGCTCGCAGCCCCGCCGGTACCTCGCGCCCCTTACCGCCTTGCCGCCTGGGACCTTGCCTGTACTCCCACGACGCTGCAGACAGAGTCCCTCCAACGAAGCGGCACCCGCGAAGCGGGTGCGGCGAGGAGTGAGCTGCAAGTGAAGCAGGGAGCCTCGTGAAGCAGGGAGCCTCGTGTGCAAATTCAAAGTGCGCTGGAACCTCCGTTTAAAAGTAAGTGAACCACAGAGAAGGGGTTACAGGGACGCTTTTAAAATCCTTTGGTGGGCGGGGGGCGGGCCGGCGGGGAGAGCGGACCGGAAGCTCTTCCTTGGTCTCGCAGGGACTTCTGGGAAACGAAGTCCCTGCACGCTCGCAGCCCCGCCGGTACCTCGCGCCCCTTACTGCCTTGCCGCCTGGGACCTTGCCTGTACTCCCACGACGCTGCAGACAGAGTCCCTCCAACGAAGCGGCACCCGCGAAGCGGGTGCGGCGAGGAGTGAGCTGCAAGTGAAGCAGGGAGCCTCGTGAAGCAGGGAGCCTCGTGTGCAAATTCAAAGTGCGCTGGAACCTCCGTTTAAAAGTAAGTGAACCACAGAGAAGGGGTTACAGGGACGCTTTTAAAATCCTTTGGTGGGCGGGGGGCGGGCCGGCGGGGAGAGCGGACCGGAAGCTCTTCCTTGGTCTCGCAGGGACTTCTGGGAAACGAAGTCCCTGCACGCTCGCAGCCCCGCCGGTACCTCGCGCCCCTTACCGCCTTGCCGCCTGGGACCTTGCCTGTACTCCCACGACGCTGCAGACAGAGTCCCTCCAACGAAGCGGCACCCGCAAAGCGGGTGCGGCGAGGAGTGAGCTGCAAGTGAAGCAGGGAGCCTCGTGAAGCAGGGAGCCTCGTGTGCAAATTCAAAGTGCGCTGGAACCTCCGTTTAAAAGTAAGTGAACCACCCCTCAGTTATCGATGCGGTTCACTTTGAAGATGGGGAACAGTAGGCCTAGGTTCCATGCTTGCTTCAGAGCTCAGGGCACCATTGCTGCAGCACTGCCTGGTTATTGTCTCCTGCTTGAATGTAATATCTTTCTAGTGTCTGCCTCTTATTAGGTCTATCCTTCTGTTACCCATCGAGTGTCCTAATAAGCAGGCCTATCCTCTTTGTAGGTGGCTGGTCCATAAAGTAGTTGGGTCGCTTTCTGAGTTCTCATAGTCTAATGTGCACTGCTGTCTTTTTTCCCCTGCATTTTAGAAAACGATATCCCAAGAAGCCTATATCCTCGTGGGCAAAGGCACCACTTCATAATCTGACATCTATGCATGGCCATATAACACCAAATGACATTCCTACAAATGTAGCAGTCCATACTCCAAGGCAATGCCATTACTCTGACCCTTAAACAGTATATGTTTGATTGGCTTATAGCCAATTGGCATAAGTTAATTTACCTATAGGTCCCTAGTATATGGTACCAGGGATATCCAGGGCATGTAAGTTAACCTGTCCCTCATTGCCCAAGCACATATTGTGCTGCCCTCAGTGTGACAAAGTAAAACATGTCTCCTAGCCTGCCTCTGCAGACTGGTAGAGAAGTTTTATGCTGCTAACTCCACTTTGCCATTTAAAATAATGGGACCTCTATTTTTTAATATGTGTAAGTCACCCCTACAGCAGGCCTATTAAGTGCCTAGGCAAGGTGCTGTTTATTAAGAAGTAGGACATATATTTTCATATGTCCTAATAATACAAGTTGTCAATTTTTCTTGTAGAAAATCTAGTAGCCCAGTTGATTTGTACAGGGTTAAGATCTGACAGCTGAGCTGTGCTAACTCCTGAATGGGACTATTAAAGTAAGTACTTCATGGTATCAAAATAATCATTACATTAAACCCAACTTGATGTCCAAGTCGAATTTAACAACACTTTTAAGTAAAAGGCACCTTTAGAAAGTAGCCACTCTGTTTTCTAAGTTTTCCAGTGACCATTTGCTGATTATGACCACAAGGCAGCCATCTGCCCTCCCGGTGAGAGGTTTGACTATCTGAATAGAGGCCTACCATTGGAAAAAGGGTTAACTCTCCCTGGCAGGAAGCCTCACAGGGTATGAGCCCAAAAGGGGAGCTTCAAAGGGGTAAATTGCCTTTAAAAGGGAAAAGATGGGCACACACAAGCGAGCTGCTCTTTTGTCCTGGTAGGCAAGTTGGTTTCTGGGACAGAGAGAGGAAAACAGTTGCAAAACTGGTTTCACAGTGGGTGTGTAGGTCCATGTAGCCACACCTCTTGGGGTGTGCTATCAAGCTCCACACATTGAGATAGGGGTTCTGCTGTCTTGGGAGTGGGCAGGGTATTACACTCCGGGATAGCTAAATGGCACACATTGCAGGAAGTCAACTCAGGCAAGAGGGATTTGTATATGGCTAGGTCCAAACTGGGGTGACTTAGTGAGCAGAAGAACGATAAAGGATAAACCCAGATCTGTGATGGGGGGTGGGGGGGGGGGGGGGGGGGGGAGTTTCCGCATCATCTTATTGTATTTGCTAGGTTTGCCCATAAAGCCAGGAACTGGACTGGAGAATGTTTTGGTGAAAAGGTCCTTGAGATCATCACTGCTCCCATGACCATTGGAGTTCCAGAACACACCTTTCGAAAATGTTCCTAAGTTTCTGCGGCAGTTTGATCTGCTTGTTCACATTTTGAATGAAAACATTCTCTGCATCAGCTGAGTTGGCATTCTGAAGTCGTATCAATGCACCTGTCCCAGTTTAATCTGATAAAGACAGAACCATGGCTTTACCTCGGAGCCACACCCCAGCACTCTCGGAGCCAACCTGTTTTTGGAGAAGAGAATGGAGAATATCTTCCCCAACACTCTGATAATTTATACATGGAATTGCAGGAGGCCTTTAGACACTTGCCCAGAAATTGGGTTGTGTTCTTCACTTGGCCATCAACGAAAGAGAGGGCCTCCTTTGCTGTGGTGATAAGATAGGCAGTGGAGTTATTAGACATACAGTTGCCAACTATGAAAGTTATAAAAATGTATTGACATGCGGTTTGTAACCTGGAAACACCTTATTTGAAACTTTACCACTATTCAATGAAACTCTGACTGACACTTTAAAGGCCACCTTGTCTAAGCCTTTTTCCTGTCCACCAGTAGCTGACAGATTGCCAGGCGCCACAGGGCCGGTGACCCTGACGTCTTGACAACACACTGTGCCAAAAAGTCTGGTGGTTCAGGCTTCCATCAGAAGGGTGAAACCCGATTCAGTTCCTATTACTCCCCCAGACGGTAAGTTGAAGGCAATCAAAACCTAAAGAAACATCTGTTTAACGGAGCCATCTTAGCCCTGCAGTCCGTCAATGCCATGTGTTTGCTGTGAGAGTTTTTGCTGGGAGAGTTTCCAATGTTTTATGGGTCGTGGATGGTGAGATCTTGCTGACAGCCCTGAGGTCTAACCTGGCTGAAAACATCAAGGATGGTCAGGATGCTGCCAAATATATTATTCTTTCTGGACTGAATACTACCGACTGCTTGGACATTAGTGTGGTGCTTCGGCAGCACGCTTGAATGAGATCCACAGACTTCTGTGGTGATGTGCAGGCCTCTGATGGGTGTCATTTTATAGACAAGTTTGGTAAGCATGCCAATTCAGTCCTACAATGCTTGAAAGAAAGCTGAGCCATGGCGCTTTCGATAGGAGCAGTGCCAAGCACCACCACATCTGCAACAGGTACCCCAGTCATTTTGGGGACTGGGATGAGGAAGACAATGTTTAGGTCACCATGGGCAGTGAACTTCCTGGCGCCCTACAGCATCAACCTCCAAGCTGTTTTTCTTTGCCATTGGTGGCACACAACCATTCTTGGGGAGAAAAGATCTGAAATTTCCTACAAGGGTTGCAACACATAACATGCAATAGGTCGTCCTTCATATCCTTCAAAGAGGCTATGCTGGTCCATTTTTTTCAACCCGGCACATCTTTCACTTACATCACAGCATCTTTCACATTAGCACCTGTCTAGCTTGCTTTAAGAAGTGCAAGCTCATTTGGCCAAAGGAGCCATAGAAATGGTTCCAGCCCCAGAAATAGGGATTGGATGTCGGTCCCACAATGCCAGAGGAGGACAGGGGCCTTCATCCTATTTTAGATCTCTGCCCTGTGAGCACTTTCTTATGGATGAACAAATTCACGATGCTCACATTACCCCAGGTTCGGTCTGCCCTGGATTAAGGTGACTAGATAGGGGCTTCGGACCTGCAGGAAGTGTACCTTCATGTAACCTTCTGGCAGTTCCACAGACGTTACTTGCTGTTCAAAGTGAGCCAGGAGCCTTCTCCATTCAACCTCACCAGTACTTCTTAGGTGTTCACAAAAGTGATGGCAGTGGTCACGGCCCCTCTTCGGAGGTGGGAGATATCCTACCTCGATCACTAGCTGTTGAAGGTAGCCTTACCACAGTCAGCCATGGACCACCTTCACATGACGTAGAACCTCTTGACATCGGTCGGATTCGCGATCATAGACCCCAAGTAGCACGTGCTCCTTCATAGAGGCTGTCATTCATTGGAGCTATCCTGGACAGAGTGCAGTACAAGGCATTCCATCTGCCACAATGAGTCCAGACATTCAGGCTTTGGTTCTGACATTTCAGTCTCTGTCCTGCGTCTTGGAGAGAGCAGTACTAAGGCTCCTTGGCCTCTTAGCCTACTGCATCTTCTTGATCAACTATGCTAGGTTACACATGTGGGCTCTGCAATTGAATCTAAAGTTCCAGTGGGCCCAGCAATGAGGATATCTTTCAAATGCCATTCAAATGATAGTTTGCATATGTGGCTGCTCAAATGCAATTGGTCCAGCAGCAGGCTCCCCCTTTCCCAGAGCTGATTGTAGTGATGGACGAGCTGAGCAGGCAGCATCTGGCAGCTCACAAATGGTGTCAGCATCTTGAGGTGGTACAGGGCGTCTTCTGACAGTTGGGAAAACTCTGGCAAGATATTCTTGTCATAGTCAATCTCGCAGTATCAGTGGTATTGCATGTTGCATTATGCACAAGAACTCTCACTCGCAGATGCATTCTGCCTGCGATGGAACATAGGACTTCTGTTCACCTTTCAACCGCAGCGTTGCCTTCCCGGAGTTTTTGAAAAGATCAGAAACAACACGGCCCAAGTCATCCTAGTGGCTCCAGATTGGGCCTGGAGGGTGTGGTACCCAGAACTTCTGGGCATGAGCATCTGTCCTTCGATCAGGTTTCCACTTTGAGAAGATCTTCTATTTCAGCATCAGGGCAGTGTTCTGCACCTGAACCTACACAATCTATACTTTCATTTGCTGACATTAATCTACAAAGTCAGTCATTGGGACAGGTTGAGGCTTGATGAGTGTTAGAAATGGGATCTCTGGTTGGCTAATGCCTGCGCCAAAGCCAGGCAGAGACCACCACTCTAGGCAGGGCAAGGGAGTTACACACCAAAGATAACCCCTGCTCACTCCCTTGGTAGCTTGGCACGAGCAGTCAGGCTTATCCCGGAGGCAATGTGTAAAGCGTTTGCGCAACACACACAGCAGCAACACACTAGGCACACCACAAAAAGGGACTCCGCACAAGTTTATATATAAAAATAGCCTTTGTATTACCATAAACACTTTAGATCATAATCACACCTATACACTGTGCCAACTGGCAGACTTCAGGTGCTGAGTGAACGATTGACCTGTATTCTCTTGCCGCATTGAATTGGCGTTTTAGCGCGAGTAGGCGCTTTTGGATATTCCGCCCTGCGGTGCGGTCTGGGTCTCTCTAACATTGCGGTGTTTTAATTGGAGCTAGTACTTTTATTCGTGTGGAGCCTTAGTCTGGGACTTTCCACCCTCTCAGCTGCCCCTGCCCTCAGGGCTTTTAACCTTTTGGCTCCAGCTCGTTTTCCTTTTCGCTTAGCATGCTCTGCTAACCCACCTGACTCACTCCATCTCCTCTGTGTTTGGCTTCCCCCTTCGCTGGTGCCTCTTCGACACAGCTCGATCCGACGCCGGGTTTCCCGTTTGATCGGCGGGCCTGTGTTGAAACGAGCCAGCTGATCTTCCATCACCTGACTTACGGGGGCGGAGCCTTACCAGAGGCGTCACGGTTGGGGACTACAAAGGCTTATGTCAGCGGGCCGCGCGGCAGTCTTGTGCAGACTTCAGGTGCTGAGTGAACAATTGACCTGTATTCTCTTGCCACATTGAATTGGCGTTTTAGCGCGAGTAGGCGCTTTTGGATATTCCGCCTTGCGGTGCGGTCTGGGTCTCTCTAACCTTGCGGTGTTTTAATTGGAGCTAGTACTTTTATTCGTGTGGAGCCTTAGTCTGGGACTTTCCACCCTCTCAGCTGCCCCCGCCCACAGGGCTTTTAACCTTTTGGCTCCAGCTCGTTTTCCTTTTCGCTTAGCATGCTCTGCTAACCCACCTGACTCACTCCATCTCCTCTGTGTTTGGCTTCCCCCTTCGCTGGTGCCTCTTCGACACAGCCCGATCCGACGCCGGGTTTCCCGTTTGAGCGGCGGGCCTGTGTTGGAACGAGCTAGCTGATCTTCCATCACCTGACTTACGGGGGCGGAGCCTTACCAGAGGCGTCACGGTTGGGGACTATAAAGCCCACATGCCTCCCTGGCCGCGCAGCGGGCGCCGCTGGCGCACCAAAGGTGCGCCCAAGGGAAGCCCGTCTGCGCCCGTCCGCAGCGGACCGGGGCAAGGGGCATGTGATGCTGCTCAGATTTTTAAATATTCCTCTGCCAAGCTCGTGGCGTGCCAAGGTGAGTGGTCTATTTCTACACATGTACAGGCCAAGCTTAGTTCACTTGGCCTCTACACTTGTTACAACCCCACTTGCTCGGCACCTCGAGCG
The DNA here is from genome assembly GCF_964261635.1 of Lissotriton helveticus. Taxonomy (NCBI): domain Eukaryota; kingdom Metazoa; phylum Chordata; class Amphibia; order Caudata; family Salamandridae; genus Lissotriton; species Lissotriton helveticus. The sequence continues at coordinate 288,403,790 of NC_136073.1, forward strand.
GCGGATATTTCGGCCTTCATAGATAGTGGGACGCCGCCTACTGTCTCCCCCTTGGTTGCCCTTCCTGTGTCCTTTTCGTCATGTTTGCTGAATACTCGTTCTTTAGTTAAACATTATTTGGACATTTTTACTTTTCTTAATCAGGTTCAGCCTGACTGTTTATTTCTGTCTGAAACCTGGCTCACCCCCTCCTCTTCCCCAGACATTTTAGCTGCTATCCCCGACAATTATTATGTCTTACACTCTGATCGTACACCTGGTAAACATGGTGGGGGGTGGCTGCTATTATTCATTCAAGATGGTCTTTTTCTCTAATTCCTTCTCTGGCGATTCCTGACGTGGACTATGAGTCTTATTTTATCGTCCCCCTCAGTCTATGCCTGCTTTTTCTACCTTGGTAGGGGATATCCTTGCTAATTTGATAGTAAATAATGCGCGCATATTGATCCTAGGCGATTTTAATTATTGGCCTGGTGATCCTATGGAGAACTCCCAATCCAAAGAGTTCTCGGATTTACTTACTCATCTGAACCTGACCCAATTGATTGAGCTTCCCACCCATATATCTGGCCACATCCTCGACCAAATCTGGTCAGCCAATCTGGATGTTTCTTTACTTTTGGTCCTCCCCTGTTTGTGGTCTGACCACTATTTGATCTCCTTTTCCTTTTCATTAAACCCTGTGGTTAGTACCCCACCTCCTGTTAACATTAAAGTCAGGAACTGGGGATGAGCCAATATTAGCGCTCTGTGTGCCTCTCTCGTCGCTTCTAGCTTACTAGATGGTGACTACTTAGATCTATCTCTCCATGATCAGGGCTCGGCCATTAACACCTGGCTCACCTCATCGTGTGAGGAGTTGGTCCCTCTGAGATCAATTCGTCTCTCGCGCTCAGACGATTCACATAAGTGGTTCTCCCCTTCGCTCCAAGCAAAAAAACTCCAGCTTAGACAGGCTGAGTGAAAGTGGCGTCGGGGCTATGTCCCTTCTGATAAGTTGTCCTACACTGCTTTTCTCAGAGAATATAAAAAAGACATTCTTCCTGCTAAAATTCAATACTTCTCCAGACTGATAGCATCCTCTCCCAACAAGCCTAAGGAAATGTTTTCCACCCTTAACAGCCTGTGCAAATTAGATAGAGTGACTGCTAAACCTCAACCATCCCAAGATTTATGTGATTCCCTTCATGATTTCTTTTTCACAAAAATCTCTATAATAAAACACATTGCCCTCCCCTCCCTTTCATCCCCCTTTTCCGCCTCTTAGCACTCATTCGTTTACCCACTTTCCGTCTATTTCTACTGAGATTTTTCTCAGTTTAGTGATGTCTACAAAATCGGGCTCTCCTACTGATAGCTGCCCTTCACATATTCTCCGGCAGATTGTTTTCAATCTGTCTTGATCCACCTCTTGCCTTGCTCAATAAATCCTTATCATCAGGTGTTGTCCCTAATCTTTTCAAGTCCGCCAAGATCGTACCAGTTTTGAAAAAGGTAGTCGCCGATCCTACTGTCTCTTCTAACTTCCGTCCCATCTCCTTGCTCCCTTTTTTGGGCAAGGTGTTGGAGAGACATGTAACACATTGTTTGAGCTCCTATATCGAAGCCTCCAACTATCTGGACCCTTACCAGGCCGGTTTTCGGCCTACCCACTCGACCAAATCAGTTATGCTTTCGGTCTTGGATGATTTAAGAGTGAGTGCTGATCATGGCTCTTCCCAGGCTTTGATACTCCTCGACTTATCAGCGGCATTTGACATGGTCGACCACTCTCTTTTGGTCGACCGTGTCGGATGCGCTGGTATCTCGGATGTTGCCTTAAGCTGGATCTCCTCGTTTTTGGAGAATCGCCAACAGGCGGTCCGATTGTCCCATTTCTGTTCTTCCTCCCGAGCGGTGACCTGTGGTGTTCCCCAGGGTTCCGCTCTTTCTCCCCTTCTTTTTAATCTTTATATCTTTCCTTTAATTTATGCTTTGCGCCGTCAGGAGGTCACAGTGTTTAATTACGCTGATGACCTCCAACTTATCTTTACCCTTTCTGCTTCCCCTGATTCTGTTTCCCATTTTCAGAACACTATGATTTTCATCCATGATTGGATGTGTACGAACCATTTAAAGTTAAATCCTGACAAGACGGAGCTCGTCTTGATCGGAGGTTCGCCTAATCCTTAGTGTTCTAACTTTTGGCCTCCCTCTCTTGGACCTGCTCCCTCTGCGTCTAAATCTGTGAAAAGCTTGGGCATTAAAATCAGCGATGATTTGTCGATGCACACTCAGATCAGCATGATTGTTTCTTCCTGCTTCCTGTCTCTCCGTGTGATTCGGAAAGTCTCCCTTTTTTTACCATTGACGCTCTGAAGGTTATCCTCCTGGCCCTTGTAATTTCTAAGGTGGACTACGCCAATTCCTTGTATATTGGCATCCCTGCCTATGAATTGCGCCGACTTCAGCTCATTCAAAATCAGGCTGCTAGGTTGATTTATAGTCGGTCTAGATTCCATCATGCCCTCCCTCTTCTTAGGCAATTGCACTGGTTGCCGGTTACTCATAGATGCCAATTCAAATTAGGATGCCTCATTTTTAAATCTCTGACGGGCTTAGCTCCCCACTATATGGCATCTAGGCTCCTAATCTACACTCCTTCCAGGAATTTACGGTCGTCGTCAAAAAACCTCTTGGTTGTCCCTCGTTTTGTCAGGAAGAAACATGGGGGGTCGTGTTTCTCCTTTTTGGCGCCCAGGTTCTGGAATGCCCTCCCTGACAGCCTTCGTTCTTCTCCTTCATATTTGGAATTCCGTAAAGGTTTGAAGACCTGGTTATTCATCAGAGCGTTTGAAGTCTAAGTTGTCTTTTATAGGAACTGCACAGTACTAGCGCCATGAAACCTTTTTGGTAAACGTGCGCTCTATAAATTGCCCCAACTTCAACTTCAACTGGCACTGGACAGTATTTACAGGGGATTATTTACACCTGACAGGGCCACATGGGCCACCGTCAGAATCAGCACTTAGTAGAAATAGTAGATGTAGAACATAGAATAACTGTAGCACAAAATAACAATTGTAGAACACAACCAGTAACCACTGGTAAAAGGTAGGAACACACTACGCAATACAAAAGGGCCAAGTCCAACAATGAGGTAGCCATATCATTGACCCTTTACAAGCAAAGCTGTTGTGTGTTTGTTAGAAATTGGGTTTCTGGTTGGCAGAGGTATGCACCCTGTCCAAGCAGGAACCACAATCCTAGTCAGGGTAAACTAGAAACACACTTTAAGATAACTTGTATTCACCCTCTGGTAGCTTGGCACAGAGCAGTCAGGCTAAACTAAAGAGGCAATGTGTAAAATATTTGTGCAGCACACACACACAGTAACACAATGAACACACCACAAAAAGACCACACAGGGTGAGAAAATAGACAATAATTTCTTTGAATAAATCAAGACGAAACCAACAAAAGTCTAATAAGCAGAACCGGAGTAATGAATTTTTAAAAGATTAAACGAAAATATAGTGCTTAGAGTCATAAAGTACCAACCAGGGACATCTGATCACGCTTGACTGGGGCAAATTCAAAAGTTCAGGCCAACCGCAATGGTGTGCCAGTCGGATACAGGGATCAGCCTTGGCCCACTGAAAACAGTATCTTTGGAGGGGGCTGCGCCGACTTTGAGGACTAGATGCGAGGAGCAGGGAGGCGATGGGTTGTCGATCCGGAGGATTCATAGGAGATGCATCGTCACTTGGGGAAAACTTCATCATTGAGTAGCAATTGAAAATAGATGATCCGTCATCGTCGGGTGAAATGCGCTGGTTCATGGCAGCGTTGCATTTGCGTTGAGAGTTGCAGCAGGGAAAACCTCACTTCCAAGGACCCAGTACTGGATTGGCACCACTTGGCAGGGTAGGGACTCATAAATGGCAGAGTCCAGGTGTTGATTCAGGAAGTCATTGATGCCTCTGAGACTTCAGAACAGGGGGCAAGCCAACATGCTCTTGGAGTCACACTGGGTTCAAGTGCGGTGGTGCCTGTCCTTTTCCTCAGCATGGTAGAGGGTAGCGGGCAGCAGGGCAACGCAGAAAAGCAGTTCCTCCAGAACAGCAATCCAGCAGACTGGCAGTACTTGTAACAGCATAGCAGTCCTTCCTCCTGGATGAGTTATTCACAGGTATAGTAGTGTCTGATTAGGTGGGGTCAGAGACCCAGTACTGGTACCCGGTTGTGCTTTTGAACTGACTTCAAAGAGGATCTTTTAAGTGCACAGAGGTCCATTCTGCCCAGCTCTGGCACCTTTGTGTTTGCAGATAGTATTGCCTATTAAGTGCAAGTGGTAGCCCCTCCCTCCCTCCCTTCCTGCTCAGAATCAGCCATCACAATGCAGATGCATACTCCCACACCTAACCTTTCTGTACTTGTGGCTGTCTAGAGGAAATGCACCACGTGTGGGTTTCATCCAACCCAGACATGTGTTGGAGACAGGCAGCAGGCGCACAGACCTGTAAGAGTAGAGAAATGTCTACTCTCTAAAAGTGGCATTTCTAAAATAGTAATGTTAAATCCAGCTTTACCAGTAAAAATGATTTATCATTACCATTTCAACTTAAAATTACCACTACAGTAAAAGTGTATTAAGGAATTCCCAATGTTAACTTATGAGAGGCGTAGGCCTTACAGTAGTGAAAAACACACATGTATGTGTTTTTTACTACCAGGACACACAAAACTTAAAAGTGCATGTCCTACCTTTTACTTACACTGCACCTTGACCCATGGACTACCTAGAGGGTGATTTATGTGTAATAAAAGGGGAGTTTAAGGCTTGGCCAAGGATTTTGAATGACAAGTCACAGGGGTAGTAAAAGTGCGCACACAGGCTCTGCAGTGGCAGGCCTGAGACAGGTTTAAAAGGTTACTTGTGTGGGTGGTACAATCGGTGCTGCAGACCCTCTAGTAGCATTTAATGTACAGCTCTAGGTATATGGCTGTATACCACTTTACAAGAGACTTGCAAGTAAATTAAATATGCCAATTGTGTATACACCAATGTTGCCATGTTTAAGGGAGAAGCACATGCACTTTAGCACTGGTTAGCTGCGGCACCTAAGGCTAACAAAACGAATCTGCAGAAAGAGGAGTTACGCAGACCAAATGTTTGGGGGGCATACCACCTTGAGGCTGGTGGGTCTAACAGTGTTCTTTTGCTCATTTTGTCTTTGGTCCACTGTGGCCTTGCAATAAACACTATAAAAGGTCATTCGTCTGGCCTTTCTGACATTTTATGTTTACCAGACCTACCATCCTTGTTTATATCATCTGTGGGAATGAGCTTTATCAAAGGTTTGACACATGTTTCCTCTCAACCCGTTTGTGATGTTACAGTGGACCTTTTAATTTTGTCGTAATGTGTCTTGTGCACGGTCTTTTAGCCAAAGCAGAGCAGTTTGCTTTGTCTCTTGACTTTGAAGACTATCTTCCTCATTGTCATTACTTCAGTTCATCACGTGAGTGGGCTTCAGGCACTGTTGGTGCAACCATGCTACACCACCTTTTTTTTTCCAGACAATTAATATTGAGAACCCTGGCAGCCTTCTTGCCTAGAGATGTGACTGCCTTCTACACTGGGCAATCGATCACTCTGCTTGCATTTTGTGCCCTCCCTAACCCCTTAAAAGAGGACGAGAGGCTTCATCAACTGGATCCCAAACAGGCTGTTAGCTTTTTTTATTGATTGTACCATAGAACACTGTGCAGAAGATCTGCGTTTTCTTGGGTTCTCTGGGGTGATGGAAGGGAAGGCGGTGCAGAAGAAGACCCTGTTGAGGTGGCTAGTCCTCTGCATTAGGATCTGTTATGCCCTGGCCAAGTAGTACCTACTGGAAGGTCTGAGCCTATTCCACCAGGGTAAAAGCTGCTACAACTCCGTTGGTACGCTTATTACTTAACCTTGATATCTGCCAGGCTACGACATCTGCATTCGTTAACAAAGCACTACTGCCTTAATGGTTGGGTCCTGTGGGAAGGGCATTTCACTCCCTCGGTGCTACAAGACTTTTTGGTTTGAGTCCATTCAACAGGCCCCACACCCAGAAGAAGGACTGCTTTGGTATCTTGCCTAAGGTGGTCTTGAAGGTCTGAGAGCCTGTTCCAACAGGGCAAAAGCTGCTACCACTTAGTTGGCACACAGGGTACTTATCCTTAACATTTACCAGGCTGCCACATGGGCATCAGTGTATACGTTATTGAAGCACTACTGCCTTGACAGTCAGGTCCTGTGGGAAGGGCATTTCACCCGCTCTGTGCTGCAAGACTATCTGATCTGAATCCATTCCACAGACCCTCCACCTGGGAGAAGTACTTCTTTAGTATCTTTGCTAAGGTGAGGAATCTGCAGTGAATATCCATCAGCTAAGCAAGTTACTTTCATTAGGTAAATCTCCTTATGAAGAATGCTCTAACTGCACGTTCCTAACCGCCCTCCCATTCTATGGAGTAGCCTCTTTTTCACATCTAAAAAGGTCCCAAGTTAGGAATATGCAAACTGGTACTGAGAGTTGGTCACTGTTCACGTCTGAAAGCACGAAAAGAGATGAACAAGAAACTGACATGAGTGTGCAGGTGTGGCACTTATGTGCAGCTGCATTCTGTTACTTCTGGTATGGTACGGGATACTGTAGTAAAACGTTTCCGAATGTAGTCTGGTGAGTATTCTAAGTTGAGGAATCAGCGGTTAGATAAAGTTTCCACCAGAAAGAGCTTTACCAAAGGTAAGTAACTTGTCTAATTTTCAATTCACAAGCAGATGTTGGTCGCGCTGGAATATGGTGGCCATTCTGAAAAGAAATGCATCCTGTGTATTGTTAGATAGATCTCTTCTGTAGAGCAGTAACGAGGTTATCCATTGCATATTAGTATGAAAAGGTATAGTTATACTTTTTAAAATCCAGGTAATTGACTGTTTTATTTATATTTTGAAATGGTTTATTTTTAAACAATACTCTATTACTGTTTGCCTCTAAACAAATTAACACAGGAAAACATGCTTCCAAGATGCTCACTAGCTGTCCTTTCTATGTCTTGCTCACTTGTCAGTCCTGCCTATCCATGTGCACGTCTCGTAGCCACACTCCGAACTTGTTTTTGTTTCCCTGGCTCAGATAGTTCCTCTGGACTTTAACCATGGCTGTCTTGTGTGCAGTACCCAGTGCATCTAACTACGGCAGAATCTTTAATGGGGAACCAGTGAGTCAGCCTTGCTGCCCTGATTTTCCCACTGGCCACACCATATTTATTTTTCTAGCACCGTGAGGGTGCCTAGTTAAGAAGCAATCCCCAAACTCCACCGCTTCTTACTGCAGGACTGGCCATGGGGGCTATGATTACCACCACTCTGCTGGGAGTGGATTGGGAAGACCCTTCAACTTAGCTTTGATAGTGGGAGGCACTAGTCTCTAACCTCAGCATCCAACTTGAAACTGATTTATATAAATGATGCCCACCTGGCTTCCACTAGTCAGCTTGGGGCTGCTTCGCTTTGTTCACACTTTTATACCATCAACAAAGAAATGTCAGACTGGACTCTCCACAGTGGACACTCTTCACCCTGCTTGCAGACTTCAAGGTCCTCCTTTGGTGGGGTTCGACGTACTGTGAAATCTGAAAGAGACACGTTAGTATTAGATTCCTTACCTTGGAATATCCCCAGGCGTCAGACTGGATCCGGAAACTTTTGCGTAGCACTACCCTTGCGCGTCGGTAGGCGTCGTCTGCGGCTCTGCGTCCGTCGTCGGCGTCGTGGGCGCCGTGATGATGTCGTCGGAGTACTTAGACGCCGCCTCCGCATGCTGACGTCAGTTCTTCTTTTTTCCGCGCCAGCAAGCGCAGATCTGGAAAAAGCAGTAACCCTAGTCAATTTTTGACTAACTTTTTGATCGATTTTTATCCTTTTTCGAAGTCTTTCGACTCCGATTGGTGCCGTAGGGATGCCCGGCTTTAAGCACTGCGAGGATTGCGACCGCCTGATGTCGGTGATGGATCCTCACCACCTGTGTTTAACTTGTCTAGGCGTCGATCACGACGACAATGCCTGCTCCGACTGCCGGGCCCTCTCTTCGAAAGCCAGGCGGGAGCGGTCCCGCAGGCGACTCGAACTCCGGCAGTCGGTCCCGCGCCGCGAGAGGTCTCGGTCCCACGGGAGGTCGAGGGACAGGTTGCGGGCTCGGAACCACCACAGCTCCGAGAGTAGGCCGCACTCCTCCGGGTCAAAGTCGTCGTCAGGTAGGAAGCACAAGAAGTCCAAGAGGCCTCATCGCTATGCGGACTCCCCCCGACGCGCGGCCGGGGGTTCGGGTGACACCGCCCACACGGCTCCGTCGGAGTCGCGGGCGCCGCGTTCAGCTCCACACCCTCCGGTCCCTGGGCTCAACGCGACGCCGGAGGAGATCGAGTGCTTCCTCATGGCCATGAGGAAACTCTCTCCTCCGACGGGCACCGCGGCGCCTTCGGGCCCAGCGGACCCGTCTGGGACCCCTAGCGGGTCGGGGGTTTCGGCCCCGACGCCGTCGGGTGCTTCGGCCCCGACGACGCCGACGCCTTCGGACCCGGCGCCGCAGGTTCCCGCTCTCCCGACGGCGCCAGCGCCTTCGGGCCCGGCGCCGCGGGGCCCAGTTGTCCCGGCGCCGCCGGCGCCTTTGGGCCCGGCGCCGCGGGACGCCGCTAGACCTTCTTCGGGATCTGGATCGTCGCCGGTGGACCTTACGACCTCCCCGGCGTCGGACCATCAGGTGTCGCCTCCGGCGCCGTCCTCCGGCGGCGCCGTCCCCGATGCCCCCTTCATTCCTGTTCCGACGTCGGGACGGCCCCGATGGGCGCCGCTCCAGATGTCGTTTGGGGAGTTTCACTTCTATGAACAGGCCCCATTAGTTGAGAACCCTGAGTTTCAGGAGATAGGTGATGAAGAGGATTGGGAGGGGTCTGAGGACCCTCTGACCAGAGAGTGTCAGTCTCATGAGGACTGGGCAGGAGACCTTGGGGAGGCCAGTGGCCTGGACACCTCTCCAGACACTGGTTTTGTCTCCCCTCCTACCGTGGCTTCGGAGGAGGGGGCTACCTACAGTGTGGTGTTGATGAGGGCTGCCAAGGCCTTGGGCCTTGAGCTCCCCGTCGCGGCCGTGAGGACTAATCTCCTCACTGAGGTCCTTAGACCGCAGTCAAGCTCGGCCGAGCCTCTGCTGCCCTTTAATGAGGCCTTGACCGACGTTCTTCTGGGCACTTGGTCCAAGCCCGCTACGGGTTTGCCCGTAGATAGGAACGTGGCCAGACGCCACCGCCCGCCCCGGGCGACCCATGTTTCCTGTTCCCCCACCCTACCCCCGAGAGCCTGGTCATCCAGGCCTCTAATTCCCAGACCGCATTCCCGTCGGCACCGCCGGACAGGGAATCCAAGAGGTACGAGCAGTACGGCAAAAAGATCTTCTCGTCCCTAAGTCTGGGACTGCGGTCTTCCAACACCGCATGCCTCTTGGGCCGCTACACCCACTCTCTGTGGGATACGGTCGCGGAAGTGCTGCCAGAGTGTCCGTTGGAGGTACGGGCCAAACTCGGCCAAGCCCTTGTGGAGGGCCGGGATGCAGCCAAATATTCCATACGGTGTGGGCTTGTAGTGTAGTTCCTATCATCCCAATAGGCTCTGCGCATTGGAATAATACCTACAGCAGTAAAGGCCTAGGCCAGACGTTAACTAGGTCTACTACTGTCGATACTAGACTTAAAGTTTTGGGTTTGCCAGCGTAGCTCAGAGTTCACTAGAAACTTTCTCGAATGTTCAAGGAGGAATTAACTTCCCTGATTAGACAAGAAGGGATTTAGTTTCTGACAACCATAGAACATGACAACTTTGCTCTCCCCTAATCAAGAGTATATCTCGAGAGTCGTGTGAACAAAAGGCAAATTATTTTACTCAGTCAGTACGTGCATTCTTATTCTCATCAGAATGTAGAGAAAAGGAAGAGACGGGCGTGTTCAATAAAAAGGTGTTATTTATTGATCAGTCTCTTTTCTCATACAAGAGAAATGGATCGATATTATTGCAATACTTATAGTTAAGTAAAGTGCATACATTAAAAGCAATAGTATAAAATAATACTGTAAAAACATTGATATGGTTTCTAAGCCATAAGATGTTTTAAAATGAATAAAATATATTATATACACATATACATTTGACTAAACGTACTCAACTGGTGTTTCTAGATACGCCTACCCCGTGTACCTGACCTAAGTCTAATACGTGGGCGGGAATAGATAGTTACAGTTTAAGTTAAGTTTGTTTTTGCCAAGTAAATAACTAAAGAATTCTCTGTGAGGGGTTATTCAGTTCTGTACCTGGAATTTAGGATGAATGAGGAATGGTATCTCTCTCTCTGGTCTCGATATTCCAGGCTGCCTGCGAGGGCTACCCGGAAACGCCGGTGCTGGATTCTCGGCAGGAGAAAGCAGCGCGTCTCTCAGCGCGTCAGAAAGGCGGGGCTGCGCCAGCGGGGTCTGCTCTGCTCTTGGCTTCGGCAAGTATGGCTGATCCGTCTCGTCACCACGCGTGTGTTTGCATATGGCAAGATCGGTAATATTTATACCTTTAAGGTGCCGAGATTGACGTAAGGATGGACATAGATACGTCAATAAAGATGTCATACAACTTGCTCGTTAGCACATTCTTTTACTAAAGTTCTTGGTGAAATCAAAACAATGGCCGCAGGGTTTTGCCCAGGTTGTCATAGGTTTGATTTGTTATGAGAACTCCGTATGCCTTATCAGGGGCTGGAGGAATATCGCTTGTCTAATTAGATCGCAAGTGTTATGACCTAATCAGATAACACGTTCCTGTGCCGTAGTGTGACTGCGTCAGATAACGGTATCTGCATCATGGGGGTTTTCTGCCTCATGGGCTGACTGCTAGTTAACTTGTTGGTTTGTTTAACTAGAATAGGGTCAGGAATAGGGTGATCGATTCAGAACCTATAGGAATACATGACACCCACTCCACGCTAACTATGGACATATTTACTAATCTAGGCATAGTATAACATAGTACAACATACTATAGAGTAGTGTGTATACCTTACCACCCCAAAATACATAAATGCATTTTGAAATTTTCAAATATACTGAAAAAAATTGCAGACATATATATATGGTATGCACTCAAGCTGTAGAAAAATGCCAAAGTAATCGCATTTGTATACATTATTGCTTATTTGGTATATGAGAATTACACATGAAATGGTTTCTTACAGAAAAAAGTTTCGAGACCATTCCATCACAGAATAAAATATCTTTATGAACATGCCAGCGGGCAGCTAATGTCTATAAGCTATCTAAAATTTAGAAACCTTAGTTCTCTAAGAATAGTTCTTACTTTAAGCAGAAGATAGTGTCCCGAAAAATATGCAAAAATATTTGGGGCTGCTGGAAAAACTGCTGTCCGTGAACTGGAGCGAAAATCTGTTCATGTGACTTTATTTTTAAAGTTGAAGGCCGAATTCAGGGAACGCCGTGTGCGACCTTGCTCAAAAGTCTCTATTTCTGCTCTGGTGAGAACATCATATCATTTAGGCTTTCGAAAAAACTGTCAACAGCTTCCTGGGAAAGTTCCACTAACTCGGAAATAGGTGTAATCATGCATTCTTGCGCATGATTGTCTCCATTGACATTCTGATTTGCATTGCTGACAGAAGGTCGTACCTGTTCGATGCTGCTTTCATCTTGAACTTCACTACCCATCAATCGTAGTGGTGAAGCTTCCACGAATGCCGTCATCAGGATTGGTAGCCTTTGAGGGCAGCACAAAGCATGAACCTTGATCTGGCTCAACAATGTTTCTGCATCCATCGGCGCATCCGATTGTAGCGTCAGACAGGTGTCTAACACGCATTCTTCTCCGCATAGCAGACACCTCAATACAGGTAAAACACATCTTTGCCACATTGGTCGAAATGATAGAAACCAAGTCATGTTCAGGTCTCTAAGCCGGGAGAGTCCCAGGATTTTTGATATCCGGTCCCGGTATCCAATGGCTAGGATTGTTTCTTCCCTTGTCGCCAGAGTTTTGTCTGTGACATGGGTTGCCATAACGAAAAATAAGGACTAAGAATAGGATTCCTGCAATTAGTCCCAGGATCAGGGGAAGTCCGCCAAAAATCGAATGGACGAAATCTGGAAAAATACCCAGTATGGCTTTGAATGGTGTTAATGCCATCGAAAATACTGTCTTAAATACCTTTGAGACCCCATTGGTATCAGAAATATTTAAGATTTCATTCAGGATTTCCGCGAAATGTACGGGGGAATTAGTTGATAATAATGTATGTATCTCTGCAGTCGTCCTTGCGACTTGTAGATCATACGTTTCTTTTGATGACGAGAGCCTGGTAGGCGTCTGAAGAAGGACTGTTTTCATTCTGCTTAAAGTATCTATTCGAATAGAAGTAATTTTCAAATCGGGCCATGCACTTGCCTCCCTGTCTGGGAAGGAGCTGGGGAACAATGTGCGTCCACAGCACTTGACCTTCGCAGTAGTAGTTACTAGATAAGGAGTCCCGGGCATAAGACTACAACATCTGCGGTCTACAATAAGAATGTAACTCCCATTATAGAGTCTTTGAAAGAATGGTTCTATTTCTGTTGCAGGTGCGCCTTGCTGGTGACATGAAAGGTTGTATGAATTCCCTTCACAGGCTCCATGCAAACTAATTCCGTTACACAGAAGTGTGCCACTCAGTGACATCGCACAATTGTTGCCACTAAGAAACACTTTCTGTCCTTTATTACTGACACATGCATGTGAATAGGGCAGGTTCCATGTTGTTTTAAGGTACCCCTTTCCCAATTTCTCGTACATGCCAGCCTGTATATATTTTTGGCAGTATTGAAACCTGAAGGTTGAGATTGGAATATTTATTATCCCATGTATTATCCATTCATTGACAGGTCGTTCTGACATTGTCATTGGTAATCTTTCTAGTTTTTCAATGCTCAAGATTGTATAATCAGCACCCTTTTGCGCCATACTGATTTGTCTATCAGTAAGGTTAAAGATTTGGAATAGTGACGTTGTGTTGATTAAACGCCAAGGCACATAGCCTGAACGCAGATTTTGTAACGTCCAGCCAAGCTGTACAATAGAACGCAATTGTGACTGACCGTGTTGTAATAGCAGTAAGTCTTGCGATAATATATCGATTGCTGACGACACAATGCTTGTCCAAAGAAAAAATTCTGGAGGACAGAGTCATTAACCCATTGTCCACTACAGAAAGTGATTTTTCCAAATTAATACGGTCAATTTCCCGTATTCTCTCTGCTGTTTCAATTTGAGTAACCTTCCAGGCCTCATTGTATGCTGCATATACAGAGGCTGCTATGAAACGCTTTTGACGCTGTTTGCGTGGTCCCAAAGTGAAATCACGCAAGTCAGCACCATCAGTAAGTAAAGTTAGGTGTTGCTTAATTTCTGCCAGTGTGGAAGTTTGAAGCCATTGAAGGCATAATTTGCCCACACTGTAGGTGGTTATTATCCCTGGGTGATGTCTTTGAGGATATCTAGGGTCTGGCCTGGTCATTTTGAACCCCTGTGTTTTGTTCAGGAATCTGTCTTGACAGTTATTAGTATCTGTGGGCCAGATCAACCACTGTTTCCAATCAGGATGTGTTCTGTTTTGGTTTAATATATGGTTTACGTCTATCTCTTCACCTGTATCAGAGTTATTGCTAAACATTATTGGCTTTGGAATAGACGGTTTATTTAAATCTTTGATTTTGGCTAAGCCAAGACAGGTGGTCTGTTGAACAGTGTCATTTAAAAATATCATTTGTTCTGGGATCATGCAGGCTCTAAACAAAGCTTCTATACCATGTACTTGCCATTCTTTTGTACCCCAAACACTTTTCAATTCAACATTTTTGTCCCAATAATCAAATCCAAAAGTATTCATTTGTTCAAAAAATGAGTCTGAATATAACAATTTTGTGTTGGTTATCATGGTTTTGGTTCCTGTCTTGTTCGACAATTTAAAATAAAATGTTTCAGCATTACTTGTGTTAAAACCTGACAAATATGAATATTTGTCGTAAACGGTTCTTGAGCTCCCTTTTGGAGGTGTTGCACAATGTTCCCATTGATTATAATTTAAAACATTTCTAGGTTGTGCAGATCTATGTAAAAAGTGGTTACCATAGTGGTTATAGCAATACATACTGTCATAATTTGTAGAACCCTGCAAATAATCATGTTTGGTAAATTTAGCAGACATTACTAAGTCAGACATCATATTATTAATGCTTTCGAAGTCCCAATCATCAGCAAATGAGTTTGGTTTTGCAATGTCACTCAATGAGATCTTAATTTGGTGTGGATATTTCAGGATCTCGATCGGACCATAAATTTCATAGTCAGTGTTGTCCCAGGCTACCCCACCAGGTATCGGATTGGCTGTGAAGTTGACTGAAGAAAGTTCTCTTTTCTCGATTAGTGAAGATGTGTGTGGTTTGAGGATCAAGTTGATTTTCTGACTTGCTGTGTCCATTTTTGCATATTTTCCCTCAATGAAGCGTCCCAAAGTTAGTATCATGATGAGCCAAAGTATGAGGATAAATGCACCAAAACCCACCCAAAATTCAATCCATGGAGAAATCAGATATGTTTCTTTCAGTTGTTTCAAAAGTTCTTTAGCTTTATCTTTAAAGGTTTTTGATGATGGCTGTGTCTTTGATTCGCTGAAGCCCTCAGAGGAATCATCGAAGTTAATGAAGTAGCCGGATGCAGTTCTGTCAATTGTTCCAATTGGTTCACGATTTCTGTTTCTTGCATTTTCACTTGGTACTTCATTATAGAGTGGTGTGTCTCTGCTAAATGTTTTTATTTGGGTTTTCAGAGGTCTTAGTTCTATTGCATTGTTGCATAGTCCTTGTTGTTCTTCTGTAGGCGTTTTGAATGTGATGAGCCTCTTCGTTAGGACCTCTGTACTGGTAGCAAACCTTGGTGTTCTGCTACTTATTGGGAGTCCACTTGGCCTACTGTTTGTTATCGGCCACATGTTGTGGTTTTACCAGGTCGATTGATACAACTCGGTTCTCCTTTTTTCCAGCAAGTGGCGGTAGTACAACTGATCTTGTCCCGTTGACAGACAAGACAGGAACTGCTTTTCTGTAAGAAGGCCCAAATTCCTTCTTTACCGCGATCTTTTCCCTGACTAGATCCCCGACTTTTGGAATCCAGACAGGTCTTGCTGGGACAGGTGGTGGTTCTTCAGTGGTTGTTGGCTGTTGTTTCAACTTTATGTTGCTCAGGTCTTTTCTTGTTTTGTTTAAGTCCTGCAAAATAGCCAAACGGTCTTTGATATCAAAGGTTTTTTCTTTCACCACTGAAGTCTGACTATCAATGTCAGAGATCATCATCCTAGTTCCAAATAATAATTTGTACGCACTGAATCCCTTCAGAGAATTTCTTGGCAAGTTATTGAGACTACGTTGGACACTTATTAGATGTTTGACCCACCCAGCTCCCGAACCTAATATCCTTTCCGCTATAGATTGCTTTATGCCTTGGTTTTTTCTTTACACCATCCCGTACCCTCAGGAAGGAAGTGAGAAGATTCCCGCTGGGCTATGCTCATTTGGTCATGTTTCCCCTCAGGCTTGAGGGCTAGAGTGGAGACAATGGTCAAACGTAGCATGCTCTTAGCGTATATGCCATTTAGACTCGCAAATCTTTGTATAATAGTCCGGACGTCAGCCGAGTGCTGGTGATCTACATTATAAGTGGAACTAGCCTGTATATGTTAATCGCAACCCTTCCTTTTTACTCCTGATTTTTTCTGGAGTAGAACGACGAGGTATTAAACTGTTTCTTTCCCCACTGCGATCTCTGTTGCAGTTTGGGCAGTTTTTTACAAACATGGTATGACGCAGGCTCATGCCTGGCCACCAGTACCTTGATTGTAATTCTTCCAGAGAATCTTTTAGTTTAAGGTGTCTGAGACCCTCGCCCATATGTGCGTCTGCGATTAACAAGTTTCTCCTGTCCATGTTTGGAATCACCCTATCCCCCACTCCAGGGATTTGAGCAAAAGGGACGGAGTTTGCATCGATTATGTATGTATAATTGAGTGGATAGTTGATCGGTAACGCTGAGCAGTCGCCTTTTGATGACGTTTTCACCGCCAGCACTGTTTCACCGTCAATGTATTTTAATGTACGCTTTTTTCGAACTACGGGAGCCGATTTAGTGGCTGCCACTGCGGCTGTTTCAGCCAATGAATTCCCTACAACGTGAACGCCATCACGCTGATGACTCAGTGAGTGAGTCACGTGAGTCTTTGGTAGTTCTTTTTGTAAAAGAGCTATTTGTTCCCAGAGCAGTTTCTGCTTTATTGGTGCATTTGTGTCATCTTTGTAACCTTTTTGAATCCATGTCTGCAAATCGCTGTTATATGATTTGACGCAGTAATATGAATCTGACACTATAAGTGTCGGGAATTCGCGATCCGCATTATCTAGCGCCATTTTTAAAGCTAATATTTCAGTTTGTTGTTCTGAATTACTTTCTACTGAGTGTGTCTTTGTTAATAGAGGTTTTAGTTTACCTCCGCGCCACACTTCTTTTGTAATCTCACATGTGGGGTTGTATGCTTGTTCTCCCCAAACGGAGGGTTGAGCATGTCCGTCTGTATAGATTACACAGGCGTAATGTCGTAAAGGCAGAATGTCGATTGGCAGAGGATATGTTTCTTCATATTCTAGATTTTTTAATTCTTCTAGTTCTTAGAAAATTGTCAACCAGGCTATACTTGATAATTCATATCCTACGTACAAGACTGTTGGATGGGCAATTCTGGATTTTTTAAAGTTGAATTTGTAACCCTCTGCAGCGAACCTAAGTATTATGGTGTTCACTCTTTTCATGTGAGTCTCCAAGTCATCATCTGTTAAGTAAATGTCATCGACATAAGATAATGCTTCATCATCATATAGATGTAGTAATTCTGTTACTCTCGCTGAGAATACCCCCGGACTGTTCTTGTACCCCTGGGCTAACCGACAGAATTGTTTTTGAGTGCCATTTACTGAGAATGCAGTTAAATATCTGCTCTCTGGTGCTATGTTTTGACAAAAGAATCCATTAGAGATGTCTAAGGTTGTTTTGTATTTTTTGCGCACTATGTTATTCATTAGTGCAGCACTGTGTGAGTTTTGCACTGCAAAAGTTTTGCAACATGTGTTAAGGTGTCGGTAATCCAAAACTAGACGATATGAATTGTCTGGTTTGGAGACCGGAAACAAAGGGTTGTTCATTTGTGAGGTGCAAGTTTCAATCACCCCCTGGTATTCTAGCTGATCTAGTATTTCATTTACCTGTTTTTTAGCTTCTTGCTTAATTGGGTACTGCCTTTGTGCAGTAGGTTGTGATTTTAACTGGATTTTGTGAGGAGGAGAATCCTCATCCCATCCTACATGATTTTTATATAAAGCAGGTGCTAGAGCCACTGCCCACTTTCTAGCAAGTGTGTATTTTTTATGAATTGGAATTTGATTTGAGAAGGCAGGCATAATTACTTCTTCGCCATGAGGGCACTCCCTGACAAACTCTGGTGGCCAGTCTTTTTCAGCTAGAAGGATGTCATAACCCTTGGAGAGGTTATCCCAAAATAGTCCCCTTATTTTCCTAGTCTTATCTCCCTCTATACGTAATGTTATCTCGTATATCTTGTGAGGTTTGCTAACCCTGGTGTCTGCAGTTTCCACTTGAAGATATTCATTCGTGTCCACTGTCTCCAGATGATTCATAAGGACTTTGCGAGCTATGCTCACTTCTGCTGCGCTGTCTAGCATTGTCTGAGCCCACTCTCCGTTTTTCAGTTGCGTCCTCAGTATTCTCGGCATTGTTAACTACCTTGATACTGGCTACCTTCTTTTTTGGAAATTGTAATTTCTTTTTTAGTTGAGCAGGTTCCTTGTCTTTGGACTTGGCGTGCTCTTCTCTTTGTTCTGATCGTCCTCTTCTTTCCGATTTCTGCGAGGAAGTCTGAAAAGATTGAGAGGGACGCGTATCAATGTCTTGATATCTATCAGGTTTTTTTATATTATCCCTATTTCTAAGGTTATATCTTTTCCCAGAGGGGTCACTCTGGGGTGACCTGTGTCTTTGGTTCGGAGATTTCTCTCTTCGCCTAGGAGACCTTCCTCTGGACTGGAATTTCTTTTCTTTAGGATTGGATTGTTTGTTTCCATCCCAGTTCTTTTTTGGTGAATTATTATTAAAAAATATTTTTTCTGGACTTTCAGTCAGTTGCGGTTTTACTGGTATTCCACCTAAACTATCTCTACCTAGTTCCTCATATGATTCTGGCAATTTCAGCTGGTTGGTCTGCTATATCTGTCTCTTTTAACCTCTGGCGGATCGCCACGTTGGCTGCTTCACCTTTTATGTTGGCTAATAATATAGCCGAGACCTGCTTGAAGTCTTTCAGTAATTTCATACCAAGAGTTAAAGCGGGTTCTGGACCGTATTCGTCTTGAATTTGTTTTAGCACATCTGGTATCACCGAAATGGATGGAACACCGTGCGTTTTTGTGTAGATGGAAGCAAAGACTGTACCCCAAGTGTCACAGTCCTCTATGTGTGGTGCGATTCCCATTGGGAGACAGATAGTCAGAATCCTGTGTTTTTCTAGCGGGGTGGTGTCAGGAAACACCGCCTCTATTTGGGTAATTTTCTGTGCCAACCAGAATGGTATTTGTTCCCGTTTAGCCGGTACTTTACCTAGGCAGGATTGGATGTTCTGTGGTGTAATTTTATTTGTGTTCCCCTGGTGAGGGGTCAGCTGTGGAAGTTTAATCGCTGGCTGAATTGTTGAAGTCCGCATCACATACTGAACTAATTGTCTATGAATTTTTATTAATTGTTTTAGCTGTGTTAACAGCTCTGCTGCAGACATCCCATTGATGTCTGGATGTGGTGTGTATCCGGCTAGGACCGGCCACGTTGCTCCTGGTCTACCTAAAGGACCGAGCCTGGTGATGTGATTATTATGTTTTAGGGCGCCATCAAATAAGAGCAAATGCTCTTGGAATTTGAGTGGTACTTCCACCTCCTCGAAAGGAGTGTACTCATTAGGAGGTTCCTCTATTTTGTAATAGTGGAAGTACTTTGTTACAGCATTTGCTGCTGGAAAATGTATCCATGAATAGTATACCTCTGTCTGCCGATATTCGTGTGCCTCAATTACGAATATGACTGTGCCACCTCTAGGTGTCAGTCCATTTTCTATAAGTTTCAAGGTTATAGATTTTCTTTTAATGACCGCGATGAGTATTATATCCGGGTCTGCATTTTGTAGTGCAGTATCAGCTTCTGCTATGTCAGCTGCTAATCTAACTGCCTCTCTTTCTTCTTCATTTTCTGACATTTTACTGTCCTGAAGGTTATTTTGTTTGTTTGCAGATCAGGTTTCTTGTGGAAACAAAGGTTAGATGCACAATATTTTGGAACTGTTTATCCTTCAACGTTGACTATACCAAGAACCATACATAGGAGTTCCCTCCTGCGAGGTCTGGCGGATATAACCTTTCACCCACTCCAGACGTCTTTGGAGTATTTGGGAAAAGGGGTCTGAGTGAGAAAGCACGACTGAGTTACTCTAAATGTCTTACGTTAGTTTTATCGCCCTTTCCAAACGCGTTGGGCGCCATGTAGTGTAGTGCCTATCATCCCAATAGGCTCTGCGCATTGGAATAATACCTACAGCAGTAAAGGCCTAGGCCAGACGTTAACTAGGTCTACTACTGTCGATACTAGACTTAAAGTTTTGGGTTTGCCAGCGTAGCTCAGAGTTCACTAGAAACTTTCTCGAATGTTCAAGGAGGAATTAACTTCCCTGATTAGACAAGAAGGGATTTAGTTTCTGACAACCATAGAACATGACAACTTTGCTCTCCCCTAATCAAGAGTATATCTCGAGAGTCGTGTGAACAAAAGGCAAATTATTTTACTCAGTCAGTACGTGCATTCTTAGTCTCATCAGAATGTAGAGAAAAGGAAGAGACGGGCGTGTTCAATAAAAAGGTGTTATTTATTGATCAGTCTCTTTTCTCATACAAGAGAAATGGATCGATATTATTGCAATACTTATAGTTAAGTAAAGTGCATACATTAAAAGCAATAGTATAAAATAATACTGTAAAAACATTGATATGGTTTCTAAGCCATAAGATGTTTTAAAATGAATAAAATATATTATATACACATATACATTTGACTAAACGTACTCAACTGGTGTTTCTAGATACGCCTACCCCGTGTACCTGACCTAAGTCTAATACGTGGGCGGGAATAGATAGTTACAGTTTAAGTTAAGTTTGTTTTTGCCAAGTAAATAACTAAAGAATTCTCTGTGAGGGGTTATTCAGTTCTGTACCTGGAATTTAGGATGAATGAGGAATGGTATCTCTCTCTCTGGTCTCGATATTCCAGGCTGCCTGCGAGGGCTACCCGGAAACGCCGGTGCTGGATTCTCGGCAGGAGAAAGCAGCGCGTCTCTCAGCGCGTCAGAAAGGCGGGGCTGCGCCAGCGGGGTCTGCTCTGCTCTTGGCTTCGGCAAGTATGGCTGATCCGTCTCGTCACCACGCGTGTGTTTGCATATGGCAAGATCGGTAATATTTATACCTTTAAGGTGCCGAGATTGACGTAAGGATGGACATAGATACGTCAATAAAGATGTCATACGACTTGCTCGTTAGCACATTCTTTTACTAAAGTTCTTGGTGAAATCAAAACAATGGCCGCAGGGTTTTGCCCAGGTTGTCATAGGTTTGATTTGTTATGAGAACTCCGTATGCCTTATCAGGGGCTGGAGGAATATCGCTTGTCTAATTAGATCGCAAGTGTTATGACCTAATCAGATAACACGTTCCTGTGCCGTAGTGTGACTGCGTCAGATAACGGTATCTGCATCATGGGGGTTTTCTGCCTCATGGGCTGACTGCTAGTTAACTTGTTGGTTTGTTTAACTAGAATAGGGTCAGGAATAGGGTGATCGATTCAGAACCTATAGGAATACATGACACCCACTCCACGCTAACTATGGACATATTTACTAATCTAGGCATAGTATAACATAGTACAACATACTATAGAGTAGTGTGTATACCTTACCACCCCAAAATACATAAATGCATTTTGAAATTTTCAAATATACTGAAAAAAATTGCAGACATATATATATGGTATGCACTCAAGCTGTAGAAAAATGCCAAAGTAATCGCATTTGTATACATTATTGCTTATTTGGTATATGAGAATTACACATGAAATGGTTTCTTACAGAAAAAAGTTTCGAGACCATTCCATCACAGAATAAAATATCTTTATGAACATGCCAGCGGGCAGCTAATGTCTATAAGCTATCTAAAATTTAGAAACCTTAGTTCTCTAAGAATAGTTCTTACTTTAAGCAGAAGATAGTGTCCCGAAAAATATGCAAAAATATTTGGGGCTGCTGGAAAAACTGCTGTCCGTGAACTGGAGCGAAAATCTGTTCATGTGACTTTATTTTTAAAGTTGAAGGCCGAATTCAGGGAACGCCGTGTGCGAGCTTGCTCAAAAGTCTCTATTTCTGCTCTGGTGAGAACATCATATCATTTAGGCTTTCGAAAAAACTGTCAACAGCTTCCTGGGAAAGTTCCACTAACTCGGAAATAGGTGTAATCATGCATTCTTGCGCATGATTGTCTCCATTGACATTCTGATTTGCATTGCTGACAGAAGGTCGTACCTGTTCGATGCTGCTTTCATCTTGAACTTCACTACCCATCAATCGTAGTGGTGAAGCTTCCACGAATGCCGTCATCAGGATTGGTAGCCTTTGAGGGCAGCACAAAGCATGAACCTTGATCGGGCTCAACAATGTTTCTGCATCCATCGGCGCATCCGATTGTAGCGTCAGACAGGTGTCTAACACGCATTCTTCTCCGCATAGCAGACACCTCAATACAGGTAAAACACATCTTTGCCACATTGGTCGAAATGATAGAAACCAAGTCATGTTCAGGTCTCTAAGCCGGGAGAGTCCCAGGATTTTTGATATCCGGTCCCGGTATCCAATGGCTAGGATTGTTTCTTCCCTTGTCGCCAGAGTTTTGTCTGTGACATGGGTTGCCATAACGAAAAATAAGGACTAAGAATAGGATTCCTGCAATTAGTCCCAGGATCAGGGGAAGTCCGCCAAAAATCGAATGGACGAAATCTGGAAAAATACCCAGTATGGCTTTGAATGGTGTTAATGCCATCGAAAATACTGTCTTAAATACCTTTGAGACCCCATTGGTATCAGAAATATTTAAGATTTCATTCAGGATTTCCGCGAAATGTACGGGGGAATTAGTTGATAATAATGTATGTATCTCTGCAGTCGTCCTTGCGACTTGTAGATCATACGTTTCTTTTGATGACGAGAGCCTGGTAGGCGTCTGAAGAAGGACTGTTTTCATTCTGCTTAAAGTATCTATTCGAATAGAAGTAATTTTCAAATCGGGCCATGCCCTTGCCTCCCTGTCTGGGAAGGAGCTGGGGAACAATGTGCGTCCACAGCACTTGACCTTCGCAGTAGTAGTTACTAGATAAGGAGTCCCGGGCATAAGACTACAACATCTGCGGTCTACAATAAGAATGTAACTCCCATTATAGAGTCTTTGAAAGAATGGTTCTATTTCTGTTGCAGGTGCGCCTTGCTGGTGACATGAAAGGTTGTATGAATTCCCTTCACAGGCTCCATGCAAACTAATTCCGTTACACAGAAGTGTGCCACTCAGTGACATTGCACAATTGTTGCCACTAAGAAACACTTTCTGTCCTTTATTACTGACACATGCATGTGAATAGGGCAGGTTCCATGTTGTTTTAAGGTACCCCTTTCCCAATTTCTCGTACATGCCAGCCTGTATATATTTTTGGCAGTATTGAAACCTGAAGGTTGAGATTGGAATATTTATTATCCCATGTATTATCCATTCATTGACAGGTCGTTCTGACATTGTCATTGGTAATCTTTCTAGTTTTTCAATGCTCAAGATTGTATAATCAGCACCCTTTTGCGCCATACTGATTTGTCTATCAGTAAGGTTAAAGATTTGGAATAGTGACGTTGTGTTGATTAAACGCCAAGGCACATAGCCTGAACGCAGATTTTGTAACGTCCAGCCAAGCTGTACAATAGAACGCAATTGTGACTGACCGTGTTGTAATAGCAGTAAGTCTTGCGATAATATATCGATTGCTGACGACACAATGCTTGTCCAAAGAAAAAATTCTGGAGGACAGAGTCATTAACCCATTGTCCACTACAGAAAGTGATTTTTCCAAATTAATACGGTCAATTTCCCGTATTCTCTCTGCTGTTTCAATTTGAGTAACCTTCCAGGCCTCATTGTATGCTGCATATACAGAGGCTGCTATGAAACGCTTTTGACGCTGTTTGCGTGGTCCCAAAGTGAAATCACGCAAGTCAGCACCATCAGTAAGTAAAGTTAGGTGTTGCTTAATTTCTGCCAGTGTGGAAGTTTGAAGCCATTGAAGGCATAATTTGCCCACACTGTAGGTGGTTATTATCCCTGGGTGATGTCTTTGAGGATATCTAGGGTCTGGCCTGGTCATTTTGAACCCCTGTGTTTTGTTCAGGAATCTGTCTTGACAGTTATTAGTATCTGTGGGCCAGATCAACCACTGTTTCCAATCAGGATGTGTTCTGTTTTGGTTTAATATATGGTTTACGTCTATCTCTTCACCTGTATCAGAGTTATTGCTAAACATTATTGGCTTTGGAATAGACGGTTTATTTAAATCTTTGATTTTGGCTAAGCCAAGACAGGTGGTCTGTTGAACAGTGTCATTTAAAAATATCATTTGTTCTGGGATCATGCAGGCTCTAAACAAAGCTTCTATACCATGTACTTGCCATTCTTTTGTACCCCAAACACTTTTCAATTCAACATTTTTGTCCCAATAATCAAATCCAAAAGTATTCATTTGTTCAAAAAATGAGTCTGAATATAACAATTTTGTGTTGGTTATCATGGTTTTGGTTCCTGTCTTGTTCGACAATTTAAAATAAAATGTTTCAGCATTACTTGTGTTAAAACCTGACAAATATGAATATTTGTCGTAAACGGTTCTTGAGCTCCCTTTTGGAGGTGTTGCACAATGTTCCCATTGATTATAATTTAAAACATTTCTAGGTTGTGCAGATCTATGTAAAAAGTGGTTACCATAGTGGTTATAGCAATACATACTGTCATAATTTGTAGAACCCTGCAAATAATCATGTTTGGTAAATTTAGCAGACATTACTAAGTCAGACATCATATTATTAATGCTTTCGAAGTCCCAATCATCAGCAAATGAGTTTGGTTTTGCAATGTCACTCAATGAGATCTTAATTTGGTGTGGATATTTCAGGATCTCGATCGGACCATAAATTTCATAGTCAGTGTTGTCCCAGGCTACCCCACCAGGTATCGGATTGGCTGTGAAGTTGACTGAAGAAAGTTCTCTTTTCTCGATTAGTGAAGATGTGTGTGGTTTGAGGATCAAGTTGATTTTCTGACTTGCTGTGTCCATTTTTGCATATTTTCCCTCAATGAAGCGTCCCAAAGTTAGTATCATGATGAGCCAAAGTATGAGGATAAATGCACCAAAACCCACCCAAAATTCAATCCATGGAGAAATCAGATATGTTTCTTTCAGTTGTTTCAAAAGTTCTTTAGCTTTATCTTTAAAGGTTTTTGATGATGGCTGTGTCTTTGATTCGCTGAAGCCCTCAGAGGAATCATCGAAGTTAATGAAGTAGCCGGATGCAGTTCTGTCAATTGTTCCAATTGGTTCACGATTTCTGTTTCTTGCATTTTCACTTGGTACTTCATTATAGAGTGGTGTGTCTCTGCTAAATGTTTTTATTTGGGTTTTCAGAGGTCTTAGTTCTATTGCATTGTTGCATAGTCCTTGTTGTTCTTCTGTAGGCGTTTTGAATGTGATGAGCCTCTTCGTTAGGACCTCTGTACTGGTAGCAAACCTTGGTGTTCTGCTACTTATTGGGAGTCCACTTGGCCTACTGTTTGTTATCGGCCACATGTTGTGGTTTTACCAGGTCGATTGATACAACTCGGTTCTCCTTTTTTCCAGCAAGTGGCGGTAGTACAACTGATCTTGTCCCGTTGACAGACAAGACAGGAACTGCTTTTCTGTAAGAAGGCCCAAATTCCTTCTTTACCGCGATCTTTTCCCTGACTAGATCCCCGACTTTTGGAATCCAGACAGGTCTTGCTGGGACAGGTGGTGGTTCTTCAGTGGTTGTTGGCTGTTGTTTCAACTTTATGTTGCTCAGGTCTTTTCTTGTTTTGTTTAAGTCCTGCAAAATAGCCAAACGGTCTTTGATATCAAAGGTTTTTTCTTTCACCACTGAAGTCTGACTATCAATGTCAGAGATCATCATCCTAGTTCCAAATAATAATTTGTACGCACTGAATCCCTTCAGAGAATTTCTTGGCAAGTTATTGAGACTACGTTGGACACTTATTAGATGTTTGACCCACCCAGCTCCCGAACCTAATATCCTTTCCGCTATAGATTGCTTTATGCCTTGGTTTTTTCTTTACACCATCCCGTACCCTCAGGAAGGAAGTGAGAAGATTCCCGCTGGGCTATGCTCATTTGGTCATGTTTCCCCTCAGGCTTGAGGGCTAGAGTGGAGACAATGGTCAAACGTAGCATGCTCTTAGCGTATATGCCATTTAGACTCGCAAATCTTTGTATAACAGTCCGGACGTCAGCCGAGTGCTGGTGATCTACATTATAAGTGGAACTAGCCTGTATATGTTAATCGCAACCCTTCCTTTTTACTCCTGATTTTTTCTGGAGTAGAACGACGAGGTATTAAACTGTTTCTTTCCCCACTGCGATCTCTGTTGCAGTTTGGGCAGTTTTTTACAAACATGGTATGACGCAGGCTCATGCCTGGCCACCAGTACCTTGATTGTAATTCTTCCAGAGAATCTTTTAGTTTAAGGTGTCTGAGACCCTCGCCCATATGTGCGTCTGCGATTAACAAGTTTCTCCTGTCCATGTTTGGAATCACCCTATCCCCCACTCCAGGGATTTGAGCAAAAGGGACGGAGTTTGCATCGATTATGTATGTATAATTGAGTGGATAGTTGATCGGTAACGCTGAGCAGTCGCCTTTTGATGACGTTTTCACCGCCAGCACTGTTTCACCGTCAATGTATTTTAATGTACGCTTTTTTCGAACTACGGGAGCCGATTTAGTGGCTGCCACTGCGGCTGTTTCAGCCAATGAATTCCCTACAACGTGAACGCCATCACGCTGATGACTCAGTGAGTGAGTCA
The DNA here is from genome assembly GCF_964261635.1 of Lissotriton helveticus. Lineage (NCBI taxonomy): Eukaryota > Metazoa > Chordata > Amphibia > Caudata > Salamandridae > Lissotriton > Lissotriton helveticus. The sequence goes on from NC_136073.1 coordinate 288,430,236, forward strand.
CGTGAGTCTTTGGTAGTTCTTTTTGTAAAAGAGCTATTTGTTCCCAGAGCAGTTTCTGCTTTATTGGTGCATTTGTGTCATCTTTGTAACCTTTTTGAATCCATGTCTGCAAATCGCTGTTATATGATTTGACGCAGTAATATGAATCTGACACTATAAGTGTCGGGAATTCGCGATCCGCATTATCTAGCGCCATTTTTAAAGCTAATATTTCAGTTTGTTGTTCTGAATTACTTTCTACTGAGTGTGTCTTTGTTAATAGAGGTTTTAGTTTACCTCCGCGCCACACTTCTTTTGTAATCTCACATGTGGGGTTGTATGCTTGTTCTCCCCAAACGGAGGGTTGAGCATGTCCGTCTGTATAGATTACACAGGCGTAATGTCGTAAAGGCAGAATGTCGATTGGCAGAGGATATGTTTCTTCATATTCTAGATTTTTTAATTCTTCTAGTTCTTAGAAAATTGTCAACCAGGCTATACTTGATAATTCATATCCTACGTACAAGACTGTTGGATGGGCAATTCTGGATTTTTTAAAGTTGAATTTGTAACCCTCTGCAGCGAACCTAAGTATTATGGTGTTCACTCTTTTCATGTGAGTCTCCAAGTCATCATCTGTTAAGTAAATGTCATCGACATAAGATAATGCTTCATCATCATATAGATGTAGTAATTCTGTTACTCTCGCTGAGAATACCCCCGGACTGTTCTTGTACCCCTGGGCTAACCGACAGAATTGTTTTTGAGTGCCATTTACTGAGAATGCAGTTAAATATCTGCTCTCTGGTGCTATGTTTTGACAAAAGAATCCATTAGAGATGTCTAAGGTTGTTTTGTATTTTTTGCGCACTATGTTATTCATTAGTGCAGCACTGTGTGAGTTTTGCACTGCAAAAGTTTTGCAACATGTGTTAAGGTGTCGGTAATCCAAAACTAGACGATATGAATTGTCTGGTTTGGAGACCGGAAACAAAGGGTTGTTCATTTGTGAGGTGCAAGTTTCAATCACCCCCTGGTATTCTAGCTGATCTAGTATTTCATTTACCTGTTTTTTAGCTTCTTGCTTAATTGGGTACTGCCTTTGTGCAGTAGGTTGTGATTTTAACTGGATTTTGTGAGGAGGAGAATCCTCATCCCATCCTACATGATTTTTATATAAAGCAGGTGCTAGAGCCACTGCCCACTTTCTAGCAAGTGTGTATTTTTTATGAATTGGAATTTGATTTGAGAAGGCAGGCATAATTACTTCTTCGCCATGAGGGCACTCCCTGACAAACTCTGGTGGCCAGTCTTTTTCAGCTAGAAGGATGTCATAACCCTTGGAGAGGTTATCCCAAAATAGTCCCCTTATTTTCCTAGTCTTATCTCCCTCTATACGTAATGTTATCTCGTATATCTTGTGAGGTTTGCTAACCCTGGTGTCTGCAGTTTCCACTTGAAGATATTCATTCGTGTCCACTGTCTCCAGATGATTCATAAGGACTTTGCGAGCTATGCTCACTTCTGCTGCGCTGTCTAGCATTGTCTGAGCCCACTCTCCGTTTTTCAGTTGCGTCCTCAGTATTCTCGGCATTGTTAACTACCTTGATACTGGCTACCTTCTTTTTTGGAAATTGTAATTTCTTTTTTAGTTGAGCAGGTTCCTTGTCTTTGGACTTGGCGTGCTCTTCTCTTTGTTCTGATCGTCCTCTTCTTTCCGATTTCTGCGAGGAAGTCTGAAAAGATTGAGAGGGACGCGTATCAATGTCTTGATATCTATCAGGTTTTTTTATATTATCCCTATTTCTAAGGTTATATCTTTTCCCAGAGGGGTCACTCTGGGGTGACCTGTGTCTTTGGTTCGGAGATTTCTCTCTTCGCCTAGGAGACCTTCCTCTGGACTGGAATTTCTTTTCTTTAGGATTGGATTGTTTGTTTCCATCCCAGTTCTTTTTTGGTGAATTATTATTAAAAAATATTTTTTCTGGACTTTCAGTCAGTTGCGGTTTTACTGGTATTCCACCTAAACTATCTCTACCTAGTTCCTCATATGATTCTGGCAATTTCAGCTGGTTGGTCTGCTATATCTGTCTCTTTTAACCTCTGGCGGATCGCCACGTTGGCTGCTTCACCTTTTATGTTGGCTAATAATATAGCCGAGACCTGCTTGAAGTCTTTCAGTAATTTCATACCAAGAGTTAAAGCGGGTTCTGGACCGTATTCGTCTTGAATTTGTTTTAGCACATCTGGTATCACCGAAATGGATGGAACACCGTGCGTTTTTGTGTAGATGGAAGCAAAGACTGTACCCCAAGTGTCACAGTCCTCTATGTGTGGTGCGATTCCCATTGGGAGACAGATAGTCAGAATCCTGTGTTTTTCTAGCGGGGTGGTGTCAGGAAACACCGCCTCTATTTGGGTAATTTTCTGTGCCAACCAGAATGGTATTTGTTCCCGTTTAGCCGGTACTTTACCTAGGCAGGATTGGATGTTCTGTGGTGTAATTTTATTTGTGTTCCCCTGGTGAGGGGTCAGCTGTGGAAGTTTAATCGCTGGCTGAATTGTTGAAGTCCGCATCACATACTGAACTAATTGTCTATGAATTTTTATTAATTGTTTTAGCTGTGTTAACAGCTCTGCTGCAGACATCCCATTGATGTCTGGATGTGGTGTGTATCCGGCTAGGACCGGCCACGTTGCTCCTGGTCTACCTAAAGGACCGAGCCTGGTGATGTGATTATTATGTTTTAGGGCGCCATCAAATAAGAGCAAATGCTCTTGGAATTTGAGTGGTACTTCCACCTCCTCGAAAGGAGTGTACTCATTAGGAGGTTCCTCTATTTTGTAATAGTGGAAGTACTTTGTTACAGCATTTGCTGCTGGAAAATGTATCCATGAATAGTATACCTCTGTCTGCCGATATTCGTGTGCCTCAATTACGAATATGACTGTGCCACCTCTAGGTGTCAGTCCATTTTCTATAAGTTTCAAGGTTATAGATTTTCTTTTAATGACCGCGATGAGTATTATATCCGGGTCTGCATTTTGTAGTGCAGTATCAGCTTCTGCTATGTCAGCTGCTAATCTAACTGCCTCTCTTTCTTCTTCATTTTCTGACATTTTACTGTCCTGAAGGTTATTTTGTTTGTTTGCAGATCAGGTTTCTTGTGGAAACAAAGGTTAGATGCACAATATTTTGGAACTGTTTATCCTTCAACGTTGACTATACCAAGAACCATACATAGGAGTTCCCTCCTGCGAGGTCTGGCGGATATAACCTTTCACCCACTCCAGACGTCTTTGGAGTATTTGGGAAAAGGGGTCTGAGTGAGAAAGCACGACTGAGTTACTCTAAATGTCTTACGTTAGTTTTATCGCCCTTTCCAAACGCGTTGGGCGCCATGTAGTGTAGTGCCTATCATCCCAATAGGCTCTGCGCATTGGAATAATACCTACAGCAGTAAAGGCCTAGGCCAGACGTTAACTAGGTCTACTACTGTCGATACTAGACTTAAAGTTTTGGGTTTGCCAGCGTAGCTCAGAGTTCACTAGAAACTTTCTCGAATGTTCAAGGAGGAATTAACTTCCCTGATTAGACAAGAAGGGATTTAGTTTCTGACAACCATAGAACATGACAACTTTGCTCTCCCCTAATCAAGAGTATATCTCGAGAGTCGTGTGAACAAAAGGCAAATTATTTTACTCAGTCAGTACGTGCATTCTTAGTCTCATCAGAATGTAGAGAAAAGGAAGAGACGGGCGTGTTCAATAAAAAGGTTAAGTAAAGTGCATACATTAAAAGCAATAGTATAAAATAATACTGTAAAAACATTGATATGGTTTCTAAGCCATAAGATGTTTTAAAATGAATAAAATATATTATATACACATATACATTTGACTAAACGTACTCAACTGGTGTTTCTAGATACGCCTACCCCGTGTACCTGACCTAAGTCTAATACGTGGGCGGGAATAGATAGTTACAGTTTAAGTTAAGTTTGTTTTTGCCAAGTGAATAACTAAAGAATTCTCTGTGAGGGGTTATTCAGTTCTGTACCTGGAATTTAGGATGAATGAGGAATGGTATCTCTCTCTCTGGTCTCGATATTCCAGGCTGCCTGCGAGGGCTACCCGGAAACGCCGGTGCTGGATTCTCGGCAGGAGAAAGCAGCGCGTCTCTCAGCGCGTCAGAAAGGCGGGGCTGCGCCAGCGGGGTCTGCTCTGCTCTTGGCTTCGGCAAGTATGGCTGCTCCGTCTCGTCACCACGCGTGTGTTTGCATATGGCAAGATCGGTAATATTTATACCTTTAAGGTGCCGAGATTGACGTAAGGATGGACATAGATACGTCAATAAAGATGTCATACGACTTGCTCGTTAGCACATTCTTTTACTAAAGTTCTTGGTGAAATCAAAACAATGGCCGCAGGGTTTTGCCCAGGTTGTCATAGGTTTGATTTGTTATGAGAACTCCGTATGCCTTATCAGGGGCTGGAGGAATATCGCTTGTCTAATTAGATCGCAAGTGTTATGACCTAATCAGATAACACGTTCCTGTGCCGTAGTGTGACTGCGTCAGATAACGGTATCTGCATCATGGGGGTTTTCTGCCTCATGGGCTGACTGCTAGTTAACTTGTTGGTTTGTTTAACTAGAATAGGGTCAGGAATAGGGTGATCGATTCAGAACCTATAGGAATACATGACAGGCTGGATACCACCGACTCACTTGGTAGAGCGATGGCAACGACGGTGGCGGTCCGACGCCACGCCTGGTTGAGGTCCGCCAACTTTTCGGCCGATGCCCAGAACACATTGATGGACATGCCGTTCGATGGCCGTCGCCTCTTTGGCTACAAGGCAGACCATGCGCTCGAGCGCTTTAAGGACTCCAGGGCTACGGCCAAGTCCTTGGGCCTCTCGGACCCGCGCCAGCAATCGGCTGCCTTTCATTCCTTTCGTGGCCACGGAAGGGGTGTACCCACACATGCTGCCAGCCACGCTCCGCAGGGTAATACCCAGCGCGGTGGCGGCCGTGGGAACCGCCGTCCCGGCGGTCGGGGACAACGGCGAGGTCAGTCCACACCTTCCCCCGCAGCATCCGCCTCAAAACCCTCCTAGTCCGTGCTTTCAGGCCCATGTGACGCCAGTGGGGGGCAGGGTTCGCCATCACCTCCTCCACTGGCGCACCGTCACTTCGGACAGGTGGGTGCTGCAGATCGTCCGAAGGGGCTACTCCCTCCCCTTCGAGGCGACTCCTCCAGCCATGCCACCGCAGAATCACCGTGTATCGGGGGATCATTTGCGACTTCTGCAGGAGGAAGTTACGGCCCTCTTGGCCAAGGGGGCCATCGAGCGCGTTCCTGGGCCAGAAGTAGGGTGTGGTTGCTACTCCCACTACTTTCTGGTACCCAAGAAGGGCAAAGGGGGCCTACGCCCTATCTTGGACCTACGGAACGTCAACGGCTTCCTCCGGAAGGAGAAGTTCAAGATGTTGACACTGGCTCAGGTCCTAGCTGCCCTGGACCCAGGAGACTGGATGGTAGCGTTGGACTTGCAGGACGCTTATTTCCACATTCCCGTCCTGCCGGCCCACCGGCGCTACCTGCGGTTCACGGTTGGCCACGAGCACTTTCAGTATACCGTGCTCCCCTTCGGCCTTACCAGCGCCCCACGGGTGTTCACAAAGGTGAGGGCGGTGGTCGCAGCTCATCTGCGCAGGTCAGGGGTTTCAGTCTTCCCCTACCTCGACGACTGGTTGTTGAAGGCGGGCTCGCCCCAGACAGTCGTCAGCCACCTCCAGACTACGGGAGATCTCCTGCATCGGCTGGGGTTCTCGATCAATGTGCCGAAGTCACACCTGTGCCCCTCTCAGAAGCTCCTTTTCATAGGAGCAGTTCTCGACTCGGCGCAGTTTCGGGTTTATCCACCCGAGCAGCGGGTCTGGGATATTCAGGCTCTGATTCCCATCTTTCAGCCGTTATCCCGGGTCTCGGTCAGGTTGACGCTGCGGCTTCTGGGACTGATGGCCTCCTGCATCCTGCTGGTGCATCACGCCAGGTGGCGGATGCGGGCTCTGCAGTGGGACCTGAAGTTTCAGTGGGCCCAGCATCAGGGCAACCTATCCGACCACGTCCTGATCTCGGAGGGCACTGCGAGACAGCTGCAGTGGTGGCTCACGGACCGCGATTGGGTCAGCGGCAGATCCCTCTCCCTTCCCCAACCGGAGCACGTAGTTGTGACGGATGCGTCCCTCCAGGGCTGGCGAGGCCACATGGGAGAGGCGGAGATCAGAGGCCTCTGGTCTCCGGCGGAGGTCCGGCTCCACATCAACCTGTTGGAGTTACGAGCGATTCGTCTGGCACTGAAAGCATTCCTCCCCTCTGTCCGGGGGTGTGTAGTGCAGGTGTTCACGGACAACACCACCGCCATGTGGTACTGCAACAAACAGGGCGGGGTGGGGTCGTGGACCTTTTGCCAGGAGGCTCTGCGCCTCTGGCACTGGCTGGAACGCCAGGGCGTGACCCTGGTGGCTCAACACCTGGCAGGTTCTCTGTACGCCAGGGCGGACGAGCTCAGCCGTCGGTGCATGATGAATCACGAATGGCGTCTGAACTCGGACGTGGCGCAAGGCCTCTTTCAGCAATGGGGAGAGCCTTGGTTAGATCTATTCGCCACCGAAGAGAACGCGCAATGTCATCAGTTCTGCGCGTTGGAATTTCTAAGGCGGCACTCGCTCGGAGATGCTTTTCGTCGCGAGTGGAGCTGCGGTCTACTGTACGCCTTTCCGCCTATACCACTTCTGCCCAGAGTGCTGAAGAAGATCAAGTGCGACCGGGCCCAAGTCATCCTTGTGGCTCCGGACTGGGCTCGAAGGTACTGGTATCCAGAGCTACTCAGTATGTCAGTCGATCCCCCGGTTCGTCTGCCTCTTCAGGACGACCTTCTGTCGCAGCAGCAGGGGACGGTCCTCCACCCGAACCTGTCCAGTCTCCACCTCCATGCTTGGAGATTGAGCGGCGACAGTTGAGGCCATTTGACTTGCCTCCTGAAGTCTGTAACGTCATTCTGGCAGCCAGGCGTCCCTCCACAAAGTCGGTATACGCCTGCAGGTGGAACAGATTTGTGGCATGGTGCACAGCAAAGGCTGTGTATCCTCTTGCTGCCCCTCTTTCTGAGGTTCTTCTCTTTCTTCTTTCTCTTGCCCAGCAGGGCTCTGCTCTGGGCACTATCAAGGGCTACCTTTCTGCCCTTTCAGCCTTTCTGAGGCTGCCTGATCAACCTTCTTTGTTCAAGTCCCCTATTGTAAATAGATTTCCTAAGGGCATCACACACACGTTTCCTCCTGTTCCGTTTGTGATGCCTCAGTGGGATTTGAACCTGGTTCTTACATTTCTGATGTGCGCTCCCTTTGAGCCACTTCACAACTGTCCTCTATGCCTTCTAACTCTGAAGACTGCTTTCCTGGTTGCCATCACCTCTGCCAGGAGAGTGAGTGAGCTCCAGGACCTTTCTTGTACTCCACCTTTCCTTTCTGTCCATCCGGACAAAGTGGTGTTGCGTACTAAGCCATCTTTCCTGCCCAAGGTTGTCATGGCCTTCCACATCGGGCAGTCTATCACCTTGCCAACCTTCTTCCCGCCACCGCATCCCTCTAAAGAGGAAGAGCGGCTCCACCGTCTGGACCCAAAACGTGCGCTCTCATTTTACTTGGATCGCACACGCCAGTTCCGGGTGGATGACCAACTCTTTGTTGGTTACGTGGGCGCGAAGAAGGGGAAAGCGGTGCACAAGAGGACCATCTCCCGGTGGATCATCTTGTGTATCCAGGCATGCTACTCCTTGGCTAGAAAGGAGCCCCCTGTTGGATTACGGGCTCATTCCACCCGAGCCACGGCGACTACAACTGCCCTGGGCCGGGGAGTGCCCTTACAAGACTTCTGTCAGGCAGCTACGTGGGCATCGCTGCACACGTTTGCAAGACACTACTGCCTGGTCAGCCAAGTCCGGAGGGATGGCTTCTTTGGCCGTTCTGTCCTCCAGGACTTTCTGGTGTGATTATTGGTTCGCAGACCCACCACTGGGGTTGGTATTGCTGGGGTATCTATTCTAAGGTAAGGAATCTAATACTAACGTGTCTCTTTCAGATGCACAAGTTACTACTTGTGTTTAGTATTAGATTCCTTACCGACCCACCTATCCTCCCCGTTCTGCGAACCGATATCTAGGGTTAGGGTTATCCCCTTTCAGGGCCCTAGTTTCAATGGCACCAGTGTTGGTTTTTTGACATGGCTCTGCGTTTCTGGCGCGGAAAAGCTGTGTCTAAGAACTGACGTCAGCACGCGGAGGCGGCGTCTAAGTACTCCGACGACGTCATCACGGCGCCCATGACGCCGACGACGGACGCGGAGCCGCATACGACGCCTACCGACGCGCAAGGGTACTGCTACGCAAAAGTTTCCGGATCCAGTCTGACACCTGGGGATATTCTAAGGTAAGGAATCTAATACTAACTAATGTCTCTTACAGATATATCGTTACACAAGTAGTAACTTGTGCGTATATCAGGTACCGTCCTGCCGAATTCACAATCTGACCGGTGGACCACATTTTCCCTTTTCAGCAAAGAGAGGGCTTCTGCTGTGACCTGGATGTATTAGATTTTGGGTGTCCGTGGACTGGCCAATACTGGTTAGTGTCTTGCTCATTATTGTCCTCACTCATCGACAAAAACACACACAGAGACTTTTACTGACAATAGCCAGATAAATTTTCTGTCCCAGTGTATATTCTCCAAATAATAAATGTCTTCATTATGCATTATTTTCTGCGTAGCAACATCGTATTGGCATTCAACAAGACATTAGTGAGTGATATGCCACTCCGTCAAAAGAATGTTCAGACAGCTTCCACAGTTACTCAAGCAATGACTGACAAAAAGATGTGTCACAATTGTTCTTGGTAGTTCTTTTACCTTTAAGTTATTGATAATGATTTCTAGTGTGACACATTGCTATATAAACATCACTTTCAACACTATTGTGCACTGCACATCTCAAGGTGCAAAAAGTACCTGTAGAAAAGACAATGCCATTATCACATTGAAACTTAGCATACCTCACATCACAAGTGCACACGCTAGGTTTAGGTTATAGGTAAATACTTCTTGAGTTTGCATTAGGATTTAGGGTAGTGGTGTGCAACAGGGTATGCGGCTGATACTTTTAATGGTTTTCCGAGAGTCCCAACTTTACCCATGATGCACGCAGCAATGTTTTGCAAGTACACGTTAACCCAAGCGAACTTTGGGAAAAGGGAACATTGACATTGCCTTTTGATGACCATGGATTAAACACTAATGACTTTATTCAGAGACAACAGCTTGCTTGCCTCTACCCACACACTTGCTTAGTAAACATTGATATCATGACCTTGGTTTGTTAAACTCCTAAAGTGCTGCTTGTTGGAAATTTGCCCTTTCTGCATGGTCGTCGTGGATTTGTTTTCAGTATTTTTGCTGAACCACATTTTTACTGGCTATAGAACACTGTGCACTTTATCCCTGCTAACCAATAGTAAGGTTTCTATGCTCCCCTTTTAAATATGGTAAATGTGGTAATTGTTAGAAATTAGGTTTCTTGTTGGCAGAGGTATGCACCCTGAACAAGCATGAACCACAATCCTAGTCAGGCTAAGTCACAACACAGCTTAAATTATCCTATGCTCACCCTCTGGTAGCTTGGCACAGAGCAGTCAGGCTTAACTAAGCGGCAATACGTAAAGTATTTGTTCAGCACTTCAAACAGTAACACGGTGAAAACACCAGAGAAAGACTCCAGAAAATAATTTAATAAATAAAATAAGCCCGAAACAACAAAAATCCAATAAGAACTCGAGATATGAATTTTCAAAGAACAAACTGTGAAATAGCGCTTAAAAATAATAAGAACTGAACAACAGTGCCGCGATCCGGGATGCCGTCGAAGAAAATGCAAGGTGCAGCCAAAGCGATGCGTCGGTGTCAAGCCACACATGCGTCGGTATCGAGCCACGCAGTGGGAGAGATGCGGGGAGATTTTGCATGCAAATGACGGCAATGCTTCGGTTCCGAGTGAGATGCGCTGGTTCCGAATGTGATATGTGGTTACTGCTCCTGCAGCAGAGGATGTGTCGATTCCAAAGGCAATGTGCTGGGTCCGAATGCGATGCGCCAACCTCGTTCCACGCTTCGCGGAGGATTCACCAGTTCTGACCCATGCAAAGGCGAAGATGCGCTGGTTCTGATGAGGATGCGTTGGTTGGCTCATGAAAGCACCTTAGGCTTCACTTTCAGTGGTCCAGAAATGGGGTGGAACCACTTGGCAAGGCAGACTCACAGCTTGCAGAGTCCAGATTCAGGTAGTTGGAAGTCTTTTGCATCCCTGAGACTTCAATCTGGAGGCAAGCTAGCAAGCCCTTGGAGTCATTCTGGGTTCAAGTGATCCAGTTCCAGTCCTCTCAGTAAAGCAAAACAGCAGTCCTTCCAGCAGAACAGCAGTTCTTCTTCCTGGCAGAGTGACCACATGTCCAGAAGTGTATTAAAGTCATGGTGTTCAGAGGCCCAGTACTTATTCCCAGTTGTTCCTTTGAAGTGGGGGAGCCTTTAAAGACAGGTCTTTGAAGTGCACAGAGGTCCTTCTTCTTGCTCTGATTTAAGACTCACTACAGGGGGGTATGCAACACTTTGTGTGTGAACAGGACACATCCTATTCAGGTGTAAGTGTGAGACTATGCCCAGCTTCTCCATCCCATCACCCAGGATGGCCCATCATGATACACTTAAGCTCCTTTGGTATGTGGCTGTCAAGAAGGAATACACAAAGCCTAGCTGTCACACAACCCAGGCTAAGCAGAGACGTGCAGCAGGCACCAAATGGCTAAAGTAAGTAAATGCCAACTTTAAAAAAGTGGATTTGCCATAGAGCAATTTAAAATTGGACTTCACTCTAAGTTGTGGTTTTAAATTGTGAGTCCAGTGGCACCAGACTTGAAAAGTCTATCTCTTCACAATTGGGAATTACACTTAAACAATGTAATAAAGTAACCCAATGTTAATCTATGGGAGAGATAGGCCTTGCAGTAGTGAGAAATTAATTTGGAAGTTTTTCACTACCAAGACATGTAAAACTTTGAAGTGCGTCCTGCCTTTTGAATACATTGTACCCTGCCCTGTTAGACAGGACCTGTCTTAGGGGTGACATATGTATTAAAAGGGAAGGTTTAGGCTTGGCAAGAGGTTTATCTTGCCAAGCGGCAGTGTAAACTGCACTTACAGGTTCAGCAATGGCATGCCTGATCCATGTTTAGAGGGCACATACTAAAGTGGATGGCACAGTAAGTGCTTCAGGCCCACTAGTAGCATTTCATTTACAGACCCTGGGCACCTGTAGTGCACTTTACCAGGGACGTATAAGTAAATTAAATATGCCTATTAGGTATGAGCTATTGTTACCAGGTTTAGGGGACAAAGCCCAAACATTTTACCTCTGGTTAGCAGTGGTAAAGTGCACAGAGTCCTAAAGCTAGCAAAAACAAAGTAAGAAAAATGGAGGGAGGCAGGCAAAGAGTTCAGGGAAGACCACCCTAAGGTTGTCAGTTCTAACAGTAATGTTGGTGTAACCCTAATTGGTTCATTTAATTTGCCATAAAGTCCATAGTATGTGGTACCAAGTGCCTGTAAATTAAATTCCGACAGTGGACTGCAGTACTCAGTGTGCCATCCACTGTACTGGTACTGTAAAGCATGACTCTAGGCTACAATGTAGCCTGGCTGTAAAGTTTTAAACTGCAAACTCAACCTGTCAAATTAACCCCTTTTTGACAGGCCTAACCCTTCCTTTTAAATATGAAAAGTCACTCCTTAGTATGCCTTACTGCCCATAAGTTTAGAAGAAGGGGGAGGTAGTGTCCAAATTAGCGCTGGGTAGGACAACGTAATCATGTGTATCAAATAAGAAAAACCCAGTCGCTTTTTGTTTCTGCTGCTTATTTTATTTTGAGCAGATTACACCCTACGTTTTTTTTAAATTTCGTGGGTGTTATATTTTGTTTATAACCACGGTTACAAGTTGCTTCACTTGGATCAACCAATGTGATAGTCCGAGGGTTTAACGCCAGAAACTAATTTTTATATACAAATTTGTACAAATAACATTTAAACAAACAATTTGAAGACAAAACTATACATTGATATACATGTTTACAATTAATTACATATACTGTACAACGAATTGAAATTGAACCCTACTAACAATATTTACAGCCAGACCCTTACTGTATAACTTGAATGTAATTGGGGACTGGTTACGCCAGGGCATGCCTTTTTCTCAAATATTTGTTTGGGAATTCAAAACATACAATTAGTAGCCCTTAGCGCATTAAATGTTCATATGCTGGAGTGAACAAACAAAGAATGAACAAGCCGACGCGTTTCCAAGCCTGTGTCTGGTTCAGCAGGCTTTTCTTCAGGGCTTTAGTGCTTGTTAGTTGGGTGCCTATAAAAATCCGGGGGACATACGTTTTAGAATGGGACCTTACAATCGCATCGGTTCTGCATGTGGAAACATTTGCACTTAATATTACCTTTGATCTTGCTTGGAACTCCCGGTTTATCAGTGGTTCTGCAAGGGTAAGAAGCACTAATTATCCCTGTTATCTGTATTTCTGCAAACAACTATCTGTCACGGTGATTAAAAATGCCACAGGACTTACGTTTGTCCAAACTCTTCGTCGTGTTGGGTTGGGGAGTCTATTTTTCTGTGTTTCTTTGTTTCTTTTATTTCGTTATGTTTCCGTTTGTCAGGGCGACTAAGGCAAGGTCTGTATTAATGGAATATACGGAGATCCCTCAGTACTATGTTCATATATTTACAAGCCATTTAATAAAATCCCCATGTTATAATTGGTTACCTGGGGGTTGGTCCGCGGGCCTGGCCGCTGCTTTATTCAAATGCGCGGCGCCGCCTTTGGCTTCGTTTTCACCGCGTGTGACTGCAAGAATGGAATGGAGGGATTTTTAGAAGTTGTAGCGTGTTAAAGCCTGTTAGCCCTGAGGTGAGGCCCCTTACCTTTGAGTTTCTTTAGTGCTCATATTTTTCTTGCCTGCTGTCGTGACGAACTGTTGTTCGATAGTGTTTGGTCACATGACCCCTTCTATTTAATGATGTCATGTGTTCTAGGGATTATGGGAGATGTAGTCCTAAGTTGGGTATTATGAGGGGTTTGGGCCTGGTGTCTATTTGCAAAACCAATGTTTGCTCTAAAAAAGAATAAAAATCTGGGTCAACAACTAATAAGAGCTGACTTAGGTCTTTCGACAGTGAAAAGTGACCTACGCACAATATGGAACTTGAGTCTAGTACAGGGCCATCATAAATGTGGAACCTGTGTTTCATGTGCAAGCACGATTGAAGGGACACAATTTGAACACAACTCTATTAGATGGAATCATAAGGAATTCACTAATTGTAAAAGTAAAAACATTGTCTATGTAATACTTTGTCCTTGCAACAAAGTATACATAGGCAAGACAAACCAACAAATTACACAGAGACTGGCACAACATCGCTCCAGAATAAAGCAGAAAGTGTTGACCGCACCGGTGGTCCAACACTTCATAGAGAAAAACCACACTGAAAAAGACTTATGTTGGTCTGTGCTTTCTGGAATAAAGACTCCTCCAAGAGGAGGAAATGTGGAAACTCTATTATTGAGAAGAGAAGCATACCTCATCGCGAAGTTCAACTGCGTGATTACACGATTGAATGAACAATTTGAAATTTTAACGCATGCTGGTGTCCGCAGTAAAAACACTGACTCATAATACCCAACTTAGGACTACATCTCCCATAATCCCTAGAACACATGACATCATTAAATAGAAGGGGTCATGTGACCAAACACTATCGAACAACAGTTCGTCACGACAGCAGGCAAGAAAAATATGAGCACTAAAGAAACTCAAAGGTAAGGGGCCTCACCTCAGGGCTAACAGGCTTTAACACGCTACAACTTCTAAAAATCCCTCCATTCCATTCTTGCAGTCACACGCGGTGAAAACGAAAACGAAGCCAAAGGCGGCGCCGCGCATTTGAATAAAGCAGCGGCCAGGCCCGCGGACCAACCCCCAGGTAAACAATTATAACATGGGGATTTTATTAAATGGCTTGTAAATATATGAACATAGTACTGAGGGATCTCCGTATATTCCATTAATACAGACCTTGCCTTAGTCGCCCTGACAAACAGAAACATAACGAAATAAAAGAAAAAAAGAAACACAGAAAAATAGACTCCCCAACCCAACACGACGAAGAGTTTGGACAAACGTAAGTCCTGTGGCATTTTTAATCACCGTGACAGATAGTTGTTTGCAGAAATACAGATAACAGGGATAATTAGTGCTTTTTACCCTTGCAGAACCACCGATAAACCGGGAGTTCCAAGCAAGATCAAAGGTAATATTAAGTGCAAATGTTTCCACATGCAGAATCGATGCAATTGTAAGGTCCTATTCTAAAACGTATGTCCCCCTGATTTTTATAGGCACCCAACTAACAAGCACTAAAGCCCTGAAGAAAAGCCTGCTGAACCAGACACAGGCTTGGAAACGCGTCGGCTTGTTCATTCTTTGTTTGTTCACTCCAGCATATGAACATTTAATGCGCTAAGGGCTACTAATTGTATGTTTTGAATTCCCAAACAAATATTTGAGAAAAAGGCATGCCCCGGCGTAACCAGTCCCCAATTACATTCAAGTTATACAGTAAGGGTCTGGCTGTAAATATTGTTAGTAGGGTTCAATTTCAATTCGTTGTACAGTATATGTAATTAATTGTAAACATGTATATCAATGTATAGTTTTGTCTTCAAATTGTTTGTTTAAATGTTATTTGTACAAATTTGTATATAAAAATTAGTTTCTGGCGTTTGACAAAATAAACCCTCGGAATATCACATTACTGCCCATAAGGCAGGGTGTATGGCATTTAAAAGTACGACATGTAAAAGTTTAATATTAAACATGTCCTTACAGTGACTTGCACCTCAAAGCTATTTTCGCTGTAGCAGGGTTGGCTGTTCTATAGGAAAGCACTGGAGATACCATATTACGTTTAATAAATGTTTTTCCAACTAGGAAACAACTACAAATTACATTTTTGGACTTCTTTGAAATATTTATATTACAAACCCATTTTAGTGTCGAAGCTGGATTTGGTGTAAATATTTTGGAAAGATGGCTTTTAAAAAGTTGCCTGTGCCCTGTCTGATGTCAGTGAAAGCTGATTTTAAAATCTGAAGTTCCTGGAAGTTAAAACTGTACTTTGCTCTCTCTCTTTCCTGCCATCCAGTAATTAGCATTACAGTAGGATTATGTGTGGTGTGAACTAGCTCTTAGGACAAGCCTTGGGTGTGGGAAGGTAGGGTTATGCTCTTGTTAGGGTAGTGTTAGCGAGTCTGGATGGAAGGACACAACACGTCGATGTGTTAGGTAGGGCTTTATTTTATTTTGGAAAGATCGTCTACTGAGTCTTTTCATAGAGGCCAGGATGTAGGTATAGGCGACTCTTTCTTCTTTTCTTATGGGGTCTTCTGAATGTCCCGCTCTTCTTTGCCTCTCGTCTTCCTCCTCCTTTAAGATGTGGCTCGGAGGAAGGAGAGAGAGAAGCAGTCAGTGTCGGGTTCTGCTACGTGCGCTAGGGAAGGGGAAGTGAGGGGACATCTTCCAGCGAGTGGAGGTAGTGCTATACAGGCTAGTGGGTGTGAGTGAAGGGGAGGGGGCCGTGCAACACTCAGGGCTCCGATCAGTCCGTGTGCCCTATACGTCTGGTGCTTCCCGCCTCCCTACCCAGCTCAAGAACCTTTTGCATACATGGTTTAGCCACGCTCCTCCTGGAGCGTGGCGGGATGTAGCGTGGTCTCGGCTTTCTCTCAGCGCTTCAGTCTGCTTCGTGTTCTCGGCGTCTCCTTGGTTGCTCTGCACTCCTTCCCCTCGATCTTCGGCTGGCGTCTTGTTCTCTCGGCGTTCATCGTTTGGCTTCCGCACGTCGGTGGAGACACACCTCCTTCCGGGGATCGTCCGCTTTAGTTGGAGCTGGCGGTGATGCGTCACACCTGGAGGAGGGACTGGCGTCTGTTGCTTCCCAGTTAAAGGGACAGTAACCGAGGTCTCCCGGGCTCCGTTCCTCCTCGTAGGATATTCGCCATTCGTCCTGCTGTTTGGGAAAATAAGGTGAAGAATCACGTGGAGTCTCCCACCAGTCCACAGTCTTTTGTCTCTCCTCCCCTGCACCCTTGGCCCTGAGACACACCTCCCCCCTGGATTCTCCCGTTCGGGGAGAGGGAACATCCTTGACAAGAAATCAGCGTCACCATTCTCTCTGCCCTTTCTGTGCTTTACTGTGAACTGGAAAGGCTGCAGGAACAGAAACCAACGGAGTATTCGGGGATTCTGGGTGTGTTTGCGACTCATCCATTGAAGGGGTGCATGATCGGGATAGAGGGTGAATGGGTGACCCTCTAGATAGTAACGTAGTTTGTCAATGGCCCATTTCACGCCAGACATTCCTTTTCTATTGTGGGGTATCTTTTCTCCCTGCGGAACAGTTTTCGACTCACGTATACTATAGGGTGATCTGCCCCTTCTGGTGAGTGTTGTGAAAGAACAGCCCCTATCCCTTGATTTGAAGCATCAGTGTGCAATATAAAGGGTTTTGAGAAATCAGGGGATACCAGTACTGGGGAAGTGCTTATGGCTCTTTTTAGAATATGGAAGGCGTTCAACATAGGCTTGTTTGGATGGGACAGAACATGGGTTTTTACCTCTTTTCGAAGTACGTCAGTCAAGGGGGAGGCTGTTTCTGCAAACTGTGGAATGAACCTCCTGCAATACCCTATTAGACCCAGGAAGGCTCTCAGTTCACGTTTAGTGGTAGGGAATGGGGTCTCAGAAATGGCCCTGACTTTTTCTGCCTGAGGTGCTATGATGCCATCTCCAAGGACGTAACCCAGGTATTTCACCTTCCTGTACCCCACTCGAGATTTCTTCGAGGTAACATGCAGTCCGGCATCTTGTAGGGCTTTCAGGGTCCTCTGCAGATGTTGGAGGTGGGTGTTCCAGTCGGGACTGAATACCACAATGTCATCGAGATAGGCTGATGAAATGTCATGGTGATTCCTCAACACTGTATTCATCAGCCTCTGAAATGTGGCCGGGGCGCCGTGCAGTCCAAACGGGAGCACCGTGAACTCATAGAGACCATCTGGGGTGGAGAAGACTGTCTTCTTTCGGTCTTCTTCTCGTAATGGCACCTGCCAGTATCCTTTTGTTAAATCTAAAGTGGTGATGTAACTGACGTCACTTAATTTCTAAATCAACTTGCCGATGCGGGGAAGGGGGTACGCTTCAAAAGATGAGATTTCGTTAAGTCTACGAAAGTCCATACAAAAACAGGTACCTCCATCAAACTAAGGGACCATCACGATGGGCAAAGACCACTCTCTTCTCGATGGTTGGATAACCCCTAACCGTAACATGTCTTGCACCTCTTTTTGTATAGCTGCTCTTCTGGCTGATGGGATCCGATAGAGCCTTTGTTTGATCATCTGTCCAGGTGGGGTGTCGATCCGATGTTCTGCCAAATGGGTTATTCCTGGCTTGTCTGAAAAGATGGCAGCAAATGGGCGAATAGCTGTTTGGAGGGATTCTTTTTCCTCAGGTCCAAGTTAGTCGTTAATGTCTAGTTGGTCAAGGGTGGTGTTCTCTCCTCCGGTGTGTAAGGCAAGGTGAGTAGAGGAGGGTAAAGGCCATATCCATTTCTTAAGCATATTTATGTTAAATGTCTGGCTTTGCCTATGCGATAGCTGCAGTCTATAGGTGGTGTTTCCTATCACTTTGATAACCTTATACAGTCCCCTCCACTCCGCTTGGAATTTTTTTGTGGATGAAGGCAATAACACCAAGGCCCAGTCATCGAGGGACAATGTTCTCCATCTCTTCCCCTTGTCATAGGTGGTTTTTTGTTGTTTCTGTTTTTCTTGCAGGCTGGAGTATGCTAAGCCACGAAGCTTTCCTATTTTATCTTTCAGTTGTTGTGTGTATTCCAACATGTCCCTCGTTTCTTGCATCTCTTCCTTTTCCCACGCATCCTTTGTTATTTCAAGAAGGCTTCTGGGCTGTCTCCAATAAAGCAGCGCAAAAGGATGAGCAGCCTAAGGAGCTTTGCACTTGTCCCCTGATGACGTATAGGGCTAAAGGCAGCAGTCGGTCCCAGTGTTTCTCGTTTGCGGTCAACAGTTTCTTCAGGGTCGGTTTCAAAGTTCCGTTGTACCGTTCCACCAGTCTGTCAGTTTGTGGGTGGTACACTTATGTCTCAATGTGTCATAAATCCAGTAAACGACAGACCTCTTTCATGATCCGTGACACAAATGGTGTTCCTTGATCGGTCAGGATCTCTTTAGGAAACCCCACCCTTGAAAAGAGCTTCAGGAATCTTTTGGCGATGGTACGGCTAGTGGGCGCTCTAATGGGAAAAGCCCCAGGGTAACGGGTGGCGTAGTCCACTATCACTAAAACATATGTATGTCCCTTCTTCGTTCGGAGCAAGGGACTAATCAAGTCCATTCCAACCCTCTCAAAGGGGGTTCCCATAATGGGTAATGGCTGTAGGGGGACGGCTGGGGGCCTATGTGTGTTTCTTCTCTTGACATATCTCACAGGACTGACAATACCCTTTAACATCTCTATATATTCCCGGCCAATAGAAATATCTGAGAAGGTTCTGTGTAGTTTTTTCTGCCCCAATATGTCCGGCCGTAAGGTGTGAATGGGAAAAAACAACAGTTGTTCTCTAAAGGACTGTGGCACCAAGAGTTGGAGGGGGTCATTAGAGGAGCCCTGTCTTTATAACAGCCCTTCTTGTATAAGGAATCTAGGAAAGACAGGGGTATCAGTATCCTGGGATGCATGGGCCTGTTCCCAAGTTTAAAACATCATTTGCTTGGGCGAACTTGAAGCTTCTATCATGTAACCAGGGTTCAGGGGTGGTTAAGTCTGACAAACCACTTTCTGGGGCCTTCCCTGATCTGGGCTTTTCGCCCTGTTCCTCACTACCTTCATAAAGAGCTCTAAAAACTCAGGGTTATCTGTCCCTATGATTATTTCCTCAGGGAGGTTTTCCAGCACCCCAACCCTCACTGAACAATTTACCCCATTTTCTGTTGTGAGAGCTATGGCTGCCAGGGGATAGGACCTAACGTCCACATGCACAAATCTAATGTGAACGTTAGTATCGCTTATGATCTGATTCGGTTGTACTATGCACCCCTGGACCACGGACTGTCTGCAGCCTAAATCTAAGAGGGCTTTTACTGGTCTCCCATTCACCCTGGCACTCACATGGAAGGCGCTCCCCATCTCCGCCTTGTACATAATAGCCTTAGGCATATATCCCAATTCCATTGGTTCTTCCGTTGTTTTTTTCCGGGGACACAGACAAGCGATGTGGCCCCACTCTCCACAGTCGTAACATTGTAGTCCCTTGAAGCTAGGCGGTTCAGGTCTCGGTGCCTTAAGTTTTACCACATCTGGAGTGCTTTTCAGTCTTTTGTCAAATTTCACGGTGGCATGTCGGTTCAGTTTTTCTAATTCCCACATCGGGGCTTTGGGTTGTGCTCGGGAGTAGGTGGTCGCCATATCAATGGCCTGTTCTACTGTGAGGTGCGTATGTTGTCTCAGCCACCTCTGGGTGTTAAAAGGCAGAGCTTCTAAATACTGTTCTAAGTAGATCTTATTCATAATTTCCTACTTAGTACTTGTTGCAGGGGTTAGCCATTTGTCGGCAGTCATCTTCAAATGAAAGAATAGTGTTTTAGGGTTTTCCCCAGGAGCCCCTATTTTAGGTCTCGTGGCGTTTACCGCGCGAAAGCGCGGTCTCGCCAGAGACCTATTGTCAGCGGCTCAGCTTCCCAGGAGACAAGAGATGGCCACGCGCATTTTGAAGAATCGGATCGGAGCGGGCCGCGCGCGCATGAACGCGCTTGCTGTGGCCATCTCCTGTCTCCTGGGAAGCTCCAACACACACAGCCACACCTCCCCCTGCTTTCAAACACACATGCACACACAGAGACACACACACACGTGCACATACGCATACAGAGACACACCCCCCCCACACACACACGAGCGCACACAGACCCCCCCCCCGCCGCCCCCTTCAACTAGGCCACACTCACCGCATCGGCGCCACTCCTCAAGGCCCAGGTGGGGCATCGGATTCCGACCCACCAGCCACATTGCCTAGTTCCCGGCGCCCCACCAGCATTAGTCCGGCTTCTTCCGTGGAGACTGCTGGTCACACTGGCATTTCCTACCCAGGGGAGGGGCATCACGGGGGCGATACGGGCACCATGGCAGTGGCGTCACTAGGGGGGTGCAGACCACACCGGGTGTCACCCCATTAAGGTGGTGACACCAATCTGGTTACGCTGGCTGGCAGGCTCGCTCTGCACTGCACAGTGCAGCCTCAGCCTCACAGTGGGTCCCAGGGCCGTCAATCATTAGCGCTACCAATGACGGCCCTGGGACAGCGCCCGCGCCGCGCTGTGCTCCTCTGACGCTTCACGGCGGTCGTGCGCCAGCACCATGTCTGTGGGAGGAGACTCGGCAGCGCAGGGGAGTGCGTGCGACGGTGTGCTGCTACAGTAAGAATTAATGGTTGTGACAGGCCTTCAAACTATGCCAAGGCCAGTGGTGAATAACTCGGGGATTATAGCCCACATCACACCCAAGCGGAGGTGAGGAGCGCAGCAGTTCCGATCCCCGAAGGGTGTCTGGCTGGAGTGGGAGTGTGGGGTGAAGCAGTGCTGCCCCGAGGGTGTCGAAACTGGGACCTGTCCTGCACTGACACGCGCGTCGCACGATGCTGGGAGGGCACCAGAAACCATGACGGAGGGGCGGGCAGTAACATACTGGTAACATAGACATAGGCCCCGCACCAGTGCTATGGAGGAGACTGGTACGATCACAGGCATAGAGGGTGCCAAGCCTGGTACGTAGCGCGGTAGCGGCTGCACCGGCGCCTAAGCTGAGGAGAGGGGTATCTGTGTGGCGGTGGAAGAGCGGGCCGGGCGGACCAGGCTTTGAATTGAGTGGGCTGGGGTCATCCCGGGCCCTGAGATCACTGTGAACACGCCACGCAGCACCACCAGCCCTGAGCTTGACAACTGGACAGGCCCCCATAGTGGCTGGTCTGAAACTGCAGGCATTTGGACTCCGTGGGGCACATCAAGAATCCGGGTCCAAAATCCGAATAAGTGAGCTCGTGGATACCTTACGGCTTGGCGCCACAGGCCTACTTTGATGCAAGTGTTTTTATATAGCGCGGACTTTACCTGAAGGCGTCAGATACATGAGGAGAAAATTACAAGTGTGCAAATTACAAAAGCAAATGTTAAGTTACATGAGGCAAAAGTGACAATTGTGAGCAAACAAAATACATGAGGTAGCAAACGGTGCAATACAGGAGAAAAAAGTGACGTGTGCAGGTTACATGAGAAAACAAAGTACAATTAGGGGTATAATACTGAAATATATGGCAGACACTCAAGCATCTCTCTAGGGGAGGCCCTCTAACGAGCTGAGAGAGCCCCTGGAGTTGGAGTTTGTGCCTCTGGACACTCCCGGTAGCCCGACACAACCTAGCAGAAGGAGAGGGGAGGAGGAGACTTCCCTTTGCAGCACCTGGAGCACGACGGCCGGACCCGGCCTGCAGCACCCCCCAAAGGGCGTGAGAGTGGAGGAGGGTACAGCAGCGACAGCTACCGCTTTGTGCGGAGAGACAGGAATCCCTAAGATGACGGCGCGGCTGAGGTGAGAGAGAAATATCATTTACAAATATGAATGAAGTTAGAAATGTGGCAGTGCAGTGGCACACATCAGATCGCAATCGCATTACTCCCAGACACTCCCCACCAAAGCCGGCCCAAGAAGACAGTCACAGTGTGGTTGGGTTTGGGGGGCACCCTAAGCTTCACCTATCACTGTAGTAGGTTTGAGCTTTTTTTAATTCCCAAAATAGCCCTGGTACCATATCACACCAGTGCCCCGGGGCAGAACGGGTGTTAGAGCTATCAGCAGCTTTGCGTATTATAGACACCGGTGCGTAATCATGATTGCAATAGTGCTAATGTTGTGCCTCTTAGATCACTTCAGCAAGCAAAACCCCCCACCATACTCTGTTCTTCCCCATGCTATCCCACGACAAAACGTTGGTGCTGCCTTTGAAAGTAGTCCAGTTCACAACATATCCAGGATGGTAACAGGCCTTCCAGAAATGCAGTTAGTTACAGACTCATAAATATGTAGGTGATCACCGATTCGGCAAGGCAATCCTGTCGTGGAAAGTCCACTGCCACCTCTCTGTGTAGATTTACTTCCACTGAGTAGTACACCATCCGGTGTAATACTATGTGTGAGTAAACTGATTTGCACGTGTAAATTCACATTTTAAGACTCTCAAAAGTGAATCTGAACCTATGATACGTTGAACTTATAATCAAGGCGTGAATCCATTTTGGCTTCATTTTTGTCTCAAGCAGGATGGGCAATGTAACAAATATATTTTGCTCCAGCCCTTACAGCATAAACAGTTTGGCAAAGGGGAAAATGAAGGAAACCAATTTTTTCTTACAAAATAAATAGAATGCATATTTTCCTTTCAATTAATTTCTTTCTGCAGAAGAGTTTTAGGAAAAAATCATGCTTTATTAAAAAGATATGTTAAAAATGAGCTACCCGTTTATTTTGCTGCTTAAATTTAAAAAAGTGAATTAATTAAAATCGTATAAAACAGATTTTTCCTTCATTTTAGAACATTCTGTCATATTAGAAAGTGTATAACATTGTGTTTGCTTAATTTCATAATATACAAACAAGTAACGGACAATACATTTCCTCCTGGTGTAAATCCTGTTTGCTCTATTTCCAAATTCGCAAAAATACCTAAATTGGTGCACAATACATTTTCTCCACTTTGAGCTCCACTGTGACGCTTAACGTAATTTGGAAATGTTTAGGAGCATTAACTTTGGACTGAATAGGGTTAGGAAAGGGAAAAAATAGATTTGTCAAAAAAGTGTTGCACTGTTGGTCGAAATAACTAAGTCGTAGTTGAGTGGGCTTATCAGTGTGTGATGTGCTTGAAGAGATGCTTCAGAATATACAAACCATTGGAATTATAAAGTCTGTGTTTCTATAAGGTAAAGTGAACATCAAAATGGGAAGTTTGGGAAAAGAAATTGACAACCACCGTTTGGGGCCTGCCAATAATACTTAATTTTCCCTTATAAATGGCAGGGCATTTGATGCTAATATTTAAGCATCCTCTTGAGTGACCAATTTTTCTCATTTATATTAGTCCTTACATTTCCCCATCTGAAAACCTGGAAGCTATTAAATATTGACTGAATACCAAACCTTGTGGCCCTGATGGCACCTCCAGTGCTATAAAAAAGTAGAGCTTTACGTGTCAAGGAGCGATCTTCTCATGATTTATTTCAGAGCTGGTGTTCGCTACATTATTTATGTGCATTACTGTGTCTGTCTACTGTCTTTCTACTCCTCCTGGGCGCGTGCCAGCACTCAATTCACTCATCCTCAGAACCTAGGTAAGACGTGACTGCCCCCGAGGCCAGACCCCCCCGTCCGCCCGAGGACAGTCAGAGCCAGAAACTCTCTTGACTTTATACCCGGGCCCAGTGTACTCTGCCCACCCGTGGTTATTTTTTAGACCCGGGGAATATCACAGGAAAGACATTGTCTACACCTCAGAATCCACCCAATGGAAAATCGCATGCCCCGGGGAAGCTCCCTCGGTCCTCATTGCACTCGGCCCAGTGCCCTACGGCTACTGACAGGAAAAGAGACTAGGGGAAGCCATCTCAGCGTTCATAACCTCATCCACTCGTGGGTTGATTAATATGAGATGGAACGTCTCCGACCGAGGCGGCATGATGGGCAAGGAACTCGAAGTCCCTGCAGACTGCACTGCTCCACCCACATCCAAACGTCTGAAGGGTTACCACCAGTACAAAGGAAACCCTTAAATGAACACTAAAGATCCACTTCAACTCATCAGTCCCCAGAAAGCCCTCTCTTCCCCCCCTACCCTGACCCTCGATACCCCCAATCTCTATGGCCTTTGTAAATATAGGAACTAAATTTACAAACGTTACTAAGGATTCTGTATGGTCCCTTTATTTCCAGTTATTTGCCATCTGTGTCCACTGGCGGACTCGGAGCGGAGGAGGTCCTTGCGGTAAGTCGTGAGGGGGTGACACCATGAGTTACCCGCACCGGGTGACACCAACCCTAGTGACGCCCGTCCTGCTGCTGACTGAGCCTTGAGGGAGCTCACCCTTCCCAGACCACTGAGCCCAAGCCCTGCCTCGCGCCGCTGCAGTGGGAGGGCAGGACAGTGCAATACGGTCACACTATGGGCAGGAACGTCAGAGCGTCCGTGACGTACGACACGGTCGTCATCTGAAGGGAAAAAAGCAATGCATGCTGGTATTTTTAGTCTCCCTATCTGGCCAAAGTACTTCAAGACACACAAACACTTTGTGCAAGCAAACGAAGAATAATGGTAGAATAGTAATTTAGTTAAATCAAAGGAGAGAGTGAGGACTAGGTAAGCTAGTCCGAATCCCCGGTATTATATATCAAAATCAAAGAAGGACTAGCTAAGTTTAGAGGGGAAGAGGGGGACTCAATGAAGTACGTATGCCGGCAAACCAGTTGGTTTGTTCAAGAAGCCCTCACCCACCAACCTAGTTGGTGGCATGCTTCATCATCGGGCCCACCACAGTGACACCGAATGTGTCCCGGGTGTGCTTCAACGCCAGTTTACTGCGGAGCTGGTATATTTGCTGAGTGTGCAGTGTAGTGAGTGAGAAGGTGGGAATTAAAAGACCATACAGTGGGTCCCAGTACCCGAGGGTAATGAGATAATTTAATTTACTGGGCCCCTGTTGGTTATTTAAAAGGCAGACGGACGTATTGGAGTATGGATTATGACCTCCAGCGTCCTGTGTGGTCTACATGTTTCAGCCTGGCCTTTTTTAATTTGAAACAGGCTTTCCTCAGGACCAAGTGAGTATGTGAATAAAGTGCAATTTAAATAAATAAACTAAATTATAGTGGTTGTGTTGTATTTGGCTAAGTGTAGCACTCTCTAAGGTGCTATATGGGTAAGAGGGGGATTCCCTCTCGCTTTGCTACACACAACATATAGGGGACATAGACAGACGTACAAGGTAGAGTCATGTTAGCATTATATGGCAAGTTATGCATCATTCAGCCGACTTGTAAGGTGAGTGATCGAACTATGTTTTGGCTAGGGTGTGGTCGTGTCAGTGACAAGACCTGCGTGGGTTTTATCTAGAAACCGATTGCAGTGGTGAGCTAGGACAGCGGAATTTTGCATGGTGAGGATCAGGTAAGTAAATAAAAAAAACATTATCCTCACACAGGCTATTTGCTGTACAAAGCTTCCTTGGGTCACCTGACGGAGAAAGAGACCCTGAAAGAAGGTTGTGACAGTGATGAATTGTATCCGACCTGTAGGGAAAAGATATCAACAGCTTACCCCAGTAGTTGCTGTAGTGCGTAGTCGATTTACTCATGGGATTGCCGGTCTGGTTCCTCCTTGGACCTATCGTCCTTCTGCGGTGCCCGAAATGCGAAAGGAGAGCCTGCCAGATCGTGTTTAAATAGCCCCGTTTATCTTTTTCACCTGTGTAAAGGTGGAAATAGAGGGAGGGTTGCAGCCGCGTAGAAACGCTATGTCATTGCCCCGGGGCGCATGCCCAACGGTATAGTGGTTCTCGCGCCTGTGCGTTGTAGTGCAAGACACGCCTGCAGACGCGCGCATACGCGAAAGAGAGACGGGGGTTGTGATGTTGGAAAAACATCACTAGATAGCGCGTGTCTATGCGCGGGAAGGTGGGGCATTGCCGAATTTTGACAAACAGTGCCGAGAGTGATTTCCTCATTCAGGGAAAGTTAATAAAATGAGTTGAGTGTCACGAGGAGACACAATGGGGTATTAAAAACACAGATTAGTAAGCACAACAATAGGGAACATTGACTGGGTTAGAGAAATGAGAAGGTAGGAACATCATTAGGGCGGAATACTTAGTTCAGATTGTTAAGGAGTTCCACAGTATAGAGTCATTCAGGCCCGTAATGTGAGTGGACAATCTGTATATCCAGCGTTGCTCTTTCTGTAGAAGGTGTCTGTCGTTGTTTTCCGTAGTGTCAAACTGTTCTATGACAGTCCATGTGAAGTCATTGGGAGTATGGTTGTGGGACAGAAAATGATCTGTTAATTTGCTTATGTTTTTGCCACACCGGATGGTACTCCTGTGTTCTGTCATTCTGGTTCTGACCTTGCGGGTGGTCATCCCTACATATCGTAGTCCACACCTGCAGGTTATTAAGTATACCAAATTTGAGGAGTTGCAGTTTGTGAACTGCCGTTGTGTCCATGTTTTGCCTGGTTCCAGGTCCAGGGTTTTGGACGGTGATATTAGATGGCAAACACTGCAGTTATTGCATGGTTGGTGTCCTGTGAGTTTTGGTAAGCCCCATGTGTTGAGGATTGTATTGTCTTTTGGAGTGGCGTTGGTTCTGGGTCTTGTGTGGACTAGTGAGTCTTTTAGGTTTTTTGCTCTTTTGTAGGCAAACCTCGGTTTTTCCCAGTTTCTGCTGCCTGAATTGATGATCCTCCAGTTTCTGTTGATTATATTGGAGACCTGATTTGATGCAGTGTTGTATGTTGTTACACAGGTGAGAGAGGGTTCTGCAGGTGGTCTAGGAATGGTCTCAAGTAGTGCCTCTCTATTCTGATTCCTCGCCCTTTTGCAGGTGGTTTTTATGATTCTGGAAGGATACCCCCTGTCCTCCAATTTATGGATGAGGGCAGTTGATTGTTCTCTGAAATCCTGGATTTGACTGCAGTTGCGTCTGAGGCGCAGGAACTGTCCATAAGGGAGGTTTTCCCTTAGGGGTCTGGGATGAAAGCTATCGAACCTGAGGAGGGAATTCCTCGATGTAGGTTTGTAAAAGGTTGTAGTTGTTAAACCATTCTGGTCAGCTTTAATATTCAGATCCAGAAAGGCCAGTTCAGAAGGACTGCTGGTACTCGTGAATTTAAGGTAGTTGTCACGGCTGTTGATCCATAGGAGGAAGTTGTCTAGGGTCTCCTGGTTGCCTTCCCAAATGATGAGAATGTCGTCAATGTAGCGACGCCATAGTTTGATATTGGTTGAGTATGGGTTGGTGGGCGTTTGTACATGGGTCTTTTCAAAATGGGCCACATACAGACCAGCTACGCTCGGGGCAAAAACACTCCCCATGGAGGTCCCTTTGGTCTGTAAGTAAAGTTTTCCTTCATATTCGAAGTAGTTGTCCTTTAGTGCAAGGGTAGCACATTCCATGATGAAGCTGCGCGGGGTCTGGTGATCCCAGATATTATCCATGAGGACCTCATGTAATACTTTCAGTGTGGCATCTTGTGGCAAGCTGGTGTACAAGCTCTCTATGTCTAGTCCGACAAGGAGTTGGGTTGTCGGGTCAAAGTTTATTTCTTTGATGACGGTGAGGAGATGTTTCGTGTCTTTTATATATGATGGTGTCTGTTGAACCAGAGGGTTGAGAAAGAAATCACAGAAACGGGATAGTGGTTCTAAGAGTGATTGGATTCCCGACACGATAGGTCTGCCTGGTGGGGGGGTGACTCCTTTGTGTATCTTGGGGACTGTGTAGAAATATGGGATTCTTGCATTTTTGGCGCACAGATAGTCAGCCTCTTGTTTGGAGATATGTTCTGCATCTTGAGCGGTCACGACCAGGGTGTTGATTGTGCTGCGTAGCTCCTCAGTGGGGTCTTTTTTGAGACTCCTGTAGTTCCTGGTGTCACTCAAGAGTCTGCGGCACTTTTTATCGTAATCCGTTTTGTCCATGATGACAATGCCCCCACCTTTATCCGCAGGTTTGATGACAAGCGATGGGTTATTCTGTAGGCGTTTGATGGTTTCGCGTTCTTGGTGGGACAGGTTGTTGAAAGTGTCCTTCTCTTGTAGTTTTTCTACCTCCGTGTATACCGCCTGTTCGAAAGCAGCAATCTCTACTGGGATGCTGGCTGGAGGTGGAACGAAGTTGGACTTTTGTCTGAGGCCTGTCTCATTGGGGATCTCCTCTTGATTGTTGCCAGTCTCTTCTTTCTTTTCAAAGAAAGCCTTCAGCTTGAGTTTCCTGAAGAACTCTGCTAGTTCTACATGTAGTTTGAAGGTGTCCAATCTAGTTGTAGGGACGAAGGAAAGGCCTTTGTTCAGAACTTCTATCTCCTCATTGGTCAGTTGTGTGCTTGAGATGTTGAAGACTAGTTGGCTGGTGGTTCTTGGGGGTGTTACTTGCTCGGCCCCGCCTGTTCTTTGGATTTGTTCCTTGTGTTGGAACTCACTGGGTCCGCTTCTGGTGCCCAATGGACCTGTGGTGTATTCCTTCTCTTTCCGCGGTTTCTTCGGCCCTGTGGTAAAAAAGGATACCGTTGGTTTTGGTTATTTTGGAAGAAGGGCATTTGCCCTGGTGCATATAGTGGTGGAAAACCATAATATGGGGGTGGTATCGGTCCAAATTGTGGTGGTCCAAAGTTGTGGTTCTGTTGTGGTCCCTGCCACGGTTGTTGCCAGTGTTGTCCTCGTCGACCTCTGCCTCTAGATTTGTTTGATCCAGTACTGGAGTTGCTTGAAACGGAGCTGTTGTCCCCGGAACTGTCAGAATCTTTTTTGGGGGTAGTGTAGTTATCATCTGCGTAGGGGTAGGTCTTTGTGAAGCTAAACTTCTTCAGATCCTTCTCGAAGTTCTTGACCTTGGTCTGGGTTAGGTATTCCTTGTATTCCGCCATTTCGCGGTTTTGGTCATCTAGTTTCTTTTTGAAACCAGTGAGGGTGGTTTTGAAGTGGGTCTCTGTTGTTTGAATCGCGATCATGATGGCGTCTGACAGGCGTTTGGCGGTTTTGATGATTAGGATGAGCCAGTCTCTGGTGCAGTGCCAGGCAATCTGGGCCGAATCCTTTCTAAAGGTGGCATCATCTAGGAAAATTCTAGGAGCATTGGTGACTATAAGGCCTTTAGGGGCTGTGTTAGTGCGTAAGTATTGTGCTAGAATTACGCCGTGTAGGACGGTTCGTATTCTGTTCCTTTTCTTCTCAGTCAATGTGTCCCAGTCGGTTGTTTGTGCTATTGTTGTGGAGATGTTGAAATCTGCCAGGAGAGATGGGTCGGATAGTATTTCACTGACATCATCTTCAGTGAATGTGAGGCCGATGTTTTCTTCCATTGTGGTTAATGGAAGTAGGACTCTCGCAGCTGTGCGCTGCCTGATATAGTTAAATCAAAGGAGAGAGTGAGGACTAGGTAAGCTAGTCCGAATCCCCGGTATTATATATCAAAATCAAAGAAGGACTAGCTAAGTTTAGAGGGGAAGAGGGGGACTCAATGAAGTACGTATGCCGGCAAACCAGTTGGTTTGTTCAAGAAGCCCTAACCCACCAACCTAGTTGGTGGCATGCTTCATCATCGGGCCCACCACAGTGACACCGAATGTGTCCCGGGTGTGCTTCAACGCCAGTTTACTGCGGAGCTGGTATATTTGCTGAGTGTGCAGTGTAGTGAGTGAGAAGGTGGGAATTAAAAGACCATACAGTGGGTCCCAGTACCCGAGGGTAATGAGATACTTTAATTTACTGGGCCCCTGTTGGTTATTTAAAAGGCAGACGGACGTATTGGAGTATGGATTATGACCTCCAGCGTCCTGTGTGGTCTACATGTTTCAGCCTGGCCTTTTTTAATTTGAAACAGGCTTTCCTCAGGACCAAGTGAGTATGTGAATAAAGTGCAATTTAAATAAATAAACTAAATTATAGTGGTTGTGTTGTATTTGGCTAAGTGTAGCACTCTCTAAGGTGCTATATGGTTAAGAGGGGGATTCCCTCTCGCTTTGCTACACACAACATATAGGGGACATAGACAGACGTACAAGGTAGAGTCATGTTAGCATTATATGGCAAGTTATGCATCATTCAGCCGACTTGTAAGGTGAGTGATCGAACTATGTTTTGGCTAGGGTGTGGTCGTGTCAGTGACAAGACCTGCGTGGGTTTTATCTAGAAACCGATTGCAGTGGTGAGCTAGGACAGCGGAATTTTGCATGGTGAGGATCAGGTAAGTAAATAAAAAAACATTATCCTCACACAGGCTATTTGCTGTACAAAGCTTCCTTGGGTCACCTGACAGAGAAAGAGACCCTGAAAGAAGGTTGTGACAGTGATGAATTGTATCCGACCTGTAGGGAAAAGATATCAACAGCTTACCCCAGTAGTTGCTGTAGTGCGTAGTCGATTTACTCACGGGATTTCCGGTCTGGTTCCTCCTTGGACCTATCGTCCTTCTGCGGTGCCCGAAATGCGAAAGGAGATCCTGCCAGATCGTGTTTAAATAGCCCCGTTTATCTTTTTCACCTGTGTAAAGGTGGAAATAGAGGGAGGGTTGCAGCCGCGTAGAAACGCTATGTCATTGCCCCGGGGCGCATGCCCAACGGTATAGTGGTTCTCGCGCCTGCGCGTTGTAGTGCAAGACACGCCTGCAGACGCGCGCATGCGCGAAAGAGAGACGGGGGTTGTGATGTTGGAAAAACATCACTAGATAGCGCGTGTCTATGCGCGGGAAGGTGGGGCATTGCCGAATTTTGACAAACAGTGCCGAGAGTGATTTCCTCATTCAGGGAAAGTTAATAAATTGAGTTGAGTGTCACGAGGAGACACAATGGGGTATTAAAAACTCAGATTAGTAAGCACAACAATAGGGAACATTGACTGGGTAAGAGAAATGAGAAGGTAGGAACATCATTAGGGCGGAATACTTAGTTCAGATTGTTAAGGAGTTCCACGGTATAGAGTCATTCAGGCCCGTAATGTGAGTGGACAATCTGTATATCCAGCGTTGCTCTTTCTGTAGAAGGTGTCTGTCGTTGTATTCCGTAGTGTCAAACTGTTCTATGACAGTCCATGTGAAGTCATTGGGAGTATGGTTGTGGGACAGAAAATGATCTGTTAATTTGCTTATGTTTTTGCCACACCGGATGACCACAAAGACCTACCCCTACGCAGATGATAACTACACTACCCCCAAAAAAGATTCTGACAGTTCCGGGGACAACAGCTCCGTTTCAAGCAACTCCAGTACTGGATCAAACAAATCTAGAGGCAGAGGACGACGAGGACAACACTGGCAACAACCGTGGCAGGGACCACAACAGAACCACAACTTTGGACCACCACAATTTGGACCGATACCACCCCCATATTATGGTTTTCCACCACTATATGCACCAGGGCAAATGCCCTTCTTCCAAAATAACCAAAACCAAAGGTATCCTTTTTTACCACAGGGCCGAAGAAACCGCGGAAAGAGAAGGAATACACCACAGGTCCATTGGGCACCAGAAGCGGACCCAGTGAGTTCCAACACAAGGAACAAATCCAAAGAACAGGCGGGGCCGAGCAAGTAACACCCCCAAGAACCACCAGCCAACTAGTCTTCAACATCTCAAGCACACACTGACCAATGAGGAGATAGAAGTTCTGAACAAAGGCCTTTCCTTCGTCCCTACAACTAGATTGGACACCTTCAAACTACATGTAGAACTAGCAGAGTTCTTCAGGAAACTCAAGCTGAAGGCTTTCTTTGAAAAGAAAGAAGAGACTGGCAACAATCAAGAGGAGATCCCCAATGAGACAGGCCTCAGACAAAAGTCCAACTTCGTTCCACCTCCAGCCAGCATCCCAGTAGAGATTGCTGCTTTCGAACAGGCGGTATACACGGAGGTAGAAAAACTACAAGAGAAGGACACTTTCAACAACCTGTCCCACCAAGAACGCGAAACCATCAAACGCCTACAGAATAACCCATCGCTTGTCATCAAACCTGCGGATAAAGGTGGGGGCATTGTCCTCATGGACAAAACGGATTACGATAAAGAGTGCCGCAGACTCTTGAGTGACACCAGGAACTACAGGAGTCTCAAAAAAGACCCCACTGAGGAGCTACGCAGCACAATCAACACCCTGGTCGTGACCGCTCGAGATGCAGAACATATCTCCAAACAAGAGGCTGACTATCTGTGCGCC
The DNA here is from genome assembly GCF_964261635.1 of Lissotriton helveticus. Classification (NCBI taxonomy): domain Eukaryota; kingdom Metazoa; phylum Chordata; class Amphibia; order Caudata; family Salamandridae; genus Lissotriton; species Lissotriton helveticus. The sequence goes on from NC_136073.1 coordinate 288,462,501, forward strand.
AAAAATGCAAGAATCCCATATTTCTACACAGTCCCCAAGATACACAAAGGAGTCACCCCCCCACCAGGCAGACCTATCGTGTCGGGAATCCAATCACTCTTAGAACCACTATCCCGTTTCTGTGATTTCTTTCTCAACCCTCTGGTTCAACAGACACCATCATATATAAAAGACACGAAACATCTCCTCCCCGTCATCAAAGAAATAAACTTTGACCCGACAACCCAACTCCTTGTCGGACTAGACATAGAGAGCTTGTACACCAGCTTGCCACAAGATGCCACACTGAAAGTATTACATGAGGTCCTCATGGATAATATCTGGGATCACCAGACCCCGCGCAGCTTCATCATGGAATGTGCTACCCTTGCACTAAAGGACAACTACTTCGAATATGAAGGAAAACTTTACTTACAGACCAATGGGACCTCCATGGGGAGTGTTTTTGCCCCGAGCGTAGCTGGTCTGTATGTGGCCCATTTTGAAAAGACCCATGTACAAACGCCCACCAACCCATACTCAACCAATATCAAACTATGGCGTCGCTACATTGACGACATTCTCATCATTTGGGAAGGCAACCAGGAGACCCTAGACAACTTCCTCCTATGGATCAACAGCCGTGACAACTACCTTAAATTCACGAGTACCAGCAGTCCTTCTGAACTGGCCTTTCTGGATCTGAATATTAAAGCTGACCAGAATGGTTTAACAACTACAACCTTTTACAAACCTACATCGAGGAATTCCCTCCTCAGGTTCGATAGCTTTCATCCCAAACCCCTAAGGGAAAACCTCCCTTATGGACAGTTCCTGCGCCTCAGACGCAACTGCAGTCAAATCCAGGATTTCAGAGAACAATCAACTGCCCTCATCCATAAATTGGAGGACAGGGGGTATCCTTCCAGAATCATAAAAACCACCTGCAAAAGGGCGAGGAATCAGAATAGAGAGGCACTACTTGAGACCATTCCTAGACCACCTGCAGAACCCTCTCTCACCTGTGTAACAACATACAACACTGCATCAAATCAGGTCTCCAATATAATCAACAGAAACTGGAGGATCATCAATTCAGGCAGCAGAAACTGGGAAAAACCGAGGTTTGCCTACAAAAGAGCAAAAAACCTAAAAGACTCACTAGTCCACACAAGACCCAGAACCAACGCCACTCCAAAAGACAATACAATCCTCAACACATGGGGCTTACCAAAACTCACAGGACACCAACCATGCAATAACTGCAGTGTATGCCATCTAACATCACCGTCCAAAACCCTGGACCTGGAACCAGGCAAAACATGGACACAACGGCAGTTCACAAACTGCAACTCCTCAAATTTGGTATACTTAATAACCTGCAGGTGTGGACTACGATATGTAGGGATGACCACCCGCAAGGTCAGAACCAGAATGACAGAACACAGGAGTACCATCCGGTGTGGCAAAAACATAAGCAAATTAACAGATCATTTTCTGTCCCACAACCATACTCCCAATGACTTCACATGGACTGTCATAGAACAGTTTGACACTACGGAAAACAACGACAGACACCTTCTACAGAAAGAGCAACGCTGGATATACAGATTGTCCACTCACATTACGGGCCTGAATGACTCTATACCGTGGAACTCCTTAACAATCTGAACTAAGTATTCCGCCCTAATGATGTTCCTACCTTCTCATTTCTCTAACCCAGTCAATGTTCCCTATTGTTGTGCTTACTAATCTGAGTTTTTAATACCCCATTGTGTCTCCTCGTGACACTCAACTCAATTTATTAACTTTCCCTGAATGAGGAAATCACTCTCGGCACTGTTTGTCAAAATTCGGCAATGCCCCACCTTCCCGCGCATAGACACGCGCTATCTAGTGATGTTTTTCCAACATCACAACCCCCATCTCTCTTTCGCGCATGCGCGCGTCTGCAGGCGTGTCTTGCACTACAACGCGCAGGCGCGAGAACCACTATACCGTTGGGCATGCCCCCGGGGCAATGACATAGCGTTTCTACGCGGCTGCAACCCTCCCTCTATTTCCACCTTTACACAGGTGAAAAAGATAAACGGGGCTATTTAAACACGATCTGGCAGGCTCTCCTTTCGCATTTCGGGCACCGCAGAAGGACGATAGGTCCAAGGAGGAACCAGACCGGCAATCCCGTGAGTAAATCGACTACGCACTACAGCAACTACTGGGGTAAGCTGTTGATATCTTTTCCCTACAGGTCGGATACAATTCATCACTGTCACAACCTTCTTTCAGGGTCTCTTTCTCTGTCAGGTGACCCAAGGAAGCTTTGTACAGCAAATAGCCTGTGTGAGGATAATGTTTTTTTATTTACTTACCTGATCCTCACCATGCAAAATTCCGCTGTCCTAGCTCACCACTGCAATCGGTTTCTAGATAAAACCCACGCAGGTCTTGTCACTGACACGACCACACCCTAGCCAAAACATAGTTCGATCACTCACCTTACAAGTCGGCTGAATGATGCATAACTTGCCATATAATGCTAACATGACTCTACCTTGTACGTCTGTCTATGTCCCCTATATGTTGTGTGTAGCAAAGCGAGAGGGAATCCCCCTCTTACCCATATAGCACCTTAGAGAGTGCTACACTTAGCCAAATACAACACAACCACTATAATTTAGTTTATTTATTTAAATTGCACTTTATTCACATACTCACTTGGTCCTGAGGAAAGCCTGTTTCAAATTAAAAAAGGCCAGGCTGAAACATGTAGACCACACAGGACGCTGGAGGTCATAATCCATACTCCAATACGTCCGTCTGCCTTTTAAATAACCAACAGGGGCCCAGTAAATTAAAGTATCTCATTACCCTCGGGTACTGGGACCCACTGTATGGTCTTTTAATTCCCACCTTCTCACTCACTACACTGCACACTCAGCAAATATACCAGCTCCGCAGTAAACTGGCGCTGAAGCACACCCGGGACACATTCGGTGTCACTATGGTGGGCCCGATGATGAAGCATGCCACCAACTAGGTTGGTGGGTGAGGGCTTCTTGAACAAACCAACTGGTTTGCCGGCATACGTACTTCATTGAGTCCCCCTCTTCCCCTCTAAACTTAGCTAGAATAGTAATTTATCCTGTCCTATAATATTTAGGGAACTTATTTGCCTCTCTTTCGAGTTTCAAGGGAGGCTTAGAAATACAGGCACTTTCAGGAGGCGTCAGCCCCGTGCGTGAGGTGCATCATCAGAGCTGTGTGAATAATAACTGCGTCAGCCCCGTGCGTGAGGTGCATCATCAGAGCTGTGTGAATAATAACAGCTGTGAGCCCGTGCGTGAGGTGCATCATCAGAGCTGTGTGAATAATAAAAGCTGTGAGCCTGTGCCTGAGGTGCATCATCAGAGCTGTGTGAATAATAACAGCAGTGAGCCCGTGCCTGAGGTGCATCATCAGAGCTGTGTGAATAATAACTGCGAAAGCCACGTGCGTGAGGTGCATCATCAGAGCTCTGTGAGTAATAACAGCTGTGAGCCCGTGCGTGAGGTGCATCATCAGAGCTGTGTGAATAATAACAGCTGTGAGCCCCGTGCCTGAGGTGCATCATCAGAGCTGTGTGAATAATAACTGTGTTAGCCCCGTGCCTGAGGGGCATCATCAGAGCTGTGTGAATAATAACAGCTGTGAACCCCGTGCGTGACGTGCATCATCAGAGCTGTGTGAATAATAACTGTCAGCCCCGTGCCTGAGGTGCATCATCAGAGCTGTGTGAATAATAACAGCTGTGAGCCCCGTGCTGAGGGGCATCATCAGAGCTGTGTGGATAATAACTGCGTCAGACCCGTGCCTGAGGTGCATCATAAGAGCTGTGTGAATAATAACAGGTGTGAGCCCCATGCCTGAGGTGCATCATCAGAGCTGTGTGAATAACAACTGCCGGCAGCCCCGTGCTGAGGTGCATCATCAGTGCTGTGTGAATATTAACTGCGTCAGCCCAGTGCTGATAGTAGGCACATACATGTTGGTTCCTTTTGGTGGTGGCTGATCTACTCCGTACACCTAAGATGTAGGTCTGAGGTCTAATTTCCTTGGGATAAGTAGACAATGCTGGTTTTGCAAGGATACTATTATATTATATTTATATGTATATTTACTTTTAGATTTATATGTGCAACGTATGGTCCTGATGATGGTCCTATGGATTATGTAAACCAACGGGGACCGAAACGTCGACGCTTGACATCTTTTTGCTTATGGATGTATCATCATTTGAATTTCTATTGATTGTATCATGAAAAGTAATTTCCAGAACATGGCATCGGTTTTCTCCATGTTATTAGCAAAAGTTGTCATATACTACTGTTAATTGATTTTGCAAATGTAGTAGTATTTTCTGTTGCCATATTGAACATTGGGTGTGAGAAAAAGAAAAATTATTCAAAAACATTATTTATAACAGAATAATAAAGAACAGTTTAATTCTGTTTCTTCCTTGCTTCTGTTAAACATTTGATCGCTTAGGTGACTAACTAATAATTTAAACATTAATGGTGTAATAATTCCTACAGGGACATTTTGTATTTTGTTATTTAATATACCCAGTCCCTTTGGGAATATTGGGTGTCTCTGTTTTGTATAACATTGTTAGCGCAGACGATTGTCTGCAAGGGCCCCTTTTTTAACGAAAGTGGTTGTTGTATATAGGTATCAGTCTACTTTGTTTGTTAATTGGATGTGGTTGTATTCATCTTTACTTATATTTTTGTGTTCTCATATGTACATATTTTTGTGTAGTGTCTGTTACTGTTAAAAATCTACCTATGTCTGAGAAAGAAACCCTCACTTATACGGACGACTATATAGCAAAGATAGCAGATGGTCCCTCATTGTTGGGGCCACAAAACACCGGCAATAGTCTTAATATCCAACAGTCAGCCGCACATAATACCTTAGAACGACTGCATAAGAAACTCATTAGGACAGAGTTACATGCAAAATTTCTGACAGATTGTCTGAGTAACAACATTATACCGATCGGACTACAAGTCCGTAATATTCCAGCAATATTTGTAGAGGACGAAGATTACAAAGTAGGTTTCAGTTTTGTCTCTAACGAATGCTCTAGGAGCTGGATGGTCCTGAGCATTGAGACAGCACTCAAACATATTGACAAACTTAAGCTGGAGATTGCAGAGCTAGAGAAACATATCCGGGAAGATACTACAGCCACGGATATTGATGAGTTTTTGAAAAAGCTAGACACCATAATTATTGATTTTCAAAGAAACAACATCCTAAAAAAGACTGAGAAATTACAAAAAGATTTGAAAAACTACTGTAGGGAACGTACATATCCCTATTTAAAGAAAGATTTTTTTCAGGCTACTGGTAATCAGACAAACTGGGCTCCTAAGCATACAACTTTCTCTGAGACCGGTTCCTCAAGTTCTGATGAGAGTGTAAATCGGGGTGGCAACTCCAATTACAGAGGAGGTAGAGGACATATTTCGCCCTCTTCTTTTTTAGGCAGGGGCCAACAGCAACAGAGAGGGCGGGCTCGGAACACCAGGAGAGGTTGGTACAGGAACCAATACACCCCGGGGTTCCGACAGACACGGAACAGTTATTACGAGTGTTAATTTCGGACCAACATATAGGTATGGATAATAATCAGAATTTAACAATTGTTCCCATCTTTAATCTTTCCTCTCATATGTGAAGCTCTAAGGAGATGGAGGTATTGAGTCACGGACTGTCCTTTGTTCCCACCAATACGAATGATCCTTTTATGACATGTGTAGAGATCTATAATTTCTTTAGAACGATACGTCTGAAGTATTTTTTTGCAAATACCCAAATAGCTCATGTGACTAACATCAGTGGTTTGAAATGTCCTTCAACCTTTTTTCCACCGACAAATATGATGCCAAAAGATCTTATCACTTTCGAAAATGTAGTGATGAATGAAATCCAACAAATGTTTCAAGACAAAAAATATGTCAAATAAAATTTTTCGAAAGAAGCAAAATTGGTTCTACAAACCCTTGCTAATAGAGATGATCATATAGTGAAACCCGCTGATAAGGGGGGTGGGATCATTGTACAAAATAAAACAGACTATGATAGTGAGGTGTTACGTCAACTAAACAATCCAACACATTACCAAAAATTGAGAGGGGACCCTACTATGAGAATACGGAGAGAGATTCGATCACTAACAACTGTAGGTGTAGAGGGGTTGTGGTTAAGCAAAACAGAGTTTACCTATATGAATAAAAATGACTATTCCATTCCGGCGTTTTACACGCTTCCAAAAATTCATAAGGATAGCCAAAGCCCGCCCGGTAGACCTATTATGGCAGGGTGCCAGTCTATACTCCAACCGTTAGCTGAATACGTAGACTACTTTCGAAAACCATTCGTCCCTCTGACTAGAGCATACACTCAAGATAGTAGAGATGTGATTGTGAAACTCGAAGGCCAACCATTTGATCCAGTTAGTGACATTTTGGTCACGATGGATATCAATAGCTTATATACAAGCTTTTCGCAAGAGGATGCTCTCTCAATAATAAGTGACATTCTGGAAACACGGATACGTCCACACCAGGTCCCCACGGAGTTTATAGTCCAATGTGCTAGGATTGCCCTAAATGAGAATTATTTTATCTTTGGAGCAGACTTCTATGGCCAACTCAAAGGAGTGGCCATGGGCGCCATTTTTGCGCCAGATGTAGCAAACCTTTATGTGGAAGCCTTCGAGGAAAGGGTGATATACAACAATAACCCCTACCTCGACAATTTACGCCACTATCTCCGATACATTGATGACGTTTGTCTAGTTTGGAATGGTACAGAAGAAGCACTACAAAGCTTTCATGAGTGGCTGAACCAACAGGATAGCAATTTACAATTCACATTAGAAAGTGACAGATCCTCCATTAACTTTCTAGATCTGTCCATTTACAATGACCACAACACTTTAGCTATGAGTCTTTACACCAAACCGACATCAAGGAATACCCTTTTGAAATATGATAGCCACCATCTGCGTAATTTACGCGATAACCTCCCTTTTGGGCAGTTTTTGCGCCTTCGGCGCAATTGCACCAAGAAGAATAATTATTTTCGCGAGGCTAAAATCCTACAATCTAAATTGGTGATGCGGTCATATCCCTGTAGATTGGTGAAACGCGCTTGGTATTACAATCGTGAAGCGCTATTGACAAAAAAAGAGGAGACTGATGTGACTGAGTTTGGCACCAAGCCCCTCACATGTGTCACTACGTTTGGTTCTGAGTCACATCAGATTAGGACTATTATTAATAACAATTGGCATTTGATCAGGAAAGTAGAACCTCATTTGACGCAACCTCGGTTTGCATTCAAAAGAGGTAGAAACTTAAGAGATTTCTTGGTTGGTGAAAGCCTATAAGGAGCCAGCGTCCAGCACGATACAATCACAGTGGGGTTTGCCACCAGTTACGGGTCATTACCCATGTGGTAACTGTGCGGCGTGTGCGACCACCAAGTCAATGAAAAGCTGTAAGGTGAATGAAAAATAAATTAAACTGTTCCATCATTCAAATTGTAACACTAAAAATGTTATTTATTGTATACAATGCCCTTGCATGTTGTCATATATAGGCAAGACCAAACAGGAAGTTAAAAAACGGGAATTACAGCATCAGTCCCCTATAAGGTGTAATGTTACAACTGCTCCTTTGGTAGAACATTATCAGCAGAAATTACATTTGCCTAATGAAATGCAATGGTTTGTAATTGATGTCATCAAGAGTAACAAACGTTACCATGGATCTGGATGTGTAACACTGTTGATAAAGGCTTGAATTCCTTGATTGAGTGGCATACTGTGGCCACCTTAGGATTTGGCAACTTTAGATTTTCGGCTTTCCTTGTGATTGTCTGTGATGAAAATTTATAGCGTGGCTATATTGTAATATTTTCCCATAGAGTAAGGTAGTCATTGAGGTTTGAGTGAGTGGCTTTTATATAGACCTTTGGTAGCGGGGACCCGTTCCAAGATGGCCGCCTAGATGACGAAGATACTGTTCACGGCATTTTATGACAACCATGTCCTGTGTTGAATTGTCCACCTTTGGTACGCTAATAGTATCTGTTATGACCGGCTGTTTGAGGGCAGTTTTCACTCGTAGAGGGCTCTCATTAACTTTACTAGCTTTAACAAGATGGCGCTATTTTTCATACGCATGACGCCATGACGCCTTCAGCGTATATACACGGAAGTGGCGGCATTCATTTCTCGAACGCGGCATTCGAGTGGGCAGTAACGGCGGTGCTCCCCCTACGTTATTAAGTAAGTGACATTGCTGGTCCTTAACCCCAAGTTGAATAACGAGGCTTTGGTCTTCTACGAGTGTACTTGTATAGAGTGCGTTGAGCCGGGCACTGATGGAAGTTTTTTGATTTATAGGTAACGTGCAAAGCTCCTCTCTTTGGGTGGCGTTCGGATTTCGACGTTTAGGACGATATAGGTGAAGATATTGCGACTTCATCTGTGAGTGCAGATTCTTAAGTGATTTACGCTGTTTAAATGCATTACATTTTTTGATAATTTAGAATGGGACAGCATGTCGTTGACATAGTGCTGTTGTTGGCTTCTTTTATTAGACAACAGGATATTGGAGTTTCAAATCTTAGGACTTCCGGCTGGACGTCTTTGGTAAGATTTTGTTAACTTAAAATCACAGATTTTAAGGCAGTAGGCACATGAGTGTTGGCTTCTTCTTCTTTTTGGTGGTGGTTGATCTATTTAATACACTGAGGGTATAGGTCACAGTTTTAATCTTAATTGTTTTGATAGTAGGCACATAAATGTTGGTTCCTTTTGGTGGTGGTTGATCTACTCCTTACACCTAGGATGTAGGTCTGAGGTCTAATTTCCTTGGGATAAGTAGACGATACTGGTTTTGCAAGGATACTATTATATTATATTTATATGTATATTTAATTTTAGATTTATATGTGCAACATATGGTCCTGATGATGGTCCTATGGATTATGTAAACCAACGGGGACCGAAACGTCAACGCTTGAGATCTTTTTGCTTATGGATGTATCTATTCTATTTCTATTGATTGTATCATGAAAAGTAATTTCCAGAACATGGCATCGGTTTTCTCCATGTTATTAGCAAAAGTTGTCATATACTACAGTTAATTGATTTTGCAAATGTAGTAGTATTTTCTGTTGCCATATTGTACATTGGGTGTGAGAAAAAGAAAAATTATTCAAAAACATTATTTATAACAGAATAATAAAGAACAGTTTAATTCTGTTTCTTCCTTGCTTCTGTTAAACATTTGATCGCTTAGGTGACTAACTAATAATTTAAACATTAATGGTGTAATAATTCCTACAGGGACATTTTGTATTTTGTTATTTGAGATGCATCATCAAAGCTGTGTGAATAATAACTGTGTCAGCCCCGTGCTCAGGTGCATCATCAGAGCTGTGTGAATAATAACAGCTGTGTGCCCGTGCCTGAGGTGCATCATCAGAGCTGTGTGAATAATAACCGCGTCAGCCCCGTGCGTGAGGTGCATCATCAGAGCTGTGTGAATAATAATTGTCAGCCCCGTGCATGAGGTGCATCATCAGAGCTGTGTGAATAATAATTGTCAGCCCCGTGCATGAGGTGCATCATCAGAGCTAAGTGAATAATAACAGCTGTGAGCAACAGCATACTCTTGCACACACTCTCACTGCTCACCAATTCAAAGTTTGCTAAAACGTTTATGCAACGCATTGTCATAAAATATGCCAATAACTCCAACTTTAATGCTGCGAGACCTATTGCATTGTAAATGCTTGTCCTTTCAAAAGCGTACCCTATAGGCCTCTGCATTTATGCCTAAATGATCTAAGATTATGTTCTTGATATCGTTGTATGGGGTGTCTCCTCCTGCGTTAGCGACTTGATAGGCGGCCTGCGCCTCGCCTGTTAACAAGGGCGCCTGAAAAAACAACCACCTATCCATAGGACACCCACATGCACTTGCAACTCTCTCAATATTTAAGAGGAATGCGTCGGAGTCCTCACCGGGTATATATTTTTTAAGCGATATTCCGGAGGGGTGAGGCGTGGCACCACGAGGAGGGATTACAGGATGGCCCTCAGTAAACAGCTTTTGCAGTCCTTCTGTTTAGGCCGCCATTGTATCCTTAAAGGTGTCATGGTCAGCCTGGGCTGACGTCATTTGACGTTCTACTGCCCATTCCAATTTTTCTTGGCCCTTCACCAAATGTTGTATCAGGGACTCCATCTTTGATATGCACATGGGCTGACTTATGCCCACATTCTCCACCAGTGTTAGCGGGTCTGGATGGAAGGACACAACACTTCGATGTGTTAGGTAGGGCTTTATTTTATTTTGGAAAGATCGTCTACTGTGTCTTTCTCTAGAGGCCAGGATGTTGGTATAGGCGACTTTCTTCTTTTCTTATGGAGTCTTCTGAATGTCCCGCTCTTCTTTGCCTCTCGTCTTCCTCCTCCTTTAAGATGTGGCTCGGATGAAGGAGAGAGAGAAGCAGTCAGTGTCGGGTTCTGCTACGTGCTCTAGGGAAGGGGAAGTGAGGGGACACCTTCCAGCGAGTTTCAGTAGTGCTATACAGGCTAGTGGGTGTGAGTGAAGGGGAGGGGGCCGTGCAACACTCAGGGCTCCGATCAGTCCGTGTGCCCTATATGTCCGGTGCTTCCTGCCTCCCTACCCAGCCCAGGAACCTTTTGCATACCTGGTTTAGCCACGTTCCTCCTGGAGCGTGGCGAGATGTAGCGTGGTCTCGGCTTTCCCTCAGCGCTGCCGACTGCTTCTTGTTCTCCGAGTCTCACTGGATGCTCTGTACTCCTTCCCCTTGATCTTCGGCTGGCGTCTTGTTCTCTCCGCGTTCCTCGCTTGGCTTCCGCACGTCGGTGAAGGGATACACCTCTTTCAGGAGATCATCCGCTTTAGTTGGAGCTGACGGTGATGCGTCACACCTGGAGGAGGGACTGGCGTCTGTTGCTTCCCAGTTAAAGGGACAGTAACCGAGGTCTCCCGGGCTCTCTTCCTCCTCGTAGGATATTCGTCCTGCTGTTTGGGAAAATAAGGTGAAGAATCACGTGGAGTCTCCCACCAGTCCACAGTCTTTTGTCTCTCCTCCCCTGTACCCTCGGCTCTGCGACAGGTAGACTAAGGTTTGGGCCCATGGACTGGTTAACTTCAAAGAGGCCTACCCAATCACAAGCAGATGAAGCTAACCGGCACACCTGCATCCTTCTCCCCTCCCCGGTCCTGCCAGCCTGACATCTTCCACAGAGGGCCTCTTGACATCACAGTGTCAAATCCTGCTGGAGTGTCAAGACCTGATTGACTGGTTTGCTGGTTTTTTTTTAATGGCATTTGTGGTGCACGTAAAAGGAGGGAAGCAGAATGTCAAAACAAGATGGGTTTATCCACTGTCAAGTTGCTGAAAGCTCAGCTTTGTTCCACCAGACATCTGTCTCTTTGTTGGGGGTACAGGGACTGTCTAAACTGGATTTTAGTGCTAAATGTAAGAGGACACCAGAATTATAACACTCCCCACACACACCGTATGTGCCCAAGTTGTGGGTGGCCAAAGTTTGGCCATCTTGAAAATTCCCAAAATTGGTTGGGTTATTCCCGGGAACCTTTTCTCTATTGGTTAGGGCATCTCCAGGGGTCATAACCCCCCACTGGCTTGTGCCAGACTTCAATGTGATATCTTTAGGCATGCACTTCAGAACACTTCTGAACCTGAGGAAGAGCAGTAGAAAAATTAACCTGCTTTCTGCAACCTGAGAAGGACCTGCCCTCTGCCTTGAGCCCAAGACAAAAAAGAGCACTCCAAGTGTCTAAAGCTGACCTTCTTTTCAAGCTACAGGGATACAACAAGCTCCAAGAGGTCTTTCCTGCAACTGCCCAGCTCATCAGGGGCAACTCGATTGGACTTTGTCTGCCATCCTGTAAGTCTATAAGTGCCTCCCTTGAGGTCCTCTGGTTGCTTTAGAAGTGTACTCCATTGGTGAATTGGGACTTAAAGCACTGAAGTCAGAAGGCAAGCTCTTTGACCAGGATGAATCTGGTTAGTGTATCCGACTTGTGCACTGTTGCAGTCAGAGTCAAATTGCGCCTACGTCCTGTTCTACTGGGAGCATTGACTATCATTTCCAAATTGTGCTTTTTGGTTCTATTTGTACTTAAAATTAAAAAGAAATTCATGCCCTCTGTTACCCTTATTGGATGTTAGTCATTTTGGTGTTATTTTGTTTATTACATTTTACTTTACTTTTCAAATTCGTTTTGAGATTTTAATTGGTTTGCAATTCAACCTTATTACTGTTTTAGTACTGCACAAATACTTTATACATTACCGCTAAGTTAAGCCTGTCTGCTCTGTGCCATAGCTATGAGGGGGTTGAGCACAGGTTAATTTAGAGACGTTAGTGGTTCACCCTGATAGAGATAGTGATTATTACTTGAGGTGGGTACTTACTCTCCCTGAGCCAATAGCCCAATTTCTTACACTACTATTCCTTTCCATATCCTAGCAGTTATCCCTGCATGACATCATAAAGCTCTTTACCTCGTTAGTGCTGTATCCCTGCGAGGCTGAGGCCTCCCTTTTGCCAACAAGGGGAAGCAGGTGTAGAAGCAATGATCTGTGATGGGAGGCTTCTTTTTTATGGTTTTTAGAGAGCATTGCCACAGACGTAGGTTATACCTTAGGTATTATTCTAGCCAGACCTATAAAGGAATGCATTATTTTACAATATAATTTGGTTAATATGAATACCTTACTAATTCTTTCAAATTGTTTTCAATATTGTAGGTCGGTGGAATAAAGGATAAAGCACTGGCAGCTCACAGAGCAGGATTGAAGAGCATTATAATTCCTAAAAGAAATGAAAATGATTTAGAGGAGATTCCTGTAAATGTGAGAGGCGAGCTGAACTTTGTGATGGCAAGCTCCCTGGATGAAGTTCTAAATGCTGCTTTTGATGGTGGATTTCCTGTAAAGACTAGGCCAGACCTCTTGAATAGTAAACTGTAAGCAGGAGCCTGAAATGTAAAAACCACTGCAAATTAAGGTGATTCACTTACATTAGAAAATTCTTAAAATCAGATATTCAGAGCGCCTTGTTCTCGCTTATTTAAATGAAGGGACAAGTAGGGCTGGACAATTTTTTTTTTTAATTCACAGTGAGCGGGTGTTCAACATTGTGCAAATCCACTTGTTTTCAGTTGTTTCACAACTGCTTCCCGCAGATTAAAACAGAAGGCCCCACAATGAGGAATACAAGGAATGAGGAATATTTGTGCAATCTAGCAATGGTAATTCCATTACGTTAATTACACTACTAGTCCCCCGATAGTGCTTGATACTGTATGCAGAGCTTGCCTGCTAGAGTGCTAGGTGGATCTTATTGGCAGGTGCCAGACATAGGCTTCACTGCTGGGATATGTGCTTTTGGGAGCACTGTCATGGACCCCGGCATTGCAGTCTCCTAAATTAAATTCTAACTAAACTGTATTGCCTATTCCTTGATAGTGCCCCTAAAAGCAAGTGTTTTGGGCTTGTTTTTTCCCCACATGCGGAGCAACCCTAAGTCTGCTCACCAGGTGGAAAAATACAGACTAAATCTGCCTGCTTAGAAATTCTCCTGGTAATTTTGCTCAAATGTGGTGACGTCTTGTTCTCTCATTTTAGATGATTCCTGCTGATACATTAATGTACATGGCTTCAGGATTGCTAATTGGAAACATTGGTTTGGTGATACACATAACTATCCCATTGTTAAGCAAAAACAGAATAAAATATTGGAACTGTGAATTACATTAAAAAATAAAAGAAAAGATAATCAACCCCTCCTTTTTGATCTAATGAGTAGACAGTAGTAATACCTGCTGTATGTCAAATTTGGTGTTAAATATCATCTCAACTGCCCAGGCTGCAGCCCAACCAGCCAGCAAATGCCACTTTTGTGCACATTTGAGTACATTTAGTCCACATTATTATTCTCTTTATCTCTAGACCTTAGCTTCAACATGTCTGTGAGCAACTCAGTGAGAACATGCAGAACAAACACCAATATACTAACAGAGCATTTTGTTTCAATCAAGGATGTAGTCTTGTAGGTTACAAAAGGAGTAGGTTTATTAGGTTCAGATCAGGTTACAGGTAAATCAGGTAAAGCCCCACCGGGAGAAGCATCCTGCTGCTCAGCCTTTCTCAATCCAACTGTCAACTCATCCAAGCACAAACACTCTCAGCATTCCAACCATTCAATGACCTCACTCACTGGCTGAACGGCTGGGAACAATCAAGACTGTGGAGAGAATGCATAAGATAGCAAGAGGCCACAACACATCTCCCCCCATGAAACAACAAGAAATTCAGCAGGATGAAGGACGGCAAAACACCCTCCCACAAAACATCCAACAAAACTAAATACCACTCAACCGAAGCAAACAGAAGAGGTCAAACAACACTTTCTGCAATAACTTCAATTCTCCAATGGGATGTAAGATGGCAAAGTACACAGGCAATTACTACGTCCCACAAATTCACAATGCAAGAGTGCATACAGCCCAAAAACTGAACACAACTACCCGTTCCCTTCACAACAATACACTCTTAACAGGATAGCCCGTTACCCTCCATAACACAGCACTGAAACAGAAACAGGGGTTCTTCCTCACTTTACTCCATTAGGGTGTAAACACGTAACCTCATCACCATACGCCTAAACAGAACCAGGGTTTCACCTACCCTCTACTGCATAGGGATGTAACAATGTACCCATCCTCGTCGGCTCTATTACAATCAAGGATGTAGTTTTGTTTGTTACAAAAGAAGTTGGTTTATTAGGTTCAGATCAGGTTTCAGGTAATGCCTCACCAGGAGCAGCATCCTGCTGCTCAGCCCTTCTCAATCTAACTGTCCTCTCATCCAAGCACAAACACTCTCAACATTCCAACCATTCAATGACCTCACTCACTGGCTGAGCAGCAGGTAACATCAAGACTGTGGGGAGAATGCTTAAGATAGCAAGAGGCCACAACACATTTTTGTTCAAACATGATGGGTCATAAAGGCAATGGAAATTGAATCTAAATTACTTTAAGGAAGATGCTGCACGCAACAAACACATACATTCACATAGAACCTTGAATAAACACTCTGTGTGTCCTTTTGGGAACACTTTGGAACAGTAAATGCTCTGCATGGCCTTGCCCTCTGTTATTTAAGTACTGCAAACATCCATGAGGATCAAAGTTACCCATTTATATAAAGAAAAGACTACCAATCACTGAGTCTTAAATACAAATTGACAACATTGGATGTCACAATGCTTTACGTATTTATTATTCATGAATTCAGAGTCAGAGACTGCAAATATTGCTTAAAAGTAAGGGCAGTAGCACTGCTGTAGAATAAAACAAAGATAATAAACATGTAGTGGACATGCCTGTGGAGTAACAACTTTGATTTTAAATATACAGGTTAATAGCAATAAAAATGGGTGCTGCGATGGAAACATCTTTTGCTCCAACAAAGGCTCATTCAATGATGGGCTAGTGAATTTGTAATAGCGAAATTGTAGTAGATAATTGTTTGAGTGAATGTAATGAAATCTAAATGCAATATTAATCTCTCACATTAAATTAGGGAATACTCCATAACCTTGGCTGTCACAGTTCGTATCACAGTTAATCAGGACACCTACAAACTTCATTTAATTTATCCTAGATTACCATTGTATGATAAAGACAGCTAACATCTTATTACTTGCCAGCAGTGAACATCCTACATCCTTGATTTGTACTATCAGAAATGTTTCAAATGCAACACATCTGTTCTATAGAAAGTTGTGTACAAGCATCTAAGAACAGCTCACAACATTTTAGAGAAAGAGACCTCCCCCAAAAATGTAATCACTACTACATTCAAGATAGCAAAGGAGAGAAACCATGATGGAGGTTTGAACACAGGTCTGACAACATGGGTGTCATCAGAGTCAGAGATGACTATTACGATGATCATGAAATATAGCATATACAGTCTGGTAGAAATAGACACATTCTGAGAAGGCATCGGACAAACCTGATGAATGGAGAAGACGCAAGAGAGGCAATATTAAAAGATCTTCTGTAAAAGAGTGATTTTGAGAACAAATACATCAGTAATCAAATCAGGTAGTATACAGAGGCTGCCACAGATGTCTGATCTACAACAAGTAGTTTGAGACTACACAGCAGTAGGAAGCACCAATCTATGAAAAGTCATGTAAATGATTGCCTGTATGGAAAACACCTGGTGGGATGCACCACATCTAAACTGAGAAATAATTCTGTAACATACTCTGACAATAACCACCAAGGAGTTAGTTACAAAGTAGCTGAATATTTTTATGGAGCTCATTGAAGTAACCAAAAAGATTCTATCAAAAAAGTGAATAGGTGATGGTTTTTATAATTTTTAATTTTTAACTATTTCAGAAGTGGTACTAGGCTCTCTCTTAAGCATGGAAAGATGGGAGCACAATGTGCTTGTTAAAATACCCCTCACACACTAAAAAACCGTTAGTGTCATGCTTCATCATAGGGGTCTTCCCACCCCTATAACGGGACGGGGCGTGCTACGACCAGACGGACTACGCGGGAGCACTTAAATTGTGACAGAGGCTATGTGTGGGTGCATGGGTATCAGTGAAAGTGTAGGGACCTAACACTAGTGAGTGTGAAAAAAGATACAAAATTCCCTGGCTTAGTAGAAAAACATAATTTTATTAACTTCTCTAGCTGGGAACGTTAAGAAGGGGTTGTGTGGTAGAGCATTAGCTGCTACCTAGTCGACATGTTTCGTAAGCAGTCCCCTACTGCTTACTCATCAGGACCAAATAGCGATCCCTACTTGTAAATACTCAGTTCTATGAAGTTGTGCCTACTGTCCTACAAACAAATCAGCAAAAATAAGCTGGCTGTTTGGGCTTCGGGGCATGAGTTGGCCCAGGTGAAGCAAAAAAATAATGCAATAGGTATGAAAAAATGACCAATGTGGTCTCTGTAGGAGAAAAGGGAAGAGAGAAACCAACATAAATGCGTAAATAAGCATTATAATCTGAATGAGAATACAGACAGAAAATTGTATACCACACTAGGGGAGAAACCGCCTTATATATCTGAAAGCGATTGTATTCCTACATGAGGATCAACAGATAGGTGTTTTACGTCTCTCGACATCAGCTATCTGTCGCTAAAGACGTATAGTGGCCTCACACTATGGGTTCCACTATCATCTCATCACACACACCGACAATCATGACTCCATGCATTTCCAACGAACTAGCACTTAAAAGGGAAAAGGGGGGGACCCTCCTTCGCAATATTTTTGGGAAACGGTAAGCGTTTCGATCAACTCAAAACCTTTGTCAGAGAAATCAATACATACTTATCTCAATAATTGTCATAGCCCCATGAGTTAGCAGGCGAGGGGTATTCTGCGCAGTTTACTGTGAAGAACAAAACCTCGTGTTAATTATTCAAACATCAGCGAGATTTTTGTTTGCTTGTTATGCCCCTATGACCCGTTTTTTAAGACTCGAGGTCAGAGTCTGTTACTCACATGTCTGCCAGAAAAAGAAATCATTGTTCCTACCCCCGTGCTTCTCCGAGGATTGCCGGGCTCAAGTGTCCGTTTGTTATTAAAAGCCCTGCATATCCGCATTGTCATCTGTACGGGTGCCGCCTACTGCGTAACGCTGGAGCGCTAACTTTCCAACATGGCCGCCCATTTTCGGCGCGGTCAGAGTGCAAAAGCGGAAGTCTTTCCGCGATGTCTATTGTCATTGTTTAGAATTTGTTCAAGGATTAGTAAACTATACACTCGTTAGATTCGGTTGGAAACGCAATTGCATTTACATTTAATCCATTATTTGTGGGGTCACAAAATATTGTTTATACTGATGCAAATAATTTTGTCCTATTATTAAATTGTAATCGTTATTTGCAAAAGGAATCTCCAAGTGGCGGCCTCCACCATCTGATGCCAAAAGCTGAAAAGGGGAGAAGCAAAACGGGAGTAATATCCGTGAAAGATGATAATCTGAGACTGAACAGGCAAAGGTGCCATTACAACTGGCTCCAGGGTATGTCGTCGTTCAGCCCATTCTTGTGTGACTGAATGCGGAACACCCACCTCTGTTCCTTTTCCAACAGAAATCTTTCATTACTGACCAGTTCTATTACAGTCCATGTGATTTCCTCCGGTTTGTGATTCTTTTCAAGGAAATGGTTCGTGAGCTTGGTACTTGATTTCCTGCATTTTATAGTGCTCTTGTGTTCACCTATCCTGACCTTCACTGCCCTGCTTGTCATCCCCACATATTCAAGTTGACAGGGACAGGTGATCAGATATATGACATTCGCACTATTACAGTTACTGAAACATCTCTGTTCCCAGACGGTGCCATTGTTAAAAGTTATTTTTTTGCTTTTCTTCGTCAGACCACAGACCCTGCACCCTCCACATGGATAGTGACCTTGAACGAAATTGGTGTCTCTTTAAGTGCTCCCGCGTAGTCCGTCTGGTCGTAGCACGCCCCGTCCCGTTATAGGGGCGGGAAGACCCCTATGATGAAGCATGACACTAACGGTTTTTTAGTGTGTGAGGGGTATTTTAACAAGCACATTGTGCTCCCATCTTTCCATGCTTAAGAGAGAGCCTAGTACCACTTCTGAAATAGTTAAAAATTATAAAAACCATCACCTATTCACTTTTTTGATAGAATCTTTTTGGTTATACAAGTCCTGCTCTGGAGGGTGATTCTGTCAGTACCTCTACGCTTCTCTTTTTGGTTTGGGCTCATTGAAGTAATGCAGATTGTTAAACTTATGTGACATTGACATGATAAAGAAAAATAAAAGATGTGGTAAATGAGTTGCGATTAATAAGAAGATAAGTAAGATTAATTGTAGAGGTGAATTTAGTGGTGCCCAATAACCTGAGTAAGGATGACAGCTAAAATGAAGCCAAATAAAGAAAAATGTGTAAAAGTAAATTGTCAGCCATCCAAAAACATAAGGTTAATTCACAAAAATATGAGCTGATGTACTCTTGAATTGAGCCCACTGGCAAATATTGCATATTTACAAATAAAATATAACAACCTAGAAAGTGCCATGAGACATAAAGATATGAAATGCAGCTTTGTGAATTGATGCCTCATAAAAGTGAGACCAAATGCTTATGCCATCTTTTAAAGAACTTTTACAACAAGAATACAAGTTATGACCCTTCTGTCAGGACTGTTATTTTTTAATCAAACGTATACAGTAACCATAATGATCATAAATTGGAATGTTAATAATCCAAAGCAGCAGTTATTACCCCGGGTTCCACAACCCTTCTGGGGTCTGTGATACCTATTCAGCGAGTCTGCAAATTTTTAGAAAATCAAATCATCTTAGAACATTAATAAAGTATAAATACATACAAATGTTGAACATTTGGAGAAAAAACCCTATAAATGTGAAGGAGTTTGAAATTTATGGCTAAAAAGTAAGTTGGTATCCTTCTCTAGATTCATTGTAGCAGCACAAGTACAGCAAACAGGATTTAGTACGGATAATTGATGGCTTCAGTTGAAACCCTGTGGTATAAGCTGACTAAAAGAGTATGCATTCGGAGCAATAAAAGACAGTGATATGCTAAAGTCTACCAGATCGCTTTGTCTTTTAAAAATAAAATTAAATTTTGAAAAGCTCAAAACTTACAATTAAAATTTCTAATGCGTTTGTTTACTAAATTAAATATTTCTTAATTTTCATACTTTCTCTTTCTTTGATGTATATTTGTTTTTGTAATTTTGTGTGTTATTTTAAGGTTCAAATCGTAGAAATTACTTTGGGGCAGGGGGGTTCCAGAGTCCAGTAGTAATTCAGTAGGAGTCCACTAAAGTCAAAAAGTTGACAACGACTGAACTGAAGCCACCAAAGAATGTTTTTAAAAAAGTATAATATATGATGTTAAGGTAAGTCAATGTGATAAGACATAAAATGTTGGTTTAATTGTGAAATCCCGAGGATAGTCTTAAAGAATGATATACAGTATATTGGAAATGAACTATTACTGTCTGAATAAAAGAATGTCAGGAAATAACAGTCAGTTTGGATTAATGAGAAGGGCTGATTGTCAATAACAAGAGCATACTTATTATTTACCTTGATTATAATTCAGTGTTGGATATCAAAAAGAGAGAGAGAGGAACAAGAAGGCTATTTCCCTTCCCTGAGAAATGTATATGCAATCAAGAAGAACTCGCTAGTGTTAGGGAGCAAGATTAACTGTGTAGTTTGTCAGGGAAAGAAAATCTTTTTCTTATGAAAGCCCTCATCTACCAACCTAGTTGGTGGCATGCTTCCTCATCGGGCCCCACCCGTGGCACCGAGCATTCCCAGGTGTGCTACGCCGCGGAGCCTTTTTGGGGGGAAGTGAGTGTGCTGTGAATGTGTGCGAGTGTGAGTTAAAAACTGTCCTCGCGTCCCATTACCCACGGGGGTTGTTTAATGAGTGGGCCTTGGCAGTAATAAAAACAAGGCGGCGGATGTGTGGAGATAACAATGGTCTCCGACATCCATTGTGGTTGAAATGTTTCAGCCAGGCCTTGAAACTGATCTGGCTTTTTTCAGGACCTAATGTGTATACAGTGTGTGGTCAAAATAAAGTTTAAATGACCAATTATGTGCTGCACTCGCTAAGGTGTACTATGGGTAGAGGGTAGTACCCTCCCAAGATTAACCTGTAAGGAAGAAAAGAAAAGTTGAGACAAGACAAACAGACACACAGTTTACACGTTAGCTGCTGTTATGCATGTTTGGTTTTCTGCACTCAATGCTGTCGTGTTCGTGTAATACTCGGAAAATAGCGATTGGTGCGATATCGAATGTGGCGGTTTAGGGTTTTACCGGGTTATGCGTTATTAAGTGGTGAAATTCAATTGCGGAATCTAACAGCGCAACAAAAAGTTAATGAAAAGTTACTGGTGCCCATGAGTATAGGGCTCTTACTCTTGTGATTTACAAGGTAAACCTCATGAGTATCCGGCAACAGGGTCTGGCTGAACATCACACTCTGGTAGGTATAAAAAAGACACGTGCAGGGTACTCTGTACTGTGCTCTGTGCCGTACTCTGTGTGTGCTCTGCCCCGTGCTCTGTACCGTACTCTGTACTGTGCTCTGTACCTCCCCGAGCACGGGCTGCTTGGTCATTGGCTGTCAACTGTCAACGCTCCAAACCAGGAAGTGTACTGGAGGTTCCTGGTGGGCTACTTGGCTCCCAGGGACCCCCAGTATGCAAGGGGAATTAGTTCCACCTCTGCAAACGTGCAGGGGGCTGCGTCTGCAAGGCAGCCCCCTGGCGCATACTGGAGGTTCCTGGTGGGCTAGTTGGCCCCCAGGGACACCCAGTATGCAAGGGGACTTAATCCCCCAACTTAGAACACGCTACAGGGCGCGTTTGCACAGTGGTGAAGGTAGGGGGCGGGGCTTGAGGCGATGTGCGTGCAAACATGCCCTGTGGCGCGTTTTAAGTTGGGGAATTAATTCCTCTTCAATCCAGAGGTCCCCTAGGGGGCAACTAGTCCAACAGGTATCTCCAGTAAGCACCACAGAGCTGTGTTGCGGAGTGTTGTAAAAGGGGGCGTGCCCTCTGAACACCTCTCTGCAACACAGCTCCCTGGCGCATACTGGAGGTACCTGGTGGGCTAGTTGGATCACAGGAGACCTCAGGATTGAAGAGGAATTAATTCCCCAACCTTAAACGCGCCACAGGGCGTGTTTGCACACATGTTACCTCAGGCCCCGCCCCCTTCCTTCATTATTGAGCAAAATATTCCTGTAAAATCAGCCGAATGTGTGGAGTTTTGGAACTTTAAAAAATTCCTCAAAAATCAGCCGAACTACGACTTCCGATTTACTCACCTGTGATCAGGAGAGACCTCAGTGCTGCATCTTTCAGCCCACTACTGATCCTGAAAAGTAATTATAACCATACTTAAAGTAACTTGAATTTCCTTCCTCAGTCTAACATTGACTGGTTTCAATTGGAAATTTTTCTAAGTGTGGAGTTTTGGAACTTAAAAAAAATTCCTCTAAAATCAGCCGAACTACGAATTTCGATTTACTCACCTGTTAGCAGGAGAGACCTCAGTGCTGCATCTTTCAGCCCACTACTGATCCTGAAAAGTAATTCCAACCATACTTACAGTAACTTCAATTTCCTTCCATAGGCTAACATTGACTGGTTTCACTTGGAAATTTTTCTAAGTGTGGAGTTTTGGAACTTAAAAAAAATTCTCAAAAATTAGCCGAACTACGAATTCCGGGTTACTCACCTGTTATCAGGAGATACCTCAGTGCTGCACCTTTCAGCTCACTACTATTCCTGAAAAATAAATTTAACTGTACTTACCAGTAACTTGAATTTCCTTCCATAGGATATCATTGCCTGCTATATAAAATATATAAATTAAAAAAATATTAAATTAAAAAAATAAATATTACAATTTCAATATTTTTACAAATATTTTTTCAATTATTATTAAAAATATGTAATGTAATTTAAAAAATAAAATATCTCAAAATAAATACTTTAAAATAATGTAGTAAATTAGTATGAAAAAAATAACAATACTTTTAAAAATTATCATTTACAAAACCTTTTAAATTCACTGAAAAAACCATAGGTTTCAGCCACGTTATAGTTAGGAATTAGCATTTAAAAAACCTTTGAAATTCACTGAAAAAACCATAGGTTTCAGCCACGTTATAGTTAGGAATTAGCATTTAAAAAACCTTAAAAATTCACTGAAAAAACCATAGGCTTCACACATGTTATAGTTAGATGGACATTTCACTCATACAAAACCATTCAAATTCCCCCGTTATAGTTAGTTCAGCTAACTATAACTCGCGCGCCCGCAATGCACTGCTGATGACGTCACATATTACATCACTCATGACATGGTCAATTACATCACTCATGACATCACTGATGACATCTCAAATGACATCACTAATGTCACAGTGAATATATATATATATATATATATATATATATATATATATATATATATATATATATATATATTACCTACTGGCGGTCGCCAGTAGGTAGTTATAGTTAGGACCTAGTTTCCATAGGAAATCCACAACATTCTATTTGGAATAACTTTGGCGCTGGTGGACGAATCTTAGCAAAATCCTGCAAGAAAATGGTCGGCTCCACTCTGCTCCTTCCCTGAAAGTTTGGGGGTGATTCGTGAAGCAGGGGCCGAGAAAAAAGGGTGTCCCAAAACTTGCTTTCCCCATGCAGTTTTCCATAGGACCTTTAGCCAGGGCTACAGCCCAAACGGCTGAACGAAATTATACCAAATTTGGCAAAAAGGTAGAGTTTGGTTCGCAGATTGTGCTTTTTGTTAAATGGTGTAAATCCGTTCAGTAGTTCCTGAGAAAATCATAGTGATATCTAGAGACGATGTACTGTACGTGTACCGAAAACCGTACAATTATGAGCACGAGCTGCATGTTGATTGGATGTCAACTGTCTGTTAACACTCCAAACCAGGAAGTGTTGGCAGCCATCTTGTGCCTCTGTAGAACCGAGTCTCAATTTTAAATAAAAAATCGCGGGGTACGCGTATGGTACGCGTACACAGTGGAAAAGGGGAAAAAAACTAGATGTCCGTTTTATTCTTAATTAGCCCCCGGGGGGCCAAATCCCGGGGGCAATTTTTTTCCATAATGGGAGTCTTGTAAGGTCCCCCGAGCCCCAGGGAACGCCACTCCCCGGGGCTTTATTTTGAAGTATGCGGGGGAGCCCACTCCCCCGCCCACTCGCCCCGGGGACCGCCACCTTCCTGGGGCAGTAATATGTAAAAATTATCTTCCAGCCCCGGGGCTTTTTAATGTTGGGAGGGGGTCGCGCGGCCCCCCTCCTGGAGCCCTTGATGGCCCTGGGGACCACAACCTCCCAGGGCCGGCTCCTGCAGTGTCCCGGGGGGGTCTACCCCTGGGACACTGCTGTTTGCTATGGTAGGGCGGGAGCGTCGCGGCTCCCACTTTACCACAGCAAACCGCTTTCCTATTTGAAAGAGAGAGCAAGTTAATCTGCTCTCTCTTTCAAGTAGGAAAGCAGATTGCTTTTCGTCAGAGTTAGCAGCATGTAAGCTGCTCTCTCTGACAAAGCAATGCCGGCTCTCGAAGGACGTGGTGAGCCTACTGGGACTGTGGCGGCATTGGGGCTAAAAAAAAACAGTTCTTTTCAGAACTAACTTTACTGGTCAAAAAAGAGCTATATTTCTATGATAGTATGTAAAACTTTCTGGGTTTTTTTGTGCACCAGTTGTACTCTCTACGCATGCGCATCCTCGTTTCCAAGCCCACGTTTCTTTCTTTTTCTTCAAGTTCGCCAAGCAAAGCTCTCCTTATTTCAGGTATTAAATTTGGTGCTTTCTTTTCCCGGGCCGCGTGTCTCATCCGCTGCTATACTTTTGTAATACATTAATAATCATATTGTATCTATATTTATTTGAAACGTATTGCTGAGGCGCCAAACGTTGATTACATACTCCGTCCACCGCCATTTTAGTAGTTTTCCTCTGTTATTTTTATTATACCTGTTACTTTCATTTTACCCTCCGCCTATCTTCTCTGATCCATGAGATTTCCTGCCACAGACACCACGGTGTTTGTTCTTGGCCTCCGATGTTATCAGACTTGGTCACACGCATACCTAAAAACTAATTTGAAGCACGTCAGCCATTGCCATTACAACGCGTGTCCGTCACCACAAAGCCATTACTATGCTTATGCCTTTATCATGCATGGTAAATGTATACTAGTTGCAAAAGCAGGCATGGTAAAGCCGTATGCGTTCTAATGGCTTCGTGGTGACGATCACTCGTGCTTATGACCGCGTTGTAATGGCTGTTTCCCCCCAATGGACACACTGCAGCAACCGGGTCTGGGCGTCGTGGACTACAGGGCTCTAGGCGGAGGACCACGCAGTCCCTCTCATACAATATAGAAATCTTTGGGGCCTGATTGTTTCCGTGGTTTGAAGGGCGTCATTGAGGCCCACGCACTTAATTTTGTAGGGGGATAGGTTTGCACGGGAAATTGTCGAAAGAGATTTGTAAATGTGGTACACATTGTTTTGTTTTACTTTGATTTCTTTTCTATGTTGTAGTCCATCCAGAAAAAATATAACTTATTGTACAGTCAGTACTTTTCAACCCTACTCTTGAACATCTAACTATAGTACTTCAAATTATAAATATTATTTTTATTGTGGACCGTCACCCCCTCAAAGTATGTCGTTTTTTTCATTAACTATTAAAACAACAATAACTGTAAATGTAACTTAATGATAACAATATAATAAACAACTAGAAAAATAAGTTAAATAAAACAATATTATAAACAAATTATGATGTGATCTCCAAAATACGTACGATATGTAATCTGCAAAATAAAAAAGAAAATTAGAATTTAAAATATGTAGATGTGACTAAATGAGGTGAAACATTCCAAGTCAAGGTGTGCCGGGTACATTTCACTTCAGTTATAGTCCCGCGTTCAAGTGGTGTCTATATAGAAGTGTCTACTGAGTTACTGACACAAAAGTGGCACAACGGGATTGTAAATACGCCTATTTATTTCTAATGCATTTAATTGGAGGCATTGTATATCTATGCCGCTGTGCTTACCTTGTATAAACACTGCGGCCATCAGAGTTCACAACTTGAATTTAACTCTGCTTCTACACGTCAAAGTATATTCAATATGTTGCAGAGAATTCCATTGCTGTTGCTCGATATGCCGTGATTGCTTCTGAAGGATGTTTGGTGAAGCAAACAAAAGGACATTTGATTAATCACCGTAAACTGAGTTGCGAAACTCCTGACAAAAGGGAATTTTAATGTGAGTTCTTAATATTGCGTACCTAGTCTGTTGCACCCCGTTGACTCACAGAGTTTGGAGTTGAGAGTTTTTCTTGAAAAGTCAGACGCAGATTTAGAAGCTCCTTGCGCCACTTTTCCCATGTTAAAAGTGACACAAAAGTGGCGCAATAAGCTTGTAGATCTGTTCCTCAGATTGTTGTAACCTATCTGTTGTCACTGCTCTGAGGTAATTTTACATTTCTACACAGTCAAGCTGCTGCACACTACCCACTCTCTCCTTGCACAGATAATTTGTTGTTGTTTTGGAAACAAGTTTCTTTGCTCACCTAGTGCCATAGACATGATTAAAAGAGGGTGCTCTACGTCTCGAAGCAGGCTTCACTGTAGCCAACAGAGTTCACCACTTAAACTCAGGTAAGGTTCTATACGGCACAGTGGAGACAGCAGCGTCCATAACTGTAAAAACGATGTGAGAGACAGTAAGAAAGAGAGAGATAAAAGGACATTAAAACGTGGAAGAGGCACAGACGATGGGCGGGGGGCTGAAGCCCCGTTAGCCTAATGGGTATTGCGCGCCTGCTGCATACTACATATTCTCTCTTTTCACAGATAACTCGTCGTTGTTTTGGAAACAAGTTTCTTTGCTCACCTTGTGCCATTGACGTCATTCAAAGAGGGTGCACTATGTGTCCAATAGGCTTCTCAGTCGATGTTACAGTGGCCACGCATCATCACAGAATACACGAACGTAGAGGTTTGTAGGTTTCTTTTTGCGGGGGCTTTGTCAATTTGTAAAACGCAACCTGTAAGATAAAAAGGTAGTTAACATTGTGTGTAATTTTTTTATGAAACGAGAGACGAAATAAGAGAGTGACTGAAAACAATACTCGCAGCTCACCTTTTAGTGACCGATGTTTTTCACCACGTGCCGGACATAATGCATCCTGAAGCTCTACATCTAAAAGATAATAAAAGAAAGATGTTATGATTGGTAATTGTTACCATATTAATTTGGAGTTAGATAACATCGCGCTTTTATACCTGTTCCTTCTCTCATTTCTACGAACTATTTGTATTGGTAATATTCCAGACATTCCAGTTATAAAAACGTTCATGCTATTGGGAAAAAAATGTTGGGAAATGGGGCAGCGCGGCTCCGGGACACTGCGGGAGCTGACCCTGAGGCGTGGCAGTCTCCAGAACCTTCGACGGCTCTGGGCATAGGGTCACGCACTCTACCTCATACAATGCACTAAAAAAGAAGACAAAGTGATGAGAGATGATTTGTGACGGGTTTAGGTTGAGAGCCTGGATAATCATTAAATGGGGTCTGGCAGTGAAGTGCGTACTTATTCTGGAACAAGCCTTTCGGGGTCTTCCTTCCTTGAATCCAACAAATCCCTCGACCCTTCACAGTCAGGCTTCCGAGCCAAAGACAGCACGGAGACCGCCCTCATCGCAGCAACAGACGACATTCGAACTCTACTGGACAACGGAGAAACAGCTGCCCTCATCCTACTTGACCTCTCCGCAGCCTTCGACACAGTCTGTCATAGCACCCTTATACAACGCCTCAGCAACGTCGGAATACAAGGAAAAGCATTGGACTGGATCATCTCTTTCCTCGCCGGAAGAACCCAGAGAGTCCGCCTCCCCCCTTTTAGATCAGAGGCCACCGAAGTCATCTGCGGCGTACCACAAGGATCATCCCTAAGTCCCACTCTCTTCAACGTATACATGAGTCCCCTCGCATCCATCGCGCGCCAACATAACCTCAACATCATCTCCTACGCAGACGACACCCAGCTGATCCTTTCCCTCACCAAAGACCCAAACACCGCCAAAACCAACCTACACGAAGGGATGAAAGAAGTAGCCGAGTGGATGAAGAACAGCCGTTTTAAACTGAACTCTGACAAAACGGAAGTCCTCATCTTAGGATCATCCCCCTCCGCCTGGGACGACTCATGGTGGCCACCGGCCCTGGGAATCGCACCCATACCAACGGACCACGCACGCAACCTGGGCTTCATCCTGGACTCCTCCCTCTCGATGACCAGACAAATCAACGCCGTCTCATCATCATGCTTCAACATCCTACGTATGCTCAAAAAAATCTTCCGTTGGATCCCCACCGAAACAAGAAAGACGGTCACCCATGCACTGGTCACAAGCCGACTGGATTACGGAAACACCCTTTATGCCGGAACCACAGCCAAACTACAGAAAAAACTCCAACGCATCCAAAACGCCTCAGCCAGACTCATCCTAGACATCCACCGCCAAGCTCACATCTCCGGGCACCTGAAAGACCTCCACTGGCTCCCCGTCAACAAGAGAATAACGTTCCGTCTCCTCACCCACGCACACAAAGCCCTCTACGAACTAGGACCCGAATACCTCAACACGCGCCTGTCCTTTTACACCCCCACCCGCCAACTACGATCGACCAATCAAGCCCTCGCCGCAATTCCACGCATCCAAAGATCCACTATGGGGGGAAGATCCTTCTCCTACTTAGCGGCCAAGACCTGGAATTCTCTCCCCACCTACCTCCGCCTTACACAGAACCACCTCTCCTTCAGAAAACAACTAAAAACTTGGATATTCGACAAGTAAAGTACCCCCCCTCCCTCAAGCGCCTTGAGACCCTCTGGGTGAGTAGTGCGCTATACAAATTTTAAACTTGAACTTGCAAAAGCAAGTCATCTTTAATAATTCCCTCTCGCTCGTGTACATGCCAAAATATCTGATTTACTCGTATGTTAAAAACAAAAACTTTTAACACCTGTTTTGGATTGGTTGTGAAGCATTATAAGAAAACGTATTAGCGACCAATCCCTTTCTGACTTTCTTTTTTCTGTGTGACGTTATGATACAGTCACCATGTATGTAGCCAATTTTGTGACACATTTTATTTTACAATGCGTTTCAACAACTAGTTGTGGTAGGGTGCTTTTAACTTAAACTGTGTACTCTGCTTACGAGTTTGTTGACTGTAAAAGTATTTAATTTTTTTTATTTTCTATTCTATCATAATTGTACTGACTTTTCTTCTTTAGCGTGCAGTACTATATTGTTTTATAAAAATGTATACCTCTTTAAACCATCTTTGAAAGAAAAATACTCATATTTTAAAAATATTTTTATTGAGTCTTTTATATTCATCATATGGGTGAAATGCAGAAATGCTTTTACATTCATTGGTATCACGCGCTCCATCACATTCATTTTATTTTATCATAAGCACTCACTTCTTATGTTTACATTATATAAGTGTTGGCAGCCATCTTGTGCCTCGGTAAAACCGAGTCACAAGAAAGCAGTGAAAGAACTGCAAAAAACACACGAAGGGGGCAGGGTAGAAACATACTGATCACCTAGGTCTGCTCAGGGGGTCCCACATGGATCGTTAGGTCCAAAAGTCTTTTTTTTTTCAATCGCGGGGTACTCGTTTTGGGCGGGGAAAATACACGAAGCCCGCTTTATTGTTAATTAGCCTCCGGGGGGGCTCTTTCAAATAGGAAAGAAGATTGCTTTTCGTCAGAGAGAGCAGTATGTATGCTGCGCAGCATGTAAGCTGCTCTCTGTGACGAAAAGCAATGCCGGCTCCCGAAGGATGTGGGGAGCCGGCTGGGACCGTGGGGGCCTTGGGGCTCCTCCCATGGTCCCCAACATTATATTTGAGCCCTGGGGGATGGGGTCCCCGGGGATTATAAAAAATGAGTGATAGAGGTTATTTTTCTTTTACGGTAGATTTACCATACGCATACCATGCACGTATGGACGACGTACAGTGCGAAGTCTGGAAGTCGTCCCATAAGCGTACCTAAGCAAGAAAAAGAAAAACATTTTTCAGATATTCATGAAGTGTATGTGTTTAGATGTTGGGTGGCTCTAAAAAGAGCCCTTGTGTTTATTGGGAGATTTTAGTACCTACAAGTAAGTATCAATGCAGTGTCTAAAGTTCAAGAGGAAGACTCTGTTCCCCTCATGTGTAAAATGTACACCGTCTCTCCTATAGATGTCATGCATATTGAAACGCAGATTGTTGTGGTAGATGGACCCCATTCTATAGTCTCGGAGAAAGGCAGAAACAGATGTATTCACATGTTTCCTAGCTTTCTCAATCTGTGGACAATAGTGGTTGGACCAGTTCCATTTCTGCCTTTGGCATATATTAGAATAGACAAAGGCAGTTTTGGGGAAAAGTGTCATCAATTGTCCAAAGTTGTCCTTCATAAGCATTTCCATACCTATCCCTGTCAAAGTGCCTAGGTCATTGCCACCACAGTGCACAATTATGAGGTCAGGGTGTTGGAGATGCAAAAAGGATTTCACCAATTGCATCAATTGGTGGCACTTTAACCCTCTCTGTCCAATCCATTTAATGTCTATGTTTGGTAAACCTAGGTTTTTGTGATTTCCTTTCTGTTCTGCTTACCTTTGGCTCCAGAAAATATAGCTGTGTCCCACAATTCGCACTCTAAGCATCTTTTAGAGAGGTCTGGAAGCACTTGGATGGTCTCTGTAAATCAAATGGCAGTTTGAAAAATAAGATTTTTCTAAAATGGTGGATAAGATGCAGTTTTGAAAAAAGCAAAGAAATGATTGGATGTTTGAAGATATTTTACACAGAAAACTAGGGTGCAATTATCTGTTTTTTAAAAGCCTGAAATGTATTGGTTAAGAAAAAGTGATAGAAAAGAACGTTACTTAAGATAAGCTGGTATATTGACAAGTCAAGCACACTTGCTGTTTTGATTTGCAACATTGTTTGATGACCTTTTCACCTGTGTCCTCAGCTAGGTGTTTCCTGAAGTGTTTCTATGGTAACTGGCAGGATGTGGAATGGGGGTAGGGTTAAACGTTTTGTCAGTTGGAAAAGGTTCAAAAGTTCAAGCAATAGAAAATTGTGTTTAATTTTGATTTAATGTGGGAATAAATGTGATTTGTTATTTATTTGAATTTGTGTGTAGAGTGACAGGAAAAGTTTGCTATTTGCTATAGGACTTCCTGACCCCCTAGGGCTTCTCTGTCTTTCAAGTAGGAAAGCAGATTGCTTTTCGTCAGAGAGAGCAGAATGTAAGCTGCTCTCTCTGACAAAAAGCAATGCCGGCTCCCGAAGGACGCAGGGAGCTGGCTGGGATCGTGGGGGCTTTAGGCTCCCCCCACGGTCCCCAACGTTATATTTGAGCCCCGGGGAATGGGGTCCCCGGGGATTATAAAAAATTGGGTTTTTTTACAGTAGATTTACCGTACGCGTACCATGCATGTATGGACGACGTACAGTGCGAATTTTGTAAGTCGTCCCATAAGCGTCCATAAGCAAGAAAAAATCAATTAAAAATATATAGTTTTTCAGATATCTATCAAGTTTATGTGTTTATATGTTGGTTGGTTCTAATGAGACATTTTCTCTTTATTGGTACTTATAAGTTAGTGCTTATGTATAGTGTAAATTTGTTGAGGAGCAGTGCTGAACTTTTGACCTTTGTTGACGGTTGACTTTTGCATGATCTGTTGGGGGTAGGGTGGAAAGTTATGTCAGTTGGAAAGGTTTGAAATGTTGAACCAATAGAAATTTGTGTTTTGAATTAATGTGTGAAGGATTTTGATTTGTTATTTACATGTATATATGTGTAAATTGAGAGGGAAATGTGCCATTTCTTGGTTCTGCTGCAAACACTGAACTAGAGAGGTTCTGTATAAGAATATCTACTGTGTGAGTGGCATTCTTCTTAACATAAAAATCAATTTCAAAGGTGAGTTGATAAGTTGTAAGGGAATATATGTGTAAATTTTGTTTTTAGTAAGATTAATGTATTCTCTGCATTTGGATAACTATTATGATAAAATCATTTGTTAAGTTAATTTGTTTAGTGAGTCACCTTTGTGCAATAAAGTGCAGTACTAAAAAATGTAGAATGTGTGCAGTCACTTTTCAGTTGTTGAGTAGTTAATAGTGTTGGTTGTTTAGAATTAGGCTTGTGTTCTAAATCTACAATTTTGCTGTCAGTATACATACACTTTTTGTTGTTATATTCCTCTGTCTCTCCTCATATTCCTTCTATCTCCTCATTTTCCTGCGTCTCTGTTCATACTTCATCTTTCTCTTCATACTCCCTGATCTGTCCTCTTACTCTTCCCTCTCTCCCTTCATACACTCTGGGGCAGATTTACAAGCCCCTTGTGCGTCTTTGTTGTTCTATTGTGTTACTTTTTTTGATGTAATGTTGGCAAAAGTAATGTAGTAAATTGCATATGTATTTGCAAAATGAGTCAGGGTTGTTCACTGAAATGTAGTAGTTATATACATGGAATGTGTATAGTTACTTAAACGTTTTCCACCGTAAATGGGTTTTGGTATAATGCATGGTCTCATATTTTTTTGTCTAATATCACACTGAGTCTATTTCAAATCTTCCATAACAGCCAAGGAAAACATACCTTTTTGGAGGGGTGCGATACAGGGTTGTAGCTAAATCTATCCGACTACTATGCCGTATATTCCATCCCTAAATAATATATTTCTCAGTTCCAACTTTTCCGGTCATTTCCATGCAGAGCCAAGCCAACGAGCCTGGAAATGTCTGTCATGCAAATCACACCGCATCACCTAAAATATGATAAAATTGAACATGCTATGTTTATACAGCTCGTATTCTGAAAGCACCAATTTGAATGCGTTTTCATATATGATCATGTAGAAAGAGGGAATTGATGAAATAGAATAATTGCATAAGATGACACCGTTTGTTTAAGCATGGAAGCCCGGGTTATGACTGATTATAACTTTAGCTCCACAGTACTCTACAGAAAGAAGGTGGAAGAGTCACTGCATTGTTTGCATTGCTTACGGGGCACGTGACACCCTGTTGCTTCACTCCCCTCTACCTGCCCACCCGACCTCTCTGGACGTTCCAGCTGCAGGAGAGGGGGCTCTCAGCCCCTGCAGGCTTCTGCTGTCTACCGGTCCCTTTCTCCAGTGCTTTCAATGGAGAATTTGCAGTGTATGTACTTGCTGTCCCAGTGCTTTCAATGGAGAATTTGCAGTGTATGTACTTGCTGTAAGCTCAACCGCTTGCAGTGCTTGCCTTATCAATAGCGCAGAGTTTTATATAGCGCAAACTAGACCCGAACTGAATCGGGTATCAGAGCGCTTTACATAGCAACAGTTATGTTACATGAGGACACGCATTCATTTTAGGCACGGGGAGATTAAGTGATTTGCCCAGAATCACAGGAGGTTTTTGGCGCCGTTACCGAGACTCGAACCCAGATCCCCAGGTCCGAGGTCGAGCGCCCTAGCCATTAGGCCAACTCCTCTCCCTATAACATTGCTGTGCTCCTTAGAAATCCCAGCCCCCTTTTCCTGCATTGAAGGCGGGTAGGCGCTCCGTATCTCCCGATAGTTACTCCCCAGAATATATGGCACTATCTGTCCCACTGAAGTTATAAAACCGGCGGTGGCTTTAAAGCGTCATTACTTGTTTCATCTGGAGTATCGCTGATACTGCCCAACTGAATGACACCTTTTGAACCACTTTGCAATATGTGCATTAACATCAGAACACATCGCCCAAACATAAACACCACAGCAATTAACTATATTTTATTGCCTTGTACTGTATTTAAACACAGAGGTGCAAGATATCCGCATCTGTGGGAGCAAGGTCAGTAAGGGGTAGGGATACAGTTAGAAACAACTGTAAACGTAAGGTTAAGCACAAGCTCCTGTAGCGGATGCCTTAGCCCTCTTAGCTACCAAACTATGTCTGTGTGTGTGTATCTGTGTGTCTGTGTATCTCTGTGTGTCAGTCTGTGTGTGCGTGTCTGTCTCTGTGTGTGCGTCTCTCTTTATGTATATGCCTCTTTTTCTGTGTTTCCGGTTCTGTGTCTGTGTGCATGTCTCTATGTTGTGTGCACATCTCTGTCTCTGTGTGTGCTATTTGATGTGTCCGCGTTTCTGTATCTGTGTCTATATGCGTGTTTCTGTCTCTTGGTGCACATCTCTATGTCGGTGTGCGTGTCTTTATCTGCATGTATTTTTCTGTGTGTGTGTTTCTATCTCTGTGTGTGCGTCTCTATATGTGCATTTGTCTCTGTGAGTACGTCTCTTCTTTGTGTGTGCATCTTTGTTTCTATGTGTGTGTGTGCGTGCATGTCTATACATGTGTCAGTCTCTATGTGTGCGTCACTGTCTGTTCTTCTCTGTGTGTATGTTTCTATGTGCGTGTCTGTCTCTTTGTGTGCGTTTGTGTGTGTTTGTCTCTGTGTGTATCCGTGCATGTGTCTCTCTGTATGTTTGTTTCTGTGTATATGTCTACTGTTAGCCTCACTGGCAATGTAAACATGGCATGGGAACGCTATAATACACATACTTACTCCACAGATACGTACAAACCTGCCATTCCTTAACACACACAGTACACAAACCAGTAAACATATCCAGCTAAATAAAAAGAATGCCAAATTTTCTAAATGCGAGACCTGTTGCATTGCAAATGCTTGTTGTTATATTCTCATGTGTACTCATAGTGCCCTTCTTTGTGTTTATATTTCCCTGTGTTTCCTCATATTGCTCCTGTCTCCTTATTTTCTTCCCTCTCTTTTCATACTTCATGTTTCTCTTCATACTCCCTGTTCTCTCCTCTTTCTCCTTTTGTGGATTTACAAGGCCCTTTGTTGTTTTATTATGTCATTTTTTATGATGTAATGTTGGTAGAAATAATGTAGTAAATTGTATATGCATTTGCAAAATGAGTCACGGTTGTTCATTGAAATGTACTAGTTATATACATAGAATGTGTATAGTCACTTAAACGTTTTACAGTAGTAAATGTGTTATGGTATAATGCATGGTCTCATTTTTTGTGTGTAATATCACGCTGTACATCTGTGTACATTAAGGAATTATATTCGCCCCTTTTTCCATATTTTCTACACTCTCTTGTCATACTCCCTCCTCTCTCTTACTCCTTCCTCTCTCATCATACTACCTCCTTTTTCTTGTATTCTCCTCTCTTCTTATACTTTTCTTTTCTCTTCATACTTGCTCCTCTTTTTGCATACTTCCCCTACTCTTTATTTTCTTTCTTGTCTACGCAACGATACCTGTATATTATTTATCGGAGCGACTACATTCTGCTAAAATCAACTGTTTGGCAAATTCCTACCTGAAGTCTGCAAGATCGACTGTTGACTCGTCGACTCGGAGTCGGACCGTGTCCGGGTCGGAGGCAGAGCCTTAGCGCAACTTGCTGGTGTGAATCACAACCCGGCTGGAGTTCGCCTTTGGGATCACCGGATGACGTTGATGGGCTCGGGCAGCTCCATTACCCGCGTTGCTTGAGGCCCCGAGTGCTGCGTGCTGGAGGTCGCCTCAGACTCCAGGACTGTGGAGGTGAGCCTCGGTGCACGGCTCGCTGAACTCCTCCTCGACCCTCCTTTTCTTTCGTGCTACCAAGGTCCCCCCCCCCTGATGTGCTACCGCGGCTGACGGCTTCTGGGCTGGTCGCTCTCGTGCTCCTGCCCTGAGCGTGCTCCTGCCCTGAGCTGTGCCGGCTCCCTCCGAGCAGTGGACCGATTCCTGCGGGGTTTCTGGGCTGGTCGCTCTCGTGCTCCTGTCCTGAACTGTGCCGGCTCCCCCCGAGCAGTGGACCGATTCCTGCGGGGCTTCTGGGCTGGCCGCTCTCGTGCTCCTGCCCTGAGCTGTGCCGGCTCCCCCCGAGCAGTGGTCCGATTCCTGCGGGACGTTCGGGGCCGTCCGCCTCCTGAGGCTACGACTCGCAGCTTTACACCCGGAGCCTCTGTCCCTGAGTTCCATCAACGCTGAGGGAGCCTTCGGGGCACAGGCTGTGTTCGTGACTCTCTTGCTCCTATCCTCCCCCTCCCTCATGCTGCGGCCACTTCCCCGACCGCTGTGGTTCGTGATCTCGCTGATCCTGGGATTTTGATTCCTGGTCCCGCCGGCTGCTTGAGATTCGATTCTGCCCTAGCAGGTTGCCTTTGTCTCAGATGTGACGTGCTTGGGCCCCTCGCGGAATTTGATGATAACTGTTTGCAACTTGTCATGAGGCTGAAAAAAAAAAGATTTGTTTTTATTTTTATTTTATTTTATTTGACTTTTTCTAACTCTTTGATTTGCTTCACTCTGGGATTGATCGTCCATTTCTCGTCATGGCTCTGACTGGGTAGGCTGGTTCCCCTTGTGATTTCAGACGGGAGGTGACCATTTTCTCTCTTAATTCATGAGCTAGGTTTACGCGGCCTCCATTTTGCCTTTAGTTTCTTGTTGTTGTTGTTGTTCACTTGCCCTAGACATTGAGAAAGGACTCGCTCCTCCTCCAAAAGCGGCGGCCATCTTTGAAGAGAGCCCGGATTACGATTTGCACGTTTAACTCCAGCCTGCCATCTCGTCACCTTAAATTACATTCTTCTCTCTCCGTAATATTCCCCCTTTTCCTAACTCCTCCTTCTATTCCTCTTAGTTGTTCTTTTCCTAGATTGTCCTTTATGTATTTATTTACTCGGT
This sequence comes from Lissotriton helveticus, assembly GCF_964261635.1. Classification (NCBI taxonomy): domain Eukaryota; kingdom Metazoa; phylum Chordata; class Amphibia; order Caudata; family Salamandridae; genus Lissotriton; species Lissotriton helveticus. Next base: position 288,499,032 of record NC_136073.1, read on the forward strand.
TAGCCACTCATCACCCCACTCCTCTTCTCACTTATCCCCCATCTCCCTCAGTATCCTCACTTTATATCATATCTATATATTTTTTATCTATATATTTTCTACCTGTGACTTTTTCCCTACCCCCTACTTGACTGTCCCTTGACCTGCACTCTCTACCATGTTTCTTTGTGCTCCTTACTGACCTAGTATTGGGTTTGGTTGTTATTTCATTGTGGTTTACTTCATTCCCCTCACTAATTTTGCGTTCAGTTTTTGCACTTTATTGCTGCCTGTGTTTTTACTCAACAATCACCGCTACTTATTCCCCATCACCAATAAATATCTTATCTTTAACCTCCACTATCACTCTTACTCCGCTTTACATCTTATTACTCCCTTCATGCTTACTATCACTCTTACTCCGCTTTACATCTTATTACTCCCTTCATGCTTACTGAACTCTTCTGTCACTGTTTTCTTCTTCATTTCCTTCCTATCTTTATTATTCACTTTTATTTAACTAATTACTGTTTTGTATCCTATTCATTAAGTCTATTATACCGCATTTTATCTTTATTGTTTTACACCTATTTTGCTCTCATTTTGTTATCATGTTAGACTTGCTATTGTAATGTAACGCCTCCTAATTCTTTTATTGCTATCTGGAATGCTCATTGCACTTTTTACCATTTCACGTCATTTATTATTTTACGTCATTATGTATAACTACTATTTTTATCCGATTTACTAATCTACTCTACCTATCATATTCTATAACATTTCTATCTATACTGTTTTATACTTATTCTGCTCTCAATTTGATATCATGTCAGATATGCTTCTTATTGTGACGCTTCCTAAGTCTTTTTATGGCTAACAGGATTGCTCATTGTGTTATATGTTATTTATTATTATTTTTGTTGTCATTATTTATGCCATGATATTCCTTTGCTCAGTCCACCATCACTTATGTTCATTGTAATCATGTCCCATGTAACTGCTCAGATTGCTCTCTATGTCTAATCCTACTATCACCCTTGCCTTTGTTCCCTTACTGTATAACATTGCCCAGGACATTGTTCCATTCCATAATACCTCGGAATACTAGTTCACTCGCATTCCAGTGTGCTTCTCCGCTCCCCCCCCCATTTCTCTCAACCATGCCCCCTCTCACTCTTCCACCTCCTGCCCCATCCCCCCTTATCTCCAAATTTGGCCCAAACTCTTGGTCCATCATCTACCCACCTCATCTCTCTAAACATGGTAAAAAAAAACTTAAACACAAACTTATCTGCCTCCACCCTGAAACTTTATTCGCTGACCACCATAACAGCCTTAACTCCTCTCTTGTCACCAATCTCATCTTCTTCACCAAACGCCCGTCTAAATGGAAAAGCATATTCCTAGGTCACTTCCTAATCTCCAACTCACGCAACATCCCCTACGGTTTTAAACTCTCCACCAAACCATCTTCTTCCTTTCCCGGGGAAATAGACATATCCATCTTCAAATCGGGAACCATACTCATCCAAGCCTCTGAAAAACACCTTGACATCTTTGAACAACACTTCAACGCCTTACCACAGCCCCTCTTAAACTACTCGAATCTTGACCACCAATACCCCCCTCCCCTAGACTCACCGCCCCCCCTTCCTCCCATACCACTAATATCTTGTCTCTCCGAAATACCTCAACTTTTAATTTCTACATCCGCCCCAATTGCCCCTTACCCAATATCACCTCCTATGGATGCCCCCCCGTCATCCACAACTTCTAATGATCTACTTATTAGCAGTGTATCCCCAACCACCACACTATCTCCTGACCCTGCGCTCTCATCTCATCTCACCCTAGAGCCATTATCCCCCATCCAACCCTCTTCACCTTCACCTCTTATGTCTGACCCTACCCAACACACAATCCCCACATCCCCCATAATTTCTCTCTCCTCTTCTTCGCTCCCTACTGTTTCGACACCTCCTATTAACACTCCATCCCAAACCATATCACTATCCCTGAACACGGTCTCCGGACACCTGCTACCGCGTGATTCATCACCCACCCTAACAACCACGCCCCTCTTCCCTCTTCTCCTTGACACTCCTCAACTCCTTCCACCCCTATCTACCCTCACTGCTCCCCTCTTCTCATCTCATCTTCCCAATTCGGTATGCTCTGTTACACAATCATCTCCTTCCAACCTCCCCTCTATCACCCCCCCTCCCTTCAACATCTCTGACATCCAAACTACAGTACTCCCCACATCACACCCATCCTCTACCCTCACCTCTCCCCCCCATCACCTTTTCCTCTGTCACCCTGCTCCGCTACACACACCTCTTCCTTCAACCTCACCACCAACATCTCCCCTCCTCTTAACACTTCTTACATCCAAACAACTCAACCTCCCTACCCCACATCCCCCTCGTCTCCTACACCCACATCTCCCCCCACAAACACGGTCCCCCCGCACTCATCAACTCACACTCTAGCCTCCCCGTACATTGAACCTGCCCTTGGGTCCCTCATCGTAGAACTCTCCTCCCTTAGAAGCGACATCACACTCCTTTCAAAAACTATCTCCTCACTCTATAATATCCTCCTCAATACACCTACACAATGCCGGCCTAACTCTATCATCGGCAATAACACCCCTCATTCCTACAACCATGTAACCTACACACTACCATCTCAACCCTCTCAAATCGTGTCTCCACTCAAATCCTCTCATCCACAACCTAGTACTCTACCATATAACTCAGAAGCTAAAACTTCCTCTAATCTAACTATTGCTCCACCCCCATCCACTAATGCTCACACTCCCTCGATTTTACCTATCTCCCCACCACCACCGTCGTACTTTTTACCCCTCAGTCATAAATCCTCTATCCCGGTTCTCATAGGAAACAGAAATCTCCCCCCTCCTCCTTCCTCACCCAGACTTCCTCAACAACTTAAAGCTATCCCCCCTTGCCCCCCCTCCCAACCATCTGAACCCACTACCAAATGTTACTTGATGAGGAACTGCCGATCCACGTCCTACCCGACACATATATCGTCTATTCCAACTCTTTTAGGAACAAGCAATCCCTCGCCTCCTCCCTCCTCCCCAGACCTCCCCAACTACTTATACAGATCCCCATCTGTCCCCCCTCTCCTCCACCAATAACCACCCCCCTTTGCTGCATGCTGATAAATTGTAGATCTGCCTCCTGTCACGCCACGGAGATTGCTGAAACTATCCTCAGTGATGACATTGACATTGCTGTCCTAACTGAAACATGGCTCACACCCCACTCCAACGCCATCCTTGACTTGCTTATCCCCCCTGGCTATGATATCATCAGAAAAGACCGAATCGAACAAACAGGCGGTGGACTCGCCCTAATTTTCAAAGCTGATCTTAACATCTCACTAGGCAATCCTCAAGACCCCTCATCCTTTGAATACCTCTGCGCCGATCTCAACATACCTGACTCCCCCTCTACCCGGTTACACGTCATCTACCACCCCCCAGGTAACAACATTCCCTTTACGGTAGAATTGACTGACCTTATCATTCAATCTTCTCTCTCCCATTCTAATAACATCTTCCTTGGTGATTATAACATCCATTGGAACAATAAGGCTGATCCTGCTGTCATCCAACTTAATAATACAATGGACATCACCAATATGTCCCAACTCTGCCTCTCTCCCACACATAACAAAGGTGCCACCCTTGATGCCATTATAACGACCAATGATCTAGCCTCCCTCACAAATATTTTTCCCGGTTGACTGGTCTGACCACTACCTCATCCTTTTCACCTTGATCAAAAATACCTCTCGACCAGCACCCACCAACATACTACCCAAAAAATCCTCACGCAACCTTCGACGCAGTCCTCCCGGTGAACTCGAAATAACAATTAAGGCTCACTTAGACCTACCACCTCTCTCTGACAGCACCAATGACCTAACCAACCATTATAACAACTCTATTCGTGAAGCCTGAGACAAAATTGCTCTTATCAAACTTAAACAACAAAAAAATATACCCCCTAAGACCTGGTTCAATCCTGAACTTAATAATGAAAGGCGGTCACTTAGACATTGTGAACGGGTCTGGAGATCTCACCCTACTGTGGAGAATCTCTCTATTCTTAGGAATGCTCGTGCCCAATACAAAAAACACATATTTAAAGATAAAGCCTCCTTTCTACGATCTCAGCTTGATCGAGCCAGAAACCGCCCTAGAGAACTTTTCAATATTGTAAAAAAACAAACATCCACTGGCCCTCCTAAAATTTTAGCATCTACAGACAAATGCGAAGAAATAGCTAGCTTCTTCATGAACAAAATCAACACGATTGAACTATCCTTCTCTTCCCTCCTTCTCGCACCCCAACCTACCACTACCCTACACACTCTTCCATACACTCATAAGTCAACGTCGATCTCATCTTTCACTTCGCCTAATACCTCCGATTCCCTACCTGATCTACTCCTGCATAAAACCCTTCATACAACAAACTCTCCCGCTAAAAACAACGCCTCCTGGAATGATTTTAGCCCAGTATCTGAATCTTTGATCACTAATATCATGGCCAATCTTAAACCTTCTGCACACTCCAAAGATCCTCTCCCCGCCACATTAGCCCAAGAATTCAAATCCACCATCACCCCTATTTGGTCTAAAATTATCAACTCCTCTCTCTCCACAGTCCCTGCATCCCTCCAACTTGGCCAAATTACGCCCATTCCCAAAAACTCCACTGCGGACCCTAATGATCCAAACAACCTTCGTCCCGATTCTAACCTTCCTTTCCTCTCCAAAGCCCTCGAAAAATGTGTCTTAATGCAACTTGAGAAACACATTATCTCATTCAACCTCCTTGATGTCTTCCAGTCCGGCTTCAGAAAGGGTTGCAGCACTGAAACTGCTATGCTTAATGTCATGGATGATATTCACCGTTCCCTTGACAAAGGTGAATCCTCCATACTTATCCTTCTTGACCTCTCAGCTGCATTTGACACCGTTCACCACCCTACCCTTCTCAACTCCCTCAAAGATCGATTCGGCTTTGAAGGCACGGTACTCAAATGGTTCTCCTCATTCCTCCAAAACAGATCCCAACAAATCAAACTTAGCCATTTCCTCTCCAAACCTCAACCTGTTACACTTGGAGTTCCCCAAGGTTCCATCCTCTCCCCCACCCTATTCAATCTGTTCATGGAACCACTCACCCTCATCCTCAAACACGCTAATATCAGTTACCATCTCTATGCTGATGACACGCAACTATACTACAAGATCAAATCTCACAAAGACATCCTTCACCTAAACGAGACACTGACTAAAATTCAAAGCTGGTTCCATCTGAACCATCTCAAATTAAATCCCAAAAAAACTGAAATCATTATCTTCTCCCCCAAAAACAATCCTCTTCCCATCCAACTCTGGGTAAAGGACATCAATGCACTTAACTGCACTCTCTCCACCTCTAATACTGTTAAGTCCCTTGGCATCAGTATTGACCAAAATCTCAAACTCGTCCCCCACATCAAAAATGCCTCCAAAAGCGCTCTTCTAACCCTTCTCCACCTCAAAAAACTCAAACCTTTCATTCCAGCAGAAGATTTCAAACTTGTTGTCCAGTCACTGGTCCTCTCCAGGATCGACTATGGCAACGCCACTTTGGCTGGCACTCCTAAAATCCATCTTGCCCCAATAAAATCTGTCCTCCACCTTGCAGCTAGACTCATCTCCGACTGCAGAAAATTTGATCACATCTCCCCCATCCTCAAAAATCTCAAGTGGCTTCCAATAGAAGGAAGATCCACATACAAAATTGCCTGCATCACTCACAAAGCTCTTCACCAAAACTCCCCTTCCTACCTTGCAATTAAACTTCAGAAAGCAGGTTGCTCCAGATCCCTGAGAAGCACTAACTCACTTATCCTGATCCCACCCAGACTTAAACATCAAAAGACCCAATCCTGTGCGTTCTCTGGTAACGCTCCCACAATCTGGAATTCCCTCCCAAAGGATATCCGATGCAACCCTTCCTACCATCTCTTCAAAAAAGAACTTAAAATATTGCTTCTCAACAAATACTGGGGTATCTAATGTCACGGACCCTTTACATGCCCACTGTATCGTAATACTTGTAGTTTGACACCATCCCTGCTAACTCCTCTCTCTCTCATACTATGCTCTCCCCTCCCTCCTCCGCTATACCCTTGCCCTCTCTATCTCTCCCTCACTTCACTTCCATCTCTCCCCTCCCTTCTTTATTTTTATACTTTTCAATTTATATGTCCATACTCCTCTAATGCACTTGACTTGTTTGATCTCACTGTTCAATGTTTGCTTTTACCTTCCTTGTAAAGCGCTCTGATACTCTCGGGTCCAGCAGCGCTATATAAAACCTTTGAAATAAATATTCACCCCTGTCCTCATAGGTCTTACCGTCTCCTCATAGTACTCCCTCTCTCCTTATACACTAAGTCTTCCCTTATATTTGTCTCCACATTTCTCTCTCTCTCTCTCTTTATATTCCTTCCTCTTTCTTCATATATACTCCTCTTCTTATATTCTTTCTTTTTATTCTTGCTCTTCTTTGCACATACTCCCTATTCTTTTCTCATACTTTTCTTTTTCTTCTCATATTCCCCTCTCTGCTCACACTTTCTCTCTCTTTTCTTATATTCCCCACTCTCTACTGATATTGCCCTCTTTTCTTATTGTCACATTCCTCTCCACTTTCTCCCCCGTCCTTATTCTCCCCTGTTTTCATATTCTCTTCTCTCTTCTCTTACTTCTCCATGTCTCCTCATACTACTGCTTTTTTCTTATATTCCCCTTTGTCCTATACTCCTTCTCTGTGTTCATATTTTCCTGTTTCTCCTTATATTCCTTTTATTTTTTCATTTTCTGTTCTCTCTGTTTATACTTCTTCTTTCTGTTCATAGTGCTTTCTCTCTTGTCTTACTCCTCCTTGACTCCCTGCATACACTTTGCAGCACTTTTCTCATACTCCCCGTCTTTTCATACTGACCTCTCTCTTTATATTTGTTTCTCTTGTCATACTCCTGCCTCTTTCTTCATACACTTTTCACTCTTCATAATCCCCCATCTGTTTATACACCTTCTTTTCTTCTCATACTGTATTCTCTGTTATTGTACACCCCTTTTCTCCTTATGCTCCACTTTTCCTAACATTCTCCGTGCTCTGTTCTGGTACTCTTCTCTCTCTCCTTATTACGCCTCTTTCCACATATTCCTTCTTTTCTCTTTATATAACTTCTCTCTCTTCTTATACTGCCCCCTCTCTCCTCACACTCTCTTTCTTTCTTCTTATACTCTTCCTTCTCTCCTCATACTTCCACCGTTCTCCTCATACTCTCCCTTACCTCTTCATACTTTCCAGTCTGTTCATACTTCCTTTATCTCTTTATATTGCAGTGTCTGCTTATACTCCCCTTTCTCCTCATATTTTCCCTTGTCTCATACTTCTTCTTCTTTTGTTGTAAGTCCTTCTATTTTCATAGTCCCACCTTTGTCCTCATAATCCTCCTTCTCTTCTTAGTAATATAATAGTATATTTCATATATTTTTTTTTGCAATGTTAAATATATTTTTTATAATATATTCTATTTATCAACACTGAAAAAAATTCATCATGCCTACAAAAGCTCAAAAGAGGAAACGACGAAAGAAAGGTGTTTATTTAAAGAGACGTCATCCACAAGAATTGCATTAAGAACAATGTGTTAACAAAAAGAAAAAAAGTCCTGGTAAGAGAACGAAGACTTTTCTGAGGAAAATATTAAACACTAAGAGTAGTGTGCACAAGTGAAAAATACTATAAGTGTATCTACAACGAAAAAGAATAAGAAGAATAAAGAGAACAATCATGGAAAATCATCTTCTGAAAAAACAGTGTATAGTAAAAGGAGGAAAAGCCTATTTAGGGAAATTTGGAAAAAAATGTTTTATAATAGAGTTGTGTCGAATTTAATTAAGGAAGTGAAGAAATGTAAACAAAAAAACAGCATTTTATAAGAAGAAAACTATAGAAAATCTAGTTGAGAACGCTTTCGAATTGAAAAAAAAATATTTGTTTTAGTAATCAATAGAATTCGATCACTAGATAAGCCAATCCATTTAATGAAGGCCAAAAGTAAGTGGAGAAGAGTAATTAACAGAAGTAATTTTTCAGAGGTTTTTTTGGGTGAATGGAAACATGGTTCAAGTTCTGAGCCTTTTTTTAATGAAGAGAGTTATCTTCAGAGTAGTGATTTGTTGCATGCAGTTAACACTAGTGGTCGTGCTTATGAGGTTAGAAATGGTTGTCCTATTGAGAAAGAGAAAATTGTTCCTAGAAATGCAGAAGAGATGTTAGCTGATGAAGTTTTAGGGAGACGTCCTAAAGCTCCAGTGTACCCTTGGAATTGTAGTAATATTTGTAGTGTACGTCAAGAATCTATTGATTTGTTTACGCAATTTCTTACGTAACTATACTAAGAAAAGTGTTAAACAAAAGATTAAGATGTTGCAAGGACTAGACCCTTGCAGAGTGAAAGAAAATACTGGTTTGCAAGGTAATTCTCTGGCTTGACTTTCTAAAAAAGTATGTCGAAGTGTTTTTCACCATTTCAGGATGTTAGCAGTTCATCATACTCAAATGAGGAAATTAGTCAGAAGATTGTACTATGTAAAAAGCCCAGCACTAATGTAAAAAAAGTTGAACAGTGCTCTTTTGTGTGGATCTGTATCAGATGTAACGAATGTTTGTGATGAAATTCAGGTTAGTTACTTTGGTCCTCAGGAAGACAGTGCAGAAACTGAGATATTAATAGAAGAAAATGTGGAAGAGAATGTACAATGTTGTACTGTAGAAAATTTTGAGCAAGAAATTACAAAGTTTAAGGTGATTTCAGGTGAAAGGCCTAATTATTCTTGTATCTGTTGTCGACGAACTCATTATAAAAATCAGACCAGGACTGTTGATCTGTATTTAAAAAGTGAAAAGGAAAATAATAATGAGTGGAAGGATTTTGCAACTTATTTGTTGGTAGAGAATTGTTTTGATTTGGGTTCTGATCAGCGTATTTGTAAATATTGGTATAACAAATTAGATGAGAACAAAATGCCTGCTAGAGCTGTGCATAATAATCTTGAGTTGGTAAATATTCCTTCTGAACTGATGGATTTAAATACCTACGAGTCTATTCTTATTCAATGTGTGCATCCATTTCAGGCTATTGTTCGTATGGAGCCTAAGACAGGAAAATTACCTCCTTCAGATTTACAGAGAGGATTAAAGGGAAGAGTTGTATATTTGCCTCTAGATTTAAAGAAAAATATTGAAACAATTGGTGTAGAAAATGTAGAAGATGAACCATTAGTTATTCTTGTTAATGGCGTTCCTACTAAGAGTAAGAAAATCTGGCAAGAATTAGTGGATGTTAGGAAAGTGAAAAAGGCAACGTTGTATCTGGTAAAAAATAATCAATATTATAAAAATGTGTATGTGAGAGAAGAAGAAATAACTGTAGAAGAAGATAGTGACTCGCTGTTGGACCTGGCCCTTTTTTTGGCAGGTTCACCCGAAACTTTTTGCTTTTTCCTGGCCTATTTCTGTAACCTGGTGTTGGTGATTTTAGGTCTCTGCGCATTTTTTTTACTGAGGTACAGTGTAAAGTGCGTGAGCTCCCTGTTTGTGTGAGAGTGACCTGCCCTCCCATAGGAATGCATGGGGAATATGTGTGACCATGGTAGTTCCTGATGTGTGGGGAGTGCAGAGTCGAGTTTGGTATGTGCGGACTCGTGAGATTAAATGCTGCGTAATGATGTATGCGGCATGAATGTGTCTAGTGTGGAAGTGCCACTTCTAGACATGGGTGTGTGTGTGTAGCGAGTGTGCTGGCACGTGATTGGCTGGAGCCTGGCTCCAGGAGTCTGGATGGGTCTGCCCAGTGGTGAGTGTTGAGATTAGAATGCTAATGTGAGGGGAGGGGGTGCACCTGGGACCTGAATAGGGCTGGGCTTTCCCTACACAATGCTGGCTCCACCCCCTGTGGTGCGTCTGATGACCCTAGCCTGACTAGTGAATGGGAGGGGTGGCTGAGCTCATCAAGGGGGCTCCCAAACCAGCTGCGCCTGGTTTTTCCCCCACCCTTCACCTTTAGACAAAGGAATTCACTGTATAAAAAGGGGCTGTGTCCCCTTACAAAATGTTCTTGTTTCTGACTTGAATCCTGCCAGGGGCGTGCTGCTGCTTGGTCCCAGGGGAAGGCTTGCCTCCCTGGGCCCTGCCCAGCCCCTGGATTACTGATGGACACTGTTGCTGGGGGCCCTTTTCTTCCTTTAGGGGTCTTCTCTTGGGGGCTTGACGGTCTCTGTGCCCCCCTGGCGCCTGGGAAGCGCTGTATCCTCATTTGTCTCTTTTATTGGGGGCACCTGGCTCCTGAGGGCTGCATTTACGTGCAGCGTGGGAGGCTACCCCGCTTATTTTGTTATTCACGAGGAGAAGCCTACCCTGCCTTTGGCCCGTGTTGTTGGTGTCCTAATTGAGCGGGTAAACTGTACGGGGGTTGTGTGGAATGCACACCTGTTCATTCCTGCTAATTCAAAGTTCATCATGACGTACTCCAATATGCGTGCTACTTTAGTTGCAGTGTCATGCCCATGAGACACTGAAATAGTTCACGACAAGGAAAAGGGGCGTGTCTGCGCCCCAAACCAAGTGCACTGCGAAATCTGCCACCTTTGGCGCTGCTTACTTTCTTTTGTAATCCATTTTAACTTATTATCCATGTTCTCATCTGTTTAATGCGATTCTTTATTCAATTATCATCCCCTTTAAGACTTCAGCTGCCTTTTCCCAAATTTCTAATGTTCTGCCTGTGCCACTCGGGGCCTCTTGAAAGAACATGACTAATGCAGGGTTTTCATAAAAAGCAGTGTTTATTTAGTACCCTATGCATTTCGGGCTGATATAGCCCTTCTTCGGGGGGTCACTGTGAATAAATAAAAATATATACAATATAATAACGTTCCATCCATGTACATTGTCCTGCATTTTCGACATTAAATCAACACTAGCATTTCTTTAGTAAACATTTTTATCTTTCCTTCAACAGTTCCCTCGTCTCCTTTTCCCATTGTCGAATGAGTGCTTAGCCTTCAAATAGTAACTTGCCCTCCCTTTCCTGGTACAACAACCATTAAATCAATCCCAACAATAAAGCACACTATTCTACTTTAATTAATCACTGTGTGTCAGGGCTCTCCCCGTGCATCACGCGTTTATAAACAGACTATTTTGCAATTATCTTTAGTTCTGCATTCATTCTCGTAAATATGCACATACCTGCCGAGTGTCATTTAAAAGCTACACGTTCTCCTCTTCATTCACAAACAATGTTCTCCCTCCCACAATCCCTTGCGCTTTTAAACTACGCCTATCTCTCCAACTGTTTTGCATTACCCTCATCAAGGCGGACTAAGAGAATACAAATTAGTGTTTTGGCTTAGTACTACCACTACCATAATGCTGTGTAATCTCAAACTCGATGTAAGAGTCTCAATGTACTTGTAAAATGCTGGTGGTTTTCAATATATCCACAGTAACGGGTTTCAAAGTTCATTTCCTCTGATGTTACACGCTGATTTTAAACCTGATGTTACCAAAGTCTTGTGGGGAACAAAATTCCATTTTGGTTCTTAGTTCTGTTTCGGCGGGTGCACTCCCACGGTTGGGCATCCTTATAATATAAACTGTACGGGGGTTGTGTGGAATGCACACCTGTTCATTCCTGCTAATTCAAAGTTCATCATGACGTACTCCAATATGCGTGCTACTTTAGTTGCAGTGTCATGCCCATGAGACACTGAAATAGTTCACGACAAGGAAAAGGGGCGTGTCTGCGCCCCAAACCAAGTGCACTGCGAAATCTGCCACCTTTGGCGCTGCTTACTTTCTTTTGTAATCCATTTTAACTTGGGCATCCCAATCGTGGGAGTGCACCCGCCGAAACAGAACTAAGAACCAAAATGGAATTTTGTTCCCCACAAGACTTTGGTAACATCAGGTTTAAAATCAGCGTGTAACATCAGAGGAAATGAACATCGAGTTTGAGATTACACAGCATTATGGTAGTGGTAGTATTAAGCCAAAACACTAATTTGTATTCTCGTAGTCCGCCTTGATGAGGGTAATGCAAAACAGTTGGAGAGATAGGCGTAGTTTAAAAGCGCAAGGGATTGTGGGAGGGAGAACATTGTTTGTGAATGAAGAGGAGAACGTGTAGCTTTTAAATGACACTCGGCAGGTACGTGCATATTTACGAGAATGAATGCAGAACTAAAGATAATTGCAAAATAGTCTGTTTATAAACGCGTGATGCACGGGGAGAGCCCTGACACACAGTGATTAATTAAAGTAGAATAGTGTGCTTTATTGTTGGGATTGATTTAATGGTTGTTGTACCAGGAAAGGGAGGGCAAGTTACTATTTGAAGGCTAAGCACTCATTCGACAATGGGAAAAGGAGACGAGGGAACTGTTGAAGGAAAGATAAAAATGTTTACTAAAGAAATGCTAGTGTTGATTTAATGTCGAAAATGCAGGACAATGTACATGGATGGAACGTTATTATATTGTATATATTTTTATTTATTCACAGTGACCCCCCCGAAGAAGGGCTATATCAGCCCGAAATGCATAGGGTACTAAATAAACACTGCTTTTTATGAAAACCCTGCATTAGTCATGTTCTTTCAAGAGGCCCCGAGTGGCACAGGCAGAACATTAGAAATTTGGGAAAAGGCAGCTGAAGTCTTAAAGGGGATGATAATTGAATAAAGAATCGCATTAAACAGATGAGAACATGGATAATAAGTTAAAATGGATTACAAAAGAAAGTAAGCAGTGCCAAAGGTGGCAGATTTCGCAGTGCACTTGGTTTGGGGCGCAGACACGCCCCTTTTCCTTGTCGTGAACTAATTGAGCGGGTGCCACCCCGCTTATTTAATTATTTATATCACGGGTGCCACCCCGTTTATGGCTTCCTTAGCGGGTGCCCACCCCGCTTCTGTGTTTGTTTTTCACACCGAGGGTGCCCGCCCCTCGGTGCTGCCCCCGAGATGCCGCCGCCGCCGTCAGTGGGCCGCCTGGTTGTGGGCGGGGCCGCCGGACGGAAGCGGAAATGAGGAGGCGGCCGGACCAGGAAGTGTGGAAGACCGATGCGGGGCTCCCGTGAGCGATGGGAGCCCCGGGATGTGTACCGCGAGGGAGGCTGGGAGCCCACCCCGCCTCCCGAAGCATTGCAGCCGCGTCCCGGGTGGGGACCCAGGTAAAGAGGAAGGCGGGGCTCTCGTATGGAGAGAGAGCCCCGCCCGCACCACCGCCCGGAGGAGCCCCCGCCCGAGGAAAGGAAGCCCGGTGAGGGAGAAGGGCTGGGGGGGGCTCCGTAGGGGCCAATGTTGGTGCCGGAGGATGGCACAATGGCTGGGGTGTATTTAGGACGGCACCGGTTTGCAGCAGGCGGCTCCCACGGCAGTTGGGGCATTTCCTCAGAGCCACGAGAGGCTCCAGGGGCCAGTATCTCGAGTCCCCCGAGCGGGACTCCAATGACGGGGCATATTTGCTTTAGGGCTCCGGGGGCATGGTTTATTCAGAGCCTGTCGGGCTCCACCGAGTGAAGGGGCAGATCTGATTCAGAGCCCCGAGGGCTACACCCGGGTGTAGTTGTTCTCGAGTCCCTCGTGAGGGACTCCAACGTTGTCAGGAGGCTCCAGAGGGCATATTATTGTTAAAAGCCCACGAGGCTCCTAAAGGCATGTGTTGTGTAAGAGCCTGTGTGGCTCCAACGTGCGCAGAGTTTCAGAGCCTTTCCGGCTCCAACAGATGGCGCAGATTTGTTCTAGGGGCTAGTGAGAGCCCCTGTCGCAGTTTGTCTCCAGCTGCCCAGCAAGTAGTGGGCAGCTGCACCGTTCAGGCGCAATTTGAGAGTCCCTGGGAAGTACAGAGATGGCACAGTGGTGCCAGGCCAGCTGCAGCATTTAGGCCCTTTTGATTGGTCCCAGCTGCCCAGCAAGTAGTGGGCAGCTGCAACGTTTAGGTTTTTGCGCCGGCGGCACACCCCTGACTGGCGCTGCATTGGTAGCGCGCCCTGACATTCTGGACACAGGGCTTTTGAGTCCCTTTATTAGATGGCCACTTGGCCAGGGGGCTGGTATGTGATTTCATTTTTGCGCAATGTGATTTTGCTATGTTTATGATAGTAATTGTCTAAGGTGATGTTTGCGCAATGTGACTATGAGGTTATTTTACCTATGTAGGGCTATGCTAGTGAGATGTGTTCACTATGCGAGTTACGCCCCTAAATATGATTTATTCTTAGGAGGCAGAGTCTAATGTGTTTAGACTAGTGAGGAGATTGCCTACTGTATTTTTACTGGTTAGGCCCAAATGTGAGTTATGCGTAATGTGCTATGCCATTATGCCTGTGACACCTCTGAATGTGTTTTATGCATTATGTGTATTACCTACACCTCTGAATGTTTTTATGCATCATGTGTTTTCCTTCCCTACACCTCTGAATGTTGTGATGCATCATGTGTAATATGTTCATGCTTATATCCCTACAGGTATTGTGATACTTAGGTGGTTGTGTTTTGCCTAGTATAGTTTATACTAGAGAGGTTATGTGTCCATGCGTGATCTATGCCTATGGTTATTAGTATTGCGTAGTGTGTACCTACCTTTACCAGTAGTTACTGGTTTTGACCTATATCTGTTATTTTGTGCTACACTTATTCTAAGTTCTAGAAGTGCTATTTCTGCTAAATGTTGATTCTGACAGTGGCCCATGTGGCCCTGTCCTGGTGTAAATAATCCCATGTGAATATTGCCCGTGCCAGTTGGCACAATGTATATTGTGTGATTTCTATCTGATGTGTTTTGACTATACAAAAGTTATTTTTATATAACCTTGTGTGGAGTTCCTTTTGTGGTGTGCCTAGGATGTTGTTGCTGTTGTGTGCGTGCGCAAATGATTAACACATTGCCTCCGGGATAAGCCTGTCTGCTCGTGCCAAGCTACCAAGGGGGTGAGCAGGGGTTATCTTGGCGTGTGACTCCCTTGCCCTGAGGAGAATGGTGGTTTCTGCCTGGCTTTGGCGTAAGCCTTAGCCAACTAGAAAATCCCAGTTCTAACACTCGCCATCTGGACAAATTGAAAAAGTGGATGTGTCCAGAACTGAAGAAATCTATGAACTTTACAGTGTTCATCCACTTCATTCTAAAGAAGTGATGGGGAATACTATAGAGTTATTCCAAATGAAAGAAGCAAAAGGAAGTCCCATTAGTGTATGGTAAAAAAGCTTGGAAGCTCGTTGTTTCCCTCAGTTGTTTCCCACAGGAAAAGGAGAACGATATGATGACCGACCTGGGCAGATTCCTGCATCTGAATACCGGACATCAAGATTATATGCAGAAGATCCAAGATTTCGACAATGTTTTCCATATTTGTTTCATCTTTTGTTTGAGATTGATTTGTCTGGACTTTCTTATGCAGTAAACCATATATTAAAAAAAGGTGTACATCTGCAAAATGTTTCGGCAAAGGAATTTATGGATAAAGTACTGCAGAAAGATAATGTTTTGGAATCTCAGCTGATTAATCTCATGGCATGTCAGCGTGGTACTAATGAGTACTGGTACCGTCGTAATGGAGAACTGAAATGTATGCTAAGGAACGTAGGAACTCCTACATGGTTCCTTACTCTAAGCTATGCTGAATATGCTTGGGATGATTTACTTCAATTTCTTCGAGAGGCAAATCCAAATATACTAAATATTGAATACAAGACACCTGGAGAATTGTGCTCTTTGGATCCAGTTAATGTATGCAGGTATTTCAATCATAGATTCGAAGCTATGATATCTTTTATCACCTATAAAAAAATCCTCCTCTTGGAGAGGTTCTGGATTTCTTTTGGAGAAATGAGTATCAAGCCAGAGGTGCTCCTCACATACATATGCTAATATGGAGCAAAGATGTTCCCAAATTTGGAACAGACTCAGATGATACTGTGCTGTCTTTTATTGAAGAATATTCTACATGTGATATACCCAAAAGTACACAAGATAAAGACTTAAGACAACCAGTCTTATGATTCCAAAGCCATCGTTGTGGGAAATACTGTCGTCGAAAGTTCAAATCTAAGGCCAAGTTCTACACCAAATGTCATTTTGGATTTCCACGTCCTGTAATATCGAAAGGAAGAGTGAACAGTTTTATGTCATCTTTGCGACATACTATCACAAGAACGTCTCCAAAAAATACCTATAACTTAAAAAGAAATGAAGAGTCAAAATACATAAATGACTACTACCCAGTCATTTTGTCCATGTGGAATGCTAACATGGATATTCAATATGTTGCAGACAATTCCATTGCTGTTGCTCGATATGTAACATCCTACATAACAAAATCAGAAAAGACAGAATTGAAGGAGACGTGGGAAGAGATTTCCCACGAGAAGAGTCTAAGTAAGAAATTATATAGTTATTATTATTTATTTATTTGTTGGTCTTATAAAGCGCACTATCACCTAACAGGCATCCTGGCGCTGATAACTCAAGAGAGGGAAGAAGAGTGACAGAAAAGGACGGTCAGACTACGTTACTTAGGAAACAACCAGGTTTTAACTTTCCTCCGAAAGGGAAGGAGCTCCGCAGTGTGCCTGATCCCGTGTGGGAGCAGATTCCATAATTTGCCCGCCGCTACCTCAAAGGATCTGCCTCCCGAACGGACATCCTTAAACCGAGGCACGTTCACCAGTCTAGCCGATGAAGAACGGAGCAGTCTAATCAGGGCGTGCCAGGCAAACTTGGATTGCAGGGACAAAGGGCCCAATCCATGAAGAGCTTTAAACACCAGACATAGCGCCTTGAACTGTACCCTTTGTCGTAGTTACAGTTTGAAGATGTTATCTCATCGAGAAATTGGAGTGAATGAATGTTCAAATCGCTTATCATCTGCAAGTCTTTACTCCAAATCTAGAAGAATCATTTGGGTGAGTCTAGGTCTTGCTGCAACACGAAATTGAGTACTTAAATCTGTACAAGAAATTGAATATTTAGCTGAAAAAGAGCCAGAAAGTACAGATATTGTGAAAATAAATATGTTGGATACATATTATCCAAATAGAAGTCATCATCTTGAGAACATGTGTCTCTATGAAGTGCTTCAAAACTATATTTTTAAACGGAATATTACAGAAAACATCAATAATGGTATATATGCCGTGGTTGGTTCTGAAGGATGTTTGGTAAAACAAAGAAAAGGACATTTGATTAATCACCGTAAACTGAGTTGCGAAACTCCTGACAAAAGGGAATTTTACTATTTAGCTCTTTTGCAACTTTTCAAGCCGTGGCGTTCAGAATTGGAATTACTTGGAGATTTTGAGAGCTATGAAGATTCGTTCAACGCAAGTAAAGGTACTATAGAATGTCCTGTTTTTGCTAATTATGTGAAAATGTTGAACGACGAAATTGAGCAAGAAGCTACAATTGCAGCTGAGATTGCTAGAGACAGTTCTCAAGACAGTCAAACTTGTGCTCCGTTGAGTCAGGACCCACTTTGAGAACCAATTGTTCAAAATGAAGCAGCAACTGCTATGGAAGAGGTGGAAACAGCAATGTATCAAGCTCAAGGAGATGTAACAAACTTAGGAACTTGGAAGAACAACTAAATGTTGAGCAGAAAGAAATATATGAGCAAGTGAGTGAACAGATTGACCATGGATTACTTCATGAGAAGAAAGAGTGCTCTTGCTCATCATTTCAACCTATCCGAATGTACATGAGTGGACAAGCTGGAACAGGCAAAAGTTTTTTAATTAAAGTAATCACAACTTTTCTACAGAAAACAACTGAGTCGCATTTGTCTTGTGTTGTCACTGCTCCAACTGGATTAGCAGCCCACAATATTAAAGGAATTACTTTACATAGTTTATTACTGCTACCAGTAGAGCATGAAAACAAATTAGAATACCACAAGCTATCTGGAGAAGCTTGTGAAGTTTCAAGAGTCTTGAGGAAAATGAAGCTTCTCATTATTGATGAGGTAAGCATGGTATCAAACTTAATGCTTGCCTTTGTGCATTTAAGAATGCAGCAAATTCTTAAAACAGAGTATGACTTATTATTTGGATGAAAACACGTCATAGTTTTTGGAGATCTACTACAACTTACTCCTGTAAAAGGACAACCAGTGTTTAAAACACTGGCGCATGAAGATACCAGAAAGTCTTTGGGTAGCATTCGAAATGTAAACATTTGGTCATATTTTGAGTATAAGGAACTAATTACAAATATGCGACAGGCAAATGATGCTGATTATGGAACTATTCTTCAAGATATAAGAATTGGAAAAGTGTCTATACATGGCAAAGAAGCTTTACAGAGACGAGTAATTTCTAATTTGTTTCCAAATGAAAATATTGTCTCAGAGAAAATATATATGAGAATTGCAGAAAACAAATCTGTAATCTGCTTTATGCCAACACTGCGTGAATGTTCTATATTCAATGAAGAAATGGTAAAGTTGGAAAATGAAGAAATGATAAAATTGGAAGGTATTGATAAAATGGAACATGAAGGAATCACTATTATTTTGACTGAAAAGTTGAAGAGGAAATTGGATTCTTTAGAGAAATCGATAAATAAAACTGCTGGTTTAGAAAAGAATTTATATGCATGTGTAAACTGTTGGGTAATTTTACAATGTAATTTAAATGTTGAAAAAGGTTTAGTAAATGGAGCAATGGGTACAATTGTTGATTTTGTTAATTATGTAAATAGAGATGGTATCTAATTTTTGAAAATCAAAAAGTACAACAATTTAGTTGTTGTTCAGCTCGGTTTTTGCTTGTAAAAGATTTGTGTGTTCGCAGAAAACAGTTTCCTATTTCTTTGGCGTATGCGGTGACCATTCATAAAGTGTAGATAGTGCTTTAGTGAATATTGGAAGTACTGTGTTTAAAGAGGGTATGGCATATGTTGCTTTGTCTCAAGTGAGAACTTTATCTGGATTGTACTTGATTGATTTTGATGAGACAAAGATTAGTGCAGATGCAAGTTGTGTGAAAGAGTATAATAGGTTAAGAGAATATGCACCCAATCTAGGTCAATATCCAGTATTTGAATTGCGTGTGGTAGGTAGAAAAAGATTTGAGAATATCTGTAGTGAAGCTGTAGAGAAAGAAAAAAAACAAGATAAAGTTGTGATTGGACGCAAAAAGAAAAAGGACAGTGTTGAAGGGAATGTTGGTTATCAGTTTGAAAATAGTTCTAGTGTCAACTGCTATGCTAATGTAGTTGTTAATGTTTTTTTTCTTGAAAGTTTGCAACAACAAATTGTTGAAAATCGGAAAGAAAGATTCTGTTAGTTGTATTCTGTTTATGAGAAATGTAGTGATAAAAGTAAAATACAAAGTGTTTCTGATATTCGAAATGTTTGGGACATATGTTCTGGTTCTACTCAATTTACGCAGAATATTCAGCAAGATTGTCAGGAATTTCTAATGTATATGCTTGTTGTATTGAAAGATGAAGGTATAGATATTGAATACCTTTTTTGCCTTTCTTATAAATGGCAACATGACTGTGAAAATTGTTTGTTTACATGTAGCAGTAACATTGACAGTGAAAGATTCATATATTTGACTTTACCTAACTGTGAATCAGTGTCTTTTACCAATCTAATTAGAGGAGCAATTCAAAACATGGAGCGAAGCCAATGTAAATCATCAACATTATTTAAACAAAGATATGGACAGTATGTAATTTTAATGCTGCAACGTTGTAGAGCTGATGGAAGAAAATTGGAAACTTTAATTAAAGATGTTGTAGCTGCTCAAGTATCAATATCAGGAAGAACTTTTGTAGCTGTTGCAATTATTTTTCATGATGGACATTCTACAACATCTGGACATTACACTGTTTATTTAAAATGTCTGAAAGGTTGGATACATTGTAATGATAGTCAATTGGTTTTTAAAAAACATTTGCCAAAGAGTTACCAAATTCTTACCTAATAGTTTTTAAAGCCAAGATTTTAAAATCAAAATTTGGCCTTTCAGGATTACTGCTGTTAAGGTAGGTTGCACTGGTGTTGTAGAGTACTTTGTAAGTGAGGGTGAGGAGCTTGAAGGTGATCCTCTTGTCGACGTGGAGCCAGTGTAGTTGTCTTAGGTGGTGGAAGGGTGTGGCTGCGGCAGGGGACATTGATGATCAGTCGAGCGGAAGTATTTTGGACTCGTTGTACTCGTTGTAGGTGTTTGTCTGAGTTGAGATTTAGAGAGTTGATCCTTATGCAGTTGGTTACGTCTTTTGATGGTGTGTGGCTCCTTGGTGAGGGAGAAGATGAGTTGGGTGTTGTTGCCTTAGCAGATAATGTTGAGGTTGTGATGGTGGGCCACTTGTGTAAGGGTGCCATGTAGATGTTGAATAGCGTCAAGTTGAGGGATGAGCCCTGTGGGACGTTGCAAATGATGTCGGTGGTTTTGGATCAGAAAGGTGGGAGACGGATGCTGAGGATTACTATTGAGGAACTTCTTTACTAAGAATTTGAAATATACTATTTGGCCATGAGGTAAAGTATATAAACTATTAAGGTCTATTTGTTCTATATTTTCTCAGCATATATTTAAAAGTAATTTTGTTTACAGTGTATGAAAATTAATGATAGTGTTTTGGTATTTTAAGATTCTTTGAGATATCTCATAGTTACGTAAGAAATTGCTGTTTGAAAAAAACATTTAACATATGTTTTATTTACATTTTTTCGATTATTGAGAATTTTGAATGTTTTTTTTTAAGATAATCTTTTTGATTCTTTTTTTTTGCCCGCTGTTATGTGATGAGTACTATTGAACTCCCTATTTCTAGTGAAATTCAATATATTCTGAGAACAGCAAAAAAGACAA
Organism: Lissotriton helveticus; assembly: GCF_964261635.1. Taxonomy (NCBI): domain Eukaryota; kingdom Metazoa; phylum Chordata; class Amphibia; order Caudata; family Salamandridae; genus Lissotriton; species Lissotriton helveticus. Next base: position 288,520,005 of record NC_136073.1, read on the forward strand.
ATGAAATGCTTTACAAATTATTTGGTGTTGTAAAGGATATATTGTAACTGTATTTTTTTTTGTCTTCCACAGATGCTAATTTTATAATATATAATTTTATTATTATTTAATATGTTTTAGGTAAGTATAAATAACTGTTAAGAATGGCCAATGGAGTGTGCTTCTACAGAGGTAAAATAACAAAGCATTGATGGAGTACATAAGTGTTCAAAGATGGTTTTTATCCTTTATATACATTTGAAAAACTAAAATATAAATATACTGAGTGTACCAGTATTCTTTGCATTTTACTACAACACCACTACTACTTTGGACCAGGTAAGGTGAATAGACATTTTGTATTGTTTTAGTACTGCATTTTATAATAACAGCCTTGTTTTTTTCCGATAGTGATACGGAGTGACTGGTTTGATAATTTAAGAAACTTTAAAAAATAAACATTCATATAAATAATTATATTTATATAATGTTATAAAGTAGTTGACAATGGTATTTGTATAATATTTTTTAAAGGGCAAATTAGTTGATAAAGCTAGTTTTGTGTTCTGTATTAGGAAAAATGATAAAATAAAGTGTTTATGATTTTGTACAAGGACCTACAATATAAAAAATTCACTATGAAAAATCAACAAAACAATATGGAAGAATATTTAGAAATTAGTAGCAGTGTCATAGAAGAGCTAAACATACCTTTTACGAGCAGCAACATTGAAGAGGAAGAAATGAATGCTGGACATATCAGCTGTGATTTTCTAGATGAAACCTTGGATGATGCTTTTGTGGAAGCATTAGATGACATTGAGATTCATCAGATGACTTTTGAAATTGATAACCAGGAAAATGAAATACCTGATGAAATTATTTTAGAAGTTCTATTAAATTATGAGATGTTACAAGAATTAATGTATTATTATAAAATAGTAATGGTTTGGGACACTCTGCTTGTAGAATTGTAATCATTCAGCTACTACCCAAGTACTCATAGTGCAAAGTGGGCATTAGGGCATGGACTGCTTCAAACCCTTATAGACTACGTATGTATTTTTCCATGAACCAGCATACTTGTCTTTTATAGCTTCTATTCCCCAGTCTGTATCATTAGACTTTCACCAAGCACTCTCACACTACTGTTTCAATGTTGTAGTGAGCCATTCCGCAGTATGTGCTTATCTATACACTGTTCTAAAAATGAACCTCGTATACATTCAACGACACACTCTCCTTGCAGAATTATAATAATTCAGCCAGTACCTAATTAGTCATGGTGCAAAGTGGGCCTTGGAGCATGGACTGCTTCAAACGCCTATAGACTATGCGTGTACTGTTCTATGCACCGGCAAACTTGTGTTTTGTACCTTCTATTCCCCAGTCTGTATCCTTATACTTCCAGCAAACTCTCTGTGATTGCGGATTCATTTTTGTACTGAGCTATTCAGTAGAATGTCCTTATCGATGTACTATGCAAAAAATGAAACTCTTATAGGTTCACTCATGCACTCTCCTTGCAAAACTGTAATCATGCAGTCAGTACCCAAGTAATTATGGAGCAAAGTTGGTCTTAGGCCATGCACTGTTTTAAACCCCTATAGACTATGCTTGCAGTCTTCTATGCACCTGAAAACGTGCCTTTTATACCTTCAATTTCTCCAGTCTGTATCGTTAGACTTTCAACAAACACTCTCACACTCACACTACTGTTTCAGTATTGTAGTGAACCATACAGCATTATGTGGTTATCTATACAGTGTTGTAAAAGTAAATCTGCTATACATTCAGCTACATACTCTCCTTGCAGAACTGTTATTGTCCAGTCAGTATCCAAATAATCATGGAGCAAATTAGGCCTTAGGCCATGGATTGCTTTAAAACCTTATAGACTATGCATGCAGTCTTCTATGTACCTGCAAATTTGTTTTTTATACCTTCAATTTCCCAGTCTGTATCATTAGACTTTCCCCAAACACTCTCACACTAGTGTTTTAATATTGTAGTGAGCCATTTAGCAGTATTTGCTTATCTATGTACTGTGGTAAAACTGAAGTTGTTATAAATTCAGTCAGGCACTTTCTTTGCAGAACTGTAATCATCCATTCAGTACCTAAGTACTCATGCATTAAAATAGACCTTAGGTCATAGACTGCTTCAGACCCCTATAAACTTTGCATTAGTCTTTTATGCACCGGCAAACTTGTCTTTTATACCTTCAATTCCCCAGTCTGTATCTTTACACTTCCAGCAAACACTCTGTGATTGCTGATTCAGTATTGTACTGAGCTATTCAGTAAAATGTGCTTATCTATGCACTGTGCTAAAAAAAGCACTTATAAATTCAGTCATACACTCTCCTTGCAGAACTGTAATTATGCAGTCAGTACCCAAGTAATTATGGAGCAAAGTAGGCCTTAGGCCATGGACTGCTTTAAACCCCTGTAGAGTATGCTTGCAGTGTTCTATGCACCTGCAAACTTGCCTTTTATACCTTCAATTCCCCAGTCTGTATCGTTACACTTTGAGCAAACACTGTCATTGCTGATTCAGTATTGTACTGAGCCATTCAGCAGAATGTCCTTATCTATGCACTGTGCTAAACATGAAGCTCTTATAAATTTAGTTAGTCACTGTCTTTGCAGAACTGTATTCATCCAGTCAGTACCCAACTACTCATGGAGCAAAGTAGGCTTTAGGGCATGGACTTCTTTAAACCCCTATAGACTATGCTTGCAGTCTTCTATGCACCTGCAAACTTGTCTTTTAAACCTTCAATTGCCCAGTCTGTATCCTTACACTCCCTCCAAACATTCTGCTACTGCTATTTTAGTATTTTAGTGAGTCATGCAGCAGTATGTTCTTATTTATGCACTGTTCTAAAAGTAAACGTGCTATATATTCAGCCAGACAGTCTTCTTGTAGAACTGTAAGCATTCAGTTGGTTCCGAAGTACTCATGCACCAAAGTAGGCCTTAGGGCATAAACTGCTTCAAATCCCTATAGACTATGCATCCACTGTTCTATACACCGGCAAACTTGCCTTTTATACCTTCAATTCCCCAGTCTGTACTGATACAGTTTCATCAAACAATCTCACACTACTGTTTCAGTAGTGTAATGAACCATAGAGCAGTATGTGCTTATCTATACATTGTTCTAAAAGTGAAGCTGCTATACATTCAGGCAGACACTCTCCTTGCTGAATTGTAATCATTCAGCTAGTACTCAAGTACTCAGAAATATGCCAGTTATTGTGCACTGTGACATCAGCACTATGGATGCACAGTATTTACAATGTGGTGCACTATGGGGCAAAAACGACAGATATGTGATGTATTTGTGTTGTGAAGGCGGTGAATTGCTTGACTTATGTTGCAAGCGCAACATAGCTCCAGCAAAGCTCTTTGGGCCTATGCTCACAATGCTGTGTCAATCCTGACACCTGCTTCAAGCAGGTGCAAGGTTTTGACGCAGCATAAGCCGAAATGTGACTGAATGAAATCTTATAGACTTCACTCAGTCACTTTTAGGAGGCGTTCAAGCACCAGACCCCACCCCCTTCCCCCCCTGAGCAGGAAAGCCTCCTTCTGGCGCAGGGCTTTACAATGTGATTCACTTTTCATATGCGTCACTTTGTAAATACCACACACCATGGCACATCTTTTGCACCACTGCTGTGTTACAAAAGTGACTGTGTAAAAGAGGCGCAAGGGGGTTGTAACTCCGCCCCTAACACATACAAATTCACCCAGGCAGTTTCACCAGCAGTGCAAATTGAAGCATAGACTTGTAACATATTTATGTGCATATGTTATAGTCAAGTGCTTTGGAGGTACTACAATATACTATAGGTAAACACTATAGATTTATGCTGTAGCACTTCCTTATAGTTCTGCACTTTCACATACACTAGTAATGTATTCCATCATTCATTTATGAACTACACATTGATTCTGACAAACTTTTACACACTACCATAGAAATATAGTTCTTGTATTTGATCAGTGAAGGTAGTTCTGAGAAGAACAGTTTTTTATGTGTTTTTAGTTTTCTATTTTTTTGTATTTTTTAACAAGTTTTTTATTTATTTTTTAAACCAAAAAATTTAACTGGAACCCAAAAAGTGTCCAACAGGGACAAAATGGAATGTGAAAAAAAACTAATGACGAGGGCAGCGATGCTCCCGCTTCCTGCATTTTATCAGGTCGATAGACTGTTCCCCGTAACATAAAAGTTCATCACAATAAATGCAAAGGAATTTAAGTTCACCAAAATCAGGTTCGATCTGTGGGTGTGGACTGCTTCCCACGCGTGGTGGTGGTGCAGTTGATGTACTTGCTACAGCAGCACATGGATCCTCTTGCAACCTCCGTGTTGCAGCTCTCACAAAATTGTTGGGGTGCAAGTTCTTCACGTGCCGCACCATACTCGCAGTGCCAAATGAGTATTTTTTTGCAGGATTGCCCCTGGAAAGTGTTCTTTGGCAAATTTTACAGGTCACAAGTGAAGCATTAACCTTTTTTTCCCCTTCAGGGAAAGTAAAAAAACTTCCAAATAAGTGCCTCTTTTTTCTTCCGTGGTGCTTCTGCAATGAATTCTGCATCAGAAGAATGGCTGGAAGACGAGTCCATACGTGTTGACATGTTTGTCTTCTATCTAATTTGACAGGCTTCGGAGAAGAGATGCTTCTTCTTAGAAAGTCAAAGTAGAATGATAAAAATAGAAGGGATCTTTCAACAAACAGTTAGAATAGCAAGTGTTATGAACCAATTAAATCTCTTCTTTTTAAGTAACATGGCTTTGCGTACGCTTACGGTGCGCTTACGCTGCGAGTACAAACGACGTACCTGCGCAATTTGCGTATTTGTTTTTAAAAGTAATATACGCTTATTAAAAGTTAAAAAAACTATGTCTTCCCTTAATATGTACATTAAATACATAATATAAGTTTTTAATTTCAAAGTATGTTTATTGAATTTTTCAGAACAGAAAAAGAAAGGCATGGCATAGCTAAGCACAATCAACAAGCAGGTTAAGCGAGCGAGACAGACAGACACGTCTTCTCTTAATAAGCGTTAGATGAGCAGGGTGAGCATGCTCAGATGTAAAGGTAGTGCCCGGAGGTCGAAAGACGCCCCTAGTCGGGGCAACAAGTAAACAAGCCAGCCTTAAGAACCCACCCCCCCCTAACACCCCAAAACAACACCCCCCCACCCCACCAGTACGCCAGTCTTCCATAGCAGTCCTGTGAGGTATTGCAAGACTAAATGTATCAGGGTGCCTCTGTTTGCGTTCGGTCTATCATGCAGTCCGTAAGTCGTAGGATACGAAGGTACTTCGGGCAGGTGATTTCGTGGAATTCCCTGGAGAGCAACGCTAGGAGTGGCTGCCAAGTGGTGCGGAATGCGTCAGTAGTATGTGTTAGTGTGGCCTGAATCCGTTCCATGCCCAAGGTGAACCATAGCTTGTGTAACCAGCCAGTGTGGGTGGGTGGGGTAGTAGAGCCCCATAGCGACAAGATGTGTTGCGACGCTGCCTGCATGGCGATGCCCATTTGTTTGCCGCGAGCTGATCGTAGGGGGAATGTAAGTGCGTTTGGAAGTCCTAGGAGTGCGTATGCTGGGAAACGTGGGATCTCAGTATCGAATGTGGAGTCAATATCGTCCAGGACGACCCTCCAATACTCCTGCAAGGCGGGACAGTCCCATAGGAGGTGAGTCAGTGTACCCCGGCTGCCACATCCTCTCCAACACAGCGCGCTACGGGTCGGGTTGCTTTGGTTGAGTCTCGCTGGGGTAAGGTGCCAATATATAGCCAATTTTATCGCCGATTCCCTGGCTTTGGTGTTGCGGGTAGTGTGGGCGGCCCTGTAATATATGTGGTTCCATTCGATCGTGGAAAGAGGTCTTCCGAGTTCCGCTTCCCAGCGCCGCTGCCCAGCGGTCTTAGCAGGGTCGGCAGTAGGGGAGAGCATCCGATAGAGATCTGAGATAAGATGTTTATCGGAGTCTTTGGACACAAGCCAGCGTTCGAACGGCGTCATTTGCCGGCCCACCAGAGGGGCAACGTCCGGGCTCAAGAGCCAGTGGCGGATCTGGAAATATTGATACATGTGAGGATTGTCCATTCCATAGTCTCGCGAGAGCTCGGCGAGAGGAAGGAATCCCTCCGTGTCAAAGAGGTGCCCGGCCGATCGGCACGGTGTATCACGCCATTGCAAGAAAGCTCGAGTGTCCGTGCCGGGTGGGAATGCGGGGTTGTCAAAGAGTGGAGTAAGTGGGGACGGGAAGGTCGTGAGGCCCCGTTTGACCGCCACCATGTCCCAGGTCGCCATAGTGGTCCGAGTAATAGGGGAACGGAGGAGATGTCGCGGCCTATGCCGGCGAGCAAGGAACGGTATCTTCCACAGGGAGGTCTGTGCCATGGCTCTGTCCTGAAAGAGCCATCTCTTCTCCGATTCGGGCCGGTACCATTCCACCAGATACCGAAGTTGCGAGGCCTGGAAATACTGCAGCAAGTTTGGGATCCCGAGGCCGCCCTCGTCCACGGTCCTGTGCGCCACTTGACGATGTAGTCTGGCGCGTTTCCCCTCCCACACAAATTGGTGAAGAGCATGTTGGAGGTCAGCTAGCGTCCCCATTGGCGGTGACACCGGGAGGGTCTGAAAGATGTATAGTATTTTGGGTAGGACCGACATCTTTACCGCCGCGATCCTCCCAAGTAAGGAGAGGGGTTGCTTCGACTAACGCGCGAGGTCAGCCCGGATTTGGGATGATAAGGTAGAGTAGTTGTGAGTAACCGTCGAGACCGTGGAGGAGGTCAGAGTAATCCCCAGGTATGGCAGACGGGTGGTGGACCGCAGTTGGCAACCGAAGGTGGCCGGTGGGCTGTTGGAAAGAGCATGGCTGCCAAGGGGTAGTATCAGGGATTTCCCCTGGTTGACCTTGAAACCCGACACCCTGCCGAATTGGTCCAGCTCCGTCAAAAGTGCTGGTATGGAGCTAGAGGGACGGTTCAACGCGGCGATTATGTCGTCCGCGTACAATCCCACCACGTGGGATTCGTTGCCGAAAGACATTCCTAAAATGTGGGGATTATCGCGGATCTTCTGCGCCAAGGGCTCTATGTATAGGGCAAATAGGAGTGGTGAGAGGGGACAGCCCTGGCGAGTTCCCCTCTGTATCTCGAAAGGGTCGGACTTGAGGCCGCCCAGCCGGACACGGGCCAAGGGACGGTAGTAGCAGCTCGCGATCCAGGCCTGGAACCGGTCGCCCAGGCGGTAGCGTTGCAGCACAGCCTGCAGGTAGGTCCAATCGACACGGTCGAAAGCCTTCTCCGCATCGATGGCTACTAGGGCAGAGTCGGAAACCTGAAAATGAGCTTTGTCCACGAGGTGCAGGAGTCTTTTAGTATTGTCACTGCACTGGCGGTTCGGGACAAAGCCCGATTGGTCCGGTTCGAGGATGCCCGGGAGGCAGGGGCCTAAGCGAGCCGCCAGTACCCCCGTGAACAGCTTCAGATCCAGATTGAGTAAGGAGATGGGGCGGAATGCGGAGCAGTGCGTTGGGGGCTTGCCCGGTTTAGGCAGGACCACAATGTCGGCTGCAAGCATATCGGGCGGGATGGAGCTTGGCCCTTCAAAGGAATTAAAGAGCCTGGCGAGGATAGGCGCTAAGACATGGCCGAAGGACTTATAAAAGCCCGACGAGAAACCGTCAGGGCCCGGGGATTTAAGCGGACGGAGGCGTGCAATGGCAGCGAGGATCTCGTCGGGGCGAATGGGGGCATCAAGGGTTTCCACGCTCGTTGAACATAACGGCGTGATGTTGGCCGTTTGCAAGTAAGCGTCAATGGCTGTCGGCGACGCCGTATCTGTGCTATACAAAGAGGCGTAGTAGGAGCGAAAGGCCGAGGCAATTTGTGCGTCCTCAGTAACTGCCTCGCCGGCATCGTCTAGCAGCGTCGTGATTTTGGAGCGTTGGAGTTTGGCCTTCAAGGCACTGGCCAGGAGCCGGCCGGTGCGGTTGCCCCCCACGTAGTACGTGTGGCGGAGGCGAAGAGCAGCAAATTCTGCCCTGTCGGTATCGAGGCTAGCTAGCTGAGCCCTGGCGGCCTTAAGTTGGCGCCAAATTCTCGGGGCTCCGGTACGGCTGTGAGCTCTCTCCAGCTCCGCAACTTTGTCGGAGAGGTCGCCCCTCTTTTCTTTGCGAAGTGCGGCGTCTGCAGCTGATAACGCTATCAGCTCCCCTCTAACGACAGCTTTCAAAGCTCCCCATAAGGACGACATCGACACCTCAGGGGTATCATTGGTGGCCAGGTAATCCGAGATGCACTTATGAAGTTGGCGGGTGACCGCCGGTTTTTGTAAGAGGGTTTCGTTAAGTCTCCACGACCCCGGAGTGCGTGGCGTGCAGGGTACTTGAAGCGTCAGTTCCACTGCCTGATGGTCGGAGAGGGCAGCCGGGACAATCTCCACTGTGGTGATGTGGGGAATGAGGGTCGATGAGCCCAAGAAGTGGTCTATACGGGCGTAGGTGTGGTGTACGTGTGAGTAGAATGTGTACTGCGTTGCAAGCGGGTGAGCGTGCCTCCAAAGGTCTGAGATGTCCCTATCATGCAGCCAAGTAGTGCCGTTCTGCGAAATCGCCCCCGTGTCTCCGTAACGGTGCCCCGACCTATCCTTGGCCGTGTCCATGACGAGGTTAAGGTCCCCCCCTAGAAGCATGTAGGTGTGAGGTGTCTGAAGCGTTTCTGAGATTGCGGAAAGCAAGAAGGGTTCCTGGGGGAGTATATGGAGCCTATTGCGTATGTGGTGTTGCCAATCTGGAAAGCGTGGGCTAGAAGGCGTCCCCTGATTTCTCCTATTTTAGCCCCTACCTTGCCTTTAAAGCGCCGTGAAATGAGCAGAGCCACCCCAGCTTTCTTCGACGTGAGAGAGGAGAATAGTTGCTGTGGGAAAGCGCGGGAGCGCAGCCGGTGCCAATCCTTGGCCAAGAGGTGGGTTTCCTGCAGCAGGCAGATGTCGGCTGCTGAGTTCTCTAGGTAGGAGAGGACAGCCCTGCGCTTAATCGGGTTATTGAGTCCCTTGACATTAAGGGACAGGATTTTGAGCGTGTCAGCCATCACCGGGGTACGTAGTGGTGAACGGGCTCAACTCCGCAAATTGCTGCGCAGCAGTGGAGAACGTGGGCAAACCCTGGTGTGTGTAAAGATCCCCTGGCGTACTGGTCCCCACCCCCCACGGTGTACTGGTCCCCCCCAACAGTTCCCCCCCCCCCCCCGTGGCCACCCTAACCCCAACAGAGTGGACCCCCCTAACCCCCTGCAAGTGCCGAACCCCCCTTCCCCAACTTCCCCATCCCCCCCCATAACCTCCCCCCCAACGAAAACCAGTAAAAGTCTCGGGCCTAGTCGTGCAGGGCACAGGTCCGTAGAAAGTCAAAGAAAGGGGTACCGTGGTTGCAGCCCAATCAGAGGCTCCCCGACCCAAACCCCCGTCAAACTGCGTTCAAATGAGATATCACCCCCAAGCTGGGCAAGGTCCATAAGGGCAATAGTCTACTGGTCGGGTGCCGTGTTGTCCGCCACTTCCTGTATTGCAGCTTCTCGTTCCTGAGCGACCGTGATAGGGTCTGGCTTTGGGACGGATCTCGGCGCTCTCCTCCTGCGGACCGTCTGCCAGCCGTCAGCCGCTGGGCGAGGTGGGTCTCCCTGCGACCGGGACGGAGAGGCGTCTCTGGAGGTGGTGCCGTCCGGTATGTCAATCCCAAGCAGGGAGCAGGTGTCGCGGAGCGATTTAAGCTGGTGAAGGGATCCGTTCCACTTGAAGATCAGACGGAACGGGTGGCCCCAGGAGTAGGGTACCCCGGCCTCCCTCAGGAAGTTCGTCGCAGGCCTGAAGGATTTGCGTTTCAGCAGGGTGATATTAGAGAGATCCTGAAAAAGGGCCACTGGGTCAGCGCGAAACGTGATGGGTTGTGCTTTCCTGGCCTCTCTAAGGATGCGTTCCTTCAGGGGAAAGTCCGGTAGGAACGCGAGGATGTCCGGAGGTGGTGCTGGCGCCCTGCGTGCCATGCCCACCCTGTGCGCTCTGTCGATGCGAATTTCGAAGTCGCTCGCCTCCCCCAGAATGTGTCTAAATAGGTCCTGTAGGTAGGTGGCCACACTGTCCTTTTCAGCGTTCAACGGGACCCCCCTGACCCTTATGTTATTCCGCCTGGAGCGGTTCTCCAAGTCTTCAGAGTGCGACTGTAAGTCCACTTGCTGATCCTGAAGTCGTAGGATTTCCTGCTGAAGTCGCTCCACCTCCCCACTGCGGGACCGATCCGCCTCCTCCAGCGAGGCCACACGCTCACCCAGGCCGTCGATGTCGTGACGGAGTTCGCGATGTTCCCCGGCCATGTCCTGTTTCAGAGTCTGGAAGTCTTCACGCAGTGTATTGAAAAGGGAGGCCAGGAAGGCTTTCGTTATCGGAGCAGAGTCTTCATCCTGTGGCTGAGGGCTCGCGGGGGGCCTCGGGGATGGCCGTGGTTGGGTTTTGTCACCTTTCGACGTCGCTTTATGCATGAGTTCCACCACGTTCCGGTTCCCCTTGCGATTAGAGTGCGTCATTGTGTCCGGTGCAGGGCGGCAGGCCAGCCGGCAAAGAGACTAACTGTGATGAGTGGTGAGCAAACCAGAGCTGTCCCGTGAGATGGCGAGGAGTGGCGACCCAAGAGGAGGCGTCTTGGGGGTGGCCGGAGGAAGAGTCTCTCGTGTGGCGCCGCAGGGGTGGCGCTCAGGACGCGATGTAGCCGGTGAGACGATGGGGGTAGAGGCGACCAGGCCAGCCGGGCTGGGGACACTGCGCCTCGTTGAGCAAGGGTACGCCTGAGTGAGGAAGAGCTACGCTGGCCTATGAAGAGTGCTGTGACACCAGGCTGAAGAGCAGCGCCTCGGAAGCAGTCGAAGGCTGCGAAGACGTCCACAGACGGGCTGATCGACCAGGCGGGGGAGCCGGTGGGTAGCAGGCAGCAGGCAGTCGGGAGGAGGTCTGCAATGACGGTTCCAGCAAACGGAGGCTCAGGGCAGTGTCCAGCAGGGGAGTGACACCGACCCCCGCAGGCGAGGGACCCCCAGCAGAGAGTACAGGGACCCAGGGGAGGGGAAGCAAGTGGTAGTCCAGGACGCAGGGCGCCTCTCACCTCATCCCCCACGCCCTAGGGGTCGTTTCCAATGCGGGGGTGCACTGCTGTGTGGTTCCTCGCGTTGGTGGCGGGTCCCTTCTCCGAGAAGTCGGGGGGACGGGGGGGTTCCGGGTCCCCTCCAGTAGCGGGCCGATGCCGCTAGTGAGATGTCCGCTGTGGGTGGAGTGGCGGTCGGAGATCCCTCCGACCCCCGGGCAGGCCCACGCCGGGGTCTAAAGTTGCAGGAGGCGTCCGGTGGGGTTTGCTGTGCCCGGAGGGGCCGTAGAAGCAGGCCGCAGTTCCGGTGGTAGTCCTCCGCCGATGATCGGGGATGCGGGGGAAACTCCGGCGAGGGGTGGGGGGCGAGAGCGCCCGGTGCAGGGCGCCGTCGAGTCAGGCCGCGCCGTCACCCCAGAGGCCCATACATGGCCTCAGAATGTCTGGGTTATACCGGACCGGATTTAGCGGGCCATGCCAAAAGAAGTTCTCACCGTGCAGCAGGAGATGTGTATAGCAGGAAGATCAGCGCGGGCTCAGTGAGAGCACGCAGGCCACAGGCGGAGGGGTAGCGCCGCGGTTGTCAGCAGGAGGGAGGCGTCTCAGTCCGGATAGTGGCGCCCGAGCCCCAGGCGTGGGGAAGTCCACAGATGTCCCAGGCGATGGAGCGGGGTGCCTCAGTGGGCGGTGGGTAGCGGGCAGCCGGTACCACGTTGGTGGCCAGAGTTAGTAGCCCCGGTGGGCGAAGGTTCGGTTAAGTTCCTGGTAGGCCCGCGCCGGGGCCCACAGCAGCCGAGGGCTACCCAGCAGGGTGTGCAGTGTCCGGGGGGAGGGTCAGTTGTTCCCAACCTCCCGCCGCAATCCGCAGGGCGCACCTCACCTTTCTCTGCAGCGTGCTCTCCCAGACTGCCGTCCGTTATAGAGGCTGCCGTCGCGGCATGGAGCCGCAGCGAGGGGGTAATCCCACGTCTTCAGTGCGCTTCCCCTGCTGGCGGCTGAAGGGGGGAGAAGGCAGACGGCGCCCCGCTCGGTGCTCGCCGTAGTAGGTCCAGTGGGCAGGGTCCCTTCCGACCGCCTGGTAGGCCCACGCCGGGGCCTAGAGTGGTTGGGGGCCCTCCGGTGGGGCGTGCAGTGTCAGGGAGGGTCAGGACAAGCAGTTCTCTTCGTGGGTGCGTCTCTCCTGCCAGTGGCCGGGGGGGAGGGGAGTCTCCGGCAGATCGCGGGAGACGGGCAGTCAGTGCTCCACCCGATGTAGGCCACTGCTGGTCTGGTGGTTCAGTTCCCGTGCGGCCGCCCGGCAGGCCCACGCCGGGGCCTAGAGTGACCAGGGGCTCTCCTGCGGGACGCCCAGGGTCCTGAAGGGTCGGAGCTCGCAGTCCCCTTTGCTAGTGCACCGCCCCCGCTGGCAGCTGAGGGGGTGGGAAGGTTCCGGCGGATCGCGTGAGGCGGGTAGTCAGTGCCCCGCCTGATGCAGGCCGCTGCCGATCTGGTGATCTGAGTCCCGCTCGGCCGCCTAGTAGGCCCACGCCGGGGCCTGGAGTTGCTGGGGACTCTCCGGCGGGGCGTTCTGTGTCCGGAGGGGTCGGGACGCACAGCTCTCTTCGGCCATCCGCTGCCGACCGCAGGACCTGCCCCACTGTGCTTCGCTGTGCGCCCCTACGGTGCCCCGGTCTCAGCGCTGACAGCCGCTGTGGCGTGGAGTTGCGGCGGAAGGGCTCAAACCTTCGTCGCCATTACGCTTTTCCCGCCGGCAGCTGAAAAAGCGGGGTATAGGCGGTCTCCGACTCAGAGAGACCCGATCGGAGGTTCCTCAAGTAAGCAGGGTGATTAGGAGCTAGATTTGGGCAGGTTTACAAGGGGGTGTCAGCTGGTGATAACTTGGAATGGGGCACAGGGCCGGGGAGCCTCGCGATCCACGTCCTCTCAAGCTGCCATCTTGGCCACGCCCCCCATAATATAAGTTTTTGAACAATTAGAAACTTTCGCGCCGTACGTGTACACGGAAACTTGGATGCAACACGTAACGTCAAAGCGCATTCGTAACGTATGCACGGGTACGCGCAGAGTAAGATTTGCAGGACAAAGTATGGTGTGATCACCGTACCCGTACGGTACGATTAACCAAAAAAAAAACAAGGAAAAAGGAATTATATAGAATTTAATTTTAATATATTGAAAAAAAATCATTAATAAAAAACGTTTTGAATTTACTTTTGTTATTATTTTACATAAAAAATATGAAATGTAACTTAACAAATAAAATAAATATAAATATTTGTAATAAAAATGTAGGATATTAGTATAAAAAGAAAGAAATATAATAATTAATACATTTAAAAATGATCATTTACAAAACCTTTGAAATTCACTGAAAAAAACATAGGTTTGAGCCACGTTCTAGTTAGGAATTAGCATTTAAAAAACCTTTCAAATTCACTGAAAAAACCATAGGTTTCACACACGTATAGTTACGAATTAGCATTTAAAAAACCTTAGAAATTCACTGAAAAAACCATAGGTTTCACACATGTATGATGTCCTGAGTGATGTCACTGACCATGTCATGAGTGATGTAATATGTGACGTCATCAGCAGTGCATTGCGGGCGCGCAAGTTATAGTTAGCTGAACTAACTATAACAGGGGAATGTCAATGGTTTTGTATGAGTGAAATGTCCAGCTAACTAGAACATGTGTGAAACCTATGGTTTTTTCAGTGAATTTCTAAGGTTTTTTAAATGCTAATTCCTAACTATAACGTGTGTGAAACCTATGGTTTTTTCAGTGAATATATGAATATATATATATATATCAAGTCAAACCAACTCCTCTGCTCGGGAGAAATGACAGGACACAGCGGGGCCATTTCACAGATTCTTTATTGAGACCATCATCGCATGACCGGTTTCGGCATTGCTGCCTTCCTCAAATGCTTGCAGTCTCTGCTCTTGCGTTTCCCGTTCTTAAATACTGTTTGGCTCCTCTTTGCCCAGTGGTGGTTGGCTCCCCTGCACTTCGTGCTGACACCTGCGAATAGGAGGGGACTACCAGTCCCATAATGCCGCAGGAAGCCGCATTTGTGCAGTGTAGTTCGGGAACGCAATTTTCTAAAACATGTCTTTGCCCCTTCTCTCATCCACCAACCTCCGAAGCAGTTCTCAATAGTCACAACCAGCGACTTGTCGGGGGATGCGGTGGAGGGCCAGGAAAATGTTCCGTTACCACTGTTGAAGTCAGAATTTGTCCCATGATTCACTGACCACAGTTCTGAGAGGGTCCTGCATGCGCGTCTTGGGTAGCGCGTTAACATCAAGTCAATCCAACTCCTCCGCTCGGGAGAAATGACAGGACACAGCGGGGCCATTTCACATATTCTTTATTGAGACCATCATCGCATGACCGGTTTCGGCATTGCTGCCTTCCTCAAATGCTTGCAGTCTCTGCTCTTGCGTTTCCCGTTCTTAAATACTGTTTGGCTCCTCCTTGCCCAGTGGTGGTTGGCTCCCCTGCACTTCGTGCTGACACCTGCGAATAGGAGGGGACTACCAGTCCCATAATGCCGCAGGAAGCCGCATTTGTGCAGTGTAGTTCGGGAACGCAATTTTCTAAAACATGTCTTTGCCCCTTCTCTCATCCACCAACCTCCGAAGCAGTTCTCAATAGTCACAACCAGCGACTTGTCGGGGGATGCGGCGGAGGGCCAGGAAAATGTTCCATTACCACGGTTGAAGTCAGAATTTGTCCCATGATTCATTGGCCACAGTTCCGAGAGGGTCCTGCATGCGCGTCTTGGGTAACGTGTTAACATCAAGTCAAGCCAACTCCTCTGCTCGGGAGAAATGACAGGACACAGCGGGGCCATTTCACGGATTCTTTATTGAGACCATCATCGCATGACCGGTTTCGGCATTGCTGCCTTCCTCAAATGCTTGCAGTCTCTGCTCTTGCGTTTCCCGTTCTTAAATACTGTTTGGCTCCTCTTTGGGCCCTATGCTCACAATGCTGTGTCAATCCTGACACCTGCTTCAAGCAGGTGCAAGGTTTTGATGCAGCATAAGCCGAAAAGTGACTGAATGAAATCTTATAGACTTCACTCAGTCACTTTTAGGAGGCGTTCAAGCACCAGACCCCCCTCGCCCCCCCCCCTCACAGGAAAGCCTCCTTCTGGCGCAGGGCTTTACAATGTGATTCACTTTTCATATGCGTCACTTTGTAAATACCACACACCATGGCACATCTTTTGCACCACTGCTGTGTTACAAAAGTGACTGTGTAAAAGAGGCGCAACGGGGTTGTAACTCCGCCCCTAACACATACAAATTCACCCAGGCAGTTTCACCAGCAGTGCAAATTGAAGCATAGACTTGTAACATATTTATGTGCATATGTTATATTCAAGTGCTTTGGAGGTACTACAATATACTATAGGTAAACACTTTATAGATTTATGCTGTAGCACTTCCTTATAGTTCTGCACTTTCACATTCACCATACACTAGTAATGTATTCCATCATTCATTTATGAACTACACATTGATTCTGACAAACTTTTACATACTACCATAGAAATATAGTTCTTTTATTTGATCAGTGAAGGTAGTTCTGAGAAGAGTTTTTATTTTACATAAAAAATATGAAATGTAACTTAAAAAATAAAATAAATATAAATATTTGTAATAAAAATGTAGGATATTAGTATAAAAAGAAAGAAATATAATAATTAATACATTTAAAAATTATCATTTACAAAACCTTTGACATTCACTGAAAAAAACATAGGTTTGAGCCACGTTCTAGTTAGGAATTAGCATTTAAAAAACCTTTCAAATTCACTGAAAAAACCATAGGTTTCACAAACGTTATAGTTAGGAATTAGCATTTAAAAAACCTTAGAAATTCACTGAAAAAACCATAGGTTTCACACATGTGTGATGTCCTGAGTGATGTCACTTACCATGTCATGAGTGATGTATTATGTGACGTCATCAGCAGTGCATTGCTGGCGCGCGAGTTATAGTTAGCTGAACTAACTATAACAGGGGAATTTCAATGGTTTTGTATGAGTGAAATGTCCAGCTAACTATAACATGTGTGAAACCTATGGTTTTTTCAGTGAATTTCTAAGGTTTTTTAAATGCTAATTCCTAACTATAACGTGTGTGAAACCTATGGTTTTTTCAGTGAATATATGAATATATATATATATATATATATATATATATATATATATATATATATATATATATATATATATATATATTCACTGAAAAAACCATAGGTTTCAGGCCTTATATAGTTAGGAATTAGCATTTAAAAAACCTTTGAAATTCACTGAAAAAAACATAGGTTTCAGGCCTTATATAGTTAGGAATCAGCATTTAAAAAACCTTTGAAATTCACTGAAAAAACCATAGGTTTCAGGCCTTATATAGTTAGGAATTAGCATTAAAAAAAACCTTTGAAATTCAGTGAAAAAACCATAGGTTTCAGGAGTTATATAGTTAGGAATTCGTTTTTAAAAAACCTTTGAAATTTACTCAAAAAACTATAAGTTTTAGTGGTGTTATAGTTAGCTGGACATTTTACTCATACAAAACCAATGAAATTGCTCCTATATAGTTAGTTGTACTAACTATATTTCGCGCACCCGCAATCCACTGCTGATGATGTCACATATTAGATCATTCATGACATGGTCAGTGACATGACTGATGACGTCACTGATGACATCATCCAGTGAATGTGGTTTGCTTCGTTATTTAAATATGCATTATATATATAGCAATTTACATTGAAGAAGGAGTGGATATATATAAATACATATTTGGATGGAGGATTTAGTAGCAGTGTAATTGACTGTTTACTTGACCAATTTATAATGTCTCACTAAATATAGTGGATAGTGACTAAACTGTGTGAATATCTGTGTCACTTTGTCAGTTGTTGTGTAAACTGATTCTACAGTTGGTTACTAGCTATGTGAAAGTCTATATTAGTTATTGATTAGTTAACTGAGTATTTGTATGGGAGTGTGAAAGTGTGTGTGGTTCGGTGGGGGGTGTGTGACTGTCCAAAGATGTGTGAATAGTTGATTCAGTAGATATATGAAGTTAAAACTACATGTTCTAACAGTTTGGGTGAGGGAATCTCTTTATGGGTGTGGTGATGAGCAAATATATTTCTCAAAGGTACAGGTCCAACAAACTAGAAAAATAAAAGGCAGTGTATGTGTCAGTTGTTGTATATAAATAAGTATACATAAGACACAATGATTGTGTGAGTGACTGTATGGATAACTGTATACTTGTAATAATGATTTTATAATTCACTAAGTATGACTTACTATCTAAATGAATAGAAGAAGTGGTGTTTGTATAAGTGTTTTGCTAAGTAAATATGTAAGTATGATCCATTGTTTGCATAAGTGAGTAGGATGACTTCATATGTGAATAGGATGCGTGCTGTTTAATGTCGATATAGATGTATAAGTATTTTTGATAGTGTTCTATTGTTCATTGACAGCATGTATTAGTGAATCCATAGGTAAGTGATTAGATGTGTGTATACATCTATGAATCACTGAGTGGATTTTTAGATACTTGTATTGCTGTGACAATGGATTTAAATATGATACTCTGTATTTTACAAACAGTGATGAAAAATTGTATGAAAAAGTGTATGTGATTGTCACGTGGATGATGTCATCAGTGATGTCATTTGAGATGTCATCAGTGATGTCACTGACCATGTCATGAATGATCTACTATGTGACATCATCAGCAGTGGATTGCGGGTGCGCGAAATATAGTTAGTACAACTAACTATATAGGAGCAATTTCATTGGTTTTGTATGAGTAAAATGTCCAGCTAACTATAACACCACTAAAACTTATAGTTTTTTGAGTGAATTTCAAAGGTTTTTTAAAAACTAATTCCTAACTATATAACTCCTGAAACCTATGGTTTTTTCAGTGAATTTCGAAGTTTTTTTTAAATGCTGATTCCTAACTATATAAGGCCTGAAACCTATGTTTTTTTCAGTGAATTTCAAAGGTTTTTTAAATGCTAATTCCTAACTATATAAGGCCTGAAACCTATGGTTTTTCAGTGAATTTCAAAGGTTTTTTAAATGCTAATTCCTAACTATATAAGGCCTGAAACCTATGGTTTTTTCAGTGTTTTTAAAAAAAATATTGATTGGTTAACTGGCTTATTAAGTGTATCTTAGTGAATACATATATTAGCGAGTAATGTTTAAATATTTAAATATATGCATGAGTGATGTAATATGTGACGTCATCAGCAGTGCATTGCAGACGTGCAAGTTATAGTGAGTCCAACTAACTATAACGTGGGAATTTCAATGGTTTTATGCGAGTAAAATTTCCAGCTAACTATAACTGGTGTGAAACCTATGGTTTTTTCAGTGAATTTCAAAGGTTTTTTAAATGTTAATTCCTAACTATAACTGGTGTGTAACCTATGGTTTTTTCAGTGAATATATATATATATATATATAAAATTTATATGGCAAAATGAAACCCCTCATTTTGTTCCTTTTCAAATTAAATGTATTAAGTGTTACCACTTTATTCCAATCAAGATGACTTCAGGTGTGCCATACGTTTGTCATAAGTAAGACTGTTAGCGTTCTAGTTGTTCTTTAGATCACTCTGGGACATTCTGTCATTGGGCTATAGTTGGGCTACAACTGGCTGATATTTGGGCTACATTTGGGCTCTTTTGTCTCTGGTGGCCATCTTGGGAGAATGCATATCAGAATTTTTTTAATGAAATATAAGAGGATTTGAGAAGTCACTCAAAATGTGCCCTAATTTTTCTTTCTTCAGCACTAATCATAATTTCTATGGCAAAATGAACCCCCTCATTTTGTTCCTTTGCAAATTAAATGTTTTAAGTGTTAACACTTTATTCCAATCAAGATGACTTCAGGTGTGCCATACGTTTGTCATAAGTAAGACTGTTAGCGCTCTAGTTGTTCTTTAGAACACTCTGGGACATGCTGTCATTGGGCTATAGTTGGGCTACATCTGGCTGATATTTGGGCTACATTTGGTTTTTTTTGTCTCTGGTGGCCATCTTTGGGCTACATTGGGCTACATTTGGGCTCTAACATATATATAACCCAATGTAGCCCAATATATATTTGTTCTAAGTTAATTTTCGTAAAAACCACTGGAGCACATATCTTGAGACATAGCAAAGGCACATCGGGCTACCAGTCCCTACAATTTTGCCAAGTTTGGTGGAAAACCATTCAGCCGTTCGGGCTAAAAGTGAGTCCAACCGCCCTATGGAAATTAACATGGGGAAAACATGTTTTGGGACCCCCCTTTTATCTCGGCCCCCGCTTGACGAATCCCCCCCCAAATTTTCAGGGAAGGAGCGGAGCGCCGCGAGGCAAAGTTAAGGAAAATTTCAGGAAGATTCCTCAACCGGCGCCAAACTTATTCCCAATAGAATGTTGCGATTTCCCTATGGAAAACAATCCTAACTATATATACCTACTGGCTATCGCCAGTAGGTAATATATATCAAACACGGAGGTTCGGTGCACACTTGGGGCATATGTAGGCTTTGTAGTATCCGCAGACGCGTTTCTGGCTTCTGCCTTCATCAGTGCGGAAAAGCCGTCGATGTAAGAGCACAGTATTTTAAACAGTCCTGCCATATGATAGGTGAATCCTTGGCCAATGCGAGGCCAGCAATGGGGCGTCTCCATTTCTATTGTTTGTTGCCAATTGCAATGTTCATGGCGCACCCATCGCTAAAATCAAATGGCACCTGTAGTTACTGCGACTCTATGTCCCCTCGCCTGCCGCTGTACACCTGTGAGTGTCCCACATATGGTTAGAAGACACTGCATTGGCTTCACCCATTTCCTTGGGTATACTAAGGGCTGTAAGGGGGCTGCCCTTATACTTCGTGTAGTTTGGATGTCTCCTGCTTCCTGTATCACATTGTTCCCTATAATGAACCCTTGTGGCTCTTGTTTAGCTTGCAGCTTTTAAGTTGCTTAGCTTTTCCTTCCTTGGTAAATATTTTTTAATTCACATTTGATGGTAGCGTGCGTGTTATGCATGTATCTTGGCTGGGGTAGATCCCTGCCATCTTCGCTCATTGAATATTTTATACTCTTTAGTCCATTTCTTATTTAGCTTATATTCCGCCTGATATACCTTATTGTTAAGTAAACAGAATGGATATCTCTTTCTGAGGTTTCCATTATTGTTTTTCCTTTACGTTGACCTCTTGGCAAAGTAATAGCCTTTACCATTTTTTTGTTGCTATGTGCTGATTATTCAGTGTCATACTACTTGTTCTTTATGACCATCGACAGGGTTGTGGATTCTGTCTATTATCGTTCTTTTTACATATACATGTACTAAATGTATGTGTGTGTGTGTGTATATATATATATATATATATATATCAGTGCTTTATACATATGTATTTTTCTATATGTATTTGTATCTTTTTATATGAATATATATGTATAATTGCCACTCTTATAGGTAGTTGCAATTTGCGGAAGAGTTTGCATATATATTAAGTTAATGCGTTATGGGCTCAGATGGTAGAGCAATTCAAATCACAGGATGTGGATGTAACTGATGACTGAGGTGTTGCTGGGATCGTGATCTGCTCCCCTGTAGAGAGCCACCCGGACTCTCGTGGACAATGTTGCAAGTGCACCCATGCATCCCCACACCCCTTGGGGCGAGCTCGCCCCTCGGGTATTAAGGGGCCGGAGACCGCTCGGGGACTTCCGGCTGATAGTTGAAGTATTTGTCCCTGTGTCTTTATCCTGCGTAGCTGCAGCCTATATTGACCTAGGCCCCGCCGCGCTACATTGGCGACGAGGCCAGTCGCACCCGATGCGTGCCCACATACCTGGCGTGGTACTCTCTAGGTACGTGCGGTGCCCACCCACGTCACCTTCTTCATCCTGGCCCTGCTGTGATCACATCGCGGAGCCCACCCGCATCGATCTGTGCTGACCGGAGTCTGCCACTTCCTTTGCTGACCGGGCTGCCCAGCTTGAGACCACCCAGGCGCCTACCGTGCCTCTGGGAGCGTGTTTGGCTGGCGTAACTCGATGGAGCGGCGCCCGACGACAGGTGAGTGAAGGTGGCCCCGCCCGTGCAGTGCCTCTTCCACGTGGGGACCCCCACCACGGTCCACTGCTGCGTTGGTGCAGCCAGGGATTCCCTCGTCTCATCTCTTCCCGTCAGGCAAGCAGCGAGGCCCCGGAGCTGGGCTGCCCACACCACTGCCTGCGCTCCCTGCTACGCGTGAGGCCTGCACCCCGAGAAGAAGTGCTGGATCCCTGTGGGGGGCCTCCACCCCGCTGCCTCAGCCAGGGACACGCCAAGGGTTTGGCCTGGAGGCCATCAAGCATTGGAACCTGCAAGAGGGAGTCTGAGAAAAAAAGATATAAATATAAATGGAAAAGGAAAAAAAGTTTGCAAAGGAAAAGGAGGGGAGACAGCATTTGCATAAGGACTCTGGGAAAGATAGAACTTTGTGCCTTAGTCCACAATAACAGGCCGCCCAGCCAAAACAACGCATTGCGTGCCTGGATGGCAGTGCATGGGCCTAGCCAACGCTAGCTTTTCCCCTCCACGCACAGAACTGCGCCACGAGAGCTAACCACACCCCCTGCTGACACGCGCACGGACAGCAACACAAGGTCACGTGCTAGAGCATCCGCCCCGGCGCAGAACGCCCACACACAAATCACACCCTCGAGTTGACACGTCACCGCCAGGCCGCGATGAGTAATCCGCCAGCGCAAGGAGCAGCCGCCCAGCAAGAGGGAGGGTACAATCCGGCCGTGGGTGTCAACCCACCACCACCAGTGCACACTCACACTGCAGTCACACCGCTACCCCCTTCAGTGAAGCCTCAGACCCCCCCCACGGCCACAGCAAAATGGAAGGCCTGGGTCGGATGACTCAACCACTACTTGAAGGGGACGAGGGAGACGGACGGCACCGTGAAACGGTCACTCCTCATTTACTACGGAGGCGTGGAGATCTATGAGCTGTTCGAGACACTTCCCAACACCGGACACGAGGATGAATACGAAGCGGCAGTCGCTGCGCTCAACAGACACTTCGACCCACAGCTCAACCACGATTTTGAAAAGTTCAAGTTCAAGAGGGCGGGGCACTCCGAAGCCGAATCCGTCTATGTTCTATGTGCGGCTACGGTGGCTGGCGAGGACGTGCCCCTTCACCGACCAGCGGGAGGAAATCCCTGATCAGATCATCGTGGGCTGCCGCTCAAAGCTCCTGCGGAAGCTAATTCTCCAGCAACCTGGAATCTCGCTGGACGAGATCCTGATTCTAGCTCGCTCCCACGAACTGTCAAACGCCATGGCGGAAGAGATGGAAACCGCCCTACATACACCGATTGCCGCATCACAGTTGCCCAGGCACCCACCGATCAAGGAGGAGAAGGTAGAGGCAATCCAGAGACGCCCCACGACGCTTCGCCAGGCGCCCAGACCTCCGCCAGGTGGGCCATGTGGATACTGTGGCGAAGATCATCCCGCGATGGCCGTTTGCGGGGCAAAAGGAAAAAGTGCTCTTGCTGTGGAAGGCTAAACCACTATGCCAAAGTATGCGGCGGAGGGCGGTTCCGATCGACAGCGCTAAGGTCCAGAAGCATATCCCAACGTGTGCGCCAGATCTCCCTTGACAACCCGCAGCCAGTGCCAGATGACCAACCGCAGGAACGACGCCCCATGTATGAGGACGAGAACGAAGAAGTGTTTGTGGTGTCATACGTCAGCCGGACGGGGACCCATCGGAGACCACCTCCCATGTGCTCCGTTTCCATAGACGGCTCCGATGTGCATGCCCTCATTGACACGGGGGCATCCGTCAACGTGATGGACTCTGACCAGTATGATCGCCTATCGCCGCGACCTCCTCTCACACCATCCACCGCACGGATCTACGCGTATGAGGGGGCGGAACCGCTCCCTCTCTGTGGTGTCATCCAGACCACTGTCACGAGTGGAAGCTACTCCACCGAGGCGAGATTCCACATCACTGAGGGGAAGAAAGGAACTTTGCTCAGTTGCCACACGGCTGAAGACCTCGGGCTCGTCTTTTTCGCCAACCAAGTTCATGAGTCTCATGCAGAAGCAATGCTAAAGGAATTTCCAATTCTCTTTGAAGGACTGGGGAAACTCAAAGGCAAGAGGTTCAAGCGCCACATCAACCCCTTAGTGCGACCTGTGGCCCTCAGGCACCGTCGAGTGCCCTTTAACTTACTCCCACAAGAGAAGGAGGAGCTGAAGAAGCTTGAAGAGTTGGGGGTAATCGAGAAGGTTTCTGGGTGTACCTCATGGGTGTCCCCGCTGGTCGTGGCACCCAAACCCAAACAACCTGGAGCCATTCGACACTGTGTCGATATGAGACCGCCGAACACCGCAGTGAAGAGGGAATGCCACATCACCCCCACAATGGATGACATCGTGGCCGGCTTGAACGGAGCGAAGTGGTTCTCCAAACTAGACCTGAATGCCAACTATCACCATCTGGAACTGGAGCCGGAGAGCCGGTCTATTACTACCTTTTCAACGCATGTAGGCCTACGAAGGTATAAGAGGCTCAGCTGCTGAGTGTCCTCAGCCACTGAGGTCTTCCAAAACGCCATCCGGGAAACACTGTCAGGGCTGCAAGGGGTGATCAACCTCAGCGATGACATCCTTGTATACTCCAATATGCTTGAGGAACATCACTCACACCTCCGGGCCACTCTGAAGCGGTTGGCAGACTGTGGGCTAACCCTGTACAGATCCAAATGCTCATTCTACCTGGAGAGCGTCGACTTCTTTGGCTACACGTTCATCAGAGAGGGCCTTCTAGTGGATCCAAAGAAGGCCGAAGCTATACGGAATGCCAGCACACCCAGAAACCCCTTGGAGGTGAGGAGCTTCCTTGGCATGGCCCGTACTGTGGACGTTTCATCCCCAACCTTGCGGCCATGTCCGAGCCACTGCGTGTCCTTACGCGTCACGACCACAAATGGGAGTGGACGCTGGCAGCCAACAAAGCATTCCAGGACATCAAAGCGAGCCTGCTGGACAAGACCGTGATGGCCTACTTCCACCCACGACGCCGGACGGAACTGGTCGTCGATGCCAGCCCCGTGGGCCTCGGGGCAGTCCTTCTCCAGGAACATGACCCGGAAGTATGGAAACCAGTCGCCTATGCCAGCAAAGCCCTCACCGACACTGAGACCAGATACGCCCAGATAGAGAGAGAGAGGCGTTGGCGATTAAGTGGGCTTGCCAGCACTTCCACCTGTACTTGTGCGGCCAAGAATTCAGTGTTGTGACCGACCACAAGCCACTACTACCGCTGTTTGCAAGCTCCTCCAGGTTGGCGCCTCCGAGGATTGAACGATGGGTGGTGCAGCTGCAAGACTACAACTTCAAAGTGGTTTTCTGCCCAGGAGTGCACAACTCGGCTGATTACCTATCTCGCAACCCGGAATCCCTGACGCCGTCTAACCCCTCTACGGATGCCTGCAGCACGGAGGGGTTTGTACAGATGGTGTCGCAAGAGGCATGCCCCAAGGCCATGACCCTCGAAGAAATCGGCCGAGCCACTCTAGAGGACCCTACCCTCTCCCGAGTTTGAGGAGCCTTGGAGAACAATGGCTGGGCCCACTTCATGGATGGTGCTTGCGTCCTCCGGCCAGAGGTCAGCCATGCCCATCAACAACTGTAGCATGTTCGGAGCAAACTCAGTGTGGGGGATGGAGGAGTTGTTCTGAGGGGACATCTCAAAGTGGTCCCAGAAAGCCTACAGAAAAGTATCCTCGCACTGGCCCATGTTGGTCACCAGGGAATGGCCAAGACCAAAGCCAGATTGAAAGACAAGGTTTGGTTTCCAGCCATGGACTCCATGGTAGAGGAGATGGTACGACAGTGTCATGCCAGAACGATCACAGGGGGAGACCCAGCACCGGTGGTCACGGAAGAACCGTGCAAGACCCCGTGGACTTTGGGAGCTTCCCGACGGACGTCAAATGCTGGTAATGGTTGACTCGTTCTCGAAGTTTCCCATCGTCGAAGTCGTCGCATCAACAGCCTTCCCACACGTGAAGAGAGTCCTGGATCGAGCCTTTGCAATGATGGGGCTGCCGGAAGAAGTTAAGTCTGACAATGGACCCCCCTTCCAAGGGCGGGAGTTCCAGGAATATCTCGAGAACCTAGCGGTGTGCCACAGGAAGATCACCCTGCTATGGCCCCAAGCGAAGGGGGAAGTAGAAAGACTGATGCGGACAATTAACCGTGTATTACACATCGCAGTGGACAAAGGGGAAGATCCGGAGTCTGCCCTCGACCAGTTCCTTGGTGCATACCGCCGGACTCCTCATAGCACCACTAAGTGTGCTCCGGCTCATCTCCTGTTCAAACGAGCCCACGAGACAGTATCCCGTCGGACCCGGCGTGGGTGCCCATGGAGCGGGATGATGCTGTCGTCCAAGCGAGGAGGGAGACAATGAATCGGAAGGCCAGTGAGGCCCGAAGAGCCCAAGAATCGCAGCTAAGAGTGGGAGACCGGGTAGTGATCAAAGACCGACACCCCGGGTGGAATATCCAGACGCCCTACGACCCAGAAGCATGGGTCGTTGTCCGTGTCCAAGGGACCATGGACACTGCTCAAAGAGGACAGCAGTCCGTCACCAGGAATGTATCCAGTTTCAAGAGGGACGTGGAGACAGAGGAGGACCCAGAGGTGTCCGGTTATCAGGATTCCTTGCCGAACTTCTTCCCCCCTGGGTCACCCCGCATAGGGAGCACTCCGCAGGAATCACCAAGGCCAGCTAGCCAAGGGGGTGCGGACAGTACCCGATCGATCGGTCCGTTTCCGACCACCGAGTCAGCCAATGAAGTCCCAGCTGGGGCAACAACATCTCCCTTTGCCCGGAGCCAGAAGTATGATCTCCGGCCGAATCCGGTGCCGAGTCAAAGGCTGAAGGACTTTGTATGTACCTCCCCGTGAACTGAAAGAGTCTGAAGGTCTCAAGCCAAAAGAAAGGAGGGATGTAGAGAGCCACCCAGACTCTCGTGGACAATGTTGCAAGTGCACCCATGCATCCCCACACCCCTTGGGGCGGCCTCGCCCCTCGAGTATAAATAAACGGGCCGGAGACCTCTCGGGTCTTTCGGCTGATAGTTAAAGTATTTGTCCCTGTGTCTTTATCCTGCGCACCTGTGGCCTACAATGGCCTAGGCCCGGCCACATTCCCCTCCCTTTTTCTTCCTTCCTCCTCCCCCCATCACCCCTGGATACTGATACTCCTGTCGTGACCTGCCCCCCGATGGAAATTGAGGCAGACACTTTGTTTTTTAGTAGCACGGTTCTCTATTGTAATGGGATGTTTTTGTTTTGTTATCTTTAATACAGACTGGCTATTTCATGATGGGATGATGAACAATGCAGCCAGGACTGTAATCAAAATATTGTTTTCACATGTATGTAGCATATTAGAAATTATTGTTAATATATAGTATTGCCTAATTCTTTACGACTTCTGTATGTGGACAGGTACCTTGTAGGCATAACTGGCACAACTCTATTATTAGGCACATTATCTATCCAGTATCTATTGTTTTTTTAATATTTCAACAACAAATTTATGTGTGCACAAACGTAAAGCGATATGTGCTTTTCTCAAAATTGTAAAACTTAATAAACATTCTGTGATAAAATAAAGTTATTCTCTTTTGTTGCAGTGCTACCTTAATTTGGGCATTGTGTATGCACTTACTTTTCTTTTCCACCTCTATGGGGTCTACAATTAGTGTGATCCTGCTGGTCTTTACTCTACCTTTGAGTTTTCTTCCCAGGACAAGCATTTCATTTTATTTGGTACTTGTTCTTGGATCGTCTTTCCTCTTTTTCAATGCATGTTTTCATTCATGGTTGTGCCAGTGTGAAGGTATTCCGATTCGTTTCGCTGTATTTGCAGGATAGGTTGCCCTTGAATACGGCTTTGCTGGCGAACACAGTTTAGCTCAGTAACATTCGTTATTGCCGCTGGGCTTCTGAGT
Source organism: Lissotriton helveticus (assembly GCF_964261635.1). Classification (NCBI taxonomy): domain Eukaryota; kingdom Metazoa; phylum Chordata; class Amphibia; order Caudata; family Salamandridae; genus Lissotriton; species Lissotriton helveticus. The sequence goes on from NC_136073.1 coordinate 288,547,259, forward strand.
CCCGGCTGTCCATCAATCATCACAATTGAGGCTATATAATGTTTATTATAATTTTCACTATGGTCCTCTGACTCCGAGTTTTATTGCCATGAGGACGTTTTCTGTGACTTCCAAAGTTTTTCTCACTTATGTTGCCTGTGGTCCTTACCACAGCTCTTGTGGGGAGCAATTGCTCTTTCTCATGTATCTTCATACATAACTCCGGTCTTCTATCTTAAATTAGACCAGTTAGTTATTTTTCGGAACCTTTCGTAGGATTAGCTTGCAGTCCCACCTCTGGGGAGGGTATGGCTATGGCATCTAATTCAAAGTTAAGGAATCTGCTGCTAGATATCTATCGCATCGACAGGTTACTTACCTTAGGTAACGCCTTATCTGGTAGAGACATTATCTAGCCGCAAATTCCTTAAACGCCCTCCCATCCTCCATGCTCTGAGAACGACTTTAGAATCACGATGAAACAATCACGATGAAACTTCTTCAGGAATTCTGGTTTAACTCACCAGTGGTCAGTGTTCTCATTCTATATGCTATGTGATTTGATTTTGTCTTACCAAACAACTTGTTTTATGAGTGTGATCATGTCTGTATTTAAGACTTTGTAGTTAATACTTACAAATAATATATCTTTTTTTTGGCACACTGTTGCCACAGCCAGTTTCTATAGTGGCTCTGCATTTTGGCGTGGAAAGTATTCACAGATGAAACTGACGTCAGTGCATCAGAGGGTGTCTTTTATGACTGTGGTGACATCGCATGCATGGACGACATCCACTGCTGACGCGCAGAGGTACTGCTGTTGAAACATTCCCGGATCCAGTGTGGCACCTTGAGAGAATTCCAACTTAAATAATTTGCGGCTAAATCATTTCTCTACCAGATAAGGTGTTACCGAATGTAAGTAACTTGCCCATCAAGTGCCCACTCGAAGGGGCACCACAGGCAATGAAACACGTGCATAACGTAGGTAAACCAGGCGGGTCAGAATGATACTCCAAAGAATCGTATCATGCACTCACGGCACAGTTGGACTGGTAATTCCATTACCAGTAGACTTCAGAATGGAACATTCATTGTGGAGTAGCAGAAATAGAACCCAAATTAGGCCTGGGGGGTATACTCCACTCTGTTCGCGGAGTTTGCAGAGTTATCTGCACCCCACACTCAGCGGAGCTCCCAGAGTGCAGAAAACTCTGCTCCACGTAGTGCAGCTTAGTTTTTTCCCCGCTCACGCAAGCCATCTTTAAGTTGGCAAGCACGAGTTGCCACTCAGGTGGTATTTCTACCCGAGTGGCAGGAAGATCAGTGCGAACGGCGTACTTCACCGCTTGTGGAACTCCACAGAGTTTTTATGTCATCATCATCAACTTTATTCACATTTAATAAATGCAAAAAAGTACATACAAAACAATATGATATATAACATAATAGAGGACCAACATAGCAATAATTATCAGTTAATAAATGTCTTGAATATTAGAAAGTTATTTAAAAAAAGCAAATTTCTGCATAGCGGAACTCCACTCAGGCCTTACCAAAATGCTGCAAATGAGAAATAGCACCAAGGGAATGCCTCCAAAAAACACTTGAAAACAGGGAATGTATAAAGGCGAGTATCACTCACACAAAATTCTGGAAGGTACAGTCTTGGTTGATTTAAAAGAAGTGTGCTATATCGGCAGTTTTGGAAGCATTAAAGATGCGAAGCACAAGCTTGCCAAAATGCAGTATGAGATTTGTGCTTAAAAGTGCCTGTATTTTGCTGTATGTCCTTTCAACCTGCAATTCAAATATTTCTGTAAAAGCCACATCTTTTTGAAACAATAAGGCTTTGAGTCGGCGGAGCTTGTTGAAATCTGCCTTCAAAGTTGATATTGAAGGCCATAACGAAATATCAGAAACCCCCTGCGTTTGAGGGAAAAACACGTTATTGCAGCAAGTCACTATCTGGGAAAGAGACAGGACATACAAGATTCGGGCCATCATCCCATAACCATCTTGGCCAATTAACATCAAATAACTTCCATCAGGAGGATAATAATGAGGGGGAGAATTGAAGGGGCTAGTATTCCTTTTAGAAAGCAGGCCACTGAAGTATTGCATGCTCCTTGAATGGTAATGTGCTTACAAACAAGTGAATGGCTGACAGAAGAAATGCATTCATGTCTAGTAAGGAATACCTCTGTCCGCCCATTCACATCAGTAATCAAAAGTAAGTGATCACAACTTGTTGATAAAGCTCCCTCCCAGGTCTTCATATTACCTACCAGGACATGCTTCATTCAAGATGTAAACTGGAATGTTGAAATTGGCAAATATATTACCCCATGTATTAACCACACTGCGAAGGGTGTTTTAGCTACTGTGAAAGGCAGTTCTAACTTTTAAATGTGTAACATTGTCTGAGTGGCAACCTTTTTGGCCATGAGTACCTGTTTATGTGTTAGGTTGAAAGGCAAGAATAGGTTGTTTTTTAATGTCCTCCTATCACCACAGTGTCTGCAATTCTCAGACTGACTGACCCATTCTAACCACCACTCGGTCTATTGCATTCACATTTGTTTCCACCACACTGATCCAGCATACTGGGGTATCACCTTAAGTGGTGCCTTGGTGTAATCAATGGACCGCTTGTTCTATCTGCAGTTCTTCTCTCAAGAACACTTCATCTGATAAACTCAGCCCATACCACAGACATCCTTCCTGGGGTGCTTTCCATGTGCAGGCGACAAGTCCATTTTGCCGCATCAATCCTGTTTATTACACTCGGACGTGAAGGATCAATCCAGTGTTTACATATCTCCCACCTGGCTAGCAGTATCAGATACAAAAATGAGGCCGCTTCGATCCCTTCTTAGTGTCCTACGTGTAGTATTATCAACCCCCAAGAAAACTAATACGGAATTTAATGCTATGGTGACTCCCAGAATTTCTTTTAAAATGGACTCAATATTTGCCCAGAATACCTTAATCCTAGGACAAGTGAAGAAGACATGTTCTTCGTCAGCTTTCAAAAAGCCACATCTTCTGCACCTGGGAGTGGGCTGTGTAACAAGTTAGCAATATTTGGGGGGGGCAGTATAGTCTATTGATGGGGAAAAATGATTTTACTTTAGATTTGCAGGCTTGACGACCGAGTATAACAATTTCAAGGAGGTTGTAAGTCCACCCCCTGGAAAGTATCCTCCCTATTCTTATATGGTGCCATTATGTTCTTATTTGCAGCTTCCAGGAGCTTCTACTACTAGGTGGCTACTTCCTTCCTATTAGATCTCACATCCGGAAAGAGGATTCAAATTCCCAGTCCCCCGCTGTCGCTGAGGTCAAGGTTGCAAGCCAGGATGACAACTGCACATATCTGAATTTAGAAAGGCTAACCCCAATTTTGACTTTCAAGACTTCCCATGGTAAAATTCCTTGCACTGTCATCAAGTCCCCCCAAGTCGCCATCCCTGCCCTCCTATTATGAGACTCAGCCCATCCTTCATGCATTCTGGGGTGCCAGGAGAATCCCATGTAGGATTGAAATCAGAATAATATCCTATATTTATTGTCTTCCTCACCCTCCACCAAAGTTTTGTGCTGTCTTTAGAACCTTTAGTCGGACCGTCCTAAAAACCTTTGGGCCCCAAACTTGTACAAAAACCCAAACTCTCTATACTCCCTTATCATTTTGTGTAAGAGCTTTCCCCATGTTGCACTGTCTGGTTTTCCAAGGAGCACCAGAAGGTTTTTAACCTGAAGTGCTATGCAGTATAAGTTTAAATCAGGTAGGGCTAAACCTCCCTTCTGAGCTTACGCCTCAACTTCTTCCATGCCAATCTTGACCCACAGTTAGCCAATATAGAGCTGGTTTTTTCCTCCTGAATATTGTCAATAATTGATCTTGGGAAGGTGAGGGGAATGCAGTTAAATAAATACGTAAATTTGGGGAGGATCGACATCTTAATAGGATTCACCTGCCCACAGATTCAGTGGCAGGTTCTTCCATCTTAACAACATGGTATCTACCTCCTTAGCCACCATTTTCAAATTATAAACTAGTATTTCCTCCACTGGATTGACAATAACAATCCCAAGATATTTGAACTCTGCAACATACTTCCCCCCTCCAACCTTCTAAGTTTTAACACATTACCTCCATCTATGAGTTGTACACCAAGTACCCTGAAAAAATCACCAAACTCTACCACCAACCCCTCCACCCCAGGTATAGATCAGACGTATAGATTATCAGCTCATCTGCATATAACGCAACCTTACTACTAAAATGGAGGGGGGGGGGTAAAATGGATGACATGGTTGTCTTTCCTTAGCAGTTGTGCCAATGGCTCAATATAACTGTCAAACATAAGAGGTGATAGAGGGCACCCCTGCCTAGTACCCCTTTGAATGTTAAAACTTCTGGTCAAAGAGCCATTGAGGAGAATTATAGCTGATGAGTTTTCATACAGCGTTCGGAGTGTGGAGATAAAACCTAGACTGAATCCCATTACATCTAGGACCATCCATAGGTAAAACCAACATACTCGATCGATTGCCTCAGCGGCATCAAATGTGACCACAACCAGGTGAATCGAACAAGCGATGTTGAGACCGATTTTTACTATTAGTTGCTGCGTATGTTCTTTAATTTGCCTCCTTGGCACAAATCCTTTCTGAATAGTTGCATAGAATTTAAGTAACACCATGGCACGCAGCCATTTTTTAGGGCCTGAAGTATCCAACTAAACTTCATAATAAATCTAGGCTGACTTTGTCCACGGTGTAATAAAGACATATTGTAGAAAAGTAGGATCTTTCTGTCATGGTGGCCCCCACGTTTTGCCTAGTGTCAGTTTGTTTAGACTGTAGTACACTGGGTTCTTGCTGTTTGGGACCCCAGTGTCTGTGTTCTCTCCCCTAAATTAACTTTGTAAGAACTTTGTGCACCCCACAATTGCCATACTGTTATATCACTATAAGTCCATAGTAGATGGTACTGAGGTACCCAGGGCATTAGTACACCAGGGGTCTCCCATGGGCTGCAGCATGTATTATGCCACCCATGGGTGCCCGTGCAAACTGTGTCTACACTACAGGCCTGCTATTGCAGCCTGTGTGAAATGGTGCATGCATCTTTCACCACAGATATAAAGTTTAACTTATATCCCGGTCACTGCACTTAAGTCCAATAAGTCATCCGTAATTTAGGCCCTTCAGCCCAAGGGCAGGGTGCATGGCTCTAAGCATGAGGGGGGCCCTGTATGAGCAGAGGTACCCCTACCAACCCAGGCTCCATTTTGTGGGCTTTGTAAGCGTGGGGAAGCCATCTTAAGGAAGGTAGTGGGAACTGGTCAACATGAGATTTCCAACTACATAATGGCTTCCCCCAACCTAGTAATGTTTGGTATTAACATGTTAGGCTCATGCAACTATACTGATTCAGTGTTCGATGCATGATACCATGTACTGGGGGGCTCCTTAGAGGACCCCCCATACCTACCTGTGTACCCTTGCAGGGTCTGCATGCCAGCCAGTGCTGCCGCCGACCCCAGACACTGTTCTGCCCTCCTGCTGATGAGCCTAACTCTGGCAGGGGAACGCAGATCAAAGGATTTCCTGTAGAGGAGATGTGTAGCCACCTCTCCTTTAGAAATAGGTTTGTCCGGGCTAGGGTGGGGGTGCTCTGCGTGCCTCCAGTCTGCTTTGAAGGGACATTTGGTGCCCTCCTTAAATAAACTGGTTTGCCCCAGTTTAGGCCCCCTTAGCTGCCGCTTTGGTGCAAAACCACACAAAGGACAGAGGAGTGATTACCCTCCTGTCCAGCTCCTCCCCCAGGAAGGTGCCCAGAGCTATTTCAGGGGGCCACATGATTCTGCCTCTTGAAAGCAAGATATGCAGAGTCTCCTGGGAGCATCTGACTGGTCAGTCCACCAGAGTAGCGATCCCTGACCTACCCCTCCCATTCGGTGGGCACCACAGAAGCTGTACAACCCCATACTGGGTTACTTAAAGGCTCCCCTGAGGGTGGGACCCTAGATTCATCTGGACAAGTATTTTGCTGCAAGACTTGTCTTCAGGATCCTCCACAAGACTATTCTGCAGCTGGATACAGGACTCTGCTTTTGAGCAGGGCTGGGCTGCTTCTGGTATGAAGACTCCTATTGCAACTTCATCTCCTTGCTTTGCAACCATCCTACACCTCCATGACTGTGCATCCTCCAGGGTCACAAGGACTCTGCGTGCATCAAGGAAAGCAAGAAGGAATCACTCTTGGAGTGAAGGAGTCTCTCCCCTGCAGCCGCAGGCACCTTGATGACCGGCTTATGGATCCTGCTGTCCCACGGGCACTTCAAGGCTCTGAAACACATGTGGTCGTTTGGTAACTCTCCCGAGGCCTGACTTGTCTTCTGTGCAATTTGGAAGACTGCAATCCCTCCTGGAGCTGCTGGAACCAAATCCCTGTGCACTGCATCTGTTTGCCATTACCGAGGCTTGTTGGCTCTCCAGTCCAGAGGTCTTTGAGCTCCAAAAAGAATCAGCCTCAAATATCACCCTGCTGCAAAGTGACGTCCTCACTGCATCTCTTGCGAAGTGAGCATTCATCTTCGTGCGGCTGAGGCCTCCCTGCGACTCCCTGTGCCTTCTGCCAGAGGGTCTTTCTAGGGTCTTTCATTGATTCCTGCTTGCAGAGGGAGTGTCCCTAACTTACCTGTGGTGGGTGAGTTCCCTGGACCATGCTGGTTCTCCTTTCTGCAATGCTTTGCCATGGCTTGTTGATGGTCCTGTTGGCCACTGACCCTCCTACAATTCGTCAACTGTCGTGGGACAGCTCGTGGACAGCTTCTTTGATCCTGCAACATTGCCTTGTGTCCACAGCTGCAACTCTAAGACCTCTATCCTACTGTTTATTATACCCCAGAGAAGGGTGGGCGTTTTGCTCCTGCACCTCCTGGACAACTCTGGGTTGCTTGGACTCTGTCCCCTATTTCGTCATGTGCTCCCCATCTGGAATCCACACCTAGGTTTCACTGACCTGGTCCACTGGTCACAGTAGCAGCTGGACATCCCAAGATCCCCATTGACTTCAGCAGGCGGTTCCGCACCATTTCACACCTATGCACCCTGGTGTAGGTATCCTGCTTCTCTGGGTATCCACAGTGGGGCTGCTCTCCAACCTCCCCAATTCCAAAGGGTTCCCTCGGGGTCCTCTGGGAAGAGTCCTGAATACTGAAAATTCTTGCTACGACTTTCCCATGTTATCCTCTGGACACTTATCTGGGGTATCATCACCTCTGCACCCGGGTGCCTAGGGACTCTTAGCTACTTAGCTTTTGTGGTTCCGTGCTTCCTCTGGCCTATTGATCCTTGGCTGATAGTCTTGGTTAGATACCCTTTTCGCATTCCACTTACTCCGTATTGGTTTGCCACCCCCCCCCCCATAGGGGCCCTTGTGTTTATATGTGTTTACTTACCTGTTTAGCTGATGTATTTGCTGTGTATGCATTTCTCCAGGTTGGAAATATACCAAAGTAGTTTCGTGACTGGTTCAGTAATAAATATCACCTATTTTTTTTAATATTAGTGTTTTTCTTTTCTGTGTGACTCTCACTGATTGATGTGTGGTAAATGCAACTGCTTTACACCCTGGATAAGTCTAAGCTGCTCCCCACAGCTACCCCTTGAGAGCTTTGGTTATCAGGGATCTATTGTGCTATCACTAAGGTTGTCTGGACACAGTGCAGGGTGTATCACCAGGAGGTGTACGCCATATACTGAGCCAGCCTCCTAAACATGTCATTTTGTCTATCAAATCAGATAGATCAATGTCTTCTGACAGGAGGGAGAGATGTTGTTTTACTGCAGACAGTGCGGAATGTTTCAACCATTGTTAATACAATTTACCTACCGAATAGGTGGTGACTATTCCTGAGTGTTGAGACTGGGAACAATGAGGGTCAGGTCTGCTTGTCTTAAACCCCAGTGTGGAATTTAAAAAATGAGCATAACAACCATTTGTGTCCACTGGCCACAATAACCACCCTTTTGGACATGACTGTGGAGTTAAATGTGCCATTCTGCACAATACTATTGAGCTGTTCTGCACCACAATTTGTTAAATCTTGGCAATTAACAAATCGGGCAATGGAAAGAATATTGAGTGAATTCATGTCTTTAATTTAGCGAGTCCTAAGCAAGTAGTCTGTTGAACCGTGTCATTTAGAAAAATCATTTGTGTTGGAAATAAGCAAGCTCTAAATAAGGTGTCTGTTCCTTGTACCTGCCAATGTTTGGCACCCCAAATTGATTTATTACAATGGCGTTCTTCCAATTTTCATAGCCTTTCAAGGCTCATGTGTGACAAACAAATCTGTATATATTAGCTTGGTTTACGTCAGCATATATTTCTTTGCTGGTGTGGGGACAAGTTCAAAATAAAGAGACTTTAGTTCTAATGAGTCCTGGCCAGAAATATATTTTGAGCTGCCCTTGTGGGAGAGTAGGACAATGTTCCCACTGTGTGTAATTAAAAAGTGTGTGTTGAACACTAGCTTAATGTAAATAATGATGTCCATAATGATAACAGAATATTTCAGAGTAGTTAGCAGAATGTAGATACAGGTCTTCACTTTCAAAAACAGTATAATATTCCAGCTCCAAGAGCATGGAGTTAAGTGTCAACATCCCAGTCATCAGAATGTAGCTCAGGCACAATAATATCACCCATTGACACTTTGAAGTCATAAGGAATCTGCAAAATCTCTGTAGGACCAAAAATATCATAAAGGGCCTTATCCTAAACAATTCCATCAGTTACTGGGACAGCTGAAATGTTCACAAGGGACAGGTCTCTTTTCAGTTTGTGAAGATGAGTTGTCTACCAGTTCTATGACAGAGGGTTCTGGGAGATAATGGCCATTTATTAGCAAGAGGAAAACAGTCACAAATATAATCCAAAGAAATAATGAAAAAAAACAAGGAATGTGTTATCCAAACATATGTCCAAGGAGGGACCAGATAAATTTGTTTCAGCCATGAAAGGAAAACACAGGTTTGTGTAGGCGGAGTGTCTAGCATGGTGGAACTGTCAAAAGTTGGATGAAAATTATCTGTTCCCACATAATAACCAGATGCAGCTTGTTGGAAAACAGAAGCCACAGTTGTAGTAAGAGAACTGGTATATTCCACAAGGGGTGGAACATTATAAATTATATCATCTGCAGGAGATGCAGTAGCAAGTACAGTTCTCACTTACATCTTATGGCTGGCATCAACTGAAATTCATTCACCAGATGAGGAGAAACAGCTTCAGTGTTGCTCACAAGCTGTAGAGGAATTTCCTGTGTGGTAGCAAATGAAAGTAGGGAACTCCCAAGAAATCCTCTGTGCCTACTGTTTAGAATCGGCCACAAGATGTAACTTGAGGTGATCAATGGAGACAAAACTACTGTCTTTAAAACCACAAGTGGTGGCAATATGGCAGTTCTTTTATCTTGAATGCCAAGGACAGGCATCAGTGCAGGGTACGATGGGCCACATTCCTTCTTTGCAATCTTTTCATGAACAAGATCTCCAATTTGTGGAATTCAGCCAGAAGGTGCCGGCTGCTCCTTGATTTCTGTAGAGGCAGACGTCTTCAACAGTTTGTTAGATTGGCCGTTACGGAAGTGTTGCAAATCCTGTAAGACAGCAGAACGATCCTTTGCATCAAAGAGCATGGCTGCTACCACAATGTCTGTACCATCAAGGTCAGGAACATACATCTTGATGCCAAAAAGAACCTCATATGGGATCCCGCAAACTCCTAGATCGGTTAGGGAGATTGTTGTGTGCCCTTTGTACCCCATATAAGTGATGGATCCAGCTACGCACTGAACCTAATTCTCTAGCTGTTATGGATTGCTTTAAGTCACGGTTCATCCTCTCCATGATAGAATTTCCCCTCAGGATGATAGGGGAAAGAGTAATGCCCCTCTACACTCCATAGAATTCCTATATGCGTTTGAGGTGAACGCCGGGCTCTGGTCCAAGTGGAATGTAGTGCATGCATGTGTTCTGATAAAGACTTGTAAATCTTTAATAACAGTGCGAGCATCAGCAAAACATGGTAGCCACAGCCAAAGGAGCCTTAAGCAAGAATCATCAGCAAGAAGGATACATTTCAATGTTCCATCCAAATTGAGAGGCCCAGGATGATCCAAATAAATGCAGCCGAAAGGTTTGTTGGAAATCAACAGGTGTCTGCAGTGGTGGTGCCACAGTAGAACCTTGAATTTGTTGACAAATGTTTCAACAAAGAACATCGTTCTTGGCCTGTTTGTATAAGCCATGCCAACAATAACGTTGCTGTAATAACAAAATTGTGCCACCACACCTGTGTGTGCAGAAGCAACACCTTCCTGTGCAGCTATCACTAAGGCTAGCCTGAGGTCTTGGGTGGGAATCAAACTGTCACCAACTCCGGGAATCGTTACAAAGGGAACATTTTGTTCACTTAAATGGTATGTATATTTAGCAGGAAAGCCCCTAGGCAAAAAGGGTGCCGTCCCGTGTAGCATTAACGGCAGCGGGTATAACGTCACCTACCCTCGATAGAGAACAAGTAATCATAGCAAGTGTTGCAGTAGAAACTGCAGATTTGGCTGCTTCATCTGCCAAAGAATTCTCTACAACGTGCATTTCCTACATGCTGATGACTCAATATATGAATGACATGAGTCTGTGGCAACCTATCTTTTAGGTCTGCCACCTTCACCCAAAGCTATTTATGCGTTATAGTGTTGCCTTAGGAATCCTTGAATCCATTCTGGTGCCAATAATGCAAATTGTCATTAAAAGACTGGACACAATAATACGAATCACACACTATAAGTGTGGAGAACTCAGGATCTACATGTTCCAGTGCAAGAAGCAATCTATTAGTTCAACCAATTGTGCAATGCAGGTGACAAAGGACTGTGTACGAGTATTCTATGATTGGAATTGACCGTCCAACAACCCACCATGAACTGAGGAACATGCCGCCGGATATTGGTGCTTAGTCCCTATAGCAGGTTGGGCTGAACCATCAGTATAAACAATATGTTTATACAGCTCAAGAAGCAAAATTTTGCTGGGCATGGGATAAACATGCTCATATTGAAGAAATGTGTGTGTCTGTAAAGACGATCAAAAAGTCTACATCGGGGGCTGTTAAGGATGTCGCCCATTGTATCCATCTGGGATGGAGGGCTTTAGCATTTGGAACATTCGCTTTTGGGACCGCCTCTTAGGCTGGAATAGGAATACCAACAATAATGAGTTTCCATTGTGCAAGAGGCCTTTCTTAAATTATAGCCATCTTGTGAGAAGATGGCTTAGTATATGGGGCTCACCTATGTAAGTGTAGCACCTTGCACTAATCCAGACAACCCTTATGGTGATTTTAGTGGTCTTAGAGAGCTTTCTATGGTTGTCTAAGTGGAAGCTGTGTAGAGCAGCCTTCAGTCCAGAAGGAGTGTAAAGCAGCTTGTTTTACTAGACCTTAATCTTATTGGTACAGGTTAAGTGAAAAAGAACCACACAGAGTAAATATAAAAATAGGTATTGATTATAAGACACTCACTATCACATTACAATATCTCATACCCGGAGATATAACACAATGCCCATAATACTTTGCAAATAAAACAGGTAAGTAGCACAAATACACAGTAGTCGCCAGTGGGAGATCAAACCATATACTAAAATAGTGGAATGCGAACCACGACTCAAGACAAGAGTGGGCCAGAAGACATAGAAGAGCCAGGGACCCAAGGAACCATCCAAGGTGAGTATCCATGAACCCAACGGAGGTCATGTGCAGAGTGGGGACACTCCTGCATACTCAATTCAAGTCAATAGGTAAGTCAGGGTTGCAATTTTAAAGAAGGAAACTCCCAGTGGATGCTGAAGAAACCCTGCTGAAGTCAGAAGGTGGAGAGTCACTCCACCCGTGGATTCCCTAGGAACCAGGTAACCTACACCAGGGAAGCCGGGTGCATAGGTGTGATGTGACATCGGGAACCGCTGTCGAATCCAATAGAGGACTTCATGAAGATGTCGCTGCCGAAGAAGGTGAAGGTGTCCGGTGGAATCCAAAGGTGGATTCAAGTTTAGAAGTACCTGTAAGCAGAGGGGACATAGTATATGCCACTCAGGGATGACCAGGAGGCATGAAAGACGAATGCCCACCGACGTCGGGAGATGCAGGAGAGTTGACGAATACCTTGGAGCTGCAGCTGTGTGGACCAGGCGATTCTGAGGACCCTGAGCTGTTCACGAGCTGTCCCACGCCGGATGCCGAGAGCTGAGGGGTCGGTGTCCGCTGGGAGCACCAAAAAGCCTTGGCAACCAAAAAATCATGGTAGGCAAAAAAGGTGCAGTGTTGCAGACCAGCAATGTCCAAGTGACTCACCTTGAGCAGGGGAGTTGGAATAGGCCTGAGCTATCAGGGGAGCCCACAGGAATCAAAGAAGCCCCATGAAAGAACCCAAAGATCTCTGGAGACAAGAGTCACTCAGCCTTAGCAACAGCCGGCCGACGCAGTGCACAGAGGCTCGGTTCCAGTGGTGCCAATGAGGGATACTGACCACAGACTCGGTCTGAAGACAGTGCAGGCTTCGAAGGAGTTGTAGAACCACCACCGGTGTTACTGAACCTGTTGAAGCCCAGGAGCAGCAAACCGGTCAGTTACGTTGCGATGCCTGTGAATGCAGGGCAGTGACTCCTTCGATCCAAAGGAGATTCCTTTGGGTGTCTTTGATGTCTACAGGTCCGTGAGAAACCTGTATGGAGCATGGACGCTGATGGTGCAGCAGAGTTGTAGGACAATGAGATCTGGAGTAGACCGAGTCTTCCCAGTTGCAGTCTCTGTTCCCAAGGTGAAGTCAAATGCGGTCAGTCCGATGAGGTCAGAATGCCCAGACAGTTCAGGATGATGCGTAGTTAAATCGGAATTGAATCCTATGACGAGTCTAAAGTCTCACCCACAGTTAAGACCTTAAGTACCCTTAGGAAGGGTTGGGATTCATTCAGGGGTGCCTCCCAGAGGAGGGGCTGCACAGTGGGGAGGATACTTCCATGTCCTTTGTCCAGGTTTGTGCCTGAGCAGGTGCCAGCGGCTCCGTGAACTAGTTTGAACTGGAGTATGCTAGGAGGGCACCAAATGTGCCCTTCAAGCAGTCTCATTGGTGCTGGCAAGCGCCCCCACCCTGCAACAATACACTAACCCCTGCATGGGAGGTGGTCACACCTCCCTGTGAAAGGATATATATTGTTCTGCCTTCACCTTCCCCTGCTCAAGCTTGACTCGGCAGCAGGGGGGGCAGAAACATGTCTCTGGTCAGCAGCAACCCTAGCTTGCTGTTCCGTTCTGGAAGACTGGTACCAGGAGCACTGAGGGACTGAGCATTTTTACAGTGCATGGAATATGATTCCAACATATTTGATACCAAACATGACAGGATTCGTTACAGTCAGTTTAGAGATGGTCGTCCCCTAATGATGCATGGCCACTCCATATGTTGTAATGGCTGATGCACTTGCAACCAGGGAGAATGGACTTTGAAGGTTTTTGGAGAATGGAAGGTGCACCAGAAGTGAAGTCGGAGTCATATTCTTTAGTCCATTTAGTTAGTTGTATTGGAAACAAAAGTAAAAATAGCCATCAGCCTATGATGATGATGGCCATTTTTCCTTTTGTTATCAATAAATCTAACTAAACGGACTAAAGTATATGACGCCGACTTAACTTCTGGTGCACCTTCCAATTCCACAAAGACTTTGTTCTCTCTAGATTCCAACGGCACTTAGCTGCAGCAAGTGGTAGAAGTAGATGCACAGAACTCTAAATTTATACAGGTATTGATGTGTTGGACCTTAGGTCAGCCATTGTAAGAAGTGTTGTATTTGTAGGACTTTGAAGGTTGTTGGGGTGCCCTGTTCATGCAGGGACACCCTCACACTTAGAACCGCTTACCCTGCCTTCACGTTTGAAAGGCCTGCCTTAGGGTGACTTATAGGTTTCACGTGCATTACCTCAGATATAAGAAAACATATATCTGTCAGAAGTGGTGCTAGCACCAGCTTACTCCGGCTGCAATGGAAGGCCTGTAGTCATAATTTGAGTGGTCTCTCATGGGTGGCATAATACATGCTTCAGCCCATGAGTTGACCCCTGGTGTCTCCTATGCCCTGGGTATCTGAGTACCATATACTAGGTACTTAGAGGGGTCCACCAGTAGCCAATCTGGAGTGTACCTAAGTGTTCACCATGTCCAATTTAGAGGAGAAACCACAGAGGCTGGGGTCCTGGTTAGCAGGATCCCAGCCAAGCTAGTCAGAAACAGCATCACAACAGGCAAAAAGTGAGGGCAACCATAAAAGCAGATCCTACTTTCCTACTCATCTACACTACAGTAAGTACTTTTCAGTGGATGCAAAACGCATCTCCACCTTGGAATATAAATGTGATTTATATGAAATCAGCACTGTTTCACCTTCATTAAAGGTGATATATTTAAAGCCGGTGGCACCCACCACTATACGGACTACCAGGTTTGTAGTATTTACACGTGTATGTACGTGTTGTGTAGCAAGCAAGTCAGATTGTAGTAATATAATTCTGCCAAAATTTAGGAATCCTAATTAAGATTGTAGTTTCCTAAGTGTATTCTAGGAAGTGTGGTGCAAGGCTTTTTCATTCATAGGCAGGTTTGTATCCTAAAAATAGGGCACTAAGAAATTCTATATTAGATTTCTTGAAGATGAACTTTTAGCAAGATTCAGTAAATCCCAATATTATGTGATCCACTCTGGCTAAATGTGTGTGTTTCACTCATTGTCTGTCAGGTAGATGTCATCACCATAGGACAATGGGTCTGGGTCAGAATCATGTAGAATTAACAGAATGCGGGCAGCAAACAGTTCTGGACTGTTCATATACCACATGGGGAGTCGACTAAAGCAAAGTTGAAAGCCTAGTGCTGAGAAGGAAGTCCAATCCCTGGCGCTATATTCTGGCTGGAAAGGTTGTTTTACATTTTTTATGGACTATATTATTTATAAGTGCCGTACAGTGTGTAAGTTGTATTGCAAATGTGTGTGTATGACTCTTTAAATGTCTATATTCTAAGACTATACAATGTGAATGATCCGGTTTTAAGACAGGAAAAAGAGGGTTATTCATTTGGGATACTCAGGGTTAAGTTACTCCCTGGTACTCTAATTGTGAGAGTTTTTTCCAAACAGGTGCTTTACCATCCGTTTTTGTTGGGTATTTTGGCTGCATTTATGGGCTTGACCTTCTAGGTATTATATGATAATGAGAGGCTTCATCCCAGCCGACATGATTGCGATATAAAGCTGGGGCTTGTGTAAGAGCTAAATCTGATAGAGGCTTCTTGCTGCAGATTCCTTACTTTTGAATTTCCCAGATGTCAGGCTGGATTTGGAAATTTTTGCTGAGCAATTCCCCTTGTGCGCGCCATCGGGTGGCTCCATTTGGCTCTGTGTGATGTTGTTGGCGTTGGTATCATTGGTTGTGACGTTGCAGTACCTATATAGGTGCCACCCAGGCGTGTGGGCATCAGTTCTTTTCTTTCTACCCCATTTAAGCTCCAATCCGGGAAGAGCTATCCCTCTGTCACTTTTTAACAGGCTTTTTCCTCGACTTTTAGTCGAATACGAAAAAAAATTCCTTTGTGTGCGAGGATGTCTTCAGGGAAGACAGGGCTCAAGCCATGCGGTGCCTGTGACCGCATGATGTTGGTTACAGATCCCCACCTCGTCTGCCTCTGGTGTCTCAAGCACGACCATGATTGGAATTTGTGCTTGAACTGCTGTGCTATGACACCAAGGTACTTAAAAGTCCTTAAAACTCCTTGCGGCCCGGCAGTCGATACCGTCCAGCAAGATTCCATGGAGATAATGGTCCTGATCAAAGAAGAGGACGTCGTTGGGCTTCTTTCAGAGCCCAAAGTCCTCTTTACCCCGCTCAAGTTCTTCGGGACACCCTGAGAAGAGACAGAAGAAAAAATCCAAGTGGACTTCATCTTCACCTCGGCTGTCGTCCGTCGACGAAAAAGGAAAGGAGCCCCGTTGCTCTAGACACAGTTCTGTGGAGCCGGAGCCAGTTTTAGGCCTCTCTCCCTTTTCGGGAGCGACCGCACATGCACAGTTTTCGCAATGATTCCCCAGAGACGGCGAGAAAGAGGAGGAGGTTCAGCCCAGGGACGCCACAGTACAGGAAAGTGTTTTTTGTTTTAGTTTTAATTAATGTCTAATTAATTGTTAATAGGGGGGGTGGAGGCGGGGGTGGCCAACTCCGCTTTGCTGTGGAGTGTGTGGAGATTTGCCTACTCCGCGTCCCCCAGAGAGCGTAGAGTAAGTAAATCTCTGCACACTCCACGGAAGGAGCGGAGTTCTTCGCCCGCGCCTAATGCAGACTTCGGTGCCAACAGGAGCTGTGTGGGACATGCTGGAGCAAGTGCTGCCACAGGTCCCGAAGGAGGCTGAGCCGTACTCGGTCAGGCTGTTGCTGATGGAATAGATGCAACAAAGTTCACTATCTGCTGTGGACTTGACACGCCCGACTCACTGGATAAAGCTATTTCATCGACAGTGGCCCTGAGTTGTCCTCAACTTCTTTCTCAAGAAGGAGAAATTCAAAATGCTCATGTTGGCTCAGATCTTGTTTGCCCTGGGCCTAGGACACTGGATGGTAGCGTTGGTCTTAGAGGATGCCTACCTTCACGTTCTCGTCCTGCCTACCCACTGGTGCTATCTGTGGTTTACAACAAGCCAGGAGCATTTTCAGTTCACTGTGCTCCCTTTTGGCCTTACCAGTGCCCCTTGGGTGTTCACCAAGGTGATGGCAGTGGTTGCAGTGCATCTGCATAAATTAGGGGAGCCAGTCGTCCCCTATCTCGACCACTTGCTGTTGAAGGAGGGCTCACCCAAGGCTGTCGTCTCCCATCTCTAGATTACAGCAAAGGTCTTGCACTCACTGGGGTCACACCTGACTACCTACACCCAGTTGCCCCTGTGCCACTGGTAATTTAGTTTTGGTGCTGCTTTGTGCCCCCCCCAAGTGGTAACTTTAACCCCAGGGCCTGTGCCGTAAACCCGCGAGTACCTACCTGCAAACCGCACCTCTTATAGGTACCCACAGTCTCCATGAACTAACATTTTACTAAGTCACTTCTGCTCCCAGCCGCTCCAGTGCCGCTGGTGGTGCAGTATTTACCTTAAACTGAACCTTGCCCAGTGTTGATCTGAACCTCCGAGGATTGGAAGAGTAAGTTGTGTACTTACCTATCTGATGGAGACTTCTAGCAGCAGATTTCTTACCTTTGAACTTCCAGGTATCTGGCTGAATCTGGAAGATTTTTCTCAGCAGTACTCCAGCGGGCTGGTAGATGGCGTTGGTCGACTCCACGTCACGTTGTCGGTATCGTGTTCGTTGTGACTTCACAGTCGTCAATATAACCATCCCTTCGGCGCTGATGTCACTTCTTTTTTTTCCACATTAGCTAGCGCAGATCATTGAAAAAAAGGTACCCCCCTGTCATTTTGTGACAGACTTTTTTGATTTTTTTGTTGATTTCTTTTGGTGTGTAGGATTTCCAGTACGAAGACCTCTGGGTTCAAACCGTGCAGCACCTGTCACCATGCCATGTCGGTCACGGACCCCCACTTAGTGTGTCTCTAGTACCTTGAGCGCGATCACAACTCGAAGTCGTGCTCCGATTGCTGGACCATGGCACCGAAGGCTTTGAGGGAGTGGTCCCTAAAGCTGCTCATGGCCCGGCGTCCGGCACAGCAGCGGTTGCCTCATTGGTCTTGATCCTGGTCCAGGTCTTAGTTGAGAGGAAGTTCTGAGCACCACTCTGGTGAATAAAAGTCCTCTTCGTCAAAGTCAGGTAAGAGGCACCGCTAGAAACATAAGAAGTCAAAGCGTGCTTTGACTTTCCTCGCCCATCCCGCGAAAAGGTGGAGAAAGCTTGGCATTCGAGGTCCTGTTTTGTGGAGCGGGTGCCTGGGTCGGTTCAGCATTTCTCTGCCCTTCCACCTCCGGGAGAAACCCCTTGACAGCTTAAGGAGCTCTATGACACCATGTGTGCCATATTTGGGCAGCCTGACCTTGCCGGTGCTGCTTCGGGCCCGTAGGTTCAGATGATGGAGGAGTCCTTGTGTATCCTGTGCCTTCAGCTCTGGCCCTGGTGCCATAGCCTCCAGCTGCACATGTTCCTGGGTCTGGACCGGCGCCGGTCGCACCTCCGCAGCGGCTTTCCCCGGTGCCACGTCCACCATTGAGGTTCTCAGCATCACCGGCGCTCTCCAGTGGCTCCTCCCCAATTCTCATTCCTGACGACACGAAGCCGGTCGGGCATCCTCTAACACAGAGACTGGCGCTGATGGCACTGCATGACTCCATGCCATTCAACCTTCCCTACTCTAAAGGGTTAGGCATGGATGAAGAGGATTGGAAGGGGAGCAGGATCCCTTAGAAATCCAGCATCCACAAGATATGGACTGGTACGAGAAACTGGGTGATGCCAGTTGTCTGGACACCTCCCCAGACTCTGGCATGCTGTCTTCCGCTAACCTGGTTATGGAGGAGTGGGCATCATTTGCTATGGTGGTGCGTAGGGCTACAGAGGTCCTAGACCTGCAGCTCCCTACAGTGGCAGTCAAGACTAACGTCTTGACAGATGTCCTGCAGCCTGGTGTCTCCAGCTCAGAACCCTTGCTGCCTTTCAATGAGGCCTTAATGGACATCATTCTGGGCACCTGATCCAAGCCCTGCACAGGGGCTCCTGTGAAAAGGACGATGGCTTACCGCCACCACCCTGCAACGGACGACTCAGTTTTCCTCACAGCCCACCCCACCCCACAATGCTTGGTGGTCCAGGCTTCTGCTTCCCGTGGCGTGTTCCCTTCTGCACCCCCAGACAGGGAATCCAAGAGACTGGAGAGCTTTGGAAAGAAAATGTTTTCTCCCACCAGTCTGGCATTGCGGTAGGTGAACATCGCATGCCTTTTGGGCCATTATTCCCATTCAATATGGGACATGTTGCGCAAGTGCTGCCGAGGGTCTCGAAGGAGGACCGGGCCCTACTCTCCCAAGCTATCTCAGATGGGAGAGATGCAGCAAAGTTCGCCATCAGATGTGGCTTGGACATGACATAGCATAGAGCGATTTCCATGATGGTGGGCGTACGTCGCCACGCCTGGCTGAGGACATCTAATTTTTAAGGGGGTGTCCAAGCTAATCCTATGGACATGCCCTTTGATGGCTCCCGCCTCTTCTGAGACATAGCTGATGCGCCCTTGAGTGTTACAAAGACTCGCATGCTACGGCCAAATCCTTGGGCCTCACCACATTATCCCAGCCTGCATCTGCTTTTTGCTCCTTTCGTGGCTATGGAAGGGGCTACCAACTGCGCCAACCCTATTCCAGCCAGAGGGCCCGCAAGCTCAGCAGCCTCTGCGGGGCCATGGGCGTGGTTCAACCCAACCCCAGGGTCGAGAGGCCAGAAGTTAAGCCAAGCCACGATCCCCTCCTCCACCGCAAAACCTTTTTAGTCGGATCCCACAAGATAATTTACGACCAATCGGTGTCTGAATACGCCATCATCTCCACCACTGCCGAGACACCACATTGGACAGGTGGGTGTTGCAAATAGTCCGAAGGGGCTACTTCCTCCCCTTCGGGACTACCCCTCCATCTATGCCTCGAGTGTACGATCGGCATACAGAGGATCACCTTGCTCTGCTCCGTGGGGAAGTCAAGTCTCTCTTGGCCAAGAGAGCTATAGAGAGGGTACCGCTCGCTATTTTCTGGTACCAAAGAAGGACGGAGACCTTCGTCCTAAACTTAACCTCCGAGTCATCAACTACTGCCTTAAAAAGGAGAAGTTCAAGATGTTCACCCTAGTTCAGGTCCTGTCTGCCCTAGACCCAGGAGACTGGATGGTAGCACTGGACTTGCAGGATGCCTATTCGCATATCCCCGTCCTGCCGGCCCATCATCGCTACCTGCGATCTACGGTGGGCCACGAGAACTTTCAATTTGCGGTGCTCCCCTTTGTCCTCACCAGCGCCCCTAGGGTGTTCACAAAGGTGATCTGCAAAAATCAGGGGTTTAAGTCTTCCCTGATCTTGACGACTGGTTGTTGAAGGTGGGCTAGTCCCAAGCGGTCGTCTCCCACCTTCAGACTATGACGAACCTCCGGCAGTCACTGGGGTTCACTAAGAACATGCCGAAGTCACATCTGACTCCCTCTCAGACGCTTCCTTTTATTAGAGCAGTTCTGGTCATGGTACAGTTTCGGGCTTATCTTCCCGAACAGTGAGTTCAGGATAATCAGGCTATGATACCGATGTTTCAGCCTCTATCCTGGATTTCGCTGAGAATTACTCTAAGGCTGTTGGGTCTCATGGCCTCTTGCATCCTGCTGGTGACCCATATATGTGCCACATGCTCGCTCTGCAGTAGGAACTGAAATTCCAATGGGCAAGTATCGAGGAAACCTCACCGACCTGGTTCAGAGCTTGGAGGGTACTGCGGAAGACCTTTCAGTGATGGCTATCAGACTGCGATTTGGTCCTAGGGCAGATCTCTATCCCTTCCACATCCAGATCTCACAGTAGTGATGGATGCGTCTCTTCTGGAATGGGGTGGCCATCTGGGAGAGGTGGAGATCTGAGGACTCGGGTCTCTGGCAGAAGCCAGGCTACATATTAATTTGTTGGAGCTTTGGTGATCCAACAGGCACTGAAAGCCTTTTTACCATCCAAAAAGGTAATGTTAATTCAGGTGTTAACTGACGTTACTACTGTTATGTGGTACTGCAACAAGTAAGGAGTGGGGTCGTGGACTCTTTGTCAAGAAGCCCTGAGCCTCTGGACATGGCTGGAACAACAGGGCATTTTCCTAGTGGTTCATCGCCTGGCCAGTTCTCTGAATGTCAGGGCAGACAAACTCAGCCGAAGATGCCTTGTGGATCACGAGTAGCATCTCCATCTGGAGGTGGTACAATGTCTCTTTTAGCGGTGGGGAGAGTCTTGGTTAGATCTGTTTGCCTCCGAAGAGAACATGCAATGTCAGCAGTTTTGTGTGTTGGAGTTTTCAAGGCGTCTCTCTCTCTCAGTGACGCTTTTCATCACGAGTGGAGCTCAGGCCTCCTATATGCCTTTCCGCCCATACCACTCCTGCCCAAAGTGCTCAAGAAGATCAGGAGTGACTGGGCACAAGTCATTCTTGTGGCTCCGTTTTGGGCAGGGAGAGTTTGGTATCCTGAGCTTCCAGACATGAGCATTAATCCTCCAATCAGGTTGCCCCTTCGGGAGGATCTTCTGTTGCATCAGAAGGGGAGGATCCTCCACCCGAACCTGCCCACTCTCTACCTCCTTGCATGCTGATTGAGCATCAACAGTTGACAGCTTTTGACCTTCCTCCCAAAGTCTGCGAGCTGCAAAGTTATTCTGGCAGTCAGGTGTCCCTTCACGAAATCGGTATACGCCTGCCGATGGAACAAATTCTTTAAGTATTGTACAGGAAGATCCATTGACCCCTTTTCTGCCTCCCTGGCAGATGGTCTCTTGCCTATCCTTTCCTTGGCCCAGCAGGGCCCTGCCTTGGGCACCTTGATGGGCTACCTTTTGGCCCTTTTGGCTTTTCTTTCGGCTACCAGATCAGCCTTCACTTTTTAAGTCCCCTCTGGTGCAGAGATTTTTGAAGGGGTTAACCTACTTGCGTCCCCCTTCTCCTTTTCTTATGCCACATTGGGACCTTAATTTGGTCCTCGCTTTATTGATCTGGTCACTGTTTGAGCCGATGTACAACTGTCCTCTACAGTTGCTCACCATCGAAACAGCTTTCTTGGTGGCAATTACCTCTGCTAGAAGGGTGAGCAAACTGCAGGCACTGTCATCACAGCCTCCTTACCTGACAGTTTCTCCAGAAAAAGTGGTATTGAGAACCAGGGCATCCTTTTGTAACTCCCTTTCATCTGGGACAGTCACTTACTCTGCCCACTTTCTATGCACCTCCACAGCCTTCCAAGGAAGAGGAGCGTTTCGACTGTCTGGACCCAAAAAGAGAGTTACCATTCTACCTTGATTGCGTGAAAGAGTTCGGGGTGAATGACCAACTCTTTATAGTATATATGGGAGCAAAGAAGGGGCATGCTGTCCAAAAGAGGACCATATCACGCTGGGTTATCCTCTGCATTAAAATTTGCTATTGCTTGGCGTAGAAGCAGCCTCCCAAAGGCCTTAGGGCCCATTCTACCAAGGCGAAAGCAGCCACCGCAGCCCTTCAGCATGGTGTTCCCATTTCTGACATCTGTCAAGCAGCTACATGAGCATCTCTACACACGTTCACCAGACACTATTTCCTGGGCTCTTAGATCCACAGGTAGGGCCTGTTCGGCCGCTCTGTCTTGTAGGATTTCCTGGTTTAAAGATTTTCCGCAGTCCCACCTCCGGGGAAGGTATTGCTTGGAAATCTGTTCAAAGGTATGGGAATCTGTGGCTAGATGTCTCTATAAGATGGACTAGTTACTTACCTTCGGTAACGCCTTATCTGGTAGAGACATTTCCTTAATGACCCACCCATCCTCCCCGCACTGTGGAATTGTCTTTAGTGTCAGTGCTGTTCCCCTTCAGGGCCCTACTTTCTTTTAATCACATCATGGCCAGGGTTAACCGATGCCACCTACCGGCGTGCAGGGGTACTGCTGAGAAAAATCTTCCGGATCCAGCCTGACGCCTGGAAGTTCAAAGGTAAGGAATCTGCGACTAGATCATGTCTCTACCAGATAAGGTGTTACCAAAGGTAAGTAACTTGTCCATTAATGCCTATCACTGTGTCCTTCCATAGAATTTCATTGCATTTCTCCTATTGCAATCAACTGTCTATCTTTTACAACTGCTAAGTTTACTCCTGTTTTTATTGACAACACAAAAGGCATTCATCATACTGTAAAGTATGCCTGCTGCATTTTGGAAAATATTACTACTCTTAAAACTGTTACTTACCTGCATCTGAGTTCCTCTTGGTTAAAAAAAAATAATAATAATAATAACTTTTTATACAAAGCAATTTGTCTAGGATTCAGTCTTACAGTGTATGTAATAATTTCTTGCCTGAGTGTGTACAAGTAATACTTACCACAGCCCTCTGATAAGCCTAACTGCTCGACCACACTACCACAAACAGAGCTTTTAGTATTATCTACTTAAGCCTCTGTAAAACTCTGGGGATCCACTGGACTTTGTGCACACTATACCTTACTCTGGTATAGTATATACAGTGCCAGCTGTCTACATCCCCCCATTCCAAAAGATGTCAGTCTGTAGTTTTTCTTAGTAAATTTAAGCCAAACTTGGGCACTAAAATGCACTATTGGACCCCATGTATTAAAAATTATCATGAGGTCAAACCTGGATTGAGGAAGTCAGGATCAATGACTTAATTTGCTGAAATCTGGCTTTGGCGATTTTCCATACAGGCAGTGCTGGTGGGGTGTGAACTGTGCCACTGGGAGAAGTAGGCGGAGTCCCCTACAAGAAATTGAGCACCTGCACTAAATGTGTTTTCATATTAAGCACTGCATCTACGGTTGAGTTGGCAGCCTGAATGTGGCTGCCCACAGCTCTGTGTTAAGAATTGGTGAAGAGGGCTCTTCACAGACCAGCACAAGAAGTTGAAGTTGCCCTCTGGGGGTATTTGCAGACAAAGGCCTTGTGCAGGGAAAAAGCTCCAGCAAATGAGAAAGCAACATGATAACTCGCTTGCATAGTGGCTCATGTTAAGTTGCATTTGCATACACATCTCAGAAGAGCATGCACATAACACTGCGTTGCAGCACACCAAAAAAATACTTAATTCCCATATTCCACCAGAGAGCTGGAAAGTGAAGAAACTGCTAGGATATTATTTGAGCACCCTGACACTCCTCCATTCACAGCACCCGTAGCCCCCATAGGACCCTCCACACGCTTTTCAAAAGTGGAAAAGGCGAGGAAAATATCAGTTGAGCGTCCATAACACACCCAGGACCCCAATAGACACACTGGAAAAAATGTGTGAAATAGATGGAAATATATGTGGCCATCACATGGTATCAAGCACTCCAAGGCCTGAGCAGTAAACCTGAATAAATGCAGAAAAACTGAGGAATATATCTGTTGCCCCCAGAGCCCTGCCAACCCCAGAAGTCACACATGAAAAATAAATGATCCACAGTTCTGATAAAGGGTGAGGGTGCTTAACCAGCAAAAGGGTTAGTAGATATGGCGCTGTTCTGCTCTCTCGCTTTCATGCAACGCAGCATAGCTCAGGAACTTTACTTGCTGCCCTGCATTGCGTGACTTCTTCATAAGCCTGGACCCTGATGTCAGCAAAACAGTTTCAATGCTATGCAGAATGTTCGACAGCTATACCAGTTAGTGAATGTGAAGAAGTTGCTAAGGCAAAGGGGAAGTGAAAAACTTCACAGATTGCATGACGGCCGAGAATGGGCAGGAAACCAGTTTTTGCACACTTCTACCCAATATGCTTCTTACGTTAGAGGTACTTTCTAAAATTGCCTATACTATGACTATACACCTTCATTTTCACCCATGATCGAAACTATTTTACTATCAGTTTACTAGAGATCACCCTGTGTCTTTAAGACAGCCACACACAGGCAAAATTCACACTCCAAACGATTTCAACACTCATATTTCATAGACATTTGACAACTTCACATCCCTTCCCATCCAAAATGTCTCTATATGTAAAACGTTAATGATTTTCATCTACATTTCTAATGGATATTTCTACCTGCCAAAACCTTACCTTACGAATCTTCTTAGGTGCCAGATTGGATCTGGAAACTTTAAATAACTGTTGTATCATAGCAAGCCTTCGTGGGCTCCCCTTCTTCGCTCCTTGCACCGGTTACCTGTCCGGAACAGTTATTTTTAAAATGTGCTGCCTTACCTTTAAAGCTCTGACAGAAAAAGGTCCCAGTTATCTCGCCTTGAGCCTTTCTCATAATTGCCCTCCTAGGCTGCTCAGATCCAACGATAAAGCCTTGTTAACAGTTTCACAGGTCAGAAAGACACGTTCTGGGGGCAGGTCATTCTCTTACCTAGCCCCTCGTTAGAGCGAGCTACCGCTGCACATTCGTGTGATATCTTACTTTATGTTTATCACACATAGAATGTGTACTCATTTGCGTTCTACCTAGATTGTTATTTCTAGAATTCTACTTGGTGTTCCATCACTGTCACTTGCTCCTGAACAGTTGATGGGTGAGGTGATTAAACCCAGCTTACTTCTTACCTTCTCTTGTCTCCTGAACTTCATTCAAGTTGGATGTTACAACTTTACAGTTCGCACATGTTCAGATTACTCTCTTTTTAGGATGAGACTGAAAAACAATATTGTTTTAAATAGTTGGCCCATTTAGCCTTAACCTGTGGCTGCGCCAAGATACCCTTGCCGGGGCCATTAATTCGCATTATAAATTATTATAACATAACATAATAAGTAGTGCCATGGATAAAGTTGGCATGGATCCTCCCCCAGGCATGTCCTTATGGAGCTATATGAGGCGCTATCCGGTGCACTGATGTCAGTTCCTTTTTATTGCTTGTGTCCTTCCCGTGGATCCAGAGCACTTCCCTTTGATTTTTCTGCAGTCCAATGCTTGAAGTTTAGGGAGCCTGTTTGTGGCTAGTCTTTTTGGGGATTTCCGCTTTGACCTCGTCTCGTCTTACTCTGGTAAGCATTCACATATCTTATAGGAACCGCACAGTTTAGTGGGGCTGTCAACCCTCCAGGTTGGGCTCCCAAAGTCATTGAGATAGTTCCACAGTTTGGACCTACCTTTGATGAGCGTTTGACCTCCACCCACCCAATCTGCCTGCTTACAGAGCACATCTCTTTGTCATCAGTCCTTCAACCTGACTTTTATCTTGGGGCTGTTCTGCAATTCAGATCCTTTCCAGTTGGTCAGAAACCCAGAGCCAGTGCCCAGCTCTGTTCTAACGCTGTTCCAGCTCTGTACCCGATGATGCTGCATGCTCTTGTAGCTTGCCTGGTGCTGAACCCGCTCATATGGTGGCATTCACCCTGGCTTTGTTGGTGAAGCTCCTCCTTCTGTCTGCCCCCTGTGGCATACCACTTAGCCTCAAGATACCTTCACATCTTTTGGCCTCTCCTCCGCCTGTGGCTCCTACCCCGGTGGTGGTCAGTCTCAGTGGCCTTGTTGAAATTGGGATAAGCTTAATGACTGTGGTTCTGCTGCCAGGTGTACCTTGCCAGCTTCTTTGGCTTCAGCACCAGCATTGCTGGATCGTCTGCTCTTTGCTTCAATTTGAATGGGTTGGGTTGCTTGGCTCAACGCTGGCTTTAGGGTTTGGCCGTGTTTCTGCTTGCCACAGCTTCTTTTCATCCACTGATCCCTGAATCTGATACTGAGACTTCTAGCTGCAGATTCTTTACCTTTGAATTTCCCAGGCGGTAGGCTGGATTCGGAAACGTTTGTGTTAGCAGCACCCCTGCGTGCCATTGAGTGGCTTCATTCAGCTCCACCTGATGTCATTGTTGGAGTTAGTTATGCTTTCGCAGTCACCTATATAGGCACCACCCAGGTGCGGATGATGTTAGTTCTTCTCTTTCTGCACCAGTTTAGTTCTGATACAGATTAGAGCTACCCCACTCTCTCTTTTTTGACAGGTTTTATGGAAGTTTGTGTGTGTCGAGGTTATGTCACTTAGAGGTAAAGGGCTTAAACTGTGTGGTGCCTGTCACAGTGCCATGGCAGTAACCAACCCCCACCTTGTATGTTGATGGTGCCTGGAGCGTGACCTTGATGCAAAGTTATGCTCGGACTGTTGGGCCATGGCTCTGAAGGCTTTGCAAGAGCAAGCTTTGAAGCTTCTGCGACTTGGCAATCAACACCGGCCTGCGAGACTCTGATAAGATCCTGATCGAAGAAGAGGGGGTCGCAGGATCGCTCCAGGAGCCCCAAGTAATCTTCATCCCACTCAAAGATGAGGCCTAAGAAAAAGAAGAAGTCCAAGCGGCCTTCGTCTTCGCCTCATCTGCCATCAGTCAATGAGAGAGGTAAGGAGCACTGACGCTCTAGGCAAGGTTCTGCAGAGCTGGAGCCAGGTTTTTCACTTTCAACACTCATTAAGCTATTTCTGGTACATTGTCACTAACAATAGCTCTTGTGTTTTTATTATGTCAGGGGGACCTCTATTAAACCCCCTTTGCTACCCCCTAGACTCTTGCAACTCTCATATGCATCACCCTACTCCTTATATTCTCCATCACTTGCACTCATCATATGGAATGAGATCTCTGCACAAGAGCCCCCACTGAGGGGCCTGTCGAGTCTTGCAGCACCGATTCGACAAGAAGCACCCTATGATGAAGCATATGCAAAAGAAACAATTGATGGACATAATTCCGGACAATGCAAACATTCACCCCAGTCTCAAGGATCTGGGTTTAATCCATCATTCTTTTGCTCACAACACCACCCCAGTTTGGACCCAGCCCTATGCAAATCAGTCTTGATCCTGTTCTTTGTGGGAACAGACCAGCCGGAACTGCCAAACCAGGTCCTCCCTGGACCGGAAACAAGCATCCTGGGACCGGTTTTAGGGCATCACCCTTCATCAGCCAGGCTAGCTTGAATCCAGTGGTGTAGTGAGCACAGGACCCACGCCTGGGCTTACCCTTCCCACTTAGGGTGACATACGCAAAAGGAAACAATTGATGGACGGAATACTGGTCAATGCAAACATTCACCCCCAGTCACAAGGATATGGGTTTAATCCATCGTTCTTTTGTTTACCACACCACCCCAGTTTGGACCTAGCCATATGCAAATCAGTCTTGACCCTATTCCTTGTGGGAACAGTCCAGCCCAAACTGCCAAGTCAGGCCCTCCCTCAATCAATCAAACAGAGGTTTATATAGCATGCTACTCACCCATGAGGGTCTCAAGGCGCTGGGGGAGGGGGGCGGCGGCGGCGGCTCCGATTCAGTAGAAGATCCAGGTCTTGAGGTCCTTCCTGAACGTGTACAGGGTTTGGGAATCATCTGATGTCCACAGGGAGCGTGTTCCAGGTTTTGGCTGCGATGTGAGAGAAGGCTCTCCCACCGGTCCTGTTTCTGCGGATGCGGGGGACCTCTGCCAGGGCGAGGTCAGCGGAGCAGAGGTCCCTCTAGGGTACGTGGAAGGATACTCTCTCGTTGAGGTATTTGGGTCCGATGTTGTGAAGGGATTTGTAGGCGTGGGCAAGGAGTTTGAAAGTGACCCTCTTCTCGTCGGGGAGCCAGTGAAGGTCTTGTATGTGTTGGGTCATGTGCTCCTGGTGCGGTGTTCCCAGGACCAGTCTGGCTGCAGCGTTCTGGATGGTCTGGAGTCTGTGCATGAGAGTCTTGTTGATTCCAGCATAGAGGGCGTTGCTGTAGTCTAGTCTGCTAGTGATTAGTGCGTGGGTGACGGTCCTTCTGCAGTCGGGGGGATCCACTTGAAATGTTTACGGAGGATGCGCAGGCAGTTGAAACTAGCAGAGGCGACAGTGTTTATCTGGCGGTTCATGGAGAGGGAGGAGTCCAGGATGATGCAGAGGTTCCGAGCGTGGGCTGTGGGGGTGGATGGACTCCAGAGGGCAGAGGGCCACCAGGTGTTGTCCCATGCGGAGGTGCAAGGGTCAAGGATGAGGACCTCGGTCTTTTCTGAGTTTAGCTTCAAGCAGCTGTTGTTCATCCAGGCTGCCACGTTTTTCATGACCTCCTGGAAGCAGTGTCTGGTGTGTTCGAGATTCTAAGAAAGGATGATCTGAGTGTCATCGGCGTAGGATACGATGCTGAACCCATGATGCCGAGGGGGGCCATGTAGATGTTGAAGAGCGTGGGGCTGAGTGGAGATCCCTGGGAGATTCCGCAGTTGATTTCAGTGAGCTCGGAGAGGAAGGGGGAGTCGGATCCTTTGGGTTCTGCCGGAGAGGAAGGATTGGATCCATTCGAGGGCCGGAAACAAGCATCCTGGGACCAGTTTCAGGGCACCACCCTTCATCAGCCAGGCTAGCTTGAATCCAGTGGTGTAGTGAGCACGGGACCCACGTCTGGGCATACCCTTGCCACTTAGGGTGACATATGCAAAAGAAACAACTGATGGACGGAATGCTGGACAATGCAAACATTCACCCCCAGTCACAAGGATCTGTGTTTAATTCATCATTCTTTTGCTCACCCCACCACCCCAGTTTGGACCCAGCTATATGCAAATCAGTCTTGACCCTGTTCCTTGTGGGAACAGTCCAGCCTGAACTGCGAAGCCAGGTCCTCCCTGGACCGGAAACAAGCTCTACGTGGTGTTGTCCACGCCGTAAGTGACGTTCTCGTCACCTATATAGGTGCCACCTGGGCGCTCTGATGCCAGTTATTTTCTCTCTGCACCCACCAGCGCAGATCTAAGAGAAGAGCTACCCCTCTGTCAGTTTTTCACACAACTTTTGCAACGTTTTGATGACCTTTTTTTAGGTATTTTCCTCCTGGTGTGTTGTGGATGTAATCGAGAAAGGCAGGTTTTAAACCCTGTGGCTCTTTTTAAAATGCCTTGTTGGTGACTGACCGGCACCTCCTGTGTTTGTGGTATCTGGAGCACAACCATGACTCCAAGTCGTGCTCCGACTGCCGGGCCATGGCGCCGAAGTCTTTGATAAAACAGCTCTGCATGCGACTCTGTGGAAGTCATGGTCCTACTCGAGAGGAAGGTCTCAGGATCGTTCCAGGAGTCCGAAGTCCTTTTTGTCTCACTCAAAATAGACCAAACACTCAGGTAAGAGGCACAAAAAATGCCCTCGACCTTCAGTTTTCCTTGGTGGTAGTCAAGATTAACATCTTGACGGAGGTGCTGCAACAGGGAGTCTCCTCATCTGAACCCCTACTTCCGTTCAATGAAGCTCTCACCGATGTCCTTCTGGGGTCTTTCTCCAAACCCAGCATAGGGGCTCCTGTGAATAGGACAATTGCCCACCACCACAGCCCTGTGCCAGGGAACCCACATTTTCTTACACAACACCATACCCCAGAGAGCTTGGTATTCAAGCTTCCACTTCCCATGGCTCGTTCCCTGCCTCTCCCATGGACAGGGAATCCAAGAGGCTGCACAGCTTGGGAAAGAAAAGATTTTTTTCCACCAGCCTTGCATTGCGATCAGTGAACACCGCACGCTCATTGGACCATTGTAGAAAAGTTCGATCTGCTTTTAATGTTTACAACAGCTTTTTGCTTGATATCAGCCTGTTTTTGACCTAGTCTGACTGGGATCCTGCTAATCAGGACCTCAATCACCTTTCTTTCTCCCTAAATTGATTATGGAAATTACTTTTCTACACAAACAATTGGCTGCTGGTGTATCATTGTAGGTCCCTAGTATATGGTACTAAGGTACCCAGAGCATAGGTACATCCGGGGTTTCCCATGGGCTGCAGCATGTATTGTGTCACCCATGGGAGTCTCCTCAAACTGTGACTACAGGCATGCCATTGCAGCCTGTGTGAGTTGGTGCTTACACCTCTTATTTATTTTATTTATTTATAAAGTTTTAAATAGAGCAAACATGACCCACAGGGGTTTCAGAGCGCTTTACAGTACATAATTATCACATATTATACATACAATCGGGAATCGCATATAATACAAAGGAGGTAGACATTGCTGTTTTAGTAAAATCGGTGGCAAGTAGGCATCAGAGAGTTAATGGTTTAGGATGTTAATTTGTTCATGAGAAACATTTTCACTTCTTTTTTTGAAGGTGGTAAAAGAAGAGATTCTGCGTACGTCTGGGGGAAGGTTGTTCCAAACCTTTGGTGCGATACCTGAGAAAGCTCTGCACCCAGTTCTCTTTTTGTGGAAGGATTGAGGTTTTAGTAGTAGTGAGCTCGTGCTTCGCGAATGTCTACAACCTCCGGACCGCTCTAGCTTTTGTGCTAAATAGTTGGGGATGTTGCTATGTAGGGCTTTATGTGTCATGCAGGTGATCTTTAGTTGTATTCTCGACTTGTATGGTAGCCAGTTCAAAGCCTTCAGGGCCGGGGTGATGTGGTTATTTCTTTTTATTACGGAGACCAGCCTGGCCGAGCGTTAAGCGATGCCCTGATCGGTGCTAGTTTGTATTTTGGAAGACCGCATAGAGTGGTGCTTCCATAGTCCAGTCTTGGTAATGCTAGAGCTTGAACCGCCATTTCTAGATCAGTCTGTGGGAGGATGGGTTTAAGTTTCCTTAGGATACTCAGCTGAAAGTTGGCTCTCTTGGTGGCATTGGAGATTTGTTCCTGCATATTTAAATGTTTGTCAAGGGTAACTCCGAGGGATTTTGTGGAGTCAATGATGTGTGGGGCGCAATCAAATGAAGGAAGATGCTTCAGCCATAAGTCTATCTTGGGTGTGTGATTGGGAGGGGAGATGAGGAGGAACTCAGTTTTCTTGGTATTGAGCATTAGGTGGTTGCCATTGAGCCAACTTGGGGTATTATGAAGAATGGCGTTCAGGGAGATGAAGTCATCTGGTGAGGAGATTTTCATATATAGTTGAATGTCGTCCGCGTATAGGTGATATAGAATGTTTGCAGAACTAAGCGCATTAGCAAGGGGTTCCAAAAGTAGATTAAAACGTATAGGTGTCAGTGCTCATCCCTGTGGAACTCCTTGTGTGACCATGGAGGGTTGAGAGAATTATTGCTTCAACTTGATTCTTTGGGTTCTGTTGCTTAGGAAGGAGGTAAACCAATGTAACACTGGACCGGTTAGGCCCATCCTTCGTTCAAGTAGACAGTAGATTGTCGTGTTTAACCGTGTCGAAAGCGGAAGATAGGTCAAGAAGTATCAATAGGCACGATTTGTTATGATCGAACATTTTTAAAATGTCATCCATTATGTGGGTGAGGGCTGATTCAGTACTGTGACCTTGGCGGAAGCCGGTTTGGTGTTTATCTAGGAGGTTGAAGTTCTCAATGTGATTGCAAAGTTGATTTTGTACACATGTTTCCAATAACTTTGCCAGACTGGGGATGCTGGATATAGGGCGATAGTTGTTGAGGTCTGTGGAGAGGGAGTTGGCTTTCTTTAGTATAGGTGTGATCTGCCCTATTTTCAGACAGTACGGTATGGAACCTTGCCTCAGAGACGCGTTGACAATTTTTGCCCATAATGGTAGCATAGAGGACTTTATCATTGTGAGAAGTTGGCCTGGTATATGATGTCCACTATTCTAGTGGGCACCTTGCACCAGTCCAAACGACCCTTATTGATAGTAGGTTATAAAGTCAACCTTATAGAAAGCTATCCTTGTGGTAGCTGTGGAGAGCAGCCTTCAGGCTAAGACTTGAAGACGAGTTAAGCAAGTTGTTTTATCAATTATAATCCCTTGAGTACCAAATGAAAGCACACACAAGGTATACATCAAATATATATATATATATATTTATTCTAAACACAACCCCTCTGCACTCTTTATGAGGTCAGAGGTAAAAGTACAATACAAGGAACTTAATTAGCATACGATAAGTTGCACAGTATACGTTATGCCCTAGGGGCCTCACAAAGCATATACTAAAATAGTGGTATAAGAACCACGTCTGGAATAGAAAGCAGGCCTAGGGTCTGTGTAATCGCTGGGGCTTCTAGGAACAACCAAAGGTTAGGATGTAGGAGGCCCACGGGAGATGCGTGCAGTGTCTAAACACAGCCGCGGGTTACCATTGACTTTCTATGGGAAACGAACAAGTTACAAATTTACAATTTAAGGACACTTCTACGTTAACAATGATGGATCCCTTTTAGACTAAGATACTTTGATAGTCAAGACCCACGGGAGCACCGGAGTACTCGTGTTACCTCACCCAGGGAAGCCGGGTGCATAGGTGCCTTTTGATGTCGGGTTTCGTCATCGATTCCAATGGAGAGCTGAGAAGAAGTGCTGCAGGCGACCAGAGGAACAGTGTCCGGGTGGATCCAAGGGTGGATCGGAGATGTGAAGAACCTGAAAGCAGAGGAGACAGAGTCTGGGCCACTAGCCAGTGACCAGGATGGCGATAGGAAGATGCCAATATGTTATATAGTAGGTGCACACCCTATTGCTACTGATGGAACATTAAATGAAGCAAATTAAATTATAGATTGCGTGCTACCTGGGGGATGGGCAGCCAGCCCCAATGAATGTACATCAGCTGATGGAAAACCACCAGTATACCAGGTGCACTGCTTAGGTTAAAGTATCGTACTAGAATGTAAACAACTTATCAACAATTTTACTGTATTGTACTCAGTCAATAAACAAGAAATCACGAACTGCGTTTCATATTCATTTCATTTTCAGGTTATGAAACAGTATACAAAGAACAAATAACATTGTCAAATGCAAAAAATCACTGACACTTGTGTGATTTCTTATTATGCAATTATGTCAAAAAGTAACAAATCTATTGAGAGTAAGCACTGCTGTGTATATTAAGACGATCATCAATGGTAACAGCTTCTTTGTAAGGCCCAATGCATTTCGGGAGGGTCTCCCTTCTTCAGGGGCACTAATAAAAAAGAAACAATTTTATGAACAAAACGTTACTCTGAATTGTTATTATCAAAATATATCCAAAATATATCCATCAAATCAATGGCCAAGAGAAAATGAAACATCCTCATGTACCTGCTAGTGGTCAAATGTGAATAAATACACCAATAGAAAAGACCATATTTTCCTGAAACAAGAGAAAAGGCAGTGTGGAAAACTGAACCCATGTGTAGAACGCACAGTGAACAGTGAGCTGAAAAATATGCTGATTAGAGTGAAACGTGCCGAGCAGTGATGTGAACAAAAAGAAAAGAGAAACCACATAAAACCAAATCTCTTCTACCATATGTGATGATGATGTGGTCAAATGGTTCTGAAAAACTTACTGCGTTTAGAAGCTATTGAAAGCGCTGTATAATTCAAGTACTCTTGCAATGAAATGTCAATAAAAACTCTGAAATAATGCTGCCAAACGCAGGTGTTGGTAATGAATGGTGGAATCTGAAAAATGAAGCGTTCAACTGATAACTAACAAAACTTGTGCACTCACTGCGCAATGCAACTGCCTTGCGGAAAATGAAATGTAATATACCTCAAGTGTGAGAATCCAATCATGAGCAGGCTGGCTGTTCAATTCTGACTGAACTCACTCGAAAAAACCGGGCAGAAATGTCCAAAACAAAGACACGATCTTGTTGAGAGATAACTCTAAAGAAATGGAAACACAAGAGCGCCCTTTTAGACCTTGTGTAAACGCGTAAACTCCTTTAAAAACTCGGCTGCGAGGCAAAGCTGCATTTACCTTAAAAGATGTGCTCTCTGCTGAAGTTAACCGTACGTCAAAACCAGTGTAGGATATCTCCAAACGTGAACCACGTAAACTGAGCTATAAGTGTCAAAGGCTTGTAAGCAATAAAAAGAGGACTGAAAAACGAGTGTCTAAAAGGAATAAACCGGACCATGCTCAAAACACTCATATAATATGTTCTGATGTATGA
Organism: Lissotriton helveticus; assembly: GCF_964261635.1. Taxonomy (NCBI): domain Eukaryota; kingdom Metazoa; phylum Chordata; class Amphibia; order Caudata; family Salamandridae; genus Lissotriton; species Lissotriton helveticus. The sequence goes on from NC_136073.1 coordinate 288,581,855, forward strand.
AATATCTAATTGAAGAAATACATCGTGAATGAGCTCCCATAGTGCTGGGGCAGTGATTGTGTTTGTGAAACAACAGAAAAACTAATGAAACCCAGTCCGTCACCGTAGGTGCACACAGACAAGACAATAAAGTTTTAAAAAATAGAAGGAAACAACTATTAACACTATTAGCTATGGGGTTCCACAGGGCTCTAGTTTGAGCCCTACCTTGTTCAACATCTATATGGAACCCCTGGCTCGAGTCGTAGAGAACTTTGGGGTGGGCATTGTCAGCTATGCTGACGACACCCAGCTCATGTTCAAGCTCACTCCAGATAGCGAGAAATTTGCCACCAATTTCTCTAGCTGCATGGCTGCGGTCGCCACCTGGATGGATAATAACTGCCTCCGTTTAAATGGTGACAAAACGGAGGTGCTAGTGGTAGGGAACAAAACCTCAATATGGTCCCAGGCTTGGTGGCCTACTACACTGGGTGAGTACCCCCACCCAGTCGAAAAAGTCAAAAACCTAGGGATAATGATTGACTCGGATTTGTCGGGAAAATCACAAGTCAATAAAACAATAGGCAAATGTATGGGCACGCTAAAAATCTTGCGAAAAACCATCGATCTGATTCCCACTGAAGCAAGGAAAACTTTAGTGCATGCACTAATAACACCCCACTTGGATTACGGAAACGTTCTCCTATTAGGGGTGAACCAAAAACAACTGCACCAGCTTCAATGCATTCAAAATGCAGCTGCCCGCATGGTACTGGGTTTACCAAAAAGATCATCCGCCTCTGCAGCCTTGTCTAAGCTACATTGGCTCCCAGTTAGAGAAAGAATTAGATTCAAGAGTCTCTGCTATGCCCATAAAATTGCACACAACAAAGGTCCTACCTATTTGAGAAATCTTCTCACTATCCATCGCCCTACCAGAAACCTCAGATCCTCGGGTATGTCACAATTTAAACTTCCCCGGATCTATAGAGCAAAACTGGGTGGTCGCTCCTTTCGATTCCTTGGAGCAAAACATTGGAATGCCCTCCCAGTTCATTTGAGAATGGAACCATCAGAAACCCTCTTCAGAGTTAAACTTAAAACTCATCTCTTCGCCCATTAACATCTTTCTGTACTCTGTTCCGGTGGGCCGTAGGGAGTTTTGTCAGCAATCAGCGCGGGGATACACAGTTGTGCAGCCATGCGCTTTACAAAACGCTTTATTATTATTATTATTATTAACACCCAGGGAAAGCACCAGGGGTGAAGTGTTAGGTCAATAAATAATAAATATATACTTGTAGAATGCAGCGATTGACCCAATAGTAGGCACATTTACACAACTATGAATGTAATAGTAGAAAAATACATGACATGTGTAAAACAACAATGTCAGAAGAACGCATATGAAAAAACAATCAAGCGCAGAAAGTCAACAATGGGAAATTTTTTACACATGAGGTTTTTGACACAAACTTTGCTGTCAAAAAATGCTAGTCCTGAACATAAAAACACGCTGATAATCACTGCTGCAGAATAGAGCACTTAATCAATTAAAGAAAACATTGTAATTCGATTCTATCATTAAGACCTCCTGGGGTCAGCGTTTGAAGGATAGGAAGATGCCACCAGATGTCGGGTGATTTCAGGTGAAAAGGTGAAGCTTGTCTCTACAGCCACGAGGACCAGGAGGTGTTGACGACAAACAGGAGCTGGATTCGAGCTGTCCCACGAAAGATCTAGTTGACTGCAGTGTCGGTATCCGGATTGGACCCAACAAGCCTTGGCAAACGCAATCCATGTAAGATGTCGAAATGGGCTTCGGTGCAGACCAGCAAGGTCTGAGGAACTTCCCTTTTGGGTAGAAGCTGGAGCAACTCGTATGAAAGTGACTCTGTGGGAACATCAATTTTTCTTGTTCCCCTTTTGGCGGTGCCCCCGTGAGGTGCTCTCTCTCGCTCCTCACATTTTTCACTGGATGGAATGTGGGGTTTGAAGGTGGTAACTGGTGGGCAGTGCATGTGTGTTTTTTATAAAATGGACAGTGACATTTATGAATAAATGAAATTCTTATAAAAGGGAAACAAGAAAAATTGATGTTCCCACAGAGTCACTTTCATACGAGATGTGCCCGGTAGGAGGAGTATCTTTTTGTATAAATAGGCTTTGAGTGGGGGCAGTCTCTTCCTTCTTTCTTTGCCCCTGTGCTCCAAGTAGAGTGAGAAGTTGGAGCAAGCCTGGAACAACTAGGAAAGCAAAGTAAATCAAGGATTGGTCTTCTTGGGGGCTCACTAGCCAACGGACTAGGAACCACGAAGACGCGTCAAGCTGAAATGCACAAAGCAGGCCCACGGGACACTCGTGGAGTTGTGGGCCTCTGAGCTTTTGTGCAAAAGGTGCTCGGGGCTGAGGCTTCAAGCACCCCAATGCACAACTTCGGGATACCTCGGTAAGTCGGTGTAGTAGCAGAAATGCAGGATGTCCGAGAGTTCCAGTCCCACGTCTCTCGTGTCTGTCACTGGTCTCAGCTTTGCTGTGAGCGCAGGTCAGCGTCAGAGATGTCTGGGAGTCCATGTCCTGTGTTGCAGATTCTTCAGGATCCGGCAGGAGCCTCAAAAATGCAGACCGGGGAAGATGCTGTTGGTGCCCGTTTGAACAGGGTGATCACTCCTTGACCACAAGGGAGATTTCTTCCTTCTTCCAGTCAATATGGAATGTCGAAGGTCCAAGATATATGTTTCAGAGTTGCGTCCAGCGTAATCTAAAGTCCTAGGGACATGGGTTCTATACTTAAGTTTAGGGGTTGGACTAACTCTAAGGTCCCTCCTAGGGGTGGACCTCGGGAAGGGGTGGTTACACCCCTTCCCCTTTGTCCAGTTTCGTGCCAGAGCTGGGGCTGAGTGCCCCAGCAACCGGTTTGAACTGGGAAATGCATGGAGCACCTTGCGTGCCCCAGGCAGTGTCTGGAAAGCATTCACTGAATGCAGCCCTCCCTGCCCCAATACACTAAAGCCTGTCTGGGGAGGTGCCAGCACCTCCCTGGACAGGAAACCTATTGTCCAGGCCTCCCCTGCTGGAGTTTCGTCCAGCAGCAGGAGGGCAGACTCGTGTCTGTGGCAGCAGCATCCATTTTGTGATGCTGGGGCTCTGTTTAACTTTAACCGGGTTTAACAGTAACTACATGTCTTCTCCCTCTAGGAGGGTGGAATGCTACCCCCGCCGCCAGAATTGGCGGGGGTAGTATTCCAAAGTGTTTGACACCTTACACGACATATTTTGATGAAGCCAAACCAAAGTTAGTATTAACCGCGAGGATTATAATGCACTTAAGAGTTTATGGTATGGCTATATCCTAGAACAGCTATAAGGACATGGTTCCAAAAGCTGCAGAGCGGCTCAGCTCATGCTAGGGCACCCTCTCACACAAAACCAAGCACTCTGCCTCCTGGATTGTCAAGGCCTGCCATAGGAGTGACTTATAGGTTACTATGTGTCTACATATAAGGTGATTACACCACCTTACCGAGGCTGTAGGAACACACCTGTGGTGTCAGTTTGGAAGGCTAACCAGGGGTGGCACAATACATGCTGCAGCCCCTGGTAGGCCTAGGGTACACCTATGCCCTGGGTACCTAGAGTACCATATACAGGGGCTCACAAGGGTGACCCAGTAACCAATCTTGTATGTACCTAAAGTACATGGTATCAATTTAGAGAGAGTACATCTAGGCTGTGGGCCTGATTAGCAGGACCAAAGCCATACTAAAGTCGAAAAAACAGTGAATCACAGCAAAAAGTGGGGGTAACCATAGGAAGCAGACCCTACTCTCCTACAATCATTTTGAATGCAGATGGGGGTAGGGGTTCAGAGAAATGATTGGCAGGGTTGATCGCTAGCAGAGTGCTTTAGATTTCGTGTTCAGTGATAGGCGAGAAGGAGTGCCAGTTGCCATTGTTCTTTGGAACTCCGATCGGGAGGCTGAAAAGGTCCTTGATCTGTGAGTAAAGAGTTTTTTTGGGTCAGTAGATAGTTGGGGTTCTTTCTTGGACTGAATGTAATTTTCAATGGTTCTAGTCTTTTCTAGGAAGAATTTGGCAAGCTCGTCGCAGTTAGGGGTAGCCGGGTTGCTTAGCTCCACTACGTTTGTAGAGTTACGTGATTGTTGTTTTACGATTTCAAATAGTTTTTTGGGGCATTTAATGGCTTGGTTCAATTGTGTTTTAAAGAAGTCTGCTTTAGCTTTTAAGATTTTTCTGCTGTATGTGTTTCTCAGTGCCCTGAGTTGATATAGATGATCGGTGGAGGGCGCTGATTACCATGCTCGCTCAGCTCGTCTTAATTTGTGCCGGTCCGAGTTAAGATTCTCATTGAACCATGGTTTGGAGATTTTGGTGGAGACAGATATAAGTTTCCTTATATCTAAGGTCAGTACACTTAAAACCTATAAGTCGCCCCAATTGAAGTCCTGAGGGCACGTGCTTGGTTATAAGTGTAAGGGTGCCTATGCATGAGCAGGACACTCATACAAACCCAGTGTAGATTCTCCAGGCTTTGTAAGTGCGGTCAGCCATTTTAAAACATGTAGTTGACATCAGTCAGTACGAGATGTCTAACTATATAGTAGCTGCACCGAACACAGTCATGTTTGGTATCAAACATGTTGGAATCATACTCCAACACCTATTCAAGTGATGGAAGTATGATCCCATATACTGGGGGTCTCCCTTAGGATACCCCCATGTACTCCCAGTTACAGCCTTTCTGGGTCTGACATAATATAATATGCGTATTTGTAAAGTGCACGTTTACCCGGAGGTATCTTGGCACTGAATAACAGATGTTTATTGTTACCCAACTCAATGGTACTCATTTTATCAACCGCAGATGGATGAAAGGCTGAGTGGACCCGCCGGGATTTGAACCTGTGACCATGAGGTCGAACATAGGCTGCTGTAGTGAAAGCATTAGTCAACTGAGACACCAGACCCGGCAAGCTAATGCTACTGCTGACCACAATTCTGCCTGCCTGCTGCGGAGCCAAGCTCGAGCAAGGGAAGGTAGAACAATAGGTTTTTTGTCGCAGGGAGGTGTGGCCACCTCCCAGACAGGACTTAGTGCATTGGGCTGGGGTGTGGGTGCTTGCCAGCACCACCAGACTGCTTTGAAGGGCACATTTGGTGACCTGCTTGCATACTCCAGTTTGAGCCAGTTCTGGGAGCCCTTGGCTCCCGCACTGGTGCAAAACTGGACAAAGGACATGGGAGTATCCTCCCCTCTGTCCAGACCCTTATCCAGTATTGGATCTTTCATAGACTCACAGGCTTGAATTATCCCCGCCGTCAAGGTGGGAGTCACACAGTAAAAATTATAATAGTAGTAATTCATATTCGACCGTCTAGACACTTGGACTTCACTGGACTTCACCTGGGACCGAGACTGCATAAAGGAAGACTCCTGCTGCTCCTGGTGTTGCTGTTTTCAAGTCTTCATCGTCTGTATCTCTGCTTCTTCCAGGATCTTTCCCAGAGCTGTGGGCATCAAGGACACCCAAAGTAATCTTCCCTGGAGTGAAGGAGTCACACCCCTGCATCTACAGTCAAAACAACCAAGGTGACCGTTCTGCTGCTCCTGACATTCCACAGACTTTGTAAGGCTCAGCAACACAGGTGGTGGTTCTTCAACTCCCTCGAGGCCTGCTCTGTCCTCTCTGAGGCAAGTATCCCTCGTCAGAACCGCTGGAATGAAACCCCTGTAACGAAACCCCTGTGCACTGGACAAAGGGTTGTTAGCTCTGCACTCCAGAGATCTTCGGGCTACAAGAAATTCCAACACCTCTTACTGCCAAGTACAGTATCCTCATTGCATCCTCTGCACAGTGGGCCTTCCTTCTTGGTGAGCTGCTTGAGGTCCTCTTGCCACTCCAATTCCTTTGGCCCGTGGGTCCTCCGGTGGGTCTTCTCCTGCTTCAGTGGGCTCCCCTGCTTGCTTTGGGCCTGCTCTGACTCTCCTGCTATTTAGTGAATCTCTTGGTCCTTGCTGGTCCCATTGTTGCTCCTTCTTCGCTCTCCATGCCATTTGCGGCTACCAAGGCTTGTTGGTGCTCATGCCAGACACCGACCACCTAGTCACCGTTATCTGACATGGGACAGCTTGTGCAAGTCTTCTGGTCTTCCTCAGCATTGCCTGGTCCTCACAGCTGCAGCAACAAGGTATAGTCAGCCCTTTGAACTGTCCGACATCAGTGGGCATTGCTCTTCCATGCCTCCTGGTCCCTCCTGAGTGTCAGTGACTCTATCCCCTCTGCTTTCAGGCTCTTCGGTTCAAGAATCCACCCTTGGATTCCACCGGACTTCTTCTCCTTTTCTACAGGTCTTCCTTTGTTGTCTATGGAGGTTTACAACGTCTCTTCACTCATATGCACCTGGCTCCCCTGGTGTCCAGGGCATCCACAGTTGGAGTTGCTCTCCAACCTTCCATCCTCCAAGGGAATTCTTCGGGATCCTCTCGGAAGAGTACTTTTTCTGCAAAACTGCGAATTACACTTCTCAATTGACTTCCATTGGTCACGCGGCTGTGTTCCCACTCTGCACACAGCCTCTGTGGGGTCCCTGGGTACTTACCTTGGGTGGGTTCCTGTGTCCCCCGGCTCCTCTGGGTCTTCTGGTCCAAGTCCCGTCCTCTTCTGCAGTTCGCATTCCACTTTCTTAACATATGGTTTGGACTCCCTCTGGAGAACACTGTATTTTGAGCTACTTACCTTATTGCAATTGAAGTATTATTGTGAATTTGTGTTGATTTCTCCAGATAGGAGATATACCAACGTGATAGTGAGTGTTGTGTAATAAATACAAGTATTTTTATATATACACTGTGTGGTTTCCTTTCATTTAACTTACATCGTAAGGTTAAAATGGTAAAACAAAAGCTGTTGAACATTCCTTCAAGATAAGCTTGAAGGCTGCTCTCCACAACTACCACTTTGAGAGCTTTCTATGGTCATAAAAGACCACTACAATCACCATAATGGTTCCCTGGATTAGTACAAGATGCATCACTTACATAGGTGTGCACCAAAAGTAAGCAAGCCTCATACAGCTGTTATTCCCATATGCTGTGGGAATCCGTTGCACAAGTGCTGCCAAAGGTCCCGCAGGATACTCAGGTAATTGGCTCTCAAGCAGTTACCGATGGGAGAGACACAGCAAAGTTCACTGTACTCTGTGGCTTGAACACAACCAACTTGCTGGGCAGAGCCATTTAATCAACGGTGGCCCTCAGATGCCACGCCTGGCTAAGAACATCTTGCTGTTTAGGGGATGTCCAGGCTTCCCTAATGGACATGCCATTTGATGGCACTGTCTTTGACACAGCTTCAGATATGAAGATCCATGACATAGACATCTAGGTTTGCTGATTACCTGTGCCCACACCCTTTTGTAGTTGTGGGCCTATTAGCAAGATGCATAGTGCAGGTGCTGCAATACCCCTCAATTCATACATAGTATCTGTGACTGTCTTTTTGCTATCTCAGGCACCAGCATGCAATGACCGACATTTACCAACCACCAAAGTGAAGAAACGTTTGTTCTGATATTGTATTCGACATCCAACCTCCAATGTGGGATAGAACTAAGGGCAAACCAGTGGATGGCTGGGAAAAGATGATCCTTAATTCGACTGCTATAGAGCCAAATAACGAAATGATCACCGAGGAACATTCCGAGAGTGTGCTCTGTGAGTCTCGTTCCCACCAGAGCCATGTAAAAAGCAAAGAAAATGATACACCCCTGCTGTAGAATAAACTGAGTTCTGGTGGCCAGTGGAGATCACGATCGAAGACGAATGCTAGTGACCGGGTCCTCCTCTACAGGGAAGTGGAGTGCTTCTTGGTCTCTTTGACCTCAATAGTGACAGATGGAGTGAATGAACTATGACAACCTATCTGAAGACAGAATGCCAGGGTTATCTTTGATATATTATAGAACACAGGGTTGAACCCATAAAGTCAGTGGGACCTGGGTAGTTAGTTATTATAGACAGAGGGGTCCCAGACTACAATATTAAGTGATTGTTATAAAAATAGAGATAGAAAATTCAATTCAAAAACTAGAGATCAATTGTAGTGCAATGTTTTATTCACAGTGCACTATTATAGCCATGGTTAGACAATATATTAAACAAATATTCAATACCATGTTGTGCCCATAAAGAGGGGGAAAGGGGAAGGGAGGGTGTGGGGGGTACAGCTCGGGGTAAAGAGAAATTGTGACTCAATTTACAAATGGTATGGCATTAGCATATACATTGAAAATCATGTATACTTATTTATTAAATGGTCTCCATCTGACGGGACCTTAAAAAATGTGCAAACATCTGAAATATTGTTATATGCGGTCAAACTCCTAAATGGCTGTAAAAAATCACGCTGGTATTAGGGGTTGACGGAGAAGATGTCGGTCTACGTTTCGACCCAGTGACGTGTAGGATTGATGATCCTTACAGGGCGGGTCTTCGTCAGGACAAATGGGGAAGGGCAAACCTCCTAGGGTCAAAGAAAGAATATAAAAGCCTATTTAAAGAGAGACTCATAGTGTCATGACATTAAAAAACAGAGAGGGCTATAAGTAGAGGCACAAAATGTGCTCACAGGGGACAGGACATGGTTACCTGCACCCTTATACGTGAGGGGGGGAAAAAAGAGTGTGAGGGGGGGAAAAAAGAGTGTGACGGCGGTAGTTCGTCGGCGATCTGGTTCAGTAGAAACAGAAGGATAGCTCGGCAGAATTAATCTGAGGGGATAAAGGTAAGGATCAGTAAGTACCTATCCAAAAACTGCAGAAATCTCTAAATCGATAAGAGACCCCTAGAGATGGATTAGGGGCCAGTAGGTCGCTCACCGGTTGGTTGAGATCCAGGGAAAGAGTATTCCGTCTATGTGTCAGCAGAAACGGCTGGAAACCCGGCAGCGCGGTTCTGGGGATGCAAGGAATTAAGTTATTGAAACTGGCCGCCACAGCTTTCGAGTCACAGGAAGGATCATAGGAAGGGGGGATATATCGGTCCAAGGGTAGGCTTACCTAACTTGGGAAGCTTGAACACGAAACAATCCGTCTAGTGGCTCGTCTGAGTTCCCCGTAATCAGGAAGTCAGGCAGGGAGGGGGCGTGGTCACTATAAGAGCCTGAGTCATGGAGGTAGAGAAAAGACTCGTATTGGGCGGTTGCCTAGTAACCGGTCGCGTCCCCGAGGGGAAGCGAGTCTTGCCAAACAGGATATAATATAAATGGCATTCTACAATATAATATGTTGAGCTAAATGTTAGTGGAAACATATCACGAGAAAAATATTACGAGAAAAATATTACGGTTCACGATGGTTGTTACAGCACGCTATATCTTAGCCCAGGGTTTTGTCCATGCGTGAAACAATTGCGTAAGATTATCTCAATGATAGTTAGGACCATCCATTTAGTATTTAACATAAAACCAGAATTTTTTTTAACATAAAACCAGAAAAATTTTGTCATGTCTGCGTGGACCTACCGCCATGGTGGTCAAACGCATTACCATGTCTTGAAAAGAAGTATACTTAATATATGCGTGGACCTACCATCAAGGCGGTCAGACGCAGTATATAACGTTAGCTCCAGAGTCAGACATTAATTGACAGATAGTGACAAATTAGAATTGTGCGAGTATACCACAGCCAAGGATTAACAGGAAAGATTTTACAGGTTGGCCAGTTGGGCGAAACTACTTTCAGATTCATTTAGGCCATTATGGATTGAGTCGAAGAAATGTATCCATTTAAGTTCCCTGATGTTTAGAATGGGAATTATGTTACCACCCCTGGGGCCCAATTTGACCTGTTCAAGTACGGTCCACTTTAGATGTTCAGGTGAGTGATTCTCTTTAATGCAGTGTTCTACTAGAGGTGCTCCCTGAACCTCACAGCGGATGCGACTGCAGTGCTGGAGAAAACGCATTTTTGCTCGTTGCTGTGTTTGCCCAATGTAGATTAGGTCACATGGACACGTGATGCAGTACACCACGTTTGTGGTATTGCAGTTCGTGTGTGATTTAAGTTTTACACGTAGATGTTGGTGGAAAATTCTTTGGTTTGTATCGTAGATGGACATGCCTTACAGTTGCCACATCTAAAATGGCCTATGATTGGCGGAAGGTTCCACATGGAAGTAATTGTAGGTCCATGGTCACTATCCAGAAACAAACTTACGACGTGGTCTCTGATGTTCTTGGCCTTTTTAAACAAATGCAAAGGTAGATTCTTGAGGGCAAGATCGTCTGAAATCAAATGCCAATATTTATTGACCACTTTCTTGATCGCATTGCTCTGAGTCGAGAAAGTTGTTACGCAGATCAAACGTTTCTCATTGCTCATTGTGCGATCCTTGTCCTGTAACAAGACCTCTCTGGGATTAAACCATGCTCTTTTTCTGGCTCTTTTGATCAAGCGTCTGGGGTAGCCACGTTCTATCAGTCGTTCCATCAAATCACCAGACTGTGCCATGTAATCGTCTTTTTTGCTGCAGTTACAATGGATTCGCAAAAATTGTCCAAAAGGCAAGTTATCCCTCAGGCTTCTGGGATGATGGCTGGAGTACTGCAGTAGGGAATTCCTCTCTGTAGGCTTTCTATACAGAGTAGTATGGAGTTCCCCATCCTCAGCAATGACTGAAATATCCAAGAAATTTACAGTTTCCTTATCAAAGGTGATCGTGAATTGGATGTCCTGTGATCTCCTGTTAAGCCAAATGAAGAAATCTGTTATTTCAGTTTCAGTTCCAGTCCATATTAAGAGTATATCATCGATATACCTGACCCATAGTTGTATGTTGGATCTGAAGGGATTAATGTCATTCAATACAAATGTTTCCTCGTATGTGGACATGAAGATTATGGCCAGGTCTGGGGCAAAGGCTGCCCCCATTGCCACGCCTTTGGTCTGTAGGTAGAACTGTTTCTGGAATAGAAAGAAGTTTCGCATCATGGCAATTTTGAGCAATAGGATAATGAATGACGTGGGGACCCGAACAGGTGCTTCTCTTTTGTTCAAGGCCAGTGTGGCTACCACCAGTGCCTCCTCCTGGGGTATACTGGTATATAGCGACACAATGTCGCACGTGGCCAACAATTCATGATTTTGATCAAAAAGACGTCCGTCAATCATATTGATCGTGTGTGTGGTATCACGAAGGTAGGTGGCTGTTCCTTCTGCCAGCGGTTTTAAGAAAAAATCAACGTATCTGCATAATGGTTCTAAAATTGAGCCGCAGCCGGACACGATCGGTCGTCCCGGGGGCTTCTGAAGATCTTTATGGACTTTCGGTAAAGTATATATTGTAGGAATCCTAGGATTTTTTTGATTAAGATACTTGAATTCTTGTTCCGACAGGAAACCTTGTTCAAGGCCCTCTTGTGTGACTCTAAGTATCTCAATCGCCATGTCTTTAGATGGGTCAGCCGGTAGTTTTTTGTAGCTAATCCCATCTTCCAATTGTCGCATGATCTCTCCGGTGTAGTCATCTACTCCCTGGATAACAATGGCGCCACCCTTGTCGGCAGGTTTCACTACCAAAGTCTTATTGTCTCTGAGAGATGACAGTGCAAGTTTCTCGGCTCTGCTGATGTTGTGTTTAACAAAATTCTTTTCGTCTAAAATCTTCCTCACATCGCGTAATACAAGGCTTTCATATGCCAAAATGCATTGGCTCATGGCATAGGTAGAAGGGACGAAAGTCGAGGGTATTCTTAAGCCGGTTACTGAGGAGTTTTTTTGAGATGGTTTGTCCTTAAAGAAATAACAGAGTCTTATTTTACGGGAAAAAATATGCAGTTCTGCTATAGTATTGAAGACATTGGGTCTGGATGTAGGTACAAATGAAAGACCACGGCTGAGTACCTTAACTTCTTCATCCTTCAGATTGTAAGTGGAAATGTTTATTACAGGCGAGGTAATAGGTCTCACCACCTGTAATTCTTCCTGCGGGTCGATCTCTCTCCGTGTTCTTCCTGGGGGAAGTTCACCTGTTTCGTGCCTCTCCCTCTGCTGGAATCCCACTCTTCTCTCACATTCTGTTGGCCTCTCCCACCACCTCTATTCCAGTTGTTGCCTCTGCCACGTGGGGGTCTCCATTCTCCCTGTCCTAAAAAAGGATTGGGTTGAAAAGCAGGACCGTAAGCTCCTTGATATTGATAAGAGACACTAGGGCCTGGTTGTGCAAAATCCTCACCGGAACTGTACGATGAATCGGAGAAAGTACTAAAGTTCCGTCTGCCCCTAAATCCACCTCGTCCCCGGTTGGTAAATCTCCCTTGAGTATCCTGGCTATAGTATTCTTCTTGAAGATAGGGGTATGTTTTTTTCTTATCATATAATCTAAGGTCTCTCGCAAGTTTCTCCAATTTCTTTTTGATGGTGGTTGTCTCAAAATCTTGGAGTGAGGCTACAAGCTTCGTTAAAGCTTCTTTGGAGTTGGTGAGAGTCGAGTCGCTGGTAATTTCAGCTTTCAGGTCCGCTATCTGTTTTGTCAAGGTAGCAACTTGTTCATTAGCCGTTTCAATGCCAAGCACCATCCAATGGCGCGAGCAATTGTTTGCGACCAAACTAAACCCTTCCCGAAATTTAGGAACATCCACAAAGATTGCAGGTTCTATTTTAACTTGTAGGCCCACCGGGATGATGTTAGATTGCAGACATTGTGCTAGGAAATGTCCATGTAATTTTGTACGAATCAATTTCTTCTCCAGGCGCTCTAATTTGTTAATTTTATCATTAAGTGAAAAGTCAATAGTTGGTATGATCATAGTGTCATGACATTAAAAAACAGAGAGGACTATAAGTAGAGGCACAAAATGTAGAGAAGAATACTATAGCCAGGATACTCAAGGGAGATTTACCAACCGGGGACGAGGTGGATTTAGGGGCAGACGGAACTTTAGTACTTTCTCCGATTCATCGTACAGTTCCGGTGAGGATTTTGCACAACCAGGCCCTAGTGTCTCTTATCAATATCAAGGAGCTTACGGTCCTGCTTTTCAACCCAATCCTTTTTTAGGACAGGGAGGATGGAGACCCCCACGTGGCAGAGGCAACAACTGGAACAGAGGTGGTGGGAGAGGCCAACAGAATGTGAGAGAAGAGTGGGATTCCAGCACAGGGAGAGGCACGAAACAGGTGAACTTCCCCCAGGAAGAACACGGAGAGAGATCGACCCGCAGGAAGAATTACAGGTGGTGAGACCTATTACCTCGCCTGTAATAAACATTTCCACTTACAATCTGAAGGATGAAGAAGTTAAGGTACTCAGCCGTGGTCTTTCATTTGTACCTACATCCAGACCCAATGTCTTCAATACTATAGCAGAACTGCATAATTTTTTCCGTAAAATAAGACTCTGTTATTTCTTTAAGGACAAACCATCTCAAAAAAACTCCTCAGTAACCGGCTTAAGAATACCCTCGACTTTCGTCCCTTCTACCTATGCCATGAGCCAATGCATTTTGGCATATGAAAGCCTTGTATTACGCGATGCGAGGAAGATTTTAGACGAAAAGAATTTTGTGAAACACAACATCAGCAGAGCCGAGAAACTTGCACTGTCATCTCTCAGAGACAATAAGACTTTGGTAGTGAAACCTGCCGACAAGGGTGGCGCCATTGTTATCCAGGGAGTAGATGACTACACCGGAGAGATCATGCGACAATTGGAAGATGGGATTAGCTACAAAAAACTACCGGCTGACCCATCTAAAGACATGGCGATTGAGATACTTAGAGTCACACAAGAGGGCCTTGAACAAGGTTTCCTGTCGGAACAAGAATTCGAGTATCTTAATCAAAAAAATCCTAGGATTCCTACAATATATACTTTACCGAAAGTCAATAAAGATCTTCAGAAGCCCCCGGGACGACCGATCGTGTCCGGCTGCGGCTCAATTTTAGAACCATTATGCAGATACGTTGATTTTTTTCTTAAAACCGCTGGCAGAAGGAACAGCCACCTACCTTCGTGATACCACACACACGATCAATATGATTGACGGACGTCTTTTTGATCAAAATCATGAATTGTTGGCCACGTGCGACATTGTGTCGCTATATACCAGTATACCCCAGGAGGAGGTACTGGTGGTAGCCACGCTGGCCTTGAACAAAAGAGAAGCACCTGTTCGGGTCCCCACGTCATTCATTATCCTATTGCTCAAAATTGCCATGATGCGAAACTTCTTTCTATTCCAGAAACAGTTCTACCTACAGACCAAAGGCGTGGCAATGGGGGCAGCCTTTGCCCCAGACCTGGCCATAATCTTCATGTCCACATACGAGGAAACATTTGTATTGAATGACATTAATCCCTTCAGATCCAACATACAACTATGGGTCAGGTATATCGATGATATACTCTTAATATGGTTTGGAACTGAAACTGAAATAACAGATTTCTTCATTTGGCTTAACAGGAGATCACAGGACATCCAATTCACGATCACCTTTGATAAGGAAACTGTAAATTTCTTGGATATTTCAGTCATTGCTGAGGATGGAGAACTCCATACTACTCTGTATAGAAAGCCTACAGAGAGGAATTCCCTACTGCAGAACTCCAGCCATCATCCCAGAGGCCTGAGGGATAACTTGCCTTTTGGACAATTTTTGCGAATCCATCGTAACTGCAGCAAAAAAGACGATTACATGGCACAGTCTGGTGATTTGATGGAACGACTGATAGAACGTGGCTACCCCAGACGCTTGATCAAAAGAGCCAGAAAAAGAGCATGGTTTAATCCCAGAGAGGTCTTGTTACAGGACAAGGATCGCACAATGAGCAATGAGAAACCTTTGATCTGCGTAACAACTTTCTCGACTCAGAGCAATGCGATCAAGAAAGTGGTCAATAAATATTGGCATTTGATTTCAGACGATCTTGCCCTCAAGAATCTACCTTTGCATTCGTTTAAAAAGGCCAAGAACATCAGAGACCACGTCGTAAGTTCGTTTCTGGATAGTGACCATGGACCTACAATTACTTCCATGTGGAACCTTCCGCCAATCATAGGCCATTTTAGATGTGGCAACTGTAAGGCATGTCCATCTACGATACAAACCAAAGAATTTGTCCACAAACATCTACGTGTAAAACTTAAATCACACACGAACTGCAATACCACAAACGTGGTGTACTGCATCTAAGCATGGGCGTAAAATCCGCTCCGATCGCGGATTTTTCGGATTTTCGGCAAATTCGCAATCCGCGAACTCTCGCGAATTTGTCGAAAATCCGTGAATCCGCTCGCGGCGGATTTTTTGCTAGGTTGCGGCGCGCGGCGTGGTGCACGGCGTTCACTTTCCGTCATTTAGCGTTTGCCGAGTTGTTTTTCTTTGCGAGTGCCGCGCAATTTTGGATCTTGCTGCGTGATCCCGCGGGAGTTTGGCGCCCGCGAATACGTAATCGCGGCTTGCCACCTTGCACAGCACACCTCGCGAGAGTTCGCAATTGCGAACACGTAGTTGCGGCGGAAAGGAACAATCTCGCACTCGCGAAATAGAGATTTTGCAATTCTGCACAAGAAAATCACCAGCGAACAGGATAAACCTTCAGAAAATTATGATTTTTATCAGAATCACTCCTCAGGTTGACATTTGCATGGCCTTTTTTTTTGCAAGGAGTCCATTTTTTTGGGGGGGGAGGAAGGAAGTGCCCCACAGTCTCCAACTTCCTGTTCCTGTCCAGCAGGCTCCTCCCAGTGCTTTGTCCATCTCCTGGTCACTTTCATTTGGATCTGGAGCTGGAAGGATTACTTTTTGTGGGTGCTGCTGGATATTTGGATTTGAGGCCTTTTTGACTGTCTTTGGATCACTTTTGGATTAGAAATCAACTTTCACAAGTAAGTTTGTTTGGGGCATAACAGTTGCTGCAAGTACAATTTTGGAACTTTTTCAGAACATTAAATAAATTATATTGTGGGTAGCCACAGTATCCAGTAGGACCAGGGTTGGTTAGGGGTGCATGATACAACTGTTTTGTTGAATTTAAACACCATTGAGGCCATGGATGGGCTGGGATTGTGCTGATTTTATTGTTTTTTGTCGTTTTTTGGGGGCTGCTGGTGTGGCCTTTTGCCCAGGGGTGGTGGTGCATGGACTGAGTGTGCCTGTGGTGTGGTCTCACTCTCTTTAATGTAAACATCATGGATGGCATTGGATTGTGGTGATTTCTGGCTGTTTTTCTGTTTTTTGGGGGTGTACTGTTGATGTGGACTGGCCATGTGGGTGGTGGTGGTGGCCATCTTGAGTGCTGGCTGGTACAGGCAACATGTGCTTGGGGTGTAAGGGGCCATTTTGAGGAGAGGCAGTGTCTGAGGCCTGCACTTATTTTGCCTACTTTTCATCCATTATGCCCAGGGGTAGTGAGTGTTGCATGGGCCTAGTGTTTCTGAGGGGTGTCTTCTTGAATTTAAACACCATTGAGGCCATGGATGGGCTGGGATTGTGCTGATTTTATTGTTTTTTGTCGTTTTTTTGGGGCTGCTGGTGGGGCCCTTTGCCCAGGGGTAGTGGTGCATGGACTGAGTGTGCCTGTAGTGTGGTCTCACTCTCTTTAATGTAAACATCATGGATGGCATTGGATTGTGGTGATTTCTGGCTGTTTTTCTGTTTTTTGGGGGTGTACTGTTGATGTGGACTGGCCATGTGGGTGGTGGTGGTGGCCATCTTGAGTGCTGGCTGGTACAGGCAACATGTGCTTGGGGTGTAAGGGGCCATTTTGAGGAGAGGCAGTGTCTGAGGCCTGCACTTATTTTGCCTACTTTTCATCCATTATGCCCAGGGGTAGTGAGTGTTGCATGGGCCTAGTGTTTCTGAGGGGTGTCTTCTTGAATTTAAACACCATTGAGGCCATGGATGGGCTGGGATTGTGCTGATTTTATTGTTTTTTGTCGTTTTTTTGGGGCTGCTGGTGGGGCCTTTTGCCAAGGGGTAGTGGTGCATGGACGGAGTGTGCCTGTAGTGTGGTCTCACTCTCTTTAATGTAAACATCATGGATGGCATTGGATTGTGGTGATTTCTGTCTGGTTTTCTGTTTTTTGGGGGTGTACTGTTGATGTGGACTGTGGCCATGTGGGTGGTGGTGGTGGCCATCTTGAGTCCTGGCTGGTACAGGCAACATGTGCTTGGGGTGTAAGGGGCCATTTTGAAGAGAGGCAGTGTCTGAGGCCTGCACTTATTTTGCCTACTTTTCATCCATTATGCCCAGGGGTAGTGAGTGTTGCATGGGCCTAGTGTTTCTGAGGGGTGTCTTCTTGAATTTAAACACCATTGAGGCCATGGATGGGCTGGGATTGTGCTGATTTTATTGTTTTTTGTCGTTTTTTTGGGGCTGCTGGTGGGGCCCTTTGCCCAGGGGTAGTGGTGCATGGACTGAGTGTGCCTGTAGTGTGGTCTCACTCTCTTTAATGTAAACATCATGGATGGCATTGGATTGTGGTGATTTCTGGCTGTTTTTCTGTTTTTTGGGGGTGTACTGTTGATGTGGACTGGCCATGTGGGTGGTGGTGGTGGCCATCTTGAGTGCTGGCTGGTACAGGCAACATGTGCTTGGGGTGTAAGGGGCCATTTTGAGGAGAGGCAGTGTCTGAGGCCTGTACTTATTTTGCCTACTTTTCATCCATTATGCCCAGGGGTAGTGAGTGTTGCATGGGCCTAGTGTTTCTGAGGGGTGTCTTCTTGAATTTAAACACCATTGAGGCCATGGATGGGCTGGGATTGTGCTGATATTATTGTTTTTTGTCGTTTTTTTGGGGCTGCTGGTGGGGCCTTTTGCCAAGGGGTAGTGGTGCATGGACTGAGTGTGCCTGTAGTGTGGTCTCACTCTCTTTAATGTAAACATCATGGATGGCATTGGATTGTGGTGATTTCTGGCTGGTTTTCTGTTTTTTGGGGGTGTACTGTTGATGTGGACTGTGGCCATGTGGGTGGTGGTGGTGGCCATCTTGAGTCCTGGCTGGTACAGGCAACATGTGCTTGGGGTGTAAGGGGCCATTTTGAAGAGAGGCAGTGTCTGAGGCCTGCACTTATTTTGCCTACTTTTCATCCATTATGCCCAGGGGTAGTGAGTGTTGCATGGGCCTAGTGTTTCTGAGGGGTGTCTTCTTGAATTTAAACACCATTGAGGCCATGGATGGGCTGGGATTGTGCTGATTTTATTGTTTTTTGTCGTTTTTTTGGGGCTGCTGGTGGGGCCCTTTGCCCAGGGGTAGTGGTGCATGGACTGAGTGTGCCTGTAGTGTGGTCTCACTCTCTTTAATGTAAACATCATGGATGGCATTGGATTGTGGTGATTTCTGGCTGTTTTTCTGTTTTTTGGGGGTGTACTGTTGATGTGGACTGGCCATGTGGGTGGTGGTGGTGGCCATCTTGAGTGCTGGCTGGTACAGGCAACATGTGCTTGGGGTGTAAGGGGCCATTTTGAAGAGAGGCAGTGTCTGAGGCCTGCACTTATTTTGCCTACTTTTCATCCATTATGCCCAGGGGTAGTGAGTGTTGCATACTTGCATGGCCCTAGTCTTTCTGTGGGGTGTCTTCAATGTAAACATCATGGATGGCATGGGATTGTGCTGATTTTTCTGTGTTTTGTCGATTTTTTGGGGTGTATAACTGAACTGATGTTCCTCTGTCTTCCATTTCTTTTAGGTGCACAAGACTCAAGAGAACCACCAGTGCCAGGAAGAAGTCCTGCAGCGGTGTGTGTGTGCAGCATAACATCACGCGACGTCACGTCTGGACACAGACAACTCTGCAACTCGTGCAACTGCTGCCTGCTGTTCTGACCTGCTCTGAAGAAGATGGCCCCAAAAAAAGTAACCCGTAGCTCCTCTAGCAAGAAAAGGAGCAGAAGAAGCAAGTTACCAAGGAGACTGGTGTGCCACCCGCCCCTTTTTTTGGGAGTAAAAAAAAAAGTATGCCTGCGGCAGCAGCGGGATCTGCTTGGGACCAAGCTGGCAGCAGCACCCCCGCTCCATTGGGCTCAGTGCCACCACCACCACCACACCAACTTAAGTCCAAGCCCTTGAGTGCTGCAGAGGCAGCCAGTATAGTTCTTCAATCACCATCGACCAGTGATGTTGGCTCATCGCAAGAAAGCAGCAGCAATGTCCCTCAATCAACACAGGTTGTTGTAGCTCATCTGAAGAGTGTTGAACAACCACAGCCGCAACAACAATCACATGTGCAAGTACAAGCCCAAGTACATGTGGAAGGAGAGGCAGCGCAAGGAGATGCGCAAGCAGAGGTGCATGGAGGGTCACAAGTGCCCACAATAGTTGTTCCTCCCGAAGTAGGGGCACATCAGGAAATCGACAATCAAGGCGAGGTATCATTTGAGGAAGCCACTCCTCCTGATGATCCTTCATTGTCTTCCACACCCCTAGCAAGGAAGAGATCAAGGGTGGTGTCTACATCTTCTTCAAGCACACCTCCTTCTGATGATACGGATCAAACTTGGGAACCAGCAGCACCACTGCCGTCTGAGAGTGAGGCACACCATGATCCGACAAAGGTAGTTAAGCGTAAAAGGAAGCTCGTCCAAAGTCTCAGAGTTATGGAGTGTGATGAGGCTCAACAAGAAGTGGCGGATACTGCTGCTGATGAAGACTCTGCCAACGACGACCCAGTCATCATAAAGGTCACTGCAGCCCCTGCGGGCATGCAGCAAACAGACATTTTGACCCTAGCCCGAAGAGCTGCTGAGCGTGATGATGATGATGTTGTCGATGAGGAGGCAGTGGAAACACCACAATCATTGGAGTTAAGTAGTACACCAACTCGTCCCGCTTCCATATTTCTTTCTGGCAAGAAGAGACCTCCATCCACCTCGACCTTAATTAGTGGCGGTGAAAGTGCACAACGTACAAAAGTTGGGCAATCCAGATCCTCCACTTCATCTGGCATTAGCTTCATGACCACCACCACCAGTATCGCCGCCTCCTCCAGGTCCCACAGACACTTCAAGTCCCCAGTTTGGGACTTCTTTACTGTTTGTCAAAAAAATCCAAAGTTTGCCATTTGTACCCTTTGTAAGGTTGCAGTTAGTCGTGGTAAGCCAGGTACCAACTATGGTACCGGAGGCCAGAGAGGTCATCTTAGGAGACAGCACACTGTCCAATGGTTTGCGCACCTAGATGCGATCAAGAAAGGCCGAATTCAAGGAAACGTTGATGTTGCATCTGATGATGACGAGGAGGAAGAAGACGTGTCAAACACTTCCCTTACACCTAGTACCCCTGTCAGCAGCACACCCAATGTGAGGCACACTAAGAGTGTTGGAGCGAGTGAGACACCAACGCACAAAAGTTCACCAGCAAGCAAAATTGGGTCAACGAAGTCATTATCAGCCCGTAAATGCTTGGTCCAGGGCAACATTAGAACAATGCTTACTTCAGACGTGCCATATGAACGCAACCACCCACTGACGCGTCTGTATAACACTAAGCTGGCTAAAATGCTAGCTGTGGACCTTCTCCCTTTTTCTTTTGTAGAAGCGGTAGGTTTTCTAGAATTAGTGGCAACGCTCTGCCCTAAATGGAAGGTTCCTAGCCGGTTCTATTTTGCCAGAGTTGCGGTTCCAGCACTACATGAAGATGTGCTGGAGGCGATTGTGGCAGCTTTGCAGAAGAGTGCTGTTCACACAATACATCTGACAACAGACATGTGGACCAGTGGCGCAGGCGCTGATTACATGTGCATCACTGCACACTGGGTCTCTTTTTCAGGTGTTAAAGCAAAGCTAATCGCAGGTGTTGACCCGGACAAAGTTTTCAAAGCTGCTCGGAAACATGCAACACTAGCCATGTTTGGCTTGGAGAAAAGTCACACAGCAGAAAACATTTTGGAAGAGTTAGACAAAAATGTCTTGAAAATGCTATCTCCAATAAAACGCAAGATTGGTTATGTTTCCACGGATAATGGCGCCAATGTAGTTAAGGCCATGTCGCTGGGTAACTATGTTAGAGTGCCGTGTTTGGCGCACTGTATCAACCTGGTCGTTCAAAAATTCTTGAGTGATAGAGACAGTGCAGCGTTCGCGGTAATGGCCACCTGCCGCAAAATGTGCAACCATTTCAGCCATTCCTTTAAGGCCCGGAAGCATCTGAGGAGGCTGCTACTTCAAAGTCGAATACCAGTGAAAGCACTCATCCAGGAGGTGGCAACACGTTGGAACTCAACCTTCTACATGCTTGAGCGTCTGTATGAGCAGTATACGGTACTCGATCACTATTTCTTAACAGAGGGTACAAGTCAGAAGGAGGACCTGCGGATGGCTGCGGCGCAATGGGACATAGTTAAAAGCCAAGACAGACATGCTTCGTCCTTTTGAGTTCTTCACGCGTGCAGTCAGCCAGGAGGACTGTAATTTGGGAAAAGCTATCCCATTGTTGTGCATGCTGGAGCACCAACTGATGGCGGTGTCTTCTGAGTTTCAAAAAGATGTACAAAAAAAAGACCATTTTATTTTGTCTGAGAAATTATTAGAGCGCCTACGTGGTGATGAACGTCTTCAAAAGATCAAGTCAGATCAGCATTACATTTGTGCTACTATTCTGGATCCACGCTACAAAAAGGCGCTGGCAGGCGAAGCATTCTTTCCTTTTGCTGATGCAGATGTTCAAAAGTACAAACATTGGTTAGCCTGGTCAGCCAAGAGGTTTGAAAAAGAACGGCAGGTTATTGAAGGAGAAGACAGTACATCAGCATCAGCAGGCCATCCCCAGTCACAAGAATCCACTTCTGCACCTGTGGCTGGGGCACAAGTGACCTCTCAGCCGTTAAAGACACCGGCAACTGGATCATCTGCACCACACACAACACTAACAGTGGCTGCTGAGGAGGATTGGCTAAGTTTGCTTGGGTATGGTTCTCGAAAAAATGTCAAAGGCACAGCAAAAAGTAAGCAAAGTGGAGGAACCGTTGATGACCTTGAGTCGATGGTGCAGGACTATATGAATGACTCAACAGAGGTCTTTCTTAATGATGAGCCATTGCAGTATTGGCATGGCAAAACACAATTGTGGCCACAGCTCTCCAACCTGGCTATAAACTATTTGTCTTGCCCACTCGCAAGTGTGTCTTCTAAACGTGTTTTCAGTGCTGCTGGTGGCATTGTAACTCCCAAACGGAGCCGCCTCTCGCCCAAAAATGTGGAGCGGCTGACAATGATCAAGATGAATCAGCACCTCATACCACCAGATTACAAAGTACGAGAAAGCACGCCGCATGAAGACGAGGAGGACGGCAACGTAGATGAGGGGATTTGTTCTCTGTTCGGTGGCACTGACCTCATCCTGCCTGAATTCGCAAAGTATGATGACGAAATCTTCTTCTTATTCCCTGACACCGAGCCCTGAAAATGAGACAATGAATAAAGAACTTTCTTTTTCGTCCTTATTCACTTTTATTCCTGTGTGTCTCTCTTTCTTTGTTTTGCACAGTTAATTTAATTCAAACTTGAATCACCTAATCCCAAAAACAAGACCATCAGCAGAACTGTCTTCACTTGTTTGCTTATTGATTTGAAGGTGCCGCAGTCTACATTCCTCAGGTTCACAAGTTCTGAAGAACATGCTCCTCTATCCTCCTCCTCCAGACTGCGATTTCCCTCAAAGCAGAGTGCTGGATTACGCCCAATGAAGAAAGACTCAGCACTTGTGGGGGTGTTGTACTTCTTTGCGGGTGAGTTGACGGATTTGGGCCCATTGCTGTGAAGCTCTAATAATGGACAAAAGTGTTTTGGACCATGAGGTGGAAATTTCTTGCCGTTTTTGCTGACTTGCTTGCCTTTGAGGTGCTCTTTGCCGGGGTTCCGGGTGTTTGTGGGTGATTTTTGGTGTCTGGGAGCACTGCTGCGACAGTCTAATCTTGATTGCATTTGCTTTTCAGGAAATCCGTGGTGGAAAACAGGAGTTATGATGATTGATGATGACCTAGCTGCACAGCGCCGCGTTTGGACCGAAGGCCGAGAGATATTGTAAGTATGAGATTTAGCTTTTTCGCTGTTTGGGGGTGTTGTCGGGTGGTTTTTTGCAGGTGGGTTGGCGGGTCTTGCCTGGGGCATTCCTGGGAAGGCCTAATACCGGATAGAAGTGTTTTGGACAAAATCCTTAAGGAACAGCCTTTTTTTTGCTATTTCTTCTGACATCTTGTTCAATGTAGCGTTTTGGGGGGCTTCCTGCTGTTCGTGGGTGGGTTGCGGCCGGGGTCTCTGTCGAAGCACTGCTGCGACAGTCTAATCTTGATTGCATTTGCTTTTCAGGAAATCCGTGGTGGAAAACAGGAGTTATGATGATTGATGTGATGAATCTGATGACCTAGCTGCACAGCGCCGCGTTTGGACCGAAGGCCGAGAGATATTGTAAGTATGAGATTTAGCTTTTTCGCTGTTTGGGGGTGTTGTCGGGTGGTTTTTTGCAGGTGGGTTGGCGGGTCTTGCCTGGGGCATTCCTGGGAAGGCCTAATACCGGATAGAAGGGTTTCGGACAAAATCCATAAGGAAACACCAGTTTTGGCACTTTTTGTAAGTTAGGGTTCGTTAGGGTTCGCCCTAGCAGCAGGATTGCATGTGTTTCGGGGGGTTCTATTGCAACGCAGTTCTGGGGTTTTAGAGCACTGTTGGAGCGATGCTGGCTATGGATACTTTTGCTTGCTTGCAAGTGGTTTGAATACAATCCACGGTCTGTATTTGGGCCTACTGTTACTTTCAAAGTACGTTTTGTCACCATTTTTCTGCTAGGCATCGTTTTTGGAGATCTGATTGGGGGTCTTCTACATTTTTGCGACTGGCTTTAGTAAGGGTCTTGGTGGGAGCATTGCTGGAAAGGTCAAATTTTGTTCTAAAACACAGTTTACAGTACACCTACCTTGAGGGGAAAGATCCGCTATAATATTTTGGCCATACTTATTTATCCTTAAAAAGGTGACTCAGACAGAGCACGCAATTTCAAAAATATTGTACTGTCTATTAGGGAAATCAAAGTGTCACTTTTTGCACCACACAGCGTACATACCTTTCATTTATTTATCAGTGGTATTGTAATAGCACTTCCTGTTTTCCGTTCAATAATTACAGGCCGGGTTTCAGTCAACATCCGCCAGGCAGGCAGTGGACAGGGTGTCTTCTGTCAGTGGTCACCAACATTGATGGACGAAGCGTCAGCTGGAATGGAGGAGTGCCGCCAATAAGAGGAATTGTTTGCTGCATGCAACTTACTTACCAAATTCAACAGGACAACTCCAACAACATACGCAATACAGATACAGTATCCATTGTTTTATTCTATGAGTGTGACTGCATGTGCTTAGCTTTAGTTTGTACCCAAAGATTCTCTTTATCTTCAATTATTGTTTGTCCATGCTTTGCTTTTTTTTTCTTCTCTCAACAAAACCTACCCAAAAAGAAACCCCCATTCCCATCCATTTTCCAAACCCTAACCCTCTTCCCCCGGGCTGTGTTGTTTTGCTTGATGTCTGACTAAAATGACATCAATAATTCCACACACTTGCTGGGGAGGATAAGGTCATAGCAACAGGCTGGTGAAGGAATACGAGGATATCTTCTAGACTTACTCAGCTTCAGTACTATATCTTCTAGTAGTAGGAGCCAATGTCAAATAAATTCTACGCAAGTACTAGTTATACTTGCAAGCAAATACTTTACCATTTGTTAGGCTACATTATGGCACTGTTCTAGTGTACTGTCACCTGCTATATTCTCGATGGTACCGTAACCGTTGTAATGCTACAGTAAGGACAAAACAGGTTTCGTTTTCTTTTTTTCCATAGGCATGCAACTGCCACTGTGTCACACCACTAGTACCACCGCAATGAGGAAATTTCACCCGCCCAGGATTGCCAACGTTAATCCCCATTTCACGTGGAGCCAGCCCTGGGCCTAGCCCTAATTTCTAACACAAATTACAGGTAAGATAAGCGTTTGGTGGGAGGTAGTATAATGGAGTATTATTTAGGACTAGACGAGAGATTGACGGTAGTACTACTAAAGTCCTACGACTGTTCAGGAAAACAAACTTACTGTTACACCCCCGTCCCCCACCCACCAGACTGAAAAGCAGTAAAAAACAGGTATGGTCAGATAAAGTTTAAAAATGTATATTTATGTAGCCCTAACAAAATAATCTCCCTCACCCACCCTAACCCCAACGATTGTCTTTGAAAAGTCCCAAAACGATCCCAACTCCCAAACCCCACCCCCCAAAAGTCTATAAAAAAAGGGCAAGGGACACTCCACTACTGGAGGGTGCTGGACCTGGTGCATTTTGCGGCATGGGCATCATACTCCTTGCGGAGGGTGGCAAGCTCGGAGCGGAGGCCCTCTACCAAGTTCTTATAGTTCAGGACCTCCTGCTCCAGGTAGGACATTCGGACTCCTAGGCGGCGTTGGCGTGCCTTGCAGCTCCTGTGGGGGGCAGCTGGTCTTTCTGTTGCTTGGCGGTGGCGGTTGTCTTTGTTAGCCCGGTTCGGTCCCGCTGGAGCACTGCGCATGCTGCTGGCGTCTCGTGGGGTCACGGAGGAGGATGCAGCGGTCCCAGTCGAGGATGTTGTTGTTGCACCGGTCGACTGCGTGTCCTCCTCCTCCTCCAGGGCCACCAGCCGCCGATATTCGGCGACAGTGGCATCCAGCCTCCGTTGCCGGGCCATTCGCGCCTGCTCCCTCCGTGATGTTGATTTGGAAGGAGCAACTATATGAAGAAAGAAAGACATAGTCTGTAACCAATGCTCCTTAGCATTAATAACACAAAGTGATTGAGCCGAAAGTTGGGTCACACTACAAGTAGCAAATTGAAAGCACAGTACATAACTATTGAGGACAGTATCTATGTAACCTCCCACTTCTGCATCCTTGCTCTAACATTAGTGGTAGTTTAATGAACAAATTCTACGACCACTATGGACTTCCATTACAGTCGACTATGACAGTACACCAGTCTTATTCTTCTTCTTCTCTCTTGTTTAGGAAAATTGGTACGTTATCTTATGCAAGCCGGCAGAATGGCAGCACAGTGAACTTGCACCCGAGAAAAACAGTTGCACACCATGATGAGTGAGACAGACTTGCGTTACTGTACCCGTCCAGTACATGCGGGTGGTGAAGCTATTACTTTTCTATTACGGGTGGCACTGAGAATACTCTGTTACAAGGGCTACTGCTTAATTAATTTACCTTTCACCCTACAGTGCAAATGAGTACTAGAAAAGGAAAATGAAGAAGCTAAATAATTTGATTATCTATCACTTCACATGGGACGTATTTGATGACATATGGGATGACTTTAGGTGCTTTGCTTAATATTGAGTGAACAGTGATACACCCACACATGAATGACGCACTACAACTAAACTAAAGTTATTAAGAGAGGTACGGAGTGTCCACCGTAATAACCAGATATATGCTGTGCTTGCAATTGCAATACAAAGTACTGCTACTATTCATGGTAGTATTGGACACATTTACAATTTCTTTTCCTTGCCTTCCCTACACTGGAACGGACGTGCGGGTGCGGTGGTACATGCTCTTCAAGGTAACACTTAGTTCATCCAGCGACCATCTACTCTCTATAGATACACATGTGCTATCTAAGAGTCAGAGAATACCATGCTCCAGGCATCCATTCATTCAAAGTATACGCACACATACAGTTTCTGTTTCACCCACCCAGGCTGATGTCCTTCCACCCATCCTTGCTTCATCATTGACCCAGCCATGCACCATACCATATTCTTTCCTTCCCAGCCACCTCGGGGGCCAAGCAAACACATATCGTTCTTCTTTGCCAGCCATCATACAATTTCGCGTCCCACTTACTTACACCCTTCTTTCGCTTTTCGTTCATCCCATCCATCACGTTCGTCTAAGAACTTATTGGGATTCTTCTCACCAAAAACTTCACAGCTAAGTCGAAGTACATTTCGAGGAGGCTACTACCCCGTTGATTTGTAATACACCCGTGCAGAAAGCACACTATGCAGTCTTCAATCTCAATAAGTAAGGAATATATAGCTTACCTGTTCCCGCCACCACCGTGCGAACCCCCACAGGACCGTCCGCCGGCTCTTGCACCGCCTCCTCCCCAGAGTCCTCCGAGTCCTCGCCCAACACCGCCACCTCC
The DNA here is from genome assembly GCF_964261635.1 of Lissotriton helveticus. Taxonomy (NCBI): domain Eukaryota; kingdom Metazoa; phylum Chordata; class Amphibia; order Caudata; family Salamandridae; genus Lissotriton; species Lissotriton helveticus. Next base: position 288,609,034 of record NC_136073.1, read on the forward strand.
GCGCTGGCCCCGTCACCAGATGTTACACCTACAAAGTACATTTAAGAATGTTAGAATACACCACTCACTACTATATAATATTTGGTCTAGGAGAAATGTTAAAAAAACAGAATACAATGTAATAATTTGTGACTGTCTACTCTAAAGTAAAAATGTCCCTTTTTCCAGGGAAGGCTGTTGTCTTGCTGCACTTTTATGCACAACTGATGAATGCTTGCTTTTTATTTTTAACACGCACCACTTTTTCTCCTAACAGACAGAAGCTTGACTCCTAAGAACACGACCAGGATCAAGTTCAAACCAGGTGAGAGCTCGGCTCGACCACAAGAAATGTGTCCAATTAATCGTCAGCACTAAGCACTTTTCCGTTTTCAGTTAAATAGTTTTATGACAAAGTAGATTTTAATAAATGTGTTTACTTTTAATAAAGCTTTTAAACTTAAATAGACTCTGTGGTTTTTGGTCCTCCAGACTAGAGTGGATGAGCTAAAGGTTTTGGAATTTTTGCAAGCATGAGTGCCTCTGACACTTCTTGACTGTGCTGTGACTCCGTACTCTCTTGTCCTGCGTACGATAATCTAGAGATCATTGGGGATCAATCATCGGTGACTTCGGGACTCGGGAGCTGAATGACTCTGCCACACTATCTAGTCAGTAAGGAGACAGTGCATAGAGCTATTGCTGAATAGAATGGGAGTCCAATGGAATTGCCAAATGTCCAATCTTAGTTAGCTACACAGACAGACTAATAAGAATAATCTACTAATACCACAGGGAGTCATATTCGAGCCAGGATAAGAAGTTATATCCAGTCTACAAGAAGATCAAAGACGATTTAGAAAAAATCGAATGAGGAACGCTAGGAAAAAATAGGTACTCTTTATTACAATTAAAACTTACTGGGGCCAGCAAAGGAGCCCTCGCCTGCCCGATCCTGGCCTGCATCCTGAACAGCACCCTCCTCCTCCTGTGTCCTCTTGCCCTTGGGGGGAGCTGATGTACAACATGAAAGAAAGAAAGACCAGAAAACATGGATGAGATTTGTCAACCAAATCAACCATTTCAAAAGAACAATAACAACATTTTTTGGAGAAATAGCAAATAGATAGACAACTATTCCACTGGATCTATCTCATGTGGTATACTACGTTATTCGTATTGCCTGATTTGCGGACCGTTGACTTAGAAAGTTCCTATGTAACTCAATAAACAGACTACTAAAGAGGTTTGCCTAGGCCTGGCACTGCAGGCAGCAGTCCGCAGCACGCGAAGTGACAGACAAAGTCCATCCTGCTTGCAGATCAGTGAATACTCAAACTATCAATCCACCCACCACCACCACTATTTCTTCTTATAGCCATGTGTCTAAAGGAAGGACTGGACTTCAGTCTGTTGGGGCTGATTTAGAAGTCCCTTGCGGCTCATTTTCCTCCATTGTTGCGTGACTTTTGTGACGCAGCGGCAGAACAAAAGACTCGCCATGGTGTTGGTGCGGCGTATATATTAAAAAAAAAAAATATGGGCGATGCATCACGTTGTAAAGCCCTGCGCCATCAGGGGGCGTTCCGGCGCAAGGGAGGGCGTACCTGCGCAGGAACGAATCCTAAAAGTGGCTGAGGGAAATCTACAAGATGTCAATCAGTCACTTTTAAGACAATGATGCATGAGTCAAACCCTGCGAGCTTGAAGCCGACGTACGGCTTGATGCAGCATTGGGGAGATAGGGTACCCCAGAGCATTGCTGGAGCTGCGCCATCGTTGGCACGCAACTCCAGCAATGCGCCGCCTTTACGGCACAGATGCGTAAGGCTTCTGTGACGTTTTGGGCCAATGGGTGGTGGTGGCATGGCACACAATTACTGCCGCATCCCTGCTACTTTGCAGGGATGCGCCGGTAATTGAAAATATGACCCTTAGTGTCTAGCATTACGCAGTTCTTATCTTTACACTACACTCATACATAATTTCTCAGGCCAATGAAATGAACACAATTTACAAAACAAATAAGCATAGTAGCAAGCAAGGCTACTGAGAAGGAGAGCAGTGCACCTGAAATGCATAGAAGATTTTGAAATATAATTTACCTACAATGTAATCGGCAGCATTATTGCTCTTGGTAAAGAACAAAGATTTGCAAATAACAGAGCCGGATAAAACAGAGTAGTGATGAATAGCTACTACTACTCACCAAGCCCGGGGACCTCTACGCCGAGCGCGTCCAGCAAGTCCCGTTCCCGGTCCATGACATCGGTCCAGCGGTGGGTGGCCTGGTTATATGTGCGCCGGACCCCAGAGAGCTTATACATGGCCCGGCACACCTTCTCCCACCGCTTCCGGCGCTCCCGGATGCCATAGCCAGTTGCGATCTTGCCGCCTCCCAGGATCGTCTTGGGGAGGCGGCGCTGGACGTGGAAGATGAGCGCGGCCACCTCCTCCGCGCTGAAGATCTCCCGTGGCACCACTTGCTCCCCCCTCAAACGCCCGCAAGGGAGCCGGGCACGGGGTGCGGGACCCTTCCCCTTCTCAGGGTGCTTCCTGGCTCCCTTTACCATGGTCTTGGCAGAAATAAACTTAAATGATAAAGAAGAAATAGAATAGTGAAGAAGAAAAGAAAAGAGTTTAAAAAAGTAGTTTAAAAGTAACTAAAAGTAGCAGAAAACACAAAAATATACAGCTAGAAAAATAGAGGGATAGATAATAAGTAAAATAGATTAAATAAACTTCAAACAAGCAAAGGATGGCAGAGATTCAGAGAGGATACAGAAAGCATGCCCAGAACCATAGCAATGAATGAGAAACAAGATGGCCGCGCCCGTTCACAACCGCGTGGGTAAGTTCGCGCGAGATTTTCCTCGCGAGCACGCGCGAAATTGTACTAGCGAGCAGCACAGTTTGCGAGATTACACATAGCGGCCGGAAACGGAATTACGTCACGCAAACAAGATGGCCGCGCCCGTGTACGACTGCTAGGGTAACTTGGCAAATGTATAGCTACAAGCGCCTCGCAAACACGCGCAAAAGCACGCGAACATACACGTCGCAAAAAAAAATTTGTGTATTCGCAAGCATTCGCGGCTTCCGAAATCGATCTCGCACGGATTCGCGCCCCAAAAAACGCGCGAAATTGCAGAAAAAACGATTTTTGCTAAACTGAAAGCAATGAGCAGGTGCAAAAGTTCAAACTTAACATTTGTAACATTCACTGTGGTGCTTCCTGAGGGGCCCCTCCAGAGTTTGCAACTATTCTATGACCCTGCTATGACCCAAACAGCAGGCTCATAGAATAGCTACAAGTAGACCATAAAGGTCCTGTGAAAAAAAAATTCACTGCAACAGAAAGCAATTTAGAGATAAGGAAGGAAGCAGGTGCCAGCCAGACTGGAACTTGCTAAATAACTGACACATTAATCAACCCCACATTAATTCATGGCAGTTGAAGTAGGGGAGGTGTGCTTGCTTTTTTCACCCCCCATAAACTACAGTGATAAACAAACCTAATGGGTGGCAGTGAGGATGTACCAGAGGGTGGCATGGGTGTCCCAGAGGGTGGCAGTGGTGAAACAGAGGGTGCTGTGAACCTGTGAGATAAACCAGACGTAGAAACAACATAGTCGCGGCCGTTGCGTGCAGAAAAGTAAGTTCGCAATTGCGAAATTGTCCCAAAATCGGCGCGAACGCTCGCCAACACAAAAAACGGGAAAATCCGCAAATCCGCAAGAGTTCGCGTATCTTCGCGGATTGCGAATCCGTAAATCCGCAATTTCGCGTACGCGAGATCCGCCCATGCTTAACTGCATCACGTGTCCATGTGACCTAATCTACATTGGGCAAACACAGCAACGAGCAAAAATGCGTTTTCTCCAGCACTGCAGTCGCATCCGCTGTGAGGTTCAGGGAGCACCTCTAGTAGAACACTGCATTAAAGAGAATCACTCACCTGAACATCTAAAGTGGACCGTACTTGAACAGGTCAAATTGGGCCCCATGGGTGGTAACATAATTCCCATTCTAAACATCAGGGAACTTAAATGGATACATTTCTTCGACTCAATCCATAATGGCCTTAATGAATCTGAAAGTAGTTTCGCCCAACTGGCCAACCTGTAAAATCTTTCCTGTTAATCCTTGGCTGTGGTATACTCGCACAATTCTAATTTGTCACTATCTGTCAATTAATGTCTGACTCTGGAGCTAACGTTATGTACTGCGTCTGACCGCCTTGATGGTAGGTCCACGCATATATTAAGTATGCTTCTTTTCAAGACATGGTAATGCGTTTGACCACCATGGCGGTAGGTCCACGCAGACATGACAAAATTTTTCTGGTTTTATGTTAAAAAAAATTCTGGTTTTATGTTAAATACTAAATGGATGGTCCTAACTATCATTGAGATAATCTTACGCAATTGTTTCACGCATGGACAAAACCCTGGGCTAAGATATAGCGTGCTGTAACAACCATCGTGAACCGTAATATTTTTCTCGTAATATTTTTCTCGTGATATGTTTCCACTAACATTTAGCTCAACATATTATATTGTAGAATGCCATTTATATTATATCCTGTTTGGCAAGACTCGCTTCCCCTCGGGGACGCGACCGGTTACTAGGCAACCGCCCAATACGAGTCTTTTCTCTACCTCCATGACTCAGGCTCTTATAGTGACCACGCCCCCTCCCTGCCTGACTTCCTGATTACGGGGAACTCAGACGAGCCACTAGACGGATTGTTTCGTGTTCAAGCTTCCCAAGTTAGGTAAGCCTACCCTTGGACCGATATATCCCCCCTTCCTATGATCCTTCCTGTGACTCGAAATCTGTGGCGGCCAGTTTCAATAACTTAATTCCTTGCATCCCCAGAACCACGCTGCCGGGTTTCCAGCCGTTTCTGCTGACACATAGACGGAATACTCTTTCCCTGGATCTCAACCAACCGGTGAGCGACCTACTGGCCCCTAATCCATCTCTAGGGGTCTCTTATCGATTTAGAGATTTCTGCAGTTTTTGGATAGGTACTTACTGATCCTTACCTTTATCCCCTCAGATTAATTCTGCCGAGCTATCCTTCTGTTTCTACTGAACCAGATCGCCGACGAACTACCGCCGCCACACTCTTTTTTCCCCCCCTTACGTATAAGGGTGCAGGTAACCATGTCCTGTCCCCTGTGAGCACATTTTGTGCCTCTACTTATAGTCCTCTCTGTTTTTTAATGTCATGACACTATGAGTCTCTCTTTAAATAGGCTTTTATATTCTTTCTTTGACCCTAGGAGGTTTGCCCTTCCCCATTTGTCCTGACGAAGACCCGCCCTGTAAGGATCATCAATCCTACACGTCACTGGGTCGAAACGTAGACCGACATCTTCTCCGTCAACCCCTAATACCAGCGTGATTTTTTACAGCCATTTAGGAGTTTGACCGCATATAACAATATTTCAGATGTTTGCACATTTTTTAAGGTCCCGTCAGATGGAGACCATTTAATAAATAAGTATACATGATTTTCAATGTATATGCTAATGCCATACCATTTGTAAATTGAGTCACAATTTCTCTTTACCCCGAGCTGTACCCCCCACACCCTCCCTTCCCCTTTCCCCCTCTTTATGGGCACAAAATGGTATTGAATATTTGTTTAATATATTGTCTAACCATGGCTATAATAGTGCACTGTGAATAAAACATTGCACTACAATTGATCTCTAGTTTTTGAATTGAATTTTCTATCTCTATTTTTATAACAATCACTTAATATTGTAGTCTGGGACCCCAAAGGGTTATCTTTGAGGCTAACTGTTATCTGCTGTGGAGAGAGGGCAGAGTGAAGCTTGTTGGCAGTTGGAGTGTCAAGAATGGTCTGCAGATTTAGTGAAGCATCTGGGAGGCAAACAATGGAATGTGAGGTGACGGTGCACTAGAGAGACATGTTGCAGAGGGCCAGGTGCCATTGCCCCTTGATAGCATAAGCAGCAGGACGAAAGGCCTGCATTTCCAGTTCTGCTCAGTCAGGTGGTACAGAGAAGTTCTTTATGGAAAAAAATTAATAAGAAGTGTTCTTTATCTAAGTACTGTGCTCTACTGCCTTTAGGAAAACTGTGCACAACAGCAACACCATAGAAATGTCAAAGATGCACCTTTCAAGGAGCATTGGTCAGAGCAGGGGTGGCCTGGGACAACCAACAAAAAGATAATGAAACCCAATCAGGCCAGAAAATCCTCCTAGGCAGACTATAAAGATGATACTGAGCCCATCCAAAAACTGCCAAAGGAAGAATAAGCAGAAAATAGAGGTGGGACCGAAATTAATTTAGGGCAAACCATTAAGCAAATCTCCCAGGAAAGGAGATAGTGGGTCTCGTTGAAGATTACCAGAACTGAAGATCAAGAGGGAAATGCAGAGTGAAATTTGGCCCAGAAAAATTGCCAAGGCTGCTTTGGGTTCCTAGTTTTCCCCAGACTATTTCCTAATGTAATTGGTGAGGAAAAACAAGTTACTTACCTGTACACTGCGGTTCCCCAGAATTGACATCTGTCATAGATTCACATGCTTGAATCTTCCCTGTTGTCATGGTGGGAGTCTCACTGTACCTTAAATAGCAGTACATAAAGTAGTACATAGCTACCAATGCAAAAGCAATTGAATTTTGCTATCTCATTGATCTCTTTATAGAAGCCCAAACTTCAGCCAATGAGGTACCAGCCCTGAGACCACAAGTCCCTGCAGAGCCATCATACCTCAGATTAAGGGAACAATTATGAATCGCTATGCTAGCGTCATGAGGTAAAAGTGGCGTGCTGAAATTGGGGAGGTGGGCAAGCAGCATGTGAATCTATGAAAGATGTCAATACTGGTACAGGTAAGTAACTTGTTTTTTTCCAGTATTGAATCTTCCATAGATTCACATGCTTGAATTAGAATAGTAAAGCAGTACAATATCATAGTAGGAAAGCTTTTAAAGGCATGGACACCTTTTCCCTTGAAAAAATGTAGGTTTTTTTAAATCCGAAGTATAGAAATAGAAACATGCATTCTACATTGCAAATAGGGAGCGAAACATATTCAAAACTGTTAACACATATGGAAACATACATAAATATATCAACATATTTCTGACGTAAACTGCTTGCACAACCGCCGAACCTCCTTTCCATACTGTATCCAAACAAGAATGCTTGGTAAAGGAATGGGCATTTAACCAGGTGGCTGCTCTACAGATGCCTGGGAGCGACACTCCCACGAATAACGCTGTGGAGGTAGCCCTCTTCCTTGTTGAATGAGCGGTCACTTTTGATGACAGTGGTTTTCCACCCTTATCGTGCCAAAAAGCAATAGCTGATGATATCCAACGGGATATACTGCTTCTTGACAAAGCGTATCCTTTCCTGGGTGGAGTGAAGGCGATAAGTAACGGATCCAATTTTCAAGACGTTTTCGTTCTTTCAATGTAAAGAGTGCCTGACATCCAGCGTATGAAGTGACCTTAAATTGAATAAACGGTTCCAAGACTGAGAATGCTTAGATTTCGCCTACTCTCCTGTCTGATGTCAATGCCAGCAAGAGTGCTGTCTTCCAGGATAGAAACTTAATGTCCGCTTTATGCATAGGTTCGAACGGCGGCCTCATCAGTTGAGCAAGGACCGTGTTTAATTGGCAGGAAACTGCTGGACACTTTATTGGCTGGAACACCCTGAAGAGCCCCTTCATGAAACTTTTATCACTATTGAAGACTAAAGGGATATTTGTCCAGGTTTCCTCCAATATCTTGAGATTGCCTCCAAGTGCACTTTTATAGAGGAATAGGCCAGTCCTGACCATGCTAACTAGTTAGTATGGTAATATCTTATCCGCGTTTAGATTGAAATGGATGAACTGAGTTGTCTATGCATCAACGACAGAATCTCTTCCATTTTGCGGCATAAATTTTATTGGTGCCCATTTCTCTTGAGTGATTCTGGATGTCTCAACAGTCTTAAGGAATGTTCAAGGGTTCGAATTCCTGGTAATGAGGTTTCAAGCAAATAAATTCAGAGAGCCTATCTGTGGGTGTAGTACCTGTCTTTTGTTCATGGATATTTTATCGTGAATACGTGGGAAATGGATGTGAGGGGACACCCACATACTTAACAGTTCTGAGAACCAAAATTGTGTCGGCCATGCCAGAATTATTAGGATCAGATGACACAGCTCTGACTTCATCTTGCAAAGTATCTTCGGTATGAGGGGGAATGCATATGAGAACGCGGATTTTGGGAGGAAACGCCTGTAATCTTAGAAACCCCCTCCTTCAGCTGTAAGGAGTTGATGTGCATCTGTGCCTCCTGAGCATTTCATTTTGTCCTGGAATCTCCAATTCTTGAAGATGTGCCCCTCATCCTTGAAGGGATGCATCTGTAGTCACTAGGAAACTGTGAGTTTGCAGCTCAAACTCCAGTCCGGTAGATAGACTTTCCTTTATCTTCCACCATGATAGTGCTTCTTGAATTTTTGATTGACAGTAATGAGATCTTTGAATGAGCCCTGGGCTTAGATCCACTGGATATCCAGTTGTTTGTGAAGTGGCCTTGTGTGCAGCAGTAGTGAGAAATCAGCGGAATGCACAAGGAAAGCATCCCCAGCATGGATTTGTACGTTCTCACAGAAACAGACTTTTTCCCTGTAAGCGTGCTGTTATGTGTAAGATCTTTTTAGATGCGTTCTTTCGAAGGGTAAGCCTTCGCTCCCTTGGTATCCAGAACTGCACCCAGAAACACCAGATGGAATGAGGGGTGATTTGTCCGTGTTTAATCGCAGACCTTGCTTTTTGCAGAGCTGCCGACAGGGCCATGTGGATCTTTCTGCAGAGTGGTATGTAGGTCCTTTCACTAGCCAGTTGTCGAGATATGGATAAACTTGGTGTCCTTGCTGCCTCAAAAAGGCTGCTATTGACACCATACACTTTGTGGACACCCTTGGCATTGACCTGAGACCAAAATGCAGCACTTTAAATTGATAGTGGCACCCTGCCACCAAAAAAATCGTCAATGCTTGACGGGAATGAAGATGTGAAAATAGACGTCCAAGAGATCTAGAGATGTCATAGAGTAGAATTTGTTGCTCATCAACAGAATCTCCTGCAACGACTGCATTAAGTAATGGTTGTATTTTGATATATGTGTTTAAAACCCTGAGATCCATTACCTGTCTCCATTTGGCACTCTTTCTTTTTTGTCAAAACAAGAGTTCCCCTTTGGGTAAACTTTACATTAGCATCAATGCTTATACACACCACATCAAATACATACTGGAGCAACAAGTAAACTATAAAAACTCATCGATGCAATACTTGAGTTACTATACGTTAAGTCTTGGAAACAACTGCTCCAATCACGATAGTATTACATGGTTTGGAGCCTGATTGTGTTTTGGACTAGTGTATTGGTCTAAAATTTTTAATTGGAACTATTTTCCTTACTGTGTTTCTCACTTTGTATGAATTATTGTATAATGTTTAATATTGTATGTTGTGTTACATTATATGTGCTGAAATAAATTGTACATTTTTTATATATGCATTGTTTTTATAGTTTACTTGTTGCTCCAGTATGTATTTGATTTGGTGTGTATAAGCGTTGATGCTAATGTAAAGTTTACCCAAAGGGGAACTCTTGTTTTGACAAATCTGTCTTTTGGTACCCTACCCCTTTGGATTTTGGGTCCCTCTCTTTTACTATAGAGACTCTTTCTTTTTTATCAGAAAGAAGTTTGAATTAATCCCTTTCCGCGATGTTGCTGTGGGACTTCTTCTAATGCCCTTTTCAGAATAAGATTTGCAATTTCCTGTTTCAACACATTTAGGTGTTGATGCTTTCTCGGGACAGGAGGGAGTCCCCGAGGCCTCTGGACAAACTCCAGGGTGTGTCCCTGATGAATAATGTCCAACACCCATTTATCCATTGTTATATTGAGCCATTGATGGTAGTACGCAGACAGGTAGTGATTTTGATGAGGTTTGTGCTGGAACGAGGTAGCTGGTGAAACCAAAATGTCACTGATGTCTGGAATTGTCCTGTGACTTTCCTCTTGTTGGAGGGCGCCCTCTAGTTGACAGCTGATTGTAGGGGACGTTAGATGCCCGAAACTTCTGCTGACCTGCATATTGACAATATCCCTGTTGCTGGTATGGTTGGTATCTGTTGGATTGAAAGTTAGGCCTTTGCTGGTATTAACCCCTTCCTCTAACCCCTCGAAATGACTGGAACCGTTGTTGCTGGAGGGTTGTTCAGAAACGCACCATTGTCAATATGCTTTCTGAGGAGACATATCCACTATTTTTTACTGAACCTCTGGGCGAAAAGAGGTAGCCTTATGCCAGCCCTGTCTGCTCAGAGCAATTGCTCCCGCCATTTGTCAGTAAGCAATGGATGAGATCTCCATTGCTACATCTATGATCTCTGAGGCTGCTCTAGCCCATTCCTGAAGGATTTGTGTAGCCTCTTATCTTCAGGTATATATTCCAGAAAAGGTGCCAAGTCGGACAACTCTGGCGGTCATAGCGGCCCAAGATGGCTAATGCGTTTGGCACTTTGATGGAAGTGGCTGCCATTACTGCAAATAGTTTTCCTGTACCATCCATCCTTCTACCATCCTTAATGGGAGGAGCAGAACATGAAGCCGAAGGGTTTCTGGAATGTCTTTGAGCTGCCTGCATGATCACCGACTCTGGACTTGGGTGCCCAATCAGACATGCTGGAGACGACTCTGGCGCCATATATTTTTTGTCCATTCTTAGAATTACTGCGTGTACTAAAGCAGGATTTTTCATAAGTTTGAGACCCTCCTCCCAAATGTAGTTCACCATCGGGATGGCCCTTGTAGACTTCCTGGTGGAATCTTTAAAATCATATAGGAACCACTCTGCTTGTTTCGCAGGGAGAGGTAAGTCAAATCTCTTCGAGGCTCGTTCTACAAGCTCATGGAAACCCCCGATATCCTCGAGCAGCAAACTGGCTGGAGAAGGTGATGGAGATGGCAAAGATGGAGCAATGTAGTCGTCCCATTCTGCACCTGCGGGAACTATATGGGGCACCAATTCTCCTTCCTCTGTCTGGTCCTCCTGGTCACTCTCGATGTAATCGCCTTAGATATAATGACTCTAGGAACTACACCACTCTCTTGTGCTGGAGGGGGTTCTAAAACTTCAGGAGGAGGCATATCCTATGCCCTCTCTTGCCGAGCTGGAGTGCGAGGTGCAGGAGCATGAGATTCTGGGAAACGCTTGCAGTAGTCATCCAACATGTGTCTGAGGTCCATGACCAGAGACATTGGAACTGCAATGGTATCCTCATGTGAAGGTGGCATAGCATCATCATCCTCTTCAAAGTCCTAATGCTCTTGGAATGACTCATATCGGAGGACAGTCTTCAAAGGAGAAATCAGTCACCATATATTCTGCAGGATCGCCTTGATACTCTTCCTCGTTGTCAATATCCTGGCATTTCACCTTAAGTTGTGAAGGACTATACGCAGGTCCAAAAGACCCTTCATCTGCTGATTCTTCCATTTCCATAAGACGTGACAGAGGAAGTGGTGAAACCTTGCTCACAGACGTCAAATCTGATGACATTCGCTTCGATTCCGGTGGCAGAATGTCTTTCTTCTGCTGTGTTGAGGTCTTCGACGGTGCTATGCATTTTATTGATATTGCCGTCAACGATCCCTGTGTTATAGTAGATTTAAATACCATCGTTGACAAGACTGTCGTTGACGAAGTCAGCCTTGTGGTGGTTGTCAACGATGCCCAATAGGAAGTCATCATCATTGCTTCTCTTGTCGACGGCTCATTGTCACCATCGTTGCTGAAGCCGTTAGTGCAGAACTAACTGCTGTCGCAGATTTTCCTGCCGTCATTGACAAGGCTGCCGTCGACTGGTCCGTTGACGGGATCTTTTTTGATGATGAGGGTTCATGAGGAATATGAGGCACTAAAGAAGAAGTTGAAGACTTATTATAAGTAGAGCTTGTAGAAAGAGGCTAATTATTCTGGAATTTACTTGCTCTTGCCTTTTTAGAATCAGCCTTAGATGCGGAAGACACCTCATGTTTTCTTTTACGATCAGGAGTAGAACTACCCTCTTTAATGTCAGAGCCCGAATCGGATCTGTACTTTATCTTTTGTAGCCACAACAACAATCTTGCCTCTCTGTCTTTCAAAGTTTTATCAGAAAACATTCTGCAGTATTTACAATCCCTTGGAACATGATTGGGATGTAAGCAATAAAGGCAGTCCTTATGAGGATACTCAGAAAACCACCTTGCCTTTCCACAAGACCTGCAATGTCTGAATAATCTTTTCTTGGATCCTTCAGACATTTTCTCATAAAAGAAGCCAAACACAATACCTTTACCTTCCAGAGAATTCTGAACTAGGAACAGTCAGGGTCAAAAGTTCACTAGTATGAAGAACTGAGAAAAGCTCAGGGAGACTCCTCATACTACATGCAGTTAGAAATCTGAGGTATGGTGGTTCTGCAGGGGCTTGTGGTCTCAGGGCTGGCACCTCATTGGCTGAAGTTTGGGCTTCTATAAAGAGGTCAATGAGATAGCAAAATGTGATTGCTTTTGCATTGGTTTCTATGTACTATTTTATATACTGCTATTTAAGGTACAGTGAGACTCCCACCACGACGACAGGGAAGATTCAAGCATGTGAATCTATGAAAGATGTTGATACTGGATAACACCACCAAAGATCAAAATTGTATGGGTTCATAGCGTGGGGTGTGGAATGTTTTGGTGAAGTTCAACTCCTAACCAGTCAAAAGAATACTAAAGGTGTTAGGGGGAGGAGAAGCTGCTTTCAGGGAGATATGATCTTTTAACTACAGGACCTTTCACAAAGCATTCTAAAGCTAGAAAGGGATAACCTTAAACTAAAAAAGAACCAGACATAATACAGGAGAGCTTTTTTCTTTGATCTAGCCTCGAAAGTAAATGAGGGGCATAGATTCTCTTAATTGGAAGAGGAAGAGAATACCCAGAAGCCAGTCAGTGATCAAAGTTAAACAAGATGCACAAAAGTTCCAGATCTCAATGGACCTCATGAGTGAGGAGGAAAGTAATTTCAAGGGAAAGGAGGAGCTAAATGTAAAGAAGTGAGAAATAGTCAAAGTAAGCCGATGGACCTTGGGGAGATGGTGATGGAGCCGCGTAGTCAAATCAATTGATAGTTGCTTGTACTCCACCTTTTAACGGTGGTTAGAACTACAGCACTGAATGTGGCACTTGTTAACGATATTAACAAATAATTATTGTTATGGTATTGTAATTGTATTTATATAGCGCTTACTACCCCTGACGAGGTGTCAAAGCGTTTTTTCGGCGAGTAGCTCGCTACTCCAGGACCCATAGAGGATTAGTGTTGAATTAGTATAGTGAGATATGAAAGTAATTTTAAGTGGTGGATAGGTTAGTCAGTTATTTGGATTCAGAAGGATATAAGAGGGGAAAAAAGGTTTATATTTATATAGCGCTTGGTACCCTGATGGGTGTTGAAGTGCTTTTCTGGCGAGTAGCACGCTACTCCGGATTAGTGTTGAAAATTAGTATAGTAAAATTTGAGGTAATTTGAGTGGTGGATGATATTCAGTTATTTGGATAGAGAAGGGTAGGCGGTGGGATAGAAGAAGGAAAGAGGTTTGTATTTATATAGCGCTTGCTACCCCTGATGGGGTTTTGAAGCACTTTTTTGGCAAGTAGCACGCTACTCTGGAACCCATAAGGATTAGTGTTGAATTAGTATGGTGAGACATGAAAGTAATTTGAGTGATGGATATGTTAGTCAGTTATTTGGATTGAGAAGGGTTGGGGAGGGGTAGAAAAGGGAAAAAACGTTTGAATTTATATAGGGCTTGTTACCCTGATGGGGTGTTGAAACTCTTTATTGGCGAGTAGCACGCTACTCTGGAACCCATAAAGGATTAATGGTGAATTAGTATAGTGGAATATGGAATTTGAGAAGTGAACATGTTAGTCTGTTATTTTGATTGAAAATGATAGTGGAGGTATAGAAGAGTGAAGGATTTGGATATTTTTTAGTTTTTGCGGGAGGTCGTAGCAGTAGGTGGAGTCTTCTGGATGAGTAAAAAGGAGTTTTGGAGGGGAGGAGTCAGAGGGAAGAGTTTAGAAAGGTTTGTTTTGGGGTATCGGTATAGTATAAGAGGTGTCAGTTGATGCAAGGAGGGGTCGAGTAGGGGAGAGTCTAGATAGGGTTGTTTTGGGGATCATAGTAGTGGTATGGGGTTTGGGATAAATGAGAGTAGATGTAGAGGATATATTGGTAGATGTATAGGGTGAGAAATAGGGTAGTGCTTTGGAAAGAGTAGTAGCAAGAAGTTTGAGATGAGTCAGAAAGTTGGGATAGAAGATATATTGAGAGAAGTATAGGCTGGGAAATAGGGTAGTGCATTGGAAATGCTAAATTAGAAGACAGTGATAAATACATAGATTCATAAGTACATTGAAAGTATATAGATCCATAAAGGAGGTAAGTATATGTAGATTAAAGATATTGATAGAGGATGGATTCAATTGTAAATTTGCACTTGAGCTAGCACTCTTAATGGATGGATATGGGAACTGTTTACTGGTTGCGGTGGCACACCTAAGAAAACAAGTTACTTACCTGTAACTGTAGTTCTCCAGTATTGGAAGCTTTCATAGATTCACATACCTGAATCATTCCCCGTCGTCGAGACGGAAGTCTCCGGTACATAAAAAAGCAATGCTTAGCAGTATAGCAAACTGAAAAGAGGCCTAGGCCCATTTCCCTTTTGCAACCCATAGCCTTTGTTATGCAAAAAAGGACCAAACTTTTCCCTGAACCAATCAGAGCTCCTCACCCTTAAGAACACTCCTGAGAGAACCTTTTGCCCCTCAGATTTTCATGCACTTGTGCCATAAACACCTTTTGTGCCTAATCCGAGGTGAGCCTCTCAGGGGAGGAGGTTGGGTGTATGTGAATCTATGAAAGCTTCCAATACTGGAGAACTACAGTTACAGGTAAGTAACTTGTTTTCTTACTCCAGTATTGGAGCTTTCATAGATTCACACACCTGAATCAGAATAGTGAGCAGTAAATTATAGCACATTTTGGTTTTTTACCTACAACTCTAAAATAGGCAACATATGTCAGTCCACCATCGCAGTAACTGTCTATAAATACCCATAGACAGATGTTCATAAATTACATATAATACAGCATACAACAATAAAAATGTGCTTATCTTACCACAAAGGAAGGAGGGATGACAAAGAGGGCTCACCCTTACTGGAAAAGGTTCCAGCTCTTTGCTTCATATAGTTTTTTTGGGCGTTTAAGGTGAGTTTGTCGTCGATATAGTATCCTAGATATTTATAATTTGATACTCTTTACAGTTGTTTTCCTTCAAGCATGATCTTAAGATGCGCCGAACGACGGTTGGTTATTAGCATTGTTTTTGTCTTGGACAGATTGAGAGCAAGGTTGTTTGTCGCAAGGAATTCTGTCATTACTGCTAGTAGTCTAGACAGGCTCACTTTAGTTAAACTCAGAAGCACAATGTCATCAGCGTAAGCCATGTGAGTAAGTAAGAGGTTGCCAAGTTTCGGTGCATGAGCATTAGTCGTTTAATTTGACCGAAAGGTCAGAAATGAATAGGTTAAATAGTTGTGGTGCTAAAACGCAACCCTGTTTTAATCCGATCGATGTATATACTTTTCTTGATAGATGTGAGCCGTCCCCTATCTTGATTTGTGTCCAGGTGTCCGAGTAGAATAAGAGTAGGCCCCTAAGTATGTTCTCCGGTATGGCCCATGCTATCAGCTTTGCCCATAATAGCTTGCGGTCAAATGCCGCCTTCAGCAAGAAGATAGGATAACTCCGCTATAACCAAGGGAGGTGGAGTCCTGCAGTTGCAGTCTGAAACAATGGATGCCAAGAAGGCACCTGGGGTCATATGGGTATAGGCTAAACAAATATACTCTCAGCAGAGAAAACATAGGGAAGGGGATATATCAGGCAAACATCCTGCCTGGCTACTTAAGAGAGAGTTGGATGCCCCACATATCCTTGCTCTGAACTGCCCCTATTGAACAATAGCCACAACACAAGCAGAAATTAATAACACACTCCAATTGGAGGAGATCTATAAAAGTCTAGCTGCCAGATCCATCAGTCTAATAATGGGATCCCTGGACGGCATGAGACTTCGAAGGCTCATTGAGACTCTAATAGAAGAATCAGAAGCTGCGCTATTATACGATGCAATCAATGCCTAAAGGAAAGGCACTAGAAAGCCATAGCTTCCGACTACAATTTTACCAAGCCCTGACACTCCAGCTGTCAGAAATATTACTGGAGACCTTCCTCGAAGCTAGGCAGTGAGGCATGCTTCAAGAAAAATGAGTAAGATATTTGTGTGATGCTGAAGCTGGGTGGATACCTGGGAAATTCTTCAATCTATGAGACACTAGGGTTTTGTGTAAATTCTTGACCAATCGGCTGCACATGGTGGTGGGATAAATGCTGGGCTATGGTGGGCTACAGTACAACAATGAATATTCACAGATTTACACACTTAAGGCATGCCTTGAGCAACTCAACAGAGGTAGCAGTGGATCTTGAAAAGCCCTTTGATACATTGAGCTGGGCCAACTTGATTGTGAGATCAATGGGTTTTGGGTCAAACTACCAAAAATGGTTTCAGCTACTGTACACTTACCTCATGGGGAGAGTCGGGTGCAGCCGATTGTCCTCTGGGTGATTGAACGGGGCACCAGGTGGGGGTGGGACAGGGAGGTGTTACCGCTTTCCTCTGGTTTTTGCCATTGGTGATGAATCTTAAGGTGGAGCTGAGGTATTCGAGAAGCAGAGTGGCCAATTACGCCCACATAATCTCCATGTATGTGGACGATGCATTGATTCATCTTGGTCAAACCGGAATCTTGATCCAAAAACTCATGACCAAGCTAGAAATATTTGGGAATATTTCAGATCTGAGAACCAACAGGCAACAAACTATTCTGTTCATAACAAGCACCAAAACGAGGAGCCCAGTTGTGCACTCGCATGAACTGGCTCTGCACTGGGATGTAGACATGTTCAGATACCTAGGTCTAATTTTAGTTCATAGTACATAGACTAACAGGATAAGATCTGTGGGGATTAATGTCCATATACATTGTCTTTATGACCTTTAAGAATGAGGCCCTGGAGGGGTATCGAATACGAAAGTAGAAATGATTTGTATTTGAGAAATACGTCTTTTTTTCTCTGATCTTGATATGTATTTATTTATGTTTTATTCCTATCAGGCTTTTAGCTGTGTATTTTTTAATAAGAGAGACTAGTATTTGGCTTGTCTTGAAGAAGGTGGTCGCCATCAGAAAAACACCACCGAAACATGTTTCTGTTCACTTGATTGTATCCAATGAATGTGTTCATGCCCAATAGATGATCGTATTGATGGACATAAGAACAGATACATGAAATGAATTCCATGTGGCACAATCCAAGCATAATGTGATTATTATATTGCACTTTTGTCTGTCTCTCTCATTTATGTCATTTTGGTTTTTATGTATTGTTATGACCTCAATGAGGTTGTGATTTATGTTTGTTTTCATTTTTTAATAAATTGATATATACTTTGTATACATCTTGGTGATAATTAGTGTTTGTACTATAATTGTCTAAGAGGGTCCTTTTTATAAAAAGTGTGTGCGAGGATTGTGCGAGTTTGCCCCATTGGATTGTGACAATTTTAAATGTGGTATATGCATTAAGAACCTTTTTGGTGTTCCCAAGAGAGAGTCCTTTTCTTTCTTTAGTTACCTGAAGTACCCCTTCTCATGGGTTGTGGGGTCACTCCCTGTTTGACAAATATACAAATTGTTAAGATTACCAGCAAATGTTGAAATGTTTTCAGACAAGCAGGTTCTTAATGAATTCTCAAGTGCCGTGCACATTCTAGATTTCCACACACTAGTGCTCCCAAAGCTTTATAATGAACACTAGTTGAAGCCTGTTCCAAACGAGTCCTTAAGCGGTGGGACTTAAACGCAATGCAAATAACATTTTGAGAGATTCCTCCTAACTTATCCAAAAAAAAGCATTGGCAAAACCAATAGTCTGGTCTTGGCAACCTGATGCAAGGGTTAATTGTTTTAAAAAAAGTTTTCTTGAAAGCAAATACCACAAAAATGAAAAAGGAAAAAATGCAGTCACCTACACATAGCTTCCTTATGCTTGCAATAAAAAATATATATATATATATATATCTAAGTTGAAAATGCTCAAGTCGCAGGCAGCAACTTATAACACAAGCATTGGTAAACCCAAAAGGTCCCACCTGCGCAAGAGCAATTGGCTTTGGCAATGTATGTTTGCCATGTTGTACACCAGTGTGGCTGCTGTTCAACATGTCTAAAAGTTAGTGGCATGGAGTGGTGGAGGGAGTAGAGTGTCAGGCTGGATTTGTTGTAGTAGAATGTCGTAGAGTTGAGTAGAGTGTGTCATAGAGTGCAGTGTCGTGGAGTGGGTTGGAACAGGGTGGAGTGGATGAGGTAGTGGAGTTGATTGTATTGGAGTAGATTAGGGTGGATTGGTTTGGGGTAGAGTGGGTTGGATTTAGTGGAGTAGGGTGGATTGGAGTGGGTGGACTAGATGAGGTGGATTGGGGTGGGGTGGATTGAAATGGGGTGAAGTGAAGTGGACTAGATTGGTTTGGGGTGGATTGGATTAGAGTAGGCTCATGTGGAGTGGTGTGAATTGGAATGGAGGGGTGAGTTGGATTTTAGTGGGGTGGATTGGAGTGCAGTGGGTTGATTGTATTGAGAGGGGTTGACTGAACTGATGTTAGGTGGATTGGATCAGGGTACGGTGGAGTGCATTGGAGTAGAATGGGATGGATTGGACTGCTGTGGGGTGGGATGGATTGGACTGCTGTGGAGTGGGGTGGATTGGAATAGGGTGAACTGGATGGGATGGATTCGATCGGAGTGGGGTGGATTTAAATAGGGTGGGGTGGAGTTGAGTAGATTGAAATGGGGTGGATTGGATTGTGGTGGAGGGGGGGTGGGGTGGGTGAATTGGAGTTGAGTAGATTGGATTGCAGTGGGGTGGTTTGAGTTGAAGTGGGGTGGTTTGAATTCAAGTGAGGTGGATTGGAGTGAGGTGGATTGGAGTGAGGTGGATTGGAGTGAGGTGGATTGGAGTGAGGTGGATTGGATTGGGGTGGATTGAATTGGGGTGGAATGACCTGGATTGGGGTGGGGTGGATTGGACTGAGGTGGATTGGGGTGGGGTGAGGTGGAATGGAGTGGGGTGGGTTGAATTTGATTGGATTGGGGTGAGGTGAGGGGGATTGGAGTGGGGAAGATTGTTTTGGATTGGAGTAGGGCAGATTGTTTTGGATTGGAGTGGGGCAAGCTGGAGTGGTGCAGACTGGATTGGGGCAGATTATTTAAGACTGGAGTGTGGCAGATTGTTTTGGATTGAAGTGAGGTGGGCAGATTGTTGTGGATTAGGGTAGGACAGATTCTTTGAGATTGGGACAGATTGGAGTGCGGCATATTGTTTTGGATTGAGGGACTCAAATTATTTTGGAATGAAGTGAGGTGGGGCAGATTGTTATTTGAGCGGGGTAAATTGTTTTGGATTGGAGTAGGGCAGATTGGAGTGGGACAGATTGGGTTGGGGCGGATTGTTGTGGATTAGAGTGAGGGAGATGGTTTTGGATCGGAGGGACTCAAATGATTTTGGATTGAAGTGGGGTGGGGCAGATTGTTGTGAATTGAGCAGGGTACATTGTTTTGGATTGGAGTGGGGCAGATTGGCGTGGGATAGACTTGAGTGGAGGGAGGAGGGAGTGGGGTGGATTGAAGTGAGATAGATTATATTGGAGTTGGGTGGATTGGATTAGTCTAGGGTGGAATGAATTGGGGTGGGGTGGATTGGAGTGGGGTGAATTGAAATGTAGTGGGGCAGATTGGAGTGGAACAGATTTTTTGGATTCCAGTGGGGTGGGTCAGATTGTTTTGGATTCCAATGGGGCAGATTGCAGTGGGGCAGATTGTTTTGGACTGGAGGGACTCAAATTATTTTAGATTGAAGTGGGGTGAGGCAGATTGTTGTAGATTGAGTGGGTTAAATTGTTTTGGATTGGAGTAGGGCAGATTGTTTTGGACTGAAGTGGGGCAGATTGTTTTGGACTGAAGTGGGGCAGATTGTTTTGGATTGGAGTGGGGTGGACTGGATTGGAATGGAGTGGAGTGGATTGGGAAGGGAGTATGGTGGATTAGATTTGGGTGAGATGGATTGGAGTGGGGCAAATTGTTTTGGATTGGAGTGAATCAGATTGTTTTGGATTGGAGTAGGGTAGATTGTATTAGTGTGGGGTGGATTGGATCATGGTGAGATGGATTAAATTGGAGTAGGATAGATTGGATTTAGGTGGATTGGTGTGGAGTGGGTTGAACTGAAGTGGGATGGAATGTGGTGGATCGGAGTGTGGTGAATTGGGATAGAGTGGGGTGAGTGGAGTGGTTTGGGTTGGGGTGGGTGATTGGAGTGCGACAAATTGTTTTGGGTTGGAGTGGGGCAGACTGGAGTGGGTCAGATTGTTTTGGATTGAGTGAGGCAGATTGGAGTGGGTCAGATTGTTTTGGATTGAGTAGGGCAGATTGGAGTGGGGCAAATTGTTTTGGATTGGAGTGGGGCAGATTGTTTTGGATTGGAGTAGGGCAGATTGTTTTGGATTGGAGTAGGGCAGATTGTGTCGGATTGTAGTGGGGCAGACTGTTTTGGATTGGAGTGCAGAAGATTGGAGTGGGCCAGATTGTTTTGGGTTGGAGGGGGGCAGATTGTTTTGGATTGAGTGGGAAGACTGTTTTGGATTGGGGCAGATTGTTTTGGATTGGAGTGGGCCAGATTGTTTTGGTTTGGAGCGGGGCAGATTATTTTGGACTGGAGCTGAATGGAGTGGAGCAGATTGTTTTGGATTGAAGTGGGGAAGATTGTTTTGGATTGCGACGGTGTGAATTGGAGTGGGGCAGATTTGAGTGGGTTGGGAATATTGGACTGTGGTGGACTGGATTGGAGTGGGGTGAATTGGATTGATCTGGGGTCGATTCGATTGAGTGGGGCGTATTAGTGTGGGGTGAGGTGGGCTGGACTGGTATGGATTTGAGTGGGATGAATAAGGGGTGGATTAAGGTATACTGCCCAATTATGTTTTAAAGCATAATTTCAGAAATTGCACTTTAGAAAGAAACAGTCACTTTGCAATCAAATAATCAAATTTTTTGAGAACAGCGCACATGAGCAAAAAAGAAGGAAAACATGGGTGCAAAGTGAGAAAAGAAGACGTGGCAAAATATAAGAAACTTATTTATAGAAAATAAATCTTTGCAATTTTGTTTGTATTGCTGGGCATGTTTTTGCCAGTCACACGCCTTCTGTTTGCAGGGCACTAAAAGTTAAACAGAAAAAATTAGTACCTTAATCACATCTGGAGCAGCAGACGTGCACTAATTAAGTTGAATTAATCGGTGCTCAGTCAGTGCTCCACATAGAGGGACAGAAATGATGTTAGGCCTGCCATGCCGAATCATGGAGCTGTAAAGAAGAGTGCCACAAAGCTACCAAATGGCAATCAAAAGGTGAGCTCCAAGCCCTTTAATGTATACAACAGTGTCTTGTAAGCAAGATACATGCACTAGCGCATGCTCTTGCAGGCTCGACCATAAAAATTTGTCTAAGCAAGGAACTATTTTTAAGCCGTTGTGGATAATGTAGACAGGATTTGTGCAGTGATTCAAAGTGATGGGGGTCAATGGGTAAGGAAGGCTGACACAAGGCCCAATGCTGTATGTTGTGGTTAGTGGAAGCAAAATGTGAGTTTCAATTTAACAGACCATTGGATGCAGCCTGCTGGTGAAATGTCTGCGTTATGTGTGATTATTTTAGGAAAAATAATAGTCTGTCGAGACAGGCTAGGCCTAAAAAGAGTACAATTGAAACAGAATAAGTACAACCCCAAATAAAAGTCAGAGGAATGCTTGCCACAGAAGTTGTTTAAGACTACTTAAATGCTTTTTTCCTCTGTTTGACTACAATTTAAAAAAAAATGGGCTGCACCGCATAAAACGTGTTATTTGTTATTCATTATGTCATTTACAAGTTTAAGTCTGGTTCAACCAGACCTATCAATGTATGTACCAACATTGCAATTTTTGTTTCAAATAAGTTTACTGTAAAACAAAAGTTAGAACAACCCTGAGGTGCTAATAGACTGTGATGCTGACCAATCGGTGTGAAATCAAAGATAATCATGTGTCAGGATATACAATAGCTTGTCTGATAATCACCTATAATTGGGGAGAGATCTAATTCCACAAACAATGTACAGGTCATAGTAGTAAATTGAAATCAAAACAGTGGCAATGAGGCACCCTTTATGCAGGCCATTGTATATTTCTTCAGCAAGCCATCATTACTCCCTAGGATGATAAGAACACCATGTATTCTTATAAAATGCTACCCTCAACTTCAATAATGGAGCTAGAATTCATATTAAGGCCAGTTTAACTCATAGTGTATTAAGGTCAACTTCATCAAAGGCAAGAGCACGATCAACAAAGGCCTTGTAAACCATCTGTGTTAGACCGGACATCCTTGGCATGGTATTCCCCCACACTCTTTGTCTTCACTCCTCCCGTTTACTGAATTCATTTTGTTGGATTTCTGACTGTGCACTTTACCACTGGTAACCATTGCCAAAATGCTTGTGCTCTCGCCCTAAAACATGGTAAAATTGGACATCTAATTGGCACATTTAATTTACTTTTAAGTCCCCAGTAAAGTGGTACCCCATGTACACAGGGCCTGTAAATTAAATTCTGTAAGAAAGTAGGATCTGCTTTCATGGTCCCCCCCACTTTTTGCTGCTGTCATTATGTTTTTCTGACTATTCTGACTGGCATCCTGCTAATCAGCAACCCAGTCTGTGATTATTCCCTAAATTGGACATGGGGAGTACTTAGGTACACTCCAGATTGGCTAACTGGTGTACCCTGATAAGCCCCTAGTATATGGTACTAAGGTGCCCCGGGCATAGGGACACCAGGGCTCTCCCATTGGCTGAAGCATGACTACAGGCCTGCCATTGCAACCTGTGTAAGCTGATGCTAGCACTACTTACAACAGATAGGTCTCCTTATATCGGAGGTCACTGCACTTCAATCCTATAAGTCACCCCTAAGGCAAGCCTTTCAATCCTGAAGGCAGGGTGCTCCATTCTACGTGTGTGGGTACCCCTACATGAGCAGGACTCCACTACAACCTTCGGAGTCCATTCTAATTGCATCCGAAATTAACATACATAGAGGGGCCATGCGACATTATGCGATGACCTTCTCTAAACTGACTGTAACAACCCCTATCATGTTTGGTATCAAACATGTTGGATTCATACCCTCACACCATAAGCGGTGTGGGAGGTATGATTTCATGTACTGTAAACCTCCTCCTGGAGGCCAACAGTGCTCCTGGTGCCAGTCTTCTAGACCCGGACAGCAAACTATTGCTGCTACTGACCAGAAACATGATTCTGCCCTCACGCTGCTGAGCCAAGCTCGAGCAGAGGAAGGCAGGACAATAGGTATCCCATCACAGGGAGGTGTAACCACCTCCCAGACAGGACTTTGTGTATTGGGACAGGGTGGGGGCGCTTGCCAGCACCACTCAGACTGCATGAAGGGCACATTTGGTGTCCTCCTTGCATACTCCAGTTCAAACCAGTACAGCACCGACAAAGGACATGGGACTAACCTCTCTACTATCCAGCCCCTCCTCTGGTAGGGACCCCTGAATAGTTCCAACCCTTTCCTTAGGGTACTTAAGGGCCTACCTGTGCGTGGGTCGCTGGATTAGTCGTGGGACAAGATTCAGATCAGATACGACTTCAACTCCGACCATCTGGGCACTCTGGACCTCACAGGACTGAGTGTTGGGAACTGAGACTGCAACTGGGAAGACTTCTGCTGCTCCAGGTATCGTCAGCTCAGGCTGTTCTGGTCTGTGATGGTGGTATTGATCTTGCCACCTTTCTGGTAAGTCCCACTAACTTGGGCAAGTACAGACAACAGCCTTTAATCAATGGAAATGAAGAAATATGGGCCAGTGTCACCATTTCAAACCAGTTCAGGGAGCTTTTGGCTCTGGCGCAAAACTAGACAAAGGATATGGGAGCATCCTCTGCACCTTCCAGACCCTCCTCTGGTAGGGACCACTGAATCGTTCCATCCCTTTCCTTAGGGTTCGTAAGGGCTTACCTGTGGGTGGGTCAATAGGTTCATCGTGGGACAAGATTGAGATCACATATCACTTCAACTATCTGGGCACTCTAGACCTCGCTGGACTTTGCGTTGGGAACCGCGACTGCAACTGGGAAGACTCCTGATGCACCTGGTCTCGTCGTCCTGCACGTCTCCTGCAATGTCTGTGCCTGTGCTCCATACAGGTTCTTCACAGTGTCCTTAACCATCCAAGACACCCGAAGGAACTCCCTTGGTGTGAAGGAGTAACTCCCCTGCATCTGCAGGCACCGCAACACAGCTGGGCGGTCTGCGGATCCCAGGCTCCCACAGACTCCAAAAGGCTCGGTAACACAGATGGTGGTTATGCAACTCCCTTGAGGCCTGCACGGTCTTCATTCTGAGGTTGAGGCCAGAAACCCTCGTCGGAACCGCTGGAACAGAACTGTGCACCGTGTTGACTTGCCATTGCCAAGGCTTGTTGAATCTCCCCTACAGAGATCTTTGGGCTAAAAGAAGCTCCTATCTCAATTTGCACCATGGGCCTTCAACTTTTGGTGAGCTCCTCGTGTTACTTCTATCCTTGGGTCCTCTCGATGGTCTTCTTAGGCTCCAGTGGGCTACCCTGCTTGCTCGGGCCTGCTAAGACTTACCTGCTCGTGGGGAGTCATTTGACCTTGCTGGTTCAACACTGCCCCTTTTATTTCAACTACCTTGCCGGACACTTGCCCAGTGGCTCTTGACATCGACGTGGGACAGCTCGTGCACGGCTCCTGCTCCTCCTCTGTGTCGCCTGGTCGGTAAAGCTGCAACTTCAAATGCACCATCAACTCTCCTGCATCTCGGACATCGGTCTTCCCTGCCTCCTAAGTGGCATAGACTCTGTCCTCTCTGCTTGCAGGTACCGCTCACCTTGAATCCACCTTTGGATTCCACCGGACACTTTCACCTTCGCCAGTGGCATCTTTTGCGTAGTCCTCCATTGTGGTCTATGGCGGTTTCGGACATCACTTCACACCTATTCACCCGGCTTCCCTGGTGTCGGTATTTTGGTTCCTGGGCTATCACAGGTGAGGTGACTCTCCAACCGTCCATCTTCCACAGTGTGTCTTCAGGGTCCACTGGGAAGGGTCCTTCTTTAAAATTGTAACTGCAACGTACCTATTGACTAACATTGAGCACGCTGTACTGTTCCCACTCTGCACATGACCTCCGTGGGGTTCCTAGATACTCACCTTGGGTGGTTCCTTGGGTCACCAGCATTTCTACGTCTTCTGGGTCCAGTCTTGACTTGAGTCGTGGTTTGCATTCCACTATTTTAGTATATGGTTTAGTCTCCATCTGGGGACCACTGTGTATTGTGTGTTATTTACGTATTCTAGTGACAAGTGTTCATGATACATATATATTTTTATAACTACACTGTGTGGTTCTTTTTCACTTAACCTATATCATAAGATTAAGTACTGGTAAAACAAGCTGCTTTACACTCCTTCTGGACTAAGCCTGAAGCCTGCTCTCCACAGCTACCACTTATAGTGGTCTTAGACAACCTTAGAAAGCTCTCTAATTACCATAAGGGTTGTCTGGATTAATGCAGGGTGCTACACTTAAATAAGTGAGCGCCATATACTAAGCCAGCCTCTCACAAATCCTACTATCAGGCCTGCAGCACTCATTGTGCCATCCACTACAGTCGCCTTTTAAAACAAGTTTCAGGTCTGCCACTGCAGCCTGTAGTGCAATTTTGAACTTTCATTTCGACCTGGCATAATAAACATTTCGCCAGGCCTACATATTCCTTTTCAATACATACAAGTAATTTTCAAAGGCTCATAGTGCAGGGTGCATTGTATTAAAACTAATACATGTGGCTTTAAGTTTTACATGTTCTAGCATTGAAAATCTCCTAAAGTTGTTTTGCGTTACTGGAAGGCCTATCTTTCGCATTGACTAACAAGTACCTTATTTCATTTAATATGTTAACTTTTGATTTTGAGCAGATAGAAATATGGTGTTTACACTCAAATGAATTGCAATTTAAAATCCTATTTAATGATAAATTTGGATTTTAAGTCACAATTCCGAAATTGTCACTTTTAGAAAACTAACATTTTGTACCTTCTGCCAGTGTCCTGGGTCGTGTGACTTTAAATGGCTTTGCTTCTGGAGCTTGTGTATTCCTCCCAGACAGTGAGACAAAAGGGGACCAGGAATTGGCAGGATGGCTGAATGCAGAGCTGTTCCTTGCCCCGCTTACACTTCAAAGAGCTTGCTTCTAGCACACACAAAGGAACCTGACACTATTCTTATGTCACTCCAGACATTTTGAAGCCTTGGCAGCAGATGGGTTAGAACCTTTTAAAATCAGATGTGTGGGTAGGATAGAGAATCCCACCACTTCAAAGGCTGGCACAAGGTATAAATACTGGACCCTGGAAACACTTCTTTATTAACTTTCTTGACCTGTGGACTTTACACAAGAAGGACTGATGTGCCCCCCAGAAGACTACTGTGCTGCTACCAGAGGACTGCCCTGCATCCTGAGGAACTGTCTTGCATTCTGAGAAGGAAGACCTGACCTGCTCCCTTCATCCTGGACTGATCTCCTGTCTGAGCTACAGGTACACAACACGCTCCAGAGGCCTCCCTGCAACTGCCCAGCTGACCTGCTGTACTGTACTTGCCTGAGCCTGCAACTAGACTTGCCTCAGCCATGCTGCCTTGGCTGGAGTGGTTCCTGATCAACAATAGGTGCCTTCTAAGGTCCTGGACCTTTGGCTGGAATCAGTGGAGCTCTTGTGAAGAAAGGAGAAATCTTAAGATTAGGGCTCTTGGCAACTGCAAACCGGCCCATTTGCGCTGAGACTCTGCAGTCTGCGATGACCGCCAACTCAAAGCTTCGGTGAACTCAACTCTTAGCGCTTCAGAGGCCACCAACGTGAGATGTGCACTTCGCTCAACAAAAACGACAGCTCATAGTAACATAAAATAAAACAAGGTTCCAGGAATGATAGTCTGCGATGGCCGACTGGATCTTCGTGTTAAAGCAACAACCACCCTACTCCTTGCAGCCTTTTCATGCCGGATTTTAAGAAGCTAACTTTTTCTGGGGATCGCTGTATTCGGTCCATGCTCCAACGCAGATGGCCTGAATTTGTGGCTTTTCACTGTTTTAGCACCACGAGATGACCGAGTGGTGCCTTGTGCTTTTAGTAGCTATAGTGATCCAAATCTTTTAAATGGAATAGCTCCACTACTGATTGGATTTGTGTCATTCTGATATGATTTTCACTCTATTTTTCTAAATTGGTTAGAGATTTTTCTTGTGTTGTTTTCACTTCATTACTCATTGTGTGCTACATAAATACTTTAGACTTAGCCTCACAGTTAAACCGGACTGCTTTGTGCTAAGCTATCAGAGGGTTAATCGGAGGATAATTTAGTGACTTTGGTGGCTCACCCAGACATGAATTGTGGCTGTCACCTGAGTGAGGATTCCACACTTCAACCTATAACCTGATTTCTTACAGTCTGTCTTTGACAATTATATATTTATATAAAATTAAAATCCCTGCAGAGATGTTATTCTACCGGGCTGAATTTTTCTTAAAGCTGAATTGCTCGAAAGGTATTATAGGATTTCTGTGCGCCCATGTCTGAAAATGTTCTAAAAATACATTTTGCAAAACAATGACCAGTGAAATCTAATAAGGCAATTTACCTATAGTTTTCAGAAAGTATTTTTGTAATCTTTCTTCTGGACAAGAAGCAATGTGCTATACTTACAAAATTCTAGTATCATAAAAGCTAGAAAGGCATCTTTTAAAAGAGGCACCAGTAACTTTAAGGGTGTTCGATAACGGATAGTCGATACGTTGGAAACTTTGCCCTTTCTGCAGATTTACCACGAATTTTGATTTTCATTTGCTGAACCCTATTGTTACTGGCTATGGAGCTCTGTAATTTACCCCTGCTTACCAGTTGTAAAGTGCTCTCAACAGGATGAAATTCATATACACCTGAATAGCATATTTAACTTATCTATAAGTCTCTAGTATATGGTACCATGGTGTACCATGAGCCTGTAAGTTTAATATCACAAGTGAGCTTCATCACCCATTGCACCATTAACTAGTGACAATGTAAACAGGACTGCTACCACTAAGTCTGTCAGTGCAGGTTTTATCTGCAAAATCAACATGTCAAAATTATGTCATGACAGGCCTTGTCCTTCCTTTGAAATATTTATAACTTACTCCTAAGTATTCCCTGTTGTCCATAAGACAGGGTGCATAGTATTTAAAAGTAGAACATGTACAAGTTTAATGCTACACATGTCCTTACAGTGGCTAGCATTGCATAGCTATTTTCGATGTAGCAGGGTTAGCTATCCCAAAGGAAATCCCTGGGGTGCAATACTAAATGCTAATGCTGGATCTCTGGAATGGTCTGGCTGCGCGTCCACTCCCCTCCAGCACCTTGAGACCTTTTCAGACGAGTAGTTGCACTCAAACCCTTGATTGATTGAGTGACCTGCGAGACCCATTGGTCTGATGTTGTGGATCTCCAGTGGAGGAGATGGTGTTCAATTCTCCCTCCGACTGAATTAACATGGCCTTGCAGAACCAAACTAGGTAGGCTTGGAGGCTGCAGCTGCCAGGGGCAGGCAGACTCCTTCTGGCTACCAGTCTCACAAGGTCGTAATGAACTGCGTCCACATTCTCGCACAACCTGGGGAGCCTGCGCAGGACAGTGACTGGAATATGGCCGACAAGCCCTGCCATTGCCAAGGAAGAGGTGAAAGCTAGACTGGCCACGAGCTGTAACTGAGAGGCCCATGGATCTGGCCTAGCATAAGATTTCTTGAAGCACTACTCCAAAGCAGTCTATGCCTTTTCACTAAAAAAAGAGGAGGCCCGTCAAATGGCATGTCCATGAGGTTAGCCTGGATATCACCAGAGAAGCCAGTTCTCAACCAGGCGTAGCACCGTAAGGCCACCATCAACAAAATCACTCCACCCAGCGAGTTAATTCGTATCCAAGCCACAGCCGATGGTGAACTTTGCTGCATCACTTCCATCTCTCAGGACCTGCGGCAGCACTTGCGCAACCATTTTCCAAAGGGTGTTCGAGAAACGGCCCAATAATCATGCGGTGTTCATCACCTGCAAATGCTGGTAGAAAAAAACATCTTCCCAAGTGCATCTAGTCTCTTGAATTCCTTATTCAGAATAGCGGAAGAGAATACGCTAAGGGACATTGAAGCCTAAACAATCAAGCTTGCAGAGGTGGGGTGTTGGCTGGGGAAATTTAGATCACCCGGTACAGGGCGATGGCGGTGTGAGATAGACCTGCTCACAGGAATCCCTGTGCTAGGCTTGGACCACGTGCCTATAAGGACATCTGTCAGTGCTTCATTTAAGGGGAAAAAACAGTTCGGACAAGGAAGCCCCAGACTGAATCACCTTGTTTAAGAGATTTGTCTTGACCTGCACCAAGGGCAGCTCCAAGTAAAAGACCTCTGCTGCACTCCTCACAACCATAGTTAACAAAAGAATGCCAATACGGTGTGCTTTTTTTACTTTGATTTTATGCAAGACATACGACTTGAACAATATGAATCGTTTGATTTTTTTCTTCTGAATAAATCTCATTTATTTATAATAGATTTTTCTTCATTATTTTGGTTGTAATTTCACCAATTTTTTGTTTTTCGGACACCATCTGTACAAAACATATACACCATTACACAAAATATTCATAAAACATTATCCACAAAGCATTTATATTCATATTCACTATCCAAACATTCACTCACATACATACATACACAAGCATCACACCTTATTTACACTGGAATTACACTATTCACAGTATGCCATAGACTATTTTTCAAAGCGTTTTCAACAATTACACAATTGGTTGAATAGTCTTTTGGCTCAAATCATAGAGTCACCACCATGGCATAAGAAGCCCCTTCCTCCACAGCCACACGAGGTGGAGCAAGTATAATAGTATCTGGAGAGGCGTACAGTAGGAAGGTCTAGCGGAGGTTTCCAAAGGGTCCTTGGACCCTTCCCAATCCTCACCCATGGCTAGAGCTTCCTCAAAATGTACAGTCAACAACACAGAACCTCTGGGCATCGTGGATTAGAGTTGATGGGTACCAGAATGGGGCTGGTGCTAGAGGCACTGACTTCAGGACAGAGGTCGTGTTGGCACAACTGAAATCAAACCGGATCCAGAATCTGATCCACGAGGCCCCACCTGCGCCGTCAGTGTAGAGCCTGGTGGGGCCTCCTCTGACCCTGTGGGGCCAGATTGTGACCCAGAGGGTCAGTAAACTCAAATACATGGCGCACAAGTTACTACTTGTGTAACGATATATCTGTAAGAGACATTAGTTAGTGATAGATTCCTTACCGAACCACCCATCCTCCCCGTTCTGCGAACCAATATCTAGGGTTAGGGTTATCCCCTTTCAGGGCCCTAGTTTCAATGGCACCAGTGTTGGTTTTTAACATGGCTCAGCGCTTCTGGCGCAGAAAATCTGTGTCTAAGAACTGATGTTCCTAAGTGTACTGGGGATGCTCAGACGTGAGTCCCAGGCACTCCACACCACTGGAATCAAGCTAGCCGGGCTGATGAGAGGTGTTACCTCGAAACCGGGCCGGTCCTCGGATGCTTGTTTCCGTTCTGGGAAGGACATGGCTTTTGTAGTTCGGACTGGACCCATGGGGCACAGGGTCAGCGCTGATTTGCATATCGCCATTGTCTAACCCAGGGTGGTGTGGCGTGGAATAACGATGGATTTGGGCCCAGATCTTTGGACTGGGGTGAATGTGTGACATTGATCCACATTCTGTCCATCATTGTTGTGTTTGCAATTACCGCTCTAAGAACTGACGTCAGCACGCGGAGGCGGCGTCTAAGTACTCCGACGACATCATCACGGCACCCTTGACGCCACCGACGGACGCGTAGCCGCAGACGATGCCTACCGACGCGCAAGGGTACTGCTATGCAAAAAAATTCCGGATCCCGTCTGACGCCTGGGGATATTCTAAGGTAAGGAATCTATCACTAACTAATGTCTCTTACAGATATATCGTTACACAAGTAGTAACTTGTGCATCTGAAAGAGACACATTAGTGATAGATTCCTTACCTTAGAATAGATACCCCAGCAATACCAACCCCGGTGGTGGGTCTGCGAACCAATAATCACACCAGAAAGTCCTGGAGGACAGAACGGCCAAAGAAGCCATCCCTCCGGACTTGGTTGTCCAGGCAGTAGTGTCTTGCAAACATGTGCAGCGAGGCCCACGTAGCTGCCTGACAGATGTCTTGTAAGGGCACTCGCCGGCCCAGGGCAGTTGTAGCGGCCATGGCTCGGGTGGAATGAGCCCGCAATCCAACAGAGGGCTCCTTTTTAGACAAGGAGTAACATGCCTGGATACACAAGATGATCCACTGGGAGATGGTACTCTTGTGCACCACTTTCCCCTACTTAGCACCCACGTAACCAACAAAGAGTTGATCATCCACCCGGAACTGGCGTGTGCGATCCAAATAGAATGAGAGCGCACGTTTTGGGTCCAGACGGTGGAGCCGCTCTTCCTCTTTAGAGGGATGCGGTGGCGGGAAGAAGGTTGGCAAGGTGATAGACTGTCCGATGTGGAAAGCTGTGACAACCTTGGGCAGGAAAGATGGCTTAGTACGCAACACAACCTTGTCCGGATGGACAGAAAGCTCACTCACTCTCCTGGCAGAGGTGATGGCAACCAGGAAAGCAGTCTTCAAAGTAAGAAGGCGGAGAGGACAGTTGTTAAGTGGCTCAGAGGGAGCACACATCAGAAACGTAAGAACAAGGTTCAAGTCCCACTGAGGCATCACAAACGGAACAGGAGGAAACGTGTGTGCGATGCCCTTAAGAAAACGATTTACAATAGGGGACTTGAACAAAGAAGGTTGATCAGGCAGCCTTAGAAAGGCTGAAAGGGCAGAAAGGTAGCCCTTGATAGTGCCCAGAGCAGAGCCCTGCTGTGCAAGAGAAAGAAGAAACATAAAAACCTCAGAGAGAGGGGGGGGGGGGGGAGAACAAGAGGATCCACAGCCTTTGCTGTGCACCATGCCACAAATCTCTTCCACCTGCAGGCATATACCGACTTTGTGGAGGGACGCCTGGCTGCCAGAATGACGTTACAGACTTCAGGAGGCAAGTCAAATGGCCTCAACTGTCGCCACTCAATCTCCAAGCATGGAGGTGGAGACTGGACAGGTTCGGGAGGAGGACCGTCCCCTGCTGCTGCGACAGAAGGTCCTCCTGAAGAGGCAGACGAACCAGGGGATCGACTGACATACTGAGTAGCTCTGGATAACAGTACCTTCGTGCCCAGTCCGGAGCCACAAGGATGACTTGTGCCTGGTCGCGCTTCATCTTCTTCAGCACTCTGGGCAGAAGTGGTATAGGCGGAAAGGCGTACAATAGACCGCAACTCCACTCGCGACGAAAAGCATCTCCGAGCGAGTGCAGCCTTGGAAATTCCAATGCGCAGAACTGATGACATTGCATGTTCTCTTCGGTGGCGAATAGATCTAACCAAGGCTCTCCCCATTGCTGAAAGAGGCCTTGTGCCACGTCAGAGTTCAGACGCCATTCATGTTCCATCATGCACAGACGGCTGAGCTCGTCCGCCCTGGCGTTCAGAGAACCTGCCAGGTGTTGAGCCACCAGGGTCACGCCCTGGCGTTCCAGCCACTGCCAGAGGCGCAGAGCCTCCTGGCAAAGGGTCCACAACCCCACCCCGCCCTGTTTGTTGCAGTACCACATGGCGGTGGTGTTGTCCGTGAACACCGGCACTACACTCCCCCGGACAGAGGGGAGTAATACTTTCAGTGCTAGACGAATCTCCCGCAACTCCAAAAGGTTGATGTGGAGCCGGGCCTCCGCCGGAGACCAGAGGCCTCTGATCTCCGCCTCTCCCATGTGGCCTCCCCAGCCCTGGAGGGACGCATCCGTCACAACTACGTGCTCCGGTTGGGGAAGGGAGAGAGAGATCTGCTGCTGACCCAATCGCGGTCCGTGAGCCACCACTGCAGTTGTCTCGCAGTGCCCTCTGAGATCAGGACGTGGTCGGACAGGTTGCCCTGATGCTGGGCCCACTGAAACCTCAGGTCCCACTGCAGAGCCCGCATCCGCCACCTTGCGTGATGCACCAGTAGGATACAGGAGGCCATCAGCCCCAGAAGCCAC
Organism: Lissotriton helveticus; assembly: GCF_964261635.1. Classification (NCBI taxonomy): domain Eukaryota; kingdom Metazoa; phylum Chordata; class Amphibia; order Caudata; family Salamandridae; genus Lissotriton; species Lissotriton helveticus. Next base: position 288,642,624 of record NC_136073.1, read on the forward strand.
AGCGTCAACCTGACCGAGACCCGGGATAAAGGCTGAAAGAGTGAAATCAGAGCCTGAATATCCCGGACCCGCTGTTCGGGAGGATAAACCCAAAACTGCGCTGAGTCCAGAACCGCTCCGAGGAAGAGGAGCTTCTGAGAGGGGCACAGGTGTGACTTCGGCACATTGAGGGAAAACCCCAGCTGGTGCAGGAGGTCTGCCGTTGTCTGGAGGTGGCTGACGACTGTTTGGGGTGAGCCCGCCTTCAACAACCAGTCGTCGAGGTAGGGGGGAAGACTGAAACCCCTAACCTGCGCAGATGAGCTGCGACCACCGCCATCACCTTTGTGAACACCCGTGCGGCGCTGGTAAGGCCGAAGGGGAGCACGGTAAACTGAAAGTGCTCGTGGCCAACCGTGAACCGCAGGTAGCGCCGGTGGACCGGTAGCACGGGGATGTGGAAATAAGCGTCCTGCAATTCCAACGCTACCATCCAGTCTCCTGGGTCCAGGGCAGCCAAGACCTGAGCCAGTGTCAGCATTTTGAACTTCTCCTTCCGGAGGTAGCCGTTGACGCCCCTGAGGTCCAAGATAGGGCGTAGGCCCCCATTGCCCTTCTTGGGTACCAGAAAGTAGTGGGAGTAGCAACCACACCCTACTTCTGGCCCAGGAACGCGCTTGATGGCCCCCTTGGCCAAGAGGGACGTAACTTCCTCCTGCAGAAGCCGCAAATGATCCCCCGACACGCGGTGGTACTGCGGTGGCATGGCTGGAGGGGTCGCCTTGAAGGGGAGGGAGTATCTGCAGCACCCACCTGTCCGACGTGACAGTGCGCCAGTGGAGGAGGTGATGGCGAACCCTGCCCCACACTGGCGTCACATGGGCCTGAAAGCACGGACTAGGAGGGTTTTGAGGCAGATGCTGCGGGGGGGAAGGTGTGGACTGACCTCGCCGTTGTCCCCGACCGCCGCCACAGCGGTTTCCACGGCCGCCACCGCGTTTGGTATTACCCCGCGGAGTGTGGCTGGCAGCACGTGTGGGTACACCCCTTCTGTGGCCACGAAAGGAGGGAAAAGCAACCGATTGTTGGCGCGGGGCCGAGAGGCCCAAGGACTTGGCCGTAGCCCAGGAGTCCCCAAAGCGCTCAAGCGCATGGTCTACCTTGTCGCCAAAAAGGCGACGGCCATCAAACGGCATGTCCATGTATTCTGGACATCAGCCGAGAAATTGGCGGACCTCAATCAGGCATGGCGACAAATCGCTACAGTCGTTGCCATCGCTCTGCCCAGAGAGTCGGTGGTATCCAGTCCACACCAGATCGAATAACGTGCCGCATCTCAGCCTTCCACAAGGGCTTGGCTGAGTTTAGCCCGTACATCCAAAGGGCATTCTGGCAGCACGTCCGCGACCGTACCCCACAGAGAGTGGGTGTAACGGCCCAAGAGGCACGCGGTGTTGGAAGACTGCAGTCCCAGACTCAGTGAGGAGAATACCTTCTTGCCGTATTGCTCGTACCTCTTGAATACCCTGTCAAGAGGCGCCGACAGGAATGCGGTCTGGGAATTTGAGGCCTGGATCACCAGGCTCTCAGGGGTGGCGTGGGTGGACAGGAAACAAGGGTCGCCCGGTGGCGTCTGGCCACGTCCCTATCTACAGGCGAACCTGTAGCGGGCCTGGACCAAGTGCCCAAAAGAACGTCGGTCAAGGCCTCGTTAAACGGCAGCAGAGGCTCGGCTGAGCATGACTGCGGCTTAAGGACCTCAGTGAGGAGGTTAGTCCTCAAGGCCGCGACGGGGAGCTCAAGTCCCATCAACACCACACTATAGGTTGCCCCCTCCTCCGTAGCCACGGTAGGAGTGGAGACAAAGCCAGTGTCCGGCGAAGTGTCAATACCACTGGCCTTCCCAAGTTCACCTGCCCAGTCCTGAGACTGGCATTCACGTGCCAGAGGGTCCTCAGACCCCCTCCCAATCCTCCTCATCACCCAAATTCTGGTACTCAGGGTTAGAAAATGATGGGGCTGGTTCATGGAAAGTAAACTCTCTGAACGGCGTCTGAAGCGGCGCCGGAACCGGGTCGAGGGAGGCATCGGGGACGGCGTTGCCCGAGGGCGTCACTGGGGGTGACACCTGAGGGGTCGACGCCGGGGAGGTTGTTAAGTCCACCGGCGACGACCCAGAACCGGATCCAGCGGGACCCTGCGGCGCCAGGCCCGAAGGCACCGGCGGCGGAGCCGAAGCACCCGACGTCGTCGGGACCGAAGTCCCCGACCCGCTAGGCCTCCCAGACGGGTCTGCTGGGCCCGAAGGCGCCACGGAGCCCGTCGGAGGAGAGAGGGACCTCATGGCCATGAGGAACCGCTCGATCTCCTCTAGCACCGCGTTGGGACCGGAGGGTATGAGGCCGGACGCGGCGCCTGCGACTCCGGCGGAGACGTGTGGGCGGTGTCACCAGAACCCCCGGCCGCGTCGGGGGGAGTCAGAAGAGCGATGACGTCTCTTCGACTTCTTGTGCTTACCTGACGACTTCGACCCTGAGGAGTGATGTCGACTCCCGGAGCTCCGATGGCTCCTCTCCCGCGACCGGTCCCTCGACCTCCGTCCGGACCGGAACCTTTCTCGGCGCTGGGGCGACTGCCGGAGTTCAAGCCGCTTACTGGACCGCTCCCACCTAGCCTTCATAGTCAGGGCCAGACAGTCGGAGCAGGTCTTGTCGTCGTGATCGACGCCGAGACAGTGGAGACACCGACTGTGAGGGTCGGTGACCGACATCAGCCGGTTGCAATCCTCACAGGACTTAAAACCTGGCATCCCTACCGGCACCGTTCGGAGTCGAGAACTTCGAAAAAGGATGATCAAAAAAAAAAAAGTTTAGTCAAAAGTGACTAAGGAACCACTTTTTCCGGATCTGCACTGCTGGCACAGAAAAAAGAACTGACGTCAGCACGCGGAGGCGGCGTCTAAGTACTCAGACGACGTCATCACGGCGCCCACGGAGACGCAGACGACGCACAAGGGTACTGCTACACAAAAAAATTCCGGATCCAGTCTGACGCCTAGGGATATTCTAAGTTAAGGAATCTATCACTAACGTGTCTCTTTCAGATCCTTGTACAAGTCTTTAATTTCAGCAGCAGTCGCTCCGGCTCCCGGAAATGGGGGGGGGTGGGGGGGGGGAGAGCAGTGATTCGAACCTTTCAGCAATTCCGCAGAACCATGCCAAAAGCGTCAAAGCACCTTACCGGTCTCATCTACTGATGACAGACTAGGTGAAGTCGAAGTCCGTCTGGACATATTTACCTCGTGTCTTCCCCTTGTCCCACTCCTTAAGGCGTAGACTGCTGGGCCACAAGAAGCTTCAAAGATCGCTCCTGCAAGGCCTTTGGCGCCATGGCCTGGCAATCCAACCAAAACTTTGTGTTGTGGACACGCTCAAGACACCACAGGCAGACAAGTCTGTTTCAGACATGTCACTGTGACAGGAGCCACACGGCTACAGGTTATCCCTCGACACAAGAAAAAGAAATCTCTGTAAAAAAATCTGTCAAAATGAGACAGTAGTTCTTCTCCAGATCAGCCGTTAACTAGCACGGAAATCAAAGAACTGATGCCCGCACGCCTGGGTGGCACCTATATAGGCGACTGCCACGTGTCAACCAACTGGCGACTTCACGCAACAGTTTCCAGATCCAGTCTGATGAATACACATATCAGTAGGTAGTTTTTGGAATTGCGTATGTCTTGGCGTCGATTGACAAATCTTCATGAAATTTTCCAATAACGTTTGCCGCTCACTTCAAGTTTTGGGGGTGATCTGTGAAGCAGGGGCCAAGAAAAAGGGGGCCCAAAACACGTTTTCCCCTTGTTAATTCCCAACCACTGAACGGAATAACACCAGATTTGAGAGAAGGCTAGACCTTGTTTAAGAGCAGTGCCTTTGGGTAGACTGGTGTAAATCCGTTCACTAGTTTTAGAGATATTAACAAACATCCAAATTTGGATACGGATCAGACAGTCCCTGTGCTGAATTCTAATTGGCTGCCAACACTTCTACTAGGAATAGTTGGAAGCCATCTTGGGGCTCTTCTTCAGGAGAGTCCCACAAAAAATGTTTAAAATAAAGAAAAGGAGACGAGGTAGTAATACCTAGACCCCCTAGGTCTGATGGGGGATACTGCTGTTGATAGAAAGAAAAACAAACTTTCCTTTTTTTGCAACAAGTGAACAATTCTAGTCAAGACCCCTGGTGGACCAGGTCCCGGGGTCCTAAAAATAAATAAAGTAAATAAAGTAAATAAAAAAAAAGGAAGGGGTGCGGGGGGCTCTCCTTGGGTCTCATTAGCCCCAGGAACAACCACTTTCCCAGGGCTTTATCATTATAATGAATTGGATGCACAGACCCCCTCCTCACCCATACAACCACTCACACCCACAAAACAAACCACTTGCCTACCCATTCACACATCCATGCAAACACACACCCATTTACTGCCACTTGCATTCATTCACACAGCTGCTCTCACCCACACACAAACAGCTGCTCCCTCAACCATACAGCCACTTAAAAACCCACTTTCATACCTATGCAGCCAACTCACCACCCATAAAGCCACTCAGACACCCACTCACTCTCAAAAACGCACTCACATATCACTAACACATCCAGACAGCCACTCACTCAGATGATATCAGAAATAGTATGACTAATTACTAGTACAGAAAGAACAATAATTTACCCTATGCAGTAGCTTAACATACATCTTTAAGTATCTGAAACGATTATGAAACACAGTCACAGGATGATCAGGGATATCACTGACCATGGGAGATCATGAGCAGTGCATTGCGGGGGAGTAAGTTAGACTTAACTCATGAAACTATAACTGTGGAATTACACTGGTTTTGTACGAGTGAACTCCAAGCCCAACTAGAATATCCCTGTAGCCTGTGATCTCAGTGAAATACACACACATACATATACACACACACAAATCATTCAAGATAAAATTGAGGATTGTAAAGAGAAAGAAAGATGGAGAACTAATAAAAACAAAAAGAAAAGCAAATCCAGTACACCAAGAAGATGTACAAAACATCCTGTGCCTTTACTTGAACATTTCAAAGATCTACATTTTTATAGATGTGTAACAGTGACACTGAGGTTATAATTGCACTTTCCATGCTCTTTTTTGGCTTCAAATAAATACATCTCAGAAAGAAAAAAAACCACACTTGGAAATTTAGCAACTAGTTTTGGTGAAATGAGGTTTGAATTCATGAGAAGAAAACAAGTTACTTACCTGTAACTTTGGTTCCCCAGTATTGGTAACTTTCATAGATTCCCATGCTTTGCATCATTCCCCGTCGTTGGAATGGGAGCCTCGGTAAATAAAAAATATCAGTACCATAGCTACAAAAGAGAAAATTAGGCCTAGGCCTCCTCTCATTTTGTAGCATATCACCCTCTTTGTGTAAACGAGCCCAAACTTTCGCAAGAACCAATCAGAATAGCCTCACCCCATAGAACCTTCCTGAGAGAGCCTCAGATTAGCCGTTGTGCAAACAGCCACTATCTCAGTAACAAGGCCGAGCTTTCCCAGGGGAGGAGGGTGGGCGCATGGGAATCTATGAAAGTTACCAATACTGGGGAACCAAAGTTACAGGTAAGTAACTTGTTTTCTTACCCCAGTATTGGAACTTTCATAGATTCCCATGCTTTGTATCAGAATAGCTAGCAGTAAGTCACCAAAGCACATTTTGTTACATAAATAGTATTGCATGACACCATGGCAATACTCAAAGTAACAATGAAAAAATATCATAAAAAAAGAAGCATCACCTATACAAAATGTGCTACACAGGAAGGCGGGATTGTAGGGAAAGCTCACCTCTCATTGAAAGAGATTCCGGAGGACTGCTTGTCCAACAGCAGCGTCGTCCTGTCCTGTAGACTCCAGGCAGTAATGCTTCGTGAAGGTATGTGTACTGCTCCACGTCGCTGCCCTGCAGATGTCTTTGATAGGGAGTCCAGAAAACAGAGCCACCGAAGATGCCACTGATCTTGTGGAATGTGCACGAGCTTTTCTTTTAAGGGGCTTGCCCGCTCCTTGATGGCAGAACTGAATAGCGCTGGAGATCCAGCGGGAAATGCTGGCTTTGGTTATAGGAAAACCCTTCCGCGGTGCACTGTAAGACACGAACAGTTGTGAGGATTTTCTAAAGGACTTCGTGCGCTCCAAATAAAATTTCAAACACCTCTGAACGTCCAAAGAATGCAATGATCTTTCTGCTGGAGTAGTAGGCCCTGGGAAGAATGATTTCAAAATCAAAGGTTCATTCAGATGGAATTCAGAGGGAACCTTAGGGATGAACTTTGGATTCGTCCGAAGGATGAGGACATCTTTCTTGAATTCAAGGAAAGGTTCCACTATTGACAGCACCTGAAGTGCACTAACTCTCCTAGCAGATGTCAGTGCCAAAAGGAGGGCTAGCTTCCAAGAAAGGAATTTAAGGTCCGCTCTGTGAATGGGTTAAAACGGAGCTTTTATTAGTTGAGCCAACACCAGATTAAGTTACCAAATTGGCGGCGGTGCTGGAGGATACATCCTAAACAGGCCCTTTAAGAACTGCTTGACAATCCTAGCAGACCAAAGAGAAGGACCTGAAGATGTCCGCCGGAATCTCGAGATGGCTGCTAGATGAACTTTCACCGAAGAATGAGCCAATCCAGATTGAGCCAGTGATAGGATATATGGTAAAATTTGATGTGGAGCTGACTTGTAAGGGTGGAGACGTTGTCTCCGACACCATAGGTAGAATCTCTTCCATTTTGCTTTATACGTCTTGTTAGTGCTTGGTGCTCGAGCCTGAGACAAAACCTCCCTACACTCATTGGGGAGAGTTAGATGTTGGAATTCCCTGTATTCAGAAGCCACGCTGTCAAGTGAAGCGAAGTCGGATCCGGATGCAGCACCTGACCCGGAGACTTCGATAACAGGGACGGAACTAGTCGCAGGCGAATGGGATGATCCTGGGAGAGCAGGAGGAGTTCCGTGTACCAGAACTGCCGGGGCCACGCCGGTGCAATCAGAATCATTTTGCACGGTTCCGCTTTGATCTGAGTAACCTCGGTATCAGGGGTATTGGCGTAAAAGCGTAAAAGAATGCGCCATACCAGGCAATCGAAAGTGCGTTCCCGAAGGATCCCGGATGGTGATCCTTGCTTGCGTAGAACCGGCATTTGGTGTTCTCCGGAGACGCAAAGAGGTCTATGGTCGGGGTCCCCCAGACCGAGAACACCTCCTCTAGAATGGACTGATATAACTCCCATTCGTGATTGGCTGCTTTTTGACGGCTTAGTGCATCCGCTGCGACGTTGAGCGAGCCTGCCAGGTGTTCTGCTCTCAGAGTGACATTGTGAAGAATTGCTCAATCCCAAATTCGTTGAGCTTCCTGTGAAAGAGTTAGGGACCTTGTCCTCCCCCGCTTGTTGATATAGTGCATGGCCGTTGTATTGTCTATCCGGACCAGCACTAGGTGATTTTGAATCCTCGGGATAAAAGCTTGCAAAGCTAGTCGGATGGCAGTCAGCTCCAGCAGATTGATGTGGTACTGGCGTTGCTGTGGATCCCAGTGCCCACTGACTTGCAGCTCCGGGAGCACTGCTCCCCAGCCTTCTAACGAGGCATCCGTGGTTAGGACCATAGGAGACGGAGGAAGCCTGAAAGTCAGACCCTCTGCGATGTTGCTTCTCACTATCCTCCATTTGCATGCCTCCTTCATTTCTGGTGTTATCACAATTTTGCCGTTGAGCGAGCCTTCTGCTTGGCGCCATTGCTTGTCGAGTTGTTCTTGCAGAGGACGCATTCGCAGCCTGCAATGCGGAATCAATGGTATACAAGATGAAATCGATCCGAGCAGAGACTTGTAGAGCCGTACTGACAGGGATCTCCTCTTTAGCACTTGGCGAGCCGAGAGCATTAACTTGTTCTGACGCTCGTCCGAAGGATAAGCTTTGCACCGTTCGGAGTCCAAAATGGCCCCTAGGAACCTGGTTGACCTGGATGGTTGCAGAACTGACTTGCTCCTGTTCAGTTGAAGGCCCAGGTGATCGAACAATTGAATGAAAGTTGCAATGGCCTTGGAAGTTCCCTGGAAAGAAGGAGCTTTGACTAGCCAGTCGTCCAGATAAGGGAAAACTTCCAGAGATTGCTTCCTGAGGAAAGCTGCCACCCGGGACAACACCTTTGTAAATATTCTTGGTGCAGATCGAAGAACAAACGGAAGCACTTTGAATTGGAGATGGCTCTTGCCTACTGTGAAGCACAAATATTGCCCATGAGCTGGGTGGATTGGTACATGGAAGTACGCATCCTCTAAATCCAGAGTCGCCATGAAATCCCCTGGGTTCAGAAGACGAAGAATATCCTGGAGAGTGACCATCCTGAAAGACAGTTTGATGAGATAGGTGTTGAGCTCCCGTAGATCTAATATGGGGCGCCAAGTCTCTGTAGTCTTGCGAACCAGGAAGAACCTGGAATAAAAACCTTTTCCTCTCTGCACGAGAGGTACCGGTTCTATTGCCCCCTTGATGAAAAGCTGGTGGGCTTCGAGACGTAGCAGTCCCAGATGTTGAGATAGACTGGCACCTGGAGCTCTTGTTGGAGGAAGATCTTGAAATTCCAATGTATGGCCACACTGAACAATATTCAGCACCCACTTGTCTGATGTTACACTTCTCCAGCTCTCTAGACAAAAAGATATCCTGCCCCCCCCACTGATGTCCTCGGGGAGGAAGGAGCAGTAGTAAGAGCCAAGAGGCCGCAATTGCCTCTTGGAATTAACGCGTTCTTGACGATTCTGACGTCCTCTCTGAGATTGACGAGAGAAAGAAGCCGACTGGCCCTGGCGTTGGTTAGGATACTGCGGTTTGTAGAATTGCCACCCCTATAAGAGGAGAAGCCCCTTCCTCTTGCTCCTCTAAATGGGACCTTACGGTAATCTAAAGAGCCCAAGGATTTTGCTGTGTCTGTGTCCTTTTTAATACTTTGAAGGGCCTCATCGACATGCTTCCCAAAAAGCATTTCTCCATCAAATGGAAGGTCCAGGATCTTGTTTTGGACTTCTTGGCAAAACCAGGTCGCCCGCAACCAGCCCTGTCGTCATAAGACAGCTGAACCAGCCAGAGCACGAAAGGCCGTAGAAGCTATGTCCATAGCACAATCTATGACCTCTGACGATGATCTTTCTCCCTCCACGAGCACCTTTTTGGCTTCCTCTTTTGATTATTCTGGCAGCAGTTCTATAAACGGGGCTAAATCACACCACATCTGGCGATCGTACCTGCCCAAGATGGCCAGAGCATTCGCCGTTCGAACGAGGAGACTGGCCATAGAGGAAAATCTCTTGCCTACATTGTCCAAGCGCCTTCCTTCCTTGTCCGGGGGTGTGGAAAGAGGCGTGGAAGGATTCTTGGATTTGCTCTGTGCCACTTGCGATATTACAGAATCCGGTTTAGGTTGTCCAAGGAGGCACGCTGGACTGCCTTCAGGGGCCTTATATTTCTTCTCCAGCCGGGGAAGAACAGGAATGACAGTGGCCGGATTCTGCATAACCTCGATTCCTTCCGTCCATACATGTTCTATTATAGGAATCGATCTGACTGACTTTTTGTATGGCTCTTTAAAGTCATAAAGGAAACAGTTTGACTGCACTGTTGTGATTGGCAGACCAAATCTTTTAGATGCCCTCTCCATGAGGTTATGGAAACCCCCAATGTCAGCCGGAGGAGAAGAAGCAGTGTCCTGTCTTGCGGCATCTGGATCTGGATGGCCACCATCATCATAATCCAAGTCAGGGTCATTTATAGGATCCCCCTAAACGTCCTCATCTGAAGACACATCATGCACCACCTCTCTGGTTTCAGGTTCCACAGCCCGTGGGACCACCGTTGTCACAATGACTGCAGATGTCGGGGGTACAGTTGGTGAAGGTGGGCGTTCCGATTGAACTGCTGCTTGAGTCGGAAATCTATTTCTACAGTCTTGCAACATCAATTGCAAATCCGAAAGCAGGGAGGCTGGCATGGCCACCATGTCCTGACCCAAGCCTCGAGGAGGTTGTTCCTGCTGAACATACTGGTGTTCGTAGTACTCCTCAGTATCTGTTTCTTGACATTTCACATTCAAATCCGAGGGACTATAGGCATCCCCATACTGGATATCGTCACCCTCTTCATCAGATTCGTCATCCAGCAGCATACTAGGTGGCAAAGATGTAACTCACCTTGGAGAAGTCATCTCCGGTGTTATCTGCCGCTTCCGTGTGGAAATCTGCATCGTCGTCGAAAGAAACGAGGAAGCCAACGAAGGATTCGTCAACGGAACCGTCGACGCTTGAAAGGTCTTCGTTGACGGATTTTTCATCGCCAACAGTGGATTTATCGTCGACAGCATAGTCAACGAGCTAGTCGTCAGCAACATCACAGCCGCCGACGTCGTTCTTGTCGTCGAAGCGGCCGTCGACAGTATCTTCGTTGACATGAGTGTCGACATCGAGAAGGTAGCCATCGTCGACGAACAAGGCGTTTTAAACATCAACGTAGCCATTAAAGGTGTCGTCGTCACAGCCGCCGTAGACTGTCCCGTCGACTGAGCCATCGGCACACTCCAATCCTTATGAGAAACATTCGTACCTGCAGATTTCGTCGTCGACGGACGCGGTTTCTTGTCCTGCTTGGTCTCTGGAGTGACCGTAGAGAATTTCTTCCCATCCTTCTCTTTCTGGGAAGATTGTGAAGGAACAGAAACCTCCTTTCTCACCTTCTTTGCCGTGTCCTTCTCAGCAGCCTGTCCCAGCCTCTCCTTTTCACCTCAGTGAGGAGATTTAATGGGACTAACCCTACCAGACCTATCAGATCTTGTGGTGGGCTTTGACAGGGGGCTCAGATGAAGTAGAGGGAGGAGACCTACCCCTCTTTTTAGATCTTCTGGAAGAAGTTATTGATGTAGAATCCTCCTCATTTGAAGACAGTACTTCCTTCCGTGCCTTCATCTTCTCTAGCCAGGTCAGCAATCGGGCCTCCCGGTCTCTCAAAGTCTTAGTTGAAAAGGTCCTACAGATTTTGCAACCTGTGGCCTTGTGGTCAGGATACAAGCAATAAATGCAGTCCTCATGCTGGTCTTCCACAAAAGCCTCTTTTTCGCACAGGTCCTGAATAAAGCCTTCTTTGTCAGCCATAGTAGATTTTGAAGAAAAAAGTTGAAGAATAAAGTTGAATAGAAAGAAAACTGAGCAGAGCTCAGTGGAGACTCCCTTGCACAACATGCGGTAGAAAATCTGAGGCTCTCAGGAAGGTTCTATGGAGTGAGGCTATTCTGATTGGTTCTTGGGAAAGTTTGGGCTCTTTTACACAAAGAGGGTGATATGCTACAAAATGAGATGAGGCCTAGGCCTAATTTTCTCTTTTGTACCTATGGTACTGATATTTTTTATTTACCGAGGCTCCCATTCCGACGAAGGGGAATGATACAAAGCATGGGAATCTATGAAAGTTCCAATACTGGGGTAAGATGTAGTTACAACTGGGAATACTACTTTCCATGAGAGCTGCTTAACAGTATACATTATTCACAACTTTGAATGGAAGACTAGAAATTCAGCTAGCTCTGACAAAAGAGACTAGCATTGAATCATTTTCTAGTAAGGCTTTAATTAGTAGAATTCTGAGGAATGGCACCAATTGAGGTCTTCCTGAATGCTGTAATAGCCACTAGGTGAATATTAAAAGAACAGAACAAAAAAAAAAACACAGAGGTAATACTAGTACTGTAGCTTGGTATTTTGTTCAGGGATGGGGGAGGGGTGGGAAGAGTTATCTTCTCAATGCACCATATGCAGAACCTCTTCCACTTGCAGTTTTAAGACTCTTGCAAAATTAAGTTTTGAGTCTTAGAAGATGTAAATGTCATCAGAAGCAAGATTAAAATGAACCTGCTTGAGTAGAAAGGATGACAAGTTCATACATTTCATGCTGTGGTGCATGATCTTGTCTCAGAGTGACAGTTAAGCGGTTCGGTCTACACAGCAGTCAGAGTGGCACGTCCCATAGGTGAAGCTGTTATGAGAAATGCCATTGCTGTGGACACTCCGAAGCTGGTGTTCGCCTGATGATCACTTTTGGAATGGAAATTAACAGAAAATTATTAGGAAAACTTCTCACCGAGCAGATCATAGCGATTTCACCAGACATTCTTGTTCAAGATCTCCAGATGGGTCATCCGCAAATAGGTCCAGTTGTGGATGACTCAATGAAGATTCCTACCCTCCCCCATCAGCATATAGTCTTTTATAGCAGTTATAATCTTCTATAATAGTCCTGGTGCAAGCCAGTTCCATAGTTTGAGGCTCCGTAAAGGAAAATGCTACTTAGCAGTATGCATCGGTTCTTAGCATGTAGAGCTGCAGAGTGGTTTACTATGTATAGATCGCCATCTGGTGTTTTGTTGGGCTCGGATGTTTGCATGCTTTTGTCTTCGATGAAGTTTTGTAGTCACAAGGTTAGTGACTCCTTCGGTCGACAATGCGCATGGACTTCGGCAACCATCGTTAGATTGTTTTTGCCAGTAGGGTTAGATGGAGTAGTGAGAAATAGAAAGATGTCCATGTGTGATGCATCTAGTTAAGATAATACTGGATCAGATCGAGGTATCCGGGGAGGAGGGTGGGCGTGTACAACTCTGCAGCTGTACATGCCAAGAACAGATGCATAATGGCAACTAGCATTTTCCATTCGAGGCATAGGAGCTGCATATTGTACACTATGCATAGACTATATAGCAGTATCCTCCTTAGTGGTGGCTACCTGTATCTGTTGCAGTAGTTTGAAGTAGTGTTTTTAATACAGCCTGGCCCACACTAACGTATTTTGCTTTCACATAAACACAATAGTGTTTGGTGACGGTGTGTGGTGTGGTCCAAGTTTCTGCTTTACATAAGTCATCTCAATTCCTGTTTTGGATATAGGATTGCCCTTATGAGGTGGTGAGAAAGCTACGAAAAGTGGTTAGGTTTCCTTAAAGGATTTTGTTCTTTCAATGTAGTAAAGTGATGCTCTTAACATCTAGGGTGTGTAGAGCTCGTTCTACCAGAGTCTGGTTGAGGGAAGCATACTGGTAGTTCAACAGACTGGTTTAGATGGAACGCAGATACCACTTTGGGTAAAAATGTTGGGTTTCTTTTAAGAACCACTAAGTTATGATGGATTTGTACACTTGGTTCTTGCATGGTTAATGCCTGGATTTCACTCACTCTCCTGAGAGATGTGATGGCGACTACAAATGCTACTTTCCAAGTAAAGAACTGTAGGTTCAAATGGAGGACCCATTAGTCTGGTAAGGACTATGTTGAGATTCCACACTTGGAGAGGGTGGAGTTCTTAGAGGAATTATTCTTTCAAGTCCTTCCATAAAAGCTTTGATCGCGGGAACTCTACACGGAGACAAATGTCTGTTTTGTAGGTAGGCCGCTATGGAAGCTAGATGTAATCTTAGAGATGTACACGCTAGGTTACATTGTTGTAGATGCAAAAAGGTAACAGATTATGTTTTGAATGGAAGCATCCAGTGTGTCAATTTTGTTGTGTGAGCAATAATTGACGAGCCCCTTTCGTTTTGCTGCATAGCATGCCCTTGTTGTAGGGGGTCTAGCTTCTTTGATAACGTTCATACAGTCTGGCAGAAGATTATGGTAGCCGAACTCTAGGATTTCAGGAGCCAGATCGCAAGGTTGAGCTGATTGGGATATGGGTGTCTTATCTCACCATGGTTTGAGTGAGAAGCTTGGGTGAGAGATGCCGCTTTTGATGTGGCACTACTGAGAGTCCAACAGAGTTGTGAACGAATAGTTTTCTTACCTGTCGTTATAGTTTTGCAGCTTGAAGATCTTTCTGGATTCACTATGCTGTGCATTATTCCGCGGTCTTGTGGTTGGGTCCGGAATCTGCCGTAACTGCCACTACAAGTACGCGCAGAAGGACGAGCACCCGGTTTGCAACCTTTGCCTACCGGACGACCACGGGAGCAAGGACTGCAACGCCTGCTCCGTTTTCACCCCTAAGACCCTTCGTGTGAGAGCGAGGCAGAGGGTAGCGCACGCTGCCCTGCAGGGCAAAGCCCCAACTCCATCCCTTTACGATCTCGGGATGTCTTCCGAGGAAGAGGACAACGCCGCTGCCGAAGACGACGGCTACACGGTCGTAGAGACCGATAATACCAAGACTTCTGATAAGGTAGGAGACTCTACGGCCCCTAAATACCCGAGAGACTCTGAGTCTCGAAAGAACGAGGGCAAGGCCTCTAAAGCGCCGGCGCCAAAAACTTAGGCGCCCGCTGCTGTATCCAGGCCCAGCGGATCCTCTGAGAAGGAGTCCCCGGCGCCAAGGGCTGTTGAACAGCAAAAGTCGTTGAAAAACGTTCCCGAAAAGGATCGTTCGCCGAGGGAGGACCCTAAAGCACCTTCGACGCCGATGCCGACCAGAGACACGAAATCCAGTTCGGCGACGAAGCCTTCGACACCTAGGATCAGCTCGGCGCCGAGCCAACCGCCAAAAAGAGCGGCCGAACCATCCGACGCGGAACACGCAGCCGAGATGGAGAAAAAGAAAAGGCGCCTCGAGGCCGAATTGGAAAGCATCTTGCAGCGGAAGAAGGAATTCGGCGCCAAGATGAAGGTCTACACGATCCCCTACAAAACCAAGGCACAGGTTGTAGAGGTGGTCGAGGAGGAAGACTATGACACAGAGAAACAGGTGGCTGACGTCGAGGAAATAGACCAGGAAGAGGAAGAGAGTCCCTACTATAGTTACGACTGAGGAGAAAGAGAACAGCAGGACGGACCCCGGGTCTGCTCCCTCTGAAACACAGGATGTGTGGTTTATCTGGATGTCGACACCTTAAGCCCAGAGGAGGCCATCGACACATATCCCTCGAGGCCCTCGCCGCCGGACGACATCGGGGCCTACAACTCGGTGATAAAGACTGCCGCAGCGGCATTCAGGCTCAAGCTCGACGAAGAGAAGCAGAAAGACTTCCTTCTAGAGACACTGCTCCCCACCCAAACAAAGAGCCAGTACCTGCCCATGCTAGACAGCGTCTTGGCTCAGGGAAGGGAAGCATTCAAGGAGCCCGCAACATGCAAGGCGGTCACCCCCAGGACGGAGAAGAAATACAAACATTCGTCAAAAGACCCACCCTACATTCAGGGCACGGTCTCAGCAGACTCCATCATCACAGCCACAGCAAGAAAGAGGGCTAACATGCCCACTACTTCTGGGCCACCTCCAGATAAGGAAAGCAAGAGGATGGACCTGGTGGGCAGAAGGATTGAACGGAATGCCGCAACCCACTGGCGCATGGCAAATTCCAACGCCCTGATCAACAGGCAGATGTATCAGATCATGGAGGAGCTCGATCAGTTGGTGAAAGACCTGCCCCAAGATTCCAGGCAAAAGGCCGAGAAATTGGTGGAGGAGGGGAAGAACGCGGCAAATTCTTGCTTCAAGACTGCCCTGGATGGAGCAGACACCTCCAGCAAGCTTGTGATGATGGGCATCACTGAGAGGAGACACGCCTGGCTCAGGATTTCGGGTTTCAAGCCCGAGGTGCAGCACAGCATCCTGAACACACCGTTCAACGGCGAAACCTTGTTTGGAGCACCAGCTGACGAGAAGCTCAGCCAACTGAAAAAGGATAACGAAACGGCAAGGTCCATGGGAGCATTGCAGTTCAGAGGTGGCAAAAGGGGCACCCCGTCACGAAGACCCGCGGGAGAGGTGGTAACCAGCCAGGTACATCACACCAGGCTTTCCAACAAGTGCACCAGGCAGACACACAAGTTCAGCATGGTCAGCATAAACAGTCCTGGCAGTACCAGCCAAGAGGCCAGTCCTTTCGAGGGAGAGGAAATGGACGTGGACAGAATAAAAGAGGGGGTCAGCAGCCCGCCTCTAAGTGACTTCGAAAAACTACGTGTGCCCACCCACAGAAAAGATCCCAGGGTGCAGCACTTACAGAGGGATCAAGTGTTACACAAACTAATCACCTACGACCACATAACACCAGTGGGAGGAAGATTAAGATTTTACCTCCAAACATGGAGAAATCACATCAGACAAATGGATTCTCAACATCATCCAATTCGGATACTGCATAGAGTTGGAGGGGAGGCCAACAAGCAGAAAACCAAAAAGACCACTAGCAAACAACTAGAGCGTCTTCAGGAAGAAGCAAAGGAGCGCCTGCAGAAGCAGGCCATAGAACCAGTACCCTTCAGGGAAAGGAAAAAAGGTGTTTACTCAACGTACTTCCTGGTACCAAAAGTAGACGAAACAATGAGACCCATTCTGGACCTAAGGTTCCTGAACAAATTAATAAGAACGCAAAAGTTCAAAATGACCTCCCTGCAAGAGGTGTTCCCGCAATTGCAGGGACTTCATGGTCACAATAGACCTCAAGGATGCCTACCTGCACATCCCAATGAACAGAAAGCACAAGCATATGCTCAGATTCACCATCGGAGAAAACCACTACCAGTTCATAACACTAGCCTTCGGGCTAAAATCAGCACCAAGGGTCTTCACAAAGTGCCTCGCAGCACACCTACGAAGGCAAGGAATACACGTATATCCTTACCTGGACGACTGGCTAGTAACTCATGCCAGGGATGCAAGCGGCACGCACAAACAGTGACGACCACGCTCATAAACCTGGGGTTCTCCATCCATTGGAAGAAATCCTCAATGGAACCGGAACAAGTGAAGATTTTCCTGGGAGCACAGATCAACACCTTGCAGGGCAAGGTGGTCCCTAGCGAGAAGAGGGCGAGAGCGCTAGTGAAAGAAACTCTGCTCTACCAGAAGGGGAAAGCTCGGACAGTGAGTACAGAGCAAGATCATGGGCATGATGGGATCATGCATCCACCTAGTACCAAATGTACGGCTCCACATGAGACCCATTCAAGAATGGCTACAGGGGCAATGTCACAAGCTACAGGCCGTTGGGAAGATCTAGTGGTTGTAACGCACTCAGTGCAGAAGGAAATGACATGGTGGAACATGGAGAACATAACATGGGGAAAGCCTCTAACGCCCCCAACACCAACAGTGACCATCACCACAGACGCATCCCTGAAGGGATGGGGCGCTCACATGGAGGAACTCAAAGTGAGAGGACTGGACACCAGCAGATGCGACCAGGCACATCAATTACCTGGAATTGAAGACAATCTTTATTGCATTGAAAGCTTTCCAAACGAGGCTGTACAAGCACACAGTATTGATACAGACACCACAGCAATGTTCTAAATCAACAAGCAGGGTGGGACACAGTCAGCCATGCTTTCAAAGCTAGCACAGGAGATATGGAGATGGGCCATCCCACTCAAGATAGACCTGCTCGCCATACACCTACCAGGGAAGGACAACGTACAAGCAGATTGGCTCAGCAGACAGACATCGGCATCCCACGAGTGCGAGCTCAATGCACAAGAGACAAGGTGGCTGTTCGACAGATGGGGAACACCATCGGTGGACCTTTTTGCCACACGCCAGAATGCAAAATGCCAAAACTTCGCATCCAGACACCCCGAGGAGGGATCCCTGGGGAATGCCCTATGGATAGATTGGTCCAGGACGTTTGCTTACGCTTTTCCCCCCCCGATACCGCTGATGCAGAGTGCTCAGCAAATGCAAAACGAGCAACATGACCCTGATACTGGTCGCACCACAGTGGGCCAGACAGACATGGTACTCTCAGATCATGGAGAGGACACCGTGTGCACCCCACAGATTCGGCAAAAGAAAAGACCTGCTCCATGCAGAACGGAGAAGTGCTGCACCCAGAACCAGAGAGCCGGAGCCTGGTGGCGTGGCTCCTGAGGACATAGTTTGCACATTTAAAACTACCAGAAAGCACCCTGAGGGTTATTCGGGAGGCACGAAAACCCAGCACTCGGAAGTGCTATGTTGCGAAGTGGAAAAGATTCACAATGTGGTGCAGTAGAGAAAAGCTTCACAATAAAATGAAGGACTCCACAGTCCTGAAGTACCTCACGCACCTGCTAGAGAGGAACCTTAGCTCATCCTAGTTAAGGGTTCACTTGGCAGCGGTAGTCACTTACACGAGAGGAGAAACGTGCAAGAGTTACTTCACATCACAAGTGGTGAAAAGATTCCTGGAAGGAGCAAAGAGGATCGCACCACCTAAACGGGTGCCGCCACCTGCATGGAACTTGAACATAATCCTAACTGAACTCATGAAAGAGCCTTTTGAACCACTTCACAACGCCTCCCTAGAGATGCGAACAATAAAAACAGCCTTCCTGGTTGCAATAACGTCCTTAAGCAGAGTAAGCGAACTTCAGGCACTAACGCTACAAGAACCCTACATACAAATACACAATGATAGGGTTGTGATGAGAACTGACCCACACTTCATGCCAAAGGTGGTGTCCAAGTTCCACATGAACCAGTCTATACAGATACCAAGTTTTTTCCAAAAACCAGCCACTAGCGCAGAGCAAGCTCTGCACACCCTGGATGCCAGAAGGGCAGTAATGCACTACATTGAGAGAACGAAGGGACACCGGAAAACAAAACAGTTCTTTGTGTCATTCGCCAACAGTTTCATGGGAAAAGCAGTAACCAAAGAGACCATTGCACGATGGATCGCACAAATAATAGAGCTCTGCCACAAGCGAGCAGGGCAAGAACTAGCAGAGGGGACACGTGCCCACTCCACTAGGAAAAAGGGTGTTACAATAGCCTTCCTGGCTAACACACCCATACAAGACATATGCCTGGCGCCAACATGGGCTTCGGTGCACACGTTCACGAAGCACTACTGCGTGGATATACAGATGAACAGGGAAGTACAAGTCGGACAAAAGGTGCTTCAACACATTCAATAACCAACGCTCATCTTCCACCCAGCCGCCACAGAAATAAGAAACCGCTACAAAGTCTATGCACAGCATAGTGAATCCAGAAAGATTCACGACTACTGTGTGGATATACAGATGAACAGGGAAGCACAAGTCGGACAAAAGGTGCTTCAACACATATTCAATAACCAACGCTCATCTTCCACCCAGCCGCCACAGAAATAAGAAACCGCTACAAAGTCTATGCACAGCATAGTGAATCCAGAAAGATTCACGCTGCAAAACGAATAGTTTTCTTACCTGTCGGTATAGTTTTGCAGCTTGAAGATCTTTCTGGATTCACTAGCGAACCCATCCACCTCCGCCAGAAAGATGAGGCTGGAGAGAGAAAAGGTGGTTAAAAAAAAAAAAAAGGTGGTTAAAACAGAGACAAATACTAAAACAAAACACCTTAAAGGTTAAAAGCGGAAAATTACTTAATGGAACATTGCCATAACTTCGGAAACAGAACAAACACGGAAAAAAGAATCCGAAGATGGCGCCCAAGGGTGGGAGCTTCTGCAGGAAGCATGCCGATGTCACCGGAAATACACCCAAGGAGGTGGGACGCCGACCCCCACCTGGGCTATGAAAAAAAACAAAGAAAAGACTACGATTCCGGACCCAACCACAAGACCGCGGAATAATGCACAGCATAGTGAATCCAGAAAGATTCACGCTGCAAAACCATGGTTGCCTTGCCCATGCTGAAGCAACTAGGATCATTGTGAGGGAATGCGGTTGGGAGTTTCCTCACTAGTAATGGAATAAGTGGGAGAGACGGAAAGCGTTAGCAAATTTGCCTGACCAATTGATCCATAGCGCATTGCCTTTGGACAATGGATGTGGATACCTGGATGCGAAGCTTGGGCATTTTGCATTTTGGTGTGTGGCGAACAGATCTGTCTGGATGTCCCTACATGTGAAAGATTGGAAGATCTTGAGGATGAAGTTCCCATTCGTGGATCGGTTGTGTTTAACAGAAGAGCGGAGAAGATCCGCTATAGGTGTTCTGCTAGGAAGTATATCTTACGTGGAATGGCCCATCTCCAGATGCTCTATGCAACTGGAGTGGCCCCCCTATTTTTGTATGAAATACATTGCTTTCATGTTGTCTGTACGGATTAGGACAGCTTTGCCCAGCAGTTGCGGTTGAAAAGACTCCAACGCTAGAGAGATTGCCAACAATTCCAGGTAGTTGCCTTGAGCGGTATGGTTTTGGAGATGTGCTCCCCAGCCGGTGAGCGATGCATCTGTTAGCACTATCTGTGGGACTGGCTAGACTAATGACCGCCCTTTGGAAAGGTTTTTTTTGTGATCCACCACTGCAGAGAGCGATGGGTGCGGTCATCCACCAACACCAGATCTGTTAGTGGACCTCGAGCCTGGTTCCACTGACATGCTAGACACTCTCATAATGGGTGCATTTGCACTCGTTCATGAGGAACTAGAATAATGCAAGAGGCCAGCATTCCTATTAGCTGCATGAACACTCTTGCGGGCAGCGAGTGTTATGGTTGAAATGTTTGAACTAGGATTTGTATAGCATTTATCCTGACGGGATTGGGATTTGCTAGGGCTGTGGAAGTATTCACTGTAGCCCTAGATATTGTTGCATTGTTGACGGCTGGAGATGGATTTGCCTAAATTTATTGCGATTCCCAGACTGTGAAGCAACTGTATTGTCCGGAGTGTGTTGAACACTGTTGTGGGAGTTTGCTTTTATGAGCCAATCGTCTAGGTAAGGGAAGACATCAATTTGTTGTCTTCCGAGATGGGCTGCAACCACCACGCGGCATTTGGTGAAAACTCTGGGTGCTGTAGTGACTCCGAATGGGAACACTTTGAACTGGTAGTGTTGACCCTCTACCACAAACCTGAGAATTCCTGTGAGTGGGATGTATGGGAATGTGGAAGTAGGCGTCCTTTAAATCTAGAGTGGAGAGAAAGTCGCCTTGCTGAAATAGTGGAAGCACTTTTTGTAAAGTGACCATGTGGCAGTGGTCTGATTGAATGTAAAAGTTAAGCGGTCCGAGGTCCAGTATTGGCCTGAGAGCCGTCCTTTTTTGGGATTAGAAAATAAAGGGAATAGACTCCTGTGCCCTGATGGAGCAGAGGAACTAGTTCTATTGCATCCTTTTGTAACATTGCTAAGACCACCTGTTTGAGGAGCGTCAGGTGTTCGAATGACATTAGATGCTGTCTTGGAGGATTGTTGGGGGGTGTAGAAGTGAGTCCCAGGCAATATCCCTACTGGATAATCTGTTTTACCCACTTGTCTGTTGTGATGGAATTTCAGACAGGTAGGAACTGTGAGAGACGTCCCAGACAGGAGTGGGATGATCGAGGGGAAGCATAGGGAAGTCACGGTTTGTTATTAGGGAAGTTGCGGGCGTTATTACCTCTGCCTCTACCCTTATTGTTGTTACCTCTGTAGACTCCTATTGTATCCCCTAGAAAAGGTGCCCTGGTTGGGACTTTTATAGGATGAGGACGGGTGTTCTGATGGATTTTGTTTTGGAACCTGCCCTTTAAAAGGAGCGTTGAAAGGCGCCTCTGGTAGATTGGGACTGTAATGCTCCCAGACAGTCGCTGTGTTTTTTAATGTTTTCTAAAGATGCGTCGACTGCAGGGCCAAAGAGGTGCTCTTGATCAAATGCTTGATTTAGAATGGTATTTTGTACCTCTTGTTTAAACTCCGATACCCTGAGCTAGGCGTGTCTGCGTATCAAAACACTGTTATTTCTTGCACGTGACACTGTCTGCTGCGTCAAGCGCACATTTGATGGAAGTATTGGTTATGAATTTCCCTTTTTGAATAAGATCATTGGCTCTGTCCTTATATTCTGGAGGTAGATGTTGAATGGGATTTTCTGCTCATCATAGTGGGCCCTATCGTATCTTGCTAGAAGGGCTTGTGAGTTTGCTATTCTCCATGAATTTGCAGCTTGATACACCATACGTTTACCTGACGCGACTAATAATTTAGATTCTTTGTCAGGAGGTGGTGTCACCAGACCCATGGGAGTTTGCCCTTTTGCGTGCATTGGCAACCACTAGCGAATCTAAGGGAAGTTGGCCCTTTATGTATATAGGGTCAGTGTGTGCTGCTTTGTATTTTTTGTCTACTCTGGGGTTAAGAACCCTAGCTCTAACTGGGTCTTTGAACACTTCAGGAGCGTGTCTAAGAAGGCCATGTAACATGGGTAAGACATGAGTAGATTTTTGTGGTTGGGCAAAAGTCTCCAATAGAAAATCCTCTTCTACAGGCTCTGAATGAAGTTTCACCTTGTGGTATGTAGCAGCCCTATTGATTAGCTGGGCAAAACCCACATTGTCATCTGGTGGGGATGGTTTTGAGGGGTAGAAATCAGGATCATTGGTTAGATCACGATCAGTATTGTAATCACGCCATGGGTCTGGTTCCTGTGGTGAATCATCTGGTATAACGGCATTAAGTCTTCATCCAGTTGCCCATCCCCATGTGAATTGTCACTATCCTCTGATTGTGGAGAGTGTGGTGACGAAATGATTAAATTAGCGTTAAGTGGTGGTGAAGGTGAAGGTGGTGGTGAAGTGTTAGTAGCTTTATGAATCTTCTTTGGAGGAACTGGGGCCTGTGGCAAATGTTCTGGTTTCCTCTTTGTAGGTAGCTTGGTGACTATGTGACCAGTCTTAGGGTGAATAAAGATGGTAGTCTGTTTTGGACTGGGAAAGAAAAGCTCTTCGGGATCGATAGGTTTGCATGGAGTCGAAGATTTCTCTTTGGATGTTTTGGGATATTGTCCGGTACAGCATCCTTCCCTGGTTCCGAAGCTTTGTGCCTGGTCCTTTAATGGTTTTGGCTCTAAAGTTTTAGGTGATAAAGTCTTTTCTGTGTGTTTCCGTGCCAAAGTTTTGTCTGTGTGCTTCGGGCCGAGGTCTAATCCGGCCGCTTAGGTGCTGATGTTTTATCAGGCTGCTTCTGTGCCGAGGGATCTTTTGTAGATTTTGGTGCTGAATGTTTGCCCGGTGACGGTGGAAGAGGGCGTGCAACTCGGTACCAGATGGGTGGCTCAAGCGGATGGCTTTTCTTTGTCCTTTGGTGCTGGGGCGTTCGAAGTTTTTGTACAGTGTGAACCTGAGCCCGAAGGCAAAGGTGTTACCGGAGCCATTGGTATGGGCTTGGTCGGGGATGGGGTCTCAGTACTTGCGTCCCTTTGAGCCCGGGTGATGTCATCTTCAGCAGAGACGTCTACTTCGGAGACCCGAATCTCTTCTTGTTCTGGCTCCAGAAGGTTATGGGGACCTGGCTGGAAGATGTCCGGAATGGAACCTGTGCCTCTCTGCATGTCGCGGCATCGAGCTAGACTATCCTGGATGGTCTTTTGACTTGAATGAGAGGCAAGCTTCACAATCGTCCTCTCGATGTTCTGGAGAGAGGCACAGATTGCAAACAGAATGGAGATCAGAGTGTGGAAACTTGGCACCACACTGTTGACATTTCTGAAATGGAGTCTGTTCCATCGACGTCGGTCTCTATTGGCGCGGGTAGGCCCAACTGCCCGCGTCGAGTATTCCAGGCGTTTACTGTTAATGGAACAATTGTCGAGGGTGCGTGTCTAAGGCACGCGATCGAGACAATACCGTCGGTTAAGTGTGATTGCGTGTCGAAGGGGGTTCGATAATGTTACTAACCCCAGGGCGCAGCGCCACATCCAAACCTGATGGCGTAAAAAAACAGTCTAGCGATGGAGCCAAAGGCTATGCGCACTGTCTACCGTAGGAGGAGTCACCAACCTCGTGACTACAAGACTTCTTCGAAGACAAAAACAACATGCAAACATCCGAGCCAAACACCAGATGGCGATCCATGCATAGTGTACAATCTGCAGCTCATATGCCTCGAACAGTACTCTTAATCCCATTCATCTATTTTTGTTGAGGTAATACAGAGTCAGGCATTAATATACAATTTACAGTCTCTGGGAATCAGTCTCTATTTGCTGACCAATGATGCTATGCAATAGTCACGACAGATGAATTGTCCTAGGCTCAAGCATACGGACAGGGTAGCTGCCGTGTAAGACAGTCTGCCTGCCTTGTGCTTGGTTTCAGAAGAGTGCTCCACAACTTAACAAATACATCCTTGACTATTGTTTGTGATTGAAGTATCAGTCAGAGAAGCTTTTTCCTTGCATCATGCTATGGTGACTTGTCACAGAAGCAGTCAACTTATCATTCCAATTCCCTAACAGCAAACTCCATTGGTCCTACAGACACTACTGTGCAATGGGGAACTAGGACAATGTTGGATGAAGTTAGCACACCAGGGACGATCCCTGTAGTGTTTAGGAGGCATTTTATGTCTTATCAACCTGCTGCATTTCAGGATGGGAAACTTTCACTTACAAATAATGCATTTTGCTTGAATCCAGTAGTGCTCAGATGTTTTTTCTTAGTTTATGTAAACAATTCGGTCTACCCATGAAGAAACAATTATTCCTTCTTCAAGATACATAGCTACAACTACCATGCTTTAAAAAAACCACATAAAAACACTTGGGGCTGATCTTCGGCAGATAAGACAGCACATTGAAAGTATTGTTATGTTATGTTATAAAGGAATTTATACATCGCGCACTGCTACTCAAGAGTGTCCTGGCGCGTGGGAGAAAAAAAACGTGAGAGACCGGAGGGACTAGAAAGACTGTTTAAACAGATAAGTTTTTAGCCTCTTTTTGAATGCGGACAATTCCTCAATATGCCGGAGATCCTCAGGGAGCCCATTCCAGAGCGTTGAGGCCTTAACTGAAAAGGACATCCCCCCCAGACTCGCTCTCTGAAATCTAGGGATCACCAGCCGTCTTTGCATAGCAGACCGCAAAGGGCGATTGGGAATGTAGAGGGACAGCCTGGCACCAATATAGGCAGGTCCCTGACCATGAAGTGCCTTATGGGTCATAGTCAGTGCTTTGTAATGCACTTGCTGGGCAACAGGGAGCCAGTGCAGATTACTCAGCTGCTTGCGCACGCTTAGGCATCTAGGGATATTAAATACAAGCCTAACAGCCGCATTCTGGATAACCTGTAATTTTCCCAGACGATATTCTGGGATGCCAAGGTAAAGGGCGTTGGCATAATCCAGGCGTGCCAGTATTAGGGCCCTGACCACAGTCTCCCTAGCAGCGCGGGGAAGCAAGGGAAAAAATCTTCTCAGGGCTTTTAGTGTGCCAAAGCACACCCCAGACAGCCGCGTTATCTGTTCGTGAAAGCCTAGGTCACCCCCAAACCAAATTCCCAGATTTTTTGCAACACCGCAGTCTCCTGAGGGGCAAGGAAATCCGGGAGGCCAGAGAGACTCTCTAACGGCAGGTGGAAAATGACCATAGAGGAGCACCTCGGACTTCTCTTCGTTACATTTCAGGCTAGCCTGGGCCACATGAAAAAACTGCTGATAAGCAGCGATGGGCCACCTCTGTTTGCAAATCATCCCCCTTCCAGGTAAAGAGAAGCTGGGTGTCGTCGGCATAAGCCATAATTTTGGCACCCAGCCTCTCCGCAAGACCGATCAGGGGGGTGAGGTAAATATTGAACAAGAGGGGGCTCAAGGTAGACCCTTGAGGCACCCCTGTTGCTACCATGGAAACCGATGAAGAGAAAGGGGGCATCCACACCTGTTGGGAGCGATTATCCAAAAAGGATCTAATCCATTCCCAAGCTGTACCATTGATCCCGATGTCAGACAGGCGGGAGAGGAGCTGGAGATGGTGTACCGTATCGAAGGCGGCAGAGAGGTCGAGTAAAATCAGAGCCGCCCTGCCGCCTGCATCCAGACACTCCCTAATAGCCTCCGAAATTTCCACAAGGGCCGTTTCAGTGCTAAATGCAGTTCTGAATCCAGATTGCGCTGGATGTAAAGCTCCTGTAGCCTCCACAAATCTCTCCAGTTGTTTGAAAGCCACCTTCTCACACACCTTAGCCAGGGCTGGTAGGAGGGAAATGGGGCGATAGTTGGAGAGAAGTGAGGGGTCAGCAGAAGGTTTCTTGAGAAGGGGGGAGGAGTTTTGCATGTTTCCATTGCACAGGCACCCTCCCTGATTGGAGTGAGTCATTCACCAGCTTCACTACCTCCGGCACTACTGTCTCAGCCACCCCACTCAGGACCCTAGCATGGCAGGGGTCTGCCGGTGAGCCAGATTTTAGTGACTTGAGTATGGCTAGGACATCTCTCTCCTCGGCAACGGAAAAATGTGAAAAAAATTGGCTGGGAACAGTGGAACATAAGGCAGGCTGATCAGATAGAGGGGACTGTCCTAAAGGGATAGTCCGTAGGCTATCTTGAATCTTTTGTATCTTGGCAGTGAAAAAGTTAGATAGATCCTCACACCATTGGAATGAGTTCGGAGAGGGGGGAAGTTCTGCATTAGGGGACAGAAAACTGCGTACGATAGCAAAAATCTCCTTGCTATTGTTAGCTTTAGAAATTCTGTCAGCAAAAAAGTTACCTTTAGCTTCTTTAATAGCAGCATAATATTCCCTCTGAGCGGCGCGCAGTGCCGCCTTCGCACGAGGACAGTACTCGCGGCGCCAGCCCCGCTCCAGTTTTTTACATGTTATTTTCAAAGCTTTAAGGGAGTTGTTAAACCAAGGTTGGGAGGGAGAGCCTCGAGGGGGGCCCTTCCTCGCGGACTGGGAAAGTGAATTAGTTGCCTGGCGGATCCAGTTAGAAAAACTTTCCACTGCCTCAACCAAGTCGGCGGTTTTGACCGGAGATGTAAGGGCCAAAGCTCTAGCTAGAGCTGGGATGTTAGTCTTTTGTGGATACTGACTGACAACCATACCGGGTGACAGAGTAGAGCGGCCTATGTTCCAATTGAAGCAGATCAAAAAATGATCAGACCAGGTGACAGGCCTAGGGGCTAATACCCTGAGCTCGAAGTTCGAACATATTGGATCTAATACATGCCCACCAATATGGGTGGCCACCGGCACCTGCTGGGTCATATGAGTAACATTACAGAGATCCAACAGGTCCCTCGACCCAGGAGCCAGCCGGTCCTCCAGGTGTATATTCAGGTCACCTAAAAGAAGAAACCTGGAGAACTGGAGAGCCCGGGAGGCAATAATCTCGTCCAGAAATTTAAGGAAAGTGCTTGGTGGACCCGGCTGCCGATAGACCAGTACCCCACCTAAAGAAAACTGAGGAGACAGGGCCAGTGAGAATTCTAATACCTCGGCCTCTGGGATCACCCTTGTGCACTCCTTAATTGACCATATATCTCTGAACACTATGGCAACACCACCCCCTCTGCCAGATAAACGGTCCACCCTCACTATCTTATACCCCCTAGGGATAGCTAGTTCCACCACTGGCGAGCATGAATCGTTCAGCCAGGTCTCGGTGACAAATAAGAGATCAAGTTCTTCGTCAATGAGCAATTCGTGGACATCGGCGGCATGTTTAACCATAGACCTTGCATTAATAAGTGCCGCTCGAATATTAGTTTTAAGGCCAGAGGGAAGGGCGGGAGCAGGTTGACTCAAGTTGTAGCGAAACTGACAGAAAGGACAAGCCCTCGTCCTATCTTTCCGGACGTCCCAGTCTCTAGACCCACAGGAGACGCTACCTAGTTTAAGCAATGTATCCCGGTTATATGAGATCTTTACCGCCACATCCTCTACCACGGAGGGATCAGGGCTCCTGGCCCTGGGCACTGCAGAGGCGCGGACTCCGGCGCGCCATCGTCGCGCCCGCTGCGCGCACGAGGGCACATCGCGTTTTAATGGTGAACACCCCCGAGCAGCTGGACCGCTAACTGCGGTCCAAGCAGCCTTCAGGCTGCACCCAAAATGGCGCCCGCCCTCCATTCAATCGGCACGAACAGCCGTGGTGGACCGGGGCTGGGGAGGTCACACAAGAGGTAACAGAGCACAAATTATAATGTTTTTAAAAGCGCAGCTTACAAAAACAAATCACAGATTAAAAGAAAGTTCGGCGCCTGCATCTAAATCATGCAGGAGCGCCGCTTATCATTGATTAAAATGCACAGTAGTAATCACTGCAGCCTCTCGCTGTCACAATGCCCCCAGTGAGGAACAGGAGCTGCCACCACCTGCAAAACCCACCATGATGAATGACAAAAGAAATGTTAAACTTTACTGTGTTTTGGGGCAACTGGTAGACATACCGAACATGTACAGAGCCCATCTATTCCACTTGTTGTATACAAGGAAATATTTGATATAGTTCCAGCATTTCAAATACCTTTTCACCCATTAGTTTATCGTTCACATATTCAGAATGATCAACATGTTAAAGTCTATGTTCTGATGTGGTAGGCCTCCATGCTGAAGTTAACAATGTGAATACTATGAAGTCCATTTTCCTCATGTTAATACCAATATCTGCATCACCATTAGCGTGCAAGAAGCAGAATGATGAAAATGCATAAGGAAGTACCAACAGTGGCCAGATGTGATTTTAAATTCTTAAATCTGCTATGCGGAGTTTCAATGGAAAAAGCTTCATCAGCATACAGCAAATGATGGAAAAAATATGCACCGGAATGACTATACTCTTAAAATTAGGGCACAAAATTAATTTAAACAAATTTAAGAATGTGCATTTGAGGTAGCCTCTTCATTTGCAACCTGCCAAACACAGGTTTCATTCTACAACAGACCCACACAATCTCTGGCAAAGTGCACAAAATAGAATAGCCGAGATCAGATACAGGCTATCATCAGATACAGGCTGTCATTTGACAGGCACATTCCAGTATTTAGTGTCATGTCCGAATGTACATGATCACTAGACAGATGTAACATTAATAGCTACATACATATTGCAACACTAAATTTGATATTGTGCAATTACTCATTTTGGCTAAGAGTAGACTTTTCCTGGAAAGGAAAGTGAAAAATGCTCAGAGAAATGTCAGTGGCTAAAACGTAACTGATCAATTATAACAACTGGAGGGGGGAGTGGACTGAATCTCTCACATTCTTTCAAGTAGAACAATACCTTTAGCGAAACCCATCAGATTGGAGAGAATAGCACCATGGGTTCTGCAGGATAGTGGTATTTTTACAAAGAATCTGAAATTTCTAGAAAACTCAAATTTACTGCAAAGTAATTTGAACGTTTTGTTTTTAATACAAATGAATAGCAGCCACCACTGGCAGCTAACTGTTTAAAGCCAATAGAGTAAGAATGTACTTCATTTTTAGTTAAATATGTAAAACTAGCTTTATTTTTTACAGCTTAAGATCAATCCCTGTACAAACCTTTGGTTCTTTGTACACCAGCCATTACAATATAACGTAGAAAAGTAAATAAAATCAACATTCATTCATGAAAATCCATAGAATTAATCATACAAAATGGTAAACTAATTGCTGGTCTGGTAGACCATGAACAGTCGTAATTAAAAGCCTGTGTCTTGTGCTTGTGGAGAGTTCAGAAAAATACCTTGGGAAACAAGATCTGGACATGGGCTAGGTAAAATGAAATTCCAACCATAATAGACTTCAAATAAAGATGTATTTAAAAAAAAAAAAATAATAATCTTAGATCCACTTTGAAAAAATAATAAACATTTACAATGACAATTATAATTGCATTATTAGTTATATACCAAGGCAAACTCAATATGCAACGTGCTAACAAAAAAGGTGGCAGTTTCAATAAAAATAGCAAATCCGAAGAACTGTTGCTTTGTTTTTAATCAGCGTAGTGTCGCTTTGAACAGCTTTTTTTAAGTTATGGTAATGAAGTGTTTAGGACTGGCTATAGAACTTGATATTGTACAAACTACTTTGTCGTAAATAACTCAAAGCTAAGAGGTAGTTTGACAGGTATTACTTTAATGACAAATATAAAAGATGTATTAATATATCTCACTTTTGAGACTTGATTTTTGATTCAAGAAATGTGGAAAGCAACGACTTGTACTGCAAAGCAATTGATAGAGGAACACAGCTATAATTTAAATCTTACTAAACCTCTTTGCAAACATGCCAGAACATTGTCAACACTTCTGCACAATTGCTTTAAGTTGTGTTTGCAGACAATAGATAACTTTTTTTTAAAAAGTATGGACCATCAATTTAGTTTTGTTGTGGCAATTTATCTGCCCTAGATGCTCAAACTTTCACAAATAACTTAATTTAGAAAAATGAGACTGAAAGGTATCAAATGAAAATAAGATTCGACTTCACCACAAGATATAGTTGATTACGAGGTACGAAGAACAAATCTTTGTGTGAAAAACCTGCAATACAGACAAGTCAAATTTACTGATGAAAAACTAGACGTTAATACAAATTAGAAATACACAGATTTTACACAAAACAGCAGCAAATACTATGTAGTGAATTACAAAAAAAAGAGAAGAAAAAGCAAATGGTTAGAGACCACTCATAATGGCTTGTCAAGGGGGAAAAATAAAAACGCACATAACAGCATCCTTTACACTGTACAATCTACAAACACATTGCAGAACTATTTTACATCATTTTAAGATTCAGACTTCTTTTTAATACAAAAGATGCCCATCTCAGGGTACATATATTTATATATATATATTTAGAGCAATATATATATTTCAGTGGTTTACTGTCGATTTAAATATATTAGTGTTACTACATGCAACTGGTTCCTGTACTTTAACCGTCTTACCTTTATTACCCTTCATACACCAAACGATCTAGCAAAATAGTTTGCGTCTGGCAGTAAATATCAGTAACGGTTAACTTTGTGTCGGTTGCCTTAAATGAAAGCAGTTAAACACTGGCCTGAAAGGAAAAAAAAGGACTGCCATTTCAGCACATGGATATTGTCACGTTGATGCCCAAGTTGCCATTTTCTGCAAAAAGTTGTGCAATGCTAGTATCAAAAACTAGACAGTCACTATTCATAATGGCTGTTGCAATTCCTTCATGAATTGATCGAGGAGTTGCTTCCCAAGTCAATCGTCGCCTATGACCATTAAGTTCCAACCGATAAGCAAAATTTTCAGCCTGTTTTCGTGTTCCTATAAGCTGGACGATGGCAAAAAATTGCTGATGTCCGTCATATTTCTCCTGTTTCTCCAAGACCAACATGAAATGAAAGCCGAAACAAGACTGCATCATAACCCAGTCAACTGCGCCAGGAAGATTAATGTCTGTAGCAAGAAAAACAATATCTTCTCCTTGTAAAGTTGTTATAGACTTATGCTGATGCATAAGATGTGGCATTACAGCATCCAAAGAACCTTGCCACTTGCAGGAAGCACCAGGGCAAGGACAGGAGTAGGGCCTGAACTCGCAGAGCTCTTCATGATCAGCTTTCTCTGTATGGGGCAAGGTCACCTCACATCCAGAAGAGGCATATTTACAAGGAAACAATACAGAATTGGCAACTTTTTCCATAGCCAAATTACGAATTGATCCCAAAGGGCCACGGCAAGTTGGACAACAAGTAAGTTTCGGTCGACAGTTGCTACAAACCAAATGGCCACTTTGACACTGAAGAATTGGAGGCAAGACATAGTCGAAACACACAGGACACTCGAAGAGACTGGCCAAGTCATTGTTGGATGCAGTCGTGCCAGTAAGAGCTGGAACCCTTTGAGATGGTGTACACTTTGAAGTACCTGTGGGAAGTGCAGTAGCAGTCTGACGGCTCATTTCTGTCAAAGAAATAAAAAAAAAACAGAATATGCATTTAATTCATACGAAGTAAAGCAGCAAAAAACATAAGTTAAAGGCACAACAGATTCTCATGGCTTCTGAGAATTGTTAAGAGAATGGAAAAAAAATTCAAACAAAAGATGTACAAAACATCATGTGCCTTCACTTGAACATTTTAAAGAGTTACATATTTTTAGTTAAGTAACAGTGATACTTGAGAATATAGTTGCATGCGTCATGCCCTTTGACTAACTAAAGATGATATAGTTGCATGCGTCATGCCCTTTATTGACTAACTAAAGATGACTAAGTTTTAAAAAGCCTGCTGAAGTTTAGTCAACACTGGGCAAGGATTTCATGGTTTAAACAATCCTTTTGATCAGTTTTTGAGCACTTTTAGGAGGGAGTCCTCTACAGAACACCCAATAGCTCAAATGGCGCAAAACAAGTCCTCACAAAAAAAAGTTATAAATGGATGAAGTATCAATGGAGAGAAATCAAAGTATTCAAATTCTGGCATTCACACAGTGAAAAGTTGTATTCAATGAGTATGCGTAACAGCTACACGCACAATAATCTACTAAACTGGTGTGAAGCTCACTTGACAATCCAGAAACAAGACTGGAGCCACGTCATGGATACACACCCGGACAACTGTATTTAAAAAGGAGTAGTTTCTGTCCTGTAACTCCAGTTCTGTAGTAGGGGTATCTCTGTTATAGTCATAATGTAGTGAATAGTCCCGCCCATGTGCGTGGACCCCGGCAATCAAAAATAATCTCTTAAGTTGTCAGAAAATTGCAGAACTGCAAAGACACTTAAGAGAAAATTTAAAGACTCTTAATGCAGCCTATATCCACAGGCTACACTGTCCAGTACTTCAACTAGAAAATTCCACCAAAAATCCACAAACAGCAAAGCCTGTCCAGATTTCCCTTGCTTTAACAGCAAACACCCTCAGATATGATAGAGAGGAAGGCATGGACAGACAAGCCCCATAGGCTGCCATTATGTGGCTTAAATAGGATACTGTGCCTTTAAGAGAACTTTCCAGAACTTCTCCCAGTATCCCAGAATGCATAGCAGGTCCCTCTCACTTTCAGTTCTTTTTGAAGGCGTAACACGCCAGACCTGTCGCATTCCTTAAAGGAACATCTCTCTCCACCGGGGAGGCGGGAGGGCGCTTATGACTATAACAGAGATACCCCTACTACAGAACTGGAGTTACAGGACAGAAACTACTCCTTCTGTAGTAGGGGATCTCTGTGTATAGTCATAATCTAGTGAATTGAGTGGCAAGCCCATCCCCACACCAAAGCGGCGGTGGAGAAAAAGAGAATTAACGCCACTATTGTGCGAACAAATTCCGCAGCGAAGCCTGCCCAACCTGAGCGTCTGCCCTGGCATCAGTGTCCAGGCAGTAATGCTTGGCAAAGGTATGAACCGACTTCCAAGTGGCCGCCTTGCAGATTTCTGCAATCGGAACATTACGGAGCAAAGCTGTCATGGCAGCTTTTCCCCTGGTGGAATGAGCCTTATTAGCTTTTTGGTAACATAACTGTATGCAGGACACAATCCACCTAGAGATAGACTGCTTAGAGGTCGCAAGACCCGTCCTGACAGATCCATAATTGATAAACAATTGGTCAGACCTACGAATATCTTTGGTCTTATCCAGATAAAATTTCAAGACCCTCCTAACATCCAGGGAATGTAACGACCTTTCCGCTGGAGATGAAGGATTCTGAAAAAACGTAGGCAAAGTTATGGTCTGGTTGGCATGAAAATCAGAAATAACCTTGGGAAGAAATTTAGGGTGAGTACGCATAACAACCTTAGCAGCATGAAATACAGTATAAGGTTCTTGGCAACACAACGCCTGAATTTCACTCACCCTGCGGGCCGATGTAATGGCCACGAGGAACGCCGCCTTCCAGGACAGGTGCTGTAACGAAGCCTTATGAATAGGTTCAAAAGGCTCCTTCATCAACCTGGACAGCACCACATTCAATTCCCACGAAGGCGAAGGAAGCCTGACACGAGGGAACACTTTCTTCAAGCCTTCCAAGAAATCTTTGATCACAGGGATCTGGAAGAAGGAAGTCTGCGAAGGGCATTTCCTGTAGGCAGTCAAAGCAGCAAGATGAACCTTAACAGAATGGACATTAAGGCCAGACTGCGCCAACTGTAGAAGATAAGGAAGGATGACATCCTCCTTACAAGTCGTCGGATCATAGTTCTTAGACTTGCACCAGATACAAAATCTCTTCCACTTGTAAGCATAGGAAGTCCTAGTGGAAGGTCTCTTAGACTCCTTCAATATGTCCATACAATCTGCAGGAAGATTCAGATGACCATATTGCATTAACTCAGGAGCCATGCCGCCAAACTCAAAGACGAGAGGTTGGGGGTGCAACATCAGCCCCCCGAACTTCGTGAGAAGGTCCGGCCTGCACGGCAGCCGAATGGGAGGAAGGAGAGACCGGTGAAGCAGGTCCGTGAACCACCACTGTCTGGGCCATTCCGGGGCATTCAGTATCATCCGCGCCCTGGACCGGGACAGCTTGATGAGAACCGTCGGAATCAGGGGAATGGGTGGAAAAGCGTACAGAAAGCTGTTCGACCAGTCGATCCATAACGCGTTCCCCAGCGTCTCCGGCTGGTAGTACCTGGAGGCGAAGCCTCGGCATTTGCTGTTTTCGGCGGTGGCGAACAGATCTACCTCTGGAGTCCCCCACCTTGCAAAGACTTCTCCTAGTACTTCGTCGTTTATGACCCATTCGTGGTTTTCCTGAATTAGTCTGCTCAGTGCGTCTGCCTGAACATT
The DNA here is from genome assembly GCF_964261635.1 of Lissotriton helveticus. NCBI lineage: Eukaryota > Metazoa > Chordata > Amphibia > Caudata > Salamandridae > Lissotriton > Lissotriton helveticus. Next base: position 288,677,060 of record NC_136073.1, read on the forward strand.
CTGCACACCTGGCAGATGGGTAGCCGTTATCGTCAGTCCTCGAGCCAGAAGCCAGCGCCAGATCGCCTGCGCCTCCTGCGATAGGGTGCGTGACCTCGATCCTCCCTGCTTGTTGAGGTAATACATCGTGGTCGTATTGTCCGTCTGCACAAGTAGAGTCGGTCTGGAAGGACGGATGAAAGGCCTTCAGCGCCAAGTGAACAGCTCTGAGTTCCAGGAAATTGATGTGGTACGTGGACTCCATCGGGGACCACGTCCCTTGAATCTGTAGGTCTTCGGAATGCGCTCCCCAGCCCTGGAGAGAAGCATCCGTCACGATAACCTGAGTGGGAATGTCCTTGTGGAAGGGAACCCCTCTGAGGAGATTCTCCGCTGAACACCACCACTTCAGAGACCGAAGAGCATGCAGAGATAGACGTATCTTGTCCCAAGATCCTCTCCTCTGATCCTCCAAGCACTCTTGCAACGGTCTCATGTGCAGCCGTGCATGTGGCGTCCGGAAGATACAGGAGGCCATCGATCCCAGTAGAGAAGACACCGTCCTCACTGTCGTGGATGGAGCGGTCATGAGAGCCCGAGCCTTCCGAAGCAGTGATAATCGTCGCTCCTCCGAAGGACACGCTTGCTGACAGCGTATCGATGGAGGCTCCCAAGTACTGAATGGACTGGAGTCGGAACCGACTTGGACATGTTGATGTGCAACCCCAGCTTGTTCAAAAGAACGCACGTCTTCTGGAAGTGTGCTTGCGCTACCGTGAAGGAGGAGGCCTTGATCAACCAGTCGTCCGGGTACGGGTAGACAAACACCTTGTTCTTCCTTAGGTGTGCTGCTACCACCGCCATGCACTTTGAGAATGTTCTCGGCGCAGACTTCAGTCCGAATGGCAGCACTGTGTATTGATGGTGATTGGCGCCGACTTGGAACCGCAGGAACTTCCTGTGTTTGTGTGCAATGGGCACATGGAAGTAAGCATCCTGGAGGTCGATGGCACACAGCCAGTCCCCCCGTTGCAACTGAGGATAAATCTGATGCAACGACCGCATGCGAAACTTTTCCCTGCGAATCCACTTGTTTGCTTGTCGCAAATCCAGAATGGGCCTGAACTCGTTCTTGTCCTTTTTTCGAACCAGAAAAAACCGGGAGTACAGGCCTCTTCCTCTTTGAGACAGAGGTACGACTTCGCTCGCCCTTTTCCTTAACAGGATATCGGCCTCCGCCTGGAGCTCTCGCAGCTGATACTGCGAGCCGACCGGAGGGATCGATGGAGGAGGGCTGGTGACCGAAGACTGTATCCATTGCAAACCATATTCAGCACCCACTTGTCCTGAGTAATTTTTCTCCACTCTGCCAGAAAAGATTGAATGCTTCCCCCCACCGGAGCGGGTAACAGTTGTCGGGGAAGTAAGTGCTCAGGGCCTAGACCCGGCCTGGCCCTTAGTCGCTGGTGCCGACTGATGGCCGCCTCTGCCCCTCTGGCGTTTCTGGAATGGTCTTCTGAACTGCTGCTGTTGTCCAGAAGACTGGCCACGCCCCCTGCCTTGACCACCGAACCGGCGCTGGAACGGACGGTACGTCTTCTTGGTCTCCTTGGGCTTCTCCAAACCCACCGCTGTGAGCGTTTCAGCTTCCGCCTTCATGCGGGCCATTTCGTCATCAGCGTGCTTCCCGAACAGGGTTTCGCCAGAGAATGGCAGATTGGGAACCCTCTGCTGAGCGTCCGTTTTCAGAGACGTAAGGCGGAGCCATGCATGTCGTCGCTGGTTTATTCCGTGGCAGAACCATGCGCCGCCAGAAGAGAAGAGTCGGCTGCAGCACTGATGACTTGATTCGCCACCAACATTCCTTCGTTAAGCACCTCCTGGAAGTCTTCACGCTTGTCTCGCGGAAGGAGCTCCGCAAATTGTTGAAGGGATTCCCAGAGGGCTCTGTCATACCGACCCAGCAAGGCAGTGGCACTAGCCGCTTTCATTGAGGTCGCCGAGGTCCCACAAACTCTTCTCCCAGATGAATCCAACCACCTAGATTCCTTATCTGGCGGAACTGTGGAGGAAGGCGTGGTGGCATGCTGTTTGCGCGCCGCCGTCACAATCACCGAGTCTGGAGGGGGCTCCAGCCTGAGAAAGGCCGGGTCCGAGTCCGGAGCCCGGTACTTCTTCTGCAGTCTGGAAGGCGCCGCCTTTGTCACTGCTGGAGTGAGGAAAAGATCCAGGGCTGGTTCTTCCAGGCCCGGCACCAGTGGTAGTAACGGCCGAGACAAATGCTTCTGATGGAGCGTCTCGAAGATGACCGAGGTCTTTGGAGTGGGCACCGTCAAAGTAATGCCCAATTTCGTCGCACCCCGTAACAGCACGTCCTGGAAGGACACCAGATCGTCGACCGGTGAAACCCTCGTGTCCGGCGAATCTGACAAGGTCGGGGAGTAGTCCCTGGTCCCAGACGACCGGGTCCGTGAACGAGACCTGTGTCTCCTGTGGCGCCGTCTAGATTGTGTGGAAGACCTGTGACGCGAACGTTCCCTTCTCCTGGAGCGGGAGCGTGACCTCCCAGCACGTGGGCGCTCCACCGGTTTCCGTGGAGGCGTCTTCCGTGGCCTGTCCTGGGGCTTTGGGGTAGGCGGGCCCTTAGGAGGTGTCGGAAGCAGAGGCAGCGACACCGACCTCGGCGGCCTATGAGGAGGGACCGGCGGTGGAGGCTGCCCCGCAGGAGATGGGGGAGGCAGGGAGGGGAGAGATGGCTTAGCCGGAGGAGCCTCCTTCGGTAGAGGAGGAGGGGTCACAGGCCTTGGCGGCGTATATACCACCGAGTACACCGTGCCCGATGACTTCTTCGAGGGAGGGGCCTGTGATCCAGATCCTCCAGAGCGTGAGCGACGCCTCCGACGTCCTCCACCAGATCCAGCGTGACTTTTGGCGCCAGAATCCCTCCTGCGCCTCTTAGAGGAGGTTGAGATCCTTGGTGACGCTGATCTCTTCCTGCTCGACGTCGAGCGCCGTTTTTCAGGCGTGGAACGGCGATCCCTCGACTCTGGCATCGAACGCCGTCTCCTCGACGTCTAGTGATTCTTCCTCGACGACGAACGTCGCCCCTTCGACGACGAGCGGTCAGACCTCGACGGCGAGCGTCGACTCTTTCTCCTCGACGACCGCTTCCTCGCGGTCCTCGACACCGAGGACCCACTCGACGTCGAACTGGTCGACGGCGAGCGGCGGTGTCGCTTCGACGGCGAGCGGCGGTGTCGCTTCGACGGCGAGCGCCGGTGTCTTAGTCGACGGCGATGCCTCGACTTCGACGCCGTCGGCGGTGACTTAGACGGCAGCCTAGCTAGGCCTCTCGGCGTCGATCTTCCACGCTGTCTCGACCCGGAGCCCCGGGGAGAAGGGGAACACACTGTCATCCCTCTCGACGTCGTCGATGCTATCGACGTCGACGGAGACCGGGACCTTTTGCTGGTCTTCCTGCCTCTGGGGAGCCCCCCAGAGGCCTCAGCCTGCCCAGACCCACCTGCAGCCTGCAGTCGCCTCCCTTCCAGGCCTTGGAGCCTAATCTTCTGCCTTTCCCTCAGGGTCCTCGTAGAAAAGGTCTGGCAGATGTCACAATCTTCAGGGACATGATCATCTGGGAGGCAAAGAATGTAGACGTCGTGTGAGTCAGTCTTGGCCTTCTTCCTTCCACATGCTGGGCACTTGTCGAATAAAGCAGGCATTTTAGTTCCCTAAAAGCCTGAACAAACACACAGAAGTGAAAAGGAAACACCAAGAATCAAATGAGAACACTTTTAAATCCAAAAAGTGTAAAAAAGTCCAATAAAAAGGAGAGCTCGATGCACAGGGTCCTGTAAGCAGGAGCCGGAAAAAAGAACTGAAAGTGAGAGGGACCTGCTATGCATTCTGGGATACTGGGAGAAGTTCTGGAAAGTTCTCTTAAAGGCACAGTATCCTATTTAAGCCACATAATGGCAGCCTATGGGGCTTGTCTGTCCATGCCTTCCTCTCGATCATTTCTGAGGGTGTTTGCTGTTAAAGCAAGGGAAATCTGGACAGGCTTTGCTGTTTGTGGATTTTTGGTGGAATTTTCTAGTTGAAGTACTGGACAGTGTAGCCTGTGGATATAGGCTGCATCATTTGTCTTTAAATTTTCTCTTAAGTGCCTTTGCAGTTCTGCAATTTTCTGACAACTTAAGAGATTATTTTTGATTGCCGGGGTCCACGCACATGGGCGGGACTATTCACTAGATTATGACTATACACAGAGATCCCCTACTACAGAAATATATATATATTAAAAGTTAAAAAAAAAAAAAAGAAAGAAATTTTTTTAAAAGAACTTACCTGGTCTCAAAAATTACACATTTAAACAGTATATTAAATATAGTTATAAAGTTGGCAACCGTATGTTGCAGTTAGTTAATTCCCATATTCACAGGCGATGAAGACTTGGGTGGGTCAAATTTCCCCTTTCCTCCCTCAACAAGGGAAATAATAGTATATTACACTACGTGTTTTATGTGCATTAAATATTACACTACGTGTTTTATGTGCATTAAATGTGTAAATAAAACAATAACTAGATTGTGTGTATGGATCAGTTGTCATCTGTAAAGTGATCTAAGAATAGAATAAAGACATTAATACAACTTAGCTGATGTGAGAAGACTGGGGGTAACATGGAGAGGGACCTTTGCACTGTAATAAGAGTGTGACTATTAGTACACTTTCAAATAACGGTTTATATACATATGTATGTAGTATGCTATTACCATAGTTGCGTGGGAAGAGAAAGCCTAGAGTGAGTCATGATTGCCCACAAGACTCAATGGTTAAAATAAACCAGGAAAAAAAAAACATAACTACACATCTGCATGTATTAGTTATGGCATGCTGATTTATACTTGTGCAGCAGTTATGAACAGTAGAATGCTACCAGATCCAGAACTAAAGGAGTTAAATCTGTGCAATGTGACAATCGTAAGTATGCTGTGTGGTTGGACCCAGCTTTCTTCTGTCAAATTATTCTAGAATGAAACCTGTGCGACAAGCCTTTATTCCCCTCAAATAATAGTGTGGTAATAAGTAACTTGACCTACACACCGTCGTAATAAATTAGCAAAAGTGTGTTTATCAATAAACAAAACCCAATAACATGCTTTATTTGGCCACATAAGCAGGCGTCACTGTAATTATGACAGAGCTGCACTGCATCATTGAAAAGTGGTTTTGCTTTTTTTAATAGCTCTGGTGGCTGCAGTGGAGGAAGGAAGAGCGAGGGTGGATAAAGGAAGCAGAGCAGCACTAATTTTAGTGGGTCTCTCTGCCGCCTTTGATACGGTCCACCATGCACTATTTATTAAGCGTCTGCATGCCTCAGGAACTCTGCAATAACTCTGAGGTCATTTCTGGCAGACAGAATACAGTAGGTGGAGATGGCAGACACAAAGTCCAGCCCCTTCTCACTCCCCTGTGGGGTGCCGCTGGGCTCGGCACTTAGTCCCAATCTTTTTAACATGTACGTTACACATTTCCCCTCCCCCACCCCGGTAAAGCTCATCCACAATTTTGGTCTGACCGTACTGTCCTACGCGGACGATACACAGATAGTGGGATCCATGTCATCACAGGCTGAGAAAGATGCAAGAAATGTTTGCAGCTGTATGGCGGCAGTCGCAAGTTGGATGCGGAGCTATTGCCTCAAGCTAAACTCTGACAAAACTGAGGTATTTTTGGGTATGAGACCTCCTTTTGGAATGCATCCTGGTGGCCGTCCGAGCTGGGCAACCTTCGGAAGCCAGTGCAGAAGGCAAGAAACCTATGAGTCATTTTTGACACAAAATTGTGTTTCTCTGCTCAAATTAATGCAATAACCTTAAGGGGCATTTTCATGTTGCGGGTTCTCCAAAAAGTCCACTTGACTTACAAAAGACTGCAATGATGGCCCTAATCGCATCCAAAATGGATTACTGTATTGCTCTTTATCTAGGCTCCTCCAAAGATCCGATAAAACAAGAACACTTCTGAAAATTCCCAAGTTCAAACAAGGTTCTCATCTATTGCATGGTCTTCAATGGTTGCCAGAGGAGAAGAGGATCTCTTTTAAAGTGTTGTGCCTAATGCATAAAGCTCTTCAAGCCAGTCTTACTTCCAAGAATGGCTCTCATGGCACACATCAAGCAGAAATCTTAGATCTAGCTCTGCGTCTATAGTCATGGTCCCTAGAATTAAGAGAGTAAACTGGGCAGCAGAACCCTGGACTATCGGGGGAAAGTTATGAAACTCCCTTGCCCTCCGCTCACAACTGACACTGCAGCTATCCAGAAAGCAGTTAAAGACCTGGCAGTTTCCACTTTAATTAGCAGAGTCACCCAATTTTCCCCCAGCCCGCTGCCCCTCTTTTCGTTTTTTGATCTGCTCAGCGCTAAGACACTCTAGGGAAATGCGCGCTCTATACAATTATTTCATTCATTCAATATTCCTATAATTGTGGACACTGTGGGTAGATTGCCAGAAATCTGAGAAATAGTTGCAGTTAGCTAAGGTCCAAAGTGCCAGGGGTGGGGGCATGAAGGGGTGTTGAAAAGCCAAAGTTTTCCCATTGTAGTTTCCACAGGAAGTTTTGATTGTGTCTACAGCAACAATCACTGAAGAGATATGCATCAAACTTAGTATGAAAGTGAAACTGTACTCCAAAAGCTTTTTCTAGGCTTATTTTTGAAAATCCATTTAGTATGTTGAGATGAGCAGTTTAAAGAATTGCTAAGCAGGCTTAAATGGGTAAATACTTGTATACCTGTGCATTTATTCTATTCAAAGTCAAAGTCAAAGTCAAAGTCAAAAAGCTTTATTTCGATAAAAATTCATTATCATAAAAGCAAAACAATAATGATAATTTTTACAATTTACATTATTACATTTTAAAAGAAGAAAAATTCTATATTCCTGGCCCGATTTAGAGAAAAGAGTTTACTCAATAACACATAGCCAGTTGATAACAAGAGTTTAAGACATTAGCAGAATAAATATTCTTTAAAAAAAGAATTAAACAGAGTGTTTTAGCTTTCTGGCTCGAATAGCCCAAGCCCAGAATAAAAATTTGGCTAGGGCACACACATAGGGTACATAGCTGTCCGAAACAAGTATCCTAATTGCCACATCATGACTCCTAGTTCCCAGCTGACGGCATAGGTTCTTCAACCACACCCTTCTTGGATTAGCGTATTCCTTACAAACAAATAAGAAATGGGCTAGTGTCTCTGGATAAGCTAGGCATGATGGACATAAATCGGTTTGGCCTATACAAGATTTCCATGTTTTGGTAAAAGTATTCAGTGGCAAAGTACCTGTTCTAAATCTAAAATACAAAGACCGGGCAAAAGGTTTCCCGATTATATCCAAATAGGGTTCTCGCCTGGGACAGTCTTTAAACATCAAAAAGTCCTCTGTAAGCCTACCAAGGGACGTGCTAGAGTGTCTTTGGGAGCAAATCCAATCCCGATAGAGCTTTTTGAGTGTTTGTTTTGGGGGTGAGGTTCTGCTTAGCCAAGAATCAAGTAGGCCCAATTTGGACAATAGATTTTTCATGTCTTTTAACCATTTGATTCTGGCCCAGCTAGGTGATGCCATTATTTCTTCGAGACCTCTGGCGTAGCCACTAAGTTCTTCTACCCGCCAAATACGGGCCCATAATAGGAGAGGGCGGAATTTCGCAATTTCGCCGATCTGGGTGCAGCCAAGGTCCATGAATAAAGGTAAAAGTGGGGTACTTTGAGGGAGGGACATTATTTGTCTGCAGAAATTATTCTCAGATCTTTGCAGAGCTTCAGTAGATGCAAAGCCCCAAAGTTCCGCCCCATAAAGGGCAGAGCTGACACCTTTGGCAGCGTAGATCTCAAGGACTGTTCCTATTGGTTTGAATGTACTGGAACGTTGCTCCCTTAAGAGGGCACCTGTAACCCTTTTGTGGCTCAGCAGCATCTTATCTAGATGGGGCGTCCAATCCATTTTGTCTGAAAGGCGTATCCCTAGGTAATCAAATACCTTTACCCTTTCCAGGGGCTCAGAGTTTAAAATAGGGGGACGCACCTGTTGTTTGGGGGGATTGAGGACCAGGTACTTTGTTTTATTAGTATTAATTACCAGGCCCCGATCAGTGCAAAAGAATTGGAAATTGTCCAAGAGTTTCTGTAGTCCCATAGGAGTTTTGGAGATTAAGAGCGTATCATCCGCGAAGAGGAGGGTCGGTATGCGTTCACCAGCCAGGGATGGTTCGTCAGATGGAAATTTAAGTAGGTGCTCAACCACCCCATTAATGTACAAAGAAAAAAGGGTGGGAGCCAGAACACATCCCTGGCGGACCCCTCTCTCGACCGGGATGCAGCCCGTTTTCTCCCCTCCAGAACCCCACCTAATTTGGGCAAAGCTGTCCTGATGGAGCCTGACCAGTAAGGATAATAAATACTGTGGCAGCCCCATGCTAGCCAGAACCTTCCATAATGAGTCCCTAGGGACAAGGTCAAAGGCAGTCTTTAAATCGATGAATGCGAGATAAAGACTGCCCTTGCCTATCACTACCACCTTCCAATATATCATCATAAGCCTAAATGCTTGCTCTATCGTTCCAGTACCTACTCTGAAACCAGCCTGGAAATCGGTGAGAATTTTGTTTTCTTCCACCCAGTTAAGTATCCTGAGTAAAAGAACTTTACCGACAACTTTTTGGCTGACATCTAGCAATTATTCTATTCACCGATTTTATAAAGTGCATGGCTACCCGAACATTGGGCTTCCCAGCACTATTGGAGTGGTTGTAGTGAGTGAATAAAAAAAATTTGGGGGGCAGATATAGGTTTAATATCGAGAATCATGATTCGAGACTCCTGTTATATTTTGAATATGACAAATGTGATTGGATGGATAAGAGCTTTGAAAACCAACCAAACGTTTGGAAATCTAATCAATTCCTATTCACGATTTTTGCACTATGTAAAAATTGCTTCCAAAGCCATGTGGGCGAACCTCAAAGGTGCCCAACTCCCTTGGGACTGTGGATGGGTGCCAGGACGCATGGAAAATAACAGACCCACCACAAGAAAGGATTTAAAAAAAAAAAAAAAAAAAAAAAAACGAACACTTTATCTGGCACGTGATTTAAAAAAAACAAGATTTGATCGTGATCGCTGAAAATCTGAGGATCAAATTATGTGATCAAACACAAAGAAGGGAGTGAAGCGATATCAGGCATGGACTCAATCTCCTCTATAAGTTACGAAAAAACAGAGTCCACTCAGAATTTACAAAACAAAGTACTAACCTTCCAAAAACTGACTAAACCCAAGTGAACCGTTTGGTTACTAGCATGGGATAGCAATAACGTTTTTTAAAATAACCCTCATCCACCAAAAGGTCCCTTGGTGGCATGCTTCATCATCGCGTTCTTCCGGCCCACTGCGGGGTGGGGTATGCTACGACCGGCAAATACGTGGGAGAAGTTTGGAGTTAAGTAAACTATGTGTATTGGTGTGAGTGGAAGGGTCAGGAATGAGCGAGTTTTAAAAAATACCTGACTTTATGGAAAAGCTAAACTTTAATGCTCCCTGTAGCTGGTATTGATAAAAAACTGGGGAAAAAAGAAGTGAAAAAAGCTTTAATGAGCAGCTCCCTCGCTGGTCGACATGTTTCGAAGCCTATCCCTCAGCTTCTTAAGACCAAATACAATGCTCCCGGTTACCACGGACTAATGCCTAGTGCTGTTAGCCTATTAGGTGTTTCAGATTAATATACTTCCGTGCAAGACATTAGTTCGATACCTACTTGGTAATATTCTTTAATAGAACGAATGTACAATTTCTTAATTTTGACAGCTGCGTGAGAGCCTTGCTGCCGGGTGCTGTCTTTTACTAGAAGATAAACCTCTCCAAGATGACCGCCCTCCAATGGACCCATTTCCTGGTTGGAATATATTTCAGGAAGTGTGTTCGTTGGTGTGTCGGAACACTATTGTGCCTTCCTATTACATTTCATTAAAAAAATGTAGCAGCGGTATTTCTACATAAAATAAAAACTATTATTGTGATTAACCTGTAATTTATGTTCAAAGAAGATATAAATCACAATTTTTCCTCACACAATTAGGGTGAAGATATGTAATACCAAGGAGCACCTAGACTACTAATTATAGTTGCTTCTACCCTTCCAGATTGTCAAAATTAATAAATAGTATATTTGTTGTATTAAGAATATTACTGAGTAGGTATCGAATGAATGTCTTGCACAGAAGTATATTAATCCGAAACACCCAATAGGCTAACACTAGGCATTAATCAGAGTGGTAACAGGGATCATTGTATTTGGCCCTGAAGAAGCTTAGAGGTAGGCTTCGAAACATGTAGATCAACGAGGGAGCTACTCAGTAAACCTTTTTTCCCCCAGTTTTATCAATACCAGCTATAGGGAGCATTAAAGTTGACTTTTTCCCATAAAGCCAGGTATTTTTTTTTTTAACTCACTCATTCCTGACCCTTCCACTCACACCAATTCACATAGTTTACTTCAATCCAAAGTGCTCCCATGTATTCGTTGGTCATAGCACGCCCCGTCCCGCAGCGGGGTGGGAAGAACCAGATGATAAAGCATGCCACCAACTGACCTTTTCGTGGGTGAGGGTTATTTTAAAAAAAACTATTGCTTTCCCATGCTAGTAACCAAACTGTTCACTTTGGTTTAGTCAGTTTTTGGAAGGTTAGCATTTTATTTTGTATATTCTGAGTGCACTCTGTTTTTTCACGATCAAATCATTTGAGATAGAAACATGTTGGCAATATCTGCAAATTTGGTGGCAAATGCAGTGAATCCATAATTTGGAAACCAACTCTGAAGCCATAGAATATCCGAAATCCACCGAACCTCACAATTGCCAGTTTTAGTACCAATTTATCAAAGAAACAAAAAAGGCCTAACAATTCTCATTACAAATCGGTGCCCACTGGTAGCCTGAAAAAGCCATTCTCTTTAAAGTGCGACTAACCGCCCAAAACAAGCATTGGCAAATCTAATCGGTTTTGCCTATACGAGATCCATTTGCTTTGTTAATTAAAAAAAAAAAAAAAAAACATGATGCACACTAGGGCATGGCCTGTCATTGTACATACCTGTCATATGGTATGGTTTGGCTGGTTTCGTACGGTATGTCTAGGTATTGTATGGTTTGGCTTATTGTACAACATGGCATGCTATGCTTTGGCTTGTTACTGTACAAGATGGTATGTTCTGTTATTGTATAGTGTGTTGTCATTGTATAGTATAATATGGTCTTATTGTACGATATGGTACAGTATTATAAGATGGTGTGGTATTTTCTGGTATAACCTGTCATAGTATAGTATAGTATGGCATGCTATGGTCTGGCCTGTTGTACATTGCAAAGTGTGTTAAGAGCCCTCACTATATTATACGGTATGACCTGCCATTGTATAGTATGGTTTGGACTTTTATTGTATATGGTATAACCTGTCACAGCAAGGTATGGTGTATTGTTATTTAACATGGTATGGTATAGGACTGCCTGCCACAGTATAGTATGATGTGGCCTGTCACTGTATAGGAAGTATAAGTTCTGCGAGGGGGTTTGTAGTATTCAGAAAAATAGGCGCACTACAGGTTGCGGTGAAGGAGTAGATATCAAAAAAGGTTCAAAGGTGCCGCTTGGTCAGAGGAAACCCTAAACCTCTGAAAAGAGTTGGAATAGAACCTCCTCTTGTTTAAATGAACAAAGTCCAGGGCACACTTAGGAGTACATTATACTGTGAGAGTAATCACATACGTAATGAAATGATAAAATCGTACACCAATTATTCTTTTCAAATATTATAGTTTTATGAGTCACGTATCCGGATAACTACGTCATAACTCTGAGAGACCGGCCTACAGCCCGTTTCACACAAGACGGCATTACCCGCCGATTCTTGGGGATTTTAACCTTACACCTCGGCTCCTGGCTTGACACTACGGCCGCAGTGGGCCCTTTGTTGGTTTTGAACACTACCCGACTAGGAGCGGGTTGGAATTATCACCGGTCCCCCGATACCGCCCCATTCCACGTTCTTCAGCCCTGAAGAGTCACGGGTATTTCCCGTATTTACGAAACACGTGTCGGCTGGTGCATGTTATTAGGATCTCCTGGACAGGAGTTCCTTTCTGACTCCTAAAACCATCATATTTGAAAAGAATCATTGGTGTGCGATGTTATCATTTCATTACGTATGTGATTACTCTCACAGTATAATGTACTCCTAAGTGTGCTCTGGACTTTGTTCACTGTATAGGAAGTACGATTTGGCATTATACAGTAAGGTATGGCATAAATTACCTTCATTGGCTAAAGTGTTTGCATGTTTACTCTGCTGTACCTCTTCTCCCTGCTATTAGATGAGCTATTCTTATAAAAAGATAAAATGGCATGAAAAGAAAGAAAATTTTAAACATTAAGTAAGTCCGTTGCTGCAGTACCGCCCTTGAGCTTTTAAACACCTAATATGTCCATGGCTATAGTGTCAAAGTGCTTCACTTTGAGAGCAAGCAGAGGAAAGACACTAAACAAGGAGACTAATCCGTTCTTGGCGCATGAATCGAGAAAATGAAACTGGTACTCGCCGACCCATGAGACAAGAAAATGAGTGACAAAGTGAAGACAACCAATGGCAAGTCCCTCTTAATTTAACAAAAGATCTCACAGCACATGCACATCCTCGGGCAAGAACTAAAAAATACTGTTGCACCTGCATGCATCTGTACTAAATGTAGTTAGGTAACCACAACTCAAAACACCAGCAGTGTCAGTGCACAGCGGCAGTTGTCTGCTCCCATCAATCAAGCAAACAGTGTCTAAAGGAAGGTGAAATGTTTGTCCAGACAGCATTAATATGTACAAATTACGAAATAATACATACTATTAAAGAAATGTGCTGTACTATGCAGCATAATTCAAGTGACCCTGATATAAGTGTTCAGAAGAAAAAAGAAAGGTTATAGTGATGTTATAGTTGAGTGAAAACATCGGCTTAAACAAGAGATTTTAAGCTTATAATGAAATATATATATATATTTGTTATAAAGCTCTCAGAGAAGGGCAGGGAAGGCTGGGGTAATGGAAGTTGCCATTTACAAGCAAGAGATCAAACAGCTCATACAGGTTGGATGCTAGGAGATATTCACCCCAGAAGCATACAGGGCTGCAGTACATTACCAGGATGCCATTCAGGCTGCCTTATGGAATGGTGGGATGGTGGGGCAGGGGTTCTGGGTCTTGGTAGATTGTGAGGAGTACAGCTTTATAAGAAAGGATCATCCAAGGGGGCCGGCGTATTGTGTGTTACCTAAAGTGCACAAAAGGTGCCACTAATCCTCCGAGGAGACCAATTGCATGCTCGAAACAAGGCTTCCTAGAAAATAAGGCAAGTTAAATGGACTTCTTCGCTTCCCCCTTTAATGCTTTGCCAGCATACTGCAGGGATAGTGGAGATTTCACTAAAATACATAATGTCGAGTGGGATAATCATGAGTGTCACGTAACGTACACCTGATGCATTGGGTAGTACAAGCATGTGCGCACTCCCTCAAAATTAGGTTTCAGTTTACTTGAACATTAAGCATTTCTCAGTATGATACAATACTGTTTGAAAGTAAACCTTTTTCTCCATTTTCTCAATTTTTCGAAAGAAGGTCGGGCACGCAATAGGCACATGCTTCACCCCCAGTTTCGCAATTCTTAAAATTGGCTGGTGGGAGGAGCAGGTGGTCTGGGTGGAGGATAACCAAAAATACATGCAGAATGTTTTGATATGGACTCCCTATAGCCACGATTTATATTTGCTTTGGAAAGGCCCCCCATGAGGAAGTGCATGCGTTTCTGAATAACAATTATAACCTATGGTTTACCACCACTTGAAGTACCAAAGAACCAGAAATGTTAGGCTGTGGGTGGAAAGTGGGAGAGTACATACCAAAATACTTTGCAAGGTAAATGCGTGTTCCACTACAGCAATCAATATCCCCAAAACTTGTTTAACAGTATCTCCCAGGGGTAAATGATACGACTTAAGTGTATGTAGCACAAACACAGAGGTCAGAAAACAATTGCTAGAACAGGGTATATACGGCCATGGTATTATGTTTGGCTGAAAAAAAGTTTAACTGCAGTTACAAGGAACCAACTATTATATTGGTTCCTTCTAACATGGACAGGAAGACATGAGGAAGAGGAAAGGGATAGAGAAAACGTGACCGAGGAGAGAGAGAGAAAAGAAGGAAGGGCACGAGCGACACAATAGGGTCACCAAGGAGAGATGGGTAGAAGCAGGGAGGTGGGAATGGACAGGAGAAGTGGAGCAGAGAGGGACAGAGACCCAAGGGCGGCTCCCTACGCTCTTAACTCTCACCTTAAAAAACACTTGAGCTTTGTGTCTCTCTTCCCGTGGCGACGGCCAGCAGGACCCAAAGCTGAGGAGTGGGGTCAGTGCTTTACATGGGCATGCACTGTCCAGTACCGAGTACCCACACTTCCTACGTTTGAAAGAACGAGCACAGTCACTTCTCAGGAGTGGCGCAATAAATCAGCGCTCCACTACATTTGGCTACAGCTGCGCTCACTGTACACATATCACATGCATCTCAACAGCGAACAGGCACTCTAAAACACTGGAAACGGTCACTTCTATATTTCCATTTCAGGCATGGTAAGCACTGGCGTAACGAAAAGTGAGGGGGCCTCCCTGCACGGTACGTAGGGGGGCCCCTCCAGGCTCAATCAGGAGCTCTCCCAGCCAGAGTTCTGTGCCTAGGGGGCCCCTTGGAGCTATAGGCCCCCCGCACCGCGTGGGCTGCGGGGGCCTGTGTTACGCCCCGGATGGTAAGGATGGCGGGGGGACGATAGAGCGCGAATGATGGAGTGGGGTGCAAGCACGTCTCTCACTCGAGCAAACTGCTCCAACTCAACTCGCCTTTTCCCTTCTCTTTCCATGCGAATATACTTCTCTCCCCTCCTCTTTCCCGCCTTCATTACCTGTCTACTTCCCCAGCTCCTTCCCCCTCCCCTGAATCTTTCCCCTTGCTTGATTTTCCCCTCTCGTATTTGTGCTTATTGTTTATCTTGACCTTACTCTAATAACTGTGTAACCTTTGTAACGCGTAACTATGACCTGATGCTCATGTAAAGCGCTCTGATACCTCCGGGTCTAGCCAGCGCTAAATAAAACCTTTAAAATAAATAAAAATATTTCAACGAGGACAAAAACTCCAAAGATTCATGTACAAGTTTAATTAAGACGCAAAATTCCTCCTCTAGTAGGATTAATAACTTCATTAGTAAACACTTTGAAGAAAGATACATTAATAGGCTCAGAAGTACCATCAAAGCCCTCCATTATATATAGAAGGAATAGTAAACTGGGGGACTACCTCACACATAGCGATCATAAAGGGACCCACACTGTCACAACACGGCTGACTAAATGTAATGGATTTTATAGATCCGGTCATTGTAAGGCTTGCAGACATGCATCTAATACTAAAAGATTCTTTACATCTGGAGGGGCAGAAAAGGGAAATCAAGTCATTGATTAAACGGTGCATCGGATTTCTGTATTCACATTCTTCAGTGTCCATGTTCACTCATATGTGGTTAGCACTTTATTCCCCCTCAGAAAGTGCATCCTGGAATACCAATGTGTGATCAGAAATTTCGATTGCGTTTCCAGTGACAAGACATTTCTCACAGGCACATGAGGGGCATGTCTAGATTCGGGTTCTTTGCGATTGATCTATTAGAGAACATACGAGTTGGAGATCAGGTGAAATTACTAAAACAGAGACTCAAAGTATATTTGCCCGTTGATGGAAATCTGTGGATTAAGCCAACAGGGGTTCTACATGGACCAAAACAACTTTTATGCATATGAAATGGACATATGTACCTGAGCCATGCAAACCGTGTTAGACAGATGTGTCATTTATACCAGTGAGGGTGAGATCAGGGCACCTGCCTGGAATAATGACCCCCCGTTTGTGATTTGATAATTGGGATATGCAGAAGTATCATTATCTTATATAACTAAGGTTCATCACGGATGTCATAAAGAAGAAACGGACACTTGGCCACCATACTTTAATCTGGATCCATTGTTGAATTCTGGAATAGGAGTATTTGAGCCTCCAAATTCATTTTAAGACGATCAACGGGTTTTGCATAGGTAAAATGTGACTACACTGTTACAGAATATAAATGAATGAAAGATATTTATGAAAATTAGCAGGCTGTTTAAAGCCGAAAAGCATTGTAGAAGTGGAGTTCAGTGTAACAAATCAATTAGTATTTTGCACACGCATCCTGGAGTGCTCGCTTTTTCATTTGGTGTTGACCGGATGTGTGTGTGGGTGTATACGAGAGAAATTAACTAAATTATATATCATGCCCTCACCTCGCACAATGTTGTCATCAATTATGTCATTTCGGATATCAGTAATGTTATCAATTATATCATACAACATGCCATGAGTGATGTAAAATGTGAGGCCACAAGTAGTGAAAAGCAAGGGGTGAGGTATAATTACTCCAGTTAACTATAACTGGGGAAATTGTGTTGTGTTTTTTTAAAGTTTAGAAATCTTTCGTTGAAAAACTCACATTTTCACCTAACGTTACTTTCGTTTTCAAAGAATTTCCAGTGGTAGTTTTCTTTAACGTAAAGCAATATTTTTCAGCATGTCTACCTATGCAAATCCCCGCCGCACACAGCCTTTGTCATTAATTGACCTTGAAAGTAAGTCCAGCTGAGCCACTTGCTAGTTACGTTTGCAACGGAGGAATACTATCAAGTGAGCTATCTATCCAGCTGACCAGGTGTGTCCGCTCCTATTTGCATCATGTATGAATAACAATTCACTCTTCGTTCTGATGAACATCTTTGAATCACACGGATGTTACAGCTCCATGTACTGTGTTACAGCAAACAAATGATGGACAGAATGCTGACAATGTAAACATTCTGCCCCAGTCAAAAGATCCGGGTTAAATCCATTGTTCTTTTGCCCACTTCACCACCCCAGTTTGGACCCAGCCATATGCAAATCAGTCTTGACCCTGAACCCCATGGGAACAGTCCAGACCGAACTGCCAGGTCAGGTCCTCCCTGGACCGGAAACAAGCATCCTGGGAACGGTTTCAGGGTATATCACCCATTTTCAGCCAGGCTAGCTTGAATCCATGTACAGCAAAGCCATCTTACTAACGTCAAGTAAATGACTGACATGTCCTTGTCCCTCGCTTCGTTTTGTCTGTAGGTGCTCGCAGTGGCACTGGGACAAAGTGCTGTGATGGGCCAAGTTCCCACAATTATTGCATCTTTTACTTCTTAACCAGGGTTTGTGTAGGGCATTCCTTGATTGCATTTGGGACGCCTCCCCCACGGTCATACAGTGTGCATGTAAAGCATCTGTGTACGAGACATGAAAGCCTCGACATTAGAATAAGCATAAAGCTCTTGATAAGTTTCTTTGTAATGGAATGCAGACATGAATGATCCTGCAGTTCTGAGTTAGGTGCAGAAAAACCTTGTTTCAGGCAGCCATCGAGGAGGTTTGTTTCAGGCAGCCATCGATGAGGTAGGCATTACTATTAGCTGAAGGAGGTTTTCATCCATTACGCCAGTGTGCCTGTGCCCCGATAGGTCAGGAGAGCCTTGAATGTGCAAAGTTCAGAGCTGGGCCATCGTTGTGATATCTAAATAACAGTTCAGCCCAAGTAGTCAGAAGTGGCGCATGGATAGGGTTGGCAGATAAGTCTTCAATGCCTGTTTAGCACGCTCGCACGCAGTCACATTGTGCTGCTGTCCGCTGGAAAAGCAAGTACAGATACAGATTTTAAAATGGGTAAATTAGTTTCGCTTACCTTACAGTACACATTTTCCGTAAAGAATGACTTATGATCTATTTAACAGTACAAATAATCTGCTTTTATAAGACTGTAATGATGAGAAAACAGTCAACTTTTGCGAATATAAGACAGCAGGGTGCAAAGAAAAATACATAGAGTTGTCCAGGAACTTGAAGAAGCTGCAAAGTCAGGATTTAAAGTTAGGTCTCCTTGATTGTAAAGTAGAATTTTCTTTAGGACGAGACTGGCACCTATACAGCAATGACTTTAGTGGCGTTCTATTGATCTCCAACTTCACTTCCTTACAACCTGCTCTGGGGGACCAAGAAGGGCCACTGGCACCAAGAGCCGGTTGAGCCAGAGACCAGTTGGGAGAGCTTTAAAGTGGGGCAGGCCTATTATTGGCAGGCGGCCTTGGGGTTTGCTTCTGGGCTGCCTTCTGCTCCCGGTAGCTGCATTGTCACATACATTGACAGCTCAGTAGTGTGACAACTCAGGAAGAGCTCACATGCACAGTTCTCAGAATAATCATGACAGCCAGGGGAGCTCAGAGCCATTTGCCCATGTTCCACCTTCACACCCCCTGCTGGCCCGAATTACCTACAACCGAGCATGCCCAACAATGAAGGTGTCGCTGGATGGTGCCAGCACTTGTGTTTTGGGTGTGTGGCGTAGCATGTAAAATTACACATCCACTTCCGCTACACAAAATGTATGAGATTAGTTATGAAGAAAGCGTAATCTTTTCCCCTGACTATGAATATGGGACTCCTAACCAAGCATCAGTGAAGGTGCAAGCTGCTTACGCAACATCACGGGCTGAAAATAAAAACTGAACCCTGGTGTAGAGACTACAAATCATAAGACGCAATGCGCTACTCCATGCTAAGCCTATGCCAGCATGACACTGCATTTTGATGTGGCGGCCATCTTGGGGTATGGAAAACCTTTAGGAGCCAATAGGAGTGCTGTGTAAGAGCCCTGCCAAGTACCCCGCATTAGAAGTTAGACTATTGCATTTTAAGGTGGTAATCCGCGCCACTGCATCATCACGCATTTTTAGCACCTATTTTCCACCTGCGTGCACTGAACGTGGTAAACTAAACAGGTAGGCACCACGGTTGCCAGGTACAGCAGCGCAGAATCTGAGACTGTGCTCAATGTCGGGCAGAACTGGGGCAGTGTCCAGGCTTGCAGCCGGCTCCGACTCCTGTGTGTCAGGCCGGCTCAGACTGGGACAGGACTGGGCATGATGTGCTCTGTGCAGAGAGGCCTTGGAGCTCAGCTGCAGCATTTAAATGGCTCAGAGTGATTATCTTGTGGCAGGTGCTTCCAGGCCTTTAATATGTTAGGTTCTACCAGCACTGTCCGCCACTCCCCTCCCAACTGGCTGCAATACAGTCGCATCCTGTCACTGACAGGGTACGGTACCCGTACTGTCCGCCTCGCCGCTGGTGCTCAGCTATGTGTGCTGTTGAACATGTGTAAAAAGGGTTAGACTACCAACCAGAATATAAGGTCCTTAAGTATTGCCCGGAGGTGTCGCCTCTTGAACCCACAAGGTATTTAAACTAATGAAGAGGCAGGCGCTGGAGACTGGAAGGCAGGAAACAAGGTTTTATTCTCTCCGGAGGAGAACACAGCAAAACAGACAGCAGGTATCGTTCTGAGGTGCTCTACCCGCATCTCTGAGGCCTGGCCTCTTATATACAAGTTAATTACTTTATTGCATGAAACACATTCTCGCTAATACTTTGATGTTCGAAAGACATCCCCGGAATCTCCCCTTCAGGTCCGTTCCCCCACATAGTTACAGTTGAAGTCCCCACCCCGGTCACAACAGGTGGTGATCATCGCGCAGTTGGATATTCCGCCGATCCATGGAAGGGGTGGGGTTCGATCGGATCTCGTAGGGTGGGGGTTTTTGATCGACCCGGGGGTCCGGCAATGGGGGGAAGCTTCCTACTGTACTGGGGGTAATAAACAGTATCCGCAGAGCCAGGTGGTGGCCTGGGAACGGGGAAGACAAAACGGGCACACAGAAAAGAGGGGGGTTTACATCAAAGGACCTGGGACCATGAAAGGAACGGAGGGAGGTGTCGTGCTGGGAACAGGATGGGATTCCGAGGCAGAGCTGCACCGAAGAGGGGTTTATGACCCGAGACATGGGAGAGCGAGGGGGTTGCCAGCATGCGGAGGGGGGGGGGGGGGGGGGGTTGGTGCCCGTGAGGCTAGGAGAGGGAGAGAGACGCACTGGTTATCAAAAAGGGGCAGGGAAACCATGGTGTTCAAAATGGCGGTTGTTTACGTGCACGAAAAAGGGGTCAAGAAGAGCAAGAGGGCGCCGATAATGTTGACAGTTTCAGCCCAACTTTCAACAAATGGATGTGCAGACCAGTGTTTTAAATTGAATCATTTTAGCAGGTGAGGTCTGTTTCAGCCCGACTCGACACTGCCTGCCAAAAGGTACTCTGCTGACTGTCGGTGTTTGTTTCAAGGGGGGTGCTTCAACAAGTGGGGTATGCTTGTGTAGATGGCGAAGCAGTGCTGGTGCAATACAGGGTGCTTTTTGTGTGTGCGCTGCCCTTGCTCCATAAATTAGGTTGTTGACATTGGAACGTGTCACAGTGGGACTGGGCTGGTCGGGGTGCACACTTCAAAGTGCTGGGCAGCGCATGTCTACCAGCAGGGGTGCCACCTTTTCAAAATAAAAACACTGGCCATTTGTTGAGGTTCAATAGTCTGCAAAGGCCCATTTGTGATACTAAATAGGTCTGTAAACTAAATCGTACGCATTACTTGTAACATGACTTTTCATTCTTTGTTTACTTTAACTATTAGTTAAGGATCATTACCCAGTTCTATGACATTTAAAAGGGCTTTTTATTTACAGTTGGTGTTCGAAGTACGCTCAGTTTGAGGCTCAAAATACCGACTTTAGGTGATTTTGTACATTTTTGCACCAGCCAGGATTTTAAAATATCGGTGGTGCCAGTAGCAAACCGGCAAGGTGGCAACCATATCTGCCAGAGACTGCATTACTCGGATGGACAATGTTGACCAGCAGCTGCCACCAAGGAGATCTAGTGCGGTGACAGATCAGCTGCAGTGTGCGTGCTGCAACCAGGCAAGAAAGCATCAAGCCAGGCCATAGTCAGCAGCAGGAAACTCGCACATAAGCAATTTCAAAACTTGAGAGCTATGATGTAATAAGCACTGTTTTTAAGTGCGCCACACATATTCTGCAGAAACACATCTTGTACTCCGTTGTTCACTACCTGTATAAAAGCACAATAAAACATGGTTTGGTTTAGCTGTTGATTACATAATGGAATGGTTTCAGGTCTTTCATTTGTGCACCCGCGATCTTCTCCAGTCACCCAGCACCAGTGGTAGAAGTGGGCGGGAACGGAAGGGCACGGCGTGCCCCTACTTCTAAAAATTATTTCAGTCCGTTCCCCTACTTCTTACTTTCAAAAAAGCATCCCGGGACGGCAAGAATAGTCCTACTTAAAAAGGATAACTTTTTTCATTCAGATTCCAGGGGCTGCAGAAGCCCCTCCCTAAGCGCGGTTTTACTAATCTAAGGTAGTGCAGAGGGGTAATATGCCTGCTGCAAAGAACATGTACCATGCATATCAAAGAGCAATATGTTATGTGCATAGTTCAGTGGGTACTGCTTTGTATTCACTTCCCGAATAAAAGGCCACTTGAATACATATGGCCTGGCAGTTCGGGCTGGACTGTTCACATTGGGCGCAGGATCAAGACTGATTTGCATATGGCTGGGTCCAAACTGTAATGGCACGGTGAGCAAAAAAACGATGCATTTAAGCCCAGATCTCTGAACTGGGGTGAATGTATGACATTGTTCTGCATTCTGTCCATCAATTGTTCTTTTTGCATTGTCACCCCGAGTGGGATAGGTATGCTCAAACATGAGTCCCATGCTCTCCATGCCACTGGAATCAAGCTATCCTGGGTGATGAGGGCTGAAAGCCCGAAACCGGTCCTAGAATGCTCGTTTCCAGTGCAGGGAGGACGAGGTCTGGCAGTTGGGGCTGGACTGTTCCCATTGGGTACAGGATCAAGACTGATTTGCATATGGCTGGGTCCAAAATGGAATGGCATGGTGAGCAAAGAAACAATGGATTTAGGCCCAGATCTCTGTATTGAGGTGAATGTATGATATTGTTCAGCATTCTGTCCACTAGTTATATTATGGTTGAGCAGCTAGCTGGCTGACATGAATATGAAGGAGCGTTTGTGGGTTTCTGTGAGTCTAGATTATCTGAAGAGTCCCTGTCTCTTTTGAGCCCTGCAACACATGTGTACAGGAGGAGCCCTGCATTCATGGCCTCAATGTTTGAGACAAAAATTAATCATGGATTTCTGAACAATGAGAGTAAAAGCATTAAAAGCATTCTTGCTTATATTTCACACGCTTTACATAAACCTGTATTCCCTATGTGGGTTTGCTTTTTCCTGAATTAAACCTCAAATAAACATGTGTATCTATTGTTTTAATTAAATAACGTTATAAGCTGTAATTGGTAAGTGAAATGCTAAACGTACTAAAAATTGGTATGTTTTGCTATTTCTAGCCACACCCTTGACTCCGCCCACTGATGCAATCTTTAGTTATTCCCGCCCCCTGATTCTCCACCCACAATTCCCCTGCTTTTATTCCCCACTTCGACCACTGCCCAGCACGCCCCCACATTCTCCAACCCTCTACACATTCGCGTCGGCAGATTTACAGACACACATTGAAACCCTGCCACAATGAACAGCGCATCTCCCCTTTCACCTGCAGGAAGAGCTTGCACAAGAGTTCCTCCCTCACCCGCGAGTCCAGATTTCCCACAAATAAGTTAGGCATGCCGCCAATGCGCCCATGGCTGCGGGGCTGGGGCAAAGGCGGATTAGGACTGGACAACTCAATGTCTTTGGCTACCACGGTTGGACTGCGTCACGTACGGATGTGTGTGTACAGGCAATTACAAGTCATTTTTTTAGCGGTTTGCCAGGAAACCTTTTTTTGTGGCCAAAATGCGAAATATTGCGGTCATTGCACTCCTTAGCCAATTTTGAGGTTATTTTGCGAATAGTGAAATGCTGGTAGGTCTGACTGAAGATACTATGACAACTTTTAGCCATGTTGTACAGTAGCTGCTGTGCAACATGGCAAAAACATTAACAAAGCGAATAGATCTTGCATAGACAAGACCTAATGGCTTTGCCAGTGACTGTTTAGGATTGCCTCCACACCAGCTGTACGCATTTTAATTTTTTTTTTTTTATTTAAGACGGGGTCACACTCCCTCACTAATCTACAAATAAAAACTCCACTCTCTCAGCTTGCCATTTCGGCTTTCGTTCATACACTGACCAGGGGAGAGGATGTGAATTACCAGCCAGCGCAGCAGACTCTGCAAATAGGAAACTAGGTCAGTCTCTGCATTGGCACAACATCTTTTTATTCCAAGTAATTCACTTTCCAAAAGGCTAAAAAATGTTTTTTGAAAAAAACAAAAACACCAAAGAAAATGTGTCCTTCTGTAACGTAACTGTGCTCATGTAAAAAGCGCTCCAGTACCTTCAGATCTACTTTACGCTACACAAAACTGCAAAGTAAAATAAATATATATATATATATATATATATATATATATATATATATATATATATATATATATATATATATATATATATATATAAATAACAATCACTATACATCCTTTGTATCCCAAAACTATGTATAGTGTGGCAGTGTACTTTTGGTAAAATACAAATTTTGATTAGTCTTGGCCAAGCAAATGATTTCTTCTTCGTTGAATAGTTTTTGAGAAGTTTTTGCTATGCGAAAGATTCAGCTTTTAGAATGAAACATTTGAATAATTTGTAGTTGAACGATATTTTTGGTCAACCATCTTCCTGCAGATACATGGTAATCCTCACTCTGCTCCAATATCCTAATGATTTGTTTTGTTAAAATGTTTTCTTCTATAGTTTTGGTCTCTGTGGGAAAAGAAAATGGTGAAATAGAGCTTATGCCTTAAGGACTGCTTTTTTTGTTCATGATAAGGTGAGAAAACCTTCACGCATTAGAATTCAGGATGTGTGCTGTAAAACGACTATTGCGTTTGATTTAATAGACCAATGTTGGTTCATGCATAATAGACTGTCACATGCAGGGTAGACTTGACAACTAACTTGTCTTCATGGTGGTGGGCGAGGGAAATAGAGGGTGGTAAGATATGCATTACAAGTTCAGACTTAAAAACATTAGTTTTAATAAAGAGTCAAAACAGACGACCCTTTGCTCCGCTCTCACTATTAATCTGTGGGCTCACGCACCTTTATTGCTTACCACTAGTTGGGTTTTATTGTCAACCTTGCGTTTGTCCCTCCCCTGGATCATGGCTCTTATCCTTCCACTGTTCACTTTTAGGGAACTATGTTTTTCTTTTGGCTTAAGAAATCCATGAAAGTGCATGCATTTTCCGGCTGTCACCCTAGTGTTCCTCGCTTTACCCAAGGTCTGCTAATCTCATCCATAGGCTTTTTCCGCTCCATGTTGCTCACCTGAGTGTTTTACCAATTGCCTCCGTGGGGTCGTAATCATAACTAAGTCTGTTAAGAGTTTATTGGTGCAAGTGTGATACATTTCAAACCCTGGAGTTAAACTGCAGTTGGACATGCCTAAATTTAACAGCTTAACCCCTTTGCTGCAGGGGTAATTCCCCAAGGCGCGGGGCAGGGGGGAAGAGCACGGCGCCGCGGTGCTCGTGACGAGCCCAGCTCGTCATGAGTCACAGTGGAGCACAGGACACAATGGGCGTGTTGTCCTTACAATATTTAGATGTCATAGCTAGGGATGTACAAATAGCGCTTTGTATTAGAACACGCTCCTCCTGTTAATAGTTTAACTACAAATCCCATTTTCTTAACAGCACAGCTGAGGTAGCCAGACCTCTACTATCCCCACCCCCCTCTTCTCAATCCTAATGACTACCTGAAATCAACAATATATGCCCCTAAACCATCACTGAAACACTGTTGACAGAGAATCATCATGAACAAAATCGAGTACATGATTTTTGGACTTGGAGACTGAAGATACAAAGTGTTCACTCAGTCGTCCCCAAAACCCTTGCAGCAAGTTCAGATGTCCTCCCCATCTCTAGCTACAATGACTCAGATGTGTAACCCCTTCACAGCTTCTGGAAACATGACAGCCTTCTAGTTATTCTTTATTTCGGTACTCATGTGAGCAGTTTTAGAAGCTCTCGCCCACCCTCCTGAGTTTGGGATGAAATTTTGCTATCTTGAATTGCTGGTCAGAAAAGGAGTACCAAACTGATAGCGGGATGGGACATGCCCTGAAGAACTTGGAAACGAACCAGAAAGCGCAAGAAATTTTAATGTGTCTTCCACAAATTACTAATACCAAGAGGATCAAAACCAAACCCAACAACTAATGCAGACACAAAATAAATAAATAAAAACCTAACAAACAAAAAACAACACAATCTACTGACAATTAACCTCGGGCCCCGTAGTAGAGTGCTACGTGCTGCAAAGCATTTCAAAGCCTCGTCAGGATTTTAAGCAATATACAATTTATAATAAAAAAAAATAAGAGTTAGAATGCAGATCTGCTTAAAAATCAAAAAGAACACTGAATACACCAGCTTAGATTAGCTCCGCAAACTTTAACTCGCACAACAGCTATGCAAACCATAACACTCCAGAGGCAATACTTATGACCTCACATTACTAATCCCAATAACCAATATAGAGTGAAGATAAACATTTCCAAGATTTAGGACCTTTGTAAAATCGAGTGTCACATCTCAACCCAAATAACTAACATATCCATCACTCGAATTACTTTCATATTTCACTATACTACTTGATCACTAATCTTTTATGGGTTCCGAAGTAGCGTGCCACCTACCGAAAAATGGCTTCAACACCCCATATCAAGGGTAGCAAGCACTATACAAATGCAAACCTTTCGCCCACTATCCCTCCACTATCCAGCTCAATACAACGTAATGACAAACATATCCACCTCTCAAATTACTTTCATATTTTCACTATACTAATTCACCACTAATCCTTTATGGGTTCCGGAGTAGATGCCGAAAAGCGCTTTACCGCCTTGTCAGGAATTGTTTAAGCGCTATATAAATGCAATTACAGTACAATCATGGGTGAGGTCAAGAGCCCTCCATTTGGTGCAAGTTTTGCTTTGCATGGATACAGTGCAAAATATAGACCTAGATACGACATTACTATGGTGGAGACAGCACCAGGTCATAGTTAATTTAGAGCTTCCACTGGAAAGGTGTTTTGTTTTTTCTTAATCACTTTGGTGCCATACAACGAATCTACAGAAACGTTCACAAAAACACATTTGTGGAAAGTCTGGTGCAGATCCATCCATCAAGCAGTGGCCCAAAAACAAACACATAGTTTTTGGAATAGTCAATAGGGCTCTCCTTTGGGACCTTAAAAGCTTTTAGCTAGAGCTACTGGCTTGGCCAATGTCTTTAAGCTCTGTTGTAGAGCAGAGTGGCTGTTGTGCAGCATGTTGAAAAGTTATAATAGTTTTAAAATGCACTAACCCCGCCCACAACCAAACCAATTCTAACTATATATACACACACATTTTTAAATGTGTGTGTGCTAGGTTTGTTGAATCGTTTAAGTTTTACCAAATAACAAAATATATTAAGTTTAGAAGAATGAACAGAAAAGGCCTACAAAGTGACCCCCAAATAGGATTTAAAGCAGGCCTGGGCGTAGTTCGCCGAGTTCAGTGAAGTGACAAAAAACCTCAGCGGAGTTCTGCAAGTGGCGGAGTGCAGGGCGAACTGATGTTCGCACTGGTCTTTCTGCCACTCTGGTAGAAATTCTATCCGAGAGGCAGCTCACACTCACGAACTAACCGTTCACGAGGGGGAAAACTCGCCTGCACTACAGACATTTTCAGCACTCTGCGAGCTCAGCGGAGTGCAGAAAACTCCGCGAACGGAGCAGAATTCACTGCCCAGACCTAATTTAAAGCGCTATTTGTAATTGACAGACACGCTAAAGGCCAAAGCATATACCATACAAAATAAAGAGCTTGGGCATTTGGTGTTGTAAACGTAAATTATCTTTTACCTATACGTTATGGTGTGGAGTGGATACGTGTGGTGTGTACTGAATTACGTGGTTTGGAACGGTTGTGGATTGATTTGTGTAGTGGAATTACATGGCATGGTGTACAGTGGAATTATGTGGGTAGTAGTTATGTGGTATTGAAATTTGGAATTATGTGGAGTGGTATTATGTGTCATGTAGTGTAAATATGTGGAATGGTAGTTTGTGCTGTGTGTTATGTGGTAGAGTTTAATTATGTGGACTGTAGTTGTCAACTCCATTTGACAGGAGAGGAATGCAGGGACGTTTGCAGGAGGCATCTAAAGAGAGCTAAAGGACACATGAATAATGGTCACGAATGGACTACAGTGAAAACACAAAAAAAACTTCAAAAGGTCAGGCACCAAACAAACTTTAAATCCTATACACACCGAGACTGTACATATATTTTGTACAGCATTGGCAGTTTACTTCAGAGTGAAGGAGTGATGGTGCTGTAATACAGATGGCAGTTTCAGTATATTACCAGATGAAAGCTTCTGCCTCCAGCAGCTTAATCACCAAACTAGCTTTATGCAATTATGGTTGTTCCTTCATCGCTAAATCTGCTCCGCTTCCTAGAAGTGAGCGGCAATGGAGATTGTGTCTGAAACCTGCGACCACCATGTGAACATCAAAACATAGTGTAACCGGATCCTACTCCATCCCTGCAAGCTTTTGCCTTCACACTAGGATTAACCAATGGTCCAGCCACATGCATGGCTACAGAACACTCCCTGCTGTTGGACGCAGTGCTTCACTCACCCGCCTACTACCCTCACAAATTCTTCCAGCAGCTTGCGCAAGTTTCTGCCCGATCGACCAGGACCCCCCCTAACCCGCCACATGCGTTGATAAACCCACGTGGAATACTGACCACATTGACAACATGGGACCCCAGAAACCCAATTTTCTTTTATGACTCTGCTGCATGCTTAACCCATTCTACCATTAATATAAATGGGGTAACCCAGAAAAACGTCAAAGGACCTGGATATCAATTGGTACAGAAAATAGGTCCTAGATAATATTAAATATTAATCAATATTGATAATTTTCTTTAAAAAACTATTAAATCCTGCAATAGAAAATAAGAACCCAGCCAAAATACATTCCTTGTTAATGAAACAGTACCCACGGATATAGTTATGCCAGAAAAACATTCATTTATTCGTAGGCAATCATCCATACCTCAATTCAAAACATACAGTTTACTAGCAAGGGGTGAAAAGAAAAGTGAAACGTTGGTGCTCACGTGAAAGAAGAGAATCAGAAAAAATTGAAAACAAAATGTATAACAATTTTTAGAATCTGCTAAGGCCAAAATCCTTGTTTAGCA
Organism: Lissotriton helveticus; assembly: GCF_964261635.1. Lineage (NCBI taxonomy): Eukaryota > Metazoa > Chordata > Amphibia > Caudata > Salamandridae > Lissotriton > Lissotriton helveticus. The sequence goes on from NC_136073.1 coordinate 288,705,508, forward strand.
GGCCTGCCCCTAATATCATTCAGGTCTTAGTTTGTTTATTCTTAGTGGAAGTACAGTGATGCAGTGATGTTTCATCTGTGACAAGGGTAGGGAGATGGGGCATAGAGTACAGGCCATGGGGGCAGGACCATTAGGGGGGGGGGGGGGGGGGGAAGAGACTTCCTTAATTTGGATTTAGTGTAAAGTCCCAGGAATGAAACAATATGCCTTTATTAACCTCTTGCGTGCTTGTGACGGACCGGTTCCGTCACAAGACTCGGTTGGGCTGTGCTGGTGACGGAACGGTTCAGTCACGGCCCACTCGCCACGCGGCACGAATTCCGCGCCTGCACTGAGGGTTCTATTGGGCGGGCAGGGCCGTGACGGAAGCGTTCCATCACAAGCACAGCCCACCCGAGGCTAGTGACGGAGCGGTTCCGTCACGAGCACGGGAGCGCCGTGCGGCCCCCTTAGCACTGCGGCGGAATAGTCGCTGCAGCCAAGTGGTTAAATCGAAGCGCATCAGTCACAGTCTGTCTTCAAAAAGGAAAAAAGCTTTGACTAAGAATAAATAAACAAGACTTGAATGATATTAGGGGAGGCATGCTAAACAATGATTTTGGCCTTCGCAGATACTCAAAATTGTTCTACATTTTCCAATTGTTTCCAATTCTTTCACGTGAGCACCAACTTTTGGTCGAAACGCAATCGACTATTCAGCGTACATTTGGCACCACTGGTCTACTTAAACTGTGGTCTACATAAATTGCTTTAAAGAAAAAACCCTCATTGTATTTGATATTTATCGTTGACCACATAATCTGTATATCATCCCTGCACTGCTCATGCTGTTTTTCTCACCCCTTTGTGCCACTGTGCCGTTCACTATCACTAAGCACATTCAGTACACAAATGGTGTGTTTTTGGTTACTTTTTCATAAACAGTATTGTAGTGCTGCTATAACTACGTACACAAAATAATTTATTTCTTAATGAAATATTCTGTGGTCTCCCTCCTTTCCTGAGTGATTGGTACTCTCCTAGTACTTGCCCTCTAAATGATTACTGGTTGAGATGTTATTCTTTCGGTACAAACTGCACCCAGATCTCAGCTGGGTTAACGGGTCTACTCCTGTTCTTCGACTTCATGGCTACAGAACAAAGCAGGAGTAGCACCCCTTTTTTCACATTGCTAACTTTCAAACACGACCAACACTCTAGAAGCCACTGTCCCAATGATAGCCACTGCCTTAGCTCGATCTCCAAATGCAGGGATAAGCCGATCGGAAAATCACTGCTAGTCGGGTGAACACGCACAGGAAGAAGAGGCTCAGCAGAAGTGTATGGATATTTATATTTTATTTTCCTTAAAAGTAATTATTTGAAGGGCTGGCCTAGCAGAAGTAAGTTAAACAAGCACAAATGAGGGGAGGGGCGTGTCAAGGGCAGAAAAAATGAACAGAGACAAAAGTAGATCAATCATTAGAATGATAAACAAAAGACGGACCTGCTGTGAGCAATATACAGGTTGGATATTGTCTTTTGAATGCTAACACTGTGTCCTTGAAGCTATCTGGTAGCCAAATGCAATACTACTCCTGTTGTGTGAACGCATTGTGATGGCTGACCAGTAGGAACGTAAACGTGTTGCGATGGCCAACCAGAAGAAACAATGAGTGAAATCCGATGGGAGGTAACATTTTTTTCTAAATGCTTTAAAAACGTGCTCTGGTTGGGCATAAAGGAATTACTCTATAGAAAAAGTTAAAGATATCCGGTCTAGTGTCCAGATAAAGTCTGCTTGTTCATGTTGTGGCCAATTAGGACTGACCAATGATCTGGCAGCCATTAAAGAACTGTGGGATAAGATCAATCAGTCATTTGTAAAGCGTACTACATACCCGCGAGGTTGTGTGTTCCCGTCTATTTTCACCCATCACTGGCGGTTTTTCCCGAGATGGCCTCGGTAATCCCATAGTAGGCATATTCACAAAACTCTCCTTAATACCAATCTCTCTGAATTGGAGATCAGACTGGTTCTATTGCCTTCTGTTTGACCATGGACCCCCCACCATTTTGTGTGTCCCTCTCCTTTCCCCTTTCACTGGTGGTTCTACAAGATGGCCCCGTATTCCCACTGTAGTTCATGGACACAAGACACTCCTAGTAACCACTTCTCAGGAAACTGAAGTTGGACTGCCTTTTTGCTACTAAAATAAATGGTCTACCATTTGGGACAATATATATATAAAAAAACTTTCACAAATTGATCTTGTTGCGGTGTACCTGATGTTTCTATTTGTTAACTGTTTTTGAGCATTAGCCCATTACCTATTTTGTGTTCCTTACATCAGATGTTTTAAATACTCTGACATTACCTAGGATCTTACATTGGCTGTTCTTTATAATCTGATGTTGTATACTCGAGGTTGATGTAATTATTTGTTAACGGTCTTTGAGCATTAGCCTAGTAGCTACTTTGTGTTCCTTATATTGGATGTTTTTATACTCCGACATTACCCATGACCTTACATTGGATGTTTTTTTTTTTTTTATAATCTGACGCTACCAGCTGCCATTACCCGGCATGGTCACTCCTCAGCTTGATTTCCTCCTAGTTCCAGAACATCACCCCATATTGTGCTTTTCCTCGAAGGCCCTCTTATGCAATGTTTATTGTCCTCTATGCCTGTAATTTCAACACTGCTTGAGCTACAGAATACTAAGAATATTAGTTCATTATTGCGGATATACTAGGCCCTCTAATGCAAATTCATCATTATCTATGCCTATGTCCAATGCTGATTATACCGATTTGGTTCCAACTGCTACAGCCCAAAAAAAACCAATAGCTATAATCATTGGAGAACTACCCCTCCCCATTGCCATATTCATAGTCCCCACCGAGCCATCTCTCCACGTCAGACACTTCCGACCTATGCAACTCCTACCATCCTAGTTCATCAACCAACAATCCTCCTCTCCACCTACTCTAATATCCCGGTTATATTGGGAACCAACCCAATCCCCTCCTCAACTCACCACTATCAACTCCTGCCCTCTCCCCCTCCCCCCAAAAAACAAACAACTCTTACCATCCCAGTTTATCAATCAACTTTCCTCTACTCCCCCACTCTAAGATCCCCGATCCCTGTGATTCTGGGGACTAACAGAATCCCCTCCTCATCAGTTTCTCCAGACCCTCCTCCTCTACTCACCACTATCCACTCCTGCCCATCCCCCAAAATCAACCCCAAAACCCGCGCTTGCGAACTGTAGATATGCCATCCTACATGCCACTGAAAATTCCGAAACTATCCTAAGCGAATCCATGGACATCGCGTTCCTCACTGAAACCTGGCTCAATGACCACTCAACGATCATAGTTGACCTACTCACCCCTCCCCCCCCCCCCCCCCCCCCCAACGCAGATACCCCATCCTTAGAAAAGAGACCCGAAAGAATTGGGTGGTGGTCTATCCATAATCTTCAAAAACGAACGGCATCTCTCCCTTGTTAACAATTCTGGCTACTTCACCTTTGAATACTTTGAAGCTGATCTAGAAGTACAAAGGTTCCCTCCCAATTCGCCTACATAACATCTACCACCCTCCTGGAGATACTCATCCCTTCATTGATGAACTATCCGACCTTCTGACACAATCCTCAATTTCCAACTCAAAAAATCTCTTCCTTAGAGATGTCAACCTCCACTGGAACGATACAAATCACCCATCAACCACTCTACTCACCAATCTTCTTGAGATTAATGACCACAAGCAACTATGCCATTCCCCAACCCACACCAAAGGAGCCATCCTGGACGCTATAATTACAAACCAAGATCAGACCTTCCTGACCATTATCATCGCATTGACTGGTTCGACCGCAACCTCATGCTGTTCACCATTGCTACCACGGCACCGACCCCCCCCCCCCACCCTCCCTAAAATCATTAAACCACTAAATGAAACATAAATCTAAAATGTATCCCCCCTTGATGAACTGGAGTCTAAACTCCAAGCTCAACTTCTCACTCGTCTATCACAAAACGCTAATGAGCTTACAGGACACTTTAATAAAGCAGTCCCTGTTGTCCTTGACCAACTGGCCCCCACCCCCTAAACTTAAAATCAAAGAAGTATCCCTTCTAGAGCATGGTTTAACTCAGAGCTCAAAAATTAAAGACGCTCACTAAGACGGATAGAAAGACCATTGAGACAACATCCATCTCCCGGACATCTGGCATTCCTCAGATTAGCCAGATCTACAAACAAGAAACACATTTTTAAACGAAAAGGCATCCTTCTGTACACAACTCGATCTGGCCAAAAATAGACCCAGAGAACTGTTCAACATCATTCGTAACCAAACATGCTCAGCACCCCCAAATCCGATGGGGTCGACTGCTAGATGTGAATAAATAGCCCACTTCTCTGGAAAAATAAATAAAATACATTTAAAAAAACTCGCTAAAATAGAGCAATCCTTTCTTTTAACTCAGATCCCTTTCAACTCCCAACATACATCTAACATCTCCCAAAAAGCTCCTACCACATTCCCCACCCCTCAAAAAACGTGCCCAATACTGTACCTCATCCTAACCATCCCTCGCACATGTCCACTACTTCACCTCCCCATATCTACTCCCCTCACTTACCCTCAACTACACTTCTTGAAACCAACCACCCTAACTCACTACTAAAAAACAATGCCTCTGGGGGCGTGGCTAGCGGCCGAGAGCAATGGCCGCAGTCTAGATGTGCGCCGAAAGGCCCATGGCACTGAAGAACGACACAGCCCACGGATCTGCATAAATTTCGGCGAAAATGGCGTGCCGCGCTGCCTGGCACCCCTGCGGAGCTCTGATGAGGGGTTGCTGAGCAGAGGACCCTGAGTGAAAGATCGGGGCGCCGAGGGGACAGGGGACCGGCCCACGCAAAATGGCGGCACCGGAGTAAGACGGTGATAGAAGATACGAAAGGAGCCGCCTGTTACCTGAAGCGGGCTTGCCCATCTGCCTGATCCCACTGACTCAGGTCGCTGACCGCGCAGGAGACGCGTGGCGAAGGGCTGCTGGAAACCCTTGGAGGTTTTCATCGGAGCGGCACGGAGGTGAGGTGGGGCCGGCCCTGGGAGAGGCTGCAAATTTAGGCCTTGGCTTTCAGGCCTACCGCAGGCAAGTACTGGGCGCGAGGCTCGGAGTGCCTGGAACCGGAGTGGTGCGGGCCATCCCTCCCCTCCCCCCTCCCCATCTTTGACATTATACCTGCGTGGTAGGGTGCAGAGATGCCCCGGAAGGCGCGGCAGGACCACGAGATTGGCTCCCGGTGAACAGAGGAGCCGAAAGTGAAGGGTAAACAGCGCCACAAAGGGACCCCTCCCAGTCTGCCTCTTACTGAACTTGCCAGCATGACTGCGAGGGGGAAAAGTTGTGGAGGGCTGCTGTGCACCCTCGGAGGTGTGCTTCGAAGCGTCACAGGGGAGGGGAGCGGCCCGCCTCGGGGACAGCTATAAATTGGGGCCCAGGCCTCGGGGCCTACTATCAGCAAAGTGCCGGGCACAGTGTTCGGAGTACTGGGGGCCAAGGTGTTACGTGCCATCTTTCCCTCCCCTCATCCGCAACTATCCCCATCACAACTGCGTGGAGGGGAGCGGAGGTGCCCTGGGCGGCACGGGAGGGCCTCGTGACTGGCTCCCGGTGGTGACGGAACTGGACAGAGGTGGTGGGACACCACAGAGCGACAAAGGATGTGAAGCGTACTAGCCCTACCCCCCTTGAATGCTGACACAAGGTCCGCCTGGATGCAGGATAGAGGTGGCAGCGCCGACAAAGACTGACATAAGGCCTGCTTGAGCTTGAAGCCCTGCAGCGGGGAGCACTGAACTGGGCCTGGAATATTGAAAGAGCGGACTGGAGGGTGATTGGGGACAGTGGCCCTGGGGTGAGGGTGCACCTCTCCCCCTTTCCCCTGTGATCGGATGAGACACTTCTGCTTCCAGGTGCTATTGCTGGGGTACTGCTGTTCAGTATCGTGATGGGTGACATCTTGGATGTGTGACACAGCGGTGAAGGGGACTGTAGACGCTCTTCGTGTTTGGGGCAGGGACTGATAAGGCCCTTGTACAGTGACAGAACCAAGGTACAGCTGCATGGAATCACTTTATGTTTGCGCTTCCGTCCCAGAGCCCTCCTCTGGGGGACGGTGTTGTCTAATGCATGGAACTGGCTGTCCCTCCCTCCCTGAAATGTGGCGTTTATTGCGGACACCCTGTTTGATCTTGACCAGTGACGTTGAGCTGATCTGCTGCCCTGTACCGAACAACCTGCTCTGAAGCGCAGGTGTGGCCAGTTTGCGAATGCACCCGGCATATATCGCTGATATATTTTGAGGTAAAACCTGCTATTGAAAACTGTTACTGAGCTCTGGAGCACCACGGACAGTCCGAAGTGCAAACTGTCACCCCTGGCCATCTGTAGGTAACATAGCAGGCTGCGGGAACTGTTAGTGTACGTGCTCCTAGTTTGCCCTATATGCCGTCGAAGAAGATGGCTACAGGAGGCAGAGGTTCCAAGAGCACCCCTCAGGCGCAATTAGCCAAATTCGCTTGAACCAAGGGAGGTGACAAAGGAGACTCGCCTAGACTGAATAAAGATAACGCTGCGGTGTCGCCATCCCCGAGTAAGGAGCCTACGCTCCACGACGTCATGGCGGCCATAGGAGGCATGCGCACGTCAATGGACTGTCACAATGGAGGTCTCCCTGCTTCGTGCAGACTTCAAACAAATGAACGAAAAAGTGAAGGAACTCAAGGTGGTAACGGCGGCGCTACAGAAGGATACTTCTGAACTGCAGCGACAGGTGTCGGACTTGGAGAAGAAACAGACCCGGATGGCGCAGCAGTTGGAGGATTATGAAGGGAGAGCTCGTCGGAACATACGAATTCTCTGAGTTCCGGAAAAAACAGAAGGGCCTGGGGCGGACCTCTTTGTGGAAGAGCTGATCACGAAACACTTGAAACCGAAGGCTCTCTCCACCTATTTCTCCATTGAACGAGTCCATAGGGTGCCCGGGGGTCGCCCCAAGCCAGGGGCTCAACCTAGACCCCTAATTGCAAGCGTTTTTAATTTTCGAGACAGACAACATCTTACAGGCGTCCAGAGCGGGTCCCCCGCTGAAGATAAGACAACTATGAGGTCACTTTCTTTCCTGATTTCACAGCACGGGTTCAGGCACAGCGGCGCAGCTTCCAGGCAGTGAAACAGGAACTGCGTAGCAGAGAAATCAAATACGCTATGCTCTTCCCGGCCAAATTAAGAGTAGAGAGGAACGGTAAAGCCTGTTTTTTTGACTCTCCAGAAGCAACCTGGGAATGGCTGGAGGGGTGGACGAGGGTCGGCGACATGAGGGGTACCTGCCGCGACAAGGCGGACCGGAAGGGAGGTGAAGAACCTGGTGACTCAGCGACTGAGAATGCGTTGGAGGCCAGTGAACTGGACGAGCAGGGATGAGTGACATTAATCATCTCCAGAAGGACCCACTCCTGAGGACACTCGCAAGTAATGGGCGGGGGATGAAGCTGAAGGGTCGGGGGGGGATCAAATGGAGGGGCATATCATTTTTAGGGGTGCCGGAACCCAGAGTTCCAGATATGTAACAGGTCAGATTTATGGTTTAACGTAGACATGTTATGATAATGTTCTAAAGGCTGTGTCTTATAATATCAAGTACTGTTCTATTGAAGCCACTGTAGGTGCCAATGGTCGGGTGAGCGCGCATCACCTCTGCAAGTTAGGCACGGGTAGGGAACATATAGGCACTCTGCCATGTTGGGGGATGGGCAGTTCGAGGTCCACGGGCAGGGGAGCAGGGTGGTGGGGAGTTGGGTTGGGGGGTTGAGACAAAGCAATCCGATGTTATTGACTCCTGTGAAAATGTACAAATTCAGATTAGTGTTGAAGGGGGGGGACGGGTTTGGTTGCACTCTGTTCTGTGCTTTAGTTTTGGGCTGTACTTCAAGGATACGGGTGAGCAAATGTGTGATGCAGTGTTGAGCTTTCAAGGATGTTTTGAACGTGATGGCAAACGAGGTCTTGGATGACAAAACAGATGATACCGCCCCGGTCCTGGCTCCAGTGTCCCCTTTAACCCTGGACACCTGGAATATACGCGGTTTGGGAGATAAAATTAAGAGGGGATTGGTGTTGCAATTAACCGTAGGGCAGCCCAAGCATTGGTATTGCTTCAAGAGACGCATTTGGTGGGTTCGACATGTAGGGCTTTGGATCGGTGGGGATACGCGATGGCAGTGCATTCTGAGTTTTCCTACGGCTCCAGGGGGGTGTGAATCCTGATGTGTAAACGCTTTGCTGTGATAGTACAGCAGGTATGGAAAGATGCACAAGGACAGTTTGCAGCGATTTCCTGCTTGGGTGAGGGAAAGATGTTAAATGTGGTATCGGTGTACCTGCCACCTGCCCTGCATTCAGTCACTCTCCCCGCCCTCGGTGCATTTCTACTGACGCCGCCGGAGGGCGAACTCATACTGGGTGGAGATTTCAATGCGGTTCTAGGCGAGGGACTTGACCGTCAACCCAGCAGGGTGACAGGGCTGCATAAAGCGCGGCTGACTGGCTAAGTAGAGGCTATGGGTCTTACGGATGGGTGGAGGGTCAAGCACCCCGGGGATCGAGGCTACACCTTTTACTCCGGGGTACACAATAAGTCTCTCACGTATTGATCATTTTTTTTGTCTCTACAGACAGCTTGCCACATATAAATTAGGTAAAGATAGGCCCGAGGGGTATCTCGGAACATTCCCCAGTCTCCATGATATACTCCTCTTATGTGAAAGCCCGGAGGCGCATCTTCCCAATTTCGCCTCATTATTTACAAATTCCGCAAATCAGAAAAGACCTGGTCACGACTACGAAATGCTACTACCAAGAAAATATCGCTTCCGTTGACTCGCCGGGGGTCCTGTGGGAAGCATACAAAACGGTGCTAAGGGGCCAGGCGATAGCCTCCATAACAGGTCATAAACGGACTGTACAAGAAGACCGTAGAGTACGACCTGGACGTTTTACAATCCAAACATGATCTTGATCCTACTGAGGAGGCTACGCGCCAGTTTCGCCTTAAACAGGCAGAATTTACGGAGTATCAGCAAGTGCAGGTTAGACAGAGGCTTATACGCACTCAACATATTATATACGAGGTTGGAGATAAGGCAGGGAGACTTTTGGCATGGCTGGAAAAGAAAGACAGGGCCCAGAGGACGAAAGTGCAGCTTCGCACTGCCGACGGTACGGTAAACACTACCCCTATGGATATAGTAGACACCATGGCCAATTATTACGAAGCGGTTTACACCCCCTCCTCCTGTATGTCCTCTGAGGAGGCACAGACCTACATTAAAGATAACCAAATGCCCTCCCTTTCGGACTCCGAACTGTTGGAGTCGGACTTTACGACAGATGAGGTCCTGGGTGCTATTCATTCTTTGCAGTCAGGCAAGGCCATGGGGCCGAATGGGGTCCCCATAGAACTTTACAAGCGCGTCTCTGATCACGCGACTCCGCACCTGTTGCGAATGTTTGAAGACAGCTTGGCTACGGGGGAATTGCACCGAGATCAGCGGACGGCTACGATTATAGCCATACCAAAATCTGGCAACCCTCCGGACGAATGTACATCATATCGGCCTATTTCATTATTAAATGTGGAGGCGAAAATACTGGCCAAAATGATAGCCGTACGAATAACCCCACACTTAGAGACACTTATTCACCCGGATCAATCCGGAATCATGCCGAACAGGAGCACTGCTCTCAATTTAAGACGAGTCCATGCGGTGTTGGCCCAGATCCCGGCTGTGATCCTTTCTTTAGATGCACGAATGGCCTTCGACATGGTCGAGTGGCCGTATCTATTTGCGGTATTACAACATTCAGGCTTTGGACCAAAGTTTTGTGCTTGGGTGAAACTCTTGTACGTGGTACGCGTCAGGGATGCCCCTTATCGCCACTGCTTTTCGCATTGATCTTGGAGCCGTTGGCAGCATGGATACGGTAGGACCCCATGATAAGGGGTCTCAGCTGGACTGTGTCTTGGGAGGACCGCATATCGCTATATGCCGAGGATATTCTTCTTTACTTAACTCTTCTTAGGCGTTCACTCATAGTTCTTCTTAACATTTGTGAGAGCCTCAGGATACACAATCAACTGGTCCAAGTCGGTGTTGTTTGTCCTTAAGGGGCCCCCACCGCGCCTTCCGGACGGCTGCCCCCTGGTGATCACTGATGGACCCTTTAAATATCTAGGGGTGTGGGTGACACCTAGTCAGGAGATCTTTTACCACCGCAATTTACAACCCCCACTTGAACGATTCCGCACGGATGTGAGGCATTGGCACACCCTACCACTGACCCGTTTAGGCAAAGCGGCATTGTTTAAAATGATTACATTACCACGACTGCTGTATATCCTGGAAAATAATCAATCAGTTTCTCGTGCCTCTAAAATATTTTCCGTCCATGGTTTCTGGTCTCCTTTGGGGGGGGGGGGGACACAAACCGGCACGCATTTCCCGGCAAAAGTTGGTACGGGGGTGGTTCGATGGAGGCATAGCGCTCCCAGATATCCAATTGCATTATTGGGCAGCCCAACTAAAGACTAAAAATCACTGGCTCCACGCTCCGCAGACTGAGCCAGCGTTCAAGGCGGATAGATACGACCTAGGGGGCAGAGGAGTGATGGCTGCGCTCTATGACCCTAGAGGTGCGGCGGCCCTGCTGGGCCCTACGGCTCACACAGTAAAGCTATGGTACCTGGCTTCTGCTCGCCTCAGATGTAAGAACACGATCACGCAGATGACGCCACTCTGGGCGTCGCGACGCCTCCGCCGTCTCTGTAATAGTAAGGGATTTGAGGCCTGGGACCGGATAGGCATATCGACGGACGGAGACCTCTATAGGCTGGGTGCAATCCTCACCTTTGACCAGCTAGCGGCCCAATTCAACTTGGTGAAGGCGGCACGCTTCCGCTACCTGCAAATCAGTCATGCCCTCAAGTCTGAGCTTCTGATTGAAGGAAAGCTACCAGAATCCACTAATTTAGAAGATAGACTGCTTACGGAGCACATGCTGAAAAAGGCGACCTCGCTGGTCTACCGTAAGTTGGTCAACAATATGCCTGACCCCATGGAAAGACTTAGAACGGCCTGGACTGCGGAGATAGGTGAATTTGATGAGCCTGACTGGCAGGCCGCGCTCTCCTCTCCTCATGAGGTCGCTGTGCCGTCGCGGCTCAGACTGATACAATTGAAAGTCTTACATCGAGTATATTATACATGGGTCACACTACATAGGATAGGTAGAATCACACATCAGTACTGTTTGAGAGGCTGCGGGAGGTGGGGACATTCTACCATACTATCTGGGATTGCCCATTGATTGTTTGTTTCTGGTCAAAGGTTATGCGGACTATATAACAAGTGGTTCACATTTCGCTACTCCCTGAACCACGCCGCTGTTTGTTGAACATTTGGGAGCCTAATTAGCTGAGTAACCCCCTACAAGATAAGGCAACGCTTGGTATTATGTACGCTAAACGAAATGTGGCTAGGGCCTGGGGGTCTCCCGTGTTACCGGCGCTTAGTGCCTGGAGTACAGATCTGGACTCAGTGATGGTTGCCGAAAAGGCAGTATATTTAAATCGGAAGTGTCCGCGAAAGTGGGCCAAAATTTGGGGAGCTTGGAATAAATAGAGGGCATATTTGTGAATCACCTCAGATGGATAGTGATACTGATTCGGAATGACAGAGGGGGGACGAGATAATCATGGGTGTTTATATCGTATAGATGTTATGATTGCATTACTGTTGTCTCCTTGAAATAATATGCTGTGTCCACTAAGTTTTGCCTTACTAATCGTGTTCTATTGATATGTACAATGTAAACCTTGAAAATGCCCATTGTTTACTTTTCACAACAATAAAAATTTTTTTTTTTTTAAAACAATGCCTCCTGGCATAACTTCCTCCCTGTAACCAAGCGCAAAGTTTTCAACATCTTGGCTAAACTTAAACCGTCCCCCCATCTAACCTTGTACAAGGCCTAAAGCACAGCATTGCCCCATCCAGGACCAGAATCATCAACACCTCCCTTGCCACAGGATGTGTCCCTATCTTCCTTCAACTTGGACAAATCACTCTCGCTATCAAAAACCCTAATGCCGACTCCAATGACCATAACAATCTCCGTCCCATCTCGAACCTCACCCTTCTTTCCAAAGCCCTTGAAAAATGTGTCCTGCTCCAATTAGACAAACATCGAAAATTTCAACTTACTGGACCACCTACAATCAGGCTTCAGGAAAGGCTGTAGCACCGAACTGCCATGCTAAACATTGTTGTGGTCATCCACCACTCCCTCGACAATGGCGAAACCCACCTACTTATTCTCCTTGATCTCTCTGCAGTTTGATACAGTCAACCACTCTGCCCTACTTAATGTGCTCAGAGATTGTTTCAGCCTCATGGTACTGCCCACAAATGGTTAGTCTCCTATCTTCAACACTGAACACAGCAAATTAACGACTGCCTACCTAACCCCACTCCGGTCTCCCTTGGAGTCCCCCAGGATCTATGCTCTCTCGATTTTTTTATGGAACCCCTCACCCTCATTCTAAAACAAGCTGGAATCAACTACCACGATGATACCCAACTCTACTATAAAATCAAAACCCATGCAGACATAAACCTTAACAACACACTCTAAGATCCAATCCCGGTTCCAATTAAATCATCTCAAACGCAACCCTAAAAAAAAAACCACTCTTCTCCACTAAAACAACCCTCTCCCCGTTCAAACGTGGATCCCCGACCTTATCGCCCTCAACTGCTCACTCTCCTTGTCCAGCTCAGTAAAATCTCTTGATATCTCCATCGATAATAGTCTGACTCAATGTACACATCAAAAACTCTGCTTAAGATGCCCTCTTAACTCGCCGACATCTTAAGACAATAAAGCCTTTTGAATCCAACAGATGACTTTAAATTAGTCCAGTCACTGGTCCTCTCGTGACTGGATTACGGCAATGCCATCGTCACCGGAATCCCCAAGGTTCACCTAGCTCCATTCAAATCTGTGCTCAACCTTGCAGCCAGGCTCATCACCAACTGCAAACGTTTCGACCACATCTCCCCAACCCTCAACTCTCAAATGGCTCGCCATCGAAGGCAGATCCGCCTATATAACTCGTGGAGGGCAGGAGTGAACCAGATGGCTTTTGTGTTGCTTGCTGTTTGAGATCCATTGGTGGAGGTTGCGTGCTGCGTTATTGGTGTTGGCGGCATAGCGGGATAGCTGATAGCCACTGGCCGGTATTCCCTGCAGCCCGTCGCTGGTGTCCCATTGAGGACCAACAACCACCCGGATTGCTTTACTTAGCAGCCGAGCCGTGCAGCCCACCACCCAGACTTCCAATTTCTACATTGACGGGGCACGTTGTAAAGTCTACAGGTCTTTTTTAACACGACAGGAACGCTCAACTGACGTCCTGCCGCACAATTTTGCCCTTCAAAAGAAGCCTCATAGGCTTTTGATGTAACCGTTCAGGACAAAAACTCAGGCAATAGTAATGTATATAGTCCTGAAGATGATCCCAGTATATAATTGGAGATAGGGATCGAAACGTCACGTCGATTGTGTTAACAGTACTGCATTTTCTCTCTTGTATTAATTATTGCAGTTACTGTTAGGTTTAGCTTACACAAGATTTGCATTGTTTTGTAAGCATCCTTTCGCTCCACTCTGTTTACCTGTCATTTTCCCCATGTACTGTCTTCACCCCTTCCATACTTGGTACAGGCTTGTGCCCAGTTTGTGATTTGTGTTCCCTTTCATCATTTGAATTCTTAGTTTATCTTAAAAAATAAAAATTTCCTCTGTCCGGCTGGACATTGGATAGAAAACATAGTTCTTATTTAAGTCTATGCTTATTACTCTTAACCGTAGGAGTTCAGGACCTTTGTTTTCTTGAATAATCATTACTACCCGAGGTCCTCAAACTACCTAAACGGGTCCCCTTGTTGTTCATAACACTTCCTCATTTAATAGCATCTATTTCTTCTTGTGCAATAGACACTGGGGATGCATCTGCACTGTGAAAATAAACATTCTGCATCCTGTAATTTAATGCAAAATATACATTTTTTAGCAGATTAAAAGCAAGTCACTTGGTTGTTCAGAATGTATAGTAAAATGCTGATAAAGGTCTACATTCTTACAAGAACTCCAGCGGTGCAATAAAGGTCTCCTTAGAGCAAAAATACAGGGGGAATAGTAAGAAAGCAGATACTCTACCAAACGATAGGGTAGAGCCAGAAGACACTGGTCTAAAGGAAAAAAGACACAACCACTTCCTTTAAAGGCAGAACGTAACAATTTAGGTTAGTGGCCTGCTTGGTGACCTGCATATAAAGCCTGTGGAGAATGTACAGTCCAAGGGCCCATATGGTTCGAATGCAAAATCTAAAAAACACTAAAATTAAACCAGCAGCCCTAGGTGATGCAACCACATTACCCTATCCAATTATACGAGATATCACTTATCACTGATATCAGGAGAAGAACTCATGGCCACCACAACCCAGATTCCACTGGACTCAGTCTGACAATATCTGGCAGACAATGGAGCAGACTGACCTCACACACCTAACTTGATTATGAAATGTTGCTGACCCAATGGCCATTGTCTGTTCCAGGTGACCAGTAGTCTCTGGCCATGGCTTGGCCTACTTTGACCTCCTACAGCAGTCGTCTCTCCCACAGGTCCCACCCAGTGCTTTGGGTGTCGAGCACCGCCTGCGCCCACAGCCTGTAATTATGGCACCTCTCCTTCAAAAGGTCAACTAGTTATAGCTAGGACCTGGGTGTAGAGAGCTTCTCCTACAGACTCTCAGCCTATTCCCGGTCGCTCTTCTAGAAATCAAAGCATACAGTCAAGTACATGCTTAACAGGTTCTCAACACAGGTGGTGGTCTTCAGGCATTCATCATCCTGTTCTGTGACCCCAGGATGCACTACACATTGAGCACAATCTGAAAAACCTTGCCATAGCGTCTTTGAATTTCTACCCTTTTGGTTTGTCCTTTCAACTTTTCATTCATTTTTCTTTCCAAATCATGAACTGTACTTGCAAATCACAATAGTTATGTAATTCCCTAACTTTGCATGCAGACTTATGCATTGTTTATGGTAATAAAGGAATTTCTTATCCTTCCATAAAATCCCTTAATGTCCCCAAAATCTTCTGGGGCTTGAGCATGTTCCTTGTCTCTCACTGAGGTGCCTACCACTGGTGCAAGTTGAAAATGGTTGTATTGTGCAACTTCAGCTCAGTGCAAGAATTCCAATCTGCAACAGATTGTGGCAGACTCGAGGAGCTTGTGCCAAAGTGCAGATAATCGGGCGCTAGCAAGTTTAGACTGCACACAAGTTGAACCAAACTTATTTCCAAACCAGCACTCAAAATATACAGAACAACTTTAAGGCGCCTTTTAGTTATGGAAATCTCTTATTTAAAAAATAGAAAAAAGTTTACTCTTGGGGACATTGAGTGTTTTGCTGTAAAGTCATGCCTACATGTCCGGTATAGTGTAACTCCACCCAGTAACTTTTTATTGCTGCAGCGAGTATATTTTTCAATGGAAATTCACAGGAGATCGCTACAAATAACATTCCATTTAGTATGAAATCTGAAAAGTAGAAGTCAAACTAGAAGGAGCAAAAGAATCAGATAAACTTCACATAACAGACACGTGCTGCAACAGTCATTAGCAAATCAAAAGATACTGCTTAAGTAAAGTCTGAACTCAAAAGTAATTATTTTCCATGCTTCAGCAGCATTGTACTGCTCACTGCCACATATTTGGGACAGAGGACATGGCAGCCTTTAGGCAAGGGGGAGCTTCAGAGACCAGATGCCAGGAGGTATACCAAGGACGCTGGTAGATGCACAGGTGGAAGGGGCGCAAGCTTGCTGTCATTCAAGAATGGCACAATAGCTTCTCTGTTTTTATCTTGGAACTAAAGGTAACCCAGAAGAACATTGGCAATTCGCCAACTTTACCAGGTAGAGTCAAATAAAAATCCAGCGGCTCTCGAGCCAAACAGGACATAGGGTTCAGACCATTCTACAATGGAGCCATCATTCAAAGGTATAGGAGACAGCCACTGCAGGTGAAAGGAGTTAATCAGATACCCAACCACTAGTACAGGTTGAGTCCCAAACAGCTTCAAAGCGTAGGACTTGACTTAGACTATTATACGCACCAGTTATAACATCTGGAGTGGAAGCAAAGATAACATGTCAACGAATATAACAATGCAGATGAGCACATGATAAAAAAAATGTTTTAAGTATTATGCAGGTCAGCTGCTGGAAATGCTAATAACACACATGCCTTAAAAGCAGAGGGTTGCAGCAAAATCTACAATACGTGAGGGAAGAAGACCACCAGGGGAGGACCTGCTTTGTGAAATAGCCAAACAGTTGAGATGCTTACGGCATACACCAATGTGTGATGTACAAGTACTGCAGAGATCTATAAAATGAGGATGGAAGTGGGGTAAGGACCCTCCAACAATTGTCCAGGTACTCATAGGCTGTCCAAGTAATGCACCCAGTAGACACAAAGTGCAACATTGTCTGTGGGTGGAAAATACTAAGAAAATATATTGGGGCTGGAAATGCAGATATTAATAAAATGTTATATAGCGCGAACGTGACCCACAAGGGTATCGGAGCGCTTTGCAGTATACAAGCATTTGAAATGTGCCAATACATACAAAAGAGAAATATAATATATAGATAACAAACATAGGTGACCCGGAATCAGCAGGACATTGCACAATAAACGGTTATTGAGCATTAGGTGGTTGTGCTAATAAACATACATATAATATACTCCTCCGATTCACCATGGGTATGAAGTATATGGATAATATAGTATATCCGAGGCCAACTAAGCTTTACGCTAAACAGTTATTGAGCACTAAGCGGCTGTGGTAATAATCATACATATAATAATCTCATTCATTCCACCGGAGGTAGGCAATGATATGCTGCTCTAATAGGTGACTCAGTGGCAGCCTAGAATTAAGACCTAGGAAGTGAATTTGTTCATTAGTAGTATTTTTACTTATTTTTGAATGCCGTAAAGGAAGTGATTCCATGCACCGCAGCAGGTAAGGAGTTCCAAATCTTTGGTGCAATCCATGAGAAAGCTCTGCAACCAGTTATCTTCTTATGGAAGGATTGTGGTCAAAAGTAAAGTACTCGCACTATGAAGTTGTCTGCAACCTCCCAACCTTTCTAGCTTTAGAGCCAAGTAACTGGGTGTATTGTTATGTAGAGCTTTATGGGTCATGCAGGCAACCTTTAGGTGTATACTAACCTCGTAAGGCAGCCAGTTCAGGGCTTTCAGGGTCGGAGAGATGTGGCTGTTTCTTTTAATTACTGATACCAGTCTAGCCGCAGCATTAAGTGATACCCTCAGCGGAGCCATCTTGTATTTGGGGAGACCGCCAAGAGTGGTGCTTCCATAGTCTAGTCTTGGTAGCACTAGGCGTGCACTACCATTTTTAGGTCGGCCTGAGGGAGGAAGGGTTTGAGAGTTTCCTTAGTAAATTCAACTTGTGATTGGCTCCCTTGGTGGCGTTCGAGCATGCTGCATTTATTGCAGTTACATTTACGCTAAACCTGTGTCAATCAAATCGGCCCACAATAGTCCAAATGCATCTTAAAGGAGATAGATTTCCATCCCACAAAGCACCTGTTCCACAGCACTTCTTTGAAACTAACCCAATGTCCCTTCTTTGTGCCTTACCTAGTATGATCCATGGCCCAACCCCTTTAACTGTCTACATAATAATCTAGCGGGAAGCAACTGTACATGTGTGCAGCTTTGTTTAAAAATAAAAAAAACAACTAGCTGATCATAGAACTTTAAGCTCTCCATTTTTAGGTTGAGCCTAGGTAGCGCATGTGTTGCTCTGCGAGGCATGCTGTATTCAGGTATGAACTTGCTTTTAATAGTAATGGCGGACAGAAACAGCTTCTTGAGTAATGGTGGCCACGTCAGCCTGCACCTTTTAATAAACATTTAAATTTACCTTAGCAGCGCTGTTCGCTTTCAGTATAGAAGCCGCATTTCATCTTATTTTAATTTAAGTTGCCACACGGTCCGCTTTCACTATAGCGGCCGCGCTACTTTTTCACATTTGTTTTTACCATAGCGGTCTGCTATAACTAAATTCGACGCCGTTTTTTGTTTTTATTGGAGCACTAGTCAATTGCGGCTGCACTTCTGAAGTGGAGAGGCGTACGGCCGTAATTGGCTAGTACTCTACTCCCTTATCTCCCGGATCAACCGTGCCATGTCCAACCCCATCTCACTTGCCTGCCCCCACCACCCCTCCGAGGTCAAGAGTTTAAGCTATTGGCATTGTAAATGACAATGCTTTTTATTTGAAAGTTTTCTAAACAAATTAATAAAAAGGCACTGCCAATTCCAAAGCCAATAACGTAAACTCTAGCAAATGCAAGACTTATTGCATTGCAAATGCTTGTAATACTTTGGAGTTAGTATTAAGCTACGATCAGCATTATGTTTGTGCTTTTCATCCCTTTCATTCCACTACATGTTGCAGTGACACAGGCATATTACAAGGAAAAAACCACACATCTGATCATCATGCATTGCACTAATACTTCACACATTGGCCACGCTACTAACACACATGGTTCCAACCTAGGACCACATACGGTGTAACATACTACACGTCCACCAAAAACACTTTGGTGCCTTGTCAGGGATAAGTAGCATATCTGTAAACAAATGCACAAATAAAACAAAAACACATTTGGTTGTGGGAATGAAGGATTTTACGCTGGTCTAAATAACTCTGTGCATTGTATTTTCTGTTAATGGACACTTTCCACGTACAAAGTTTTATTCTGCAAATCTTACTCAAAATATTTAAACTAAATCCATAAGTTAATTTGTTTTAATAGATGGGGAGGTAAAACTTTAGAAAGGCAATGTTTACTGGGAAAAGCACCCCGCCCATGCTGTACATACAAAAAAAGCAACATAGGAACAAACCTAGGGGACCACAAGGTATTAAGAGTGTTTTACAAATATTCCTGTGCAACTTGGGCGCATGAAAAGGCAACATTTTATAAAAACCGTTCTATTTACCCAAAAAAATAATGCGATTTTCCATATTGCAACACCAAACACTGATCTGGAATGCCATTTATTCAACAAACGCCAATCTGAAACGTGTTTCGGTTAATGTACAAAAGTAAATGTAAACATCAAGAACTAGTGGATTTGCATTGTATCTTCTTGAAAGTGGGATTTCACCAATTAAATAAAAAATGTAGCCTCTCGCACTCGGAAGAAATGTTAACCAGAACGTACAACAAATCTACTCTACTGGTTGGGAGGGGCGGACGGACACATGATCACCCACCGTACTTCCCAGTGCTGGGCATGCCCTTCCTCATCTCGTGACACATCAGTAGTGATGAATTGGCATGTCCGAATAGAGACGAGGGTGTCCGGTTACAAAAGCCTGTTTCAGTTAGGCAGCTGAAATAACATGCTTAACCGCCAAGAAGGTACGACCCAAAAGAAAAGCAGTTAACATAAAAGCCACAAACTGAACTTTATAATAAAAGGCTAGTCCATTTAACTTACATTTAATAAACTAACAATCATAAATATAAAAACACGTCAGCATTGTATACAAAAAAATAAACTCCTGCAAGGAGGATAGTAAAGCAGTGCTACAAATCGAGATTAAAACAAGGGTTACCTTTCCTTTTTCGGTTTTTACTTCCCGACAAACAAGTCAAAAGGATTCCCTTCCAAGAGTACAAAACACCTAGAGTAGATTTTCCCGTCATGAGTGCTTAAACAGGGCATTTCGTTTTTCCAGAGAAACTGAATCCATAACAGAAGTCCCACTTAGAAAACGATTCAATAATATCGTAGCAGTTGGTTGGAAAAGAAAAAAAAAAAAAAATCTCCTTTGCACATCTCCAAGACAAACAAACCGTGTGTGAAAAACTCCCAGCAACCGACGTAAAAGTGAAAGTCTAAACTGGTTACCAAAACAGGCTCAATCAAGAAAATAGCTCCTCAACTCAGTTTCAAGTTGTCCGTCGGCCGAGGTTAACATGGTTAAATTCTTTACAATAGCTTCCAAATGCACGCAACTCCCCAGCGGCGAAAAGTCTCGAAATCCATGGCACGGAGCCCTGTGCCAAGATACAATGAGTCCAGAAGAGTAAAAACCATTTTTGTGAGTGCTCCAAGTGCCAGTGGTAGTAAATGAAAGCGAGCCCGTCCCACGAAACGTTTAATGTCACGAAGCAATACAGGCAGCCACAAGTTGTTTTCCTCCTCGCGGTCTCCAGGCGGGCCAACTCCCTTACAGACAAAATCCCACACAGCTCCACCTAACGGAAGGAACTTGCCATAGTTTCCGTCGCTCTCCTTTCAATTAAAGGAATTTTCCACTAACATAATAGTAGAACAAAACGGTTAAACACACGATTGGTAACTAAGTAAGTTACTTGCTTGTAATCCTATACCTGCAGGATCCTAGAACACATGTTAATACACAGCTCCAAAATAAAAACATAATGTATTCTAGAAAACATGCATGTAAATCGGTATAGTTTGTCTTTTCTTTAACAGCCCAACTTATGCCATAGTATGGCATTTATGACTGAAATCACCACCAGATAGCAATATTTTATTTAAACAAAAAGCATGAATGAAACATCTTAGTCACTTCAGAAAAAGTACCGTTTTAGGATTTTTGGGCGTTCCAAGCAACAACAAAAAAGTTCCCCTCCCTCTTTGGAATAACTTTAAATGTATATTCAATTTTCTGATATTTACCGGTTATTAGCAATCAATGAATTTAACATTAAACTTTTCATAAATCGGAGCATGCAAAACAGCACAAACTGTTGAGCATCCGCAAGACAAAAGAAAGCTTGAACAAAAACCTAGATGTTCCTTTTTGTCATTTTGTTTTGCAACAACAATCTTTTATGTGGAATTCATCGTCTAACTATACTGCCTCAAATAGCGGGAAAGACATAGGATGGACGTTTTGGTGGCTGTATAATGGGCTAGTGCAGAATATTAAAATAAATAGATGCACATATCCTGCAACTGAAGCCTCATTTAAGGGCTAAGTGTTATCCTAACTTCCCCTTCACAATAGGTCTCCCTGAAACCTGGATAAACAGTGTCCTTATAGGTGAAGTAGAGAGAAAGCAGGCAGAAAGAAAGGTGAGGAATAGATGGTCTGGCAGAGATGAAAGGAGAGGTAAAGAGCAGTCTGATGCGGGAGTAGATGAAGGCAAGATACAGAGGCGAGATGAAACCACGACGAGACTCAAAGAGTTGTGAGGCAAAGCACAAGTTAAAAGAGGACCTAAAGAAATAGAGATGTAAAATAGGAAGAGTGAGAGGGGTTAGGGCTAGGCCATGAGAGATGTGGGGTAGAGAAGTGTATTGAGAGATGTGGGGTAGAGAAGTGTATTGAAAGGTCAGGAAGACACAGAAAAGGCAGAGATTGGACAGGGTAGGTAAATAGAGCTGCTGTAACAAGAACAATGTAAAGCAAAAGGGAAAGAGGTAGATTTGAGGTGAAGAGAGTTCTCAACTGAATTGCAATCAACTACGAGAGCATGGGTTAAGGTTGGTAAATTGCTAATTGTACACAATCCTTAAAGCAGCTCTATTCAAGAACTCTAGTAGAGGCCTAGCCCATCATGCCACGCAGAGATGGAAGAAGTACATTTTCTGAAGGTCAGAATGTCATAAGATCGAACAGGACCCCAACACAAGATCAAGAGCCCAGCCCACATGAATTCAGAGGTAACACTTATGATGAAGAATTCGGTTCAGAAATAAGCAACTTGGATTCATCGAGTTTATGAAGTCTGGCCCTCTATAGTATCTTAATGAACCACAAGAACTCATTAACAACCCCCCTGGACAGAGGAGAAGAGATGGAGTCTTGCCTGTAATGCACATCAACTTACCTGGCAAATAAACAAAACAAAAAAAAACACTCTACAAACACTAGGACTACAAGAACCGAAATTGCAATTGTGAGCAGATGTGGAGTATGTTTTACTGCTGCAGGATCTAGAAGACTCCCGGTAATGCAAGCACCCCATGAATTCCTATCAAAACCAACATATCACAGAAGGGAGAAAATAAACCAAGAAAGGCCATCTAGCCAACAGCTAAAGCTTAGCCAAAGGCTTATCTGGCAACAGGACTAGGATTTAAAATCACAACAGTAACTATACAACTTAAAGTCAGCATTCCAAAATTTTTCAACTTCAAGATCTCAAAACAATTGGAGAGCATTAGATGAAGGTAAAACCACACTCTTAACCCCTTCGACGCTCATGACGAGCTGGGCTCGTCATGAGGTAGCCTCCTCGCACGCTCATGACGAGCCCAGCTCGTCATGTAAAGTGCACTTTACAGATTCCCAGCGTACGGGCGGAATTCCGCCCGCACGCATGCGGTTAAAGGAATGAAATGTCAACTGTGAATTATTGCATACAAATAAATTACCTGCTGCAGCCATGTTTTCCTGCTCATTTTACCTGTGCTTAAAGTGCCCACCTAGGATGTTTCAAGCCTCTCCCACGTTGTGGCTCCCAAGACAGCTGAAGAGGTTTACATTGTTGTAACAACTTAAGGTAGTCTTCCTTTCTGCTGGTCTCAGATGCCAGCACCAGTGTACTCCTTTGTTTTACAGTACCAAGTAATGACCGCTGAATACATATATTTGTGCTTGCCTTTCAGCATGCATATTTTATGAGTGCAAAGCACTTCCAGGATGGCAATTAGTAATTTACAAATATTTATCTTTTTGCTAATATAAAGCCCTTCAATAATTGGTGAACATGCATATTTTTTTTGTAACAGTCCTGATGTGTCGGCGCTGGCTTGAATGCAGGAAGCAGAGTTGGACCAGGATCAACCACCCCAGGGGCTGGTGGACTTGGAGGGATGGCCTATTCTTCGACTCGCCGCTTAAAACAAACTGCACTAGGTACAGGTCTTAATTTATGCTATATGAAGTCTGATTGCTTTATCAACTGTATATGGTTTAAATACTGGAAAATTAATGGTTGTCTTGCGGGTTATGTAATGAAGTGGCCTGGGTAGTAGGTACATGGAGAAGTTCTGGAATTTCAGGAGTTAAGAGGCTTCTCTGGATGCACTGAAAGCTCCTAAATTCTGCTGGGGTCCCTATCAAAAACAATGCAATAGTTTTGTTGAGGCTCAGTCGCTGATCAATTCTGAAGTCAGGGTGTATGCATACCAAGGTACTGAATACCTCACCTCCTCTAAAGACTTAATCGAATCACAAGAATGGGCCCTTTACATATAGCAGGACCGCAAAAGGGTCTAATTTGGAGTGTGTGGAGGAACAGGCATGGTGGGTGCTTCAAAATTGATGCCCAATTACACCACGGTACTACCCAAGTAAGCAGAGACTGCATGATCCGTGCTTCAGGTAGTCAATGGTTTGCACTCGCCCCCCACCAACTGCCCAAACTATTGTCATTCTTATGTCACTTACCAAGCCCACAACATTTAGAAAGTGTGTCAGAACCACTCATGTAGCCTACAGGCTGTATAGAAAATGTAATCCCTAGATTTGTAAATTGCCTTCAGATAGGGAGTAATAAGAACCCTTACTGTGTAATGTGTAGTTCAGTAACTATACAAGGCTTTAGGAATTAAACTGCACTTTCATAGTACGTGCCACACCGAATCCTGTGCGAACCGGTTATGGTCACTGTGGAGGAAAAAGGAAACAAGCATTGGAAATGCAATAGGTCTCGCACCATTAGAGTTAGTGCTTTTAGAATTGTTTATGGGTTTTTTTTTGTAAATGTTTAGCATTTTTGTTTCCTGTAGCCAATGCTAAAGAATTACAAATAAAAAAAGCCATAAACATTTCTTAAAGCTGTAACTGAAATGGTCTGAGACCTATTGCACTGTGTGAGGGTGAGGGAGGGTGAGGGGTTGAGGGTGAGTGAGGGTGAGTGAGGGTGAGTGAGGGTGAGTGAGGGTGAGTGAGGGTGAGTGAGGGTGAGTGGTTGAGGGTGAGGGGTTGAGGGTGAGGGTGAGTGAGGGGGTGAGGGTGAGGTGTTGAGGGTGAGTGAGGGTGAGGGTGAGGTGTTGAGGGTGATTTAGGGTGAGGGGTTGAGGGTGAGTGAGAGTAGTTGAGGCTGAGTGAGGGTGAGTGAGAGTGAGGGTGAGTGAGAGTAGTTGAGGCTGAGTGAGGGTGAGTGAGAGTGAGGGTGAGTGAGAGTAGTTGAGGCTGAAGGTTTGAGGGTGAGTGAGAGTAGTTGAGGCTGAAGGTTTGAGGGTGAGTGAGAGTGAGGGTGAGTGAGGGGTTGAGGGTGAAGGTTTGAGGGTGAGTGAGGGTGAGTGAGGGTGAGTGAGGGGTTGAGGGTGAAGGTTTGAGGGTGAGTGAGGGTGAGTGAGGGGTTGAGGGTGAAGGTTTGAGGGTGAGTGAGGGTGAGTGAGGGTGAGTGAGGGGTTGAGGGTGAAGGTTTGAGGGTGAGTGAGGGTGAGTGAGGGTGAGTGAGGGTGAGTGAGGGTGAGTGAGTGAGTGAGTGTGAGTGAGTGAGTGAGGGTGAGTGAGTGTGAGTGAGTGTGAGTGAGTGAGGGTGAGTGAGGGTGAGTGAGTGAGTGTGAGTGAGTGAGGGTGAGTGAGGGTGAGTGAGGGTGAGTGAGGGTGAGTGAGAGTGAGTGAGAGTGAGAGTGAGGGTGAGTGAGTGAGAGTGAGGGTGAGTGAGAGTGAGTGAGAGTGAGGGTGAGTGAGTGAGAGTGAGGGTGAGTGAGAGTGAGTGAGAGTGAGGGTGAGTGAGTGAGAGTGAGGGTGAGTGAGGGTGAGGCTGAGGTGTTGAGGGTGAGTGAGGGTGAGGCTGAGGTGTTGAGGGTGAGTGAGGGTGAGTGAGAGGTTGAGGGCGAAGGGTTGAGGGTGTGAGGGTGAGGGGTTGAGGGTGAGTGAGGGTGGAGGGTGAGGGGGTGAGGGTGAGGGGTGAGGGGGTGAGGGTGTGGGGTGAGAGTGAGGGTTAGGGGGTGAGGGTTAGGGGGTGAGGGTTAGGGGGTGAGGGTTAGGGGGTGAGGGTTAGGGGGTGAGGGTTAGGGGGTGATTGTTAGGGGGTGATTGTTAGGGGGTGTGAGCGTTAGGGGTGTGAGCGTTCGGGGTGTGAGCGTTAGGGGTGTGAGCGTTCGGGGTGTGAGCGTTCGGGGTGTGAGCGTTCGGGGTGTGAGCGTTCGGGGTGTGAGCGTTCGGGGTGTGAGCGTTCGGGGTGTGAGCGTTCGGGGTGTGAGCGTTCGGGGTGTGAGCGTTCGGGGTGTGAGCGTTCGGGGTGTGAGCGTTCGGGGTGTGAGCGTTCGGGGTGTGAGCGTTCGGGGTGTGAGCGTTCGGGGTGTGAGCGTTCGGGGTGTGAGCGTTCGGGGTGTGAGCGTTCGGGGTGTGAGCGTTCGGGGTGTGAGCGTTCGGGGTGTGAGCGTTCGGGGTGTGAGCGTTCGGGGTGTGAGCGTTCGGGGTGTGAGCGTTCGGGGTGTGAGCGTTCGGGGTGTGAGCGTTCGGGGTGTGAGCGTTCGGGGTGTGAGCGTTCGGGGTGTGAGCGTTCGGGGTGTGAGCGTTAGGGGGTGTGAGGGTGAGTGTGAGTGAGGGGGTGTGAGGCTTCGGGTGTGTGACGTTGCTTGAGTGTGTGTGAGGGTGAGTGAGGGTGTGAGAAATAATAATAATAATAATAATAATAATAATAATAATAATAATAATAATAATAATAATATGTATTGCTATGGAGGGCACATTTGGAGATGCTTTCTGTTTACAGAGTGTCCTTTGCAGATAAGAAATGCACCAAACAGAAAAAAAATACAATGTATGTGTATATCTGATATTTTGGAAGGAGGGCAGCTAAGTGCCTTGCATTTTAGTACAGGTGTGATTTGAATTGCCAAGCTCTTTCAAGACAATTGGACATTATTGCAATCCGAGAAGCCAACCACACCCTTCAAGTGCAAACACTTGTTCTGCCTCCAGGAATTTCCAAAGACTGCTGAATAACCATTTCATATTTTAGTTAATGGCGGGGGCAGTGGGAAGTGTTTTCATATATTGTCCGAAATCACATTCTCACCCCCCCCCCCCTCAGTCCCAGCTAAATAAAAAAAAGGTAACAAAGTAACGAGCCCATGTATGTTTCTGTTCTTAAAATATTAAAAAAAACAACCTGGCCATATTAAAATGTTGCACTAAAAGCGTCGAAAAGCATTGGTGTGAGACCCATTTGTGCCTCGAAGCCTCGAAAAGTTGTAAGATAGGCGCTTGGGCTCCTCTGTAGGATGGAAGAGAGAATATGTGTCTAGGGTCCTCTTTTAAATTTAACATTTAACCCCTGATGTGCTTTTGAGAAGCTTTACCGCGTGTTATGTCATAGGTCACGTGTAGAGCGCCTGCGCCGCCTCAATGCGCTGCTGTACAAAAAACACTTCAAAGAGAGGGGCAGGCATGCTTCCCAATGAGGCTGTCAGCTTACCCTGGATGCTATAAACAAAGAGGGCGTTCGATTAAACCGCTGCTCCAGCACGATTAATCTACATTTTTTCAGCGCCATTAAATCGGATTTTCCAGCACTAATCGTGAAACCCCTGATACAGTGGAGGCGGATTTAATAAAAAACAAGTAAAAAAAATCAGGAAACCACACTAGAGGATTAAGAAGTTCTTCACAAAATATATATTTTATTGTATGTGGCTGGAGAAAAATGTAAATAATTAAAGGGTATGGTCTTTTGAGTAAAATTATGCAAGTACAAATGCTACAGGACAGTTTCCTCTGCTCCCGGCTCCCTTTCTAGTGTCGCCTTTATCGCTCAAACTCATTTGGCGCTGCGTAGGCATTTGAATTTGGTGAAACCCGCATTTACCAAAAATAATATGCATTTGCTTATGCATACGATAAGTAAGGATCGTGTGTAATCGCCTATCCTTTAATTATTAATAATGACCTGGCGATAATAAAGTGTCACAATAAAAGTGGTGAAAAGCATTACTGTGAGACCCTTTGTGCCTCGAAACGTTATTCGATAGGCGCTGGAATGCCTATGCTTACTTGGCAAAACAAAAACAAAACAAAGATGGAAAAGGGGCTTATATTTAAAAACACGTTATCAATTGCGTTCTGATATAATACAGGGAGCGATTTGATTAAGCACAGGGTGGCTTGGTGTGATAAATAGAATATCAATTCTGGATGTCATTTCACAATTGGAACACACGTATATTACTGAAATGAGCCTAGTCGCAATGCACGTGTCATAAGTCTATGTACTGAAATATTTTCCAAGTACTAATTCAAGAGCTTATTTTATTGCATGAGCTTAAAATAGTATAGAGTGCATTGCATGCGTGTTACTTCAATGAGACGGCCAAACAAAATGTGTACATGCTATAATGCCTCTTATAACACACTTTACCTTCACCCCTTCCATTCAACTGTGAAAAGTCTCTTCCGCGTTTTCCACAGGAAATGACGCACCTCCCTATCTTCAAATGATCCCTACGAACAATTGTCACGCTCTCCCACTAAAGCACTCCCATTTGTATGCAAGTTAAATATTTATTATATAAGAAATCTCATTTTCTATGGCTGTTCAAACGTAAAGCGCACTAACAACCATTAGATGGGCGGAGAAGCACAAGATACAATAAAGAAATCATAAGCATGAGCGTGAAAAAAAAGCGAAAGAGAAAGCAGGGTAACCTGACCCAGGAGGGGGGAGGAGGGAGGAGAAATGCGTCTCGGCCGGAGCAGGGGGCGGAGCAGGGAGAGCGGGCTTTGAAATGTACTTCACACGGCCGGCCGGTCGTGAAACTGAAAGCATGGCCGGCCGGCCGTGAAAGCCTTTGATGCCGCAGGGGGTGGAGCGGCACCAGCTGGGAGAGTAGGCAAGGCAGGCGGCTGGGGGCATGTGCACGCGCTTTTAAGCTCAATGCGCATGCGCATTGAGCTTAAATTTCTCGTGCACTGCAAGGAATCGCCACGATTCCTTGCAAGTTGGATAAAGAGTGGATAAGCCACCATAGTCTCGCTTGCTCGATGCGCATGCGCATCGACAGGCGAGACCTAAAAAACATCCAAGATTTGCACACTAAGGGAACTGTCGAACCAAAAGACACTGGACATGCTACCACTGCATCTGTCCCAATCAACCATACAGGTTCTGCACTTGCCGTGAAGTATGCAGAGGCCTCAGGTCTACCATGCTCGAACTGCAGCGTCCAGAAGTGCTCCTCTTGCAGCTACCCAGCTGTTCAGTTCATGTGATGCAGTCTATCCTGCTGCCAAAGGCAACAGCCTGCAACCCCAGTATTGAGACCCTCAATGTGTCTGGTCAACCAGCCCTCTTCGCTGTAAGCCAGATTGGTCAGCTCATTGTTTAGGCATGTCTGGAGGGTACCGGTGGCAGACATGAAGCAAAAACCTGCCTTGAGCACGATGCCAAACAAATCTTGCCTGTATCACGTTCAAACACTCCTATAGTGTGAGATCAGTAACTGCATAAACAACCCAGAATGTATACATTTTAATCAAGCATGAATCTCAATTTCCAGTAGTTTTAAGATTCCTGTAACTCTGAACAGGCTTACAAATTTGTATGGCTCTAGTGGGGCTATTTATTTTATTTTATTTTTTACACTTGTAATGCGCACAGATACCCACAAAGGGTTTCCCGGCGCCAAGGCTAAGAGAAAGAAATACAGAAAAGCAAATGCCGTCAAAGATCAACAACCATTAATTTAACCAATTATTTATTAAACAGCCAGGTTTTAACTTTTTTCTTGAAACTGGCGAAATTTTCCTCTTTACGCAGGGCTAAAGGGAGGGAGTTCCAAAGAACTATTCTGTTGCACATTCCTAGCAGAGCAACCTCTCATTCAAATTTCGCAAGAGGAAGGGCATTTTAGGAGAATAATGAGCATTTTACTGCATGCATGAATGACATCTCAAGTGTCCAGCACTTCCTCAGTGAGAAGATCCTGCCACCTGCTCATTAGACAGGTTCTAGATTTTCGCTGAGGGTAACAAGTTTCTGTCAGGCGATACATACACTTGTTAAATTTATGAATTTTAGCTATGATCCAACTGACCATTTTCTAGAGAACTATAATTGGTTGAATGAAAACGCTTTTGATCTTTTATTGTGGTGCTTTGAATTTTTTTATTTATACACGGGTTGGATTTTATGCTTATTGTGTTTTATTTTACACGCAGACAAACGCCATCAACAAAGAGCACTTTCTATAAAAATTCTAGAGCAGTAGGAACAGGATTTGAACATTTCTCAATGCTGGTAACACACCCACCATCCCATTCACAGTCACTACATCTCTAAACATCACTCACCTTTCACTTGTTCAGGCAACGTCCATACCTAATAATCATCATATCCACGGTGGCTGCTCTTACTTCTACTACAGATGGACTAGTATGCAAAGACCGAAATGACAGTGCGATCATGGGGTACAGTAAATGCATCTGGACTTTACTCTAGCAATCCGTCACTGTGTCTTTACTCCAGTGAACCCAATACAAATCTATCCTTCGGGAGACCTGCTGGGATGGAGGGAGTCACAAAAATTCCAGGCACTAACTGTGGGTGTAGAAACAAAGCCTCCCGTGTGTGGTTACTCAAGCATTGGTCTGGGTCATTCCTAAATGATACCTGCCATAGGACACACAGCTAATCATCACCCCTTCAATAAGAGAAGGCCAGAATGACTTCAGATACTGCTCATTTTTCTGCCATCTTCATTCCTACCTATGGAGTAGACCTGTTTAAAAGCGTTAACAACTAGCTAAAGTAGTAAACTCTATTTCAATAGCCCTTGCGCTGAGCTAACCAATTTTAAGCAGAATGAACTGCAACTTCCAGTCCATTATTATGGAATGTTTTCAGCGATTAAATGAGGGTGGCAAGACTGTTGAAGACAGTACAGACTATGATAATATAGACCAATATGAGGACAACAAAGATGTCGAGAATCTTCATTCCTCCACCACCAAAAACGTGTGTCAACCAGGACCAAATACTACTCCTTTCCGAAACGATTCACCAAACTTTTTCATGTAAGCTGTTAACACTTTTGCCCATTTGATCAGTCTGCTCAAATATGCCAAAAGAGCTGTTTGGTATGATAACACCCAAAGACTCAAATTTCACAAGTCCACCTTTGACTACTAAGACAAAATTGAGGCATCCTCTTCGGTAAAACCAGACAATAGCTCTTCAAAATGTTGTGAGCCATGCGACGTAAACTGTGCTTAGTACTACATTCTTTTTCATATGACTGCAATACAGACAGCTCCAATTGTTTTCTGTGTACCCAACATCTGTTTCACTCCAGCAGCTTTGGGTGTAGCCTGAATGAATGAATAAGGATTTGTATCGCGCAACATTGCCCTATGGGTGTCAAGGCGCATAAAAGATGGTACCACTGCTGTAGGTGTAAGGCGTGCGCCGACTATGGATAAGCTTCTAAGAAGAGCCAGGTTTTTAATGCCTTGCGGAAGAGCAAAAGCGATGTATGTCCTTTAAGCTCAGCAGGAAGCATGTTCCACAATCTAGGAGCGAGGGAGAAGAAAGCTTTCCCTCCCCATCTGGCTTTGACAACTCGCGGAACAGAAAAAGAGTTCTTGTTAGCCAAGCGTAAGGCCCTACTGGGAGCATAGGACACAAGGGACTCAATGTCTTCTGCTCCCGACCCATACAGGGCACTATGGGTGAAACATAGAATCTTGAAATGTATCCTGGACTGAATAGGAAGCCAGTGCAGGTTTTTCCTAATAAGAGAGCCTGAAGAGCGTCTCGGGGCGTCGACAACAAACCTTGCAGCTGCATTATGCACTGTTTGTAGGCGATGAACCAGCTTTTTGTTCATGCCTAGGTACAGTGCATTGCAGTAGTCCAGCCTTGAGGATACGAGGGCGACCGAGACCTGTTTTCGAGCTTCAGGGGTAAGATAAGAGTGTAATCTTCCTCAAGATTCTAATCACACCACAGCATGTTGACACCGTCCTACTAACTTGTTTGTCAAAGGAGAGCATGGTGTCTAAGATAACCCCAAGGTTGTGGGCAGTATGGGAGGGCAGCCTCCCATACTGAGGGCTTTATCACAGCAGCACAGAGCCAAAGGGGAGCAAAGCAAGAACCATGTGTGGAGGTAGAGCAATATCCCAAAAGCTACTAGATCAAATGGCTTATATACTAAAAGAGCTGATGGGAACATTTGGGTCTCATCAAGTACCTGGATCTCTTACCATTGAGTGAAATGCACGTTGATGCCTATTGACTGGCGGTTATAGCCGAGAGGTAACGTTTACTTGAATCCAGTTAAGACCCTCAAAATACACTAGGTCACAAGCGTACGGGGGGGGGGGGGGGTTAAAAATAAGCAAAATGTCACAAATCAACAATCCAAATGGCTAAATTTGTTCCTAGTGGGAGGGGTTTTCTGATTACACATGCAACAGTTATGTTGGATTCTGACAAAAGCGTTTCACAAGTCAAGTTCAACCAATTCAAGAGATGGAGAAACCTTTCCTGCTGCTGAATCAAGAGACCATGTACTTTAAGGAAGTTTCAGGCTTTTGTTGCAGTAGAAAGCCGGATGTGCCTCAGTCAAATGCAGAAGGGCGGGCTTCATGGGGATCTCCATGCTGATCCCAGGTAAGATAGAAAAAACTATGGACATTGACCCCATTTTCCTCTAAAGCAATTAAACCAATCCAGGAAAATCCCTCCGTTAGAAAATATATGGAGTGCTGCCATAACTCAAGAACAGAACTGTACAATCTACTTTCGCTCTGCACGAGTGTTCTCTCTTCCAGATCAGAAGTAATGGGCAGATGACATTCTGGGTTATCCCCAACTCATACCTGAAAGGCCAGAAGAGACAAGGATCCTGTTTGTACACAAAGAGCATGTCCGTGTATTTATTCTGTTTGTAAAGCATGCACTGCAGAACCTAATTGTATCTATAGGCTTATGTAGAGATTATTCAAAGAGTTACAACATGCTATGATATATTCTGTATGTGCCAGATGCTACTATGCAGCAGTTTAGGACACTGTTTGGCTGTACGAATTAAGATGGCATTAGTGGTGGCTTTTGGTCTATACAAAATCACCTCCAGCTGATAAGACATTTTGAACACTTTAACCTACTCAACCAAAACCAATCAGGTTTCCGTGCAGGTCACAGCACAGAATCAGCCATGACCATATGTTGACGACGCACTACAAATCCTAGATCAAAACGGAGTCTGCTTACTCATCTTACTAGACCTTTCCTCGGTCAACCTATCACCGTGGACTCAACGAAATCGCTGGGAACACTGGACAGAAACCTCAATATGCAAAAACACATCAGCACCGCAACAAAAGGAGCAAACTTTCAGATAAATACGTTGAGAAAGCGGAAACCTTTCATGCCGGAAAAGGACTTAAAGCTTGCAGGGCAAGCCCTGGTCACCCCAAGAGTTGATTACGGGAGTGTGGCTCACTCTGCGCACTACACAACGACACAACAGCCCCACTAAGAGCATAAATCAAGGCAGCAGCGAGACTTATCACTGGCTCGAAAAGAAGCTCCCACATATCCCCGGACCTAAAATACCTCAATTGGCTACCTTTCGAAGCCAGAATTAATTTGAAAATAGCATGTATGACACAAAACTATTCCTCACAATGCACCCAGATATCTGGCACAGAAACTGGCGCCCTCATGTAGTGTCCGATCTTCAAGAAGCACTAAAAACCTACTACTGAAACCGCAAAGATTCAACAAGAAGAAAACATATAAACAAACCTTTTCAGGGATGAAGCCCAGAATCTGGAATGCTCTACCCCCAGAAACTAGACTTATTCCCTCTACTGCATCTTTCGAAAAAGAAGTAAAGTCACTCCTCATGGCTAAATACACCGGAGCCTGGATTACTGATAAGTTACGACCCAACGTATCTTCGATATGGAACTTTAGAAGGCCTACTGTCAATCCAGATAGCGTAACTACATGATGCTTGTTATTTTAGGATAGTTTTGTTATGTACCATATAACTATGTACCTACGAGATTATGTCGATGCCATCTTTGACTTGCATTGAACCCCATGTCATTTACATGGACTAGGTAACTAAGACACTTCCCCTGTAAGGCGCTCCGATACCCGCAAGGGGCTTGTTCGCGCTGTAAACTCTAAATAAATGACCTCCGATCTCATGTGATATCCATATACCAGTAGTCCCTAACAAGTAGTCCCTAACAGTAATTAGTTTCATTATTGTGATGAAGGTGACTGACAGTCGTACCCCTTTCTACATTACCCAACACGGTTGTGTTGTCTAGGATAATCATACATTGTCCATAGTAAGATTTTAGGCCCAGAAAGACAGCACCCAACTCTAAGCAGATCAAGACAGTTGCTGAGGTCCTGTCACAGAGCTCTACTGAGGAGTTGGTAGTCCGAGATAACAGAGGTGCCAATTGCTTTAAAGGACGAGCCTTTACACCTCTTTTGAGCTAACAAAACAGATTTTAATAATTTCTCCAATATGTTCTGGGTCTTCCGAAGCAGATCCCAATATCAGGAATGATGAAGTTGCACAGCTCATTTTCAGAGTGAGAAGCGGGACTACGTGAATGCAAATGGCTAGATGTCCTGTATGGAACATACAAGCAGGCAATAGGCTTAAGACCACGGACCTAAAATCCATTTATGTATGTATACTATTTTTCAAAAATAGTCAGTCAATGCAGCTAAAGCGTCCTCAAAGATCAGACCATCTACCCGGCTCTTCCCATGACATATAAGTTGACAAATCCAAGCATAGTTCCTTTGACAGGGAGCGAAAAAGTAATAAAAATAAGGAACCAAACTGCTGTTTCGATGCAAAATGTGATTGTGCGCCTTCCTGAGCATGTCAGCATCAGTTTAACTCTTGTAGAAGTGTAGGAGCACCAATCACTGCTTTTTTGCCCAAAAGTGTGTAATTGATATGTTTCAATCAATTGTAATGGCCAACTCAATTAATATGGTTTCAAGAAGAAATGTTTAGGAGGGGGCGTGGCTAGCAAGCCATCATGGCGGGCGGAGGCTGCTAGAGCTCCAGTGCTGCCGGGGGAAAAATAATCCTGAATGCCGTAACGGAGGGCTGTCCTGCGACACTAAAGGTGGGATTCTGTCACTGGAGTCCCCCGCTCGACTTGACGGAGGTTTGGAGGCTCCGGGAGCCACGACTGCCTGGCGGTCCGCGACGGAGCATCTGCGGCCTGGCCCCGCGCTGAGAGCCGGGGCCTCGAGTGCGGACTGTGCCCGGGAAACGGAACGCTGCCTGCCGCGGTGACGGGGGACTGTCCTGAAGTGATCGGCTGGTGCGCCGCCTGCATACTAACGGAGCCCAGAGGGTGAGAGCTAAGACCAACCCCTCCCCCCCCACCCCCCGACACCCCTGATGCGAGGTTTAAGGGGTCTGGAACGAACGCTCAGAGGGGAGGGCTGGCGCACGGACAGAGGCCCAGCCTGCTGGAACCCCGGAGCCACACTGCATTGATGTCCACGACTGGAGCCCAGTAAGGCTACCACTGAGCCGGGGGACACACGGAGATACCGTGGGGAGCGCTGCACTGGCCCAGACTGCTTTCCCTCCCTTCCCCCCCCTCTCCCCGCTGCCATTGCTTACACTAGAGATTCGCGAAGGCGGGATATTGCCGGAGCCGGAGCTGCGGGGAGAGCCACTGGAACTACCCTGCGTGAGGTGGGGGTAGTGGAGGGAGGGGAACCACCGGCCTCGAACTGCACTACGCCGGAGGAGTGAGGGCCGGGAAGATAGACCCCGCACCCAGCGGAGACGCGGGAACGGCCCCATGGACGTATAAGGACGCAGGGGAAGCCGCCATTGCAGCCCTAGGCAAGGGGTATAAGATCGCCCACTCAGAGTCCAAGGTGACGGCGAAAATTGGTGCCCACCCCACGAACTAGTCCCTGACGCCCCTTGAAGTGGAAGACGGTGAGCGTGACCTGCGACCTCCCAAGTAACAGTAACCTACCTAGAACCCTGTCGATAGACCGACTATCTGTCAAAGTCTAGACAGACCGCAGGACTGAGTCAGGAGACCGAGTGGGGAAAGGCACGAGAGGGGAGATACCTGCCCTGCGACATAGCCCTAGCCATTAGGAGGACCTCTGGACGACAACCATGGTGCGGAAAGGTGCAAAGGCTACAGATGGCAAGGATGGAGCATCTATGGGGCCTACTCTGGACGCGAGTCAGGGAGGTTCCACACCTCTGACACTGAACTCTACCCTCTCAGAAGAACAGCGGGGGGACAAACTGGATCTAATACTCAAGGAAATCAGAGACTCTAGGGCCGCGATGGAGACACAAATGGGCACCCTTACCACTAATCTCTCACTGCTCAAAGCCTACCATAACAAACTGGCGGACAAAGTCAAA
This sequence comes from Lissotriton helveticus, assembly GCF_964261635.1. Classification (NCBI taxonomy): domain Eukaryota; kingdom Metazoa; phylum Chordata; class Amphibia; order Caudata; family Salamandridae; genus Lissotriton; species Lissotriton helveticus. The sequence continues at coordinate 288,741,160 of NC_136073.1, forward strand.
GACCAAGGGATGACACTGACGGACCTTACCCCGACGGTGGCGGAACACGCCGAAACTATCCAACACCAGGTGAAAACTCTTATGGACCGTGTGGAGGATGCGGAAGGCCGTATCGACGCAACAACATACGAGTCATTGGTCTTCCGGAACGCAGTGAGGGGCCCCACGTGACAGAATTCATGGAGCAGGGAGCAGTGGTTCCGAGAACGTAGCTGCGGAGGGACTTTCACCGTACTTCTGTGTGGAGAGGGCACACAGGATCCCCACTGGCCAACCGAGACAGCCACCGCGGCCACTGATTGTGAAGATTCTTAACTACCGAGATAGGGACACCCTGCTTAGACAGGCCCGGATGAAATCCATCATAGAGTACGAGAACAAACGTATCTCACTATACCCGGATTATACCAACCTGGTGCAAAAACAGAGGTCCTCCTACTAGGAGGTGAAAAAGAGACTCCAAAAGAGCCAAACTCCGCTATGCCCTGTTATTTCCTGCACGCCTCAAGGTGATCCACGATAATAAAACTCAATTTTTTTAAAGCCCCGCGGACGTGGAAGAGTGGCTAGAAGTCCTGGATATTGAGGAGAACCAGGCCCCAACCCAAGGTTCGACGGCCAGCGGATCCAAGGACGAATCGGATCATGCGGAGGACAGATCGGTTGCACGCAGCGCAGAACTGAAACGGCGCAAACCTACTGCCCACCAACAGAAACAAGGACAGGAAGATGCTATAGCACTGCTGGGCTCCTTCAGGGAGGAACGTGAAACGATAAATACGGACACTGAAGGCAGCACTGTACATTCGGACTCGGAAAACAGTATGGTGTTATTCCCGACTGTCACACCTAGAGCGGCAGATGACATTTTGGACGATGCCTAAGAGTGACTTCTCATGCGGATGGGACCTGGAACTCCAGGTCAACTTGGTATCCTTTTTCTTTTAATGTAACCTGATTGCACTGCCCAACCATGGTGGGAGAGGGGGATCCACAGACGGGGTACACGACTGTCCTTGTATAGTGATATGTCGACCCTTGAGATAACCGAGGTGAGCTTTCTATGTATTGTCTCTGACATAAGGACCTCACGCACCCCACACTCCTGTGCCACACAGGGATGTAGCATTGTATAAGTAAGACGTATGCCCCTCCTCCCACAACGAGGCTACCAGTGATAGACGATTGTATGCTACCTCCCCCGGTGGCGCTGCTGAGCCGGCGGCGCAGACAAGTATGGCTCTTTGGACACGGCCCACGCTTTGCCAACCCCCCAGAAGCGCATGCAATACAGATTGTTTGGTTATGTTTTACAGTTCCTTGTTCGGCACAGCAGGGTTCCGGGGCTGCGCCTTCAGAGTTTGTGGTTGGGAAGGGGAGGGAATCGTCTCCTGGCTCACACTGAAGATGTACACACTGCAATGTAAAATACTGCTCACTGTACCACCTGAATCTGGATATGGCTGAAGAGAGGGGGAAATATAGGCTGGTTACCTGGAATGTGCGAGGATTAGGGGCGGTACAGAAGAGACAGAGTGCATGCCTTTTTACTTCGCCAAAGAGCACGCATTGTATTCCTACAGGAGTCCCATCTGACACGGTCCGAGACACACACGCTACGGAAAAAATGGAGGGGGACCGTCTTATCCACTACGTACTCCGCTTTCTCCAGGGGCGCCACGATATGAGTGAGACATGGTACTCCTTTTGTGGAACTGGAGAGGAGGGTGGATGACCAAGGGTGGAACTGGAGAGGAGGGTGGATGACCAAGGGCGGTACATACTGGTAAAGGGCACACTAGGCGGTACACTGGTGGTCCTGGGTAGCATCTACGCCCCAAACTTTGATCAGGACGGATTCCTCACAACCGTCGGCCGGGCCTTGGCAGACTGGATAGACATTCCCTGGGTCCTGGGGGGTGATTGGAACATGATATTAGATGTGGACCTGGACATATCACACCTTCCCCTCCAGGCGACAGGGGTGCGCAAAGTGTCTGACTCATTTAGGACATGGCTTCAGGGATGGGGACTGTCCGATGTGTGGCGCTCGCTACACCCAACACAAGGAATACTCATACTACTCCCCATTGTATAACCTACATACCCGACTAGATAGATTCATCTGCACCACTTCCTTACTGACAAAGTGCACGTCCTCAGTATCTTGCCAAAACCTTCTCGGATCATAGGCCGCAAACACTAGACCTACACTGGGGTAGGATACCCTCACCAGTCCCCACCTGGAGACTCAACCCCTCCCTACTTGAAGACGGGCCGTTCCGCACACACCCGGCAGACACATTAACCAATTATTTCAGGGAAAACTGGGACTCCACGTCCTCGAACCTGGCGGTGTGGGATGCCATGAAGGCTGTGATACGGGGAGCTGCGATAGGTAGACTGGTGGGAGCCAGACAAGAAATTCATGGAAAACTATGTGAAGTGGAGAATCGCCTGAAAGAGCTAGATAATGCGGTGGGAATTGACCCAGAGCGCAAAGGCGAATTGCAATTGTGTAACATCGAGCATGTAGAAATCCTAGAAACCTTACGGGTTAATGATTATGGGGACTATCTGAGGCGACAGCAGGCGGAGGCGGATAGATCCGGAGCACTGCTAGCTCGCCTGGTCCGAGATACCCCTGAGATCCCAGTAATTACGAGCATCCGGGATGAAACGGGCAGACAAGTCGACACACAACTAGAAATTAACACTGTGTTCAAGACCCATCTAAAGGACTCTATGCTCCTCCTCCTGCAGATACTAGGGAGGACATGATAGATTTCCTAGGAGACTTGACGATCCCAACCCTGACCCAAGAGATTCAGACGGCTCTAGCCAAGCCCATAACGCAACAGGAAATAAAAGTAGCTATCCACACGCTTAACCGGGGTAAGACTCCGGGTATGGATGGATTGCCTGGGGAATTTTACCAAACCGATTCTGAAACACTGGCAACTGTCTTGGAAAAAATTTACAAAACTGCTTATGAAGTCGGCCATCTACCAGTCACGATTATGCAGGCCATGGTAATATCCATTCTGAAACCCGGTAGAGACACCCTTGACGTAAGCAACTACAGACCCCTCTCCATGCAGTCCTCGGAATATAAAATCCTTAGCAAAGCTATCGCCTTACGAATACAAGCCCATCTCCCTCGCCTGATCCATACTGATCAATGTGGCTTCCTCCCAGAGAGAAGCACTTCTCAGAATACGCGGCGTCTCCACGCCGTCATGTCGACCACCCCACACGGCCTGCCATACGCTGGCTGCATAGCCCTAGATCTCCGACAGGCGTTCCGACTCTCTGGCATGGGACTTTATGTTTCAAGTTCTGAGCCGATTTGGCTTCCCAGATGTTCTATCACAATGTTCCCGAAGAAGCCAACCCTAATGGTGAATTCCATACCTTAAAAGCTATGTGACAAACCAAAGTTGTGGAAATGTGCAGGAGAAAGGTACAGAGCATAAGTATATATATTTTTTTTTTGAATTTCAAAAAAACCTTTGAGTCATAGAGCATGGTACATCAATGCATAGACTTCGAATGATGACATTAAGTATTGAAAAGCATATATAGGTCACCTTCCCATGTTGTATCAAAGTAGGCATTAAACTAAATGGACATGGATAATCAAAGGTTACCTGAACCCCCTCCCTCCCTCCCCTAACATAACATGGATGAATTAGCAAGAAGCAAATGTCCATAGTAGTCCGGAAGCAGTCCACATGCATAACAGATGTACAAAGAGCAATGTAAGGGTGTCATCCATCTTCTGTACCCCACCCCACAGTTGCCAGTAAGGAGACACAATAATCAGGTCACGACCCCATCACAGGAATCAGTATTAAGCCCAGTTCCACATAAATACAGTGTGCGCAACCCATGCAAATACAACCCCAATAACCGGTAAACAGCAGCAAAATGTATACAGATAAGATGTTACTCAGATGTTGTAGTGAGCAGCTCTGCAGTGGGTAGAGCCTTCCCATCCTGAATGTCCTCGTCTTCAGCACTCAACCTAAGAAGATATGCCGTGAGTGGTGCCCATATGTCTTTCGGCTGTGAGGTAAGGGGAAGGAGCTCAGCATAGTCGTGAAGCCTCTCTTGCCAAGTAGACAGGGAGTGAAGCCAACACTTAAACTTGGGGGCGCAGCCTCTGCCCCAGCGGCATGCGAGTAAACGCTTAGCAAGCAGCAGACTTATGGCTAGAAACTTTTTGTGTATGGTGACTACAGATTGCGTTAATCCCAACAAGGCCATGAGGGGACAGGGGGCAATTGTCACACCGAGCATGCTCGTGAGTCCCTCAAACACCCGATCCCAGTATCCAGCAACTTGGGGGCAAAGCCACGCTAAGTGTATGAAGTCGGCTCCAGCGGCTCCGCATCGAAGACAACAATCATTGTCTCTTAAGCGAAACTTATGTAATTTGGCCGGTGTGTGATAGAGCCTGTGAAGAAATTTATAATGAAGCAGCCGCAGTCTATTGTTACTGGTAATTGCCTGTGTTTGAGAGCAGCTGGATTCCCACTGTTCGTCAGTAAGGGGCGAGTCCAAGTCTCTATCCCATTCCAATCTAGTTCTAGCAGGGGCAGCGCTGGGCGCATTCAGCGCGTGTTTGTAAAGCATGGATATGACGTGTCGAGGGGCCTCAGGCTGCACCAAGGCATGAATTGGGGCGAGTGTATCAGGGTCAGCGGGGAAAGAGGGGGTCAAAGCTCGCACATTCTGCCTCAATCTGGTAAATAGAAAAGTATCCATGAGCGAAGGTGTCACTTCCCTGAAAAACTGTTCCGCCATGCGGAATATACCCTGTACATACAAGTCTCCCCAGCAGCAAGTATATATATATATATATATATATATATATATATAAAACACCCATGTCAGACTTCGGAAGGTAAAAGCTAAACATTACCAATATTAAGAAACATTACATTGTTTTCACAGATTTCTTAACTTGTCCATAACAGCTCAGCTAGTTAACACACGAGTGGCAGTTGATAATCTGCAAAAATTAAAACGTTGATGAGGTGGCATTAAAAAGAACGAAAACATGTTTATTTTGTAACAAAATGATAGAGGTAAACTTGTATGTGTATATGGAAGATTAACCTAGAAGGAAAAAATGCCAGGTTTCTGGGGAACCAGTCAAAAAAATTAACTCTGGTATTTCGGCATTACACTTCAATTGATGTATAGCCATCCAGTAAAAAGACTGCTGTCATCCATGAAAAGCAAGGTGGCAGGATGCAAGACCTTTTTAAGATACATATTAACAATAGATTTCGTAAGTGCTGTGCAGGCGAAACCTAAAGAGGAGCCACCTTCCAAAGTCTATTGAAAGACAACCTGTCTTTCAATTTATAGATTGTTGCTCCCGTCAGTGTTTTGGCTGGCTCATAGCATTAGTTGATAACATATCCAATGTTTTAGCTATTCAGAACTTCTATGGGAGAATTTCAGTACTTTCTGCACTCGCCAGATCTGGTAATAGGAAGCTGGGGTTTGTGGGTCCAGTCTGTGCACCTCTCCCTTCATTCTGGGGGGGGGGAAGTGATTTGTTTAAACCAACTCTTATCACCATCAAAATCAATTTGTTCAAGAACATGCAATGTACTGCAAATTTGTCAAAACAGCCTGTATTCACTCCCTTCTGTATGGTGTAACTGGAGCAGGAATAACAAACCGTATTTGGTGTGGGGTTCTTGATATACCAACTTTACAAAGACTCAAAAAGCAGTGTTATGATCTGAAACAACACCAAGTGAGTTGCACAGTTATCTGCGTCTAGGTACTGCAACATGCTGAAATAATGTGAGACCATAAGAGGAACGAGGCGTCCCATATTTGCCATATCCACTAGCTGTTGTGGCAAATTTAATCAAATTTAGGTCATAACTAGATTTTCTGAATCGGTTGACAGAAAACAGAGGGTGGCAAGTTGTATGTATTCCAAGCCAGGACTAGTTAACAGCTCTTATCAAGAAGTCATTTAATAAACACATGGCGCAGGGTTTAAAAAAAAAATATGCATTTAATGTATTCCCTTTGTGCCTAGTTATGTCATTATGTGCCCTGGGGTCGATGTAAAATTATAAGCCACATTCCAGGTTTTTAAAAATGTCCTGGTTTTTTATTTTCAAAATCTTGTCACATTAGGCCATATCTAGAAAAATTATCCACGTCTGAAAAGATCTCAACCCACACGAGATACCAAAAGGAACGCCGCCTTCTGTCAACAATGCCAGAGCATCACTACTGAGTACATGGTTTTCTGTTCTTATTGTCTCGAAACATATTAGGCTCTTCAAAGACCATCTATTTCAGAGCAGCCTTTGATCTTGTCCCTAGACAGGATTTGTGGCCACTATTAAGCATCTATGGGGGCACTTTTAGACATACTGCTAAGACTACATGCAAATAGCTTTGCTCAAGATAGATGAGAGTTGGATGTGACCTGACGGATCTTATACCTGTAGAGTATGTGGTAAGCCACAAGACACCGTAGAGTATGTGGTAAGCAACCCCTATATAATCACAGCCGTAATTTTTCAATACTGGCCTCAAAGGGGTTGGTGATATGGCAGCGCTGAAACCCCTCATATTGGGCTAGACTGTGGTCCACACCAGAACTCCATCACTATAGGCCGGGAGCTGAGGAAATACTGAAACTGAGCAAAACACCTTCCACTGTGGTTTGAGTATGTCAAACCCTGTCTTAATCGCTTAGACCAAAGTGTTTATTGTAACAATATTTCTTTAATCAATTCTGGTTCAAAGGCCATAATAAAACATGTCTTTTGGAACAGTAACACCATCGCATATCATTGTAAGGCCAAATGCAGGGGTTTGGTGGATGTCTTTTTGTGGAGGAAAGACAGTCAGGACTCCAATAGAATATTGCACTACATAATATTCTTCACCACTGTCTTGTGCATTCTCCTCATCTTTGATGCAACGCAATGTTTCTAAAATCCCAAATCTCACCATTCTACAAAGTGACTGTACTTTCCTACATCAATAATGTGAAAGGGGCCTTTAAATTTAGAGAGATCCCATTCAATTCGCCTAGTTCTCACTTTGACCCAGTCACCCGTGTTAAACCAAAGTCATGTTGCAGAAAAGACAAGTACTTTTAGGCTGATAACCAGCTCTAGAGTTTAAGTGGCCACATTATAGCAATCGATTATTTGTTTAAGAAAGCAATCTGGCAATCCTACTAACGAGGCAAGATAGCAAAAGTTATAAACGACGGACAAGTGCACCCACAAGCCATGTAGGCTGACAACAGCTTTGCATTCAATTTGCAGAATTGAATAAATACACACTAAGTAAGCCTGGCAAACAGCGATCATCGAGGAACGACTTAGTAGTCATCGCAGATGAGCGAAAGCAACTCACTCCAGACAAAACCGAGATATTACTAGCAAGCATATGCAAAATAAGTCTTACCGCGTGACAGAGCACAAGATTGACAGTGTACAAGAAAAACGCGAACTGAAATATACATCCAATAGGTTATTGAAATCAATCCACGTAAGAATGGGCAAGAAAACATTGTGTACAATAATATGAACAGTTGAATACATTGTACTTAAAAGCATCTCACTGTAAATTTTCGACAGGGGGGCAAAGCTGTCAATTGCAACTGGAACAATGCCAGGGCAGTAACTGTGTGTGACGTTTTCCGTGAACACAACTGTGCAGTCTGCTCAAATATCCATGTTGATAATAAAATATAACGACTATCGAACAGCAATGCGGTTGATGAGATGCTAACACGTCAATCTCAAACTGATAAAATAGAGGTCAACAAATACGCAGGGCGGGCGATATCGCCACAATACAACATTTTCAGCAAGCAATAGCCACTGTAAAAAGCCTGTCCTCTGCTGTGTATAATACCGCTGCCAGGGCCATCCGGGGGTGAGGCCTTCCACATGCATTGTAAATGCACGTCTTAAGGAATACTCTAGGAAAGTGGTATGGTTTGGTGTCTACCCCCTAGCTGATGTGCTCCCATCCCCCACTGGCATCTGTTTTGTGCGCTCCCCTCCCCCAGCCGGGATCGCAGGCTGGCTACTGCATGATATCTGCAGGAAGCATGCCCCGGGTTCTGCAGGGCCTCTGTGAGACACGCCAGCCGCCCACACGGAGTCTCAAATTCGCTATCAGTTGTGTACTTCCCGGCCTGCAGGATGACGCGAAGGCCTGGACTCAACTTGGTGCTTCCAACTTAGGCCAGGCCTAGCGCAATTTTGTGTTCCTCTTGTGGTAGTACGCCTGCTCGTAGTGCGCTCCCTGTGTAAAAGGCACAGGAAGGGAACTACACTCTAGCTGAAACCACTGATCCTCTTTCCGGAAAGGTTGTGTATCGTCCCCCTTACCCCATAACACACAATCCTCAGTGTCGCGTGGGTCGGTACAACAAAGAGGATTGAAGATAGTGAGAAAGAGGGTTATGACGGAGTCAGATCATTTTGTACTCCACTATCGAGGGTACATGGGGCGAACGAAGATCACAACAAAGAAAATAATACGCTATCTACCTGCACTGCAGTCTGCGAACCCCCCCGCCACACCCACTGCCCAGGGCCCTCTCACCTGTCCGGTATCAGTCCCCAGACTAGGCCTGCCGGTAACGTTCTCTCGGTCTAACGGGGTCTCTGAAGCCTGCACCCCGCCGCCGCCTCCTCCTCCTCCTCCTCCTCCCCCCTCCGGTATCAGGGCTGCTCTTGTTTTCTCATCCGCACAGGCCGCGCGCGCGCACACGTTGCTATTCAGGAGACGCGAGGCCGCGCAACGGCTGTTGTGAAGGAGAAAGCGCGCGGCCCGACTCAAGAATGGGTGAGGAAACAGAATAACGCGATGACTGCTTGCACGCATAAAACGTAGAACATCACGTACGTCAGCGTACGTGTTATAGGCGATGCCGCGTGCGGAGCAAGGAACCTTGGGGAAACCTCCTACGTCACTGGAGTTTGATAGGTTGCAACCAATAAGGGAGGAGCCAAACGATCTTGTCTTTCGCCTATGGTAAACACGCATCCATGATAAACGTCTGTAAATCGTTTGCCTGATGCTAGCATGGTCGCAAGCAATACAATGTTTTAATGAAACGATTACATTTATGGAGATTTATTTATGTTTCATATTCGTGAGAAATGTATATGCGGCACTGGGGAATACATCTCATCTTTCTTCATGATAAGCATTAAGCCGTGCAAATAGTTTCCACGCCGGCCTGCCTCAGGCCTTTCACCGGAGCCTGGCCTTTGCGTGTTTTATGGTTTCACAATTTACAAGGTATTCTGCACCTTTTTTGCCCAGACCTTCTGTCTCGTCCGCCCTTCAATACAGCTCGTGACTCCGCCATCCAGACTGGGCAGTGAACTGGCATATATAAAGTGGCGGCCATCTTAGGGTTGGGAATCATTGGTTCCAGACTACAACCAACAGCTTATTCGACCCCTACATACGCTACACCATGTCGATCAAACTACATAACTGCAATATTTCCCAGGTCTATGCCTCACTTGTTAGACCAGCCCCGGTTTTTCATAGAACTCTAGGAGTTGTAGTCTTTTTAACAGCATAAATTAAAACCAGAACTACAAGTCCAAGAATTTTAAGAAAAAAAAGACAGGACTAGACTTACTATTCACGCATGGACCTGGACAACATGGCCCCTATGAAACTGGAGCAGCACAATTTAGTCTCCTCCCATATATGTCACAAAAATACAATTATGTACCCACATTTTTATTATATTATATTCTCTGTGTGCCTTAACTTTGTTAATGCTTGAATCATTTAACTATATTAATAGACTAAAAGTGTAGTGATTAGAGATTTATACACTTGTGCACTAATGTTTAGTTTAAACTTGTAAGCATGTAGTTTTTATGCACATTTTCACACTTATGCTTCAGGTTATATTTGTAAATGTAAATATGAACTCCTTTACGCACATTTTATATTTATTTTTCAAGTTTCACGGAAATAAAGTAACTAATTAACATACAAACACGCCATAACAGAGCCAGAATCTGCCGTGAGGGGAAGGCCAGCGTTTACTTTGCTCTCACCTCAACCTGCTTTCTTTCTTTCCCTCGAGGGCCAGCAAGTGCTCCTCCAACGTTGTCGAAACAGCGGTGAGGGAAACGGCATCGCCTACATTGCCCAGGAGGCCCTGTGAGGCGCAGGCCTGGTGACGCTGCCGGAGTGCGCCAGAGGCCCTCTTAACCGTCCCGGCCCTCCCGCAGCACGGGCGTGCCCGGGCCAAGCCCTGGCCCGTCCGTGCCGTCAGGGACAGGAAGAGGCAGGGCAGGGCCACCCCCCTTGGCTGCTGCCTTTCCAGGTGTCGTCGAAGAGCGGGTAAGACCCACATTGAATAACTTTCATCAATCACTACGGTGTACTACCAACGACAGATTAGCCCGTTTTAAGGCTTTGAGACTCCGAGACTGTGTTGTTATACGTTAAGGCACTAGACCCCAGGGTGATGGGCCACATTGATTGATACACGTTGTAACAGACATTGGGAGGAGGATTCAAGGAATTCGAAGGTGTAAGTCAATCTTGGGTGGACGGAAATGAATCTCCAATCAGCGTAATAGGACTTCCCTGAGTGTAAGGGCTAATAGAATAGAAAATTAGCAAGAAACTAGCATAGTTGTCTTTATTATAATCATTACACCATTTCACTAGATTCCTGGCTTACTAGTTCTCATCCTAAATCGCTGCAACATAGGTTGGTCCTGTAAGTTTCTGCAAAACATAGAAGGCAACAGATTAGGACTATGGATAAATGCAAGGGGGCAGTAGGCACTTTAGATGCTTTTCTAATCAGAGCAGAATCGCTGCTTACCCACGATATCCAGTTAACAGGAAGGCGTTTATCACTTGAACCTACTCAGTTTCCGCTGTCCAGAGAGGCAAATATACCCCTGACACCTAGAATAACTGTCCAAAGTGGCCACGATACTTCACCCTTGGTCAACCCAATCCCGACACCCCTTAGTCAAGAATGGGATGACAACAACAGCCCAAACTTAGGGGTTAGACCCGAACCCGAAAGCAAACAGAAAAGGCCAAAGGGAAAGTACCGAGGACAAGGCAGAAGTGTGCTAAGGGGGGTACAGACCACAGGAATATAGGAGGCCCAAGGTCCAATCTTCAAGTAACCCAACAAATAGAGGAACTAACAGTGGTAACACAAACAACACGTAGCATGCAGACAGAAGCAGATTTCCCTCTTACAGTTGAAAAAGAAAAAGAGAAATATGTAGTTTTTGAAAATATATTTAGAGGGATCCTAGATACAACTTTAGGATCAATGATGACTAAGATAAGTAGTGAAATATTTGGTCGTATGGAAGAAAAGATTGAGCTGTTGAGTCAGGTTGTAGGTAACATGAGAGACAAAATAGATAAAACTAAACCTTGCATTGAAGAAAGGGGTAGTAGCCCAAGCAACATAGAGGAGCCCCGGTCTTTAAGTTCTGTAAGAGAGAGTGGGAGGTTAAGGGAATCTCAGGTGCCCAACTCAATAACCAGAGACGCTAAGGACCCAAAAGTAACGGAGCACACCAGGGGGGATGAAATGAGTGGATCAGGGCCAGACAGAACAAAATATACACACGATAGGCCTTTGAACCCTAGCTCTGATACCCTAGGTTTACCGCCTGCTACGGAGGTCACGCGTTTTCTTTTCTCGCCCCCGCCTCATGGAATAAAATGCCTCTAAATCTCGGCATCATCCCTGAACACAGCCGTTTTCGCAAGAAGCTAAAGACTTGGCTTCTTGCAAATTAAACCACCTTGTTTCTCCTGTCAGAGCCATCTACAAGCGCCATGAGACTCCCCTGATGTGATTTGTGCGCGATACAAATGTCCTTGACTTGACTTGACTTGCTTCTTGTCCATATGTAATAATCTTAACTGGGGTGCCAGTATTAAAAAATTGACAGAGTGAATCCTGGACGACGCTCCGAAATAAAACCGCTGACTGGCTGATAAAACATAAAAATCTCAGACCTCGGAACATCAATGAAATTTTGATGGTCCGAAGAGTAGGGTGGGTTGGCGATTCCCCAAAGAATATAGACAGCGATTGCATAGTTGTAAACTTTCGCCGTCTGTAGTTGGTTCGATCATTATTAAACACCAGGGAGGAAACCTCTACCCAAAGTACCTGTATAAGTGCTCTCCCATTGGGGTTCTTCTACAAACCAATTGTCAGGCCGTGAGGTATATAGAATGGCTCAATTCTAACGGTAAACATATTCGAGGCACTATCCACTCTAGATGCCATGGAATGACAACAAACCTGTATAGTTAGAGAAATGCCCCGGTTGGGGGAAAGCATAGACAATATTCAATCTGGGCGTATTAATAGACTTCCTCAAGTGGAGGGACAGAGGGAGCCTTTAGAAAATAATATATCCAAATTAAATACAGCTACTAGGGACGAAGAACAAAAACGTCTATCCGCCATGTTTATAAATAGTACTGCAATAGAGAGTTTGGGCTCTGATCGTAATTTTGAATCGAATCAGGGTAGCATAGATAACGTCCCAACTCCAGTTCCCCCAGGAGGAGCTGTAGCACTAAGTACTGACAAGGCAAGATTTTCAAGTGCACCTGAACTTAGCATCGTTTTTTGGAACGTAGCAGGTCTGCGTTCCAAAGTTGCTAACGATGAGTGGCTTAGTTTTACGCGGAAATTCAACATTCTTTGTCTCCAAGAGACGTGGGCTGTATCAGCTATCCATCTAATTGGATTTAAAACTTATTTTTCGTCCGCAATTCCCTCCCTATCAGGGCGAGCTAAAGGAGGCCTGATTGTGTTTATCTCTAATGTTTTAGAAAATGGGGAAATAGTTCCCTTGAAACTGGAGTCAAACTTTCAAATAATCACTTTTGACATAAATAAATTCGACGTCCTAGTTAATTTCTATAATAATTTGCAAAAGGCCCAGCTGATAGCCACCCTAGAAGAGATTCGCCACATCTTAATGGAGATGAATAACAAGTATATAAAAAGAAGAGTTTCTGTTATTTGGGGGGGTGATTTTAACTTATCACCATGTAGGCAAAACGACAACCTAACTTGTGGTTTGCAAGTCGAGCATGTGAATAATCTGACCCATTTTCCACACACAATGAGTGGGGATTGTCTAAACGAGACATTATTCATTTTGGTATTGGTATTGGTATTGGTATTTATATTTATAGAGCGCAATTATCACCTGCAGGTCTCTAAGCGCTGTAGAAGGAGAGAAAAAAAACGGAACCTAGCCTCCCAGCACAGGGACAGAGATTAATCCGCCCCCCCACGCCTCTTTTAGAACTTGGACTGGCAAATGAATTAGTGGTCCTCCCAGTCCCACTTACCCAAACCTTTAACGGCAGAGGAACTTCTACTTCCATAGATTCTATATTTGTGTTAAGTAATGCAGCGTCCCACATCTTGAATTTTAAAACTCATGACAACGCTACCAGCGATCATTTTCCTAATAGTGTCACCCTCTCTCTCCCCACCAGTTGTGATAAGATTCACCTAGTAAGAACATACGGCCAGAAAAATTTGATTCTGGATAGGCTAAACGGGTACTCGCTCAAGTGGGATCGAGCAGATCCACTTAAGATCACAACAGAGAAAGTGAAGAATTCTATTACGGCAATAGAAAAATGTTTAGACACTTCCTCGACTCATCAAGAGATCCTAGATAGTTTTCCGGTCATAACAAATGCAGTAAAGGAAGCCCTGTGTATCTACCCGAAAGGGAACAAGAGGAGAACGAAGGGTTGGTTTAATAAGGCTTGTACCAAGCATATTCCAACTTAAAATCTGCGCTCCACAAAACAGAAAGGGACAAACAAGAAATTACTCTCCTAAGAAAGGTATATAATCGTGCAATTAAAGTAAGAAAAGTTGAATTGAAGCAGGAATTATGGGCTGACCGTCACAAGAGCTCTATGATGAATGATAGTACCACTTTTTGGAAGACAATTAAATCCCCATTCTTTTCTGAATCCAGGGATAGTGACAAAATTTAAATAGCCATAGATGAAGCACTATGGGCGGATCATTTTTCACAGATATTCGGATTAACTGCCAAGGAAGCAACTGATCCTGATAATATGGAGATGATGAGCCCCCTTCAAGGGAAACATCACTTACAACGAAACTTTTACAACGCACTACCATTACAACGCGGTCATTACAACGCAAACTATTACAACGCATTGCACTGGGGGGCGCTCTAGGATAGGGAATAGGTTAATTTACTATCCAATAACCTTCCCTAGTGTCCACGGGGACTGGAGTTGGAATAGTAAATTAAACTATTCACTATCCAACACCCAAAAGCGCTATGCGTTGTAATGGTATGCAATGTAAAAACCGCGTTGTAAAAGCATGCGATGTAAAAGCATGCGTTGTAACGTCATACATCCCCCTTCAAATACCCTCAAACTTCCCTATCATACTTGTCTTTACTCAGCTAGAAGTCGAACTTGCCCTAAAGGCAAGTAAAGGGGGAAAGGTGCCAAGCCCTGACGGGGTTCCAGTAGACCTTTTTAAATATAATATGGATCTGTGTACGCCAACATTGGTTAGGGTACTGGAAGCCACATGCACAGTGGGGCTGGTGGAATCGTGGTCAGACTCAATCCTGGTCCCGGTATTTAAAAAAGGAGATCGTCAAAGCCCATCCTGTTATCGCCCCATATCATTATTAGACTCTTTGGGCAAAGTAGTGGGGCGTATTTTTCTTGATCGCCTACAACAATGGGCCGACGATAACAAAATCCTGTGAGACCTCCAATTCGGGTGCAGGGAGGGTATGGGTACCACGGAGCTAGCCCTCAATTTGACCCTCTTAATGGGCAAATACGTGGACGTAAAGGGAGGGAATCTGAATATGGCTTACGTAGATTTAACATCAGCCTTTGACTGTGTAAGCCTGTGTTGCATTCTAATAGCAACAATCACATGGTTATTTTGTTCATTTTTTTCAGGTCTGCCCCTGATGAAGGCACATTGGCAGTGGCGACATGCATTGGGCTCTTTTTCAAAGAATGTATAATGTACAGCATTATAAAGCATAACATGAACTGATAATGTTATTGTTGTTTGTGATTATGAACAGTGTACCAGTTATTATAATGGAATACTAAGTGAATACGTTCATGAGTTTTAAAAACAAAAACAAGTAGATAGAAAATAAAAATACATATGATTTCAGAATCAAAAAAGGATTATCATTTGTTGAACAATGAAGTAGGCTCAGGTGCTTGGCACCAAGTGGATAGTGCACGGTTGTTGGGCCAGCATACCCAACATAAATGAGCTTTTCACAACAGGGGACCGACAAACCCGGTTAAACGTTGCACCATTCAGAGAAGATTCATAATTATTGTATATCGGAGTGCTCCCTAACCCCTGATTAAATTCGAAATTGTGGGGCATTTTAATAGAGTTGGGAGTTGAGCTTTCCTTGGTTAATTTTCTACGTGAATTGTATTCAAATGCCACGGCTAGGGTGAGGTTTGTAGTGGGAGGGGAACTGACGGCGCCGTTTAGGGTTGAGCGGGGTGTAAGGCAGGGCTGTGTCCTGGCGCCCTTCCTTTTTACTCTTTATACGAATGGCCTAGAACAAGCCATACTGGAAGGGTGCCAGGACCTACCCCTACTCCATCAACGCCCGATACCCGCTCTGCTCTATGCGGACGACGCCGTAATCATTGCATGTACTCCCCTGAAACTCCAACGTTCACTCAACAGGTACAATAGTTATATGATCAATTTAGATCTAAGAATTAACATTAAAAAAACTTTCATAATGAATTCAGGGCCTAGGCATAATAAAAGGAGAGATATCTACATTAACAATATTAAGGTGGAGAATACTAACATGTATCCCTATTTAGGAATTTTAATAGACGATAAGTGCACATGGAGGAAAGCAATTGAGGCTAGAAAGTTGCTATTCATAAGGGCCACCTCTGCACTAGTTAGTTTCACGCAGAGGCTCGGTAAAAGACCTCCGGTGGAGATGATCCAAATCTATCAAGCAAAATGCATTAGCACAGCCATTTATGGAGCAGGGGTGTGGGGTTATGGTCAGGTGGAAGCCCTTCAAAAAGTGGAGAACAGTTTCTTGAAGTTTCTCCTCGCTGTTCTGTGAGGCTCCTCGACCTTTAGCTACCACCTAGAACTAGGTTTGCCTTATATCACCGATATTGTAAAAATGCAACCGATCCTTTTGTGGCACCGCCTTTGGTCTTCTTCAAAGACAGTTTTTAACCAAGGCTTACTAAATGACTGTCTCTCATTTGAAAACTCATATAAGATTGGCTGGCTTTTATATGTCAAAAGGTTTTTGTGTGATTTGGGTTTAGAAAGATATTACCACAACCCCCCACTTATTGCAGAGATATCGAGAAAAGGGCTGAAAAAGCTATGCTTGACTCACTTGGAAGAACTGCGTTTAGTTACTGAGGTTAAAAAAAGCTCAGTTCAGCACTCATTGCTGATTCAATCTACCATGGCCATACAGCCCTATCTAACTTGTAACCTGAGTGGCTACAAAAGGTTTCTGTTGACTCGTTTTAGGATGAATATTTTCCATCGCCTGTTAACCTTTCCCAGAATCAATGATTGGTCGAAGTTGTTAACACCTTGCCCCTGCGATGAAGTATCAACTCAATCGTTAATCCATGTGGTCCTTTTTTGTAAATTGTATAAAGAACCGAGAAAGCATTGGATAATTCCAATTCTAAACATTTTAGGTCTACGCCAATGTCGTCTTGCCCTTATGGTGTTGCAACTCATGGAGACAGAATGCCTGGCGACAAATATTGTTAAATTTCTGAAGTTCTGTATCATACATAGGACTAACCTATAATAGGAATAGAGCTGTACATATTCCCTTAGGCTATACTGTCTTCTCGATTTGTACCCAAATGACCATATGAATGTTTTTAATATGATCTTTGAATACTAAGATATTTTTATGATGGTATGCTTGTATTCTAATTTTATATAACTATTTATTAATATAAGTGATTTTTAAATATGAACTCTTATGGTTTTCCTAATACGGAAACCGAATAAAAGAAATTTTGACATACAAATCATTTAAAATAACAGCTGTGTGTGCAATGATTAACTTAACATTAAAAGATGAAATGACACACATTTTGAATGTGCAAACTGCACTATACAGACATTAGTTTAGACAGCAGAAATGCTTGGGTGCAAGTTTTCTTTTAACTAGAAGTGAACTCCACAATGCTGAAATGTGCACAATGCAATTTAGAAACTAGACCTTAATGTGACACGCTTAGAAATATTCGTCATAACTGCAGAATGTTCCGGTTTAAAAAATGTATTATATTTTGCTAAGAAACATCTTTTTGAGATAACCAAACTTCCGATTTTCCCCATTTTTCACATAATGCTTGAATCGAATAGTTGTATATTTAATAAAAGGTATTTCTTGTTTGTATAAATGAAATGCATTTCTAAACAGCATTTTTGCCAGTTAACGTTTCTCTTCTTTAGCATGGTTCATTGTTTACGCGTAAAACATTTAATATTGGAAGGTTAAACTGTGTTTGAAGCATATGGGAACAGAGGCTTATAAATCGAAAAAGTCACATGATATCTGTAACAAACTTTGTGATAAAACTTTACAAGATGCATGATATTTAGTGGGAAAGGAGGAGCTGAACTCGCTCTCAAATTAGTGCAGCGGCGTGATTGGATCTGAAGAGAAATCTGCTACACATTTTGCAACATTATTTTTGCTATTAGAGGGCTTTAAACACTAATTCCACATAGCTATTCCCAGACACCCATTCCATTTCCCTTGTCCTCGACTTACAGCTGTGGCTTCCGCTGCTTCTGTTTATCCTTTGCCTTTTACTAATTCTAGATTTTTACAGATTGTTTCAGCACCTAACCTTAATTTGCTAACATATGCATCTCAGTAGGCACATAGTGCCGCCATGGCCAACAAAGTGATGTGGCCTGCTGGGAGGCGGTTTATTACTAGGTGTAGGTAGGTACTTACCACTAGTAATAAGGCCACAATCACAATATAAGGTCCAGTCAAGGTCTAATTACATTATTCCCTTGCTCATCCCTTGGTAGCTGGCTGCTAGCAGACAGGCTTAATTTAGGAGACAAGTGTAAAGCATTTAAAAACACAAATACATTAAATTATTAAGAGACACAACACACAATAAAAATCCAACACCAATTTATAAAAATAGGAAATATTTTTATGATTAAAATAATACCAAAATGACAAAAAGTTCAATGTAGGGACCAGAGAAATGCATTTATAAAGAATAAATACTCTCTAGTGCTTAAAAGAAAAAAGTGTCAACATGGGACATCTGGTCAGGCTTGACCTAGACAAAGCCAAAGATTCAGGCTGACAGCAATGGAGCACGGGTCGGATACAGTGAGCGGTAGGGCCTGGTCAAGATTTTACCTTCTGACTCAGTCACTTGTTTGGAGCTTTTTCTCTTGACGTCGGGAAAGTCTTCTCTGCAGGTCGAGTTTGGGTTCAACGATGGCAGCTTTCTTCAGCAGGATGCCTCAGTGGATCCTGGAAGTCTTGTTGTCAACGGAAAGCTCCAGAGCTTCATCGGGGCAAAGCTGACTTTCAGTCCAGGTATTGGTTCGACGTTGCTGAGTTGACTCTCCACGATGGGTCAGTGAGCTTATGGAGCTTTTGGGTCAAAATGCTCCAAATGATCTCAAACTTTTAGAGATGCCTCCAGAAGGTCCTTTTAGGTTCTTACTGGGTCCACAACACCAGCCAAGGTCCCAGAAGCTCTGAGTTGTTCCTTGGAGAGTTGGGACTACAGTTTCCACAATGCACCTGACCAAGTCCAGCTGAAGGTGGTCAGCTGGTTTCTTCTTTGTGGAGATTATACAGGCGGGGCTCTTTTAACCTGTTGCTTTCAGGGAGTTCGCTCCTTAAACGTTTAGTGCAAGGCAAATTCCTTATTTTGCTGTAGTTCCAAAGTGTGTAGCAGGTGCAGTCATTTAGAGTGCAGTCCTCTTGGTGCAGGCCAGGGGTTCAAGCAGAACAGTCCTTCTTCTTGTTTCTTCAGGCAGGGATCTGAGTTGCTGGGCAGCTCTTTCATATATTTATCCAGGCTCTGGGCTTGTAAGCACTGGGGCACCCCCGATCATTGGAGCGCAGGGTGCCGACCTCAATGATGTTATGTTATGTTAGAAATTTGGAAAGCGCCAGGTTACTCCAATATGGAGTGTCCCAGTGCTAAGTTTTCTCCTAATAGCAATCTATTCAATCTATTCAGAAAGCCAGCCATGACAATTAGATAACCATCGAGTGCCTGAAGGACCAGGTCTTTAACATTCTATGAAACATTTCTGAAGATTGCATATGGTCCAGAGCGAGGAGATTCCACATCTTTGGCGCATGAAGATTGAAGGAGCAACCACTCAAACGAGCTCTATGCATTTTGGGTATCATAAGCCTAGCCGTTCCAGAGGATCTGAGGCAACGATTTGGCGGATAAAGTATGATCAGGGGAAATAGAAATCCCGGACCTGTTAGATTTAGAATTCTGTGACCAAAGCATAGAGCTTTGAAAGCTACTCTGGCCTGAATAGGAAGCCAATAGAGCTTAGAAAGGGCAGGTCCCAAGGAGGAACGTCTATGAATATTTAGAAGCATTCGAGAAGCAGTGTTCTGCACCCTCATGCAAAAAGCGGGGACCCACTCTGAGGAAAATGCTTTTAGGTCTGGGAGAAGTGGAGAAAAAAACAGGAAATTCAATAAAGAGCTCCCACGCAACCTATATTTCTTTCATCAAAATTAAGTTAAATTCAGTATGGGCTAAGCAGCAGTATAGACATATCAACAAAGATGTACAGAGTGAACTTATTTTAACATGTCTGTTTATTTAGCGTCTTTTTAGGTCTCGCCTGAGCCAGTGCGAATGCGCTGCTCTGTGAGGCTTTTAGTAAGGGCTTTAGACTGGAAACACACACTCGTACGTGTGCTTTTTTAAAAATTCTCCCACTATTGGCCTTTGCGTGCGTCTTTCTAAGAAAGACAGCACGCAATTGGCCCAAGGCGGGTGCATGTCCTGTCTTCTCTGTCCCCTGGCCTAGGGTGCTCGGGAGCGAGCAGCAGCGCGGCCGGGTGCCAGTTGCATACCTCGCATTCCTTCAAGTGCACGCGCACCACGCTTATTTAAAGTATTGCTTTCTGCCGGTTTCCGACTTCAATCGGCACCGCCACCCCCTCTTCTTTTTATTTGTTACTCTTCCATAGCTGCACAGAAGAGCCTTGCATTTCCCACATTAACTTGTTTCATGGGGCTTCTCGTGCAATAGGTCACTCTGGGGCTCTGGACTGTTCCCATTGGGCGCAGGGTCAAGACTGATTTGCATATGGCTGGGTCCAAACTGGAATGGCATGGTGAGCAAAATAACAATGGATTTAGGCCCAGATCTCTGTACTGGGGTGAATGTATGACATTGTTCTGCATTCTGTCCATCAATAGTTCTTTTTGCATTTGTCACCCCAAGTGGGACGGGCATGCTCAGACGTGAGTCCCGTGCTCTCCATGCCACTGGAATCAAGCTATCCTGGCTGACGAGGGGTAAACCTCGAAACCGGTCCTAGGATGCTTGTTTCCAGTCCAGGAAGGACCTGGTCTGGCAGTTCGGGCTGGACTGTTCCCATTGGGCGCAGGG
Organism: Lissotriton helveticus; assembly: GCF_964261635.1. Taxonomy (NCBI): domain Eukaryota; kingdom Metazoa; phylum Chordata; class Amphibia; order Caudata; family Salamandridae; genus Lissotriton; species Lissotriton helveticus. Next base: position 288,761,930 of record NC_136073.1, read on the forward strand.
TCAAGACTGATTTGCATATGGCTGGGTCCAAACTGGAATGGCATGGTGAGCAAAAAAACAATGGTTTTAGGCCCAGATCTCTGTACTGGGGTGAATGTATGACATTGTTCTGCATTCTGTCCATCAATAGTTCTTTTTGCAACCATGAAACGTGACAGCGTTTGGTGCAACAGAGAGTAAACGCATCCAAGCAGGAAGCGAGCCCCAGTGCTTAATTTTTGCCGGTGCTTTCCGGTGCTTAGCACCGGCACTTAATTATCAGGGCCGGGTCTATGCATCTACTGCGCACGTTACACTTAGGTGAGCCCAAGAAACACTGAACTGTGAACTAAGGGCTGCGGCGCGCGGCCGCCATGATCAACATATATATAATTTATGAATCTGAGTTGGACTTGGGCCCAAGTCCAAGTCTGATTCATAAATTATATATATGTTTATCATGGCGGGCGCGCCCCACAGCCCCTAGTTCACAGTGCAGTGTTGACTGTTGCAGTGTTGACACTTTCCGGTGGGCGGGCCGCGGGACACACACACCCTGATGTATTTGGGCGGGCTGGATTTTGGATCTGATGGGGGGGGGGCAGGAGCTGTGTGCGCAGCGCGCGCAGATTTTTGTTACACGGTCACGCCCGCCCCAGCATAACCACCGCAGCTAACTGCTCCCCACGAGTCACCATCGTCGTTGGAGTCAGACGACCCCCGACCACATTGAGAGAAGGGCCGCCTGTGCAGCAGTGCGGCCAGTGCGTGTCTCTGCCGGCCTGCTCACCACAACTAACGGCGGTAAGAACTTAAACCTTTCCTAATCCTCTTTTGAAGGTGTCGCAGGCCTAGAAATGATGCAGTCCACCCTCCCAACATGATGAATGCTTCTCACGGAATATGATGGGCTCACCAGCTCTGCAAATCCTCCTCACTCTCCAAAAACTATTTCCGTTCTGTTGACTTCCACGACCCACCCCCGCCAAAAGCCCCTTAATTCACATTCCTTTGAGACTCGTGACGGTTACGAAGAGTCACTGAGCCCTGGACACTGGCATTTTCATATTTTCGAAGACAAATACCACACATTTGCAGGGCAGCTTAAAAAACCCGTACCAAAACCAACCTGCTTTTAATTTCCTAGATGAATCACTCCTCTCCACCTCTATGGACGAAAAGCCCCATCCTTTGATTTCCTGGCGGTGTCCAGACCGAGCACAGGAAGGGCCCTCCCACCTCTGCCCCACACACCAGTGAGTGCATGGATGTGCCCCGCCCCCACCCTTCTAGAGCGAAGATATGTTATATAAACATTCTTGGTTCTGAATTGTCTCGCAGACTGTGGACGAAAATATATCTATTTTATACCAGGCTGAGAGACAGTAGCCTTGACCCCGGGATGTTTCTAGTGTTCTCGCTTCAGAGGATGTTTGCAGTACTTTCTCTTGCTACACTCTACTCCTTCCACAGGGCCTCTACCCCCTCCGCCGTTATTTATTTAAAAAAAATGTTTTATTGAGTTTTATATAGCGCGAACTTGACCCGAATCGGGTATCAGAGCGCTGTACATAGTACCAGTGAACCAGTTAACTTTGAACTTCTCTTGCTTGTCTTATTTGTCATGGCATGTTTTCATGAGTCTCTTTTCTCTCCTGAATTTCTCCAAAAAGTCTACATTTTCTCTCCAAATAGTTTAATAGTCTGAACAGGCACTGTAGCTAATGTCACAAAGGTGTGTGCCAATTTCAGTCCACTCTTTTGTAATTCTTTGTATGCTCACATAACTTGTGTTACCACAAAAAAACACATAACAAGTTTTGGCAAACTAGGTCCACCACATTTCAGACTGCTGTGTAACTAGAGTCCTGGGAGCTGTGTTCCATTTTTATTTATTTTATGGGATGTATTTTTCGAGTGTCAACCTAGCTACAAAGGATAGCAGAGCGCTGAACAGCCGGAAAAGAAACCCAAAAGGACAGTCATGCAGACATCTAGGTATGTTAACAAAGAGAACAATAAGCACATACATCTTCAAAAGACATTTGAAATGTAGCATCAGAATAGGATTCACCAGGTAACTACTAGTCTTGAAAACGTGCATTTCCCCTCATTTCTCAACACTGTTCCTGCTGAGAGGCCTCTGCGTAGCGCTGACAGGAAGCCGGTTTAGCAACTCAGCTGTGCTAGTAGCCGCTGCGAGTTGCAAGCACTACCACAGCCCTGGGTAGTCAGCAGTGAGATAAATGCAGCAGCATGTCTGTGGTAGAAACCACAGACAGGCACAGAGCATCACCATGGCCCTGGGTACAGTCAGCAGTGGGGTCGATATAGCAGCATGTCTTTGGTAGCAGCAACAGGCAAGAACTGAGCATCACTAAATCCCTGGGGAAAAGTCAGCAGCATGTCCATGGTAGCAGACAGAGGCAGGCACCCAGCATCACTGATCACAGCCCTGAGGAATAGTCGGCAATGAGGTCGATACAGCAGCATGTCTTTGGTAGCAGCCACCACAGCCCTGGGGTACAGTCAGCAGTGAGATCGACGCACCAGCCCCTCTGTGCTACTAAGAAACGTTACCCTAGACCTGAGGACCTACCCAGCAATGGGAAGCAGCAACCCCTCTAGAGCATTCATAGAGGAAATGGAGGGATGATCAGCAATGGAGTGAAGGCACTGACGTCTTTCAGTAGCTTTGAAGGCAACAAACATTACCATACTCTTGGGTGAATAGTTAGCAGTGGAGTATATGGCAGCACTGCTGCAAGCATTGTGAATTACCAGAATCTTGTTCAGAAAGATTTGGGGTGTGACTTTCAGATTTTTCGACAATCACGCTGGCATATCCAGACAGATAAAAATAGGTGTGGCCTCCGACAAAGATTTGAGCACCTGCACTTCATATTTTACAAATTAAGCACTGGCGAGCCCTCATTCCTACAGGCAGCACACTGAAGCCCTCGGGACTGTTTTTGCCTCTATTTCTAGAGCCAACAACATTTTCCTCTGCATATATATATATATATATATATATATATATATATATATATATATATATATATATATTACCTACTGGCGGTCGCCATATATATTACCTACTGGCGGTCGCCAGTAGGTAGTTATAGTTAGGATTGATTTCCATAGGGAAATCGTAACATTCTATTGGGAATAACTCTGGCGCCGGTGGAGGAATCTGCCGGAAATTTTCCTCAACTTTGCCTCGCGGCGCTCCGCTCCTTCCCTGAAAGTGTGGGGGGCATTTGTCAAGTGGGGGCCGAGATAAAAGGGGGGTCCCAAAACGTGTTTTCCCCATGTTAATTTCCATAGGGCGGTCGAACTCACTTTCAGCTCGAACGGCTGAATGGATTTTCACAAAACTTGGCAAAATTGTAGGGACTGGTAGCCCGATGTGCCTTTGCTATGTCTCAAGATATGTGCTCCAGAGGATTTTGAGTAATTTAGGTTCAAAAAAATATATATATCTATAGCCGCGCCCCGGTACGCGCACCGGGGAGCGCACCGGGCGCGCTACGCGACTTGCGCACCGAAAGCTGATTGGCTCTCGGGTGTCTGTAAACATTCGAAACAGTCCGCAGTGGCCGCCATCTTGTGTCTCGGTAGGATCGAGACACAAGAGGTGGCAAAAACAAAGGGGGAAATGACCATAAGGTGGCAGGGTAGACCCCCCCTGACCCCGTAGGTTTGATGTGGGGGCCATAAAAGGGTCCAGCGGGACAAAAAACTATTTTTTTTCCCGATTTTCGCGGGGGAGCACCTGGTACGCGCACGGGGGAGCGTACCGGGGAGTGTACTTTGGTGAAAAATAGTGAAAATAATAGTGTAAAATAATCATTTTGAGTGATTACAGGTAGGGTAGCTCTGAAAAGAGATTTTGGGTTCTGTGGCTGTTTTAGGTACCTACAAGTACGTCCCACACACACCCACACGCACACAACCCCACACCCCACACCCACACACTCCCCACACACACCTCACACACGCAAACCTCCACCCACACCCAAACACCCCACACCCCCACACCGACACCTTACACATCCACACCCACACCCACATCCCACACACCCACACTCACACACACACCTCACCCCCCAACACACACACGCACACACAGATACCTCACAGACACACCCCACACATCCCACACACACACCTCCCCCCCACACACACACACACACACCTCACAGACACATCCACACATCCCACACATACACACACATCCTACACACATACCCCCACACCCACACACACCCCACACACACCTCACACACCCACACCCCCACCTACACCCAAACACCCCACACACCCACACCCACACACACACCTTACACACCCACATCCCCACCCACACCCACATACCCCACACACCTGCACACACCTATACACCTCATCCCCCCAGACACACACACACACACATACACACCTTACAGACACACCCCACACATCCCCCACACACACCTCCCCCCCCCACACATGGGGAAAACTCAGTGAAACACTAAAATATTAATTTAAAGTGCTTAGAGGTAGGGTAGCTCTGAATAGAGTTGTTGTGTTGTGTGGGTGATTTAAGTACCAACATGTAGGTACCAATGATGAGTCTTAAATTTAATGTACACCGTTTCCTCTGTAGACCAGGAAGACGGTCACCCAGGCCCTCGTCACCAGCCATCTGGACTACGGCAACTCCCTCTAAGCCGGAACCACCGCCAAACTCCAGAAGAGACACCAGCGGATCCAGAACACCTCAGCACGACTCATCCTGGACATCCCCCGCCGCAGCCACATCTCCGGACACCTGAGAGACCTGCACTGGCTCCCGGTCAACAAGAGAATCACCTTCCGGCTCCTCACCCACGCACACAAAGCCCTACACAACCAAGGCCCAGGATACCTCAACAGCCGCCTCAACTTCTACGCTCCCAAACGCCAGCTTCGATCGACCAGCCACGCCCTCGCCGCCGTCCCCCGCATCCGAAGAGCCACCACAGGAGGAAGGTCCTTTTCCTACCTGGCCGCCAAGACTTGGAACTCCCTTCCGACCCGCCTCCGCCTGACCCAGGACCACCTCGCCTACAGGAAGCAGCTCAAGACCTGGCTGTTCGAGCAGTAGCGGACCCCCCCCCCCCCCCCAGCGCCTTGAGACCCTCCGGGTGAGTAGCGCGCTATATAAATGCTTTGATTGATTGATTGATTGATAGATATCTTGCATGTTGTTACAGAAGTTATTTTGGTATATGGAATCCATATCATAGTCTGTCAGGAAAGCAGAAAGAACATGGAGGCAGGAGATGAAAAAGAGATGTCAAATACTCATGGAGATAATATAGTGGGAGAAAGGAAGTAACTATGAGCAAAATTACTATGTAACATAAAAAAGTTGCACAGTATACTATAAGTCAGAATTTACATTATAATCAATTTGGTACTAGTTTATGAATTACATATAAAAGTGAATAATGTCTCAAACAATTTTTGATTATTAAATATAAATGTATTTTTCTGATTCTTTTTCCAAATTTAACAGAACTTCTAACAACACATTGTCCGAAATGTCCTCATTTTCAATCAGCGAATCTACTGCTTCTACACATTGAACTAATTCATAGTCCCGTGATTCATCCATGAAATCTAAGTCATCATTGTCTTCAATAAATTTTTCAGCGTTGTTCTCCAGAACAATTTTGAAGGAAATATTCTGCTCTCCTTCCATTTTCTTGCTGTAATTTGCATAAAAAATAAATATATCAGTAGAGATAGGGCACTGTTGGGTTTAAGTTCAGACAGGTAGTTTTGATTTTTTAACAGTGAAGTTATCTTTGGGCAGTGTATGGTATCAGGCTGGAAGTAGAAATATAAAAAAGTGTATATCATAAAGCCTAAGTAAATTGATAATTATACAAGAGAAGCCTAACTCCATCCATAACTATAACAGAGAAGCCTATCTCAATCTATAACTATTACAGAGGGATAGTATATAACTATCAGAAAATGTTTTCCAAATTAACTTAAAGTGCACAACATACTTCAGCTTTCAAAATAACATCTTACCTTTGAAAAAGAAGTTTAAGTTCTCAGTGAAAATCCTTTTGAAATGTACTTCAGGAAGTAGTAGTCAAAATGGCTGTGTTTCCCTCTCTTTCTTTATATATATTCGTGTACATAACCAATCAAATGTCATGAAATAATAGTAGAAAATGAAAGTAACATTTTAATTGGTTGTAAATTCTAACACTTCAGATGTGTTTTTGTCAAGTAATTCACCTCAGGATATTTAAAGAGGGCTACAGGCCAAATGGCTCAATGGAATTCCACCAAATTTGGGAAAATGGTAGGGACTGGTATGTAGTATGGCCTATTCTATATTTTGTGACAGTGGTTTTTATGTAAATTAACTTTTAAAATTTTTGGGAGCGCTTCCCGGTGTGTGCCCCGGTACGCGTACCGGCAGCGCTACGGGAGTCCTCCATTTTGTGTTTTGGTAGATTTGAGACAGAAAATGGAGGACAAACAACGTTGGGAATGGGTATAAGGGGGCATGGTAGGCACTCCCTGACCCTCTAGGTTTTCTGAGGGGGTCTTAGGAGACCCATATAGGCGAAAAAAAAAACAATCTTAATTTTTCGCGGGGGGAGCGCCCGGTACGCGCACCGGGAAGCGTACCGGGGAGCGTACTTTGGTGAAAATTTGTGAAAAAAGTTAGAGTAAAATAATCATTGTGAGTGATCGGATGTAGGGTAGCCCTGAAAAGAGCTTTTGGTTTCTGGGGCTGAATTAGGTACCTACAAGTAGGTTCCAATGCACAATCTTAAATTCAGGAGGAATATTCTATTCCCCTCATCTGAGAAGTGCACACCATCTCCTCTGTAGATATCTTGCATATTGTAACGCAAGTTGTTGTGTATATTGAACCCATTCCATAGTCTCTCATTTAAGCAGAAACAGATTTATTCACATGTTTCCTTGCTTTCTCAATCTGTGGACAAAATTGGTTGGACCAGTTCCATTTTTGCCTTTGGCATATATTAGAAAATACCAAGGCAGTTTTTGGAAAAAGTGACATCAATTGCCCAAAGATGTCCTTTAAAAGCATTTCCAGACCTACCCCAGTCAAAGTGCCCAGGTCATTTCCACCACAGTGCACAATTATAAGGTCAGGGTGTGGAAGATGCATAAAGGATTTTATCAATGGTATCAATTGGTGACTTCTTAATCCTCTCTGTCCAATCCACACAATGTCCACATATGGTAAATCAAGGTTGTAAATACCTCTGCTAGCTGCGTATTTTTTACTCCAGTGGACCTAGCTATGACCCACAAACCAGACTTTTTAAAGTAAAGGTAATTGGCCTTTGAAGACGGGAGCAGTTAATAAAGGTTATTTTGCTACTTAAAAATATATTCTGAGTAAAAGTGATCCAGGTAATATAAAAAATTGACTTGTCATATAGGTACTGTAAGTGGATCTCATAGTATGTGATATTAGTATTATACAAAATGATGAACATGAGTGAGTCAGAGATGGTTTTACAAATACTTAAATATTGTGAAAATGTTGTATGAGCCTTTCTTTCAGAACGTCGGAAAAAAGGTAATTTCAGAGTTTCTTAGAGTTAATTTGAAAATATACTCATACATCTGACACTATTTGGCCAAAAGCAAAGGTACAGGAATGAGTAAAGAGTCATGACTGAAAAAAAGAAGTATATGAAAATAATGAAAATATTTCAGATGTTCTTGGAGCTTTTCTTCTAGAAAGTCGATGAAATGGATTTTTTAGTGAACAGCAAAGTACTTTGCAATGAGAAAAGGACCTCCATGATATACTATTTGGCCTCAAGGAAAAGTAAGTCAATCAAAGATTAGTGTACATTTGTCATTTGTCAGTATCTAAGGTTTTTTTTAAAACACAATCTTTTAGATTGTGTTTTTTTTCCCGCTGTCATATGATGAGTAATTTGAACTCACTGTTTTAAGTGAAATTCAATATATTCTGAGAACAGCAAAAATAAACTATGTAACATGTTGTACAAGTTATACTATAATTTGGATTGTGTAAATTAAATTGTATTCCCATTCTCTGACACTCATTTTCCTTTTTCCTCTCTCACTCTGTTTCACACCCATTCGTTTACTGCACTTCTTTCACAACCCCTCATTCTCATTTCAACTGTCTGCCTCCCCTCTCTCCCTTGCACCACTTTTCAGCTTTCAGTCTCTCTGCTTTACTTCCCTTTTCCGTCTTTTCCTCCTTTGCTCTTTTACTAATTCCTCTTTACTCACTGAGCAGTAGTGTCGCACTCTATCACTATAACTCACCCACTCTCCCTCGCTTATCTTTGTTTGCTCCTTTCTTTTGACCTCTTTTCTCTATTTTTCGTTCACTACCTCTATGTCCTCAGTGCCTCACTCTCCTTGTGTTATGTTCACTTGTGTTTATCTACCTTCTATCATTTCTTTTACAACAACTTCACTGCTCCTCTCTCATCGTTCTTCATCCCATTTCTTTTACTCTGGTTCCATTACTATCCCTCATTTCCTTTCTTTCAATGTCCTTCTCTTTACTTTCATCACCAAATTATTTTCTCTCAGTACCACTCTTTTAGTCGTCTTCTCCACTCTTTCCTTTTTTTGCTCCCTTACTCATTTCCTTTTGTCACTCATTGTACTCCACCTCACTCAGTTTTTCTCTTAGTGTGTCTGTCTACTAACTTCCTGACTCCATTTCCCTCAATCGTTGTATATTATCCTCTCTCCCTTCATCCCTTCACTTTGACTGTTCTTCACTTACTCTCAGTTATCTTCTATTTCTCAATCTTCTAAATGCATCCTTAATTAGACTCTTTTCCGTCTCTGTTATTATCTTTTTACTTACTACTGTTTCCTGACTTAGTTTTGCTAACTCACATTGCTTTAGTATCTTTCTTACCTTCAGTTAATTTCTCTGTTCTTCTCTTCCTCTGTGTCAGTGAATCTATATGCCTTACTCTTAGTAATTTGCTGTCATTCTATTTCTTTTTTTCTCTTTTTATCCTTCTACCTTACTTTATTTCCCTTTCTGTGTCCTTCACTCTTACTTTATTTCTAAATACACTGTTATGATTTGTAACCTCTTCATTTGTATATTTTAATTTAAAATACACATTTTACTAATTATAACTTATTTTTCTTCTCTCTCACAGATACAAAGTGTAGTAAAAAAATGTAATTAAAGTTACATTTATTATATGGTAAGTATGACTACAAACATGTATTTTGTCATCACCCTTTGCTTTAAGCTCACTAATATTTTCTCAACCAACCTCACTCCTGTGTCTTTATTCTGCATCCCTCACTTATTCTTATTCTCCATGTTTACTCCAATTTCCCTATTTCCCCTCTCATATTCAACTTCTTTCAATCCCTATTCTTTACTTCATTTACCCTCTGTTCCCTTCCTTTGCTTCTTCACTCATTCTGTTTTTCTTAATTATTTACCTTACTCCTACACACACACCTCATCCCTCTCTCAATACATACACACACCTCTAACATACACCCCACACACACACCACACACACACCTCATACACACAAAAAATGCCCCCACACACACTCTTCACATACACACACACATTCCATACACACACATACATCGCACACATATACACCCCACACCCATACACTCCTCACACATACTTCACACACCCTCACCTCCACCCACATCAAAACACCCCACACAGCCACACCCACAGACACACCTTACACACCCACACCCCGACCTACACCCACTGACTCCCTATAAGTCACACACACTGCATTACTTATCTTTCTTTGCTGTTTCACTCAAACCCATTCAGGTACTGTTTTCTTTACTCTCTTTGTCCTTTCTCTTTGTCACTCCCCATGTCTTATCCTAATTCAATTTTTCACCCTCTTTCACCCCTCTTTACTTACACTAACTGGTCTTTTCTTACCCTCACTCACCGTTCTTCATTTATCCCGGTTACGCCACTACCCTTCATTCTCAATTATTTACTGTCCTTTCTTTTTCTTTCAACACCCACTCACATTCTCCCACTATCTCTACTTTAGTCTTCTTCCTCTCTCTTCCCTTCTTTCGCTCCTTTAGTCATTTTACTTTTCTCACTTTCACTCTATTACACCTTCTCTGTTTTTTACTATGTAATAAACAATCCCTCTGTGTTCATCCTGTAGCTGTCTTTCTCTTAACATTACTCTCTTTGTGTTCTTCCCTCATGCTAACTCCTTCATTAAATTTTTTTTCCTATTTTTGGGGGGCGCGCCCCGGTACGCGTACCCTCAGAAAAAAAAACTGACAGAGATTCATTAAAAATATAGGGTTATTTTTATAAATAAAAGGTAGTTCTAAAAAGAACAGTTTTTTTTCTTCTTTTTGTTGTTTTATATATTTTTTAATGTTTTTTTGAACATTTTGTATTTTTTTGGCTTTTCAAAAGTTTTATATTTTTTTTGTATTTTTTATAGGGAAAAACAAAAAAAGGGGAATTGAAAATGGCTCAACTGGAGCAAAAAACAAAAAATGAAAAAAATTACTTTTCTTTGGGGCATTTGTGATTGTCTCCAGCAAGGTCGACGAGCTTTACGCTCTTTTCACCATAAGAGATGAGCTTGCCACAATCAATACATGTGATTCTAAATTTTGCAAATCGAGGTTGAATACAAGGCATCGTCTCCGTTGTTTCTGGTCCCGATGGACTGGGTTGCTTTCTTTTGGAGGAGGTCCTTGAATACTGGGGCAGGTTACTGGCCAGTTCCCTGATCTCTGCAGCAGAGTAGTTGTTTGGATGGTTGCGTGTCATATGTCTGATCAAGGTATTATTACCAAAGGAATATTTTTTGTTTGGGTTGCCCCTTGAGAGTTGTTCGCCACAGATTAGGCAAGTTACCCTGGCCGCATTCACTTTTTTTTTGCCCTCTGGGATTGAAAAAAACTCCCATACAATGTGTGGCCTTGGCTGGTATGGGGTATTGTCTTCAGCCAGCCATCTTCTCCCCTCCTCCTCTTCCTCTTCCTCCTCCTCCTCTTCTTGACCACCAATGTACTGTTGTGGTGGTCCTCTTGGTGGTGGTGGTGGTGGTGGTGCAGATGCTCCAGCTGTTGCAGCTACAGTAGCCACTTGAAAGTACAAAATAGTTCTCTCTATTGCTGAAACAGGTCTTCCTCAGTCAAAGGACTACGTCAGAATAAGGAAAGAAGGTGGGGTCTTTCATCATTTGCAAAAAACAAAGTGTCCTGAACCAATGAGAAGTGTTATTTTCAGGTCATATGACCCGGGCTTTACTCATTTGGAAACCAAAACTGTTCTGCACCAATAGAAAGTGTTATTTTCAGGTCACATGACCCGACACGCTTACGCTACGCGCCCCGGGGTGCGCCCGTAGTCGTGCTCCGGGGCATTCCCGCGGGCGCGTAGTGTAAGCGCGTCAAGACTTTGCGCAATCGTATGCGCTCGCGTGCTTCCGGGTGCGCTTACGCTGTGCGTCATATGACGCATCACGCGTCTACGCGATACGTCACGATGTTGTTTTCGTTCGCGAAAATAGCGCTAACGGGACGCTCCCCGCAACATTGCGCTGACCGGGGCGCTCCCCTGTACGCCCCCCGGGGGCAAATTTTTTTTTACATAATTATACAATATAAAATTCATTATAAAAAATATTTCTTTTCATACCTATAGAGATTTGCTATTAAAAAACCTATGAAATTCACTGAAAAAACCATAGGTTTCACACCAGTTATAGTTAGGAATTAGCATTTAAAAAACCTATTAAATTCACTGAAAAAACCATAGGTTTCACACCAGTTATAGTTAGCTGGAAATTTTACTGGCATAAAACCAATGAAATTCCCAGGATGTATGACGTTACAACGCATACTTTTACCACGCATACCTTTACAACGCGGTTTTTACCACGCATACCATTACAACGCATAGCGCTTAGAGGTGCTGGATAGTGGTAAGTATAATTTTATATTCCAACTCCAGTCCCCGTGGACACTAGGGAAGGTGTTGGATAGAAAATTAAACTTATTCCCTATCCTAGAGCGCCCCCCAGCGCAATGCGTTGTAATGGTATGCGTGGTAATACCTGCGTTGTAATGGTAGTGCGTTGTAAAAATTTCGTTGTAAACGTTACATACCAAATTCCCACGTTATAGTTAGTTGGACTCACTATAACTTGCGCTGCAATGCACTGCTGATGACGTCACATATTACATCACTCATGACATGGTCAGTGACATCACTCATGACATCACTGATGACACCATCCTTGTGACAGAGTGACAGACCTCCTTTCACCTCCTTTCACTGTAATGTAACCCTTGAAACACATATTCAAAAATAGAAACTAAAATTTTCAAAAAAATGGAGATACCCATACCAGTTACAACAACCAATTCAGTAATTCCACCATCTATATACACATCCACTCATTCACCAACAGTTCTATGTAGTCACTCATACATATACTCACTCATCATATGTAGTGATACACCTATACATCCTGTTACACACCGACAGTCATCCAAAAGATACTGTCACACATACTCACACATGCAAACAAACTATTAAACATTTATTTATTTGCATATACAGTTATACACACACTACCACTTTACTTTTAAGGAAACTTACACATACTTACTCTCTTAAACAATCACCTATAGAAACACATACTAATTTAAACAGGAACTCTTACAATCCCTCACTCTCACATATACTCACTAATATACATCAATATTCACATATATTACATTAAAACATATGTAGTTACTGATAAAGACACTAGTGAGACAGCCATTCACTCACTAACATACACATATACACACTCATCCACCCATACAGTCCTGAACATGTGCTGTTTTCAAAACACATACAAACAGAGAGTCAGTCATTCATGCATCTATGTGCTAAGTAATACCCCCACCAAACCATACAAACACTTATACTGATACTAAGAAAAACATCTAATAACCCATATACCTACACATGTAGCTACTCACCAACCCATGCAGCCACTTATACACAAATTGAAACATTAATAGATATATTTAAATATTTAAACATTACTCACTAATATTTATTTTTCAGAAAGACACACATTCACTGGATGGTGTCATCAGTGATGTCATGAGTGATGTCATTGACCATGTCATGAGTGATGTAATATGTGATGTCATCAGCAGTGCATTGCACGCGCAAGTTATAGTGAGTCCAACTAACTATAACGTGGGAATTTCATTGGTTTTATGCCAGTAAAATTTCCAGCTAACTATAACTGGTGTGAAACCTATGGTTTTTTCAGTGAATATATATATATATATATATATATATATATATATATATATATATATATATATATATATATATATATATATATATATACACGTATATATATATATTACCGCAACATTCTATTGGGAATAACTTTGGTGCCGAATGAGGGATCTGCCTGTAATTTTCCTTAACTTTGCCTCGCTGCGCTCCGCTCCTTCCCTGAAAGTGTCGGGGGGATCCGTCAAGCGGGGGCCGAGATAAAAGGGGGGTCCCAAAACGTGTTTTCCCCATGTTAATTTCCATAGGGCGGTTGGACTCACTTTTAGCCCGAACGGCTGAATGGATTTCCACCAAACTTGGCAAAATTGTAGGGACTGGTACCCCGATGTGCCTTTGCTATATCTCAAGATATATGCTCCAGTGGTTTTTACGAAAATGAACTTTGAAAAAATATATATTGGGCTACATTGGGCTATATGTATGTTAGAGCCCAAATGTAGCCCAATGTAGCCCAAAGATGGCCACCAGAGACAAAAAAAGCAAATGTAGCCCAAATATCAGCCAGATGTAGCCCAACTATAGCCCAATGACAGAATGTCCCAGAGTGTTCTAAAGAACAACTAGAGCGCTAACAGTCTTACTTATGACAAAAGTATGGCACACCTGAAGTCATCTTGATTGGAATAAAGTGTTAAGACTTAAAACATTTAATTTGCAAAGGAACAAAATGAGGGGGTTCATTTTGCCATAGAAATTATGATTAGTGCTGAAGAAAGAAAAATTAGGGCACATTTTGAGTGACTTCTCAAATCCTCTTATATTTCATTAAAAAAATTCTGATATGCAGTCTCCCAAGATGGCCACCAGAGACAAAAGAGCCCAAATGTAGCCCAAATATCAGCCAGATGTAGCCCAACTATAGCCCAATGGCAGAATGTCCCAGAGTGTTCTAAAGAACAACTAGAACGCTAACAGTCTTACTTATGACAAAAGTATGGCACACCTGAAGTCATCTTGATTGGAATAAAGTGGTAACACTTAATACATTTAATTTGAAAAGGAACAAAATGAGGGGTTTCATTTTGCCATAGAAATTTATATATATATATATATATATATATATATATATATATATATATATATATATATATATATATATATATATATATATATATATTCACTGAAAAAACCATAGGTTTCACACCAGTTATAGTTAGGAATTAGCATTTAAAAAACTTATTAAATTCACTGAAAAAACCATAGGTTTCACACCAGTTATAGTTAGGTGGAAATTTTACTCGCATAAAACCATTGAAATTCCCACGTTATAGTTAGTTGGACTCACTATAACTTGCGCTGCAATGCACTGCTGATGACGTCACATATTACATCACTCATGACATGGTCAGTGACATCACTCATGACATCACTGATGACATCTCAAATGACATCACTGATGACATCATCCAGTGAATGTGTATCTTTCTGAAAAATAAATATTTTTTATATATGTATATCTAAAGGTTGATGGAAGAATAAATGGGTAAATAAATGTCTAAATGGATGTTTTTTTGTGTAAAATTGATTGGTTAACTGACTTATTAAATATATCTTAGTGAATACATATATTAGCGAGTAATGTTTAAATATTTAAATATCTGTATCTGTGTCTCACTTTGTGTATAAGTGGCTGCATGGGTTGGTGAGTGGCTACATGAGTGTGTATATGGGTTATTAGTTGTTTTTTTGAGTATCAGTATCAGTGTCTGTATGGTTCGGTGGGGGATATTACTTAGAGCACAGATGCATGAATGAGTGACTCACTATTTGTATGTATTTTGAAGACAGCATGTGTGCAAGACTGTATGGGTGGATGATTGTGTGTATGGGTGGGTTAGTGAGTATGTGTTTTTATAATTGATTGTTTAAGAGAATAAATATGTTTCCGTTTCTGTAGAAGTATGTGTAGTGGTGTGTATATAGCAGTATAATCAAGTAAATGTTTTTTTGATAGTTTATTTGCATGTGTGAATTTGTGTGTGAGTAACTATATGGATGAGTATTAGTGTGTAACAGGATGTATAGGTGTATGAGTACATATGATGAGTAAGTACATGCATGAGTGACTATATAGAACTGTTGGTGAATGAGTGGATGTGTATGTAGATGTTGGAATTACCTAATAAGTTGTTGTAATTGGTATTGGTTTCTCCTTTTTTAAGAACATGTTAGTTTCTATTTTTGAATGTGTGTGTCAAAGGTTATTTTATGCTGATAGGAGGTCTGCCACTTTGTCACAAGGATGTTGTCATCAGTGATGTCATGAGTGATGTCACTGACCATGTCATGAGTGATGTAATATGTGACGTCATCAGCAGTGCATTGCACGCGCAAGTTATAGTGAGTCCAACTAACTATAACGTGGGAATTTCAATGGTTTTATGCGAGTAAAATTTCCACCTAACTATAACTGGTGTGAAACCTATGGTTTTTTCAGTGAATATATATATATATATATTGCAGAATTCATCAACGTTGGGCAGGCAACATAATATATTTCAGAGAAAAAACGACACCCTTGAGAGAGTTTTCTCTTTAATTTAATTATCTTGTAACCTACTAAAAAAGCTTTCATCGCCTTTACAAGGCGCCTGGAACGTCTCGCTGCTCGTCTTCCACGTGACCGACAGAAAGAACGCTTATGAGGCGTCACATGAGGACGCGCTTTTCATTATAGCTCCTCTTTCAGCCAAAGTCTAACACTGCATTCAGATATATTTATTGAACACCCAAGGTTGAGTGGTGGATCAATGGTGCCTTCCCACTCCTCACTCACTTTAGATGTGGAAACTGCAGGCACAGACTGTTATATGATTTGTAGCTGTAAGAGACTCCGATTTCGACACGAAGACGCGGCTGTGCGCTAGAATGTGTTTTAATTTAATTGTATTTAGAATTTTCAGTATCAAAGGTGTATATCACCTTGCCCCCAGGCTAACAGACCATAGTAGGCAATACAGCACCCACAAGGACAAAGGGTATGTTGCCGAAAATAGTGATCATTGACTGAATCAGCATATCAAACATCCATAAGCAATTCTGCATTGTCGTCAAGAGAAAGTAAAGCAAAGATCGGCAGATAGTCTAGGACCTAGCCGCCGCCACGTGCACTACCTTTGCGAAAAGGGATGGTAGAACGTCCCCATGTTTTTCCACCATAGTAAACACTACAATCAAACATTTAATGCAAAGCTCATCAAAATCCTACCCACTTTAAGACACACCCAATGCCACCGATGCCGAAGCGAATTATTATGCCTCTCTAATTTTGGCAGATCTAATTAGCTGGTCTAATAGCAATAAAATCATCCCCATCAACCAATCTGGTTTCCGAAGAGGCTCTAGTACCATTACAAACATATTATAGCTACGTCTGATGGCAGAAAAAAGTTTACAATGGCAAAATAACTTGTTTTTATGCTTCGTTGATTTTAAAGCTGCCTTCGATCGAGTTAATAGAGGCATTTTATGGAAAAAGCTAAAGCTGTGGGGTCTGCCAGATAGAATATTAAAACCGATCATGGAATTATACTCGGATACATGGATGCAGGTAAAAATAGTTGATGGGATGAGGCTTTCAAGAAAAATCTATACGAAGGAAGGACTCAAGCAAGGGTGAGTCCTAGCACCTCATTTATTTAAAAACTTTTTTGGGATAAAGACATAAATCTGTACAAAACGACTATGTAAAACTCTAAAAAATGTAAAGTGCACTGTTAAACTTACAACCCCAATGTAGAGCGATAAGCATACAACAAAATATTCATACATAATCAATCAAAAGCCATCCAGACACATACATCATTCACACAGGCATATAAATGTGGGTAAAGGGGAGACATAGAGTTGCAGGGTCTCCACAACCATATAAGATGGATGTGTTCAGCAGAATCTGAACAAACAAGGTCGATGCATGTTTCGGTGCAGTACAAAAGGTACCATCCCCAGGACCTTTCCAGATACCACAAGATCACAGAACACACGGGCGATACACAATATAATAATGTAAGCAATACTTCAATGAGAGATGGCCACCACGACGCTGTCATAATGTACAGCAATGTCCTATGATGAACGATATTCTAGAACACTCACAAATAGTGTCCTCTAGACTGAGGTTTAGATTTCCAGATATATTAGAACAGCATTCAGTTGTATGCTTATCTGTCTACATTCGGGGGTTATAAGTTTAACTGTACACTTTTCATTTTCTAGAATTTTACTCAGTAGTTTTGTACATATTTATATCTTTATCCCCAAAACATTTTTCCAAAAAAGGAGAAAAAGATTATTCTATCACATATGTGTACTTGGTTTTATATAAAACATTAGACAGATTAATGGAAGTGTTGATATATATGCTTCCAATGTTAAACAGAGATTCACAATGCAATAGGTTTTGCATTTACGCAAGTTTAAGCTATTGGCATTGTAAAAGACAATGCCTATTATTTTATGTTTTTTAAAACATAAATTAAAGGGATTGTCGTTTACAAATCCAATAGCTTAAACTCCCGTAAATGCGAGACCTATTTCATTGCAAATGCTTATTTAAAGGAGGCCTCAAAGTGGGTCTCTATTGGGCTCTGCTTTTACCCTGGCACAGGTGGTCCATTTTTTCCGGACTGCAGTGACAGCAGGCACATCGATGTGCGCTGCTCACACTGCTCCCTTCTCACAAGTGGAGAAGTTATGGCATAACGTCATCCCAGGTCAGAGTTGAATGGGAAGGGAAATCCTTTAAAGAGTGTAATTTCCCTTCCCTTTTTGAAACTCGGGAGCAGCAACATTGTCGTGGTGTCAGCAGGGCTTTAAGTGGAAGCTTTTTCAATATTATATACAAGCCATAGTTGCTGCTTATTTATTGTATGCAACTAACAACCATTGTCAAAGCCAATGGTCCTGACTTTTTGTAGGTATGATGTTACTTGTATCATATATCTGGATGCAATGACAAAAACAGCAAAATACAAGTTGAGCGGCACACTATGCGAAGCACAGACTTTTAGCGTACGTGTTTTTAAGCCACGCCCTTAAGTACATTGGCCATGCCCCTTTGAGAGACCCCCCAGTTTTTTCATCCCACTTAAAGCCCTGAGCGTGAGGTCTCAGGTTCTCTGTGTCAGCACGGTTTACAGTGTACAGATTTGTTTTTAACATTAGGGGTTGTGCTGTGGATGTAATCTGCGGTGCATGGCTGTTTTTTTTGCAGTGTGTTAGCCCCGCCTGCTCGCCTCTGTCGGGATTCAGGACAGCTTTTCAGATAAACAGATATCCTCAGGAGCGAAGAGAGAGCCCCAGCTCTCCCAAAAGGTATAGCCAACTCTAGCCACACAAGGGTTAACAGAATACTGACTAATACCCCCTGGGAGAGAAGAGACACTTCGGGACCACCAGGAAGAAGTTCAGCTAGGTCGGCCAACGGCAGTAGGAAAACCAAGGAAGGTGTATCCTCGGCCCTGCAGGACAGCAAAGAAAACAACAAACCAAGAAAGGAAAAGGGTTAATTCACTATCCCTATTCGTAGCAGTGAACTTTTAGCCGAGGGCAGGCTGTGTACAATCCCAAACTTACCGTATGTAGGAAGTGTCCCTGGATAATGAGAGGTATCTGGCTTCTTAAACATAAATTCAGGGAACTGGTTTATCTTAAGTCAGCTTTACGGATTTCCGAAATAACTGAGAGGCATACGTCTGCCCAGGAGGTAGATACCAAATAACAAAAACAGCCGAAGGAATATAGTAGAAGTCCAGTCTTTACACACAAGTATATGGTTTGAATGCACTCCGTGAACAAATATTGCCAAAGGAGCTGAACACGTGAGGCCGTAGAATTTCCTATATGCTTCTAAACTGACTTCAAATAAAAAACAGAAAAATAATGCTCCTCGTGTTCAACCGAGGAAAAAAGGTATAAGTACTTAAGTTACAGCTCTACAGCGCGCTCAATAGGGGTTGTGCAGCAAAGTCCATGCAGCTGTAGGCTGGTGGGAAAAAACGTGGTGAGAGCGAGACCTCGCGCTGAGGAAAACAAACAATTACAGCCAGGAGACAAAGAGAGTCACTCGGCAGTACCATATCAGGCTGCTTTCCTTTCAGTGTCTGATGCAAAAGGTAGTGCATCCTCGTACCAAACAACAGCGCGTCCTCGCACCAAACAAAAAATAAAACAAATGGAGAGCCAGCAGGAAAGGCAGCAGAATCCCCAGCTGCAATGTAATCACTCATCAAGGAACGGTCAAATCAAAGGAACGAAGGTGTTAAGAATATGGTTTCAAAAGAGTTCCTAAGGTTGCGTTAAAATTCTTTACGTTGCGATAGAATTCGCTACAGATGCGTGAAAAGTTCACAGTTGCGTCACAGTACCTTTTAGTTGCAACAAAGTTCCAAAAGCAGAAGCTGGTGTGGTGGAAAACAAGCGATGCGTTGCTCCTGAGACCCTGGGGAGGCGTTTGCGACAGCCCCGCTCCAGCAGCGGGCGTGTTGCGACGAATCCGGTCTGTATGGGGAGGAAGGCCACTTGTATGGATTCCGGTGCGTAGGTTCTGTAGGAAGTCTGTTCTCGCAAAGGCACGATGCGACGATCTCATAGGGGCTGCGACGATCTCGTAGGGGCTGCGACGATCTCCGGGGTGACGATGCGCGGTCCAGCAGTGATCCTCTCTTTTGCAGCTCCTTGATGCGATGGTTCTGCGACGATGCTCGCAGTGACGTGATGCGGTCCGCAAGCAAGCGGTGCGGCGATCTCACCCAGCAACGACAGGCTCTGCGACGACACTCGCAGCGATGTTCGATTTTCCCCCACCGGTCTGGTGCGTCCCGCAAACGAAGGATGCGACGGCTCTGGCAGCGGCGTCAAGCGCTACGACGATCTCGGCCTTCGTAGCGGCAGGAAACTTCTCACACTGTCGGGGATGCGCTCCGCAAGCGAGCGATGCGACACTTTTCAATTTCAAAAGGCTCTCAAGCTTAGTTTCAAGCTTCCCAGCCCAGGTACAACTTCCAGAGGCCCCACAACTGGATCAAGCACTCTAGGAAGGACAGAACTCTCTCAGCAGAGTTCAGGGAAGCTGGGGGTGAAGTCCTTTTGTTCCTGGGACTTCAAAACAGGGAGCCAGCTCTTTTCAGGCCCTTGGAGATTCCTTCAAGACAGGGTACACAGCTCAGCAGCAAATTCCTTCCCCTCTCCTTGGCAGCAAAGCAGCAGGTCAGTCCAGCAGAGCAACAGCAGGACAGTTTTCCTTCTTCAGTTTCAGCTTTCTCCTTGGCAGAGGTTCCTTCTTGATTCCAGGATGATCTAATTTTCTGTTGTCAGGGGTCCTGTACTTATACCCCTAAAAGTCTTTGTTCTCTTTGTGCATGTGAGCCCTGAGCCCGGTCTGAACCAGTTCTGGGTGTTTCTTGAGCACTTTGTTTTCCTGGCTTCTCCTTTCCTTTCAGAGTGAGGGGCAGGGTCGTCAGCCACCCAGCAGGAGGTGGAGCCAGCATTGTGGAAGGCAGGCACAGCCCTATTCAGGCCCAGGTGCTATCTCCTCCCACCACTCAAGTTGCAAATGCAGTCATTCAGCCTAGGGCTGACTCAGCCAGCCTCCTGGGGAATCCCCAGCCCCTGTCACTCTCAAACCAGACAGTCAATACACAAACAGGCCAAGGCACACAGGAAGGTCAGACAAGAGAACAGCAACTTTCTAAAAGTGCTGTTCTCAAACACAGGATTCAAAAACAACCTTTCCTAAAAGATGTGTTATTAAATTCTGAGTTCAAGGATACTAGACTCTTATGTCCTATCTTGTTCCTATGGGAAGAAATGCTGGTAGCCACTGTAGCCAGCATCCCCCATGTTAACCTATGGAGCAAGATAGCCTTACAATAGTGAAACACGAAAATGGCTGTAATTCACTGCCAGAGCATGTCACCTGCACCAGTACATGCTCTACCTTTCACATGCACTGTACCCTGCCCAGGGGGGTACCTTGGGCCTTCCATAGGGGTGACCAATGTACACAAAAAGGGAAGGGTTAGGCCATGGCAGTTTACAGACTGCACACAGGCACTGCGGTGGCAGGCCTGAGACACCATTTTAGGGCTACTCATGTGGGTGGCACAATCAGTGCTGCAGGCCCACTGGTAGCATTTGTCATCACCAGCCCTGGCACACCCAGTGCACTTTACTAGGGACTTCTTGGTGATACAAATATGCCAATCACAATAACAATTTACACAGAGAGCATATGCACCTTAGCACTGATCAGCAGTGGTAAAGTGCGCAGAGTCCTAATGCCAACAGCCACTGGTCAGGAAAAATAAGGGAGGAAGAAGCAAAAAGTTTGGGGATAACCCTGCAAAAGGGCCAGTTCCAACAGTTATTGTGTTGAGACCAGAGATTAGTGTGCATATACAACAAAGTGTAATCTACTGGAAGAATAAATCACTTGATGAGATCCTGAGGTATGCAAAATATTCCAGTGATGCACAAGAGATGAAGCAGAAAAAGCGTAAAAAGAAATTCATGGCTCAGACAATGTCTGCTCAGAAATGTTTTCAGAGTTCTTTTTTGCAGGAAATCAAGGAGGTATGCAAGGTGTTGTTGTTTCATAAGCAGGATTTGAGGGTTACTCAGGAGGTTTTGGTGTTTCACAAGGTAGTGGCCAAGGTTTTAAAATTGAACCAAGTTCAGGTATGGATAATGCCACGCTGAAGAAGATGAACCCTTGTCATATTTGTAACAGGATTGGGCATTGGAAGAGGGAGTGTAGGCTTAATCCTGATGCCGTAAATGAAAATGTACAAATACAGAGAGCAGTGCAGATACAGAACATGCCAGTACAACAGATGCAGACGCCAATGCAAAAACAAGTTCCGATGATGCAAGTCCTTCAAACCCAAATGATCCCACAAAATATGGGAAACCCATGATTTACTTTAAACCAGATGCCAAAAGCAAACATAAACCCTTTCCAGAACCAAAATCAAAATACATTCCAGCAATTTCCTGTTTTCGATAATGACAGTTCAGGCTCCATATTTTTCAATGACGGTGCCTGAGGGGGGAGGAAGATTGCGAGCTTGCAGCAGTCTTAGATGTAGATCAGAGTAGTTCATTTGGAGAAGGTGAGGTGAATGGCCACCTCGTATCATCGCCTATTGATACTGGTGCAACCAGATCCACTGTTAGAATTGTGGAAGTCCCAGATTTACCCCTCTTGGGAAAGAAGATCCCAGTTGTAGGAGTTTATAATAAACAAATCACCAGTCCAGTTTCACAAAAAGTTCCTGTAAAAATAGGTTCCATTGAAGAAAATCACCAGTTTGTTGTGTGTGTTATGAGCCCTGTAAACTGTTAGGGAGAGATTTATGGTGAGTTTCAGACTCATGATGAGATGTAGAGTTTGAAATGTTTCCATTAGTGACAATTGAAGAATTACCCTCTGATTTGAGAGAAACTGTGAACCAACGAGTGTGGGATCTGTCAAAGAAAAATATTTTACTCATTAAAGGTGTAGAACCAGTCCAAGTTACCTTAAAGGCAAATGCAGTATGTCTGAGAACACCACCGTACCATCTGACACCAAAGACAATTGCTGGAGTAACACCTGTAATAGAAGACATGATACAGAATGACATTTTGAGGGAATTGTTCAGGAGAGAGTCCTTGTAACTCTCCGATCATGGGTTTACAGAAACCCGAAGGGAAATAGAGGATATAACAGGACCTTTAGAAAATTAATGAAATTGTTGTTCTATGTTGTACCATGGTACAGAGTCCAGCCACTATACTTTTTCAATTCAGTGTACTGCAGAATGGTTTACTGTTCTTGATTTTGCCAGGTTGTCTTCTCAGTGCCGTTGCACAAGTGTAGCCATTACTTTTTTTCCTTCGTGTTTCAGCAGATAGTTTTGGCATGGTGCCGAGTCCCGCAAGGGTATTCAGAGACTGTCTATTTTCAACCAGGTCTTGAAAAAGAACCTGAAGTCATTTCAGATGCCCTACAGATCAATACTCATGCAATATATTGATGACCTGCTTTTGGTGTCAGAGACACAAGAAGCCTGTAAACAAGATTCCATTCTACTATTGAATCGTCTGGCTGAGAACGGACATAAAGTACTATCAAAGGGAAGTTCAATATCTGGGACACATAATTGAGAATGGTGCTACAAAAGTGTCACCAGAGAGAGTAGTGGTGGTTCTTCCAATGAATCCATCTCAAACTCAGAAGGAAGTTAGAATGTTTTTGGGAATGGTTGGCTACTGTAGACAGTGATTACCAACTGTTACTAGTGGAAAGCCTTTACTGAGGCTGATGCACATGGAGGTGTCTGATCCGCTTCCTTGGAACAACGTTTGAAAGCTTTCCCAGAGCTGAAAGAAAAAATGTGTTTTGCCCCAGCTCTAGGAATGCCAGATTACAGTAAAGAGTTTACATTGTTTTGTATTGAGAGGGAGGACAGCACGCTCTCAGTGCTTACTCAGATGCACAGTGATGCTCGGAAACCTGTGGCATACTACTCACCACTCTTGACCCTGTTGCCGCAGGATTGCCCTGCTGCCTTAAAGCGGTTGCCACAGTGAGCACAAGTCTGGAAAAGAGTGAGAGCATAGTAATGGGATATCTTTTAACTGTAATGTTCACTCACTCTGTTGAACTACTATTGACACAAACCAAAACCCAATACCCAAATTGTAATCAAGGAAGATTGAAAAAGAACATATCAGTTGATCGGATTCCATCACTTATCCCTGCGGAGACAGAGTCAAGTGATAAAAGTGATACAGCAGGAGATAAACAAAAACTGAGAAGATCAAAAAGAGCAAGAATGCCTTGTTGAAGGTTTCAGTACATTAGTGGTCTTACTATGTGGCCTTAGTATTGAACATCACAGTAGATGAGTTGTGTGATGTGAAATCCTAACTGTTTGAGCCTCCATGACATCACCACAGTAATTATTGTTGGATACTAATGTTTGACAAGAACAAACTCTGCAATTACAAAGAGGCATCAGAAAATCTAAAAGGCTGTTTGAAAAGTGTAAAGAAACTGATGCTAACTAATTCTCATTTTTTATTTTAAAGAAGATTTACTTAGTCCTGAGTCTGCATTAGAAAAAGAGAGATACTATTTTTAGAAGAACGCGTAGTAAGGTTAAGGTTAGTCTATACAAAGATTGCTTTGCTAAAAGCTAAACACATTAAGAAGCTTCTTACAGAACTGTGCAATGAACTTTTGAACTTGGCTGTATACAATCTGGTTCTAGACAAACATGTGTTGCCTTAGAAATAAGTGTAAATATATTATGTGTTTATAACCGTAAGAATAACTGTAATAATGATTACAATAGTGCTAGTAGGGTTTTATTTGACTCCCAAGAAAGACTTTAGATCTGCAAATGCAAGTAAAACACATACATATATAAATGATGAAGAGACATTGAAAGCTTACTTGACAGAATACAAGAGAGATGATTACACAATTAACGTTTATTCTAGATTAGTACAGGAAAATACATACACCAATGGACTGTTATGTTTGTGCTCATTTACCATCATCAGAAACTTAAGAAGTCACATATTATCTCATAACATTATCATATGCAATTTCCTGTAGCATACTGCTTTCACTTGTATATAGACGAGAACATTATGAATATTTCTATTCCAACTATGATCTAATACTTTATAGAGTGCCTCTAACGTAAAGCATGCATTTGCATCCAAAAGAAAAAGAATTGGGCACAGCCTGGTACTACTTTATGCCATGTAGACCTATAGATAGTGTTAAGACTTATCAAAACTATTAAACCTGCTTAATGAGGCCACTAGAGAAAGTTTTCATTGTGGATGTAGAGGAAAGAAACACTAACATATCATATAGTAAAGATAAACATAGTGAAGTTTTAAAATAATGTTTGGAAGAAAGAAGGAGATGAATTTAGAGAGAAAATGGTTTACCCAAAATTAGGATTAGATAGTCAACATAAAAGAAACGTTTGCATTTATAATAGAAAAACATCCAAACCAACACAACATGCAGGGATTGGTAGTTGTGAACCTACATTCAAATTAATGGGAGGAACATGGCAAATTTCACAGGGAGAAGAATCCGCAGTTCCCGGAATTTATATTTTGTTTGTAGGTACTATGCTTATTTCCAGTTACCTTAACAAATAAAGACCTGAAAGTGAAAATGTTAGACCAGAAAGGGTGTTGCAGGTGTAACCTGGGAGGTAAAGGAGACCTGGTACATATCCTATTGGATTGCTTGACACTACTGGAACAGCGGAAACGGTGGCTGCGCCCTGTGTTCCTAAAATATGATATAGAAACTAGGGCGCAGGCAGTGGACCTATTAACTGAACTTCCCTCCATTGATATTGCAATTGCACTTGGGAAATACATAAAAGTGGTACTGAGTGATTTAAGAAACCAGGAATAATCTGCAGGATTGTATGAATTTTAAATTAATGTAACTATCTTCAAATAAGGGAAATGAATAGATTTTAATTGTAAATGTAAAGTGTTATTTTAATTGCAATCTTATTGGCGCTGGCACAAGTATAAGGGTATGTAAGAGATTTTAACAAATACTGGATCAATTTTATAATGTTTTATCGTTTATATGTGAATATTTTAAACTTGTGATATTGACCCCTGCACCTGTTTAAAGACTATGGTCATAATAAACTTACTTTTGACTTGACTTGACAGTTACCTGCTGACTGGGAGGGTATTTGCATACATAGATGTACTATTTCCTAAAATGTACCATGTGTATATTATAGATGTATTAACAATGACACCAGCAAACAGACACACTCTCATTACAGAAAATTGAGTTCTATTAGTGTGACACATATTTGATGCAATCATTCCATCTGTAGGAGTCATAATAAAAGGCAGAAATACTAGGAAACTGTCATCTGTAGTCAGCAAGCTAGCAAGCAGTACTTCTGGAGCTTTATTAGCAGTAAACACTGAACTTGTAGCAATTAGATCCATGGTTTTGCAGCATCACTTAGCATTAGACACTTTACTCGGCGAAAAAGGCGGAGTCTTCAAGGTGCTCGAATTAGGCCACTGTTGTTAATACATACCTGATGAGAGTAAACAAATAGAAGAATTTACAAAGAATATTTCAGACATAACACCTGAATTGGAAGAGTTAGAAACACCCAGCATTTTAGAACATTTTGGAAGAGGGATTCGTATACTTGGGATTACAATACAGGAGGAGGTATTTTGAGAGCTAAATGTACGGCAATACTAATCATAGAGCTCTGTTTATGATTTTTATTTGCTTTATTTAAAAGCTGTAGATATTACTCACACCAGAGATAGGGCAGAGAAAGGAATAAAAGTTTTGAAGGATTAGAATTAAATAATCTCATAAATGATGATTACACAAATCATTAAAATTCCAAAGATTTCAACAAAAATGACAAGATTCAACTAACGATGAAGGTGCGCTTTGAGCATAACTCACTTGTGACATCAAGATAATGTGATGGTTAAGTTAACCATCAGATGGGGGAATTAAATAAGCTATATAATGACAAGATGAAATGAAACACATTATTAATGTGCAAACTGCACTATGCAGGCATAGTTATTAGTATAGGCCGCAGAAACACTTACATGCAAGTTTTCTTTTAACTAGAAGTGAACATGATAATACTAAAATGTGCACAGTGGAATTTAGAGGCTTGACCTTAGAAATATTCATCATAACTGCAGAATGTTCCGGTTTAACAAATCTATTACATTTTGTTAAGAAACATCTTATTGTGATAACCAAACTGCCTATTTTCCCCATTTTCCACATAATGCTTGAATAGAATAGTTGCATATTTAAAAAAAGTATTTCTTGTTAGTGAAAACAGTAGTTTTGCCAGTTGATGTTTTTCTTCATTAGCATAGTTCATTGTTTACGCAATGAAACATTTAACATTAGAAGGTGAAACTGTGTTGGATGCCTTTGTGAATGGAGGCTTATGAATCGAGAAGCCACATACGCAAAATATCTGTAAAAAACTTTCAGATACAAATTTACAAGCTGCATATTATTTTGGAGGAAAGCAAGAACTAAACTCTCACTCAAACGAATGCTGCTGCTTGATTGGATCCGAAAAGGAGAACCCTGCTATACATTTTGCAACATGTTTTTGCTTTTTATGTTAGTGCATGTTCCTAGTGTAGAGGGCTCTCAACACTCATTTCACATGGCTATTCCCAGATACCCATTCCATTTTCCTTGTCCTCGACTGACAGCTGTGGCTACCGCTGCTGTTTATCCTTTGCCTTATTATTGATACTCGATTTTTACAGATTGCTACTGCAATTGCATACTTTTTTGCTCGAATTAATGAGACTCGGCTGAGTTTCATGAACTATTCCTAATGGGAAGTGCTGCTGCTTTGATTGAATTTCTAGCTTTATATTTATTTTTTCTCTGCTCTTTTCTGTTGAGGTTATGCTCTTCATGAGATCTACTAACAAGATTCTGCTCCTGTTCTTAAGAATAGGAAATGTTTCCTTTATGGAACTCGCTTGATGCATTATTTGCTGCTTTGTTCTAACCATACCTTTATGAGATTTATGTAAACCTACATGACTTTATTGATTAATCTGCTTAACAAGAATACAATGAATTTGGCTAATCTTTTAATGAGAACTAAACTTTATTTAACTAATTCAAACTCTCATCATTGACTCAATATAAAACTGTGTTTGTGATTTATCTTATTATAATGATATAGCTCCTGACAACTCCTAGCAAAGATTCGTCACCTGAAAGCGAGTTGTACTCAGAAGCCAGCCTGAGAACGGGGCTTAAGCCTGTAATGATGGTAAGGAAAGGTTTACCCATATTTATTAAAGTTTGCTCCAACTCTGCGCTATCACATGTGTGCATGTCTAACCATGTATTTGAAGTGCATATTAAATGCTTAGTTAAACTTAGCCTGACTACAGACCATAACTTAAAATCATTTTGGTTTGCCAGTATGTGCTCTCTTTCGTTGCAGGTGGATTATTATGACTCTTGTTAGCTAGAGAAAGGCTTATTGTTTGTATAAGACTGTTGATTGAGAGGCTTATAGTGAAAAATGTGGCAGTGAACGGGGAGAATTAATAGTCAAAAGAAGGCTTCTGTTCATTATGTAGCAGGACAGAGTGATATTCAAGGTTAGGAACTGCAATCCCAGTTCAATGGGAAACTGAAGGGATGTTGCTGATGCACTCAAGTAACAATTTAGTTGGTCTCTGGTGGTGTGAAAGGAAATAAGGATGTTTCTGAACTCTTGTTACTTTTACATTGGTATTCTCACAGTTGGAAGAAGCTTAGATTTCCTTTAGACTTCGAAAAGTACAGACTTCTCTGCTTGTCTATTCTTGCAAGTTCGAAGCTTCATGACTAACACCTCTTTCCTCTGTCCAAGACTTCTAAGGAAGTCAGATCATGCTGACACCTTCTACACTCCCAAATTAGAGACCCTTGTTAGAGTATGTATGTTGGAATAGCGAGGGTATTTACCACAAATGACTTTAAAATGATGCTGGGACCAGGACAGAGTCTTTATAGCTAAAGTCTTTACAGCAACTTTTTTTTGCTACAAGTATGCCTTTACCACGAATCCTTTATGTCGAAAATGTAAACTCTTATTTTATATATCTATACCTTCATCTATCTATCTATCTATCTATCTATCTATCTATCTATCTATCTATCTATCTATCTATCTATCTATCTATCTATCTATCTATCTATCTAACTATCTATCTATCTATCTATCTATCTATCTATCTATCTTTACATATATATGTGTGTGTGTGTTTAATGTGTTCATACTTATAAAATACTTACATTTCAGTTGTAAAAACATGCATGGTAAAGGCATATGTGAGGTAGAAAATGTACAGATAAATTTAACCCAGTTTAATCTAATTTCTTTTCATAACACACAGAAATATTTTACGATATATATATATATATATATATATATATATATATATATATATATATATATATATATATATATATATAACACACACCAGATTCCCGTATTGTAGCCAGTACCCGCTCACAAAAGGGTCGTTGTCAGGGTCTCGGAAACCCAATATTTCACACCAAAGAGTTCCTCGGTAGAAGAAAACGTGCAACGACACACCAGGAATTGCTGTGCTGTAAAGGTTTATTCGGCAGCAAAAAAACAACAAACAACGCGTTTCACCTCTCGGCTTGTTCACGTTTGCCGTGGACCCAAAACAATAGTCCTTTTACGTTCTCAGTGATTTGGTCTAAACATAGACAAAGGACTTTTTTGTGCACACCCTTTAGTGTCATAAGTGTAGCGGACATATTGGAGTGGAGATTTCAGCATATATCACGTACTTCATTAGTTAATTTCATGTCTGATCATGCACTTAGGTTATGGCAACACATATCAAAAAGTATTTGCGATTTATGTCTGAAGGATAACTTGTTCAGAGCCAATCATTATTTACATGTATTAACATGAGTTGTATATAAATGTGCACACCCCTCAACGACATCAGTATAACAAACTTGTAGGAAAAGAAATTTCAGTGTATATCATGTAGTCCATAAATTAAATCCATGTCTGATCAGACACTAAAATGTGGCAATAGGTCTCTGGAGTATTTACACAGTCTATATTATGATTGGCTTATTAATAGTCAGTCACTATTTACGTGTATTTACATTAATTGTGTGACAAATACATGAGACAACCAAACTTCAAAATAAATTGATATTACTAGATGCTACATTGATGTAATAGAGCTATTACATCAATGTAGCATCTAGTAATATCAATTTATTTTGAAGTTTGGTTGTCTCATGAGGAACTAAGAATGTTTTGAATGTTCAGTAAGGCTGATGAAAATGTCATGTATATGGTGAGGGTGGTGTTTTTTCTTTAAATATTGTTTGTTTAAAATTGAGAAGGATTAATAAGGTAGAATGCCTTGAGAGTTTTTGATCAATCAGTTATTCAGTATCCATGGAGTTGTTTAATTACCTAGACACTGCACATGTACACTCACAATCAGGCAGGCAGAAATGATATGGTCATTCAACTAAGGAGGCACTGCTTATACATTCATCTAATCACCCAGACAGTAATCATTTACTTATGCTATTAGCAATGCTGTAACTATGGAGTCATTGTAACACTTGCACAGAAGCTATGCAGTCATCTAAGCATACACATACAACTCATGTAACCATTGAAATACTGAGGCACAAGCATGAACTCATGCAAACACTCAGGAACTACTCTTTAAAAAAAACCACAATTTTTATTAATTTCCATTGATCCAAGACGGGAAACAAAAGAATAGAAAAGGACAATAGGGGGTTCAGTTACATACCCCAGTTGTTTAGCAGAAACACATGGCAAATCAGGTTATTTAAGACACATCTATTGCTCCTTAAGCTGTCCATGTCTACAGCCTGTGCACAACCCATGAGTAAGTTCTTTGCAATAGTCACTGTCCAACCATTGAAAATTCCCATCCCCAATTACCCCCACCCCTCTTCCTTTACCACCCTCCCAGGCGTGTCACTTAAGTGGTGGCTGCAAAAGATCAGGAGAGCTAATGTCGCAGTGTGGTGACTTATTGGAATGGGAGGACGCTGAGTGAAATCAGGCTTGCATGTCGAGCGCCACTACTAATCGTGAGGAGACAGAGCAAAGTGGGTTTAAAGCTGCCTATGCGTTAAACTATGGCTACCACAGGGTCATCCCACTCAGGAACTACTCGTGCAGTCATCTAATTATGTAGGGAGTGATGCACTATTGTAGTAAACCTGTTATTCATCCAGTAGCTACGTACTCATTTAGTTACTGAGGGAATACTCACAAATACCATCACCCCAGAAGTACACTTACTTTCATCCAATCTGTCAAGGTTTAACAATGGAGTCATGCAATCACACAGACACTAGTCATGCACTCATATAATCAGCCAGACATTACTCATGCACTCATTGAATTATCCAGGCACTACCCATGTAGTTATCTAAACACCCAGCCTCAACCTGTTTACTGAACCAAAAACACATGAGCAGCAGCCAAGTAGTTATGCAATCGCTGAAACACTACTCATTCACTCAGCCAATCTGCTAGGTGCTATTCATGTACTTAAACAATCATGTATGCACTATCCATGTACTTTATAAATCATCTATATACTATCTATGCACTTCTGCAATCATCCAGACACTAAAGTTGCACTCATTTAATCATCCAACCAGTATCTATGAATGTATTGAATTATTGAGCCATTAGTCATGCACTTACCAAATCATTCAGGCACTACTCATTCACTCATCCAAACACCAGATAGTAGTGATATACTCATCTAAACATGCAGGCAGTAACAATGCATATATGGAACGACCCATGGAGTTCTGATATACTCAGGGAATCATCTAGGCAGTACCTGTGTCCTCAAAGAATCACCTAGGTACTATGTATGCACCAATCATCTAGGGAGTATTCCTGTATTCAACCACAATTTAATTTTTTTTACAAGTTTTACTGAAGAATATGTAGTCCTTTGGAACCATCTGGTGAATTATGTTTGCAAGCTGTGACATACTCTTTTGATGTAGTTGCAAGAATTAGTGAGGTATATGCTTTGATAGACATTAACGTTCAGATTGTTATATGCACTATTTCCCAAAATTTAAATCTGATACATTTAAGTAGAATAGTACTGAGTTAGTAAAGAGACCACTAACACAGTCAGAGAGAGGCATCCAATATCTCTTACGTTGCGTTTTTGTATTTATAGTGTTGAGACACTATATGTACTTGTACACTTGGGGCTAAATTTAGAAGAAAGTAATGCAGGGCGGAGCTGCAAGAAATTTGGCTGCGCCATGCTGCATTACTTTCAAAGCACAGGGATGCGTCATATTGACAACAATATGATGGATCCCTATGCTCTCCCTGGTGTTGGTGCAGAACTAGCTGCCATGCACCAACCGAGGCACCCTTCCACCATGGTGCAAGGGTGCCTGTGTATTGGGGATGATTGTTTTTGTGCAAGAAGCAACACTTTCCTGTACAAAAAACACCCACAAGAGGTATTTAGCTATTTGCATGTGTGCTGTAGAATGCAGCATGCATAGAAACAAGAAGTAATGAGGAGAAAGAAAAGTATTTCTCCTCGTTGCATCTCCTGGGGGTGGGGGGGGGCGGGTTGTAGGATTCTGACACATTGCCAGGTTTACAAATTGTTGTAAATGTGAGTATGTGGCAGAATCCGTGGGTGTTGCACCCACAGCAACATCCATGGCATGCTTCTTTCACACAAAGTGCTGCCTGAAAAGTGCCTGTTTTTATAAGGCCCTGAAAAGCTATGCAGAGTGGCTTTACATGGCTTTGTAAATATGGAACACCAAATTACGGCGCCGGTGTGTCAAAAAAAGTGATGCTCCGGAAAGTGCATGGGGGTGGAAAATATGCCTCCTGGCCTTGATGTTCATTTTAATATTGACTACAGAAGGGATACACTGTTCGTTCACTGTGTCTATGTGAGAAGCGAGATATGCTGTAGCTGTGTTGTACAAGGGTGTGCTAAAATGTTAAAAGGTAACTAATAAATAAATGTTTGTGTTTTGCTCTGGGTTTGTTATATTGAAGTAAGTGTATGTAGTAATATTTCTAGGTTCATCTGTAGATTTATTTAAAACTGCAACATAACATGAAAACTGTTTTTGTATTATGTGTAAGTCAGTAGTAAAGTAGTTGGTAGATTGGCAGGGGTAAAAATTAAAATATAGTTGTTTTTATTTACAGAACAATATATTCATAACTACACGCAGTTACAATGCTTACAAAACCTTGGACGAAAAAGCAATAGAAGCAACTACAGTATGTTTACAGAAATGAGTTACAAAAGGGGCAAAATGCAGAAAAAGCGGTCAAAGAAAAGGAGAAGGAGAATCAAACCACTTTTGTTCAATACATCCTAATGGGTGATTTTAATGTACATTTATGTAATCTAAACTGCCAATATAGTGACAGTGATGCCCCTGCTTTCTTAACCCCTCAACATTTTGAACATAGCTCCAAAGGGGAAGCATTGGAGGCTCTTTTGTCCAATAATAATTTGTTTGAGGCAGGGTTTATTGATGAGAATAACCTTGTTCCAACATACAGAGCTAGGGACTGTGAATCTATAATAGATTACATATTTCTATCCCCAGGACTTTTAAACTACGTTATTTTTTATAATGCTATACCCTCTTCTTTTAGCGACCACAATCCGGTAGTGATCGAACTGGATAATGGTCTTTCCATCCTGAATAAAACACCACTGATATTAGTGCAAGTTGACCTAAAAGTAAAAGATCAAGGGAGAAGATTAAAATGGAGTAAGGTTACTCCTGAAGATTTTCTTCACACAATTACGACAAAGGTTGAGTCGGAACTAAACATATGTGCTGACCCTCTCACTTTTGGGGGGGGATGTAATAGCTTCATATGAAACTATCTGCCAGCAAGTGGCTAAAGAACTTACAATTAATACCGAAGTTAAAACTAAATCCGCCGTTGGCTGGTTCGATCACAAATGCACTAAAGCACATAATCTACTTAAAGAGGCTCTTAACAAATCACCTAGGGATAAAAGTCTTGTAGCTCAGCTAAGGAAAGAGTACTCACAAATAGTCCAGGCTCGAAAAAATGAAATTAAACAAGATGCTTGGGCAGCATTAATGGAAAAAGCAACAATGAATGATAGTACTAAGTTTTGGGCAATTGTTAACAATCCTCTGTTTAGTGGTACCCAGAACTCCGTATTAGAAGTCAACATCTCAGAGGAGGCTTGGTTAACCCATTTTGAAAAGATCTATGGGAGTAACATTGAGCTGGAATCCTTTGAGGCTGAAATTTCTGATCCACCGCTGTCACCTATCAGCTTTAATACGACAGAGGTTGAGAAAGCGATAGAGGGAACGGCAGGGGGCAAGGCGCCAGGCCCTAATGGCGTGCCTTCGGATATGTATAAGACTAATCCCAAATACTGGGCAAAAATATTGACAAATGTTCTCAACACATCGGCCGCCACAGGGTTCCCAAAATCATGGTCACGATCAATTGTAATCCCCGTATTTAAGAAGGGCCAAAGGGGAGATCCCAGATGTTATAGACCAATATCTTTAATAGATTCTTCAATTAAAATCTTAGGGAAGGTTATCCTAGCAAAAATCACAGACTGGGCTACGGAGAAAGACATCTTATGTAACGCCCAGTATGGCTTTAGATCTGGGAGAGGGACGGAGGACCAATGTTTGAATTTACACCTAATTATTTCCAAATACACGAAGGCAGCTGAGGGTTCAATCTTTCTGGGCTTTATGGATCTGTCCACAGCCTTTGATCTAGTCAATAGATCAAGACTGTGGACCATGTTTCTGGACCTCGGACTTGACCGGCCTCTGGTGTACTTTCTAGCCGAGCTACATAGAGACTTGAGAGCGTCAATAAGGATGACGCAGGAGGGGAAATGCACTGCAAGTTTTAAATCAGGCAGAGGGGTGCGTCAGGGATGTATCTTGGCCCCCATGCTATTTACCTTATATTTAAATGCCCTGGAAGAAAGCCTGTTAACGGCGTCATTAGATATTCCGCGTATGGGAGGAACGCCCATTCCTGTACTCCTATACGCGGATGACGCCGTTCTACTGGCACGGACCCCCCTTGGCTTACAAAGACTATTAGACTCTTTCGGGGATTTTATGCAATCACTGGACCTTGTGATTAATAACGGTAAATCTCATATCATGTCTCTAGGCAAGAGGAAAAATAACATCAAATCCTTTTATTGCAACAAGGAAGCAATCTCAAGAGTGAAAGTGTTTACTTACCTGGGTGTCGTCTTTGACGACAAAGGTCTTTGGACACCGCAACTCTCAACTAAAGTCAAAGCTGTGAGAAGCTCCTCAGCGGCAATACTAGGTTTTGCCAAAAGATTGGGCGGGAAACCGTGCGAAGCTATCCTAGCAAAGCAAAAACAATACCAATTGCTAGGTACGAAGCCGCAATATGGGGTTATATCAAATCTGACCTTGAGTTGGGGGTAGGCTACATTTTAGACATAATAAACATGGCCCCAATACTGCTCTGGATTAGAATCTGGTTGAATTCAAACCTTACCCTAAATCATAAGATCCTGAAGGATTGTATGAATTTAGATAAAACGAGGGATATCCGTTGGCTGTCCTATATTAAAATGATAACAAGGAAATTGGGGCGCCCAGAGATTTTCTCCAATCCTGAAGGTCTATGTAAAGCTGACCTCAAATGGGTTAAAGTAAATTTCATCAAGCTCAGTGAGCTAGAGCGGGAATCTGAAGAGTTAACTAAACCCATAGTCAGGGCTCACTTCTTGCTCATCTCGTCATTAGCCATGCAATCGTATCTTTCCATTGCTACGATCCCTTTTCATAGATGGCTACTGACAAAATTTCGTTTCAACCAGATTCATTTGTTATTGGGTGATTCAAAGGGTTGGAGTAGGCCTGAGGATATGGCTGTCTGTAAATGTGATGATTTCTCCCCTCAAGATACCATGCATTTTATGCTTTTTTTGTCCCCTGTATCATGAAGCTAGAAAAAGGTTTATCTTTCCAGTATTAAAAGAGA
Organism: Lissotriton helveticus; assembly: GCF_964261635.1. NCBI lineage: Eukaryota > Metazoa > Chordata > Amphibia > Caudata > Salamandridae > Lissotriton > Lissotriton helveticus. The sequence continues at coordinate 288,797,963 of NC_136073.1, forward strand.
ATGCATGTATACAGTCTAAACCTGCCTTATTGTTTTTACAATTAATGGAATCCCCTGTAACCATGTTTGGTGTTGCAAGTTTTCTTGTCGCATCTATTAGAACTAGCAGGATCAGACTGGCAGCACAACAGGAGATGGAAAACTAGCTTATATAATTTTAATGACAGTGATTAACTGATCTTTACAATGAAAGTGTTTTTCTACTGTTTTTAATGGAATTTTATGTTTTGATACTATTTGTAATAGAAACAAAATTGTATAGCATACTTTTATGATTTTTATTAATCGAATAAAGTGGTTTTGAATTGAATACACGGAGTTACAATGCTTACAAAACCTTGGACGAAAAAGCAATAGAAGCAACTACAGTATGTTTACAGAAATGAGTTACAAAATGGGCAAAATGCAGAAAAAGCGGTCAAAGAAAAAAGAGCTACTGGTAAGAGGACAAAGTCATGTCTTAAAAGTATATGCACATTTGCAAAGATTACAAAATGAAGAACATTAAACTATGACTATAAGAAAGAATAAGAGTGGACAAACTGTACATTGCAAAAACAGAAAAGATTGTAAAATACATGGGTGCACCTTAACCAGGAGACGGAAGCAGTTTAAGGAAATCAGACCCAGAATGATTCATACTAGAGTTGTTATAAATCTACAGAGAACTATGAAAAAGAATAGAAGAAGAAAAGAGGCACTTAAACAGAAAGAACAAGTTGAGAGAGTAGTTGATAAGGCCTTTACTTTGAAGAGGAATCTTTTCATTTTGATTCTAAATAGAATGAAGACTCTTGACAAAATAGTGTTGTGCATGAAGAGACAAAACCAGAAGAAAAGATTAGTAAATTGAAGTAACCATTGTACAGTTTTTAGTGGAGAATGGATGCATACTTCTAGTCCAGAGCCTTTCTTTAATGAAAAACGCAAACTCCAGGATAATAGATTAGTTCATGCTATTGATGAAAGTGGACGATGTTGTAAAATGAAGAGTGGCAGTCCTGTAGCAAAAGAGATGATGGTACTTCGAAATGTAAAAGACATTATTACAGAAGAGGTACAAGGTAGGCGTAATCAGGCCCCTCTATACAAATGGAATCGTAGTAGTGTTTGTAGTATTAGACAGCAATCCATTGATATATTAAGTATATTCTTGCATATATATCCAAAGCGAAGTTTAAAACACAAAATAACTTCACATGGTTTGGATCCTTGCTAGCTGAGAAAGCATACACATTTGCAGGGATACACACTAGCATGTTTATCAAAGAAAGTGTGCCAAAGCACCTTTCATAATTTTAGGATGTTAGCTGTACACCACTCAAAAATGCGAACTTTAGTTAGGAGGCTGTATTATGTGAAAACTCCTGCATTATGTGCAGGAGAAATTAATAGGGCACTTTTGCATGGTTTTGTCGCAGAGGTAGAAAAGGTTTGTGATGATGTGCAGTTTTGTTTCTTTGGTCCAGAACAGGACTGTAGAGAAACTGAAGAGTTGATAACAGGAGTAGTTGTAGAACAGGACACTAGTACAACAGTTGCTACTTTTGAAGCAGAAATTACAAAATTTAAGACAGTGTGTGCTGAAAAACAGAGTATGTTTGTAAATGCTATAGACTCACTCACTACAAGCATCAAACGTGGACTGTTGACTTACATTTAAAAAGTGAAATAGAGGATAATGATAACTGGCAAAAGTTTGCGCTGTACTTATTTGTAGAAGAAAGATTTGACTCGTCCACACGACAAGTTATATGTAACTACTGCTGCAATAAATTAGAGGATAATAAAATGCCTGCTAGAGCTGTGCATAACAAGTTAGAACTAGTTTCCATTACAGAAGCACTTCAAGGTTTAAATATTTATGACTCAATTTTTATCCAAAGTATACATCCATTTTAGGCTATAGTACATATGGAGCCAAAAACAGACAGCCCCCAACAGAGCTGCAAAAAGGTCTAAAAGGTAGAGTAGTGTATTTGCCATTATAGGCCAAGAAAAACACTGAAATGGTAGGGATAGATAGAGATTTAGAGGAAGGACTAGTAATTCTTGTAAATGGTGTGCCTATAAAAAACAAGAAGCTACGGCAGGAGTTAGTAGATGTTACCAAAGTTAAAAAAACAACTTTATATCTGGTACAATGTTTACTATAGAAATGTGTAACGCCTGCAAGATATCACACATATGGAGAATCAAACATTTCCACCAACAGGTTAGATTGAGAAGGTGGATCAGTCCAGGACAGAAGAAATTCATGAACATTATAGCATTCTAAAGAGGTTATTGGTGATGCCATCTAGCTGTTGTAAATGAAGGAAGCAAAATGAGCTCTGTTAAATGTTTGGGAAAAACATTTAGAAGCTTGGTGTTTCCCAAAACATTTTCCTACTCAAGTAGGTGGCAGGTATGATGATAGGCCTTTGCAAATACCTGCAGCTGAGTATAGATGTAGTAGGCTTCGTTGAGACGATCCTAGATTTCGTCATTGTATTCCATATATATTTCACCTATTATTTGAGAGTGCCATGTCTGGCCTCTCATATGCTGTGAATCATATTCTAAAAACAGGAGTTAATTTGCATAACATTTCAGCAAAAAGTTCAAGGAAAAGACGAGCACTTAGAATACATTTTAATAAACCTAATGGCATGTCAGCGTGGGACTAATGAATATTGGTATCAACGTCATGGTGAACTCAAGTGCATGTGGATGAACCTTGGAGCTCCTACGTAGTTCCTGAAGCTGTGTTGTGCTGAATAAGCATGGGATAACCTGCTAGAATCCCTACAGGAGGCAAATTCAAATATAAAAGACATTAATTTGAAGACACCAGGAGAACTGTGCTCACTAGACCCTGCAAATGTTTGCAGATATTTTAATCACAGATTTCAAGCAATGATGGCTTTCATCTTGATCAAAACAAAACCTTCTCTTGGTGTAGTGAATCATTTCTTTTGGTGTAAAAAGTACCAAGCCAGAGGGGCTTCCTATATTCACGTGCTGTTGTGGGTAAAAGATGCCCAAAGTTTGGAACAGACAGTGATGAGTCTGTGTTGTATTTTATTGAGCAGTATGTAACTTGCTCTATCCCAAAGGAGAATAGTGACAACATATTAAGAAAACAAGTTCTACAATTCCAAAATCATAGATGCAGAAAATATTGTCAGCGAAAATACAGAGCAAAAGGTATATTTTATACAAGATGTTGTTTCGGATTCCCATGACCTGTCATCTCAGAAAGAAGAGTCAACAGCTTTTGGTGTGCAGTCAGACATACACTTACAAGGAAATCACTGAAATATACACACAACCTAAGAAGAACAGAGGCCTCAAAGTACATTAATGACTACAACCCTGTGATTCTGAAGATGTGGAATGCAAACATGGATGTGCAGTTTGTAGCAGACCACTCCATTGCTGTAGCTTAGTACATTACATCTAATATAACAAAGTCAGAGAAAACTTAGATGAAAGAGATATGGGAGGAGATTTCAGCAGAAAAGTATCTTTTGAAGAAAGTGAACAGTTTTAGTTTGAAAATGCTTTCTCAGAGAGAGATAGGCTCCTATGAATGTGTAGACCGGTTAAGCTCAGCTAGTTTATTTTCTAAATCTAGAGGAGTTCTGTGGGTGAGTTCAGGGCTTGCTAATACTCATAACAGAGTACTGAAGTATATTCCTGAAATTCAATATCTTGCAGAATTTGAGCCACACAATACAGATATTCTGAAGAGAAACAAACTGGAAACGTACTAACCAAGAAGAAGTCTTCATCTGGATGTGTCTTTATGAAATAATTCAACATTATACTTCCAGAAGTAATGTCAGTGAAAACATAGATGAAGGTAAATTTGCTGTGGCTGGATATGAAGGATTTCTGGTGAGACATTTTTTTTTTTTAAATGTTGTGGAAGGAAAAAAGAAACAGACACAGATACATCTCAGTGGGTCAATAGAAGCATAATCAAAATGATACAAAAAAGCAAGATTTAAGACATCCGGGCCTAGGATAGAGAGGCGATAGGCACCAAAAAAAACCAAAACCCCAAGTATCTTAAATACATATTACATGAGTGCTTGAAAAAAATAAAAACAGTCAACCGCGGGCTAAACAAGAAGAGAGAGAGGACATTCAAATAGGAGTATGCACTGCTTCACACTCTGTTAAATCCAATCTGTGATGGGGCCCAGATTTTCGCCCCCCTTAGTCTCTTCCTGTTCCCCTTGGTCTTATAAATTGCAAATTCTAAATTGTACATCAATAACAGCCTAGCCCTCCAGGAGGTAAATAAAGGAGGTTCGGGAGAGATCCAATCTTTTGTGATACAAGCGTGAAGAATCGCCATAGCAATGAAGAGCAGTGCAGTTTTAGATTTAGAACTTATATACGTATCTGATTCTGATTTGACTCCTAACATTACCAGCTCTGTTGTGATACACATTGGTGATCCTAATATTGCTGGAAAAAAGGATTGAATTGACAAAAGAAAATCTCCCTATTTGGGACATGAATAAAACATATGCACAGCATCTGCAGCAAAGAGACTACACCTGTTACATTTAGTTCCACCTCCTGTGCCCCATTTAGAAATTTTTCTCGTGGTGTAATATAAATCATAGATGGCCATGTAATGCTGTGCCCGCATCCTACCGGTCAGCAAAACTTAATTTGCCAGGGCTATGGGGGTATTCAACACTGAACCGTCTATATTTAGCTTTGTGCCCATTTTTCTTGGCGTTAATGAAGGTCATCTGGCAGTAACTTTATCAAATTGTTATATAAGAAACCAATAGGCATCCCTTTCCCCAACGCCTCTATTAACGGGAATTTTCTAAGCTGAAACAGGGCATCAGGGCCCAGCGAACTCAAAAAACTACGAATTTGCAAATATTTAAAAAAATCATGCTTTGATAACTCATATTGTGATTGTAAGTCTGCAAAAGATAAAATGTGTCCCTCTGGGCATAATTCACCTAGACGATCAATCCCCTTCTGCCGCCAATTAGCGGTGGTTTGGTCACGAAAAATAAAAGGAAGTATTTCTGCGGCTTCGAAGGGGATGTAAGCATTTATTTTAGACAGCCCGAGGTGTCGCTTCACCTGCCTCCACACCGTGTAGGCAGCCTTGTAAATGTTAAACTTGTTTTTTTTAAAATAACTAGGTTCCGAAAATGTAACCAAACTACTGTTAGCCTCCTCCCCCAGCCCAAATGCATATATTGAAGGGCTATGGCAAAATAAAGGGGTAGCCTTCTCGCCGATGACAAGTGGGGAAATAAATTGCAGGGCTGAGGCCCAGTAATAAAACAAAAAATGCGGGATCCCCCAACCCCCGCTAGATCTTGGGAGTATCATCTTTTTATGTGCTCTCCTCTGCCTTTTGTAGCCCCATAAAAAGCTAGTGCTGATGTTCTCAAGTCTTTTAAAACACCCTGCTGGAAATTCAAGTGGGATAGATCTAAACAAATAAAGAAACTTGGACAGCACAAGCATCTTCAACACATTTGATCTCCCATGCAAAGATGGATGAAGGTGATTTACTCGCTCCAGGGTGGAATTTACTTTATCTAAAACTGGACTCATGTTGATTTCGGTAATCTTATTAATTGGCGAGCACAGTTTTATTCCCAGATATGTTGCTTCAGGAACGGCGAGGATGCCGTCCGGAGGGTTACCCCCAACACAGATAATCTGTGTTTTGGTTAGGTTTAGCTTGTAGCCAGAAAAGAGCCCAAACTGTGATGCGAGACTTTCAGTAATTGACAGGGCAGAAGGCAAATCTGTAGTAAGAATGACAATGTCGTCCGCATATGCTAGGGCTCTATACTCGATACCACCCGCTATAACTGGTTTAATATCTATGGACTGAATTAATTTAGATTAAAAAAAATAATATATAACGCAAAAAGTAAAAGTGAGCTCGGGCATCCTTGCCTCGTTCCTCGACTAATTATGAAGGGCTCTGACTCTCTGCCAGCCAATCGTATACGCGCGGTAGGTGAATGATAAAGAGATTTTATTGCTTGAAGCATGTTCGGTCCAAAACCCTTCAGCCGTAAGGCCTCCCACAGGAATAACCAAGACACCCTGTTGAATGCCTTCTCGGCATCCAACAGGGTGATTCTGATGGGGGTCCTAGTGGCTTCCGCCCAGTCCCATCAATGCTATCACACGGTGCACATGGTCGGCCGAATCCCGGCCGGGTATGAACCCGTGTTGTAGTGGTGATACAAGAGATGTGATAATCCTAGACAGACGGGTGGCTAATATTTTTTAGAAGATTTTGCTGTCTGCATTAATTAATGATATTGGTCTGAACGAGGATGGTAAAAGGGGAGGTTTGTCTTTTTTCAAAAAAGCAGTTATTGTTGATTCGCGCCAAGACCTTGGGGCTAGTCCCAAACTTTCAGCATTTGCTCTTTTAATATCGCTGAGAAGGTTCTCAAAAATTCCAGCGGGATCCCATCTGGTCCCACAGCCTTTCCCACTGCGAGGGATAAGATTGCTGCGTCAACCTCCTCTTGAGTGATATCGGTCTCTAGCTCTTCTTTCTGATCAAGAGTTAATGTAGGGTACTCAAGAGCCCCCCAAAACTCTGCAATTTTCCACTCTATTTCAGTGTTATCCTCGTTTAGATAGAGCTGGGTATAACATTTTTTGAAGGTCTCCAATACTTTCGCGGGTTCTGTGAGGATTTGCCCCGTCTCGTTCTGAATTGAATCAACCCTTCTGGCTACCTCTTAGCAAGTAGGCGACCTGAGTTTTCCCCCACCTCATACAAATCCGAGCGATGTACTGCGATCTGAGCCTCTAGTTTGGTGGCAAATATCTGATATACTTTCATTTTCTGAACAGCCACGTCTGTCATTATTTGATCACACCCCAGAGAAGAATTGAGTGCAGTCATAAGCTTACTTTCAAGAACTCGTAGTTTATTGAACTCTTTGTCCTGTTCTGCTCTCATTCTACGCTGTTTATTGACAGAATAGCTTAAGGTCTCTCCCCGCACCCCAGCTTTAAAAGCGTTCCAGACCATATTAACTGAGGCAGAGCCAACATTGAATTTGAAGAACTCGAGTATCCACTTAGCCATTTGTTTCTGATAGGCGGAATCAACTAATAACTGACGTTCAAAAGTCCAAGATTTTCTAGATGTTCTATGCAGCATTTCTATTTCTAGTTCCAAGATTATCGGATTGTGATCAGATATTATTTTTGGGAACGTATCAATCCTAGCATTTGTCAATAACTCTATGGGAGAGAAAAAATAGTCAAGTCGAACATGTTTCTAATGAGGGGCAGAAAAAAAGGTGTAACCTGGATCGGAAGGTCTTTTTAACCACCATACATGCACTAAACCAATATCGTTAAGAAGGCCCTTGGTGGCTCTAAAGATCTTATTCTTTTTCCTTAATAAGGAACATTGGTACGAAGGTCCACATCTCCCCGGGTATGTAGATTGAGGTCCCCACAAAGGATTAAGGGGGATGGCCAGGATGCAAGTTCAATACTAATATCTTTCAACATGTTGGGATCATCTGAGTTGGGGGCATATACTGAGCATATAGTAACTATAAGGTTATCAATCCTCAACTCAATAATCATCCACCGACTGTACTGATCCACTTTAACACATTTACATTCACCCCATCCATATTTCTTCAGGATAGCCACCCCTCTTGTAGTCGTACCTTGTTGTGTGCAACACACAAGTTCAAAACCCAGGTCTTTCAGCCAGGCCCTATTATTCCAGGCAATATGAGTTTCTTGCAGACAAATCAATTCTGCACTTATTGTTCTAAGAATCTGAGCCGCAATTCCCCTTTTTTTCCTATTATTTAACCCACATATATTCCATGAACAGATAGAGAATTTACCCATCATTAAAGAAAAGTTGTTTTATCATATTTAAGAGAGCCATACATTTTCTGTCCCCACTTGTCAATAATGCAATTTGTCGTTAAAGACTCACGAAAACAATATACATATGCAAAACATTTATTATAGCATCGCTTGCTTGGTGATGGAGAGAAAGGAGGAAGCACTCTCCCCACCCCCCTTCCCCCGAGTACGTGCTCAGATAAGATTTACTAAAGAAAGACTACAGTGCTAGCACTAAACCATGTTTCCCTTACAGTGTACTCAAAAATCCCTTGGCTGCTATTTCGGAAGTAAAGAATAAGGTCTTCTCTTTAAATATAACTTTGAGCTTTAAAGGATTTAGTAAGAAAGCTTGGGCCCCTTTCGCTTGCAGTGGCGAGATAAGTTGGCGCAAGTGCCACCTTGTTTGTACAGTGACCTGACAAAAGTCAGGGCGCACAAAGCACTCGCAGCCCTTAGCTCTCCGCTTACGATCGGGCCTTGCTAGGTCATAAAGGTGCTCACGGAGTAAAAAATTGCTCAGACAAATAAGGATTGGCCTTGGTTTACACTCTCTCCCTCGAACCCCACCACGGGCATGAAAAGGGAATTTATGCACTCTTTGGAGCTCACGCTCCTATTTCCAATAAGTTAACTCTGGGAAAGCTTCAGTACAGAGTTCAATTACAAATTGACGAATGTCTTTCCCTTCAAGCCCTTCAGGGATTCCAAGTATCTGCAGGTTGTTCCTCCTTGACCAGTTCTCAATGTCAATTAATTTCCAATTGATGTCGTCCCGGTTAGAGTGCACGGCTGAGATATCTGCCTTCTGCACAGTAAGGTCATCCTCCATTGAGGAAATTCTACCTTCCGCTTCTCCTAATCTCCCTTCAGCTTCTCCAACTCTAGCCGATAGTTTATTACATGATTTTACCATGTACCGCACCGTATTCTGGAGTTTACGAACTGCCCCCTGGACTCGTAGACTCTCTACCTGTGTCTCCTCTCGATGTGACGTAATGGCATGATATATAGCTGTGAGCTCTCACTCTGCTGCTGTTTGATCCACCATCTTCACTTATTCTCGGGAGATCTAAAAGTGGAGAGCCATCATTGCTTATTGCCTGGGCTGATACTGCGCTGTGTAAGCGTGGCGGATCGCGTGGTTTACGAACCGTGGTTTGTCTGCCTGTTGATAACAGGCAATTCTCCTCTTCTTGCAGAGGCACTGAACTAGCTAGACTTCTATCGTCTGCCCAGTCAAGATCCACACTCTCCCGCTCTGAGCCCACAGAGACATCTGACATAGAGTAGACTTTCCCCCCTGAGCCATAAGAGTCAACCTCGGTCGCCATTTCTACTGAGGGGTTCTGATTCTCCGGTGTAGTTTCAGGAGTAGGAAGATGAGAAAGTACCAACGATATGGAAGGATCCAGTTCTTCAAAAATAATCATCTGTTGGTTTCCGCTATCTACCTGTCATGCATTAAGTGAATCACTAAAGGATAGACTGAGGGGGGTGATTACCCCAGAGCTGGGTTCCTTTCCTGGTATGGCAGAGATAATGCTGTTTGTTTCACTGCAGCTACTAGGGGGAGGTAAGGTTGATACATGGTCCTGCTTAAGTTTTACAGTTGTTATTTTTTTAAAATCCATGGAATTACTACCCCCTTTAAGCCTTGAGGATCACTTATCACATGGGGTACAGCAGCATCTAAATGTACCTTTGGGATATTGATTGATGTATCCGCAGCTCCTGCTCCTGCTTCAATTGTAGACACGTTCCCCTGCTCTGGGGAATCTGCGGGAAGCTACTGGCTCCTTGCGCCTAAGAAAAAAGGGGGGTCACGGGTGAGGTACCTGCAGCTACTGCTGCACGAGTCTTTGGGCCTCTGGCAGCCGCGTTGGAGCTCCCGTTCTTCGGCTCCATCCCGAGTGAGCTCACACTCAGCTCCGGGCTCTCGGCAGAGCTCCAAGACTGACTGCGGCTCCCAATCTCCTCTGCCGCTTTCCCGTCCTGACACCGCCGTAGCCTCTCCAGACGCCACAGACTGATCGCCGAGCTCCCGCTATCTGGTGAGACATAACAAAGGAAATGTAATCAACTATCGAAAACTAAGTTGCCAAACTCCAGACAAAAGAGAGTTTTTCTATGTAGCTTTTGTTAGAACTGGGGGTCTCTAGTTGGCAGAGGTAGGTACTTTTGACCAAATAGGGACCCTTGCTTCTAGTCAAGGTAAGAGGCTACACTTCTAAAATATCCCCTGCTCACCCCCTTGATAGCTTGGCACGAGCAGACAGGCTTATCTCAGAGGCAGTGGGAAAGCATTTGTGAACGCATACAGTAATACAGTGAAAACACTACAGATGGACACCACACAGGTTTAGAAAAATAAGTAATCTTTACTAGACTTAACACAAGACCAAACAACACAAATCCACAATACTGTAATCCAAAGAATTCTTTAAAATGGTAGAAATAGCTTAGTTCACTTTCGATGCAAATGTCACACCTTTACTCTCACAGTACCTGCGATGTGTATTGCAAAACACACAAAATGGTCGCTGGGAAGGTGATGCGTCGGTTGTGGGATGTTAGATATCGGTCTATAGTTGTCAGGGAGGGTGGGATCTAGCGAGGGTTTTTTTTTTAAGATGGGGACAACTTGGCCCGCTTTAAGGGAGTCAGGAATCGATGCCTGTAGGAGGGATGCGTTGATTATAGCAGTCCAAGAGGGGATGACCGCTTGAGAGACGGCAGTTAGGCAGTTAGAGGGAAGGGGATCATTGTAGTGATTGTTCGGGTTTAAGGAGGATAGGATTTTTGAGACAGAGTGGTCATCATAGACTTTAAAGTTGAACCAGTGTGCTAGGTTTTTAGTTGAAATCTGGGAGGGCAGTGAGGTGAGAGGAGGTATAGCCTGCGTAGTAGTTTGGGAGTGCTTTGCAGAGTTGAGTTTGTTTCCTAAGGCTGTGATTTTGCTCAGGAAGAAGGAGGAAAATTCCTCGCATGAAATTGGCGATATAGGTGTTTCTTTGCATGTTTTAGCCAGTTTGTTAGATTGTTGTTTTATGCAAATAGAATAGCTTGCGAGGTCTGTTTTTGGCATACTCCAGCTCAGTTCTGAAGAAATGTTTTTTTGGGTTGAGGATTTTCCTATTGTTGGCGCTTCTGGACTGGCGGAGGAGTTTTAGATTGGCTGCTGATGGGTGCTTTTTCCAATTACGTTCTGCCTGCCGAAGGGATCTCCTCTCAATTTTGAGGGATCCATTGAACCAGGGGTTTCTGTCTTTGATCTGGGTTCTTTTTAGTTTTAGCCTGGCAAGATCATTGAGAATGTTGGAGATAGTTGTGGAATAATGATCAGTGAGGTTGTTGACTGTAGAGATATGAGGTGGGGGGAGCTCAGCCTCACAGCGGGCAGCCAGTTTCCCATGATCAAGGTTCTTGGTGTCTCTAACCCAACGTTTGGGAATCACAGGTTGTGGTGTCCAAGTTTTGTTGAAGCCCGGTAGAAGGCAGGTGATGGCATGGTGGTCAGACTAATCACAGGGGTCTATAGAGATGAGTTTAACCGCATATTCCCTTGCTATGATCCAGTAGAGAGTGGCGCCTTTCATGTGAGTTGGGAGTGAGCAGGCTTGGGTAAGGGCTTGGTCAGCCAAGAAGTCTCTGATGACGGTGACCTGAGGGTCTTTGGGATCGTTCCATTGCAAGTTGAAGTCGCCAAGGAAGATGTCATTGGAGTTGGGGAGGTTTTGGCTGTGATGATTTCCATGAGGAGGTCAGTGAAGGTGTCATTCATGCCTGGGGGGTGGTAAAAGATGTGCAGTCTGCATAGTTGGGTGGAGTTGTTGCATATGGAAAGTGTCAGGTATTTGCAGGAGTCTGTAGGATCAGCCGAAACCTGTATTTAAAATGTGATACAGACAATGTATAATACACTTTGAGACAGTGGTAATTCATAATTGAGGTGTAATAGAGGTAATTAATTAAGTTATTATTTCTACAAAATAGCAGCATAAACTAGAAACTGTGTATAATGAACTTCGTGATAAACCCCTGGAGAGACGCTGCGCTGTGAGTGTATTGTCCAGCAAGGAGAGCAGAGAGGCTACGGGGCACGGACTACCACCCCCAGGAGGCCGCAGGGGCGACGCCCACATCACCCGCCCCTCCCACCTGTACCGGGGATCATTTTAAACCTCTTGCGTCTCCCGCTCCATGGGAGACGCTGCGCTGTGAGTGTATTGTCCAGCAAGGAGAGCAGAGAGGCTACGGGGCACGGACTACCACCCCCAGGAGGCCGCAGGGGCGACGCGCACATCACCCACCCCTCCCACCTGCACCGGGGATCTTTTTAAACCTCTTGCGTCTCCCGCTCTGCGGGAGACGCTGCGCTGTGAGTGTATTGTCCAGCAAGGAGAGCAGAGAGGCTACGGGGCACGGACTACCACCTCCAGGAGGCCGCAGGGGCGACGCGCACATCACCCGCCCCTCCCACCTGTAGCGGGAGTATTTCATCGAGTACTTGCTCCTGCCACGCGGGACGCGCGTGGGCGCGCGCCAGGCGAAGCCCAGGCCAAGCGTGGGCCCATCTGAGCCCATGCGAGCACGAACGAGGACGGGAAGGGACCCCCCTCTTTGATTTTCATCGCAGACTCGCATAGTAATGTCAGTTTATGGCATTACATCTTAAAGACTCTTAGTGTACCGTATTGTCGCATTGCTGCTGGTAAAATCTGTTTGGGCTATAGAGTCCTGGAGACATTGTGTTATAATTAAACAAGGATATGGCTTTAAGTAGTACGGGGAAGGGGAGAAAGTCAACTACTGGAAGTGTTGTTGGGACAATAGACCAATTTTTAACCAGGGCTACGTCCATGTTACAGCTTGAAATAGACCTTACTGAGAAAAGGCTATCCATGGATTCTATTTTTGACAAGCGGTCCTCATTGGGTCGACTGGCTAAGGCCCTATCTCCGATGCGTGTAACTTTGACTCAGATGCAATCGCCCGTAATGCAAACAGTGGCTGAGACTGCACCTGTTGGACCTGCTGGTGAGGGTAATCAATTTGTTGAAGCAGCTGGTAGGCCACACAGTTCTCCAGCCATTGTGGCACCATCAGTTATTGATCCACCTACATTCCCCCAAAGTCCGGGGACTACTAGATCGGGATTGTCGATCCGGTCGGTCTTGGACACGAATTCAGGGGCTATTAGTAAAGTGCCCGAACAAGTAGCGAGAAGAAAGCGTGGAGGAACTGCACTCACGAATAGGAAAACAAAAATGCAGAAACGTGTTAATACAGAGAGTGTTCCAACTGTAGTTGCCCTTGATGGACCGCAGCCTGTAGTAAATGAGTCTTTGACCATTGAAGCTAACGAAGATACGACCCCTCCCGAGAGTGGGGGTGTCTTTTGGGCCAAAATGGAGCAGATATTACAGAGTCCTGCCTCCCCATCCATGAAAGACTGAACTCTATTGAGTAAAGACTATCACGTTTGGAATCATTGTGTTTACCAAACAGGGTGGGGAGGTTATGCGGGTTGGGGAGTCTGTGAGTAAAGGTCGGGGTCCCCTTGGTTTTAATCAAGAAGGCCTCCAGAGTACAACTCTGTTGGCCATAAATGCAGAAAGAGTCATACCAGTCCAACTAGATATAATGGGCAATCACCCAATCTTGCAGACTGACCCAGTCGTACTTGATGCATCAGCAACTACAAGGATTGGGGGGGTAGGGGGAATATGGAGGCTCGAAGCTCTAATCAAACACCAAACATGGGAAATAGGTTGAGAACCTCAGGCACTAACAGGCCCCCGTTACCTCGCCTAGATCTGCCCCCAGAATCTACACCATATGTGGTGGTTCTTGCTGGGGTCCCCCCCTTGAGCCAGGGAAAGATAGAGGACTACAGTGATCTAAAAAATAAATGCATCCACTGGTTGAATCATAATAAACCTCTTCCAAACCGGGGATCAAGTGAAATCCTATTTGTCAGAAGACTAGACTGGGTGGGGCTCCGGGGGAAAAATATAGAAGGAGACTGTGTTGTGATCAATTTTAGGAACAGTTGGACAGTCCAGCACATATGTAACCTGGAGACAGGTAGCCTATTTCTATAGGGGTGCTCATTGTAATGTATATCTAGCACCCAATAGGGGAGGGAGGACCTGGGCGGGTAAGGAAATCCAGGGAGGCAATCCCTTCTTGGGAAATGCCAACTGGAATGGGGCCCAAAATTGCCCTCTGACACTTGACATGTTCCATCACAACAACAGATATAGTACCCTGGAATCAGTAGACTGACTGCTGAGGACTAAGAAATCCCCACCCTCCGCAGCGTATAGTATGAACCTACTAGAAGTTAAGGCTAGCTTTGCTGAAATGAAGTATACTATCATCCAGGATGGCCTTATGGGAGATGAAGGTAAATTAGGGGACAAAAAAGACCAACAATATGGTGATCGAATAAGCAGGAGTGGTGGGTGCCCAAAAAAACAAACAAAGGTGGTAGGAGGACTTCTAGAAAACGCAGGTGCTGGAGTAAGAGTATTTGGGACTGGTGAGGCCAGTAGTGTAACTGGGGGAGAGGGAACTGTACCAACGGGCGACCCATCATTACGACCAATTAACTGTGGTCTAAACGCAAGCCCCATGTATAGGGAGGCAAAAGGGAATATCAATATACTCTCCTGGAATGTGGCAGGGTTAAAAAACAAATTGATATCCGAAGATTGGGGCATGTTCATGGATAAACATGATATTTGCCTCATTGCAGGAGACGTGGGCCCTGAATAACAACCAGCGGTGTGGATTTGCAACATTTAATATTCTTGCAACAAAAGGAGGCAGGGGAAGACCATCAGGTGGGCTTAGCATCTGGGTTGCTACTCATCTGGGAGCTAAAGCTAAACAGTTGTCAGCAAACTCCCCTGATATCCAATGTATTTTGTTAACCCTGCCAGGGAATAAACACATTGCCCTAATAAATATCTATTCTAGGCCAACCCAGAGCGGGGTAAGAGTCAAAGGTCATTGAGCAATTGAATGAATTCATACTGACTCTTGACCCAGAGTATGGTATAATTATTGGGGGTGACTTCAATTGTCAGTTAGAACCCCTTAGTAATATGGGCCTAGATGACCCTGACGAGGAGAACCAGTATTGGAACATCCCGGAATCTTTGATTCCACCAGTTAAAGCATGGACCCCGCTGGTCCTACAAATTACTTCCCTTACCTTGTCCTTATCCTTGAGGTCTTGTAACGGGCGATTAAAATCGGATAGACCTGGCCATGCGACCTTTAACAGAGAAGGGCAAACATCGATTATAGATTATATCATGATTGAATCTAGATCGTGGGATAAGGTTCTGGATTTTCAGATTCATCAACGGATGGACAGTGACCACAATGCCCTGGTGATGACTTTAAAGCCAGGGAGTTGGGGTCTGTCCAACAATCAGACTGAGCCGAATCATGTCCAACAGCCTCTCCTTCTCCACAACAATAGACGGAGAGTAAAATGGCCCCATATAATGGGCTCTCCTAATAGGCAGTCTCAAATATACCTTCAGGTTCTACCTTACCTCAGCGAAATGGCTGAAGTAGGGTCATCGGGTTTTAAAGCCGGGAGGGACAATAGGCCTATTGAAATCCATAACCAACTAGCCTTCAAAATGTTAGAGGTATTTTTTTCAAAAAAGACTTATAAGGAAAAACCAGTCAAGACTCACCCATGGTACAATGTAAATTGCCGCAAAAACGAAAGGGACTTGATTAAAGCGATTAAGGACAAGGATAAATCTAGGACTAAGGTACTTTGGGTACAGTACAAGCAAGTGATAGAGAGGGAAAAAAGTCCTGGGAGGCGGATAAGTGGGAAGAGCTGAGGTCAGCCCTACAGCAAAGAGACCTGAAATCCTTCTGGGCAATTGTCAGTAACGATGGGAGGGAAGAGAAGAACGCAGTGAGCCCCAATATAGCTCCAGCAGTATGGGAAGATCACTTTGGTAGTCTATACGCTCGGCCGAGCAATGGCGATTCTGCATCGCTGTCCCCGTGCCTCCTCCATGAGTATCGACTGGGGGGGGGGCACAGGAGATATCGATATTAGAAGTGGAATCTGCCATTGCCAAGTTACTGCCAAATAAAGCGCCTGGGCTTGACAAAATCCCCGGGGATTTATTTCGGTCAGAACCGAAAGTATGATCCCCCTATCTCTGTGTCGTGTTTAATTCAATCTTAATGGGGATGGACCCGCCAGACACTTGGCGTGGGGCAGAGATAGTTCCCATTTTTAAAAAAGGGTGCCCTCTGCAACCCTCGAATTATAGGCCCATCAGTCTGATAGATATAGCACAGAAGGTATTGGGACGAATAATCCTGGAAAGAATCCAGACCTGGGAAGAGGAAAACGAGATCCTGAGTACCTTACAGGCTGGTTTTAGAACAGGTATGTCAACCATCGACCAGATCTTCCGACTCCAGGTTCTTTATTGGAAAACAGTGAGTGTGGTAGCCTCTACCTCATTTTTGTGGACCTGCGGGCCACGTTTGATCTGGTCCCCAGGGATAAATTGTGGAGAATTCTCCACGATCTTGGTATTCCATCATATCTCTTGGGAGTGCTGAGAAGGCTTCACTCAGGAAACTTTGCCCAGGTGAGATGTGGGAAATCTGGAGAACTGTCAGCACGATTCCCAGTACAAAGGGGGGTGCGCCAGGGATGTGTGCTGGCTTCCACTCTCTTCTAAGGCACTACGACAGATCTGCAGCTCGATAAAGTCTGGATCCCCGAGGGATCCCGCTTCACCAAAACTGCTTACAGATAGTCTTGAGATCGTGGAGCCCTTTATTAGGCATCTGCTAGATGTATCCTTTAGGACGCATACGGTGCCTGAAGGATGGAAGCAGGCGGTAGTGTTACCCCTCCAGAAAAAGCCCAATATTAGCTATGAGAAAATGGAGAACCTCCGCCCTATCTCGCTGCTACCCTATATGGCCAAAGTGGCAGAGAAGGTCGTGAATTCCCAACTCATGACCCATGTGGAGGAAGTTAATCTGCTCCATTCGACGCAATTTGGGTTCAGACCCCTCCACTCTACGGAGTCAGCACTATTAATGGCTGTTGAGACCATCAGACAGGGGGCGGATGAGGGTCAGATCATGGCCCTTATCCTCCTAGACCTGAGTGCAGCTTTCGACACTGTAGCACATTTCACCTTGCTACAGTGTCTGAATAAGGGTGGGATCCCTGGGGCAGCGTTGAAATGGATTCAGTCTTTCCTGACCAATCGGGGTTTCCAGGTTAGGCAGGGTGTTCACTATTCTAGAGTGATCAACCTGGATCAGGGCGTTCCGCAGGGTTCGGCCTTGAGTCCGACTCTATTTAACCTTTATGTCTCTCCTGTAGCTGCTATAGTTGAGGGCTACGGCATGCGCATCGTGTCCTATGCTGATGACATGCAGCTGGTCACCTCCCTGTCGCGTTCACCTGGTCTTGCTTCACCCAACTTCAGAGCGTGCATGCAGGAGCTTGCCTCTTGGATGTCTACCAACTGCCTGAGGCTGAATGGTAGCAAGACAGAGGTGCTCGTGGTGGGGGGGTGCCCGTCTGTGTGGTCCTCGGCATGGTGGCCCTCCTGCTTGGGACCAGTCCCCGCGCCTTGCCAACAAGCGAAGAATCTGGGCGTTTGGGTCGATTCAGACTTAACATTTGCGCCACAAATTAGTCGGGTGGTGGGGGTGTGCTTCGGGGTCCTGAAAGCTCTGCGAAAGGTGCTGGACCTTCTCTCGACGGATGCTAGACGGACGCTGGTGCACGCCTTGGTCACCTCACGAATGGACTATGGCAACCTCCTGTATTTGGGTGCTACGGTTAGGAGCCTAGACCGTCTGCAGGTGTTACAGAATGCCGCAGCCCGGTTGGTTCTGAGGCTCCCTAGAAGATCTGCCTCGAAGGCCGCGCTGCAGGCACTGCATTGGCTCCCGGTCAGGAGAAGAATTGAGTTTAAGGCCCTGTGCATGTGCCACCGTATTATGGGAGGCAAAGCACCAGGACCTCTACAGAGCCTTATTACACAGTATAGACCGGCTTGCCCACTGAGATCCACAGGTACTGGCCTGTTAAAGATCCCGAAAATTAAAAAATCCCATATGGGGGGCAGGTCCTTCCGGTTCCTTGCTGCAAAGAGCTGGAATAAACTCCCGCTGGAGCTGCGCCTGGAACCATCTGAGGCAAGGTTCAGGGGAAAGCTCAAGACGCATCTGTTTGTGCAATAGTTAGGGCCCAGTTGAGCATATTTGGGGGCCTACTGTTTCCACTCACCACAGCGTGGGGACACGCCGGTGTGCGTAACCAGGCGCTTTATAAATTTCCCTATTATTATTATTATTCTGTCTCTACACTTGGCCCACCTAGCCAAGTCTGCCTTAAAATTGACGCAGACTGTGGGTGGCCTACCTAAAATGTACAGAACATTAGTCTTCAAGCCCGCCGCCCCTGTTATAGAAATATATAAGGTACAAGCAAGAGCAGCTTCTATATACGGGGCGGAATTATGGGGCCATTGTAGGCCCAAGAGTCTGGCGAGGGTCGAACACTTATTCATGAGAAATTTGTTTGGCCTACCAGCCAGTACTCCGTTGGTGCCACTAAGGTTTGACCTAGGGTTACTTCCGGTGGAGGAGGAGGTGGCCTTATGGCCACTTACCTATTGGAGAAGACTCTGGTCTATTGCGGAGCTGGTCTCATATCATACTGAGTTTAAGGAGGTGTGGGTAGCAACCAAATCTAAGAAAATTCCATGGTTAACCCATATCAAGGACCTCTGCGACAGGATTGGCGTTCCCGAGCTATGGGAATCACCGGAGGCATCTTGTCTGGCTCTTGCCAGGGCTGACCAGGTAAATCAGTATAGATATCACAATATGATGATTCTTCATGCTAGTTCATCAGTTGGAAGACTGACATCGCAGTTCCTCCACATAAAAGTAGAGTATAAGAAGGAGGAATTTCTTGATCTGATCTACCCTGTTCAAGCAAGAAAGCTGTATATGCTATTAAGAATGGGTAGTTTGCCACTCAGGTCATTTACTAGCAAATGGGATGCGGACAAAAACACTGAGTGTCCTGCATGCAGACACCCGTTGGAAAATGAAATTCATGTTTTTTTCTTTTGTCCTGAATATGAGTTGTCACGTAATCGCTGGGTGAAACCCATCTGCAGGAATTTGGGATATCGTAATTGCGAAAACGCCTTTAGAGTACTAAAATACGACACCCACCCCCCCCATTGTATTCCCTGTTTCTCGTTTTTTAAATGGAATGTGGATAAAACGTAGAACCTTTATTATGAATTAAATTGTGACTAAAGGATTCCACATACCTAAATGAACTCCTTGATAACTACCTGGATGATTTAATTCTATTTTTAGCCATAACTGTTTTATCTTTTGTAAATAGGTGTATACATATGAACGTGTTTTTTAGTCTTTTATGTACCATTCTATAATGAATTTTAATGTACCATTGTATGTTCTAACATGCACTTTTATGGCCCACTGTGGTCAAAATAAAGTTATCAAGAGAAAGATAAACCCCTGTCCCATGGACCATAAAATCCAAGAGTAATTCATTAAAAAACCAAACAAAAGAAATCATTTGCCAACAATATTACGTATACAGACAGCTGTGGAGATATATCTGTAGACCATTAAACAAGTGGATTCATCATTTAAAAGCTATAGATGATATAGAGTTGGCCGACACTTCCTGATATTTAAGAACTTTAAAAGGGGAATAATAAAATTGTGCCTTGGCTTTATATAAAGTTGACAAAAGAACAGGAAGTGCTCTGTGTAGATTTGGAGTCACAAGTGCAAAGATCCAGTTTGGCATCATAGTAAGCTTTATGGGTATAAGATACCAGAAGGTGGGAGATGCCAAACCTGAATCTAATAAGATAAAACAATTTAGTGTGACAGAAATAAAAAGAGAGGTAAAGCTCAACACCTGGGGAATGTACTAGAAGCGAGTGTTCCGAGGCTCTCTTTTTTACCATCTCTAGGCACTCACTAGACAACTTTAGACAGGTCAAGAAGTCCGTTTTCAATTTGGTTTTTGGGATCTTAGCAATGTTCGCTGAATTGCAAAAACAATCCTCCAGCCCCATTGACTCTAACAGTTTTTTTTATATAGCTAAGCCAGGGTATCTTCAACATGTAATCAAGTTTAAAACAGTCTAAAATAATTGCACGATTAAGGGCTGGCTCCTCCTTTACCCAAATTGAATGCCACAGTAAAATTGGTGCAGTTTGTATACGAAAGGACAAAGGGGTCAAACCAAGTTCACTATGACAGATGGTAGTAGGAAGACTACTGGGGACTGTAAACAAATGTCTCATAAAGTTGTTCTCAGCTGCTTGGAGACGAGCCGGTTTCAAAAGCCCCATATTCAAGCCTCATACAAGATGACAGAATATGAGCTGGCCTTATAAATATTGATTAATGAATTGACTGGTCTTGAGCCTAACTTCTTTGTGAACCTAAATACTGCCTCCAGGTTTTGATTAAAACTACTGACCCTTGCTTCAACTAGATAGGCCAAGTGCTTTTCTGATCAAACAGGATTCCCAAGTACAAAAAATTTGGGACATAGGACAGCCTTTCATTGTCATTAAAACATGATTTAAAAATGGGGGGAAATTTACCTGCCACCATAGTGTAAGATTTTGCTGTGTTAGTCCTCAAACCCAATTCGGTCATAAAATGGTTAAAGCTACTAACAAGCTTCTGTAGACCCACACGGGTTCTGGACATTAGAACAAAGTCATCAGCATAAAGTAAAGATTTCTGGTACCTATCTTAGGAACATCCGCATTCCCTTGATTAATGTGACTTTCTAGGTCATTAATATACAAACAAATAAAAAAAAAGGGCAAGGACACCACCTTGATAAACCCCACGGTTCAGTTTTGTTTAACATGACAATCCAGAGTCACTTTGCTGCATATTTGTTTACCTTGGCTGACTCAAAATGTGTCTTATATAAGTAAACCAGTGGCCATCTTTGATAAGTACCCTAAAGAGTTTAAGAAAGCTTTGCATGTTATCTCCATCGCTTGTTAAGATGATATTCCAGGCCTCACCAACAGCTCACAAATGTGAGTAAATCATTGGAAATTTTCACTTTGATTTACAACATATTTGAAGCTGACAGCTAAGTGATAATTCTTTCATGTTTGAGGGATGTTCTAGCTGATGTTGTTGCATCATTTAATTGGTGGCTGTGGTGGAGTGAGCGTAGCGGGCCGGAAAAGCAGGCGAGGAGGCCGTATGTAGTGGGCAATACTGGACTTTTATTGCAGAGGAACAAAAAGGACAGTCACAACTGGCAGATAAGGAGACTCCAGGCGATGAACTCCGGTCCTGGTCTTCTGTACTGCTCGGGGTCTTCCGGCACTCCAGGGACGGCTCCGATGACGGGGAGGATCCACGGAGGGCAGTAAGAGAGGGAAAAATAAGGGACCGTTAGTCCTATCCAGTACTCAATGCAGTATATACCGTTCACCGTCACCCGGATAGTGCGAGAGAGGGCGGAAAGAGGCAGTGAGGAAAGGAGGGTACCGGGAGGAGGGAATAAAGGTTGGGGAACAGAGAGGGTGTCAAGGCGGGACGTGAGAGGGACGGTTGGGGCTGCTGTGAGGTGCTATACACGTAATTTACAGTGCAGGGGAGGTGAGACTATGGAGAAAAGGTGGAGTTTTTACAGGGACTTTACAGGGACTCCTAATGAGCAGGGAAAAGAAGGTTAAAGGCACTCACGCGGTCCGCCGTAACTCTCCAGTGAGTTACGGCCGCTCTCCAGCCACCTCCGTAGGACTCCACCACTCTTCAGTCCACTCGTCTTCGTCGCACGTCTGCTCTCCTTCTCCGTCTCCAGCCAGAGGGTCCTGCCACGACACTCCGACGGCGTGTTGTCCTCGATCCTCGTTTTTATCCTGTGCTGACGCTGCCTCTGGGGCGGGACTTCCGGGGTCAGTGTGATATGATTCCTCCGGACCTGGTGCTCTGGTTGGTCCCTGCGGGAGAGAGAAGGGCGGGGTTTCGTTGGTTATGGCTGGTGTCCCGAGTCCTGTCTCGGCTATGGCGTTTTGGCTGCGGGGCTGAAGTCCAGGTGGAAACGGACGAGGTACGTGCGGGGGAGGGTGGCCTCCAGTTCGGGCTCTTCGGGACGCCGTCTCACATCCCCTTCCCCTAGCTGTCCTTCCTGTACTGGACGGAGAATGAGGGTACCGTGAAAGGAAGTCTGCATTACCCTGGTCTGAGCCTTTCCGGTGTTTTGTTTGGAAGTGAAAGGGCTGTAGGGACAAAAACCAGCGTAGGACCCTGTCGTTCTGACCTTTGTTCCGGGCCATCCACTCCAAGGAGGCGTGGTCCGTGTAGAGGACAAAGTCTCTGCCCTCTAAGTAGTACCGTAGATTGTCTACTGCCCACTTTATGGCCAAGGCTTCCTTTTCAACTACAGCGTATTGCTTTTCTCTAGGAAACAATTTGCGGCTTACATAGAGTATGGGTTGTTCGTTGCCTAGG
Source organism: Lissotriton helveticus (assembly GCF_964261635.1). Lineage (NCBI taxonomy): Eukaryota > Metazoa > Chordata > Amphibia > Caudata > Salamandridae > Lissotriton > Lissotriton helveticus. The sequence goes on from NC_136073.1 coordinate 288,820,428, forward strand.
GTGTCTTTCTGGGATAACACGGCCCCCAACCCATGATCGGAAGCATCCGTTTGCAGGATGAAAGGCAGCGAGTAGTCAGGGGGTACCAAGACAGGACTTGAAGTCAAGGCGTTTTTTAAGTCCGTGAAGGCATGCCATGCTTCGGGAGAGGGGTTTCGGAGCATTTCATCGGAACGGTTAGTTTTTTTCAGTAGGTCCGTAAGGGCTGCAGCTCTCTGGGAAAATCTGGGCACAAACCGCCTATAATACCCGAGAAGCCCCAGAAAGGCTCGAAGGTCTTTTTTTGTTTGGGGAAAGGGAAGGGACCGGATGGCCACGGTTTTGCTTTCTTGGGGTCTTATCAGGCCATCCCCCAGAAGAAACCCCAGGTATTTGACTGTTTTTGCCGCTAAGGTAGTTTTGGCTGGATTGATGGCAAATCCGAAAGAACCCAAGGAGGAGACGACGCTGAAAAGATGCCTCAAATGCTGGGGCCAACTGTCACTAAAGATAATGATGTCGTCTAAATAGGCGCCTGCGTCCTGGAATGGGGTCGCAGGACGCGGTTCATAGCACGTTGAAAAGTGGCTGGGGCGCCATGAAGACCAAAGGGCATGACTAAAAATTGGTATAACCCCTCAGGGGTGGAAAAGGCAGTCTTCTTTTTGTCTTGTTCCCTGAGGGGTATCTGCCAGTACCCTTTGCAGAGGTCGAGGGTGGAAATAAACTTTGCCTTCCCTATCTTTTCAATCATTTCGTCCACCCGGGGCAAGGGATAGGTGTCGAAGCTGGACACCTTGTTGACCTCCCGAAAGTCAATGCAGAAACGGACTGACCCGTCAGGTTTCGGCACAAGCACAATAGGGGAATTCCATTCGCTAACTGAGGGCTCTATGATTCCCATCTTTTGCATTGTTTCTATCTCCTGACGGATAACATTCCGGCGGGCCTCCGGTACTCTATAAGGTCGCAGTCGGACAACTTTCCCGGGTTCTGTTTCTATTGTATGTTCCGTGACGTTGGTTCGACCCGGAGAAGAGGAAAAGACTTCTTTCAGGGATTCTAGGGTTTGTCGCAGTTCCTGGATTTGTACGGGGTTTAGTTCAGGGTCTAGACAGGGGTCGAAAGAGAAGAGGAAACTTTTGCAGGTTCCTGTCAGCACCGGACAGGGTCCTTCCCATTTTTTCAATAAATTCACGTGGAATATCTGGGAGGTGCCACGTGTGGGGTCTAGTTCCACCTCATAGGTGACTGGGGTCACCTGCCGGAGGATAGTGTAGGGTCCTTGCCACTGTCCCAGAAGCTTCTGGTCGGACGAGGGCATCATGAGGAGTACTAAATCCTGAACAGCAAAGACCCGGCTGCGATTGCCCTTGTCATATTGCTTCTTTTGGTTGTCCTGGGCGTTCCCTAGGTTTTGTCGGACTATGTCCCGGATCATGGACAGGTGATTTCTCAGGTTTTCCAGGTATTCGGGAAGCGGACGAGTGCGGTCCGGTTCTTCTTCCTAGGCCTCCCGTGCCATGTCTAGCAGGGTATGAGGGGGACGCCCATACAGCAATTCATATGGGGAGTATCCGGTGCTACTCTGCGTTTTACAGCGGATTGCAAATAAGGCTAAAGGGAGCATCTCTTCCCATCTTTTTGCTTCTAGGCCCAGGAGCTTTTTCAGTGTCTGCTTCAAAGTGGCGTTGTAACGCTCCACCAATCCGTCCGTTTGCGGGTGATATGCAGACGTTCTGATTTGCTTGATCCCGAGGTCAGAACAGACTCGTTTCATAAGAGCAGAAACAAAAGGTGTACCCTGGTCGGTCAGGATTTCCCTGGGAAACCCAACCCGAGAAAATAAGGAGATCAGGGCCTTTGCTATATTCTGGGTAGTGGGTTGGCGTAGGGGTATGGCCTCCGGAAAGCGGGTGGCATAGTCAACTATGACCAGCGCGTAGCGACACCCGCTACGGGAGGGCAAGAGGGGCCCAATAATGTCCATCCCTATGCGGCTGAAGGGGACGTCTATGAGAGGGAGGGGTTGTAACGGAACCCGGGGAGGTCGGTGACGGCTGTTTTTCTGGCATACTACGCATTCACGGCAGTAGGTTTTGACTCTTTGATACACCCCCGGCCAATAGAATTTCTCTAGGACGGCTTGGCTGGTCTTCTCATCCCCGAAGTGACCCCCTAGAAGATGACTGTGAGCCAGGAAGAGGACTTTGTCCTGGAAGGGACCGGGGATAAGTAACTGTGCGTTTTGTTGGGCCCCCCCTTTTCGGTATAGTAGACCGTTTTTCTTATAGAAATAAGGACCTACGTGCAAGGGGTCCTCGTGATCAAGGGCTCTTCCCCAGGCTTCCTGGAGGAGGGGGTCCTCCTGCTGTGCCGCCCTGAACTCTCGGTCGGTCTGCCAAGGGTTTTCTTCAACGATAGCGGGATAAGCGCCGACGTACTCCTTCTTCTCTCTTCTTTTCTGGCTTTTAGGTTTGTGGGGTTTGGGAGCCTGCACAAGATTGGGTTGTCCTGGATACGGAGCATCTTTCCACCACTGAGCCAGGGAATCGGAGGTGTCTTGCAGGAGCGTAGGTAGTCCCGGATAATCGCTCCCTAGAATGGCTTGTTCTGGAAGAGCGGGTACGAGACCTACGGTGAGACAAGTACCGGGGTCCTTGGAATGTTGAACTCGCACCTGAGTCGTTGGGTACTGTTTGGTGTCGCCATGGACACATTGGATGGCTACGACTCCCGTAGGGTTACTGACCGGGTGAGTAAGGTCTTGTGGTCTTAGGACACTCTGACGGCAACCGGAGTCGGCAAGGGCCATGAGGCTTTGACCGTCAATTGACACAGGGCAGTGGAACGGTGGGGGTGTGTACCCAGGAGGGGTGCACAGATAGTTCCTCACAAAGCCGACCTCCATCGGCTCCTCCTTCTGCGGGCACATCCGGGCGATGTGTCCGAACCCTCCACATGAATAACACTGGGGTCCAGGAGTAGGGGCTCGGAACACAACCGGGGAGGGAAAAAGGGGAGATGGTTCAGGTCGGCGGGCCGTGGTGGCCGGGTATGGCGAGTGGTCATAGCAGACGGGGCCCTGTGGGGGTGTTCCTCCTTCCCCCGTTGGAGCTCCTGAGCACGGCTATAGGCAGAAGCTATCTCTATGGCCGTCTCCAGGGTGAGTCTGGAGTGCTGTCTCACCCAGCGCTGTGTGGCCGGGTTTAAGGAGGTAAGGAATTGTTCCAGATATATTTTCTCCAGGATGTTCTCCTTGGTGGAGGTCTCGGGCCCTAGCCATCGGTTTGCGAGATCTCGGATCCGGAATGAGAGGGCCCTTGGATTCTCTTGGGGTTTTTCCCTGGCTTGGCGTAGCTTCACCCTATAGGTATCGTCGTCAATGCCAAGACGTTCTAATATACACCGTTTAATGTCCGCATATGGGGTGTTGCCTTGTATGTTGGCCTGTTGATAGGCGGCTTGTAGGTCGCCGGTGAGGAGTGGCCCCAAGTATTGGCCCCAACAGTCCACTGGCCAGTTGGCGGCTTGGGCTATTCTTTCAAAGTTTGTGAAAAACTAGTCCGGATCTTCCCCTGGGACATACTTTTGGAGGACCACGGAGGGGAGAGAGGTCACCGGTCTTTGTTGCCCAAGGGCATCCGTTAACTTCACCATGGTTTGCTCGTGGGCCACCCCCTGGCCCTTCAGAACGTCGTGAAGCTGTCCTCTGTCGTCTTCAGCGGTTTTTAGGAACTGTTCCATCAGTTTACCGAACTGTTCTTGGGATTCCGCCATCTCCCTGACTATGGCCTCCATGCTTCCAGCAGATCCCACTTCTGACACCAGACAGTGGTGGAGTGAGCGTAGCGGGCCGGAAAAGCAGGCGAGGAGGCCGTATGTAGTGAGCAATACTGGACTTTTATTGCAGAGGAACAAAAAGGACAGTCACAACTGGCAGATAAGGAGACTCCAGGCGATGAACTCCGGTCCTGGTCTTCTGTTCTGCTCGGGGTCTTCCGGCACTCCAGGGACGGCTCCGATGACGGGGAGGATCCACGGAGGGCAGTAAGAGAGGGAAAAATAAGGGACCGTTAGTCCTATCCAGTACTCAACGCAGTATATACCGTTCACCGTCACCCGGATAGTGCGAGAGAGGGCGGAAAGAGGCAGTGAGGAAAGGAGGGTACCGGGAGGAGGGAATAAAGGTTGGGGAACAGAGAGGGTGTCAAGGCAGGACGTGAGAGGGACGGTTGGGGCTGCTGTGAGGTGCTATACACGTAATTTACAGTGCAGGGGAGGTGAGACTATGAAGAAAAGGGGGAGTTTTTACAGGGACTTTACAGGGACTCCTAATGAGCAGGGAAAAGAAGGTTAAAGGCACTCATGCGGTCCGCCGTAACTCTCCAGTGAGTTACGGCCGCTCTCCAGCCACCTCCGTAGGACTCCACCACTCTTCAGTCCACTCGTCTTCGTCGCACGTCTGCTCTCCTTCTCCGTCTCCAGCCAGAGGGTCCTGCCACGAAACTCTGACGGCGTGTTGTCCTCGATCCTCGTTTTTATCCTGTGCTGACGCTGCCTCTGGGGCGGGACTTCCGGGGTCAGTGTGATATGATTCCTCCGGACCTGGTGCTCTGGTTGGTCCCTGCGGGAGAGAGAAGGGCGGGGTTTCGTTGGTTATGGCTGGTGTCCCGAGTCCTGTCTCGGCTATGGCGTTTTGGCTGCGGGGCTGAAGTCCAGGTGGAAACGGACGAGGTACGTGCGGGGGAGGGTGGCCTCCAGTTCGGGCTCTTCGGGACGCCGTCTCACAGTGGCAGAGGCCACTTTCTTGATGCTGTGACAGTTACTTCTCGAGTCACAAGGTGATAGTTCATGGTTTATATTGATAGTTTTTTATTACCCAATCATCGTTAATATGGCTGCTATTTGAGGCTTGAGTCTTTAAGATGAATTTAATGTGACCTCTGCTGTCCGTCCTTTTAAAATCTGGCTAACTTGAGGGGTAGATATGCTGTATAACCCTAATCTGAGTATTGCAGTTATATAACCTTTATCCCGCTCCCTTGAGGGCCTAAAAGCAATTCCATATTGCAGGTACATGCTCTATTAATAGCTAGACGTAAATTTCAATTTGTAAGGTTTTGTATATTTGTTAATTTTCCCTCCTTTCACTTTCCAAGTAAAGTTTCAATCACATTGTACACCACATAATCTATGTAGAAGGAGCACATATGAATATGTTAGTAGAAGGGACAGGTGAAATAATAGTAGGCGGTATAAATTACATACCCCTATTATTTTAAATGAGCCTTTTATTAAATTACATCAAAAATTTAAATTTGCTGTTTGAAATTCATCTTTGTCCCGAATTATTTTCAAAATGTTCTTTATGTGGGAATGAGCCATTGCCCCTCCCCTAAAAAAGCCTTAGGCCGGTTAGGCTTGCATACTACACTTATTCACTGCTTTGTAAGACCAATCTCTTTGAAAGTTCTCCACTGTCAATGGTGACAGCATGACTAGCGACATTTTCAAACCAGAGACAATCATGATAAATAGCAGCAGCAAAGGCAAATCCAAACTAGATTATTCATGCATAGTCAGCTCAGTAGATTGAAGTTCAAAACAATACTATTTTGACTAACTCAGATTATGTTCAATTATTTTGGTCTCTAGACAGCCTTTTGGTGCCTATTGTTGAAAGTCCTCTTGTGCAGTGTACCAAAATGTTGCTTTGGGCTTAGAGCCAAATTATTATTATTATTATTTTTTTTGCTCCTCATCTCAACCATGGCTGGCCCAATAGTACCGTGGACTGGCAAAAATGTGATATGAGAAAAAGACATACTGTCACAGTACAAGACTGAGAGGGGGGTCGATCGTAATAAGGAGGCGCCCGGACCCTACAGTCATGTCGATTTCACAAATAATCACAAGCCCTTGTATACTATTTCGGTAGTGTATGCCATTAGCCAGATTCCACCAATGTCGCTACCACCAATTGACATTAAATATACAAGCAAGGACGTAGGTGATAGAGCAGAAAGAGTGTGTCATGGCTTCATAATCATTGGAAGTGGGGAAAAAGAAAAAAAAAAAAAAAAAAAACAGCTCTATTTATTGGAACCCATCAAGTTTCAACCAAAAAGCTCTTTTGTCGGGATTTCCAGTCCTGCAAAGGTCCAATTTTGATATATGAAGCATCGAAGTACTCCAGCCATATAGCGTCGGAGGAGAGACCTCTTTCCAGCGCCTGCAAATCTTGCGTCGTGCCACCAGCATTGAGTAGAACAAGAGGTTGTTATTAGTACTACGTTTTTTGTCCATTACCCCAAAGATTACTAGGCCGAGATCTATATTCACAGTAGAGCCTATTGATGATGTTAATATATTGCCTATTGATTGCCAAAAGGATGTTGAACATGGGCAGTCGTAAAACATATGAACATCTGAGGCTGCTACTTGGCCGCATCGGGGACAGGCCACTGGTGGACCTGTTGAAAATTTGGACAACCTCTGGGGAGAATAGTAAGCCCTATGAAGGGTGAAAAGATGGTTTCTGCGTAGCCAGGCAGGTTTAACAATATCCCAAAGAACGTTGCAAGATTTTAACCAAAGTTCATTCACATTTGCTGCAGGCAGTAAAGAGCCCCACAGCTGGACCGGAAGGTGAAATGTTCCATCTATCTCATCTAGGATTAAATTATAAAAGTTGGAAACCTCTTTAGACTTTGGTAAATTATCAAGTAGACAAGATTCTAGTTGGGTACTACCTCCCAAAGGTCGTTGCTTGAGGCGTGTGGAACCCAATTTTTGTGCTTGCGCCCAGCTTGAGATTTGCAGAAATTTAAGTCTGGAAAGATTGGGGCCTACCTGACTCACTAGATGTTTCCAGGAAAGCATTTCCCCTTCAAAAAACAGGTCGCCCCATGTTAAGATTCCAGCATCTTTTAGTGGGCTTATCAGTGCATCCTTAGTCCAGCCCGGCGGGGCAGGAAGGTCCCATATAGGAGAGCCTTTAGAGTAGTAGCCTATTTTGGTTGAGATTCTGAGGTTATACCAAGTTCTTGCTAGGCCCTGCAGTATCTTCAGCTTGATTTTCTTAAAGAATTTGGGGTCTCCAAACTTAAATAAAAATCCCAGCTGACTTAGTCCTTCACATGGTAATAATGATGAAAACATTAACCCGATACCCTGGTCTGATGGAATTTTGAGTAGCATTCGGGCATGTGTCAGCTGAAAGGCCCAAGCATAAATCTGAATGTCTGAGCCGGCCAAACCACCCTTCTCCCTACGACGTCTTAGTTTATTCCAAGAGATTCTAGCAGTCTTATTCCTCCATATGAATGAGGTAATGTCGCTCTGGATCTTAGCTATCAATTTCTTGTCAAAGTAGAGTGGTAAGCTGTTAAAAATAAAGGTCAGCCTAGGTAGGATAGACATCTTAACTAAGTTTTATCGACCTAGAAGCGTTAATGGAAGATGCCTCCAAGAACTCATTAGTTTCCTACATTCTTTAGCCACCATAGTAAAATTTGAATGGGCGATCAGATTAATGTCCTTTACAATCTTTATGCCTAGATATCTCATGCTGTCACAAGGTTGTACTGCGAGTCTTGGTATTATGCTGTTCCATGCCATAACCTCAGTTTTGGTGGCGATAACTTCATAGCCAGAGATGTTACCAAATTGTTGAGCTAAGTTTATGACCGTTGGGAACGCTGTGCTGATGTCCGAGGTTATAATCATAAGATCATCAGCATACAAAGATACTTTTTTTCCCAATCTCTATACTTAAATGGAACGATGTTAATATCATCACGAATTGTTTGAGCAAATGGCTCTATATAAATATCAAAAAGTAGAGGGGAAAGCGGGCATCCCTGCCGAGTGCCCCTTCTGATGACAAATGGTTCCGACAGTCCGCCATTAACCAAGACTGAGGCCAATGGACTATGGTAAAGTAATTCAACCGCTCTGCGAAAGGCCCTTCCAATGCCAAATTTTTCCAAGGCCCCCGACAGGTATACCCAATTGACCCTGTCGAAGGCCTTGGCAGCGTCCAAGGTGAGAATAGCCAGGGGTTGTGATGAACTGGTTGCCATATCAATTGCTCCTATTAAGTCATATACCAGCTCGTAGAGTTGGCGACCTTTAACAAAGCCCTTTTGGTTAGAATGTAGCACTGCGGGGGCTACCTGCCCCAATCTTTTGGCTAGTAAAGACGCGAAGATCTTATAATCAGCGTTTAGAACTGAAATTGGGCGATAAGAGCTGCAGGCGGTGGATGCCTTTCCTGGTTTCAGAATAAGCGTAATAGAAGCTTTGTTCCATGATGTGGGAGGTAAATCGCCATCTTCCAGAATTTGATTGAATAACTTGGTGAGGAAGGGAGCTATATCTGCTGCTATATGTTTATATATTTCTGCCGGTAGGCCATCCGGGCCCGCCGCCTCTCCAGATTTACTATTTAGTATGGCAGCTGATACCTCTTCAACCGTTATAGGGTGATCTAATAGGGCAGCTTGTTCTGTAGATAGTACTGGTAATGTGATTTTATTCAGCCAATTTTCTACATCAATAGCAGTGATGTTATTGTTCTCTCGATAAACAGCCTGGAAAAAGTCTTTGAAAGCTGACCTTATTTCTGGGTCCGAAGATACTGTACCGGAACCAGTAGTTATAGACTCAATGTTGTTTCATGTCTGGTCTGTTCTAGACTTCCAGGCTAGCAATTTGCCCGCCCCTTCTCCAAATTCAAAGTTTGCTAGTTTACTGGCTTCCCACCTATGCAGGATACATTGGTTTAATTCAGATGCTAGTAGTGCTTTAAGCTTAATCAGTTCCTCCTGTTTAGCATGCAGGATACATTGGTTTAATTCAGATGCTAGTAGTGCTTTAAGCTTAATCAGTTCCTCCTGTTTAGCATGTATAACATGTTCTGGAGGATTGTTGAGATTATCTAATTCTGATTGGGCTATTGATATTTTGGCCTCTATCAATGCAACCGCCTGGGCATACTGCTTCTTACGAAACGAGGTTTTGTTCTTAATAACGCCTCTCAAAGAGCACTTAAAAGCATCCCATAGTATACTGGAGCATGCAGAACCGATATTACTTTTGAAAAATTCTTGAGTCTCCAACTTAACATACTCCAGGTCTTCGGGAGATGTAAGCAAGGATCTATCGATTGACCAAGACCTAGTCAGGGGTTGAGTCTGCAACTCGAGGTCTAGGAGTATCGCCGAGTGATCTGATAAGTGAGATGGTAAATACGTTACATTCCTAATTGATTTATCCAAACTTTTGTTTACCAAGATAAAATCGATCCTAGATCTATGACGGTACTTATAGTTTCTGAACGAGAAGCCAGTTTTAGAACCCGACCTTACCCTCCAAATGTCAATAAATCCATATTGATGCATATTTTTAATTAGAAGATCTCTAGATTTAGAGTGAGGTAGTTGTCGACCAGAAGAAGACTTATCCAACCGCGGATTAAGTACAATATTAAAATCCCCCGCTATTATCATAGGTTCTTGAAAGTGTAAAAGCTCAGAGAACATCGTAGCCAGGGCTGATGGATCATCACGGTTAGGCCCATAATAACCAACCAAGGTAAGGTATGTTCCCTCAACCATGACCGATGCTATTGCCCACCTACCAAAAGGATCAACCTTCTGCTTCAAAAGTCTTCTTTTAATGGTTTTTTAAAAATAAATATGGCGACCCCTTTAGTGTTAACTGTTTGAGAGGTAGTAACTGATAAATCTACCCAACTGTTCTTTTTAAGCATGTCCGATATCTCAGCTTCAACCAAATGTGTCTCCTGGAGAATAATGACCTGTGCATCAAAGTCACGAATATATTGTAAAATTGTGTTAGATCTAGGTTTGGTGCGCAGGCCATTAACATTCCAGGAGAGAATCTTAAGGGTAGTCATAGATAACATATCCAATGACATATCTGATAGTGAAGTAGAGTCCAGTCAACTCAGACCCTTCAATGTTACTGAACAGAGCAAAATTCGTCCATTGTTCATTTGTAAAATTACCGACCGCCATTTTGAAGATGAGAAAATTTTTATTTTTTGTTTCCCTTGCCCTGTCCCCCCTGCAAACCACCCTCCCCCCCCTGAGGAACCCCCGATTAACCAACCGGAACAGATCCGATTTGTGATACCCCTGATACTCTGTCCAGGCTCAAGCGAGGCTTTAATAACTAGAGTGTTAGAGGGCCAAGAATGTCTATTTTTTAAATCAAGTCCTTTATGATCAAGTTTATGATCAAGTTCCAAATTGGTTAAGTAGTATTTACTGGTTTCTCTGTAAAGGATTATTAAGGTAGTGTGCTTATATTGGTGCTCTTTGTGATTTACTATTGTTATACATTATTCTTTTGTTGTTGCAGTGATTTATATGAATTTTAAGTGTTTCTTTATTTCCTACTCCCATTTTAATTTTTTTTTTTTTAAAGTTAAATTATTTTCTACTATTTTATCTTTTCTGCGCTGAGCTAAGGTTTTTTTGTTTTTTGTTGTTATTATATATATTCATTGATAAGCTCTATAGGTAGTCATGCAAGGAAATCCATAACTTCTCGACATGAGATTTGAGACTAGACTACACTACCATCAGTGTTTAGAGGTGCCTATACTTAACAGAAGTTCATCTGCAGCTTGGACTGTGCGTATATTGAACATTTTATTATTAAGCATAATCTTCAGTGCTGCAGGAAAACTCAACTGAACTGATGCTCCCAAATTTCTAAATGCCTCCATTCTACGACCCAATTCCCACTGTCTGTCAAGGGTCGCCCTTGACAAGTCAGAACGCACTTGAAAGGAGAAGCCATCACCAGTCAGCGATTTTTGTTTTAGGGCCAGATTTAGAATGTGATCCTTCATTTGGAATGTGTGAAAGTTCACCAAAATCTTGCGAGGCTTTACACGCTGCAGATTACGCCTGAAGGGGTCCCTGTGGATCCGTTGAATGTCTATATTGAGCTCCTCCTCTGTGTATTTTAAATTTAGAGATTTTATTAGGAGTTGGATAATATATGCCTTAATGTTGGGGCCTTCATTTGCTTCTGGGACATTCAAGATGCGAATATTGCAGCGCCTGGCATTATTTTCCAGGACCTCCATTCTTTCAGCCAGTAAAGTATCTTCCCTTCTAAGTTTCACAATTTCCACTTTAGCATTCTCTAGCTCTATGGACATTACCACTGTAGTTTCTTCTAGGGCGCCGGTTCTTGAAAAAAGCCCATCAATTTTACTATCCAGAGATTCACAGTATGACCTAATCTCTCTCTGGATTTTAGATGACTCCTCAAAACCTCGTTTAATGTCAGCTGTCAAGTTTGAGAACATTGTTAAAACTGAAGAAAGATCTAAGGGTTAAGTAGAGGTAAAGGCAGTAGTACTGGCATCTAGCGGCAGTTGTGGTCCTGGGGTGAGAAGACAAGAAGAGGAGGAATCTGAGCTAATTATAGGATGAGTATTCCGATCTGGAATTAGAGAAACCTCAAACATTTGGGGTTGACTCTCTGACTCTGGATTTTCCGATGCCAGGCTTACGTTTTCTCCAGAATTAATGCATCCACCAGAGTAACTAGAGTCCTCCAATACTGCGCTGCTGGAGGGAGCGTCAGGAATCTTGTCAAGATTTAAAGGAGTGTTCACACTGTTGTTGCCATTATTAACTACCTTTTCTGGTATAGAGCCTGGTCGCATGTTTTCCACGGATTGACCTCTTCCCTTCTCATCCATTTGATTGACATTGCGAGCCTCCCCTTCCATGTTTAGGGAGACTGAGGCTATACCAGGGGCTATTGAAGAGCCAGAGACTGTCTCTGGGGGCACCCCGATGCAGGAATAGGCACTCTGTGCAAGGCTCAGAACCTGGGGTATTGCCTTAAAGTAGGATCGCAGAGAGGGTGTTATCTTGGAACCCGAATCCAAGACTGATCTTACTGCCTTGGATCTCTTGGATCGTTTAGGCTTCGCCTCTGCAGAGAGGTAGGAAGAGGGCTTAGCAGGTGCCCTATTAGAATCACAAATAGTGCCTCCGGTTTTAGTAGGTGTTGCGCAGTTTGAATTAACTAATTTGGGACTTCCTGCAGTAATATCACAGTCCTCCTGCCCAGTGACTTGCGTAACCTGCTTGGGTTCCAGAGCTGATGCAAAAAACAAGTTAGGTTTACCTAAGTCTGTCTTGCCCCTTCGATTATGGTATACACTCCCTGTTTTAGCTGTTTTAGCTGTTTTCTTTCCTTTATAAACCTTTCCGGAAACTGGTGGTATCGATTTTATATTTAACTCCACTGGGGCCTGGCTTCTTAAGAAGTATTTGCTTTTTATTAGGCTGACACTCTGCTTTGAACCCCCTGCACTATCGGGGGCCCCAGACTGACCCAGGGACTGACCTCCTTGTGATTCCTGGAAAAGTTGAGCAGACGCTGCTACTACTGCCGCCTCTTCCACCCCTCGGCCCCCCTTCACCTGATTCACCGAGTGATCTGAAGCCTCGGAGTCTCCTGCTACTTCCAGCGAGGTAAGAACCGATGGAAAAGTGCTCACGCCGACCGACCCTCCCTTCACCGCCAGAGCTGCTCGACCTCGACCTCCACCTTCCACAACCACAGGAAGAATTCGTCTGCAGAAGGCATGGGCTTGTCTCCCACGACGATGCTCCAGGGCGGCCCGATGCCACTTCCAAGGGGGTAGGAAGAAGGAGATCTCTGCCTCACGTAAAGACCACGCCGGCTGTATGAAAGCGGCGCTCTGGAGAGCAGACGCCGGAGCTAAGCAGAACACGCCCCCAGCAAGCACGGGCATGGAAGGTAAAGAGCGGCCGAGCCTAACGGCTCCTGGATCCGGCGAACCGTTTCCAACTCAGAATGCAAATATTTTTACACACGAGGGACTGAAAAATAGCAGCACACATTAGTCATTACCGCATTATTCCAATAGACCCCCACGGCAGATGAAAAGCCCAAACGCCCCGCGCGAGCCCAGAGCGGGGTATCGCGGCAGCTAGTCCGCTGCCGCCATGTTCCTCGTAGTGGAGCTGTTCTTGTCCACTCTTCATCTCATTTGCTTGCTTGTTATTCAATGTTTTTCTTTCTACTTCTTGTATTTGTCCCTCCCTGGAGCGTAGCTTTTTTACCATCCTTTTCATTGGATAACTCGTATCCTTTCACTGCCCACATTCAGAGACCCACTTTTTTCATTCAGCTTTATATAAGAGTATATTTGTTTTCATTCTACATCTCACTCATGTGTTGCTCCTCCTCCCTTAAATACAAACCCTAGGTTATCTCTGTAGTTCCTTCCTGCCACTAACCCTACCTCGTTCAGTGTTTTCCCAGCTTGCTTCGTGCACTGCTTTTCGCATCAAGGAGCTGCTTCGCGCCACCAGGAGCTTTATGTTGCTCCCCCATTCAATACATTACTTCCCCCACCCTGGCTTTTTTTAAACAATTTTATTTATTCCCCCCCCCAGCCTCAAGTTTGCCTGTTACTCCCTCCACCCATTCCCCTTTGCTCTCATCCAGCTGCTCCACCCACCGCTCCTCCTTCCTCCACTCATCGTAGGCCTTAAAATATATTTTTTCCATTTTTTGGGAGAGCCTGGGAGCTGTCATTTGCTGTGGGCTACCCCATTTAAAAAAAGCTGCTTTTGTGCAAGTAAAAATTAATTGTGTTTATTTACTGCTCCAAATGGCATCCTCCATCCTTGAATAGTAAATAAAAAACAGCATGATGCCCGTGTCCTTGTGTAGGTGCTCACGTGTGATGACTCATGCATACGCATACTACATCGTGCATGTGCCCACATCATCACACATCCGCACGGTTTTCTTCACACATTTGCGTGCCTATGTCTTCATCCATGGGCATGCATATAGAATGACATGACCTCCAGCATCATCATGCCTCATAGGTGCACATGAGTGCGTTGATGTCATTTCGTTTTTTGCCACTGCTGCACAGTATTGGCAAAAAGCATTTTGTTTTGCTGATGCTGCACATGCATCTGCAAAGGCCAACTGGTCCAAAAGCCAACACGGGTTGATTTTGCAAATGTTATATCACTCTTTAGTGCAACAAAATATTTTGCTGCAAGAAGAAAATTCTACATTTTGCTACATACATACAATTTTTGTACCACACTGCTATATTTCCCTAACCTTGAAAGCAGTTATTTATAAGACAAATTTCAAATTTACTTAGGCCCTATTAGGATGTTGGTCGGATAGCCTCCAACATGCAGTCAGAGGCTTTCAGACCGACATCATAGGTTTCACTTTCGCCCGCAGTATTACAATGACGGCTGTTGGAAGCGAAACTGGCCGGTCATTCCAGCTGGCTTCCAACGGGCTTGAGGAGCCCATCAGCCAGTTGGAACAGGCAAACGAATCCCTTAATGATGGAGTTTCCATCGTCAGGATCTACAATATCAGTTTCCCACAGGCTTTCCATGTCGGGCTTTCCAACACGGAAAGCCTGCCAGAAAGCGACTTTGGCGGGCCATAGCAGGGCCCCCTTCTCCCTGGGGCCTCCAGTTGGGGGATAAGGGGGCACCCCCTTGTTAATCCCTGCACCATGTGGCAGACACCGAGAGATGCCTACCACGCTGTGCAGGGATCAAGAGAAACTCCAATTTGTGCTTGTGCTGCAGCCGGTTTACGGCTGCAGCACAAGCTTCCATAGAGAAATGGGAGTATGCGACCGAAACATGTGCAGTCGCATTGTAATAGAGGTGTCAGGATCACCGACCAGAGGTCGGTCGGTCCCGAGACTGCAACGGTCATGTCTGCCCGATTTCATAATGAGGCTCAAAGAGTTTTGATGCCTGCACAGATGCTGAGCCTACTGCACTTGGCTTGTGGATGGAAAGCTGCTGACCTTACTTTGTATGAGTGGTGCATGCAGCACTGCTGAGTGTGCTCTATGTGTTCTGTGTGTGACAAACGTTTGATGAGACTTGTCATATGTATTAATAGGATTTTTAAAAAGATGTTTCATGTTATAACATGTACATATCCCTTACAATAAACATTAATAACAATATTGGTTTTTCAATACGTACTACTTAGAAAGGTTTTTAAAAAGCATAATACACACACTCACTTGCATGCAAAAGTACTTTGTAAAAAGCATTTTTTTTGTCAAGTATTCACAGTTATAGATTAGTATGCTTTAACTGCATAGCTGTTTGGGCACAAGGACTGTTGTTTCAAGTATAGGAACCATGCCTACTGTGTGCTCCTATGTTTTAAATACATTTGTAACTCATTTGTTATCCCATTTGTAAAGCACGAACACCTAAAACAGATATTGGAGCAGTACAGCAAAGGACTGTGTGTGAGATTCACAAACCCATTTATGAGAATGTGAATGAGTACCAAAGGAGTAGCATTTTAGATGATCTTACTTGCTTTTGTGACTCAGCCCTGAAACGTCCAACTTCACATTAGTAAAAATGGAAAAATGGCACAGTCCTTTCTGTATATACTAATTATATATGAATTTTCCCACTTTATGCTCATCTTTCATGGTTTGGGGCTGATACACAAAGGTATGTAAGAATACATAAAAGAGTACTACAGGGCTACTGTTTCACGTGGTCTTACATACCTTTGTGAGGCAACTCAATGAGCATAATTAAGAACTTAGGGCCTTATGTACCAAGTGATTTTATGGTCACAGAAGTCAAATTTGAGCCTTTGCTACATCAATATGGCTTTTTTAATGCACAAAACCCACATTGCGATTCGGTAACATGTTACCGAATCGCTGTTTGGGTTTTAGAATAAATGTAGGCTCAGTATTTGGAAGAGGCATATAAAGGGCACCCCTTCCAAATACCCATTCTTTTACCACCAAATAAAAAATTGTCGGTAAGTATTTACAAACAGGAACGGGTCCTCAAAGGACCCCTTCCCCTTCATGAATATTGACAAAAGCATCTTCTACAGCAGGCAGTGGCCCTGAGGCCACTGCCTGCTTCCCAAGTTTTTTTAAATAAAATGATTCTGTTTCTTTTTTAAACAATTCCCATTTTCCTATTAGGAAAATAGCTGCATAAAAAAAGAGATTGCTTTATTTAAAAACAATCACAGACATGGCGGTCTGCTGACCCCAGCAGGTCACCATGCCTGTGACTCTAGTTAATTGTAGAGGGTCTCAATTTGTGACCTACCTCATGCATATTAATGAGGTAGGTAGATTGTGACCCACTACGAATCAGTATTTTGCGAACCAATCTATTAATGCATAAGTTGGTTCACAAAATACCAATGCATTCAGTAGTAGTTGGTGTGCAAATTGCACCTACTTCTACCGAATCCATTTTAGTAGATTCCTATTAAGAAATTCCAAATCGGTATTTGATGCAACTCACAATTTCTTAATAGGAATCTTAGTACATAGCGCCCCACGTTTTTCTGCTTCTTCTGATAGACATCAACTTACCATACTGTGTTTTGTGGGCCTCCTTCAAGCAATTCCACTGAAGATACCTTCTAAATACCTCATACAGATCCAAGAAAAAATATTTAAGTTAGTATAGGGTGAGAACCTATAAATTCTCTTTAAAAAAAAAAAAAAGGCACCATGTGCAAAAGAGGGTCCTACCATGCACTATTATAGGGATGGCTACCCAACTGCACATATGGGTCTCTTCAACATAGTGTTTTAGTAGGTAAATTAATACTCCATTGTTATTACTCTATGTACTGATAAATGATATTCACTTGTCGCTGACTAGATATCTTTACCTACACTTGCCCTGCCTGTTACTTATGGAGTTCCCCATCATGAGCATGGAGGTTTTTTTTTTGGTGTCAAAATGAACAGGGCAAGGGGGAGTTGCTGGAAAATGGAAAATATTTACTGCTAATTGGGTGGCGTTACAGTAAAATTAAGGCCTGGCCTAGGGACGGATATGCACATACTAAATAAAGCACACACTCAAACCAGTAAGACAATTGCTAGTCACCAAAGTTAGCCATTACAAGTATGGGGTGACCCAAACAAGTCTGTGGACCTGGGTAACATTCGATATAGAAAAATAGTGGTCCTCAAACCAATCAGTTACAAGAATGAAGATATTTCAAATATTTTCTTAGTTAGGAGCAAAAGTCAGCGCTCCTTTTGGACAAAAATGTTCAAACATAAAATATTAAAGTAGTTTCGTTAGACGAACACATTCCCCTGTACCTGGACATACCTAGCCCCTAATGATCACGTGCCACAGATGACTACAATCTGTGATTGTACAAACCAATGTAAATAGACCATGTAAAATATACTGTTGGGCCAGGACACCCAGATTGAGACACTCGATCAATCTCACATTGAACCTTTCTACTTTTTTCTTCAATTTTCACGCTGGGATTACTTTCCCACCCACTCAAAACTTTGAGCACTACTTCTCTGCACGTTCCCCTTGGAGCAACCACAGTTTACCATGATAAATGTCGAAAATAAGCTTGGAATGAAAATAAATTTATGTTGTCTACTTACAAAGTTTAAGTCTCTGCACATCCAATTCTTTCCGTTTTCTCCAGAAAAAAATTATTTTTCATGTATATACATATGTCTGTACCATTGCAAACATTTTTGTCCAAAAGGAGCGCTGATTTTACTTTAGCTCCTAACTAAGAAAATACTAGAAATATCTTCATTCTTGTAACTGATTGGTTTGAGGACCATTATTTTTGTATATAGTCATCAAAGTTAGACTCACATCCAATGTTCCCTCTAATTTTTTTCCTCTGTGTGCGGCAGTGGAGGGTCTCTGTGCGCTGCAACCATGGCTATGTGCGCCAGGAACCAAACCGCGCATGTCTGCGATGCCAAATGGCACACAAAATGTTTACTTTAAAAAGTGAAAAGATGGTGCATTTTCACACATACAGCGCCACAATAAGGGTCTTAAGGGCAGTTTGCAAATTGGATAAGCACCCCATGACATGAATTGGTAACACTGGCAAGTACACTTTAAGTTTAGAAAAGCACTAGACTTCAATGGTGGTACCATCATAAGATTTTAATAAATATTCTTAACTGGAGCACAGTTCATTGGGTGGGGAAATGGCAGACTCACAATTCCAAAAATTGATACCCTAAGGAGTGAAATGCTTTTGTTCTGTACACATACTAAAATTGTGGATTCAAAGCTGCTAAAAAATGAAGGAAAAAGGAAGCACTGTGAAATAAAATAACTGCCTGAGATCACACAGTTTGGTCAAGTGGGGAAGCCAGCAGTCTGTGTTACATCAAAGAGTATGCTTTATATTTAACTATTTGATGGGCTACATCAGTACTGTACATTAAATAAATACACTAATCACGTGTCAAATCAAGTTGTGCAGGAAGCCAATCCAGAAAAAAGTACAAAGTTAAAGCAAAGTAGGTTGCTTTATTTTAATGTTAACATCACGGACTTCCCCAACGTATCATAGCGCCCGATTTTAGGAGAGGCTGACCAGCGCAGTGTGTTTACTGAAATGCTATGCATGCATTAAAAAATCCGGATATGCCTCATTCATTCCTGTTTGGAAGCCGGGGACCCCCAAGCAATTTGTACAACTTAAATTTCTTTTTTAAAACGCCTTTTGAAGCAGTGGCAATTTCAAGAGTGAGACAGCCTGAATTGGCATGGACATGTATGCATACAGCAGTGTATTATTTATTGGTACGCAAGGGCTTGTGGAAACTGGGCAATCAGACAGCACAAAAATCTGTGCCCTTTTTCTTCCCTCTGTTCCCCTCGCTGTCCCCATGCTCTCTCTGCCAGGTCTTTCCTTCTGAACTCCTCTCTGCCCGTGTCTCTGCCCAGTTTTCCCTTCTCTTCCCCTCGCTGCCCCCGTGCCTCTCTGCCGGTTCTGCCTTCTGTTCTTACCTGCCCCAATATTTCTGTATTCTGCCTCCTTGCCATTAGTTTTTTGTGCCCTTCTGCCCTCTGTGTGCTAAAGTACACGCTGTGTTTGGAAAGTGTCTACGCTTTTGTTAGTAAATCATGGGGCAGACTGTGGCCTTTTGTTTAAGTATTGCTGTTAATCGGAGCCCGTGAAGGGGCTCTGGTTATCAGCAATACTTAAACAAAAGGCCACAGTCTGCCACGCTTCCACACAGCTGCAAGCGCCACAATCCCCACAATCCCCACCAGCCCCCCGCCTCCTTACCTGCACTCCTCACGCCCGCTCCGCCACCACCGCCAACACATGGAAAAGTGCCTCATGATCGCGCCGCTCGCTTTTTAAAAGTGGCGGGCGGCGCGACTCTCTAGCGACGTCCTGTGTGCGTGCTGACGTCAGGGGAGGTGCGAGCACGCGCATGCAGCCTAGAGGGAACGGTGCTCACATCTCAGCTGACCAAATAAGCTCAAATTCTACTCCAGCCAAGTCATATACCACACATGACCAATCACTGGTACTGCCAGGCACTCTAATAGATAGAAATTGAGATAGGCAATAACACTAATACCACAATGGGAAAATAGGAAAGTAAAGGGATCAATATTTGGATATGTCAAAAACAATGTCATGTTAAAAAATATATATAAATCATTTTCTTTAAAAACAGTAAATACAACTATATTTACAATAGAATACATATTGCAACCAGGCTTAAATCATAATCAACACACCTGCTTCTGCAAAGGTTGGAAGCTACGGAAAGCTTGAGCACCTGAGAAGTTCGAGAAAGCACATCTCTATGCCTGCTTGGTATATATATGTGAGAGTGGACTGAGGTTCATGTTTGTGGCACCTATTCCAACCATGTTAAAATCACATTAAGTTTTCTGGGATCTAGGCCAATTGATGCAGGACATTTGTTCTCAGAAATTATAAAACCGTTCCAGACTGTTAAGAAAAGAAGCAACTTCTGTGTGACTCTAGGAAACTGAAGAGACTTTTTGAACAAGCTCTTTTACAGTGAACCCATTTTGAAACATCCTGATGTAAACTTGATGTTCATTGCTGAAACTGATGCTTTATATCATGCCATGGGGAACTGAGGAGTGAGTTTGCACAAATAAACATGGATACATGACAGATCCATCTAGTGGCATATGCTTCCTCAACAGTTCTCTCTAGCAAAGTTGATGTATATGATTACTGTTTAAGTGCATTTAGCCATAAAAGGGCTTTGAAAGAGTGGAGGCATTACCTGGTGGAAGCCAGAAAGACTGTAAAGGTTTTTATTGATCAAATAATTGTGTGCTTAACAGCTGCAGCCCTGACCCCTAGACAGCTCAAATGGACCGTATTCTTTTCTGACTATAATTTTGTATTTAACCTGCAGATCAGGTTGGGGGTGTGGCTTCCATGCCAGACAAGATGGCTACGGATTTCGGGGAATTTAGCCCTTCAAAGCCGCTAACAAGGGCTTTTTTCACCTCCTTCTCCTCCGGTCCTTCCGGGGAATGAAGTCTCTACATAATACTTCCACTTGAGTCTTCTAAGACAGTCGTCTTTATCGCTGCCGAGCTATTCAGTCAACGGGTAGCAGTCATTTTGTGCATCGGCCTGCTCAACTTTTCTTCAGGCATAAGCTGTGGTATCTCTGTTGTTGCATAGTTGCTTCTATTCGCCTCATACATGCCTTTTTTATAATTCACCATGCCATAATGGACAGATAAATGACTGCCGCTATATGTCTTGAGTTATTCATTTTCTTTGACACAATGTGAGTTTTGGAGTTTCAATTACTTTTCAATACCCTGTGTGGCCGCTATCATGCACTTCATGCTCCTCTGACTGAGGTCTGTGAGCCTCAGTATTTTGGTGTGGTGAGGCGGCTCTCGTATATCTTTCCTTTATTTTCCTGCCTGTTTCATGCAGCTGTTGTGTACTTCTTTTTTGCATGGGCAGAACCAAATCCTTACAGTGACTTTCTACAAAAAGTGGACTCTATATCAAAATAGCTAGCGATTCACTTGTTGGAGCTAAAGCTACCTCCTTAGGCACCTAATCAAAAAGGGCTAAAAATTATATGCCGTCACCTATTACTTCAACCAGTAACCCCATTTTGGATACTATTAAGGTGAGGGGCTTGTAGCCTTTCATGAGTGCTACTAATGAAATGTTGCAACAGATTGAAGATCGATGGAATGGTATGGAAGGTAGGATGGTTGCGACGGATTAACTTATTAGATCTTTACAGAATATGTCTGTGAGGATTCCTTTCCGTGAACAAGATCTCTCCAAATATAAACTGCATGCTGGGGATTTAGAAAACAGGAGTCGTCGCAATAATATTCGTCTATATGGTCTGCCTGAAGGTGTTGAAGGGCATAATGTTCTTGAATTACTGTTGAAATTCTTTCCTGACTTGATTAACCTTCCTGGTTCCATTGCTCTAAAATTGCAACATGTTCATTGTGTGGGTAGCTTAATCTATAATCAGCAAAGCCACAAGGTATTACAATGCTGTTTCTGGAATTTACAGATCTTCTTCTTGTTTTGAAGGCCACTAAACAAAAAAGAAACATAATGTCTGGTCACAACCTATTCATCTTGCATGATATTTCTACTGCAACCAATGCCAGATAAAAATGATTTCTGTCCTTGAGACCCCATGTGAGACATTTGAACATTGTTAGGGTATACTTCAAATATGTTCTTGCAAGATAACCTATGAGGAAAATATAAAATTTTCTGATGATCCTGCTAAACTTCCTCCATAGTGTTTTATCTCATGGAATGGAAACCAATATTTCAAAACTTTTGATGCTTTTCATTATGTCTTCCCTCCCATGCTGTTCCAATGTCTCATTCACTTCCTTATTATCTGTATTTCTAGAGCTGGATTTTTATCCTTAATTTGATTCTCTTTATTTGTTTCTCCTTTTATTTATGGTTTGCCTTATTCTCCATCTTTCATCTGTTCACTTCGTTTTATTAGTGCTTTCTTGATATTTGCCTTTTATTTTGTTTCAAATGTATTTTCCTTGGTATCTTTAATCCCTGTGGTTACCATGTAATTTTGCCCTTTTTTGCAGATAATCCTCATTGCTCCTGTACATTTTTCCTTGTGTGTCCAGTATGTATAATTTTGAATTTGCTGAATGTACTTGGACACCCTTTTAAAAGCCAAAAGGTAGCCTCTCGTCTTTCTAAACGTATATCTAAAATTAACTTCCGACAAGAAACACATTGTAACTCCTCTGAATCACTTAAATTAAAGAGACAATGGGTTGGTCATGTTTTCTTTTCCACAGTGGTTGATCACAAGGGTGGGGTTGCTGTTCTAAGCCATAAGCTACTAAAGTTGCATGTTTCTACAGAATGAGACAATAGGGGCAGACGGGTGTTTTTTGATGTTATTTTTTAAAACCAACCCCATATCTTGTTTAATGTTTATGGCCTTGTCAATGCTGACCTGCATTTTGGCACACTATTAAGATAAAACTTGCCACTATTTCAAACCCCCATGCCATTCTTGCTGGTTCAGTTAACCATTTGTTAGATCCCTAACAAATATAGACAATCCAAATATAAATTTAAACCAGATGCATCATATAAGACATTTCAATCTGCAGTCCTCTAGGCCACTATTTGATGTTTGACATGCCTGCAATCCTGAAGTGGGAATTTTAATTTTTTTCTATT
Source organism: Lissotriton helveticus (assembly GCF_964261635.1). Taxonomy (NCBI): domain Eukaryota; kingdom Metazoa; phylum Chordata; class Amphibia; order Caudata; family Salamandridae; genus Lissotriton; species Lissotriton helveticus. The sequence continues at coordinate 288,843,018 of NC_136073.1, forward strand.
GTACATAATACCCAGTCTAGAATTGACTGTATTTTAGTTACAAAACCATCACTCCCACTGTAAACTATTCTGAGATTGGTTCCATTTTTATCTCTGGCCATACCCCAATACTGGCCTCTTTTGATATCTCTATTGTTAAGTTAAAGTCTCCTGAGGCAAAATAGCCGGGAGTTACTGCATTTGTTCTTTTAAAACTTGTGTTTTCTACTGTGTTTTTAAACTTTGCACTCTGGCACTTTAGGGCGACGTACAGCGGACCTAGCGCTGTCACGTGACACCCTCTACCGGCTCCCATCGCCACGGGCCACGCCCACTTCTCGGCCACGCCCCCTTCCCGCCCTACATATTGCGCTGAACTGCGAGCGCTCACTTAGCTCCTGTCTCCTGAGGCAAAATAGCCGGGAGTTACTGCATTTGTTCTTTTAAAACTTGTGTTTTCTACTGTGTTTTTAAACTTTGCACTCTGGCACTTTAGGGCGACGTACAGCGGACCTAGCGCTGTCACGTGACACCCTCTACCGGCTCCCATCGCCGCGGGCCACGCCCACTTCTCGGCCACGCCCCTTCCCGCCCTACATATTGCGCTGAACTGCGAGCGCTCACTTAGCTCCTGTCTCCTGAGGCAAAATAGCCGGGAGTTACTGCATTTGTTCTTTTAAAACTTGTGTTTTCTACTGTGTTTTTAAACTTTGCACTCTGGCACTTTAGGGCGACGTACAGCGGACCTAGCGCTGTCACGTGACACCCTCTACCGGCTCCCATCGCCGCGGGCCACGCCCACTTCTCGGCCACGCCCCCTTCCCGCCCTAACGGTCTACTATTTAAATGTGCATCTCTAGAATGCGCAGCGGACGTGCGCAGCGGGCGCGCCGTTTGCGCCTTCGGCAAGCCCGTCTGCGCCCGTCCGCGACCAGACCGCGGCCGGGGCCAGACATGCTGCCGGCAGCGGAACACAAGGCAGAAGGATTGCGTGGTCAGGTGAGGACTTAAAGGCGCCTGATCCCCCATCCAAATGCTGCACTCACCCTATAGACCCTATAACCTTCGACCCCCCTCAGATCTGCTACAACTGTGGGATAGCTATTGGCAGCGATGCCTCTGTGATATCCCCTAATCCTAAATCCCCATCTCAAATAAGCCTTAGGGCGGGCTTACTTAACTGCAGATCCTTAGCCAAACACGCAGATGATGTCTGGCTTCTATTAGAAGAGCAGGAATGGGATATCCTGTTTTTAACTGAAACGTGGATCAAGGAGGACAACTTGACCTCCATTGCACTTGCAGTCCCTTTGGGTTTTAAAATATGCCTCGCCAACCGCCCTGGGACTAAAAGAGGCGGTGGTGTAGCCATTATTTTTAAAGAGCACTTAGCATTGACTTCCTCAGCCCCCACTGCTATTCAAGGAATTGAAGGCCTCCACTTTTGCTTCCAAGTGAGCCCTCAGCTATCACTAGCAGGACTAGTGCTATATCGCCCCCCGGTTGGCACGGACCCCTACCTAACTACTCTATTAGACACGATTGTCCAGAGTTCGCTCCTCCATCCCCTTTTTATTGTGGTAGGCGACTTTAACATCCACATGGACAAACCCGACTGCGCCATGGCAGAGCTGCTCAGAACCACGTTAAACACGGCCAGTCTCAGACTGATCAATGAGGGCCCTACACACACAGGGGGCCACACTATTGATCTCATCTTTTCTAATATCAAGAACGTGCTGTCTGAGACACCTCTCCCTCTGACATGGTCAGACCACGCACTCGTACCATTTACACTGAACATTGCGAATGATATCCCTGTGTCGAGTAAATGCTACTTTCTGAAGAGGCAATGGAAAAAACTGACCCCTGATACTATGTGCCCGGTCCTTGCGCAAACCATCCCTTCCCTGACAAACAATGCCAATACGGATGCTATACTTCTCAATGAATGGATCGGAAAGATGGTTTCCTCCATTGCTCCAGCCTCTCGGGCCCTATCAAAAAGAGACTCCCCCTCAGCTCCCTGGTTCTCGCAGGAACTTAGGAATGAGAAAGCGGCCTGTAAAAAACTGGAGAGACTCTGGAGAGCAAACTACGGCCTGGAAGAAAAAGCTAGGTACAAGGAAGCCTCCAAAAAATTCCGGAAATCCATTAGAAAAAGTAAAAAGCGTTTCTATGCGGATTCGATTCTCCAGGCAGAACAGTCTAGCAAACAAGTCTTCAAAGTGGTACAGTCGTTTTTTAAGCCAAAATGTATTGAAAGAGAAGTTGTACCCACAGCTACGCTATGTGAGCAAATTTCAGAGTTTTTTGATCATAAAATCAAAAAAGTGTACGACTCTTTTGGTCCAGTAATAAAAACAGTGAAGCAGGACCTAGCGAATAATGGCGAGCGAGGAGAGACCCTCACCCAGTTCATGCATATCCCCCTGAGTGAGGTAAGGCAAGAACTTAGCCGCTGCAAATCCGGCTCCCCTGATGACCCCTGCCCAGCTAAACTATGGAGTGCCATAGCGGATTCGGTAGCCCCCACACTTCAATGTATTTGGAACTCTTCCATCACTTCAGGCACTTTCCCGGACGTCTGGAAGCACGCTACTCTCCTACCCCTAAAGAAGAAACCTAATGGGGACCCAGATGACCTTACGAATCTCCGCCCAATATCCCTACTAGCTGCCCCAGGTAAAATGCTGGAAAAAATTATACAGCGCCAATTGAGCAAATTTGTGGAAACCAACAACATTCTACATGAAACTCAATCGGGCTTCCGTCCCGGCTTTAGCACAGAAACAGCGCTCATAGAGGTAGCCGAGTCAGTGAGGTGGTCGATGGATGCAGGAAACTCAGCAATGTTGGTACTCCTGGATCTGTCGGCCGCCTTCGATACGGTGGACCACGCCAGTCTACTCAGCCGGCTGGCAGAGAGAGGTATTCAGGACAGAGCACTGGGGTGGATAAACTCCTATCTATCACTTAGAACGCAGAAGGTGGAACTTGGGACGATTTCGTCCACACCCAAAACGCTCAGCTGTGGAGTCCCGCAGGGATCGGCCCTCAGCCCCCTTTTGTTCAATATCTACCTGGCTCCTCTCTTCACGCTAATTGCCAACTGGGGTGTCAAGGCAATCTCATATGCCGACGACACCCAGTTGGTATTTCCGTACTCGGAGATGACGCAGGATTCTTTCTCAAATTTCAAAGGCTGTCTCCAGGACATAGCGCACTGGATGAACACCAATAAATTAAAACTAAATGCTAATAAAACCGAAGTCATTTTCTTCGGCAAGGGTCCCTCCCCCGCCCCTGAACTCTGGTGGCCGACGGAGATGGGCCCGCCCCCTTCACCCAGTCACTCGGCAAAAAATCTTGGAGTGAGATGGGATGATAACATGTCCTTTACATCCCATATCCAACAAGTGGCCGGATGCTGCCTGAGCAAGCTGAGAAACCTTCGAAAAATTCTAAGACTCTTACCGGAGAGCTGTAGAAAAACGGTTGTCCACGCGACTGTCACTTCACGGCTGGATTATGCCAATGGTTTATACCTTGGCCTCCCAAAATACCTGACTCATAAGCTCCAGGTAGTTCAAAATGCGGCTGCGAGACTGTTACTGCGAATTCCTTTCAAGCAGTCAGTCTCTCCGCATCTCCGAACCCTGCATTGGCTATCAGTTGCCAACAGAATAAAATTCAAAGCTCTGACGCTTGCGTTCAGATCTCTGCATGGCTCCTGCCCACAATACCTGAAAAACCGCCTTCCAAGATACTCCCAAAGCCGTGCACTACGGTCTAATGACCGTGTCCAACTGGTCGTCCCGCGGGCAAAAAAGGCCCGACTAGGCGGTCGGACCTTTTCAGCTAACGTCTCCGCTCTGTGGAACTCCCTGCCACAAGCAATTCAACAGGCCCCCTCCGAACCCTGCTTTAAGAAACTACTAAAGACTTGGCTTTTCACCCAGCCACGCTAGCTCTCCTATTTTTTTTTGCCTCAGGTTATTTGTGTTCTACTAGCGCCGGGACACCTCCTCGAGAGGTAGCTGTTCACGCTGTATAAAATCCAGTATTATTATTATTATTAGATGGAGATTTAATAATTCACTTCTGTGGGACACTACCTTTATTTCTGCAGCTAATGCTTTTAAACAGGATTTTTTCTAAGTCAATGATCTGGCTGCTACCTCTATAGCTAACAATTGGGATGCATTCACAGCTTCTTTTAGAGCCTTTGTTATTGCTTATTCAGCACAGAAAAAGATGCTTTTAAATGCTCAATGCAAACTTATGTTGCACAGAAATTAAAGCACTTGAACAAAGCTATTTTACCTCAAAATCATCCTTTATGTTACATGAACTGATTAAGGCTAAATCTGATTTGAATAGGCTTCCCACTGTTTCTTGGTGTCAGAAGTTAGAACAAAGCTGGTAAAACGGTTAAAAAGCAAAGCAAAGCTATACAATATAATATTAATGAACTAGATAATACTATTTCAGTTTCCAATACTGATATCTCTAAATCATTTGAAACATTGTATGAAACACTATATACTGACGATTTACGCCCATATCCACTTAAGATTCAGACATTCTTTAATGGGGTCCCTCGACCTCCCTCCACCATTAATATGTTTATTGATCTGGAAGCAGATATTACACTTCATGAAATATTAGTTACCATTGAGTACTTGAAGAAAGCGAAAGCTCCTGGACCTGATGGGTTCTCATTTCTTCATTTTCTTTTACCTTTGCACACACGTTATTGGAACTTTTTAACACATTTACTTCCAATTCCAAAGCTAGTGGATACTTTTTAGAGGCCTTGATAACTATTATTCCTTAAAATGATAAAATCCTGAATTTTGTAAAAATTACAGACCCATTCCACTTATCAATTATGACTGTAAGATATTTACCAAGGTCTTGGCTTCATGCCTACTTTCTGTTGTTCCCCTGCTTTTCAAGCCAGACCAGTTTGGTTTTATTAAGGGCAGTCGTGTTTTTTACTGTACCAGATTGTTTACCAAGCTGGAAAAGTGAAATCCTGATTAGCAGCACTTTCTTTCCATAATAAAAAATCTTTTGATTGTATCAATTAGCAGTACATATTTTCAATTCTTCAATGGTTCGGCTTTGGTCCTTAAAGTATTTCTTATGTGAAATAGTTATATTCTAATCCATGTGCTAGTGTATTTGTTAATGAACGTTTCTCCCCTTTCTTTGATTTGCATTGGGGTACCAGACAAGGTTGCCCCTTACCCCCTTTATTGATTGTTCTATGTTAGAACCCACCCCTGAACGGATTAGATGTAACTCTAATATATCTATTTTTTAAACATGTTACTCAGAAAGTTACGCTATGCTGAGGATATTTTGATGTAAATGTCCAAATTTCTGATATCTTTATCTCCTTTTTTCACTATATTCTAGTATACCGAGCAATAAACATAATTTTACTAAAACCAAGATTTTACCCTTGAACTCTCTCTGCTATCAGTACATGCTTATAGAGTCAAATGTTGCATGGTGCCACTCACAGTTTCAGTTTCCCTCACTATTTGTGGATTAATTATTCATAATTTCACAATGCTAATATCCAAAACACAAAATCTACCTTTGGCCTGGTCACTCATATTTTTATTATGGCGGGGATGGTTGGATACTAACAAAATGATTATTGTAACACATATGTTATACACTATTTCCATTTTGCCTTTTTAAATTCCTAATTATTATGTTAAACAGCAGGAATCCATTTGTATAACATTTCTGTGGAATAATAAATCTCCACGTATTGCCATCATCAGACCTAAACTTGAACATTGGGTTAGGTTTCCTTATTTTGAATGATAGAATTCTTCTTATATTTTTCGACAATTTTGTGCTCTGGTTTGTGCTTACCAAGATCAGCATATTCCCTAATGGATTATTTTTTAACATTCTTTATTGAATGATTTTTCGCTTACATATGTTACACTTGTGTCCAATTGTACCTTTCTTTTTAAAAACCTTATTTTAAAATTCTCACACTTTTTATTAAATACATTTTCCTTTGATAAGATTTCTTTCAAGCAATGTTTTTTACATTCTTTTAGTTAGTATAATAAATGTCTCAAGATACATAATATATAATTCTATTTTAAACACTGGCACCAAAAAGGAATTTCTTATGTATGTCAATCTATAAATGATGCACATATTGTCACATTTGATTATCTACAAACAAAATATAACTTACTAGATTCCTTTGTAGATGAATGTAATGTCATTTAATTTGGAGAGAATGTAGCCTAACGGTTAGAGCGGTCAACCTTGAAGCTGGGAAACCAAGTTTGACTCTGGGCAACGACGCTCAACAGCCTGTGATTCTGGGCAAATCACTTAATCTTCCCATGCCTAACAAACAAATTATGAATGTGTATCTGTAACGCAACTGGTCCTCATGGAAAGTGCTCTGATACCTTCGGGTCAAGTTCGTGATACATAAAACCCACTATGAAAAAACAATTCTGCCTCGCTTTAATCTTTTTTGCTTAAATCCAATATATGCCTTGATCCACCTCCGCCACTCCCATTTATTTATCTTAACACCATTTTAAATGTATCTCTTCCCAAAGCTGCTTACAAATACAAAACCCTAATATACCTACCAACCTCTAGAAGTAAAAATGCAATTGAATTATTATGGGAAGAAGACTTAAGTATTTCCTTCCTATTTTTGAGATAAACTTTAGCTCAAATTATTCAGAACCTCTAAAGCAGCTCATATTACACAATCACTTTTTAAATCTATAATAGAGCTGTTATTACTACATAGCATATAGCTAAATATAATTCCTCAACCTCTCCTTTGTGCTGGTCTTGTTCGAAACATGCTGGATCATTAATACACATGTTATATCATTTTTGTCATGCTCGTAGTTTTTGGATTTCTTTTTGGTCTAAATGCTTGCGGATTTTATAGTTTTAATGTTCCTCTTACTTTACAAAATATTTTTTGGGTTATTATGCATTGATGTTAATTATATAGCTACTAGACGTTTATTACTGGATTTTTCTTATTGCCCTTGCCTTTAAAGTAATTCTTTTATGTTGGAAAGACTTTTCCAACATCTGTTAATATATTAACTCTCTGTTAATACATGGTGGAATTTTGTATGTGATGAGTATAGGATCCATACGTTATCATCTCTTACTCTACCCAAAAAGATTATGTCTGACCTATACTGGCTACCTTTCACCAACTTTCTCTCCCTACGCTCATAATTTTATTACTTTCTATCTCTTGCTCATCATTCCTCTACTCTTCCATCTATCATTTCTCTTTTTCTCTCTTTGATTTCCTTCATTTTGCTCTTTTTATATAAAACAAAAACTCTTATATTTATTCTCATATTAATACTTGCCTAATACAATTTCTAATTTGTATCAATTTCCATGGTTGTAATTTACTTTCTCAATTGGTTTATGACATTCTATTAAACTTGATCTAACAAAAAAAATCTATAGATCAGTCAAAGTAATGGAAAAGCAGATTTTGTATCGAGACAAAATCAGTGTGAAAATTAGAAAGATTTGATTAATAAACCACCCTTGATTAAACCATCTAAAATCCTGAATAATCATTCTGTAGCATTGATTTTTGTAGAATCATTCTTGACAAAAGTGCATACAGAAATATACTCTATAGATAAGGAAGTTTGGGTTAAGGAACTTGAAAATAGAGGTGAAAAGAATGGGTTGGTTTTTCAAGAGAAGTCCTTCTGTTTAAGTAAGTAAAGCTGTAAGTTGGCCTCATAATTCTAAGACTGCTGGACACCCAGGAATAGCTAAAGCTTTGGCAACCGTCAACATATTATTTTAGTGGCCAACGTATTTTAGTGATGTTACGCAGTATGTGCAGATATATTCCTTTTGTACTCAGATTAAGAGTTCCCAAAAGGAACCTTAAGGTCTTTTGAGACAATTAGCCACCCAGACCTTGTGCATGGCATCAATGGACTTTATAGTCAGTCAAAATAGCTTTATTTCGATAATACATATCTTAAAAGCTGCAAATTTCACATGATTTTATATAAATAGAATAAAATGCAAGTTATCATAAAACAGGCTACCATATTCAATGATCTCAAAAATTAATTTAAAAATAAATAAATAGAAATAGCTAATACGGTATAAAAACCATACAGACTTTAAAAACAGCAAACACATAACAACAGGGCAGGTTAAAAATTGACATTCAAATTTCTTAGTCTAATTATCCACGCCCATCTAAAGAATTTTGCCAATCCACAAACATAAAGTTCCCGTGCATCAGTTCTCAAGATACGCAAGGCAGCATGATGGCTACGATTGACCAGTTGGTTACAAATTGGTTTTAGCCATCGTTCTCTTGGTACTTTGTAAGCTGGGCATACAAACATGATATGTGGAATTGTCTCAAGAATAGCCTCACAGCTTGGACAGGAAGCCGGTGTCTGATAAGGAGGCCTCCATTTCGCAGTTTGTTCTCGTGTGGGCAGTGAGCCTACCCTGAACTGAAAAGATAGAGCCCTATCGTAAGGTTTCTGTATGATATCTAGATAGGGTCCTAGGCAAGTGGAGTGCTTGCGCTGCATAAAATCCTCTGTCAATCTGCCAACTTTGGGAGTAAGGAGGTCATTCTTACTAACCCACAACCAATACGCCTTCTTGAGTTCTGCCTTGGGCGGGGAGGTTCTATTTTCCCATGCCTCTCTAAGGTCAAGATCAAATAAAAGTTTTTTAACATCATTTAGCCAGCCGATCCGCTGCCACCCGTGCCGATCCATTATCTCGCTTAGCCCTGCTGCGTATTTTGATAGCTCTGGTGTCCGCCACAGTCGGGCCCACAGCAAAAGGGGGCAGAGTCTGGCAATGTCTCTAAACGGGTGGCGACCTAGATCATGCAATATGGGCTTGGTAGGTGTTCTTTGGGGAAGCATCAACAGATCTTTCAGGAATTTATTTTCTGATCTGGTAATTTCGTCTACATTAGTAAAGCCCCACAGTTCGGCACCATAGAGGGCCGAGCTAACTGCTCTGGCTGCATATATCGTAAGCGCGGGGGCAATTGGTCTGCTCGATGAAGAGCGGTGTTCTTTCAATCTCACTTGGTCATAATTGCCATCGTAGAGGCAAATTAGTATGTCTAAGATGTTCTTGGGGACCCCTTGCTCTGCCAGCACTTGCCACAGGCGCTCACGAGGGACCATGTCAAAGGCAGTCTTCAAGTCAATAAAAGCGAGGTAAAGACTGCCTTTGCCTATCTGGACCACCTTCCAGTAGAGGAGGAGTAACCTGAACGCCTGTTCAATCGTCCCAGTACCTGCCCTAAATCTGGCCTGATAATCGGAGAGGACTTCATGCTCATCAGCCCATGTGAGGATCCTCTCTAGCACCACCCGACCAACTACCTTTTGAATGGAGTCTATCAAACTGATTGGTCGGTAGTTGGCCGGGTCATCCCTGGCTCCCTTTTTGAAAATAGGTACGACCTCGGCCCCCTTCCAGGAGTCGGGGATGGGACAGCCGTTATTGATGGCGTTGATTACAGATGTAATAAACTTTGTCCATCTTACAGGTTCAGCCCAGAGGAGGTCTCCAGGGAGGCCGTCAGGGACCGCTGCCATTGCTGGAACTATTAGTTGAATGGCAGTTTCCACCTCCGACTCCAAGAAGGGATCACTGTTAGAGGCACCAGAGCCCATGTTAAGATCAGTGGATAGGCCTTCACAAGGGTTTTCCTCTGTCTCGGAATAAAGTTTCATGAAATGGTCATACCAGGTTTTACATGGGATGTTATTGGTAATTAGTTCGGAATCGGGTCTGGTTTTTCTCCTGACCAGATTCCAAAAGTGGTTAGCGTCCCTTTCCATACTGGCTATCTTTAGGGCTTGCCAATGTTTTTCCTCCCACTCTCTCTTGGCTTTTGACACTACCAACTTGTATTCCCTTCTTGCTATTTGTATCCTAAAAGGTGACTTGCTTTTAACAGCCATAATCAGGGCAGACTTTTTTTATCTACAGGTTTTCGTATACCATGTGTCGCTAGACTTCCTACTCGTAGTGGGGTGCCCACAGCCAGAAGACGTGTAGAAGAAAGTTCCCAACTTGCTAATAGTTTTTTCATAAATTAAGGGTATCTTGAGAGTACCATCTGGTTCGGCAAGGGCCACTTGCATCTCAGTTGATGCCTCTGCCAGAGTCTGTCTTATACCATGTAATTTTGCTTCGTCTAAGGCGACTCTGTGCCGTTTAAGGAATCTTCCGCAATTCGAGGGGGTAACTTCCCTTGTGGGCATGGGATCACCCATGACCGTGTTTCCAAGATTAGGAAACCACGGGGTCTTTAAGGTTAAGGTAGTGAGTTATGATCACTGTCGACAGTGGGTGTTACCACCATGTCAATTAAGTAACTCCAAAGATTACAATCTAGCAAGATATAGTCAATACGAGAGGAACAGCCCACCCGATTGTAAGTATATGCCCCTGCTAAGTCCGATAGGGACCTACCATTGGTCGCTCTCAGCCCAAACTCTAAATATAGAGAGTTCAGCTGAACAGCTAGTTGGGTCCACCTTTTGACCGGTGGTATGCTAAGTGGGGGGATACCCCACTTCGCATCGTCATCTTTGATACCCAACATGTCTTCGGCAGCAAAAGGCTAGAAAGTACAATTAAAATCTCCTGCTACCAAAAAGTAAGAGACGGAAGAACAGCTAGAAAGTTCAGCTTCCAAACATGAGGCTATGGGCGATTGGACACCTCCTTTGGTTCCTCTAACATAGATATTAAAAATCTCTAAAGTTCTTCCCCCATTCTTTCCCCTAAGAGTAAGCCTTAAGAGATCGGGAGAAGTACATCGGTGCTGGGGAATTGTACAGTCCAAAGAGATGCTGACCCATATTAAAAGTCCCCCAAAGGGGCACCCCTTTCCTGACGATGTTGCTGGAATGCAGTAATAGATGTAGCCCACTTTATGAAGGGGCACCGTGCTCCATGTCTCTTGGAAAATACAAATGGTATGATCCTCGACAAAATTTTTCCAGTCGGGCAAAAAGAGCTTTTTGGGGAGTCCCGCTATGTTCCAGGAAAGGATCTTGAGGTTAAAAACATGATCCCTAATATACTCTGGTTCACATGTTGACTGGATTAGAAAAAGCACAATTGATCGGGTTGAGTGTAGACTATACTGCAAAACTCAATGTGTTAACACTTCTAAATAAACAATGTATCAATCAATTTATTTGAAACATATTATTTTTATTGTTGATTGTTTTTTCTTTTTTTCTTTTCTTTTATCAAAAATATAAATTTGATATGATAATCATGGATAAAATTAGTACATTCTATATACACAATATTCCATCTGTACCATGTATTTCCAGTTAACCAGTATTTTTCAATTCATCAGTATCTGTTTAAATTAATACATTTTTAATAAGGATTACAAAATAGACAACATGATTGCTGGTAATATACAGAATAATCAAAAAGACACAAATCATCAAATCCGAGATACTAATTGATTAGAATATTGATAACGTCACTGGTAATGATGTGCAGACCAACGCGTTTCGGCCACTGCCTTCCTCAGGATTTCTGTTTTACCAGTAATTTTCTGTTGTGCCTAATCTTGTAGTTTTTCTCATGCGGGTCAAGAGCTCAGTTGGCTTGATCCAAAATGGCTGTCAATCTAGTGCTTTGTTCTTCCGTGCAGATTCCTATAATTGTTCTCTTTTTTACTCAAAGGGCCAGTTGAGGGATTGTGCTTCCCTCTGTCTCCTCTTCATACGATATCTCAGTGATGTGACTTAGATATACTGGGGAGCTCATTCCTGATAGATGTATATTGAGGCGGTTTGTTTCTTGTTCTTCACGATTACTCTATATATTTCTCTGAATTACATAGTGTCTGTTGCTTGATGGCACCGATATTACATGTCCTGATTGGCAAAGGATTTGATCCCTCTCTGTTAGTCCCTGGAACCTTTTACCGCACTTGTATGCCTCGTCTCGGCGCTTGCACAGTTACCGGCGTTTCATTTCACATGTTGACTGGTCCTGTATGTGGAGAGATGAAACTATTTGGCTTGTGGCTATTAATGTACTTGGGCTTATGTCTACAGTCCTAGTGGCATGTGTACTTTGAAGTGTGCTCAATGGGCCTGATAAGGGTAACATTTCCTGGTTGTGTATACCGGGTGGAATAACAGAAACAGTACTCACAGGAACATGTTCAGAATTTTGGGAATATTCAGTAAGATCTTTTGCCAGTCAATCAATGTCATTTAATTGAGACCCCTAGATGGTCCTCGCTCAAAAGTATCATCCCTGGCTCTTGCGGTGTCGACTGATGGGAAACGTCTGATCTGTATGCCCGAAGAGCCAGGTGGGCAGGCCCTATAATATAATGTTAGTAAGCCCTCAACCAAATGGGGAGTGGTCAATGTGAGCTTGATGGTGTCTAATGGTTGGCCATGGAAAGAGTGCCTCCTAGCCTTGATGATATCTTTTCTTATTAACGAACGGCACCCTCTAATGTGTCGAATCCAATGTATGGCCTTGTTTGTTAATGAGTTCCCCTGTTCGTATGGTCGTAACCCGCATGTTTAGGGACGTTCACCATAAAAACGGTATGTTTTTCAGGAAAACAAGGACACTCAAAAGCCTGTGAATGGGGGGCTATAGCTGTGCACGGGTGTAACTTGGCTGAAAAGATGTTAGAGTCAGTGCAGTCAGTCTTGTCATGGGCACTAATTGGAAAGTGACCTGAGATTTGGCTCGTACGGTGTGCCTGCAAAGATGTCTTAGTGAACACAGGCGATGGAAACGATGCGAGAATGGATGTGGATTGATTTGATGTAGAGGCCATTCTCCCTGCATTCTTGGTGGCTTTTGGCAAAGGTTTCGGAAGCTGGGAAATATCTGGTAATTTGCATGACAAATCGTGCGAGATTAGGCTTTTAACGGAGGCTGCTAAATCCTGGACTAAAGATTTTAAATCACTAACTTCAGCTCTTAGAGAGTTTACAATAGACACTAGATTCGAGCTGTCTATACTATGGGCTACTTCGCCCTCCGTCTGTTGTTCCGTTAGGATGTCCAACGACGCCTGGTTATTAGGTCATCAGGAGAGGCTAACTCATCAGCCAGGGCAGAGAAGCGATTGGAGCAGACTATAACAGTAGGCTCCAAGTGCCTCGGCCCGGAATGTGCCGGTGACAATGGGGGCTGGAAAATAGCGGCTTCTGAACTAAGCTGCCCTAATGGTGCCTTTTCTTTGCTAGTGGGGGGATTCAAACAAGACGATTTGTGAAACATCTGGGGTATACGTAACGGCTGGGAATGATTACCAATTTCAGCAGTCTGGACATTGAAGGAATCTGTGTTCGGGGGAGAGTCTGCCACTAATATGTTTTCGCAATCTTCAACTAGTGACCCGATCCGACTCATTACAGAAATATTAGTCAATTTCTTGTTACTTTTCCTGGCCTTCTTCACTTTTCTGGTTCCCTGGGCTGTGTTCAATCCCGTGGTCCCCCTGCCCCTTCCATGACTTTCCTTTTGCCCATTCAAACAATGTTACGCAGTCAACAATCCACTTTTATGGTTTTTAAGCTTAGGGCAAGAAAAAATACCTTCAATGATGGTATAAGTTCAGTACAGTTCCTTCTGTCTGGTAAATGGCGGTTGGTGTAAGGAGGGTGGCCCTGCCCTGCCTCTTCCTGTCTATGATGGGCTAGGACGGGCCCGCCCTTGGTCAGGCTTCACCCGGCGCGTGCCCTCACGCGTCCCGCGTAGCGGGAGGCGCGAGCTGCTATCAAGGGGCTGCCGGTGGTGAGGGAGGGGCTGGAGCATGCACTCGTTGGCCCGCTGTCTCCTGGGGCAGGTAGTCTCAGAAACGCCCCCGCTGCTGCACGAAGCGTCTCCCACGAAGAGGGAGGCGCGAGCTGCTAACAAGGGACTGCGGTGGTGAGGGAGGGGCTGGAGCACGCACTCGTTGGCCCGCTGTCTTCTGGGGCAGGTAGTCTCAGGAACGCCCCCGCTGCTGCACGAAGCATCTCCCGCGAAGCGGGAGGCGCGAGCTGCTATCAAGGGGCTGCCGGTGGTGAGGGAGGGGCTGGAGCACGCACTCGTTGGCCCACTGTCTCCTGGGGCAGGTAGTCTCAGGAACGCCCCCGCTGCTGCACGAAGTGTCTCCTGCGAAGCGAGAGGCGCGAGTTGCTATCAAGGGGCTGCCGGTGGTGAGGGAGGGGCTGGAGCACGCACTCGTTGGCCCGCTGTCTCCTGGGGCAGGTAGTCTCAGGAATGCCCCCTCTGCTGCACGAAGCGTCTCCCGCGAAGCGGGAGGCGCGAGCTGCTATCATGGGGCTGCCGGTGGTGAGGAAGGGGCTGGAGCACGCACTCGTTGGCCCGCTGTCTCCTGGGGCAGGTAGTCTCAGGAATGCCCCCTCTGCTGCACGAAGCGTCTCCCACGAAGCGGGAGGCGCGAGCTGCTATCAAGGGGCTGCCGGTGGTGAGGGAGGGGCTGGAGCATGCACTCGTTGGCCCGCTGTCTCCTGGGGCAGGTAGTCTCAGGAACGCCCCCGCTGCTGCACGAAGCGTCTCCCCCGACTTCATAGTATAATTACCTAAGAGTTAGAATTGCACAGTAATTTTATTGAATAATTGTAATTGTAACCAAGATGGCCATGTTGGTTCATTTCATTGCATTGCTCTGGTTACCTACACGTTTTGATTACTGGCAGGGGCTCTCAGTTAACCCCCAAGGTTTAAAAAAAATCAATTTATTAGATTTTGCTTTTCAGTTTATAGAAAGTTTAACTAATACATTATTAGCATATACTATATACAACAAATATCTTTCAGTATTCTAAATTTACCAGAATATCCACCAGTCAAAAAAATATTAATGATTCTGACTATTGTATAAACATTCAATACTATACTATGAAGTATGAGACTACGGTTCAACCAACAAAATAAACTGATTTTATTGTGACTCCTTAGGCAGTAACAAAACAACAATCTGGTAAGATATCTGGGGCAAACCTAAAGCAGGTATTAGCAAAACAAGATAAGGTTGGAGGACACCAGTAACGCGGGCAAGGATTCACAAATAACCTCATGAACCCTCCTATTTCTCTGACCAGGGGTTAGTAAAAGTGTAGTGGATCTCATCTCACATTTGCGTTATTGGCCTTCTGTGAGGGTTCTGTATCTCCTTTGCATTCAATACTAGTCCCAATGATTTACATCCTATTGCCAAATAACGAGTGGAGGGAGAGGCACTCCTCCAGTTCATAGCTATATACTTTTTGGCCAGTACCAGGCCTGGTCTTAGAATATGTTCCAAGATTCTTTTGGTTTTGGTTTTGAGTACAAGCCAAGGAGGCAGGCCTCAGGGGAGTGCAAACCATACCTGTTCAGAACAAACTCTCTAAGTTAACAGTCACCCATCAGAAGGCTTTAACCGCCTTGCACTGCAGACCAGTCTGCATTCAAATGATCACATCAGGCGCAATGAAGATCTGCCTTCGCTCATTCATCAGATTCAGTTATATAGGGGACATGAAAGTCATGTGCAGGTAGTTTAACTGAGTGTACTTAGGGCTCACATTCCTGGAGACTACGTATGTGACAGAACCTTCACCCACTCCTTATCACCAAGCACCCTACCCACTCAGGTTAAGTCATTTTCATTAGAGGTGTAACACCAAGAAATCAGCCTCCTGCCATTCTCTACCATGAAAAACAGTTGTAAGACTTAATGTGCGTTTGGTTCAGTAGCAAATGTACCACATTGATGCTTAATGAGTTAGTGCACCATAAGTCAGGATTTGGGAGGTCAAATTTCTCTGTCTCTGTAGCTAGCAGGGAGTTGTGCTGTGCAGGAACATAGACGTCATATTTTGACTGCAATCACATTAGTTCCTGTCAAAGAAATTAAATGCTGGAGCTGGGCAAGAAATAGCACCAACTGGTGGAAGGCTTTTGTCTTTAGAGGACACACTATGCGATGGCCTCTTTAATGTTGAATATAACTTTGCTTGTGATCCATGGCATCCTTGCTAGGCAATTAAGATGATTGGTTGTTGCAACTATGAACTTGCTATTTGAATCTCACAAACACTTAAGGAGAGTTGCTTCCATTCATGCCTCAAATTCTGAAACATGCTCAGAGAAGTATTCTAAGGATGCAATTGTATTAAGGAAGTGGCTTAGATTATGTATATTCAGACCCTATTCCATTGATAAGTTGTGAAATTGAAAAAAAATATATTGACTACAATTTCAAATAATTTTTGGGACTGTTGTTACTCGCACCCATGCCACACACAGTCTTGTTATCAATTATGTAATTTCAGATGTTGCAGTGATATTACTAATGATGGCATAGAACATGTCATGAGTGATGTAATATGTGAAGTAATTAGCAAGGGCACAAGGTATAGTTACTTTAGGCCACATGTTACAGTTATTTGATGTAACTATAACTGTTGATTTGACGAGTTCGTCAAAAAACCCCAGAGGAGGCAATAGGGTTCTCACGTTGAGACAAAGAGAGTCAAGGTTGATCATAGACTGCCAAACCAAGGCCCTGGGGGGTTTAAACCAGGATGAGGAACTGTCAATTCATTTGAAAATTTGAAAATTTGAAAAGTTGATGTCTGCTTGATACATATGTTCCCTATGAGCCTATATTCCCTTGAGAATTTCAGTTCTGTTTTCCTGTACATATATTGTGGAAATGTAATTGAGCAATTTTGTTTGATGGAACATTTTATCGTTTTTAATAATTTTTTGTTATTATGTTTTTAGGAGGACAAGAAGGGGCCCACTTCACCTACACTCACTTTGCACGGGATTTCTCCCCTTCTTTGTCTCCTTTATCACGAGCACCAGAACGTTCTTGCACCACTGAGCTGCTGACTGCCTGGTGTAACATATTATTTGGACTGTTTATTAGCCATGATGCTTAATGTTATGTGATGTCCAGTGGCGGAGTTTGGGTACTTGCCAGTACCTATGCCAGCTATGCTTTCCATGCATAGTTTGAGTTACATGCTCTTTGTTTCCTTTTTTAAGCAGTTTACATATAATTCTCTTACATCTATGTTTCATTTCGTGTGCATTCTTGCTGCACATGATTGGCACCTGCATCATGTCACGCCCACTTGGGTATTATAACATATGGTCGATCGAGTAGGTTATCCCTACAGTTACGTCATCATTATTCAAGACGTGGCCGCTATCTCCTTTCAAATAGTTACGGCTCATATGCTTTTCATTGAGCAGCCGCGGCGCATACTTGCATGTGCATTTACCTTTCCACCTACAGCCTTTGATAAAGAAGATGACTTTGAAACGCGTCAGGCAGCATAGGTGACACGGCTGTGAAAGAGATCAGCATGCTTGCGTCTTCCATACCTAATGAAGGAGCTTAGGCTTGAAGCTCGGTGTGTTTGTCAGAGTGTCTCTCAATTCGAAGGTGCAAGCTGGAGCAGTGATGTTATGGCGGTGTCCTTGCCGCCGAGAGGCACCACCCCACCTACAGAGGGGACCTAGGTGATCGATAACTACCGGTCACCACCATGGGACAACCACACAGGATTGAGGAAGATTAAGGGTGCTGAGGCCCATCTGTGGGTTTTTAAAGTGTTCAGCAGAGAAATCACGCACATTATAGGGAACGCATTTCCCTCCGTACTGCAACTTCTAGAAACCTTAGCGCAGATTCAATGACGAACAGCCCAATTAGGGGCGCGCCATGATGTTAAATAAAGAGGCTGCAACCGGATGTGCATTTACCTTTCCACCTACAGCCTTTGATAAAGAAGATCACTTTGAAACGCGTCAGGCAGCATAGGTGACACGGCTGTGAAAGAGATCAGCATGCTTGCGTCTTCCATACCTAATAAAGGAGCTTAGGCTTGAAGCTCGGTGTGTTTGTCAGAGTGTCTCTCAATTCGAAGGTGCAAGCTGGAGCAGTGATGTTATGGCGGTGTCCTTGCCGCCGAGAGGCACCACCCCATCTACATAGGGGACCTAGGGGATCGATAACTACTGGTCACCACCATGGGACAACCACACAGGATTGAGGAAGATGAAGGGTGCTGAGGCCCATCTGTGAGTTTTTAAAGTGTTCAGCAGAGAAATCATGCACATTATAGGGAACGCATTTCCCTCTGGACTGCAACTTCCAGAAACCTTAGCGCAGATTCAATGACGAACAGCCCAATTAGGGGCGCGCCATGATGTTAAATAAAGAGGCTGCAACCGGACGTGCATTTACCTTTCCACCTACAGCCTTTGATAAAGAAGATGACTTCGAAACGGGTCAGGCAGCATAGGTGACACGGCTGTGAAAGAGATCAGCATGCTGGCGTCTTCCATACCTAATAAAGGAGCTTAGGCTTGAAGCTCGGCGTGTTTGTCAGAGTGCCTCTCAATTCGAAGATGCAAGCTGGAGCAGTGATGTTATGGCGGTGTCCTTGCCGCCGAGAGGCACCACCCCACCTACAGAGGGGACCTAGGGGATCGATAACTACCGGTCACCACCATGGGACAACCACACAGGATTGAGGAAGATTAAGGGTGCTGAGGCCCATCTGTGGGTTTTTAAAGTGTTCAGCAGAGAAATCACGCACATTATAGGGAACGCATTTCCCTCCGGACTGCAACTTCCAGAAACCTTAGCGCAGATTCAATGACGAACAGCCCAATTAGGGGCGCGCCATGATGTTAAATAAAGAGGCTGCAACCGGACGTGCATTTACCTTTCCACCTACAGCCTTTGATAAAGAAGATGACTTCGAAACGCGTCAGGCAGCATAGGTGACACGGCTGTGAAAGAGATCAGCATGCTGGCGTCTTCCATACCTAATAAAGGAGCTTAGGCTTGAAGCTCGGTGTGTTTGTCAGAGTGCCTCTCAATTCAAAGGTGCAAGCTGGAGCAGTGATGATATATATATATATATATATATATATATATATATATATATATATGTATATATATATAAACAAATCCTGCCCGTCCCCGTCCGGTAACAGCAGCAAACAGCTATATATATCGAATACCAGTCCAACTTTTGCTCCAAAGTAGGAGTTGACACCGGGAATAACATCCAAAGCAAGATTACTTTATTCCGATGGAATGATCCAGACGCGTTTCGGCGGTATGCACCGCCTTGCTCACTACATCTGGTCTCTCACAAATGTCTACTATATACATGACAGGTTGACAAGTCGAAACTGGATGGTTGTCACAGCAACCGTGTTGGAACAACCAGCATAGAAGAGTTGTTCCGCCTCTGCATGATCGTGCAAAATTCCAAGACACTGTTTACATTGGAGGAAACGAAAAGAGCAGGTATTTACAAGATTGATACATAGTATTGTAATGTCCTGTCAATTGTTAAATTCACATTTCAAAAATAATTTAAATAAAATAAACTGTATATAATTGTGTGGATATACCTGTGAGGCAATATATACAAGGTGCTGTGAAATGGGTGACACTTTCGACATCATGGGGTCTGAGCCTCACCGCTAGCGTTATAAATGCTCAAGTTTGATGACGAGGGGGTGGCCAACAATCTTTTAATTACGCGAGTTTCTGTATCGTGAGATAGTCGTATAAGTGTACAAAGGCAAAGCTACTAATTATTTACTATGTCATTGACGGAATCTACCCCAAGAACTAATGTATTAGATCATTGGATTTGACAGGGTATAGTACTGCTAGACAGTTTGATGCAATTTCAGTGTGGTTCGGTGTAAAGGGGTTCAAAAAGTAGGCCCCTATTTTTCCCTGGCATATGTGATGAGACAAAGTCACCCGATAGGACCCAAGTGGGTTGGGAACTTAGTATAATGCATGTTCTGAATGCCCCCATATGTGCTTTTAGGAACGCTAGTTTGTGAGTGTTACTTCATGATGTTGTGTGGCAGAATTAAAAGAAAATCAGAATTGTGTATGAAAAATTGTGTCAACAGAAACTTTTAAAACTGTGATTAAGTAAGGTCCTGTGTGTTGCGGAGCTATTAAACTGAGCGGGACAAGCAGCTGAGGACTAGAGGTACACACATAAAGCCTCATCTGCGTACATCCCATTGGGGATTTTCGAATCTAGAAGGATTATGTATCTAGATTCTAGCCTTCTTAGTGTCAATTGCCTATTGCCTCCCCTGATGTTTTTAGGGATGCTGTCAATTACAAAAAAGGCCTGGTCTTGTGCTTTGCCTGCGTGATGTGTGTTGATGTGCCTTGCTACTGGGTACACCGGGTCATCGTGGGCGATGGCCCGGAGGTGTTGAAGTATCCTCACGTGAGCTGGATGTATGGTGCTGCCTACGTACCTCTTGCCACAAGTACATTGGAGAACATAGACAGCGAAGTCTGTTTTGCATGTATAGCTCCCTCTGATGACATAGGGTGTGTGTCTGAATGGGAGGTGTACGGTGGTGGTGTTGGTGCCGTGTTTACAAGCCTTGCACTTTGAGCACTTACGGTTTCCTCTCAATGGCTCGAGTCAAGTGGCTCCTTTGCTTATAGTTGGAGCATTGCACACCAGTTCATTTCGCATGGATTTTGCTTTTCTGAAGGTAACTAGTGGAGACTTACTACATGTGGGGCCTAAACTCGGATTGTTACGCACTAGTGACCAATGCCTTTTGAGTATCTTGCGAAGGTTGGCATGATATGTGTTATACCCTGTAATGAGTCTGGGGGTGTTACTAAAATGTTTTTTATTGTGGATGTGGGATTGTTCTTGGTTGTGAACAGGAGGTCCCACCTGTTCCTCTTGGTACATTTCTTTTCCAGCTTTAGCTAGAGTTAGCTTGTTTTAGCCCCTATTCTTAAGTCTCATAAAGAGGTTCTCTTTGGATTGCTTGAGGTCCTCTGGTCTGCTGCAGTTGCGTGTCATCCTGAGGCACTCTGCGTAGGGTATGCTTTCCTTTAGTTTGGTGCGGTGAAAGCTATGGGCATGTAGTATGGCATTTTCCGATGTGGGCTTTCTGTATGTTCGAGTTTGGATTTTGTCATTAGACACATATAGTTCTAGGTCTAAGAATTGGATTGCTGATGCGCTGGTTGTGCAGGTGAATGTGAGGTTTAGGTTATTGTTGTTAATTTCTGATGCAAACCTGATGGCGCTTTCCTCTAAGCCTTGCCACAAAATGAAGATGTTTTCTATATACCTTTGGTATAGTACCACGTTTTCTGTCATGGCCTGACCATGAGTTCTTGCTCCTCCCACCAGCCCATATGCAAATTAGCATAGCTGGGGGCGAAGCAAGTACCCATGGCTGTACCCTGTACCTGTTTATAATGGAGTCTGTCAAAAATGAAGGTGTTGTTTTTTAGACACCACTCTGCCATCTGTAGAAGGATTACTGTGTGTTGGTGTAACGCTATTGGTCTTTTGCCTAGATAGTGTTGGAGGACCTTAAGCCCATCGGTGTATCTAATGCTTGTGTACAATGTTTGAACATCAAAATGTCATAAACACATAATTAGCATTCCAATTACAGTCATAAACTTTAGTTAAGAAATCTCCAGTGCCTCTGCTAAAGGTTGGCAATGCACACACATACTGTTGCAAAAAAAAGTCTATGAATCTACTGGTATTCTCAAATAGGCCTCCTATGGCGGAAATGATGGGCCTACCAGGTGGCTGTTGTGCATTCTTGTGCACCTTTGGTATGAGGTACAGCTGTGGTGTTGTGGGATAATCAATTTTGAGAAAGTCAAATTCGAGTTTAGTTATGAGACCTGCTCCTCTCCATCGGTATAGTTCATTGTGGTATTTCTTTTGGATGCCTACAATGTTGGTTGGACTGATGCGGTTGTAGCAGTTATGGTCCTGCAGTTGTCGTAGTGCTTCCTCATTATACATGGATAGTGCCCAGAGGACTATGTTCCCTCCCTTGTCTGACCACCTCACGATGATGTCTGGTCTTGCTTTGATTTTATTGATTAAATTGTTGTTATCTATTCCTTTTTAGGTTTCGCTGGAGCACGGAGCTTTAGTTCCGCCTCCAGGAGAAATCTGTAGTCTTCCAGTAAGGGACACTTGAATCCGCCCTCTGTTCCATTGGCTAGCTCCATAAATGGAGGCTAGCCATTGGAACAGAGATCTGTCCGTCATTCACGGACCAGATTCGGGGGCGTTCCCGAGATTTTTTCCCTGGGCATGCCCTCCGTGTAGTCATGCGTCCGTGGGCGGGGTTTATTTTTTTTGTGTTGACCAGGTTTTTTTGGCCATTCCGCGGCCGACCGCCAACGGAGAAAGCCTTCCCGACCCCCCTCCCGCTGTCCGTTCCCGCCCCCCCCCCTGCTTCATGTTTTTCGAGCGCACATTACCGCGGCCGTGGGCGGGGTTGCCGAAATGCCCGCTCCGTGCTGGGCCTCCATTGTTCCCCAGGTGAGTGCTTGTTTGGGTTCGAGCCTAAGCGTCTGCTCAACATTGTCTGCCAGCTTATCCCTTAGCCTGTTCCAGCTCAAACTCTGTTCCTGTTCTGCCCGATTACCCCGCTCCCGGTTCCTGCCTCGTTTCCCTTCCCTCTTCCCCGTACCGTGTCCATTCCTCCTGTCCCACCTCCTTTGCCTGTTCCACCGCTTCACGTCGTAAACAGCGTTTTTGTGATCATTCGCTGTTAGACGCCGCCGGCTGCTCCTTCATTCCTGCCGCAGCTGCCTCGTCTTCGGAGCGGAATTACTGCTTCAATCAATAGCGGTAATTGCTTTGGTGTTTACTTCCTATTCCTCGCAGCATGATGGGGAGAAGTTTCTCAGATTGTGGGCGGGGCCTGTCAGGAATTCATGCCTCTCACGCGCTGCTACTCCCAAGACACGCTGTTGCAAGCTCTGTCCTCTCTCGCTCGGGGTTTCAACCTGACAAACCGTGTCTGCTTCAGTGTATCTGGTGAAAGGTTACTTTTGCTGATGTTTTCACCACAGTGAAATTAAATGTGTATTTATAAAGCGCATTCCTGTCAGGAGGCGTCTAGGCGCTAACTAGACTATAAGCAGAAAGGCTAAAACAATTAAAAGAAATTGAAACGATAAAGCGACCTGTTAGTTAAAAAGTCAGGTTTTCAGCCCTTTCCTGATGGGGAGCAGTCAAGTTATTTTCTTACGCTCGAGGGAAGAGTTTTCCAAAGTTTCGAGGCGCAGTGAGAGGGGATGCAGGATTGCACATTCTTCCGCGTGAGCCTCCACACACTACTGTGTGCTGCAAGGTGTGTCTCCCAAGGTGTGTCTCACAGTGCATTGTGCAAAGCTTCCGTTGGCCCTGTTCCCAGCCGCGGACAATCTCTCCTCCTGTTTGCGGTGTCAGGAGATATTTAGTTTTTCTTTCTGTGAGGGGAGTTTCTCCAGAGGGTCAAAAGGCTGTGAGGTAAGGCTGAGGTCTGGCTGTGAGAAAGAACTGCGTGTGCCACGCTTGTTTATAAATATCACAGAAAGAAGAGAAAGACTACAATGAGGCAAAATAATACAAGCCTTCAAACTAGAAAAAGCGCTAAAAACAGCATTTTTGCAGCACCGTAGAGCACGCACAGAAAGGCCATTCGGTCGTAGCTTCGACATCAGGTAAATGTAACAGCATGGAGAGGGTAATGCAATGATTTATTAACTGGGATTTATTGAATGGGACGGTTTGTAGATATTAAAAGAATGCTTTAAATGGGAGAGTGTGTAGTTGTTAATAAAGTGATTTATTGAATAGGACAGCCTGCAGTTGGTAAAACGGAGATTTATAGAATGGCACAGTCTGCAGTTGTCAATACAGGGATTTATCAACTCGTACTAAATAATGTAGCCGCAGCATCCATCGGTGAGGGATGCAAACTGCTGCAGCCACACTCCTGTGAAGTTAGCACAAACAAGGTTATGTCAGACGGCCGTAGGGCGAACTTAAAAACAATCTTGTGATACCACCACACTGATTCTGTTATCTGAACTCCTTAAAAAGTTCAGTGTATCCATTTACCGTTTTCAGAGGACAGTAAGGGTCATGAGTAAATACAAGGCACTTCCTGGAATGTGCACATCCTGCCAGCAGCTGACCACATCTGGAACTCATCCCCACCCAGTGTCTACTCAGACTGAAGTGTGCCCCTGTTTCTGCTTCTGTGGCCCTTCACAGCCACCCGGGAATTCCGCTTCACTCAATGCTAGCGATAAGACAGTCAGGGGCTTATATACGACTGGAAGCCAAGACACTGGGTGGTCCTGAGACAGGGCTCATCAGGCAGCGTGTTACAAGTATAGTAGGCATGCTCTTTTATTTGATTAGTAACTACCGCCCAGTTGGCGTGCACTGTGTAGAAGATGTCATAATAAATGTGTGGTTGTGTTTAGATTGCTTGTTGTGAGATCTGGTATGAGCACGCTTATACAGGCGTGAGGCTACTGTAAGATGTAGTATGAATGAGGTCGTGTCGAGAAGCGAATACTGTAGTCGCCCGGGTATGTGCTGGTTCTGGCTTGAAGCTGTTGTGAGATGCACCCTGAGTATGCTAGCAGTGGTTTGCAGAAACTAAGAAATCAAGTGTGCATGACCTTTTATTGGAGGTTCAGCAAGCCACTGTGTGCACTTAAGTAAAGGTTGATGTGAGATCCAATGTGCACTGGTTAGAGCTTGCACTACTGTGAAGCTCGTACTGGGTAGTGAATGTTGTGCTAACTTGTGTTTGCACTGTCGAGGCAGCACTGTGATCCAGTATATACATGCTTGTGTAGCCAAGAGAATCCTATGAAATTAAGTCGGCATGAGCTTGTAGTTGATGTTGTGCTAGGGTGCTTGCAAAGTATAAGGACTATTGTGCGGTCAAAAGTTAAAATGCTATTAGTGGGTAAAAGTCGGTGCTAGACATGGTATACATGGATTTACAATGGGTATATATTGCTGTGAAATAAAATGTGCATATGCTGGTATTGAGCAGAGGTCGCATAAAGCACTCTGTATTGTTTTGTGTTGTGAAAAAATTGTGGCAAGATAGAGCGCTCATTTGATTCGAGTGCATAGGGCTAGTAGACTTATTAGGTAGGAATAGTGAGGACACAGAGCGTCAAATTGTAGGTACTGTTAAGTAGAGAGTGTGTTTTCTTGTACCAAGTCGAGACGGTAGTGAAACTGGTGTGATGTCCCATTGCTGAGAAGAAATTGTGATAGGGTGCAGTTTCCACATAGTTACTTTGAGTAGAGATTGAGGTGAGATACAGGATGCATAGTCTCGCTTATGCTGCAAGAACACAGAAGTACTGCGCATGTCCGCCTGGTGGTGAGCGATTAAGTTAGATG
Organism: Lissotriton helveticus; assembly: GCF_964261635.1. Lineage (NCBI taxonomy): Eukaryota > Metazoa > Chordata > Amphibia > Caudata > Salamandridae > Lissotriton > Lissotriton helveticus. The sequence continues at coordinate 288,868,331 of NC_136073.1, forward strand.
CAGCATGTGTTAGGAAGATACAGTGCTGAGCTGCACTGTGCATTTTCTTGTATTGGGTAAAGGTTGTTGTGAGATGTAATTTTCTTATGATGGATAATGGACGTGGCAAGAGGCAGTGTAATAATGGATGTTATTGGAGTTGATGTAAACGCCTCATTTAGAAGTTCTAGAGTTTCAAAATCGGATATAAAACCTCCAAAAGACATTTGAAAATCCCACAAGCCAACCTGTTGGTCACTAAAATCACCATTCATGTAAGGTTCTTTTAAAGATTTTGAAAGCTGTTCAGACCAGGCAGAGAAACCTCGAAACTGGTCTCCATCTGGCTCATTTACCAACACAGGTTGGTAAATGGCAGTACAGAACTCTAGATTCATGGCAGCCTCAGTACTTCTGCCATTGGACGGGTGTGCCTGCACCTGTAGTGTCAGCCGTTGGCAATGTAAATAACAATGCCATTTATTTATAAGTAAAAAAAATGCCAATAGCTCGAACTTTTCCAAAGGCGAAACCATTGCATTGTAAATGCTTGTTTATAGTTGTTAGTGATGAAGTCCTTGGTGCTGAGTAGTGACAAGTACTTTATATCTTTGATGACATTGTCAGAAAACATATCTAGACCATCTTTGGGTAGTAATGGTATGAAAACAGATTTAGGTCTAAACGGAGTGCGCGCTGATTGATATATGTCTAGATCTGATCTTGTAGCTGCCTCCGTCGGAGATATTTGGCCTGGCACTTCTTCGTATTCCAATGCTGTTAGATCTTTAAGTAGATTCATGTCTGCCGCAGTGAGGGAGCCAGGTTATGTGGCTTCCGTTGGTTGTTCAATAGTATTTTTATTCAAATTCATGAAATGTTTTTATAATTTTAACTTGCGTACAAATTGGAACACATCTATTCTCGTTTGCGCATAATCAAAGTTAGTCTTTGTGCAGTAGTTAAGTCCTAGCGATAAAATGTCTTTCTCTTGTTCGTTCAACTCCATGTTGGTTAGATTTATAACTGTCATACGTTCCATGTGTAAAAAACCAAATTCCTGTACTGGTGTTGGAGCTTTGCGCATTGGGTTCCCGCTGATATTGCCTTCCTAATCGGACTCTATTTCTGAGCTCCATTCAGATTCCCTCTGTTCTGTGAGTTTACTCGGATTGCTTGCAGTTGCAGATAACTGTTGGCATCTTATGTTTTCGAATTTTTGGGAAAACGTGTAGATTCTACAGTTGAGGTAGTCATTTCTGTCTCTTTGAAACTTTATTGCTTTTCTTTCCTTAATGCCTTGTTCATACTTTGTTAGCCTGGTTTGTATATCCTTCATGATTTTTTGTATCTCCTCCTGGTTCTCATGTGACTCCAATTCTTTGCAGATTTCTGAGATCCTTTCCAGAATTCTTTCCCTGTCGCTTGTGGCATATTTAATGAGGATAATTAAGCATGTTTTGCGACAATTGCGCGCTATTGTCTGCCCAGTCTTGGAGCATTGCGGGGTCTGGGTTCTCGTATGTTGGGGCCACGAGAGTCCTCAGCCCCCTCGGGACCCTATATATATATATATATATATATATATATATATATATATATATATATATATATATATATATATATATATATATATATATATATATATATATATATATATGTATATATATATATATATATATATATTACCTACTGGCGGTCGCCAGTAGGTATATATAGTTAGGATTTTTTCTCTATGGGATTTTTGAAAATTCTATGTCTAATAACTTTGGCGTTTGTGGACGGAATTGGCTGAAATTTTCAGGAAAATGGAACATTTTGTTTCAGAGCAGCCCCTGAAAATTTGGGGGGGTTTTGTCAAGGGGGGGCCGAGAAAAAAGGGGGGTCCCAAAACGCGTTTTTCCCATGCAATTTTCCATAGGGCGGTTGGCCTCACTTTTAGCCCGAACGGCTGAATAGATTTCCACGAAACTTGGCAAAATTGTAGGGACTGGTAGCCCGATGTGCCTTTGCTAGGTCTCAATATATGTGCTCCAGTGGATTTTTATAAATTAACGTTCAAAAAAATATATATATCTGTAACAGCGCTCCGGGTAGCGCCCCGGTTCGCGTACTTGACGCATAACGGAACTTCGCGAAGCGAAGCTGATTGGCTCTCTGGTGTCTGTCAACATTCTAAACAGTCCGGAGCGGCCGCCATCTTGTCTCTCGGTAGGATCGAGATACAAGAGGAGGCCAAAACAAAGGGGGAAATGAGCATAAGGGGGCATAGTAGATCCTCCCTGGCCCCCTAAGTTTGATGTGGAGGCTTTAAAAGGGCCCCGCGTTTTTTTGGCGTGGGGCGTGCCCGGTACGCGCACCGGGAAGCGGTGTGGGAAGCGTACTATGAGGGAAAAAGAATGATAGACTTTTCAAATATTGTATGTTTATTGATTGTTCGTTTTGTTGGTTTTTTTTTGTTTTATTTATTTATTTATTTTTATATTTAAACGGGGACGTTTCGGACATTCTACTTTTGTGCAATGGGCGGTGGTAATCTAAATGATGAGGGTGGTGTTACTAAGGCATTAAAACAAAAAACCACTGACATATAGTTCCCTTTTAAGGGTCAGATTAGGGGACATCAGTCGTTTTACCTGTCCTTTCTTTCTCAGCCAATTAAGTTCCAACATTTTACAGAAAGGAGAGGTAGTAATATGGCAAAATATGATCGTTTTGTTTCTATCAATTTGTTCAAACACTGTCGTGTCTAAAGCCAATTATACCTGTACCAGAGAGAGTCGTTCCTAAGTAAGGAAAGTGCTATATTCTTTTTCGTCCTTCACATGCGGATACCATGTTCGGGCTTATTTTTCTCATTCCATTAACCGTTCGATCAACGCCTCTGTCATACAAAAAGCATTCTTTTATTGACCCAGTCGTGCGCCACACATACGCATTCATACCGGACATATCAGGGCCCATGCGCACATTCATACCATACAATCTTTCACGCTCCCAGAGATGGCTCCTACATATAATGTACCGTCTCACAGAGCTAGCCTATTTTTCCTCGTGTGGAACACGGTGCGGTTTAGGTCTTCTCCATACTTCAGCTGAAATTCCAATGTAACCTGCAGAAAAAGAAAAGGGGGGGGGGGCAGCGTTCAAAGCACATCAGCGTGCATAAACACGAAAATGTTTTTACCTACCACGTACTTGCCTTTTCTCTCTGAGATGCAGTCCCTTGTGTCTCGGCAATGGTAGTCTGTTCATTACATAGATCGCCCGAGGGCGGTAGTACAGACCGTGCGTAGGAAAGAGTCAAAAGCCAGGGGTATAGGAGTATGTAACAAGCGAGCCATTTAATTGAAAAAACTAAACGTGACAAACGGTTGCAGGATCAGTGAAGGTTGATTTTATAATTGAAAGTATAACAGGATCAGTTACAATAAAATCGTCCATACGCACACCATGGGCGAGTATCATGGGTAACATTACTTCGAAGCTTTAATAATACAATAATCAATAATGAAAAACCGACATCAATAGGGTTGTCCGTATGCCCAGTCAGTACCCTTCCCCGTCCGCCATGTGCACAAAGACCGCATACATCCCCCATAACGTCAAGGCTAAGTAACTAGAACGTCATAAGGAGTTGCAAGTCGCTCCCATACTGGCGCCATTTTGGTCGAGGCCAGGCAGGTCCAGAGTATAGTTCAATGTCTCCAATAACTAGCGGCAGGACCAGAATCCCTTTCGGCAGTTCAAAAAGTTCGTTAGCGCCAACAGAAAGAACAGGCAGCATGAACCATGACTCAAAGGCGAGGGAGGCCAAATCTTCCCTACCGGGTCACGCTGAGGTCCCACCGGAGCTGATCAAGTTCGCAGTCTACAGTGTCTCTTAGTAATTCGGACAAAAACTGGCGTCAGCATGAGAGCACTACCATCCTGTGACAATGTTGTGGCCACTTCCGGAGAGCGGGACAGCAGGCGTATCCCTCCGCCGATGCAATGAATCAGCCTCCCTCACGGCACCAGATGTGGATAAGGCGGCGAACACCCGTGGCAGCGGTATATCCATGGGGGATAGTCGAGCAACAGTGGCGGTTGCCCCCATTGGAAGCTCGCGGGAGTCGAGGGCCAACGACTCTCGTAGAACCTTTAAAACTGAGAGGACGTCTTCAAGAGTGGGGCTCATGCCCGAGCAGGCAAGCATTCGAGTTCCAGGGTAGTCCAGAGCCGTTCTAGTGGACCAGGCCCAAATCCGGGGAGTCGCCGCCATTTTGAGCGTTCCGCAGCAACAGCCGCTCTTCACCCCGGCCACCGGAGCGGGTCCCCGGCCATCCAACTGAGTGGAACGCCAATGGCAGTCCTGGTGCAGCCGTCCGGCAGGTGAAACGCTAAGTGTCGCCCTGCTGCAGCTGACCGCGGGGACGGGCCTTGGCGCGTGGTGTCGCCCCCGGGCTATTTGCACAACGGTCCTCCACCCCTAGGCCGCCACCTATGCTACCTCAAAAGGAACAGCGTCATGCATTTGGATCGATGTTGCAGCAGGCTGCCATGTAAATAGTTATTTAATAAAACGTTTTACCCTGTTACTTTGCTGGTGTGTTGTATATATTTATAATATTTACATAGGGTTTGTCGTTATTTTGGGCGGGGTGGGCGGCGGAGCCGAGCTAACTTCTCTTATTTAGTCAGCACATAAATTGACTTACTGGTGCGCATTATTTTGGGTGTACATTTGGGATATCGGTTGGGGTCGGGTTCGTCGTACTGAAATAACCCTTCAAGTTTCTGGTGTAGGCTACTCTCCCATTCACTAGCTCCAGAGAGAGTCGTTCCTAAGTAAGGAAAGTGCTATATTCTTTTTCGTCCTTCACATGCGGATACCATGTTCGGGCTTATTTTTCTCATTCCATTAACCGTTCGATCAACGCCTCAGTCATACAAAAAGCATTCTTTTATTGACCCAGTCGTGCGCCACACATACGCATTCATACCGTACAAATCAGGGCCCATGCGCACATTCATACCATACAATCTTTCACGCTCCCAGAGATAGCTCCTACATATAATGTACCGTCTCACAGAGCTAGCCTATTTTTCCTTGCGTAGAACACGGTGCGGTTTAGGTCTTCTCCATACTTCAGCTGAAATTCCAATGTAACCTGCAGAAAAAGAAAAGAGGGGGGGCAGCGTTCAAAGCACATCAGCGTGCATAAACACGAAAATGTTTTTATCTACCACGTACTTGACTTATCTCTCTGAGATGCAGTCCCTTGTGTCTCGGCAATGGTAGTCTGTTCATTACATAGATCGCCCGAGGGCGGTAGTACAGACCGCGCGTAGGAAAGGGTCAAAAGCCAGGGGTATAGGAGTATGTAACAAGCGAGCCATTTAATTGAAAAAAATAAACGTGACAAACGGTTGCAGGATCAGTGAAGGTTGATTTTATAATTGAAAGTATAACAGGATCAGTTACAATAAAATCGTCCATACGCACACCATGGGCGAGTATCATGGGTAACATTACTTCGAAGCTTTAATAATACAATAATCAATAATGAAAAACCGACATCAATAGGGTTGTCCGTATGCCCAGTCAGTACCCTTCCCCGCCCGCCATGTGCACAAAGACCGCATACATCCCCCATAACGTCAAGGCTAAGTAACTCAAACGTCATAAGGAGTTGCAAGTCGCTCCCATACTGGCGCCATTTTGGTCGAGGCCAGGCAGGTCCTTTCAAGTGGTGTGGGACCTGCCTGGCTTGGGGAATCTTTCAAGTGATGTGACTGAGGAGCAAATTGTGGACCTCTTTAAAGACTTCAACCCACTACATGTCAAGAAATGTCAAAGCGGAATGAAATGCTTTGCATTTGTAGACTTCAGTTCGGCGAAGACCCAGCAGAATGTTATAAGTAAATGTCATGGCACGAAGTTCAGTGGGCGGTCTGTCATTGTGAAAGCCTCAATTAAGTTGAATGGCTGCAAGAGCCCCGATTACACCAGCAGCCCTGTTAATATGCCGATCTTGGAAAAAGTTCCTCTGTTGGATTGTAATGGCTGCAGTGATGGTCTTGGGAAACTGCTTCCGAAAACTCTAAAGGCCACGAAAGCTTGCTATGCTGTTTCTTTGGAAATGCGGTGCTGGGTGATGGAAGTTATTGAAGAGTTGGCAGTGGTGTTTTTTGTAGATTTTGGACGCTCTGCCACAGTCCTGGCTTCGTCATTACGAGCACTTGAAAACAAGACATTCTGGGCAATACCACCCTTGACGCAGCCCTTTATGCTACAAGATGGTGTCTTCCATTCAGAAAATATTGTTGGCAGCATTTTGAAAGGAAAGATAAACGGCCGTTCTCCTAGTGAGTCTCACATTCTTACATTTATGAAGAATGTTGAAGAGTAGTATGTTGAAAATCTGAAGCAATCGTTCTACAAACTCTCAACCAGCCTTGGATGGAAAAATCCTGAAGAATGTACAAACTGAAAACCAGTTTTTGTCTGCATAGCATCAGCAGCAACACTTGAGTCAGCTTTGTGTCAAGACGATCTCACGCTTGGGGGTATCCGTTCCTTTTACCTGGGTGAGCCTGAGCCCGGATGTGTTTCATTGACAATAGTTACATGTGAAAAGCACATTTGTGTCACAGTGGGAATGTAGAAATTCCCGCCAGATTGAAGTTCTGCTTTCCGAAATGTGATGCATACCACTAATCCTGGAAAGCAATAAATTACATTAATTCCTGAAATTGTTTGATAATCACAAAATCCTCAGAAATGTCTTCAAACTATAGCAATTTCCCTATTTATATTCTTAATTTCTTGTAACTTCTACAGTCCAGAGTATAGTTCAATGTCTCCAATAACTAACGGCAGGACCAGAATCCCTTTCGGCAGTTCAAAAAGTTCGTTAGCGCCAACAGAAAGAACAGGCAGCATGAACCATGACTCAAAGGCGAGGGAGGCAAAATCTTCCCTACTGGGTCACGCTGAGGTCCCACCGGAGCTGATCAAGTTGGCAGTCTACAGTGTCTCTTAGTAATTCGGACAAAAACTGGCGTCAGCATGAGAGCACTACCATCCCGTGACAATGTTGTGGACACTTCCGGAGAGCGGGACAGCAGGCGTATCCCTCCGCCGATGCACTGAATCAGCCTCCCTCACGGCACCAGATGTGGATAAGGCGGCGGACACCCGTGGCAGCGGTATATCCATGGGGGATAGTCGAGCAACAGTGGCGGTTGCCCCCATCGGAAGCCCGCGGGAGTCGAGGGCCAAAGACTCTCGTAGAACCTTTAAAACTGAGAGGACGTCTTCAAGAGTGGGGCTCATGCCCGAGCAGGCAAGCATTCGAGTTCCAGGGTAGTCCATAGCCGTTCTAGGGGACCAGGCCCAAATCCGGGGAGTCGGCCGCCATTTTGAGCGTTCCGCAGCAACAGCCGCTCTTCACCCCGGCCACCGGAGCGGGTCCCCGGCCATCCAACCGAGTGGAACGCCAATGGCAGTCCTGCTTCAGCTGACCGGCGAGTGAAACGCTAAGGGTCGCCCTGCTTCAGCTGACCGGCGAGTGAAACGCTAAGGGTCGCCCTGCTTCAGCTGACCGGCGAGTGAAACGCTAAGGGTCGCCCTGCTTCAGCTGACCGGCGAGTGAAACGCTAAGGGTCGCCCAGCTGCAGCTCCACCTGGGGGTGAGGGGAGAGGGGGCCGTCCGCGCCGTCTCTCCTGCGGGCGCCCCACAAGATGGCCGGGCCTACGACCCTGGGTTTGAGAGTCTCATGCTCGATCGATTGAGCTGGCCGGATCAGGCAACAAGAAGGTGGGGGGGGTGGCGGCATCAGCAAGGCATCCCCCCACACAACTTGCCGGACATCACCTCGGGATGTCCTGGGGACGGGCCTTGGCGCGTGGCGTCGAGCTTGGTTCCTCTCACTAGTTTCATATTTCTCATGAGGGGTTGTTCCTAATGTTTCTATTTTAGCGAGGTCAAAAAGAGATCCCATCAGTGGCCTACTGATTTTGCTCGATTCCTTCTGTTTTTTCTAACGATTTTTATGTTATAGTTTGCTACTGTAGGGGGCAATAAACTGCATCTGTTGCGCTAGGTGATGGCCTGGGATCAGGCCGGACAATCGGGCAGGGAGGAAGAGGTTATCAAAAAGGGCCTGTTCTATGAATGAGATGAAAGAGCGAGGGGGTTCAGCACGGGATGTGGCGCGGCGACAGGGTCGCGTTAGAGGTGCGTTTATGGCCCAAGCAGGAGAGACCGGGGGCTGTCGGGGCGTGGGGGAATGCTTGCGAGGCCGGGGAGTGAGGGGGAGAGAGACGTGCAGGCTATTGGCAGTGGGCAGAGAGGCCATGACACACAAAATGGCTGTCACTTACGTGCATGATGGGGCCTAAAAGGGACAAGATGGCGTGGCCACTGTTTCGCGACTTTCTCTTTACTTTCAACAGTGGCTGTGGTGAACATAAATGAACGCCGCTTATGTATACCTAATTTTAGTCATTTTCCACAAAAAAGCTTTTGATATTTGCTAATAAAAAACCATTGAAATTCACTGAAAAAACCATAGGTTATAGACCATATATAGTTAGGAATTAGCATTTACAAAACCTTGAAAATTCACTGAAAAAACCATAGGTTATAGAGCATATATAGTTAGGAATTAGTATTTACAAAACCTTATTTTACTCACACAAAACCATTGAAATTCCATATATAGTTAGTTGCACTAACTATATATCGCGCACCCGCAATCCACTGCTGATGATGTCACATATTACATCATTCATGACATGGTCAGTGACATCACTGATGACATCACTGATGACATCTCAAATGACATCACGATATATAGTTAGTGCAACTAACTATATATGGAATTTCAATGGTTTTGTGTGAGTAAAATAAGGTTTTGTAAATGCTAATTCCTAACTATATATGGTCTATAACCTATGGTTTTTTCAGTGAATTTTCAAGGTTTTGTAAATGCTAATTCCTTACTATATATGGTCTATAACCTATGTTTTTTTCAGTGAATATATATATATATATATTCACTGAAAAAACCTTAGGTTATAGACCATATATAGTTAGGAATTAGCATTTAAAAAACCTTATTTTACTCACACAAAACCATTGAAATTCCATATATAGTTAGTTGTACTAACTATATATATCGCGCACCCGCAATCCACTGCTGATGATGTCACATATTACATCATTCATGACATGGTCAGTGACATCACTGATGACATCACTGATGACATCTCAAATGACATCACTGATGACATCACTGATGACATCACTGATGATAACATCCAGTGACTGTATGTTTCTGTAAAGTTAAAATATGTCTTATATATTGAAGAATGAGTGGATGTATAAGTGTCTGGATGATGTATTTAGTAGGTGCATGACTGACTGTATAAGTGAGGGATTAAATGTGTCTCACTGAGTGCATGGGTTAGTGACTAAACTATTTTAAATTGTGCACCATTGTGTCTGTTGTTTTGTAATCTGATGCAATTGTTGATCATTAGCTAACTATATGGGTTATTGATTAGTTGGCCAAGTATTTGTATGGGAGACTGAGTGTGTGTGTGGGTGTCTGGGAGGTGAATGACTCTGTGCATAGATGTGTGAGCAGTTGATTCACTAGATGTATGGCTTCAAAAGTGCATGTGGAAACAGCTGTATGGGCGGTTTACTGTGTGCATGAGTGTATTGGTGAGTGAATGGATATCTCAGTGCTACATGTCAAAGTAAGTACATATGTAAAACACAGTACATGTGGTAGTTGACATATATAAATAACTGTGCATAAGAGCCAGTGAATGTGTGAGTGGCTGTATGGATTATTGTGAACTTGTATAGAGTAAATATGTGTTATTATATGTTTCAATAAGTAAGGTGTGTTTAACTATATAGTTGAGGAAATGGAGGTGTGATTGATTCTTTGCAAGACTGTGAGTGTCTGTTTACACTGAGTGTATCTAAGGCTATATTAGAGTCTGAAGAGGTTCATCGTATCATCACATGAATGATGTCATGAGTAATGTCAAATGAGATGTCATCAGTGATGTCATCAGTGATGTCATTTGAGATGTCATCAGTGATGTCATCAGTGATGTCACTGACCATGTCATGAATGATGTAATATGTGACATCATCAGCAGTGGATTGCGGGTGCGCGATATATATAGTTAGTACAACTAACTATATATGGAATTTCAATGGTTTTGAGTGAGTAAAATAAGGTTTTTTAAATGCTAATTCCTAACTATATATGGTCTATAACCTATGGTTTTTTCAGTGAATTTTCAAGGTTTTGTAAATGCTAATTCCTAACTATATATGGTCTATAACCTATGGTTTTTTCAGTGAATTTCATTGGTTTTTTAAAAGCTAATATCTGTAGCTGTAAAATGTATTCTTCTTTAAATCCAAACATATATTTTATATGTTTATTAATAATTTTTTTTTTAATACTTTTTTTTTGTAAGCTCCCGGGGCGCGGACAGGTGAACGCACGGGTAAGCGCAATCTTGCGGCGCGCCCCGGGGCGCGTACTAATACGCGTCCCGGAAGCGCTTTTGCCGCGAACGAAAACAACATCGTGAGGTATCGCGTAGCCGCCACGCCTTGCGTCTTAAGACACGTATCGCGTAGCCGCGAGATGCATCTTATGACGCACCGCGTAAGCGCACCCGGAAGCGCATACGATCGCGCAACGTAAGCGCCCCGATGCGCTTACGATACACGCCCGGGGCGCGCCCCGGGGCCCGTAGCGTAAGCGCGTCAAACCATGTGACTTTAAAATAACACTTTTCATTGGTTCAGAACTTTTTATTTTCCAAATTGTGTGAAACCCACCCATTTCTCTCACTATTGCTTTGTACTTGGAGAGAGCAAGAGCTGTTCTGTCTACTCTATCTCCTACTTTTCTGATCTCCAGCAATGGCTGCAAGAGAGTCATCCAGCAGTGATTCAGATGGATTTTTAGATGAGGACCCTCCTCAGCAAAAGAAAAAAACCCATTTCATCTGGAAATTTTACGACATCCCTGAAGGACAGAAAAAAGTCAACGCTCCCAAAGTAACCTGCAAAATATGTGGGAGTAGTTTATCCAGAGGCAATCCTCTGAAAAAATATAGTTTTGGGAATGCTAATTTGATCAGGCATGTGAAAAGAAGACACCCTAACAACTTTGCCAGGGAGAGTGTCAGAGAGCTGGCACGGAATGTACCAACAGATGGCGGCAGCACCTCCACTGGTGGAGCAACACCTTCGGGACCACCCCGTGGAAGAATGGTCCCTAACATTCAGCCGGTGTTTGCAGGCATCAAATTTTTGTGCACGGAGTGTGACGAACTGCTCTGCTATGGGGAGCAGAGTGTTGAACTGATTGCCCTAAAGAAGCAGCAACACCGCTGCTCTGCCAGTCCCTAAATTTTCAAATTTTTTTGCTCCTGTTGAGCAGTTTTGCAATCCCTGTTTTTGTTTTTCCCTTGACAAAAATCCCAAAAATATATAAAATTGTTTTAAAAAGTCTAAAAAAAATATAAAACAACAAAAACAAAAAAAATATATAAAACAACAAAATCAAAAAAAAGTTCTTTTTAGAACTACCTCCAATTTATAAAAAGAAGCTTTTTTTTTATTTTTAAAAAGTCTGTCATTTTTAATCTCCATTGTACGCTCCCCCGTAAGCTCCCCGGTGCGCGTACCGGGCGCTCCCCCCCCGCGAAAAGCGATTTAAAAAAAAAAAAAAAAATCACCCGCGGGAGCCTTTTATGGCCCCCACATCAAAAGTAGGGGGTCAGGGGGGTGTACCCTGCCCCCTTTTGCTCATTTCCCCCCTTTGATTCTTGCCACCTCTTGTGTCTCAATCCCACCGAGACACAAGATAGCGGCCGCTGCGGACTGTTTCGAATGTTTACAGACACCCGAGAACCAATCAGCTTGCCGTGCGCAAGTCGCGTGGCGCGCCTGAAGCGCTCCCCGGTACGCGTACCGGGCGCGGCTCTAGATATATATCTTTTTTGAAACCTAATTTACTCAAAATTCACAGGACCACATATCTTGAGACCTAGCAAAGGCACATCGGGCAAACAATATCTACAATTTTGCCAAGTTTCGTGGAAATCCATTCAGCCGTTCGGGCTAAAAGTGAGGCCAACCGCCCTATGGAAAACTCAATGTTAAAAACACGTTTTGGGACCCCCCTTTTTTCTCGGCCCCCCCTTGACGAAACCCCCCCAAATTTTCGGGGGCTGCTCAGAAACAAAATGTTCCATTTTCCTGAAAATTTCAGCCAATTCCGTCCACAAACGCCAAAGTTATTAGACATAGAATTTTCAAAAATCCCATAGAGAAAAAATCCTAACTATATATACCTACTGGCGACCGCCAGTAGGTAATATATATATATATATATATATATATATATATATATAACCAACCTACTGGCGGTCGCCAGTAGGTAGTTATAGTTAGGACCTATTTTCCATAGTAAATCTGCAACATTCTATTTGCAATAACTTTGGCGCCTGTTGACGAATCTTCGTGAAATTTTCAAAACTCGTGGGCGCTCCGGTCTGCTCCTATCCTAAAAGTTTGGGGGTGATTCATCAAGCAGGGGCCGAGAAAAAAGGGGGGTCCCAAAACATGTTTCCCCATGCAATTTCCCATAGGAACCCTCGGTCGCAGCTACAGCCCAAACTGCAGAACGGAATTAAAACAAATTTGGCAAAGAGGTAGTCCTTAGTTCAGACTCGTGCCTTTTTGTTAAATGGTGTAAATATGTTCAGTAGTTTGTAAGATATTAAAGGAAAAAAATATATATATATATCTGGGCGGAGCCTAACGACACATCTCATCATGAGATCTGATTGGCCGTTAGCACTTCATCCAAGAAGTGTTGGCAGCAATCTTGGGACCAATATACATGATAGCACCTCATTAAAAAGCATTGCAGTTAATAGAAGGTTTTAAGACTGTAGTTACATTATAAATCATTTGTTGATGGTACCATACTCATTTTAGGAATTGTTGTGTGTTCTAAGGTGATTTTACCATGTGAAAAAGCCTTCTGCAGGGATAGCATGAATCATGTTTGAGAGAACTATTTTCTCATGCTTTTCCCACAGAGGTTTGGAAGGTGATCTATAAGCTAAACTGAGAGCATATTTTCTGTAAATTCACATTATCATTCTCAGTCATGTGAAAATGAAGTCTGACATTCTCAGTAAAACATGTACATCCATCAAGAGCAGAGACTGTCAGTTGATTCCTTTGTGTTCTACTGCAGCTTCCCAGAGTGTGCTAAAGAACAACTAAAGTGCTAACAGCCTTACTTATGACAAAAGTATAGCACACCTGAAGCCATCTTGATTGGAATAAAGTGGTAACTCTTAAACTATTTAATTTAAAAAGGAACAAAATAAGGGGATTCATTTTGCCATAGAAAGCATGATTAGTGCTGCAGAAAGAAAAATGATGGCACATTTTGAGTGACCTCTTAAATCCTCTTCTATTTTATTATACAAAATTCTGACATGCGGACTGAAACATGTCCTTTCAATATCAGCAGCAGACTTCCCTGGTGAGCAGTAGTTTTACTACAGTGATCTAATGAGCAATTAGAGTGCTAACATTCAGAATTTATGGCAAATGTGTGACACATCTGAATGCCTTCTTGATGGAACCAAAGTAAAACATTTAAAGTATTTCCTACTGAGGAGACTGCAGTAAATGAGGAACTTCGGAAACTTCATAAAACATAGGTCTACCAAGATGGCCACCAGAGACAAAAGAGCCCGAATGTAGCACAAATATCACCCAGATGTAGCCCAAGTATAGCCCAATGACAGAATGTCCCAGAGTGTTCTAAAGAACAACTAGAGCGCTAACAGTCTTACTTATGACAAAAGCATGACACACCTGAAGCCATCTTGATTGAAATAAAGTGGTAACACTTAAAACATTTAATTTGAAAAGGAACAAAATGAGGGGCTTCATTTTGCCATAGAAATTATGATTAGTGCTGCAGAAAGAAAAATTAGGGCACATTTTGAATGACTTCTCAAATCCTCTTCTATTTCATTAAAAAAATCCTGACATTCAGACTGAAACATGCACTTTGAATACCAGCAGCAGACTTCCCTGGTGAGCAGTGGCTTTACTACAGTGATCTAAAGAGCAACTAGAGTACTAACATTCAGAATGTATGGCAAGTATGTGTGACATATCTGAATGCCTTCTTGATGGAACCAAATTAAAAAAAATGAAAGTATTTCCTACTGAGGAGACAGTAGTAGATGAGGAAATTAGGAAACTTTATAACAAATAAGTCTCCCAGACGGGGGTCCCGTGCTCTCCATGCCACTGGAGTCAAGCGTCGTGTACCGTAATGCTCATGTGTTGCGAATACGCGGGAGCAGGAGTCGCGATCTGGCCGCATACCAATCACGCACATCACGTAATATTAAATGTATATGATGTAACTGAAAAACACGCAGCCGTTGTACACCATACGTGGATCCTTCATGACTTTTCTAAAATGGCGGCTAGAATCCGCGCCCCCAACGTGATGTGTACGCTTTGGGTGCGCGACTCAGAAAAAAACAAAAAGAACATTTTAAAAGAAAATCATATAAATATATGAAAAGAAAAAAATAAAACAAAAAAAATGTTGGTTGCAATTTTCAGAAAAATATATAATGTTATTTACTGAATAAAATATTTATAAATAAACAGTTAAAAAACTGTAGAAAATCAGTACAAAAAATAGGTATAACTACTATTACTCTTATATATTAGCATTTATAAAAACTTTGAAATTCACTGAAAAAACCATAGGTTTCAGAGACGTTATAGTTAGAAATCAGCATTTAAAAAACCTTACAAATTCACAGAAAAAAAACATAGGTTTCAGGGGTGTTATAGTTAGCTGGACATCTTACTCGTACAAAACCATAGGAATTCCTCTGTTATAGTTAGTTCTGCTAACTATAACTCGCGCGCCCGCAGTGCACTGCTGATGATGTCACATATTACATCATTCATGAAATGGTCAGTGACATCACTGATGACATCACTGATGACATCTCAAATGACATCACTGATGACACCATCCACATGGCAATCTGATACACCTCATCATACACTAGTATATTGTTTCATCGCTCACTACCAGTTACTACATACCCACTCACTGATTCCTAAGTCTACACACACAACTACCCATTCAACAACAGAATCACTTACACATGCATTCAATAATTAATAGAACACTATCAAATGCACTTATACACATATATCGACATTGACACATGAGCAGTCATCTTAGTCAGTTATGCAGTCATCCTATTCACTCATGAAAAAAATTAATCACACTTACATTTACTCACTTACACAATTATACACACAACACCTCATTTATTCAAACACATAGTAACTCATGGTTAATATGTTAAAAAATCACCACTACAATTATACACTCGTTCATATAGTTACTCTCACAATCACTGACTCTTACATATACTTATTTATATACACCAACTCTCACATACAATGCCTTTTATGTTTTTTACTTTGTTGAAGATGTACAACTAAAACATGTATTCGCTCACCAACACACAAAAAAAACACTCAGTCATCCAAACAACTGTTTCCACATGTACTCTTAAACCTATACACCTAGTCAATCAACCATTCACACATCTATGCATAGAGTTACACACACCCCATCCAACCAAACACAAACTCAGTGTCCCATACAGATACTCACCCAACTAATCAATAACTAATATACACACTCATGTGGTTAGTGACCAACTGATGCAGCATGTTATACAACAACAGAGACAGTGATGCACACATTCACATAGTTTAGTTACTAATCCATGTATTAAGTGAGACACTTTTAATTACTCGCTTAAACAGACAGTCAGACAGCTACTAAACCCTCCATCCAGACCGTTATATATCTACTCAGTCTTTAATACAGATTGGCACATATATATAATACATATTTAAATTTCAAACTAAACCACATTCGCTGGATGATGTCTTCAGTGATGTCATCAATGATGTAATTTGAGATGTCATCAGTGATGTCACTGACCATGTCATGAATGATGTAATATGTGACATCATCAGCAGTGCATTGCGGGTGTGCAAGTTATAGTTAGCAGAACTACTATAACGGAGGAATTTCTATGGTTTTGTACGAGTGAAATGTCAAGCTAACTATAACACCCCTGAAACCTATGTTTTTTTCTGTGAATATATATATATATATATATATATATATATATATATATATATATATATATATATATATATATATGTGTATGTGAGTACATAGAATGTGACGTGACATATGTAAAGAGAAAAGCGAAGCATGAATACTTTTAAACCTTGCATTGTTTCAAGCAAGTCATGATTATATGTAAAAATGCAGTCTGTCTAAAGTCTGTCCTAAAGAGGCGATTAAACATACTAATGATGATACAACTAAGCCAGATTAAAAATAAATAGCATTAAAAAAGCAAAATGTAATAAAAAATCTTTTCCAAAATCGTTCTTCCATTTCATAGTTCTGTTTCTGTTGTAAGTAAATTTGATGCGGTCACTGGATGATTCAGATGTTGTTTTTTTTACAGTTCTGTTTATTGTTGCAAGAATTAGAATAACCAAACATATAGGAAGTAAAGATAACAATACACTGCCATGTAACAACTTAGTCCAATAGAGACAATGAACCATCAGATGTTGTTTTTAATACTCATCGGAAGACATGTATGATGTTGCATATGTGTGGTCCTTAAAGAAATGAAATAATGCATGTGTGTTGTTCTGAGTTCGCACATTCGATGGACCAGCAGTTGATTGTTTATCTGAGGCACTTGGGAATGTTAGAAATGTTCCCATTGTAGGCTTGAATGTTAACAATGAATCAAGCCACTCATTGAGTGTTCCATTAATAAGAGACTGATCTACCATGGCATGGTCAGCGTTCTGTAAAAGGGACAGATGCATTGCTTTGCATTGTCTCTGGTGCTCTTGTAGTCTTTGCATGTCCCAAATAACGTGTTAGAGTCCTTCTGCATCTATGTTCAGCTAGATATGTGTACTCCAAGTTGTTGGTTTCCTTGTCGGAACAGGAGAAAGATGACAATACCACAGCTGATTAGCAGTAAGATGGTTGGAAAACGTCTAAACAGGCTGGAGAATGGAACAATTGTGAATTGTGCAAAGTTTCATACCATCCTTCAGATTTATATTTTTGGCAGTTGTGAAAATGAAACGTTGTAATTGGTAAAGAAATTATACCATAAATTAACCATGTCACTGGTGGTGTGTAGCTAACTAAAAATGGGGCTTCTTCCATTTGCTCAATATTTAATAATGTGAACAGAGAAGCAAAATCATTTTGGGTTGGTGCTGTGGCCTGTACCTATCCAGAGAGAGTGCTGGTGAAGTCCGGTGTGTGATTTCGTGGGACCTTGCCTCGACCCCAATTAAAACGGCGGTGAAAGAAAGAGGGGTGTTCAGATTTCGGGGACGATCTCCTGTTTAGTAAAAGCAGCCCTAAGGGAGACACACCACGAGAGCAACCCAAATCAATAGCATTTTCTCCAAACACAAATTCTCCTGTAGATGTCCAATTCTCAGGAATTCATAATAGGCCCAGTAATCGCCAATCTTCGATTATAGGATACCTTAAGCTGAAAAAATCTGAAAACAAGGCAATCGAGAATGGAGCATCGCCAGAGTCTGTCTGTGCCAATGGGGATCAAACATCTGAGATATCAAAGACTAATACAGTCATCTTGCATGGCTTAGGCCCAGTCATAGGGCAAAGGTTGTAAGATGCCCTTTTTTTAACAGAGTCGGAATCAGAGTTAAAGAATGTCAGTTGTGATTCCCAACTAGCAAACAACTACACTGGGAACCGTTCGCCTTCAGCCATTGTACAATCAACTTGCCTGATTCAGGTCCAAGCTCAGGTGCACGCTCCCATAGCTTTTAAGGATTCTACATCCCCTATTGTAGTATCTGACGGGCATTAAGATTCAAACATTTCAATACCACAAGGTCTTAATCAAAGAGTCATTAACTCCATTATCAACATATCTTCTGAATCAGATCATAAGTCAAGTGATGAGGTCTTTCTGTCCTCATTTACTGTACCCAAATCAAAAATCTTGAAGGGCTGTCAATCCTTGATTCCAGAGTCATCTTCCAGTCCAAATGGCAGTGAAAAGTTATCCAATATAGCTCAAGCAAGTTTAAATTTGGAAACTAGTATCATCAAAAGAGATAATAAGTCAACTCTGGTTCCAGGCAAAGCCTCAGTTGAGAAGGCGCCAACCTCAAAAGTACACATTAAATCTGTGCAAGACGATTCTAAAATGAATCCGCTTCAGCGGATCTATCATTACTTGCCATATATGACGAAAACTTTCGGGACAAATCTTGTGCTCCTGAAAATAAACAAATTAGCCCAGATTGAGGAATTTGGGGTAGTTTACTCAACACAATGGACAATAATACTAGCACTCTTAGCTTTCACTCAGATAAATTGAACATTCAAGTAGACTTACTAAATACGCTTGCCATCTATGTATCTGGAATCGATGCCAAACTGCTTCACCTTTCAAACCAGGTAACCAAAGTACAAACAGTTAAAGAAGATCATTTGTTAACATGTACCTGTGCGCAACTAATCGATAAGATCTCAGAGCTACCGACCATCATGAGATCCATGGTGCATGAGGTAAAGACGATGTCAGACAGAATTGTACAAAATAAATCAGCCTCAAATGAACATAACCATGGCACTGTTTTGGAAATAAAAGCTTCAACTTTGGGACCCACAGATGAAATTGGGAACGCACAGGCAAAAAAAGTTATAAGAAGAAACTCAACATCAAAATATAACTACAGTCTTAATAAAAATAAAAATCAACAATATAATATAGCATCAACTAATAAGAAAGTTGAAGTGAGAGACAACCAACCCCCAAACGACAACACAAAATCAAACACACCCTTGAAATCCCAGGAGGATCTGAATGAAGGAAACAAATCTATGGATCAAACTTCAGTAGATGAAGTTATTGTTCAGCAAACTACCTTGATCCTTACTTCAAATCCTAAAACAAATTCAGAAGGTTTAACTAAAAGGGCTAGAAAAAAGACTGAGGAAAGCACACAATGAATAAAAAAATAAAAAAAAATACCCAATCAACATTTTGCCAACAGAGCACACTGATAAAGAAATGTATCCAATCTTTAGACCCCTGGAACTCTGCGTTGGCAAAACGATAGCCGGCATATGCAGTGTATACAGTAAACTCCCACATGACCATCCTTCTGAAGTACTTCACGACAGTATATGCTCTAAAATCACTGTACCATCTAACTCACAAGTGAGGGGTCAAGACAACGGTCACAGAGTAATTGAACAACCCTGTGGAGAGCAACATGCGGTCATAAGGAACTCTGCCAATAATGTTGCCTTTCCTGAAAATAGCACAATTAACATCAAGTACACAGTACCCCCAAACTAATTAAAGTGGATGATTCAGTGTTTGGCAAAGGGGTCACTCCTGGTTTGCAGCTGATATTGGAGAAAAATGACAATACAAAAAAGGACAAATTAAAGACTGATGAATCATTAGATCCAGTACTGCAATTAGCATTTTACCCACAGTATACCACCAGAGGATCATATGATATCTTGAACCGAAGGAATATTTTGAAACTGTTGAACACTATTCCTGGGCTCAAAGATTTAACATCGGATGACTTAGATTCAGTCGAATTCAAGCAAGATCCTAACAACATTAATAAAGAGATAACTGTTACAACTGTGGCACCGAGCAAACATAATTAGTATTATCTTAGAAAACAAAATCCAATATGAAAAATGGAGTATCAAAATATGCAGAATCATTGAAAATCAATATCCCACTTTGCTGATTTTGACGATGTCAGGGGACATGAAGACGGGACGCGCACAGGCTTGCGCTGACCGGGAACTACAATTACCGGCAGCCTCTTGTGTCGCGCTGCGTCTGACGTCACGGCGTGGAGTGCACCACGTGATGCGGAAATCAAGTAAATCGGGCTGGCGAACCTCAGACGCTGCAGATTCCGCCTCATGGATCCTTGCTGCTGCAGTCCTGTCGTTTGTTTCATGGTTGAGTAAGGGGGCCACCGTGCACCGCTTTCCTATATTTACGTTTGGGACCTGTTGTAGACCTTCATACAGGAACTCGTAACGTTCTTGTATGCATTCTTGCTTCACGTGCTACTGACTGCATTAGCCTTTAATGGGTTAACGCTATTGCCCTGCCTGAGCCTTAGCGTTCTGGTGGACTTGTGGATTCCAGAACCTTACCGGGAGGGCGCCTTTACTTCCTTGCGTTGGAGAACTCCTGTTCCAGTGAGTTCATGCGAGGGCAGTTGGGTTCAGCCCTCTTTAGTTGGAACTACAGGCCACGAGAAACTCCTTGAATCTTTGTTTGACATGAGGTTGAGTGACGTAACTCCCCTCATGTAATGGTACGTGTGTTGGATGATTTGGTAAGCTCAGCTGAGGCTAACCCTCGCAAATTGGAGGAAGTATTTTGGACCTCGCCATTCTACTCACACCATTGCACAATTTTCTGTTTCCTAATTACAGTGGGGTTCTACGACTGATTGTCAAGATTGAGCCTAATGAAAGGTCCCCAGCATCACAGATGATAAAGGGTATAATGTACACTTGGGTTTGGCAATTCACCTTGTGTAGAAGGTTCTGACAATTGCATTTCCATGTTTTCACAGACGACTATGTGATCGGAGAGCCAGCTCACCCCACTGTGCACCAGCTATTGTATTTTTTTTACAGGTCAGTAGGAGCTAGGAATGGATTTATTAACTTCTACAGCGTGTAAGGTCGATGGTTAGTTCTGACCTCTCCTTTTGTTTCTCATTTCAGATCTCCCTCCCCGCTGTCCCCTTCCTTTCCTTCCCTCGCTTAACCATCTTTGAGTCTGCGTGTGTATTACGATCCAGACTCGGGGCGGTTGAGAGGTGGACCCCATTTAGCATCAGTTTGACCCTGAGAATACCACACGGCCAATAACAGAATAATCGGCCTACGATATATTTTTCCTCCTGGTCGAGCTGATCCTAAGATGGCGTCATTAGATGACGTCATGGCAGCACTGGTCCTGGTGCAGGGTGAGTTAGCGGCCTCACGTAATGAGACCGCTGCCCTCCGAATCAGAGTAGACAGGCTGCAAAGGAATCCCTTTGATTTCGGCAATATAACGCAACCACAACCTAGTTGCATGGTGGTAGAAATTCCCACTCCCATTCCCCTTGCACCTCCCGAAAAGTTCACTGGGGACATACATAACGTTCAGGTGTTCCTTACACAGGCCCTGTTGCATTTCAATTGCAAGCCCAAATGTTTTCCACAAATCAGGCAAGAGTCGCATTTGCGATCTTGTATCTGGCTGGTGATGCAGCACAATGGGCTGTCCCGTTTGTTCGAAAAGACGATCCTCTACTGCACGATTGGGAGGCATTTAGGGAAGAGTTCGAGAAAACATTCGATAGAAGGGCAGACACTTTTTCAGCTGTCAGGGAATTGCTGGAATTAAGGCAAGGGAACAAGGACGTGATAGGTTACTTAAGTGGCCCGAAGACAAACAATCGGCTATATTTTATCAAGGCCTCAGGGAAGAATTGAAGGATTTAATCGCGCAAGTAGATCCGCAACCACAAACGTGCTCTGCGTTGATCGAACTAACCATGCGACTAGATCATCGGATGAAGGAGCGAAGAGGGGATGGAAAGAAAAGAGACCGGCCCCCACAACGGTTCGAGATGTCTCGATCCTATGACAACGTTGGAGCTGCCCCGGAACCCATAGGCACCGTGCGATCAACCTTAACCGTGGATGAAAGAGATCATCGGCGAAAGAATGGGTTATGCCTATACTGTGGAAAAAAGGGTCATTTTTTGAGGGAATGCCCTGTCAAGCCCAAATTCAACCAATCCCGGGTTGGGGAGATAGTAACCATACCCAAACCATACCCAAACAGACGTCGGAAAACTGCGGAGCTCGAGACTGATTGAAGGGGAGTCCTTGAGCCCTTGAGCGTGACGTATGTCCCTTCTCTCTCACAAACAACCGAGGCCACAAGAGAACATTTCTTTATTCCTATCTCGATTCAAATCGAGGAAGGGGTCCAGGAGTCTCAAGCCATGGTGGATTCTGGAGCCACCGGCTGTTTCATGGACAAGACGGAAGCCCAAAGTTTAGGAGTACGGTTACTCCTCAAAGACGTACCAGAGGTGGTACTGGCTGTGGATGGAAAGCAATTGGCATCCGGGCCCATATGCCAAGTGACCACACCCTATCAGGTGGAATGTGTAAACGGACATCTAGAAACCCTGTCCTTTAACATAATACAAGCGCCTTTGTATAGAATCATCTTGGGATTGCCATGGTTATCGACACATAACCCCGCAATCGATTGGAAACGAAAGACACTCATCTTTGATTCTGAGTATTGTGAAACACATTGTTGGAAGGATGACAGGAAGGAGGTCAGATCCATGGATAACGTTTTACACATTGCCACTGCAGCAGAAAAGGAGACCGTATTACCGGTCTGTTATCAACATTTCGAATCAGTTTTTGATGATAAGATGGCGGAAGTACTACCTCCGCACCGCCCCTACGACTGTAGGATCAATTTGAAACCAGGTTCTGTGGTACCTTGTGGGAGAGTCTATGCTTTGACAGAGCCCGAAAATCGGCATCTGCGCGAATACCTGGATAAGTATTTAGCATTGGGATTCATTCGACCGTCCAGCTCGCCGGCTGCTTCTCCGTTGTTTTTTATCCCTAAAACTAGCGGGGAATTGCGGACGTATATCGACTTTCGCACAATGAATGCCATAACCGTCCGCAACCAATACCCTCTCCCTCTGATATCTGTGCTGCTGGAACAAGTCAAGGGAGCGGTGATCTTCACAAAATTAGACCTCAGAGGGGCGTATCATTTAGTACGGATGCGCCCCGGGAATGAGTGGAAGACGGGATTCAAGACGCGGTACGGGCTTTATGAATATTTGGTCATGCCCTTTGGCCTTTGCAATGCGCCTGCCGCGTTCCAGTTCTTTTTAAATGATGTCCTAAGGGAAGATTTGGATAAAATAGTGGTGGTCTACATCGACGATATTCTTATCTACTCCAAAAGGACCAAAGACCATACCAGACATGTAGGATTGATCCTAAAAGCTCTGAAAGACAACCATCTATTTTGCAAACTTAGTAAGTGCGAATTCCACGTGTCAACAGTCGAATTCTTGGGGTCATCTTGTTACCGGAGGGTCAAGAAATGGCGGAAAGAAAGGTGAAGGCGATCCTTGATTGGCCCAGTCCCAAAAACGTCAAAGACATTCAGTGCTTTATGGGCATCGCCAATTTTTATCGGCAATTTATATCTCAGTTTTCCGATAAAGCAGCTCCGCTCACTCATCTCACAAAAAAGGACATCAGATTTCAGTGGACATCTGAAATCCAGACTGCGTTTGAACAGTTAAAGAAGGCATTTGTGACAGCCCCCGTTCTCAAATTCCATCCTGAATGGGTACGAAGACAAGGAGTCATGATGAAAGGGAAACAGGTATTAGTCCCCACTCTGCAACTGAGGCGCATCGTATTACAGTGGTGTCATGCGGACCCCAGTGCAGGCCACCACGGCTCGGAGAAGACGTGTGAAAAGATCCTACGGAGCTTCTGGGGGGCCTCAGTCAGAAAAGACACATCCGAATGGGTGAAGGAGTGCACGGTATGTGCACAAAACAAGTAGATTCCAGGAAAACCACAAGGATTTCTCCAGCCCCTCCCCACTCCTGACGTTCCGTGGGAGAGATTATCCTTAGATTTCATAGTCGGGTTACCACCTGATCACAGACATACAGTCATCTTGGTAGTAGTCGACTACTTAACCAAAATGGGACATTTCATTGCCTGTAAGACTATTCCCACGGCTGGCCGCCTGGCCACGCTGTTGATGGAACACATTGTGAAACTCCATGGGTTGCCCAAAGTGATAGTATCGGATAGAGAGTCCCAATTTACAGCCAAATTTTGGACGGTTTGGTGTGCTGCTCTCCATATATTCTCTGCGGTATCCACTAGTTTCCACCCACAGATGGATGGACAGACCGAAAGACTAAACAGAACATTAAAGCAATACCTGCGTAGTTATGTAGATAATAACACTGACGCTTGGGTGGGATGGTTGTGGTTGGCTGAGATTGCATACAACAACGCACAACATTCATCCACGAAACACTCCCCATTCTACAGTACCTATGGTTACCACCCTCGCTTTGTTCCCTTCTCGGCGCCCGGTAGATGTGAGCGCATTCCTGAGGTACATGAAAGGATAGGGCAAATCCAGAAGACATTGCTTAATACCAGAAAACATCTAGTACAGGCGAAGATAGTGTACAAAAGGCATGCCGACAAGCATTGCCGTCCTAGCCTGGTGTACAGTAAGGGGGAGCTGGTGTGGCTCTCCACTCGCAATATTCGTTTTCGAAGGTATAGCATTTTCAATCCCAAGTACATTGGTCCCTACAGGGTGGTTAAACATGTAAACCCAGTTGCGGTGAAGGTGGCTCTTCCCTCGCACATGCACATACACCCTGTGTTCCACGTGTCCTTGTTGAAACCTGCTCATGGTCCGGCTCGAGCTCCTCCATCTCCGGTATGGGTGGATCAACATGAGGAATACGAGGTGGCCAGGATTCTTGATTCTAAGATCAGGCGTAACAAGGTCTGTTTTTTGATTGCTTGGAAGGGCTATGGTGCTGAGGAGAACTCTTGGGAGCCTGAGTCTTCTGTACATGCTTCTCGATTGGTGTCAGCGTTTTACAGGCGCTGTCCTACGAGTCCCTGCGCTTGCCTGTACGTTCCGGGGGGAGGATGTACTGTCAGGGGGCACGAAGACGGGACGCGCACAGGCTCGCACTGACCGGGAACTACAATTCCCGGCAGCCTCCTGTGTCGCGCTGCGTCTGACGTCACGGCGTGGCGTGCGCCACGTGATGCGGAAATCAAGTAAATCGGGCTGGCAAACCTCAGACGCTGCCGATTATTCTGCCTCATGGATCCTTGCTGCTGCAGTCCTGTCGTTTGTTTCATGGTCGGGTAAGTGTGCCACTGTGCACCGCTTTCCTATATTTACGTTTGGGACCTGTTGTAGACCTCCATACAGGAACTCGGAAGGTTCTTGTATGCATTCTTGCTTCACGTGCTACTGACCGCATTAGCCTTTAATGGGTTAACGCTATTGCCCTGCCTGAGCCTTAGCGTTCTGGTGGACTTGTGGATTCCGGAACCTTACCGGGAGGGCGCCTATACTTCCTTGCGTTGGAGAACTCCTGTTCCAGTGAGTTCATGCGAGGGCAGTTGGGTTCAGCCCTCTCTAGCTGGAACTACAGGCCACGAGAAACTCCTTGAATCTTTGTTTGACATGAGGTTGAGTGACGTAACTCCCCTCATGTAATGGTACGTGTGTTGGATGATTTGGTAAGCTCAGCTGAGGCTAACCCTCGCAGATTGGAGGAAGTATTTTAGACCTCGTCATTCTACTCACACCATTGCACAATTTTCTGTTTCCTAATTACAGTGGGGTTCTACGACTGATTGTCATGATTGAGCCTAATGAAAGGTCCCCAGCATCACAGGTGATAAAGGGTATAATGTACACTTGGGTTTGGTAATTCACCTTGCTTAGAAGGTTCTGACAATTGCATTTCCATGTTTTCACAGACGACTATGTGATCGGAGAGCCAGCTCACCCCACTGTGCACCAGCTATTGTATTTTTCTTTACAGGTCAGTAGGAGCTAGGAATAGATATATTAACTTCTACAGCGTGTAAGGTCGATGGTTAGTTCTGACCTCTCCTTTTGTTTCTCGTTTCAGATCTCCCTCCCCGCTGTCCCCTTCCTTTCCTTCCCTCGCTTAACCATCTTTGAGTCTGCGTGTGTATTACGATCCAGACTCGGGTGGTTGAGAGGTGGACCCCATTTAGCATCAGTTCGACTCTGAGGATACCACACGGCCAATGACAGACGCTTAGATCTAATAGTCCTGCTCTAGGGGATCCTGTTACTAACTCAATTCTAAAAGGTCATTCGAGAATTCTGAAAGGAGCCACAGGGTCGTCGATTAAATTAGATCTGACATCCGGGATCAAGATTACGAGCTGCAAGTCAGGCACTCGTGTATGTAAAGAGGTATGGACAGATACAGCTCTTATTGACGACTGGACTTGGATCCCCAAAATACTATCAAAAGGGAGTAACGACATGCACGAATGAAGCCCAAAGAATGATAACAAAGTCTTAAAACCTTTCAATATTTGTTCATGGACATAAATGGACTAAAAACGTTAATAGAAGATCCCGACACAATAAGCTTCCTTAAGGACTTTGATGTTTTAATGTTACAGGAAACAAGGACGATGGAGAAGGAACCTCTAATTGGCTATTATGAGCATTTGAATGTTGCCTTGCGTAAGTCCGTTTTTGGTCGCGCTAGTGGAGGCCTATTCATTTACATTTCTTTAAGTCTGGACGTCAAACATTTTGAAATTAACTTCCAATTGGCTTGGCTTATATGTATTAAATTAGCATTTATTCACCCTACAATACTACCAAATGTCCACTTAAGTCAAAAAAATCTGAGAAATTATCCCAATTTACTATCTTATGGGAAATAGTTAAAGTGTTGTATTACGACCATCCAGACGCAACGATAATAATCTCAGGGGATTTTAATATTAATTTCCTTAACCAAAACTGCTTTAAAAAGCCAACAAAGGCATTAACACAGATCTGCTGAACTCAGTTAGACAAATTTAATTTTGTGTTATTAGAGGATGATGGCCAAATACCCACGTATAAAAAGTCAGGCAATTTCTCCGTCATTGATTACTCCATTATATCATCCGAGTTGGTAAACATCCTTCATAAATATCAAGTAATACCCAGGATAGAAAGTGATCATAACCCACAATCTATTTCCTTGGCATTACCACTGGATTATATGCCAGAAGCGAGATTATTGGAAGTCGCTCCAATAGCCTTCAGTCTTAGAAGGCTAGTATGGCATCCGAAAAATCAAAGGGAAATATTGGACTTTCTCGAACTTTTAATTAATAAAGTTCTGGTGGAAAAAAAGAAGAGAAGTTGATGGTTGATATCTGGCCCACTCTGAGTGCTTCACTTTTAGATCGCTTTCCCCCGTCCTCATCATCAAAAGGCTTCATTATGAGGACAGCAAAAATCAGGATGGTATAATAACCGGTTGCTTCGCTTAAAAAGAGAGCTTAATAGAGCTACAACGGCAGTTTTTAGAAAACCGAATGGAGCGCAAAAAACTTGGGATATCCTTAAATTAAAAAATTCTAGAAAACAATACAAATATGAGCTATGGAAAGCCAAACAATCTGATTACGAAGGTTTATGGGCCAATTTACATTTTTCATGTAAAACTCGAAATCCAAAACTATTTTGGAGCATAATTAACAATCTGGAAAATGGCAGCAATCGGGGGAACAGTGCGAATATAGACAATCCTGTTGGGCATCTTTTATCTATAATCTTTGTGTTGCACCTTCAGCCTTACAACTCTACTCCAACATTCTCTACCAGAAGACAGATACATCAAGTAGAGATGAAGCCAGAAAATACAGTTCTGACCAGTCTAATGATCAATCAGAGTCACATATTGTGGGCATGCGGTCTAAGGTGCATGTCCCGCTCATTGCCAAAACGGAACCTCAAGAAACAGAGTTTTGGAATGTAGAGCAAGTCAAAAAAGCAATGAGCAGGATCAAATCGAACGGAGCACCTGGCCGAATGGGATTCCAAATTACATTTTTAAAGCAAATCTTAAGTATTGGCCTGAGGTTCTAACGATTTTATTTAAAGAGGTCATTAAAACTGGATCAGTTCCTGACTCATGGCAAGGAAGCATAATCCAGCCAATATATAAAAGTGGCCCTCAAGACAATACTGCAAATTATCGATTTATTGCATTGACTGATGTGGAGGCAAAATATTTTGGGACTTGCCTCCTTGAAAATCTGG
Organism: Lissotriton helveticus; assembly: GCF_964261635.1. Lineage (NCBI taxonomy): Eukaryota > Metazoa > Chordata > Amphibia > Caudata > Salamandridae > Lissotriton > Lissotriton helveticus. Next base: position 288,896,490 of record NC_136073.1, read on the forward strand.
AAGATTGGGACTCAAGAAACAAATTAATTCCAGCTTTCCAAACCGGTTTTAAAAGAGGAGAATCAACCAGCACAAACTTGATTTTACTGTCTTTACTAGGCGATAAGCCGCTTTTGATTCTGTTCCTCGAAATTTGCTATGGGCTAAACTTTTGGATTGGGGTGTCCCAAAACAATTGCTGGATATGATGAAATTGTTATATTCCAATACATGGGTTCAGATCAAAATCGGAGATGGCAGAAGTACCACCCGCCGTCTTGATACTAAGACTGGTCTGAAACAAGACTGTGTACTTGCTCCATGTCTTTTTAATTTATTTATGGCCAATCTCCCTAGACACTTCAAAGAAGTTAATGTTCACTCGCCCTCACTTTTTGGCAATGAGATTAGGTATTTACAATATGCAGATGACACCATATTATTAAGTCATTCCGTTATAGGACTAAGAAGAGTAATTGATTCTTTTAATCATTATATTACCCTTAATGGTCTGAAAATTAATACCAAAAAGACAAAAATAATGATATAGGTGGTAAAAAAGCCGATAAGAAAGAATGGAACATTAATGGGTTACATATTGAAACTGTAAAATTTTATAAATATTTAGGAATAATATTCGATGATAATATGTCATTTAAACAGCACTTTACTAATCTCAAAGCAACGGCAACAGCATTGTCTTTTGCTTTTAGAAAGTTGAAGGATAAGTTGTCAAGTCCAAATCACGAGCATCTACTGAAAGTCATGAAAGCAAAGTTGATTCCATCTTTGACTTATGGCTCAATGATTTTTCGTGGTAAAGACGCGTAAATTGTTGATGACCTACAAATAAAAGTTTTTAAATCAGTTTTTAGGATTCCAAAGCGCATAGGACATGCTAATGTTAGATTAGAATTTTGTCTGAAAAGGCAATCTCTGGTACGGCAATCTGCCTTTTTAAAAATGCTATACTCAATATATCGCTCAGAACAAGATACCCTTGCCAACCAATGTTGGCAGGAGATAACAAAGTATGAGCATGCTTGCAGCTGGAGATCCTTTTTAAACGAGAGTTTAAATAATTTTAATTTTCCAACATTTGAAGAAGAGGGGAGGAGCAAATCTGTTTGTAAACAAACATTAAATAGATCAACCAACCTATTATCGATTATCTTAGATAAAGATGAGCTTAGAATAAAGTACCACTCTTGGTCAATTACTAACTCATTCATTAAATTAGAACCCCAATTATATTTGTTGACCCACCTAAAATCATTTGTACGGGAAAAATTTATGTTACTGTGGTTTAGGAGATTCCCCACTAAGGACGGAACACCCAAATGGGAAAAAACTGGTCTTCTAACCTTTGTAGGTAATGTGGTTCCCATGATGAAACTTCAATACACATTGTGACTATATGCCCCCATTTGCAAGAAGAGCAGAAGACTCTTTTAAGACCTATTTTTAACGAATTGGGGGTGAAAACATGTCTACACGCCATTATTACTTGACTCACTGGGTCAACGCTTTGCCTGATCTCCCAATTTGTAAAGTAAAAAAACTATTAGCCAAAACCGACTCTAATTGTTAGTTCTGTAATATGTTGTTCGTGCAAAATGGTGCTGAAAATTAAAAACTTGTTTTTAATTTACTTTTAATAAGCCATGCCCAAATTTTATATTATAACTGTTACAGGATTTACTCATTTTTAGAATGAAGATAAAGCGTTTTATAAAAATGTTATGATAGGGTTTGGAAATTGCCTTCTAGCAACTTGCATCTTATTTATTGTTGTCCTCTATTAATGCTGCTAAAAAAATCATTTTAAATTTGTTCTTTGTTTACATACTGTGTTTTTATCTCTGTTTGATATGATTTTTATTAATCATCAAATAAAGCAATTACTTACCAATAATGTATATGTGCATTCTTTTTTGCCATTGTGTTCATTTTAAATTGTAAGTTTAAAAAATAGCTCTTTCTTTTAGAAGTTGCCAAGGCTCAAAATCTGACATAAGTGTTTGATATACCCAGTTTTTCATTGTATGATAGCTCTTAACTGAGCTTGTCCATGTTGAAATAACTCCAAATCCCCTTATATTAGATCTCAGGCGGAGGGCATATTATGTTTTAGTGAGTACATCCTTTTAGAAAGTGTGTACATTCCATTGTCTATTTGCCTAATTCGTCCTGTAGTTTGTCTATCTGAGTATGTGTTTAGCTTGTTGTAAATGGCACACTTTCATGTTGCCAGGAATTATTTCTAGTAGGAAGTAGTCCTAAAAGAAAATCAGAAGCATTAATGTTTTCCACAATTAAGGAACATGTTCTATCACAGCTAAAAGACTAGAATGTTCTAACCTAAGTCAATCTTGGTCCTTCCTGCCACGAAGGCTCTTTGTGCCTTCCCAGGCTGGTGTGCTGCTGCCTTCGAGATTAGGCCCTAAAGCACGACTCTAACTGGAAATGACCCCAGCTGAGATGAGGTATGTGGGAGCTACCCTCTCTTAGGTGCCCATGATAACGTCATCCTGTGTAGCGCTCTACTGCCGGTTTACCTTCTCCACCTCTCTGCACGCTCTTTCAGCTGCAACCCCCATCAGACACCACATCGGACCCAAGGTGAGCCCCACGATGCACGCATAACTATGCCCGTAGCTACGATTGAGGCCCCGACACCGGCCCAGTACTGCTCTCATCACCTGATCTGCTCACCCCTCCCCGCATTGCTAGCCCCGTAAGGCAGAACACTCTCCCAATGCCCGGTAGCGCTAAGCCTCACGGACGCCCTGATGATAATTGAACTGACTCTGGCCTTTCTTGCCTGGCGATTTTGGGAAATCTTGGGAGCTATGGACTGGCAACATTTGAATCTGTTTTGTTTTGATCTTATAAACACAGCACATATATGCTAGATAGGCTCATTACATCTCTTGACTTTGAAAATTAACCTCAGCCATTTTCTCACAGGCAAAATGAAAAGTAGGATGTAGTCACTTACAACTGGCAGCCATATTGTAATGGCTACCGACTCAGGGGCATCCATCTGGTAACTGCTCCCTACTGCTACCATTGTGTAACAGCCCCCACCCCTCTTCCCATCTGCTGCTGTGCAGTGATTGTATTTAGCAGAAATCCAGGGCTTTTTGAAAGCAATTTAATCTGTAGTTCTTCTCCCATCAGCTGTGTATATGTACAAAGGGGTACTATAGTAAACAGGATAGTCATTGCAGGTTTTTTCGGATTAATGCTATTTCCTTAACTGTCATGTATCCTACTTAGTGAGTGACGTGATAGGAGCCTCAATGCATTGCTGAGCATGATTCCTGTGCACTCCTTACTCTATGCTGATCCACGTTTACTAGCTCCTGCGCTCTCCTTCCTCACTGCCTAACCACGTATACTTAGCTCTCTCCTCGATGACCACTCTTTCACATCGCAGCATGGACCCTAGACTTGAAAAGTCAGGATCTGACAGCTACACAATCAACTATCCTGACAACTTCTCCAAAAATGCTACCAAAAATCTGAAACACAGACTCCTCAAAGCCAATCCAGAAACCCTTATCTCTGACCGCTACCTCTGCCCAAAAAAGGTACTATTACTAGTGACCTGATCTTCTACACTAAATGAAGAGCTCAGTGGAGATCCACATTCCACGCTCTACTCAGCATTACGTCTTCCCAAAAATTCCCGCACGGTCTGCGACTTTTGGTCACAAAGTCTCCCACTTTTAGGGCAAATGCCACTATATCCATATACAACAATGGGACTATTCTTATTCAGGCAACCAATCACAGCCTTGACATCTTTGAGGACAGGTTTGCTCTCTTTCAAAGATCCCTGGTCCCTTGCGACTCCCCTTCTCAATCTAGGTACGATCCTTTCCGTACCCCCGCTCAGGAGATCCCTGATCTCTCTTTCTCGGACCACAGTCTGAGGAGGGCCTCACCTTCCCTGATCAACTCCCTCTGGACCATAGCTCCTCCAACACCAAGCTCCCCTAACGCACCCATCTTGCCACGACCTGATCAGTCTTTATCCTATAGTCACGTGCACCTGTTCTCCCTTGACCCGACCTCCTCTCCGATACCTTGTCCACACCCTCTCCCACTAACCCTTGCCTACATCACTCCCTCACTAGCCTGCCCACCTTCCAACAGGTACCCAATCAACCTCCCTTCCCCTGTCCTCCCTTACATCACACACTTGCCTCGCGCGACAGTACCTCAGAGTGGGAACACTCCATTAGGGGGCTTCCCCCACCCCTCCCGCACATCGACCCTGATCTCCCCCCGCCCTGTCTATTGACCATCCCTCCTCCTCCCCTCCACGCTACTCATAATCCACACTCTGATCCTGCCTCCAAACTCAGCGCAATCAACCTTGAACTGCTAACTCTCAAAACTGCCATACTTAAACTCATTGAGGTCACTGAAGAGCTAGCCCTTGATCTCTTGCCCAACTTGCCCACACTTGAGATCCCCCATCTCTCTTCCACCAGGCCAACACTTGAGATCCCACATTTGATTCCCCAATTCCCATTACCCAAAATTCGAACACCAACCCCTACCCTAACGCACCCTCTAGACCCTCCAGAGCCTTAAATCCTTATTCAGAACCTGATATTCTCTCCCTCCTCCTTGAATACACCTCTCCTCCTTCGAACATCTCTAGCCATGGTATATGCTCTCGTACAGCCCCATTAATTGCACTTAACTCAACACTCCCTAACCATGATAATGCGGATCCCATCTGAACCATCACCCCCAAACCCCATAGAGCGCCCAGACTCAATGCCAATTCCATAAACTTCATTAACCTCCTGCAGATCCCCACTTCACAACCTGCACCCACGGACACCATACACAAATAACACCTGAAATGCATGCTACTCAACTGTAGATCAGCTGTGAAACATGCAACAGACCTTGCAGATCTCATCCTAGCCCAAGATCTGGACCTCCTTATCCTCATAGAAATATGGCCCAACTACTCCTCTGGCCCTATCCTTGACCTATTAGTCCCTCCTAGTCACAACATTATCAGACTCGACCGAATTAAGAAATTAGGAGGTGGCATTGCCTGTAACTTCCGCAACTCTCTAACAGCAAAACAGTCCCCCCGAGCTAATCTCTCCTCCTGTGAATACCTTTCCATAGATATCAACAGCTCTCACAAACCCTTATGCAGCCGTCACATCTTCTACCACCCCCCAGGTGATGACCTCCACCTAATCGAACAAGTTATGGAAACCATCTCCTCCAACCTGGGGCGTCACTCCCCCCAGATCTTCCTTGGTGATTTCAATCTCCACTGGAATAACCCCCAAGATCAGGCTGCTACAACCCTAACTTCCTTACCAACCTATCTCTCACTCTATTCTGTGACAGCCCCACTCACAACTTAGGTTCAACACTGGATCTCATCATCTCCAACCCCAACTCCATTAATCTCAAATCCATTCTCCCATGTGATTGGTCTGACCATCATTTTATCAACTTCCTGATACCTGAAACTTGGAAGCGCAATTCTGATCAACCACTCAAACTTAAATACTGGAAAAGACTGCTCCATTACACTAGTGTTAATGAGCTTATAGAACGTTGCAATCTCTCCCTTCCGCCGCCATCTAACATGACTGACGTCCATGACCTCACCGACCATTATACCAACACCATGCTATCTGCCCTGAATGATACGTCCCCTCTTCAACTAAAAAGAATTCCCATAAAAGACTCTAAACCGTGGTTCAATGACAGACTAAATGAGGGCAGACGTAGTCTTAGACTAGCTGAATGCAAGTGGGGAGCCTCTCCCTCTACGGATCTTAACACTCTAAGATCCCAAAGAAGCAAATACAGCAAACTCATTAAAAAGGTGAAAGCCAATTTCTTCAAGCACCAACTTGACCTAGCCAAAAATCGCCCGAAACGACTTTTTGAGCTTATTAAATCACAATCCAACAACACCCAATATCAGCACACCAAACTGCGATGTGGTGGCTGAATTCTTCCTCGAAAAGATGAATAAAATCGAATCAGACCTAAGGTCTGCTTCACTCACCCTCTCGCCCTCTCCTGACGCCTCTGTCTCCACACCCCTGCCTCGCCCTTAGGTCTCTCACTCAAAAACAATGCCTCTTGGAGTCATTTCACTCCTGTCAATGACATTACTATCCTCAACATTCTCTCTACCCTTAAACCCTCAAATCACTTGAATGACCCTCTCCCCCTAACTTCTTTAAAGAAATGATAGGTTCACTAGCACCACTCTGGTCGAAATCATCAACGCCTCACTTCTTTAAGGTGAGATCCCGGTCTGCCTGAAGGCAGGCCTAGTGCTCCCTATTCTAAAAAAAAAAACACTCCTGACCCTCTTGACCTGAACAACCATCTCCCAATCACAAACATACCGACGCTGGTGAAACTTCTGGAGAAATGTGTTCACGAACAACTTCGCAAACACATTGAGCATTTCCAGCTTCTCAACCAATTCCAATTGGATTTCCGCACTGGGCACAGCACCGAAACGGCCATCACTCAAATTGTTGATGACGCTCTCACTTTACCTGACCAAAATGAAACCTGCCTTTTAATCCTTCTCAATCTCTCTTCGGCTTTTGACACTGTTAAACATGACAATCTACTCTTCCGCTTGGAACGCAGAATGGGGCTCTCAGGCACGGTCCTTAAATCGTTTGCCTCTTTCCTCAACAACCTAACACAAAGGGTCAAATCCAACCAGTCTCTCTCCAACCCGAGTCCCTGCACTCTGGGTGTTCCCCAAGGGTCCTCACTCTCCCACACTCTCTTCAGCCTCTTCCTTGAACAACTGACTGTAATTCTTAAAGACTCCAACATCCAATATAAAATGTATGCGGACAACACCCAGCTTTACATGAAAATCTCCTCCCCCGAAGACATCAAATCTCTCAACAGAACCCTTCTCAAAACGCTTAACTGGCTTACCTCCAACCATCTCAAATTAAATGCCCTCAAGACTGAATTACTCCGGATTGCACCCACTAAGCAAACCCCACTGTTTTGAAATTTCTCTGTAACCTCACCGCCCTCAACTGCACACTGCACATCGTTGACTCCACTAAATCACTGGGAGTTGTGCTAGACAAAAACTTGAACATGCAAGATCACATTGTAGTGTAGTTCCTATATTCCCAATAGGCTCTGCACATTGGAATAATATATCCTATAGATTAGACGTAGGACTGATGTCTACTAGATCTCTATTGAATATACTAGACTTAATTTGTGAGTGCCAGTTAGCTCAGAGGTCACTAGAAACTTTCTGGAATAAACAAGAAGGGTTTAGTTTCTGACAACCGCATAAACATGACAACTTTGTTTCCCCAAGATAAAACTGATCTTCAGAGTCGTGGAAACAATCGATAGATATTTCACTCAGTCGATCGTGCATGCTTCGTTTCACCAGAGGTGCAGAGAAAATAGATAGAAGGGCGTTTTCAATAAAAGGATTTATTGAACAGTCTTCTTTCTTTTGCATAAGAAATTAACTGCTACAATTGTAAAACTGGTTGCAAAATATAATGCATACAGTAGAAAGAGTAGAAATAAAATAATACTGTAAGAGTATTGTATGGTTCCTAAACCATAAACAAATACATACATAAATAACAGAGGCTAAAAGTACTCAACTGGTGCTTCTTAAATACGCCTACCCCGATGTACCTAACCTAAGCTTAGTACGAGGGAAGAAGTCAGTGAGGTGTAGCATAAAGATAGTATTCTTTTGCCAAGAATGTGTCCAAGATTTCTCTTAGGGTCTAATCCGCTCCGTACCTTGGTTAGAATGAAGAAGGTCAGGCTCAGGACTCGATTTCCCAACACCCCGCAAGGGGAGCTTGGAAACACTGGAGCTGGATTTCTCAGCAAGAGAAAAGACAGCATCTCTATCAGTCCGTCTGCTGGAGGGTCGGCTTCCTTCGGCACTTGCAGTAGCAGGGCGCATAGGGCAAGTAGATAGTCGAACTGCTCCAAACCACCGTGTGTTTGCTAAGGCAATTGTGGGCATATTTATACCTTGAAGTTGCCAAGTTTGACGTAAAGGTGGACATAATAACGTCCTAAAAGAGTCTCAGTTCTTTGAAAACTCCATGAGTTCTTGGACAAGTCAGTTCTAGAACAAGGGGAAGTCCTTAGCTGCTGAAGCAGAGTTTTCCAAGAAATCGTTGTAGATTTTCGGAACTAGTGGAAGTAGCCCTGCCGTATTTAGACTGCATGAGCTATGTCTAAATATGGTAATGATTCTTATGTCTATATAAGGATATGGTGATTTATACCTATATAAGAGCATAAATCAGGAAAATTACAATAGGGTCCTAAAATGTTACACAACACCCACTCCACGTCATCATGTTCATCTAAATTCAAGTACTAAAAATATAATCTAGAGCATGTGTTTACAATCCCACCCAAAAATACATACAATGCATTAAAAAATGGTTGTACACAGAAAACGAGCATTTGTACAGTACACATTTAAAAGCAATGATTTCATTGTTAGCATATGATATGATATTAGCAATGCTAACCGAATGAATCACAAAAATTACATTAATGAAATGGCCCTTAGTTACAGTAGGAAAAAAATTGAGACCATCCCATTGCAGAATATACAACCTATTTTTGGTCTGTGGATTAGGTCAATATTGTTCCTAGGAAGTATTCAAAGAATTCTTGTTCTCTAAGAATTTAAGCAGATTGTGCCAAAGTTCATTGTGTTTTGGAAAAAGTCAAATCAATCGTAGAGAAAGTACAGTTCCAAAGTTAGAAGCTTTTGTTTTGAAAAAAGTGAAAGTCGAATTTCAGAATTCAAAGAACGCTATGTGCTAACTTCAAAAGTTATTCTCGGTGTCAGTAGAAAACATTAAGTCATCAAGGCTGGCAAAGAAATCGTCTACCACTGTAGATGAAAGTTGAACCACTTCATTAAGAAGATCAATTGTACACAGATGTGAAGCATCGCCGTCAGCGTCAGCCGCGTTAGCAATGTTCATAGCAGATGGTACCTGTGTGCCTGTTGGTCCGCGTATCTCACCTTCAGCTGGATTTGCCGGTGCGATCTCAATGAATGCTGTCATCAGGATTGGTAGCCGTTGGGGGCAACACAACACATGAGTCGTTACCGGACCCAGGAATGCGTCAACATCCGTTGGCATTGCCGATGGTAGTGTTAGACAAATATCTAACAAGCATTCCTCTCCACAAAGAAGGCATCGTAGAACAGGTAAGATGCAATCTTGCCAGATTGGTCTGAATGACAGAAACCATGTGGTATTCAGATCTCTCAAACGAGCCAAGCCAAGGATCTGTGTTGTTCTGTCATGATACTGTATGGCCAGGAGAGCATTCTCCATAGTAATTTGGGTATCGCTGGTGGCTGGATTTGCCATAACGGAGCCGGAAAAATAAAAATAGGATCCCTGCTACGAGTCCCAAGATGAGAGGCAGGCCGCCGCACTAAGATAGGAAAAATGCCCAGGACTGCTTCAAACGGTGCTAACAGTCCCCAAAAAATCGCCTTAAATATATGTACAATACCACTGGTATCAAACATGTTTAAGATACGACCTAACATTTCTGCGAAATGTATTGGGCAGTTGGTTGATAATAATGCATGTATCTCTGCAGAAGTCCTTGCAACTTGCAGATCATACGTCTCTTTGGACGAGGTCAGTGGCACAGTTTTTTTTGTAAAAGAATGGCTTTCATTCTGCTTAAAGTATCAATTCGTATAGAAGAGAAATTCAGCGAAGGCCATAGTGGCGACTCCCTGTCTGTCTTGCTTTTTGGAAACAATACTTGCACACAACAAGTGACCCTGGCTGACACACTAACTTGATAGGCTATTCCTGGCATCATTCCACAACAGCTGTGATCATTTAACATTATGTAGCTACCATTGGAAAGCTGCCTAAAAACTGGATCGATCACCGCTATGGGCGAACCCTGCAGGTAGCAAGGAAGGTTATTTGAAGAACCCTCGCAGGCTCCATGTAAATTAATACCTTGACACAACAGTGTACCGCTTGGTGAGTTTTTACAATTTTTACCACTAAGAAATACCTCCTTTCCCCCACTCCAACATTTGTGTGTGTATGGTAAATCCCAGGTCGACTTAATGTATTCTTTTCCCAACCTTTCATACAGGCCTGCTGGTATATCTTTTAAGCTAAATTGAAACTGGAAAATCGTCACTGGTATCGTGATGGTGCCATGAATTATCCATTCAACTGATGGTTTCTCAGAAACGGCCAATGATAATCTCTCTGCTCCTCTCTGTGCTAAAGAGATTTGTTTATCTGTAAGGTTAAACCCAGTAAACAATGATGTGGTGTTAATTAGACGCCAAGGCACATAGCCAGAACAAAGGTTTTGTAACGTCCAGCATTATAGAACGTAATTGAGACTGGCTGTGTTGTAACATTAGCAAATCTTGTTCCATTATGTCTATGGCAGAGGATACAATGCTGTCCAAAGAATAAATTCTGGATGACAGAGTTGTTAACCCATTGCCAACTTCAGAGAGAGCTTTCTCTAGATTAATACGATCAATTTCTCGTATTCTTTCAGCTGTTTCCATTTGCGTGACTTTCCATGCTTCATTGTAAGCAGCATATATACCGGCGTATATGAAACGTTTATGACGTGGATTACGAGGTCCAAGTAAGAAGTATCGTAAGTCAGCGCCATCTTTAAGCAAAGATAAGTGTTGTTTTATTTCTGGTGTGGATTTCTGTAGACACTCAAGGCATAGTTTTCCTACACTGTAAGTTGTTATTATGCCTGGATGTTGTCTCTGGACATATCTTGGATCTGGCCTAGTTACTGTAAACCCATGTGTCTTGTTCAGGAATCTATTTTGACAAATATTCGTGTCTGTGGGCCAGATTAACCATTTTTTCCATTCAGGATTTGTTCTGTTTTGTTTTAAAATATAATTTACGTCTACTCCCTTATCCGAAGTTCTATTACTATCAGGTGTGGGCTGAGGTATGGACGGTTTGTTTAAATCTTTAATCTTAGCCAGGCCAAGACAAGATGTCTGTTGAATAGTCTCATTTAAGAACAACATTGGTTCTGGGATAATGCAGGCTCTGAATAATACTTCTAGACCTTGTACCTGCCAGTCCTTTGTGCTCCAGACAGTTTTTGTCTCAATGTTGTCTTTCCAAACGTTAAACCCCAATGTGGACAACTGAGCATAAAAGGCAGCAGAATAGATCTGTTTAGTATTAGTCAACATACTTTTCATGCCTGTCTTATTAACATTTCTAAAGAATTTTTTTTCTGGATTTGTGGTATTGAACCCTGAAAAGTATGGACATTTTCTATAGAATGTTTTAGAACTACCCTTTGGTGGCGTTGGACAATGTTCCCATTGATTATAACTTAAAACATTTCTAGGGTTTGCAGATTTGTGCAAATAATGGTGACCAAAATGATTAAAACAATACATTTGTTCATAATCTGATGAACCTTCTAAGTAATCATGATTTGTAAATGTTGCTGACATTTCTAAGTCTGCCATCATGTTATTAACAATCTCAAAGTCCCAATCATCAGAAAATGTGCTGGGTGAAACGAAATCACTCAAGGAAACCTTAAATTGGTGTGGAATCTTCAGCAGCTCGACAGCACCATAAATGTCATAATCAGTTCTATCCCATGCTATTCCACCAGGTAGAGGAACGGCTGTGATGTTCACTGATGATAGGTCTCGTTGTTCACGATGAGATGATTTGTGTGGCTTCAGAAGCAAGTTGATGTTCTTACTTGCTGTGTCCAATTTACTGTATTTTCCATCTATCAGCTTTCCCAAACTTAAAACGAGAATCAGCCATAGAAAGAGAAAAAGTACACCTAATACAATCCACAATTCAGCCAATGGTGAAACCAGATATGTATTTGCAAGCTGGTGACAAAGTTCTGTTAATTGTTCCTTGAAAGAGTTATTTGCTGCCGTTGTTTCAGGCTCACTGGGATCCTCAGAAAAATTATCAAAGTTGATGAAATAGCCAGAGGCAGTTCTGTCAATTGTTGGTATTACATCCGGATTATTTGAAATCGCTGGAGCTGCTCGTTCCCTTGACATATTCGTATAGTCAGATGCTACATCATTGTACATGGGAGTGTCTTGACAAACTGTTATTTGGGTTTCAAGAGGCACAAGTTCCATGGCTTTGTTGCATAGTCCTTCTTTACTCACTGTAGATCCCTCCAAGGTGATGAGTCTTTCAGTTTGAACCTCTTGGATAGTAGCAAGATTTGGTCTTCTGCTACATCTTTGGAGTCCACTTGGCCTACTACTTATTGTTGGCCACATGATGTGGTTTGACCAGGTCGATGGACACGACTCAGTTCTCCTTTCTTCCAGCAAGGGGCGGAAGTAACACTGATCTTGTTCCGTGGATTGCTAAGACAGGTACTGGAGTTCTGTAAGAAGGCCCAAATTCCTTCTTGACTGCGATCTTTTCCCTGACTAGATCCCCAACCTTTGGAATCCAGACAGGTCTTGCTGGGACAGGTGGTTTTTCTTCAGTGGTTGTTGGCTTCTGTAATGTGTTGCATAGACTTCTTCGTGTTTCATTTAAGTCCTGCAAAACAGCCAAACGATCTTTGATATCAAAGGGTTTTTGTTCTACCACTGAAGTGTGACGATCGAGGTCTTCAACCAACATTCTACCAAAAAGCATTTCATATGGAGTGATTCCACCCAGAGAATTTCTCTGCAGGGTATTAAGACTACGTTGGACACTTATTAGATGTTTGACCTACCCATCACCCGAACCTAAAACCCTAGCTGTTATAGATTGCTTTATGTCATGGATTTTTCTCTCCACAACCGAATTTCCCTCAGGATGGAATGAACTCGAAAATCGCAATGCAACTCCCAAATTGGCCATGGCCTCCTTGTAAGCTTTGGAGCTAAACGCAGGACCCTGGTAAAATGTAGATGCCCATTGCGTATGTGCCGTTAAAGACTCGCAAATCTTTTATAACAGTTCGGGCATCAGCCGAGCGCTGAGGCCACATCCAAATGAATCTTGAGCAGGAATCCACTGCGACCATGATATATTTATAGTTTCCATCTCCCTGTAAGGGACCGCAGTGGTCCAGGTAAATGCATGCTGATGGTTTATCAGAAATTAGAAGGGGTGTCTGCGCCGGGCATTTCACTGTTGAAACTTTCATTTTCTGGCAAATTTCACATTCCAGGATATAGTTTCTGGTTTGTTTCCTCATGCGCGGCCACCAGTATCGTTGCTTTAATAATGAAACTGTGGCGGAACACCTGCGTGTGCAGAGGCTAGCCCTTCATGTGCTGCTAAGATCAGTCCTAATCTGTGTTCCATGTTCGGGATTAATCTATCCACCACTCCGGGCTTTCTAGCGGAACATTATTCGCATCAGTTATATATGAGTGCTTGAGTGGAAAGCCATTTGGTAGTGGTTTACCACTGTCTTTTATTGAAGCAGTGACAGCTTGCATTATTTCGCTGTCTATTTTTGTTTTTGAACGAGTGATTGCAGCTAGGGAAGCCGTTTGTACAGCTGCCTTCGCGGGTTCATCAGCCAATTAATTCCCTTCAACGTGAACGCCATCAAGCTGATGACTCAGTGTATGGATCTTGTGAGTCTTTTGTAGTTCTTTCTGTAATAGAACTACTTGTTCCCAAAGCAATTTATGCTTGATTGTGCCACCTTTTGCGTCTTTGAAACCATTTTGAACCCAATTCTGCAAGTTTTCATTGTAAGACTGGACGCAGTAATACCAATCGCACACTATGAGTGTGGGGAATTTGCGATCAGTATTTTCCAGCGCCATCTTGAAAGCTTGGAGCTCAGCTCGCTGAGCTGTACAGTCTCCTAGTGATTGAGTTTTTGTGACCATTGGTCTGAATTTACCATTGCGCCAGCGACCTTTAACAACCTCACACGCAGCACTATAAGCTTGTTTACCCCCAATTGCGGGCTGTGCTGATCCGCCTGTATAGATTATACATCCGTAATGTTCTAGAGGCAGAATCTCAGTGGGCAGAGGACATTCTTGTTTGTATTCGAGAAATTCTTGAGTTTTCAAGTAGGGATCAAAAACATATTCAACGTCTGTTGCAGCAAGAGAGTTAACCCATTGTATCCATCTCGGATGTAAAGCTTTTGCATTTGGAATGCTTGCTTTTGTCACTGCCTCCAAGGCAGGTACAGGCGTAACGACCATTATGTGTTTTCCCTGTGCCAGGGCTCTCTCTTTTGCTACTGCAGTTTTATCCGCTGTCAGAATTTTTTCGGTTGAAGTGAATTTCATTTCAGCTTGTGTGTACAAGTGTGATTTGTAAGCTATTGGTACCTTTTCACCTTCATTAAAGGTTAGGTATGTGAATCCGCATCTCTCTGGGATGATTCGGATTACAAGGTTGCGTACATTGTCGCGTGTTTGTAAATGTTTTGTTGCTAACATGTCTGTTTGCACTGAACGCAAAATTTCAGTGTGTTTTTGAGTTCAATTAGTTTGTTTGAAATCAGGTTTGATTAATTCGTAGAGAGGTTTTACCCTTTCTGCGTAGTTTAGAATGTAAGTTCTTCTGAAATTCAGAAAACCCAGATTTGACTGTAAGTTTTTCACTGTTTTTGGAGGTTGAAGCATCGCAGACTTTTCTAAAAAGTTGGCCGCCAGGCTTTTGCCTTCACTTGAAAGTTCGTATCCTAAGAATAGGACATTGAGGTGGGCAATTCTTGATTTTTTAAAATTGAACTTGTACCCTTCAGAAGCGAACCCAAGTATTATGGTGTTCACTCTTTTCAAGTGCACATCCAAGTCATCGTCTGCAAGATAGATGTCATCGACATAAGATAATGCCTCATCATCATACATTTGTAGTAACTCTGTTACTCTAGCTGAAAATAACCCTGGACTATTCTTGAATCCTCTGGGGAGACGGCAAAATTGACGCTGTGTCTCCATTATTGAGAAAGTGGTCAAATACCTGCTTTCTGGTGCAATATTTTGACAGAAGAAACCGTTTGAAATATCTAATGTTGTTTTATATTTTTTGCGCACAATGTTATTCATCAGTGCTGCACTGTGTGCATTTTGTACTGCAAAAGTTTTGAAGCAGGAGTTTAAATGTCTGTAATCCAAAACTAGACGATATATTTAGTCTGGTTTGGAGACAGGAAACAAAGGTATGTTCATTGACGAGGTGCATGTTTCAATCACCCCCTGATATTCAAGTTGATCTAAGATCTCCCTGACTTGTTTTTTAGCTTCCTGCTTTACTGGATACTGCCTCTGAGCAGTAGGTTGATTTTTTAACTGGATTTTATGGTGAGGAGAGTCCTCATCCCATCCCACATGATTTTTACATAATGCTGGAGCCTGGGCCACAGCCCATTTTCTGGCATAGGTGTATTTTTTATGAATAGGAATACGATTGGAGAAGGCTGGCATAATGATTTCTTCGCCATGTGGGCACTTCCTGACAAATTCTGGTGGCTAGTCTTGTTCAGCTAGAAGAATGTCATAACCCTTATAGAGCTTCTCCCAAAAGAGTGCTTTTATTATCCTAGTTATGTCCCCCTCCATCCGGAGCGTTACTTCATATAACTTAGGGGGTACACTAACCCTGGTGTCGGCAGTTTCAACTTGAATGCATTCATTCAGATCCACTGTCTCCAGATGATCTTTCAGGATCCTGCGAGCTATGGTGACCTCTGCTGCGCTGTCCAGCATTGTCTGGGCCCACTCCCCGTTCTGGAGTTGTGTCCTCAAGATCCTCGGCATGTCTGATTTTAATACTTGCTACCTTCTTTTTGGATAATTGAGTTTTCTTATTTTTTGGAACGTGTTGATCGTCTTTGGACTTCACGCGTTCTTCCTTGTGTTCTGATCGTCCTCTTCTTTCTGATTTCTGTGAGGAAGTCTGAAAGGTACGAGAGGAACGTGTATCAGTATCTTGATATCTATCAGGTTTTCTCATATTATCCCTATTTCTGAGGTTATACCTCTTTTCAGAGTGCTCCTTTTGAGGAGATCTACCTCTGGATTGAGAACGCTTCTCGTTAGAAAGTGACTGTCTACTATTTTCCCATTTCTTTTTAGGAGTAGTTAGAATATTTTTGATAAAATCTTTTTTAGGATTTTCTGTTCAGTTGGGCTTTACAGGTTTCCCTCCCAAACTATCTCTTCCTAGTTCTTCATAGGATTTCTCAATAATTCTGGCAAGTTCATAAGGTTGCTCAGTAATATCGAGTTCTTTTAATTTTTGGCGGATGCTGCTTCACCTTTAATGTTAGCTAATAAAATAGCTGAGACCTGTTTGAAATCTTTCAGTAATTTCATAGCAAGATTGAAGGCCAGTTCTGGTCCGTATTCATTTTGAATCTGTCACAGGACGTCTGGTATTACCGCCATAGACGGGACACCATGTGTTTTTGTGTAGATTGAAGTAAAGACTGTACCCCAAGTGTCACAGTCTTCCACGTATGGTGCTATCCCTATTGGTAAACAGATTGTTAGAATCCTGTGTTTCTCATGACGTGTACTATTGGGAAATGCTGCCTCTATTTGAGTAATTTGAGCTAACCAGAATGGAATTTGTTCCCTTTTTGTGGCCAACTTACAGATGACTGACTGTATAGTCTGTGGTGTGATTTTGTTTGTGTTCCCCTGATGAGGGGTGTGCTGTGGAATCCTTATAGCAGGTTGGACTGTTAGAGTCCGCATGACATATTGTACCAATTGTCTATGTATTTTAATTAATTGTTTTAGCTGAGCTAACAGTTCTGGACGTGTCATTTGTTCAATGGCAGGATGTGGTGTATAGCTAGCTAGTACCGGCCATGTTGCTCGTGGTCTACCTAGTGGACCGAGCCTGGTAATGTGTTATTGATGTTGTAGGGCGCCTTTAAACCAGAGCTGATGCTCTTGGTAAGTTAGTGGAATTTCAACGTCCTCGAAAGGAGCGTATTCCACTGGAGGTTCCTCCATCTTGTAGAAGTGGAACACATGTGTTGTTGGATTTGCTTCAGGGAATACAAGCCATGAATAGAATACCTCTGTCTGCCGATATTCATGTGTCTCTATGACAAAAATTACCCTACCACCTCTTGGTGATAGGCCATTTTCTAGAAGCTTTATAGCTATGGTTTTTCTTAAGTTTTCCGGGATGATTATAGCATCATCGTCGTCTTCATTAAACCCTGTGGTGTTAAAACCTGGTCGGGCTGCTGCTGCAGCTCCACAGGCTTCGTTTTCAGTCATTTTGTTGACTGAAAGTTTGCAGAGCACAATATTTTGGAACACTGTATCCTTTCAAAGTTGAACAAAACCAAAAACGAATACATAGGATTTTTCGTCCTACTTGGTTATGGTGGATATTTTACCCTTTAACCCGCTCCAGACGTCTATTGGAGTATTTTACGGGAAAAAATGGTCTCTGTGAAAAGCACGACTGAGTTACTCTAGTATCTAGCGTTAATTAGTGCCTTACCAAACGTTGGGCGCCATGTAGTGTAGTTCCTATATTCCCAATAGGCTCCGTGCATTGGAATAACATATCCTATAGATTAGACGTAGGACTGATGTCTACTAGGTCTCTATCGAATATACTAGACTTAATTTGTGAGTGCCAGCTAGCTCAGAGGTCACTAGAAACTTTCTAGAATAAACAAGAAGGGATTCGTTTCTGACAACCGCATAAACATGACAACTTTGTTTCCCCATGATCAAACTGATCTTCAGAGTTGTGAAAACAATAGATAGATATTTCACTCAGTCAGTCGTGCATGCTTCGTTTCACCAAAGGTGCCGAGAAAATAAATAGACGGGCGTTTTCAATAAAAGGATTTATTTATTGAACAGTCTTCTCTCTCAGGCATAAGAAATGAACTGCTACAAACGTAAAACTGGTTGCAAAATATAATGCATACAGTAGAAAGAGTAGAATAAAATAATACTGTAAGAGTATTGTATGGTTCCTAAACCATAAACAAATACATACATAAATAACAGAGGCTAAAAGTACTCAACTGGTGCTTCTAAAATACGCCTACCCCGATGTACCTAAGCTTAGTACGAGGGAAGAAGTAAGTGAGGTTTAGCATAAAGATAGTATTCTTTTGCCAAGAATCTGTCCAAGATTTCTCTTAGGGTCTAATCAGCTCCGTACCTTGGTTAGAATGAAGAAGGTCAGGCTCAGGACTTGATTTCCCAACACTCCGCAAGGGGAACTTGGAAACACTGGAGCTGGATTTCTTGGCAAGAGAAAAGACAGCGTCTCTCTCAGTGCGTCTGCTGGAGGGTCAGCTTCCTTCGGCACTTGCAGTAGCAGGGCGCGTAGGGCAAGTAGATAGTCGAACTGCTCCAAACCACTGTGTGTTTGCTAAGGCAAGTGTGGGCATATTTATACCTTTAGGTTGCCGAGTTTGATGTAAAGGTGGACATAATAACTTCATAAAAGAGTCTCAGTTCTTTGAAAACTTCATGAGTTCTTGGACAAGTCAGTTCTCGAGCAAGGGGAAGTTCCTAGCTGCTGAAGCCGAGTTTTCCAAGAAATCGTTGTAGATTTTCGGAACTAGTGTAAATAGCCCTGCCGTATTTGAGCTATGTCTAGATATGGTAATGATTCTTATGCCTATATAAGGATATGGTGATTTATACCTATATAAGGGCATGAATCGGGAAAATTACAATAGGGTCCTAAAATGTTACACAACAACACCAGATCAGCATCCAAAGGAGCGAACTTTCAACTCTGCATCCTCAGAAAACTCAAATCCTACCTTCCCTAGGATGACTTTAAATCGACAGTGCAAGCACTTGTCATTTCCAGACTAGAATACGGCAGTGCGACTCTTAGCGGTCTGCCTAAACTCAGTTTAGCAACTATCAGAGCATCTCTAAATGCTGCCACTAGACTCATCACGGGCTCCAAGAAGACTAATCACATTTCACCGGACCTTAAATCGCTCAATTGGCTTCCCTTTGAGGCTAGAATACAACTTAAGATAGCTTGGATATTCGATAAGTAAAGTTCCCCCCTCCCTCAAGCGCCTTGAGACCCTATGGGTGAGCAGTGCGCTATATAAATTTAAACTTGACTTGACTTGTATGACCAATAGAGCTCTACACTTCAATACCCCAAACTACCTGTCAAACAAACTGGAACTTTCGAGTGGCTCCAGGTCCACAAGAAGCAACAGCACACTGCTGCTCAAGCCCAAGAAATTTATGAAACTTAAAACTTTCAATCGTACATTCTCTGGCATTGCCCCGAGAATCTGGAACTCCCTTCCAGTGGATAAAAGACTTATTCCTTCTACCCTTGCCTTCAAAAGGGAAGTCAAAACTCTACTATTGAACAATGCCCTGAACTTGATGTGCTCCTATCGCCTCTAACAGCCAGATTCATCAAAGCAAAATCGGCTCTCAAAGGGCCAGATTCTTCGAATCTGGCCCTTTGCGAGCGCTATTTTTGCATTTGGGATTCATCATCCCAAATGCAAAAATCGCAATTATAGAAATCGCTAAATTGCGATTAATTGCATTGAAGGAATCTCAATTTGAGATTCCTTAAATGAAATTCATGAACCATTTTAAGGTTGCGAATTCGCAATCTGGGGCCGCTATTTACCTTGAAGTCTAACTACGTGGTAAATAGCAAAAACTTTAAAAAATGCACTTTAGTGCATTTTTCTAAGTTGTATGTTACACACACACATGTCCCTTGGACATGTGTGTGCGCAACACCAGTGTACATTACCATTTCAGGGGTGCAACAGGGTGTCCTTTGGACACCCTGGCAACCTTGAAATTGCTTCCTTATTTGCGATTCGCTAATTGCTGATCGCAAATAAGGAATGACTCCCCATTCATTCCTATGGGCCTTTAGGCCCATAGAAATGATTGGGAAAGCCATTCCTTATTTGCGATTAGCAATTAGCAAATCGCAAATAAGGAAGCAGTAGAAATCGCTAAAAATATTGCGATTTCTACATGCATCCCGTTTTGCGAGTCTTTAATAGCGAATCCTTAAAATTCGCTATTAAGGACTCGCAAAACATGACCATGATGAATCTGGGGGATTGTGATTGATTGTGTATGGTTTGCTCTTAAAGTATATTGCCCCTCTTTTTGCTAGCTCTCTTCCTGCTTCCTTTGCCCACCCCAATCTCCGCCTGCCCCTGTTGTTTATCGCCTCACTGTTTCTATGTTTTCTCTCACCTACCTATTTTCCTTTGTCTATTTATACCCATGTAAAGCGCTCTGATACCCTTCGGGGTCATATCCGCACTATACAAAACTTTTTAAAATAAATAAATAAGCCATTGTTGGTTTAGTTTAACTACATTATGTGTAGTGACTACTACAGCTGTGTGCGTATTATAGCGTTAATCAGGACAATTCGCTTTAGGTCCAAGAGTGTTGGAAAGTAAATGACGCATGCAAGTGTCAGAATCATATGGTCATAAGGTTAAACCTTTAATAGGGAACTGAGTAGAGTTATACATTCTATTTTAGATCATTTTATTTATATCTGAATCTGACATATTTATGTGCAAGTGCCAGTTATTATACAGGGTCAAATCAACTTTTGGTATGGAAGGTTTCTTGAGTTCTGTCATAGTATCAAACAGGTAGTCTGCTGGATAGTTTTGTTCAAGAAAAGAATTTCTTTAAGGATTATGCATGCTTGAAATAAAGTTTGTTTGCCTTGATTTTGCCAAAATGTGCTTCCCTAAATACTTTTTTAAATCAATATTTGCTTTCCAATCCTCATATCCCTGGATTGGCAGACCTTGACTAAACTCAGTGGAATAAATCAGCTTGTTGATAGTGATTAGGTTTTTCTGAAGCAGTTGTGGCTTCCGTGAAAAATGGAAAGCTGAAGGACTTGATCTGTCATTACTCTAGTATAAGAATTTCTTCAGGACCTTGGGGTAACTATTAGAAGGTGGACCCTCCCAATGTTCCCATTGTGTGTAATTATATATTTTCCTTGGACAACCACTACTATGTATGTTATAGTGGGCATAGTAATGATAACAATACATTTCTTTATAATTTGCTGAACTCAAATAAGGATCTTCATTATTCAAAGTAGCACATGCTTGAAAATCAGACATCATTCTTTTGACAGTCTCTGTGTCCTAGTCATTTGAAATAGAACCTGGAATAATAATGTAATTCACTGAAACCTTTATAACATAAGGTAATTGCTATGCTTCAGTAGGTACCATTAACTGGTGTGGAACGTTTTATCCATGCTATGCACATGGGCACAGGAACATCTGTGATATTTTCAGCATAGAGATCTCTTAGAGCTCTGTGGGATGAAGAGTGTGGCTGTAGTTCATGAGCGACAGGTAGTGCAATTGTTCTTACAGGGACAAAGTGTCTATTCAGTAGCAGGAGAACAACGATCATCGTTGATGAAAAGAAAAGTTCTCAAAGCGATCCAGACATAGGACCAAGGGGGAATTAAGTATCTGTCACAAAACCAATGATACGTGCAGAGCAATCTCTGGTGTGAAGCGACTGTAGAATATGTTGAAAAGCCTTCTGTACAATATCCAGAGTTGTTCTCATAATTAGGTGGTTCTCGAAAAGGCATCATCTTGAATGATGTTGAGTCAGGTGGTAGTTTAGAGTGAACCATGGAGTTGCCTTGAATAGTAATAACTGAAGTGATAGCAGCATCAGATTTGTCTTTGGAACTTAATGCTCTGTATAGAATTAGAGCTGTAGATTGCTCTAATATCCCCAACTGGGAACTTGATATAGTAATGTTACTGTTTTGATCAAGGGGGAGTTTAATCAGAGTGGGGAGAGGCTGAGATGCACTACTCTGAATTTGTCTTGGTGTCTCATTGCCCTGCTGTAGAGGACCTGCCACATAGTGCTCTTTCACGTGGTTGATGCAAACCTGTCTGTTTCTCCTGGACATGACCATACCTTGACCAGGCATACAAGGCAGGATGACAGTTCTGTTGCACCTTACCCCAAGAACTAGAACGGGTGATGTGTATTGTGGCTCAAAAGCTAGCTTGTTGTGGGTTTTTTCATGAACTAGGTCCCCAACTTTGGGAACCCGCCCTTCAGCAGCAGTTATAACCTTCTGCTCACAGATGGCGGTGTCAGAATGATTTACATTAGATTAGTTAGATAGCTTGTCTCTGGCCGCTTGGATACTCTGCAAAATATTAAAATATTTCTCCAAGTCAAATATATTTTCATCTGTTAACTTCCCAGAATGATCCAAGCCAGTCACATACATAGGAATTCCAAAGAGAACTTTGTATGGCGTGCAGCCTCCCAATATTTGTCTAGGCGTGTTATTTAATGCTCTCTGGACTCCGTACAGATTATGGTACCAATTAAGACTCTGCCCTAAAGGGGTGGCTGAACTGCAGACAAAGACTGAGAGCAGACATAAAATTATGTACGCCTTAGAGGTGAATGCAGTACCATTACATGAGTAAAATGAATGTACTGTCTCTATCCCTACCAGACATTGCAAATCCTTTAAGACGGCTGGAGCCTATTTCCCTGTCACCACGGGAAACAACCTTACCAACGCAGTCATTACATCGCACTACACTTACAACGCAGTCATTACATCGCCAGATCCTTTACAACACATGCCACTACAATGCAGGCATTACAACACATGCCATTACAACTCATGCCTCTACATCGCATGTCACTACAACGCAGGCATTACAATGCATACCATTACAACGCATAGTACCCCTGCACTATCCAACACTTACCCTACTGTTGCACCCCCTAGAGTTAGAATAGTTATTTTAACCCCTACACTATCCAACACTTACCCTACTGTTGCACCCCCTGGAGTTAGAATAGTAATTTTTACCACTACACTATCCAACACTTACCCTTCTGTTGCACCCCCTGGAGCTACAATAATAATTTTTACCCCTATACCATCCAATATTTACCTTAAATGCAATGTAATGGTATGCGTTGTAATGGTATGCGTTGTAAAGGTAGTATGCGATGTACCGGCATGCATTGTAAAGGTACTTTTTTAATATGCGATGTAGTGTCATGCGATGTACTGGAATGCGTTGTAGTGGATGTTGCGATGTAAAAACTGGGTTGTAAATGTATGCATTGTAACATCATACATTCATGGCCACGCCCATAGAAACCGAGAACATGAATTGATTGCCACCAATATATACTTAAGGTTATGAGAATTTATAAGACTGATGTGGGCCAAATAAATGACCCTGTAAGGAATGCTGTAGACTGTGAAAGGAGTTGGCAAGGGTCTCTTGACAGTGAAAGTCTTAATTTGTTGACAAATGTCACACCATCTGACATATTGTATAGACTGTGGGAGAGGTGTGGCGCCGCGGCCAGGGCGACTGACGCTGGAATCTGGGGATCAGGGTTCGATCCCCGGCTCCGGCGGCAGGTTAGCCCAGCACCATGTGACTCTGGGCAATAGCTTGCTTAATCTTCCCGACGCCCCCCCGCGCCTAGAGACCCTTACGGGTGATTGTGCGCTTTACAAATGTGAATTATTATTATTATTATTCATTTAAACCAGGCCACTTGCAGTATTGCTGTAACATTGTCTCTGGTTGCATTGACCCCTGCATGGGCAGATGTCAATCCACCATGAGCTTCTTTGATTAAATCTAATCTGGACAGCCTATTAGGTATTATCCTGTCTCGCACTCCTGGTAGTATGATTACAGGAGTTTAGTCTGAATTAAGGGTGAAGAATACTTGGGAGGAAAGCCTACAGAAGGCTATCAACCTTGCTTGGTTGTGTGTATGACTATTAAGATATCTGGGACAATCTTCATTTGAGATCTGGATAGGACTGTTAGTTTAACAGTCTGAATTGCAGCCTTCGCAGCTAAGTCTGCTGCACAGTTCCCTTTTACGTGAAGGCCATCACACTAATGGCCCAACGTGTGCCTCACATG
This sequence comes from Lissotriton helveticus, assembly GCF_964261635.1. Taxonomy (NCBI): domain Eukaryota; kingdom Metazoa; phylum Chordata; class Amphibia; order Caudata; family Salamandridae; genus Lissotriton; species Lissotriton helveticus. The sequence continues at coordinate 288,920,475 of NC_136073.1, forward strand.
GACAAATGGAAGCTTGGCATGTAATACAGCTACCATTCTCCAAAGGTGTATATTCTGTATAGATTTTCCCTCTGAATCTTTGAAACCATTTAAACACAAATGTTGCAGGTTAGTATTGTAATTTAGCACAGAGAAGGATGAGTTGGATGCAGTGAGTGTGGGAACTGACAAGTCAGCCTTCTGTAATTCAAGTTCTGTGTGCTGTGCAATGTTGTCAACTAGGATTTTAGCGTGGTTGCCCTGTGGATTAAATGTACGATCTTTCACTACATCTTGTACCACTGCGCAGGCTAAGGAGTACTGATTGTGGAGAGCCATCTATGTAGAATATGCTCTGATATGACTCAACGGGAAAGGTAGTAGGAGTTGAAGAAACCTGTTTTTCGTATTGCAGGAAAGCTTGTGTATGAAGGGTGGGATCATACTGAAACTTTACATGCTCTGTACTTAAAGAAGAGGCAAACTGCACCACCTTGGGTGAAGGGTGCGAGCATTAGGAATGCTTGCCTGGTGGTTGCTTTTAGTGCCAGTATTGGGGAAACTGCAATCATTCGTTTTCCCTGCGCTAAAGAGCGCTCCTTCAAAATAGCTGTCTGCACAGCTGCAAGCATATTATGAAAGGAAGCAAAACAGTTTTGACTGGGGAATACAAGTTACACTTATATGCAATAGGAACAGTCTTTCCCTTTCCCTCATTGTAGGTCACAGAGGTATAAACCGAGAGAGTTGGTATGCCTCTGATAACCAGGGTGGTCTTATTGTCCCATGTTTGTACGTATTTAGTCTCTAACAAATCTGCATGCAGAGCATATAAGATATCAGTGTATTTATTTGTCCACTGTTTTGATGAAAACGTGGGAGCAATCAAGTCGCAGAAGGGCTTCACTTCCTCAGCATAGTGCGGCAAGTAATGACATCAAAAGTTGAAAAATCCCAGAAGGTATTGCAACTTTTTCAGTGTGTCGGGAGACTGCAAGATAGCACGCTTCTGAAGGAAATCAGGAGCTACACCCTTGCCCTCACTGGATAACTTCTAGGAAGGTCACCGTCAGGTATGCAATCTTTGTTTTTTTAGAGTTAATCCTGTAACCGTGTGATGTTACATATGGTCACAACTCTGCCCACTCTAGTCAGGTGTACATCCAAATCATCATCTGTAAGATAATGTATGACAAAATCTTGGGATCTGGTTGTAATATCTCCATACTTTGTGCTAAGAATAAACCAAGACTGTTCTTATAGCCCATAGACAAATGTCAAAATGAGAACTGCAACCCTGTTAAAACTAACTTAGATACTCTCTTTCAGGTGCTATGTTTTGACTTACGAACCCATTGGAAACACCCAGGGCCATTTTATATTGTTTCCACGCCAGTTTTATCATTAAACCATTGCTCTGAGCATTTTGCACTGTGTAAGTCAGCGTATGTGAATCCAAATTCCTATAGTCGAAAACTGTCCTTTTGGATCCTTCTGGTTTAGAGATGAGAAAAAGGAGTGTGTTGATTCGTGAAAGGCAAGGTACTATTATGCCTGCTATTTCAACTGATCTAATATTCCTTTTATACCACGCTCCGATTCAAGCTTTAAGGGGTGTTGGGCTTGTGCTTGAGGGTCACTGCATGAGGCAATGACATTTGGAGTGTGTTCATTGGTGAAAGGCAAGGTACTATTATGCCTTGTATTTCAACTGATCTAATATTGTTTTCACACCACGCTTCAATTCAAGCTTTAAGGGGTGCTGGGCTTGAGGTTCACTTCGCGTGGCAATGACATTTGGAATAGAGAGTTTATCCCACCCCGTTTGGTTTCTGTATGAGGCCTGAGCCTGTCTGTTGCAATTGGGTTCTGCCCAATACGCCCGTATTTTATTGCTTTTTAGATCACCCAGTTTTAGACTTTTTGATTGGGGGTGTGTCTCACTACATGCCTCATGCACTGGAAATAACATAACTAACGTACTGTGTGTGTTTAAGGCCATAGTCTGCCCTTTAAGATAAGGTGGCTGTGACGCAGCAAGAGTAAGGGGCACTTGGCTGAGTACACATGAACAAGTGTACACACATGTGTGCACACGTGTGCAGGCTGCACGTGTGAGACTGTTGTTGTGTGCAGCCCGGTAACTATGCACAGGTAGCCTGATGCAGAGTGGATTCTTCAGGATTAGATAATCACCTGCAGTCAGTCTTATAATGTTAATGTACACTAATAGGGAAAGTCAGTGCAATTTACTGTTTTAGTGACACTTTATTACACACATTGGGAGAGAACTACCATAGAGTCCATTTTCGCTTCCCTTTGGCCTACAGAGCCCAGTGATTTATCGAAATGGAGTGTACCCGGTGTGAGAAAATCAGTTCTGTAAGTTCGAAAAAGATCTCTGTGCAATTTAGGGGTCATTCAGACTTGTTACATTTCTCTGGTGCAGCTAAGGATCAGTGCCCAGGACTTTTGTTACCCTGTTGTGCCAGGTTAATTACATTTCTCGCCAGCCTCAGGAACAAAGGCCTCCCCACACAAAGGGAGCAGTTAACAGTGATTCACTAGGCTCCTGATGAGGAAAGGGGGGTGGTCAGCATGATCTGCATCATTCAATCAGCGGCCACACTGTACCAGATACGGGACTGGCCAAGTTCACTGAACAAAGAAGGGATTCCAGAACACTGAACCAAACACAGGACGGGGCTTTGCTTTGAAACCTAGTGAGGAAGGCCCTGGCAGTGATGTCAGCAAGGGGCGGAACAAGGCCCCCAGAGCAAATGTGACTAATGACTCTTGCATGGCGTCATTTCGAACTGTCCCACCATGCTGTATAGGAGTGTTGGTATAGGGATGGAGAGGTGACATGGCACCCTAGGATTGGCCAGGGGTGCCTGGCTTCTGGAACCTTTCTCTCCCCTTTAAAAACTCTTACACAAGGGGGAGAGTCTCTTTTGCCCTGGGATTTTTCTGGGCATAGTTGAGGGCCCCGGGACAGCCATGGAAACCTGGAAGTAGGAACCCCCTGATGACCAGAAAAGACTAAGGTCTCTGCCCAGTTGACCCCAAGGTTAGTAGGTCTCCCAAAGGGGCAATGAGGCTGGTCCCCTTACACCCCCTGAGGGCCAAATTAGGGGAAAGCCCAGGACATCTGCGCCCACAGACCAAGACCAGGAGGAAGAATGGTGCAGGGAGCCAGGAGAACCATCACCCTGAGGACTGCAATGCTTTAGATGAGAGAAGGTCTGATTCAACCATCCTGCCCGTTAGAGCTTGTCACCAGGAGTAAAAGTAGCCCTAGACCATCAAAATAGGTCCAACTGAGCCCAAGGTATGGCATTGTAAAGGTTGGTGACCCTTGATCTTTTTTTCAACTACAGAGCACGTGGGGTTCTGCTGCCTCTCTTAAAAAATACCCCTAGGATGGGTCAGCGCGATATTTATTTAATTTCACTAGGGGAAGGGAATGTCTGGAATCCCCTCCCTGTCTTCACTTTTGATCTCAAAGGCCCCCATCTCCCCAGGGGCCAATGCAATAGTGCCAGGGATGCAGCGTCGTGGCTCCCCAATGGTGGTGGCCATGCCCCCTGCTCCCAGTGTCTGGGGGAAACAGACAGCCACCACAGAAGATAGTACCCTGCCTGCATTGGCAGGCAGGGAGAAAGAAGCTGCTGGATCCTGCAGCTGCATACATAGGTGCGGCTCGCGCAGGAGCGGAGGGCTAGCGAGGCGGGACCTGGTTGGGACCAGGCACCACCAAGTAAAAAGAAAACAGCTGCACAAGGCTGTGCAGCACGGAAAAGGCAGAAAAATGGTTTATTTATATTGTGGCCTGACAATGTTTAAGAAAGATTCATGCATAACAAATTCCTCTAGGGGCTAAGTCTATGGCATGTTAATGAGGTCAAAATGTGATGTCTTGCAGGGGCTGCTTTTATAATTACATAATCATGGTTTAAAAGTTTACAAAAAGCACACAGACACATGTTTTGTTCATCCTAAAAATGCTTTATTATTACAATATTGTTGACAATGAGTACTGATCACAGTTTATGTGTTTTATTAACAGTAATAAGTGCATTTACAAATGATTATTATTATTAATGATTGCACTGAAGTACAAAATTATGTTTTTAACATGTTATTTGCTATTCTTGACCCTTGACCAAGCCAACAGACTTACTTAATATGTTTGGGATCAAAGGTGATTATTTAATATTAACTATGGTATTTTCCAAATACCAATGTATATATTTGGATAATTACTGCATAGTATTTAGTAGTGTGTGTGATAAATGAACTTCTCCTTTTTCTAAAGAAAAAGTACTGACTGGACAATCGAACAGCGATACTAGCCCACACCACCCGCATTGGACTGCTCTGCCTTGCTACCCTGAGAGAGTTAGGCGCTACAATGGGGTGCCTGGTTCCCAGTAAAGATAATTGTGGACCTATTACTTGTGCAGGCCACACAGCTAAAACCCAAATTTCCTACACTGTCTTACAGTCCATTCACTGGTATAGATTTCCCTGATGTCTTCAGGTACTATGGGAGAAAAAGATACTTTGATTACTTCCTGTCCTCTCGGTGCTTCTATAATAATGGCTAGAGGTCAGTCCTCTTCAGCTAGGATTATGTCATTACCATCAGTCAATTGCAACCAGAAGACTGATTTAAATGTGTGTTGGGTATCCCCTTCAATTTGTATGTTTAAATTATCAACTCTACCATGAGAATGTAAATGTTTATGAGGAGTCTCAATTTGTATAAAATCATCAGTTGGATTCACATCCAGAAACCTCTGAAGCGTCTGATGCACTATTGTGACTTCAGATGTGCTGTCTAGAAGCCCTCTCACCAAAGTCCAGTTTTCATAGGAAGACTTGCAGATGCATCGGCATGTTTTTTAGGAAATCCTTCTACTTTCTTCTTCTTTAATGCATATTTGGAGTTTGATCCTTTCTCCTCCCTCTTTTCGCTGACATCAGTCTTAAGTCTTGCTTCACTTGTTCTGCTATACCCCTCCTTTTTTCGGTATTCGGATCAACTCCCTTTCTCTATTGGTTTACTGTCAGTGTCCTGAAAGTAACATGGAGAGCGGCTATCAGAATACTGACACCGTTCAGGTCTTTTAATTGTATTACATTCCCTTGAATTGTAGCCACCCCATCTCGATTCCCGGGATGCAAGTGATCCAGTTTTTTGTTCTTCTTTCTCCCTCTGTCTCTTCTTCCCTTCTGTTGCAGATTTCTGTTTAACGGAACCCTCAATTGCATTATTAGGTTTTAAATGTGGCTTAACAGGAAAGGTACCTAAGGTATTGCGACCCACAGAGGTAAAAACTTCCATGGTTATTTTTAGTAGTTCTTGTTCACGATCTTGAACTGGAACCTTCTAGTCTATGATGTATAGCCAGACCGAACCTTTCCCCTTAATGTTGCTTAGCATGATAGAAGAAACTGTAAAAAAGTTACCTATTAACTTCATTAATTCGCCCAGAGCTGTTTAAGTTCTTCTTGGAGAACTGCCAATGAAGGCGTGTCATACATGCTGGTGTAAATGCATGCAAATATACTTCCCCAGGTGTTGCAATCCTCTACGGTTGGCACCACTCCAAAAGTCAATATTCTATGTTTTTCTTGGGGTGTAGTGTATGGATACACTGCTTCCAATTGGTTGGTCTTACGAGCAACTCAGAAAGCGATTTCATCAAGCTTTGTGGGTGCTTTTCCCATAATTGTCAGTGGACTAATGGTTTGCACTTGTGTTGGAGCAGCAGGTCCAGCTGCAAGAGCAGGTCTAGAACTTAGCTTGTGTTGTGCAAACTGTAAAAGTTTAAAGTTTATTGTTATTATTGCTTGGTCAATTAAACCATTGGAATCCATAAAATCATGTTAAAATGAACACCCCAAACATTAGTGCAGTCTCAATTAAAACAAGCTTATCAGAAACGTATGTAGCAATTAGAGAAACCAACAATAAGACATAATGAAAGTGCTTGCCTGTCGCCAAATTTGAATGGGTTATTAACAAGGATGTGCAACAATGAAAAAGTGCATAAAGTCGGCATGTGCAAAATCAGCAGTTGAGACGATTTCAAGATTAGAAAGGCAAAGTGCATACATCATTAACCAAGATATGTGAGAATGTAGAGGTGGATAAGAGATGGTATGTGCAAGATCAGCAGTTAAAAGAAAGGTAAAGCGCATTCATCAAGCAGGCTCCGAACCCCTGCCTGACCCACAAAGTGTGCGAGAACGCAGAGACAGATAAAGACTGGGGGCCAGATGTACGAGCATGACAATTTGCAAGCCCCAAATTACGCTAGATTGCAAATCACAATTTGCGAGTCGCTAAATGGCATGTACGACAGTGTCTGAGACACAGTTTGCGATTCCCAATGGGGTCGCAAATTGCATGCCTCATCAATATTCATGAGGCACTCGCAATTTGCGACCCCATTGGGAATGGCTGGCTCTCCCAGGGATGGTGGCCTTCTGGGCTCAGCAGACCTCCATGTCTGGGACTTCTTTTCAATAAAGCAGTTTTTAAAAAAAATGCAGCCCATTTTCATTAAAGGAAAACGGGATGCATTTTAAAAAAACAATGAAACGTTTTCGTTTCATTTTTTAAGGGCAGGTAGTGGTCCCTGGGACCATTGCCTGCCCCTAAAAAATATTTTACCCTGCATCTGCAAAGTGGAAGTGGTCCCCTGGGGACCCCTTCCCATTTGCGAGTGCATTACCAACCTCTTGAAAAGGGCGGTAAATTGCGAGGGTTTTACGAATGCAATTATGGTTGCAAAACATTCATACATGGGTAGAGAGTTACTATTAGGAAGGGACGCCCTTGAAACACCCCTTCCTAATAGCAAGTCGCAATTCCTATTTAGCGAGTCACAAACAAATTGCAACTCACTAAATAGGAATTGTACATGGCCCTATTCATTTTTGCATGCTCAAATGGGTCGCTAACCCGTTTGCCTATGCAATTTATGGTCGTACATCTGGCCCAATATGTGCTAAATCAGCAGTTAAAGGGCGGTTTCAGAATTGGAAAGGTAAAGTGAATTCATCAAGCAGATCTCCAAAACCTTGCTCGGTCCCCGTCGGAGATAAGGTTATTTGAGAAAGCTGGTTTTCAATATGTGTGGAAGCAAACATCAATCCATATCAGCATCCATGCTTCATAGCTGTGTAGGAAGCTTTGGGGATCCCTTGGCGCTGAACCTCCTTGTGCCTCTTGTTTGTTCTCAGAGCAGGTTTTAGTTGCCAGTTTAATTTCTTCCTTATTCAAATATCTCATGTGGCGGCAGTTTAGCTGCAAGTATTCTGTGGTGAAGCATGCCATGAACGCTTGCCTGCAGGAGTGAATACCTCTTCGTTTGAAAAGTGGGCATAGCATAGCTCTTTGCTCACGTAAGAGCTCTTTAAATATGCATAGTAAGTGTGGAACATCTTCACTCACAGTTCCTCACAGGCAGCAGCTAGAATTCGCAAAGTTGTGTTTCCAGGACGGCAGATGAAGCATTGAGTGCAGTAGGCCACAGCAATAGTGCAGATATTTATCTTTTGCAGCTTTGGTGAAGCCTGTGCAGCGGTAGGGTTATTTATGGTGTTGTGTTAATATAGCTGTGCAAAACAAACCAGCCAAGGGCTCTGCCTGCCAATGTTGCCATATGCTGAGAATTAAATAAATAAAATAGTAGTCAGTCAGTCGGTCAGTCAAATATTCTTTATTCGGTTCTTTTTACAACCATATATGAAGACATCAAAAAGTTAAAACAAATAAACAGACAATATATAGTAATACAATTCATAATATTAAAAATTCATAATCACAGAGCACAAATTTAAAAAAGAGGCAAAGATTAAACTTTTGTGGCAGTAATCATTAGTTAGTGTACAGACAATACAAATATAAATTATAAAAACTGTACTGTATAGCCAGAAAAACAGGATATTCAGAGGCAATTCATTAAGAGTAAAATAAAAGCAAAATGCTATTTACGAATAGGTAGGATCATTTCCCTACTAAACTATAAATCATTAAACATGTGTACTCGTCGTTCAAAAGCTGGAGATGATACAAAGCCAGCCTACACTTCCTAATATTTAGGAGTCTTAATAGAGGGATAGTAAAATCCCTCCTTGGTTTAGTGTAGAGTCGACAGAAGAACAAAAAATGCAACATTTTCTGAGTTGATTTAGAGTCACACGGGCATGGTTCAAGTTCGGCATCGTAATAAACTTTATGAGGATAAGAAAACAGGAAATATACCATGCTGAACTTAAATCTAATAAGATAAAACATTTTCGTATGAAACAAGAGATATAGGGCTCTATTCAAGGGGAACGTACTAAAAACAAATATTCCAAAACTCTATTTTTCCCAATCCCAAGTGGTCACTGGCCGTCTTTAAAAAAAGATAAAAGATCCTATTTCAGCTGGATTTTTGAAATCTTAGCAATTCGTTCAGGGTTATTAAAACAATCCCAAAACCCCACTGTCTCCAGCTGCCTTTTTATGTAACTAAGCCATGGTATCTTCTGCATATGATGAAGGCTAAAGCAATCGTCTATTATTGCACAATTGAGGGCCGGCTCATCCTTTGCCCATACTGAATGCCATAGGAAAGTTGGAGCAATTTGTATACAGTGGGTTAAAGGGGTCAGATCAAGTTAATTGTGCCAAAAAACTAATTGAGACTACTTCAGGACTGTTAATACCGTCTAAGGAAACTATTCTCCACGGCCTGGAGGCGAGACGGATTGCAAAAGACCCACACACTGACCGCATACAAGGTTACAGAACACTAGTGAGCCTTATAGATGTTAATTATCAAGTCAATGGGCTGGATCCTAATTTGTTTGTAAACCTAAACAAAGTTTTGGTTGAAACGTTTTACCCGCGTTTCAACTAAATGATGCCATGTGCCTTTCTGGTCAAAGGGGATGCCTAGCTATGAAAAAGTTGGAACATAAAACATCCTCTCATTATTGATTAAACATGATTTTAAAAGGGGAGGGCGGATTTACCTACCACCTTAGTTTAAGACTTTGCCGTATTGGTCTTTAGACCTAAATTAGACATAAAATCATTAAATCTAGTCCCAAACCAGTTCTAGACATCAACACACAATCATTGGCGTAGAGTAACGGCAGAAGATTTCTAGAACCTATCTTGGGAACATCAACATGGCCTTGATTAATATAACTTTCCAAGTCATTGATGTAAAGACAAAATAGGAAAGGGGCGAGCATGCACCCTTGGTGAACCACACGGTTCATTTTAATAGGAGAGGTAAGTTCCCCATCCGCCCCATACCTGACCTGCCCTGTCACTTCCTGATGCAATTGTGCTCACTGGCGTAATGGACGTTGAGGGGGCCCCCCTTCAAGGCACTTGAAGGCGCCCCCACTCCGTATTTAATATGGAGCTCCCTGGCCTGAGTATGGTGCTGATGGGGCCCCCTTGAGGTCGGGCCCCCGTCCAGCGAGGGCTGCGGGGACCTGTGTTATGCCCCTGTTTGTGCTAAGAAATTGACTAATGATGTGTCTATAGCCAGATCAGGCATTTTTCCCCCATAATTTCCCTCTCTCCGCCCAGTCAATTGCCAATGTAAGAGCTATAAAACCCAAGTAGATGGAACCATTTTTTACTAGTGTGTACTTGCTTATGACAAGGTGGAGGTCTCTTGAAGCCATACTGTATATCTGAAACCTTCCCACTTTCCATTACCCAAGTCTCCAGGCGATCTAAAATGACCCTGCCCATCAATTTACATGTACAATCAATTAGCGAGATTGGGCGACAGCACCTTGGGTCAGACCTGTCGCTTTTTTTAAAGATGGGTCCTATAATCACGGTGGTCCATAATTTTGGTTGGCCCTTGAAAGCTATACAGCTTAAAATATTAGTCAACAGTGGGAGCCAAAGGACTGGATTGGCCAGGGAAAGGTCAGCAGGGACGCTGTCCAGGCCTGATGCCTTATTTTTTATGGTTTGATTTAAGGCTTATTTAACTTCCTCAAAAGTTGGGGGACGCCAACTCCAGAAGCCCCGGACCAATTTGCTTGTCACTATATTTTAAAGTGCAATAGTGCTTGCCCTCAATACTATATAAGCTAGAGAAATGTTGAACCCATGCATCTGGAATAATTGTGGCACCAATGCTGCTGGTGTGTGCACTTTGAAAAAAAGTTGAATTAACAGTCTTTCCAAAAAGTCTTGGGTCTTTGTTGAGACTAGCTTCATACAGTTGTCCCCATATCTCTTTTCTTATGGCCATTTTATGTTTCAGAATAGCCTGTTTATATTCATTTCAAAGATGTCTCACCATGAAGTTATCCCTAGGTTTTTATTTTAGTGCCTTAATAACGAAACTATGAGATCGTGAACAGTCACTGTTAAACCATTTGTGGGGCACACGTAATCTCGGATTCCTGTCACCTCATAATACAACATTAATTGTCTCCGGTATCTCGGCAAAGGCCCTTAGCATGCACAGTGGGTTTACTATACTTTCTAAACACTCCAAAATGTGTGCCTTATTTACAGTCAGAATCTTTTGAAGAACAGTGTCTGGTTCCACCAACACCCACTTACACAAGAGACCCTCATTTTTATTGTGAATTATGGGATGTAGATTTGAACCCTGTGCAGCGGTAGGGTTCTGGTGTTGCGTTGATATGGCTGTACAAAACAAACCAGTCATGGGCTCTGCCTGTCAGTATTGCCTTATCCTTCATTAATGAGATCTGTTTGATGGTTTTATTTATACCAGTTATTTAAATCCTTCATGAGTTCCTGGGGCCTCCCAGAGATCTTGTAAGCCCCTTTGTTTAATTGACTTGAAAAGCTTGTCCCTTGCGGGAGAGTTCTCCCTAGTAGTCAATTCCACCAGAGATGGGCACCCTTGATCTTATGCCAGCAATTAATAAATGCACCGCCTCTAGCCAGTGACTGTTTCCGCAGCCCAAACTCAAGTCTTGTTTGGGCTGGTGACATGTACTAGGGAAGGCTGAAGATCATTCTAAATGCACCAGCTATTATTCCGTCCAGAGTGGCCATGTCTTGCTCCCTTAAGTTATTGTCCAAACGAGCTTTGTCTGAATCTCCCGAAGTATTGGAGCAAAGCTTGAATTAGCTACTTTCTTCTTCAAGTTTTGTAATCCAAGAGCTAGAGCATTGCCTCTCCTCCTCATGGCTTATTTTCGGGGAGTAAATGAGCCATTACTGTCTGTTATCACTCCTAGATACTTATATTCTCCGACTGTCTCCAGAGGCTGATTGGCAAGATGAACATTTCTAATCCTGAACCCTAAGTCAGAGAACATGGCGGCTGCCTGAAGCTGGCCGCTTGCTTGCCGAAGGCACCCGCTCTCACAAATGAGCTTTGGAAGCACGGACAAATGAAAAAATCCTGCCCGCGGGAAATATAAACACCTTCTCGCTGCCTCCCCTTGATATCTGCCGCAGGGGGTTCTCTACTGTGGCGGTATGCGACCCTGTTGTCTCTCTCGCCAGCACCCGTTGGGAGGAAGCCGCCCTGGAGCTGAGGAGGGGCCACAGAGTGGCTGCGCGTGGTTTCCTCCGGGGCAGCTCAGGCAGCGGCAGCATGCGTTCAGTATGCTTGGTGGTGGAAGAGGGAGCAGCATACGGAGCAGCTGTGAAGACCTATGGGAACAAAGAAGAGCAGGAACCCCTGAGCTCTTCCCTGCTAATCACAAAAGATATCAGTGACTCAGCCCTCACGAGTGAAGGTGAAGGGAGCAGAAGGGGGTTCCCAGAGGCCCCCTAAAACGGTGGCTAGAGAGGAAACCCCGGGGAGGGAGATAACAGCCAGTAGGGTGAAAAAAGGGTCTCTTTCCCAAGAAGTAGCACAGAGCCCTGAAGAGGGAAATCCTTGTGCTTTTTTGTGCTACGAAGTCAAAAGTCGGAGCATTAAAGATGGTAATAAAGTAGGTAGGGTTAGGGAGAAATTGAGCGACAACAAGTTAAAAATGACCCCCTCTTTGAGATCCTATTTTAAGGTTCAGCCTACAGTGATTGATATCACAAGGCAGGGAGAAGAATTTAGGGAAAAAGTAGGGAAACCAGCCTCATATATACCACAACATAGAGGAAATGGCAAATATGGAGGACTCTTCCTTACTTAATCTTAGGAATGGCCAGGAGCAGATGCCTCTTGGGGGACAGGGTGAAACTGTGGTTCCCCGGATCTCCTCGCCTCCTGAGCAAAGAGGGAGAGACGTGTCAGCTGGGGTTGAAGCAGCCTCCAGCAACTTCAAAGGGACTTCGTTAACAGCCAAGAAAGCGCTGTTCCACACCCTTTCAGAAGACATTCAAAAGGGGTTGGCAGTCTCAGAATCTAATCAGGGCGAAAATAGGAGTTTCTGCAATTCACTGGAAAAGAAGATAGATATTCTAAATTTAAGAATCGAGACCCTTGAAAATTCGGTAGGAGAATTGAAAGATGAACTATGTACTGTCAAAACTGACTTGCCTTGAAAAAAGAAGAACAGAAGGTCCGGGATAAGCTAGAACAACTTGAAAATAGCTCCAGGAGAAGTAATCTTAGTATGCTAAATGTCACAGAGGAAAAAGAAGGAGAGGATTTTAAATCTTTTATGGTCATATTATTGAAAGAATCGCTACAATTGGATGAGACCGAGAAGGAGATAAAAAAGACATACAGGGGGTGCACCGAGATCCTTTTAGGAGGAACCCTAACAAAACTAAACCCTCGATGATCCTCCTGAATTTCCAAATGTATTCTCTAAAAGAAAAAAATCTGAATATGGCCCTGAAATCTAAATCGCTGAAAGGAAGAGATTTCTCATTTGAAATACGGTCGGACCTAGGTAGAGTTACCCTAGACAGGCAATGAGAGCTGGGGAGAAAACTTGAAGACTTTAAACAATTGGGGGCGGTCGCACAACTTAAGCTTCCAGCATCCCTAAGAATTATGCATAAAAACTAAATGCATAATGTAAGGTCTAAGCAGGAGGCGGATGAGCTCTTAGAGAGTATGAGGAAAGGCAACATTTAACATCTCTATATTATTTCTTTCTCTGGTGGCAGGCTTAAGACAGCTAGTTTTTATTGGAGGGCAGAGGGGGACACGTTTGAGGGGGTTTACAAATCAAAACACCACAAAAATAGAAGGGTAAAAAACTGATACATAGATAAGTCATTAATTTAGTACACAAATGAAAGAATGGAAACATAAAAAATAATAACAAAAAAAAGAGGGGCAGGTACATATTTAATGTGTTATAGTTATGGCTTTGTACGAATAGAGAGTTTTTGGAGGCAGGTAGCCTCCAGGTGAAGCAGCTAGGACAAACAGCTAGTCGAGGATAACACAGGGGTGGGTTCTCCAGGGTAGGGTATCGGGGTGGGAGAGGTGGAAAGGGTTCACTGGGTGGGGGGCAGTGGAAAAAAAAAGTTCCTCATTCACTTTAGTTAAGATATCTATTTCAGTTGGGAATGCAGTGCTCTGGCTTCCTTCTTTTCCAATCTCACCTAAACCCATCCCAAATCCAAAAGCTTTTTTTTACTAAGAGAATGATTCAGCTGATATCGTGGAACGTCAATGGTCTGCATTGTTAAACAAAGAAGGGCTAAGATCTTGAAATATATCAGAGATTCTCCATCACAAGTCATTATCTTGCAAGAAACCCACTTGATAAAAAGTGAATCTACCACTATCTTTAAGAACCTAAAATGGATTGCGCATATGGTTTATACTGATCAGAGTGCCAATATCAGAGGGGTCACCATTTTAATAAAAAAACAACTTAAGCATTGAGTAATAAAGTCGCTAGTCAACACTTGTGGCAGGTGGGTCATCTCAAAAGTAATGATAATGGGTAATAATATAACGTTGGTAGAGTATTATGGTCCAAACCATAATGACCCTGACCCTTTGAAAACTATCTTTACTAACCTGTTGGACTTTTCAGATCCTGTGATTATGGCTGGAGATTTCAATAGTGTGCTAGATCCCTAAATTAGATTAATCACCAAACAGTAGGGCTGCGGTAGCATCTAAATCTCGCACTTATCTGCATTCAATGATGAAGCAGTGGGGTTTTAGTGATATTTTGAGAGAGAGATCAAGCTCACAATTCGGTGCTTCCTATTATAATGGAAAATATGGTCACAAATCTAGAATTGATTTTGCCCTGATCAGTTTTAGCTTAAAGGGGAAAGTACAGGATGTTGGGTATTTGATGCCCCACTTATCTGACCACTCAGGGATGTATCTTGATTTAGATCTGGAGAGCAGGAAGTCAGATAGTGTTTGGACTCTGGACTGAACATTGCTTCAGGATTCAGAGGATTTTTGTAATTGTAGCCTCGAAATCAAGGAATTTTTAGAGCATTAGGTTGGTTCTGCTTTGCCCTTGATAGTGTGGGACTGTTTGAAGACTTTTCTGAGGGGGAAGGTTACTAGCAGACTGTGTTTCAGAAACAAGCAGTATAGAGAGGAGATTGCTCAAATTGAAGCAAACATGAAGACCATCGAAGCAAGCATGACTAGTGCAGAGGAAGTAGAGGAAAGGCAAGAAAGCAAGGTCAAAATGGAGAAATTAAAAGAACAGTTGGATGACACTCTCCAGATGAGGGCCCAAAAGCGATGGGAAGCGAGTAAGCTGGCCCATTTTGAGTACGGGGAGGGGGCAGGGAGACTACTGGCCTGGAAAGCAAAGTCAAACAGAACTCGGAACCTGATAAGAGTAATTGAAGATGGGGGTAAAACTAGACTGACCACTGATAAGGAAATAGAGAGAGCCTTCCATTATTATTTTCAGCAATTATGTCTGAAAGATAGGCTGATTAATAAATCTGAAGCTGAGGAATGGTTGAATGAGATAACACTCACTCCTCTGGATCTATCGCAACAACAGCTCAGAGAGCAGGAAGTTACGCAGGAAGAAGTTAAGAGGGTAATCTCTTTAGGCAAGGGGGGCAAGGCGGCGGGCCCAGATGACCTACCCATTTACCTTAATAAAAGCTTGGGGGAGGTCATAGTTCCAGCAATGACCCAGCTTTTTAATGACATTTTAAGGGAGGGATAATAATTGCCAGATTCCTGGGGTGAGGCGACGATCACCTTAATATTAAAACCAGGAAAAAATCATGCAAGCTGTGAGTCTTATAGGCCTATATCACTGCTAAGCGCGGATTTTAAGATCCTCGGTAACGTCCTAGCTGACAGGTTGAGCAAAGTAGCTGGAGATATATTACATCTCAACCAAAAGGGTTTATAAAGGAGAGAAATCTTTATGAACTTACATATGATTTAATTGGCACAATAGATCTAGCTACAATGCACTTACTCCCCTTTGCTGCCATGACTCTCGATGCTAAAAAGGCCTTTGAGTTAACTGGGTGTACTTGGAGTGCGTAATGGAGAGTTATAATATCGGCAAAAAATTTCATAGAGCAGTCAAGTTGATATACCTGAACCCATCTGCAAAGCTGTTGGTCAAGGGCAACTTAACAAGGCCTTTAAAGATCACCAGGGGCACTAGACAAGGCTGTCCCTTGTCCTTCCTTCTCTTTAATTTGTATATCGAGCCTTTTGCTCAGAAACTTAGGGATGAGGCAGGAATCTTGCCCTTCAAGCATGAAGTATGGGAGAGAAAAGTGGCTCTTTTTGCAGATGATTTATTGTTTCTTACCTCAGATCTCTCAACAGCTCAACCTGCCATGATAAAACATGCTGAGGATTTCAGTAGGATATCGGGATACAAGATCAATGTGGGAAAAACAGAGGTCATGTCTTGGAATTTGAATGGGAACCAACATCAGAGCGAAAGAGAAATAAGGTATCTAGGGATACAAAAAGTACAAGATATTGATGAAATTACAGGGGCCAATATGTCCAACATAACTAGGGAATACACGCAGCTTATGATGAGCTGGTCCCATCTTCCCCAAACAATCTTTGGTGGGATAAACTTGGTTAAAATGATGGTTTAAAATGATGGTTTAACCAAAAATTACCTTCCTTATTAATGCCATTCCATTGCATTTCTATAAACCTGCCATTGATAAACTTCAACAGGCTATAAACTCCTTTATTTGGGCCTATAAGGGAACCAGAATTGCCTGGAAGAAGTTGAGAGGCAGAAGGGAGAAGAGTGGGCTTTGACTTCCAGATTTACAGTATTATGCCTTGGCCTTCCAACTGTCCTGCTAGAGGATGTTGTTAAAATCCCCAGACTGTTTTGGGATTGGGGCCATGTTTGCTGCAATGCTAAGGGGAGTCAATTTATTTCAGGAGGGCTTCATGTTCAAATACGGAGCCTCACATTTTTTAAAGAAGATAAGGCTAAAAGTGTTGCAGGCAATGGCCAGAATATGGGCTAACATTAGACGGCTGTCGGGGCTTAATTACTTTTCTAGCCTGGTCACTCTCTGGGATTCCCTAAGTGCTTAAAAGACAAACTTGCGCAGCCACTAAGAGAGGCAGGTCTCAGTGTATGGGGGTACCTAGTTCAGGAGGGCACACTTTTACCCTAGGAAATTCTACATGCTCTGCTCGAGGGGAATATTGCTAAATAACGAACATCAAGAATTAAATAGTAAGATCTTGCGTGAACCCAAATCTACCTATATAAATTCACTAATCACATACCTTAATATCACCAATTGCTTATAATAAAACAGAGTGCAAAGCTTAAAATAAAATTTGGAGTTTATCCAAATGTCCAATCCATTCGAATGTATAAAAAAAAGTGTAAAGTAAAAACGTGTATCCACTCACCTATTAAGGAATGTAAACCTTCACATACAAAATTATCTCAAATACTTGGAACCCGCACCCATCAATTGTGTAAGCATTTAAAGCCCATTAGACACTGATTGTTTGTGATGATCTGAAGAATATGCCAAGCCGTTATGTTCTTATTTCCTTAATTTCTTTATTGGCATCGATGAACATATAAAGTTGTTAAAATCCACTATTCACAATCCTTTTAGCCAATGCGTTTTATCCCAATCGGGACTTCTTCAGGGCTCAAAGTTACATGCACGGCATATGTTCGTTTTCTGATAAAAGTCAACAGGAAAGTCCTAAGACACAAGTGCGTAGAGTGCCTTCAAAGTAACCATTAAAAGGCACGTTAATAAGGAATAGTTGGCTCTGCATCCGTTTCTGTTTACCAACATATACTGTGCATTTAACTTTGAGCCCTGAAGACACAAGTGCAGCTACCAACTCATTCCCACTTGAATCTGTAACGAAAAATGTATACAGTTCCCACATCAAGATCTGTTTTAATCCTTGCTTACCGGCGAGTATTAGTAGTAGTAAAAATCTTTATTCGGGTAAAATAGGTATTGCCATTAGAAATAGATAAAATCAAATAAAACAATCAATACATCACGTCAGTATTATAAAATGTTCAGTGAGAGAAAAAGAACAAAGTGCATATCTACAGTGCAATAAACATTGGCAAACAGTCATTCTGCCTGAGAAACAAATATACCTCTCCAATCTGAGTTTCAAACAATCAGCAACATAAAAAAAACCTCGACAGAAGAACTAAAAAGGGGCAAAGTGCATAACCACAGTGCTATAAACATTAGCGCACAGCAAATCTACGTAGGTAACAGATAAAGCTTTCCAATCAAAAATACAGACAAATCACAACAAAAGCCTCAGATATCCCACTCAAACAAAGGCTAAATTAGGGCCAGGCCTCCCATAATTTGACAATGCTGCTTAAAACAACCCTAGATTCACATAAATTTGAACATCCCTAAGCATAAAAACAAACAGCATGGCATGCCTTACTTGATTACATTTAAAAAACCTTTAGGTTGGGTATTACAAATTGTCACCTAGGAAAAGTATAAAAATTACATTAAAAACAGAATAGAAGGTGGTCTGGGCTGAAGTTGTGACACACTCACAGGGACAGATGATACCCTGAGCTGGCCAGCCCTTAGTAAAGCTGATTAATGGCAATAATAGATTCATTCTGAACCAGGTTAAAAGCGGACGGTGGTACACATTGTTTACCCATGTCAAATACTCTCTTTTAAAGGAACACTTTTGGTCAAACAATGGGCATGAACCGCAATTTTCAGTAATTTGGGGCCCGATGTAGGTAGCCCTTTACCGATCGGAATAGGCCGAAAATACCGATTTTCGGCCGTTTCCGATCGGTAAAGGGCCATGGAGATGTAGGGGCACATTTTCGGTAATTTTACCGATTCGTTATCATTACCGAATAGGTAAATTTACCGAGTCGGTAATATTTACCGATTCGGTAATGATAACGATTCGGTAAAATTACCGAAAATGTGATGTAGGTAGCCTATGTTCCGGCAGCACATGGCTTACAGAATCGGTATTTTACCATGGAATACAAATCCATGGTAAAAAACCGATTCCTGTGTACATGCACATCTGTGCA
This sequence comes from Lissotriton helveticus, assembly GCF_964261635.1. NCBI lineage: Eukaryota > Metazoa > Chordata > Amphibia > Caudata > Salamandridae > Lissotriton > Lissotriton helveticus. The sequence goes on from NC_136073.1 coordinate 288,938,895, forward strand.
TGTACACATGTGCCATGTGACAGACAGACGTGCCCTTAGGGCATGTCTGTGTGCCACATTGCACACATGGCCGTTTTGGGGGTGCTAGAGGGTGTCAAAGTGACACCCCCTGCACCCTTGTGAATTCCTTAAATACCGATTGGGTAAATACCGAATCGGTAATGCCTAATCATTCCTATAGGCTTCAAAGCCCATAGGAAAGAATGGGCATTACCGATTCGGTATTTACCCAATCGGTAATTAATGAATTGTTAAGGATTCGGTAACGAATCCAGATGTTGGGACCTACATCCCATTTACCGATTTTAAAATACCGAATCGGTAAGATTCGGTATTTCAAAATCGGTAAATGGGATTTACCTACATCGGGCCCCTAGGGCCCGATGTAGGTAGGCCGTTACCGATCGGTAACGGCCGAAAATACCGATTTAGGGCCCTTACCGATCGGTATACTGGCATCGAGATGTAGGGCTAAAAAAAAAGTACAAATCGGACCCAAAACCCAATCGGAATGATTACCGAATGTAAAAGAATCCGATACGTACATACCGAAAATCGGATACTGTACGAATCGGTAACACACCGAATCGGATGCAAACACCGAATCGGTGCATGTACCGAATCGGTAGTGACACCGAATCGAACATAAGCCGATTCGGTGCATGTACCGAATCGGTAGTGACACCGATTCGGACATAAGCCGAATCGGTCCATGTACCGATTCGGTAGAGACACCGATTCGGACATAAGCCGAATCGGTCCATGTACCGATTCGGTAGAGACACCGAATCGGACAGAAGCCAAATCGGAGAACCTACCAATTCGGTAGAATCACCGATCGGGAAAATCCCCGCTTCGGACAGAAGGGGAGATGTAGGGAGGCACAGAAACACTGATTTTGGCTCAAAATCGGTAGAATCCACTCGGTAATTACCATGGATTACGATCAGGTGGTAACCAACTCCAACCCATAAAAACAGCCCCAAAATGCATTGCAACTTGCAGGATGGCAGCTTTTTATGTCATAGCGAGGCGGCTACGGCTACAGCAGCAAGGAGAGAGGGAATGGCAAAGAGAGGAGCAGGTATACAGACAGCGTATCACCCTGGTCATGCTGACAGATGCAGAGATCCTACAGCGGTACAGGCTGGACTCAGAGACCATCACAGACCTCATTAGGGACCTCCAACCCCTGTTGCAGCACCCCACCCCAAGGGCACACGCAATCCCTGTGCAGGTGCAGGTGCTATGCTGCCTACACCTGCTGGCGTCTGGCAGCTATAAAAGTGTAGTCGCTGTGGCAGGAGGGGTGACCCAGAGCAGCCTGTCAAGGTTCTTCCACAAGTTCCTTGATGCCATGATCCAGAGGATGGCCCACTACATTTCCTTCCCTGCAACCCAGGCAGAACTGGTACAGACCAAAGCAGACTTCTACCAGATGGCAAGATTCCCCCACATCATTGGCTGCATAGACGGCACACACATTCCGATTTGCCCACCATCTGACACAGAATACATCTACCGCAATCGGAAGTCCACTCACACCATCAACGTACAGGTGATCTGCAATGCGAAAAGCACCATCACAGACCTGGTAGCAAAATTTCCGGGTAGTACCCACGACTCCTACATTTTCCAACAGAGCGGCATCTATGCACGGCTGATGGCTGGGGAATTTGGAGAAGGATACCTCCTAGGTGAGACACATCATCAGCCCCCCATAACCAAAAACAGCAAAGTGAAATACATGTATGCATGTAAGTTATTTTACCCCTTTTCCTTCTAGGCGACAGTGCATATGCCCTCCGCTCATTCATTCTCACCCCCTACCTCAACCCCTCTACACCCAGCCAAAGGAGGTATAACCGTGCCCACAAAAGCACCAGGAATGTTGTGGAAAGGACATTCGGCATCTGGAAAAGCAGGTTTAGATGCCTGCACAAGAGTGGAGGTGCAAGGCAGTACACCCCCATCACCTGTTGCAAAATCATAGCTGTCTCTGCAATGTTACACAACCTTGCGGTGAAGAAGGGCACTGAGGTGGAGTTGAGTGACTACGAGGACCATGATGACGACGAAGCTGTGCCACTAACACAGCCAGCTGGGGTGTGTACGCCAAATGATGGCAGATATAGACGTGAGGAGATAACAGCAAACTATTTCTGAGTGAGTACAAATGCACAGACAGGTGAATGGTTGTGTTGAATAAGCAATTTTTAATACTGTTGCTACACAGTTACTGCACTGATGTGCAACAAAAAAAAGGTGTAATAGCAATGAAAACAAAAGTCTAGGGTCCAGGTTGCCTCACCCGCCCTTGCTAGGCTATTTCTTTGAGCGCTTTACAGCCCCACTGTGGTGTCCCTCACCCCCTTCAGAATGACCAGCGGCATCTGCGGAGCGCCTGGTGCTCCTGCGTGGCTCTGACGCAGCGCTGGCCGGGCTGCTGCGGCTGCTGCTGTCCCCAGCATCCCCCAGGTCCAGGGCAGGATTTGCGGCAGTGGTAGAGATGATCAAGGCCTCCATTGCTGTTGTGATGCAGGCCATTCCCCTTGTCAACTCTGCGGTATTTTGTGCCAGACTAGACTCCATGTTGGCACTGCGCTGACAGAGTCGTGCCGTTGCTGCAGCAAGGCGGCTTATGGAGCGGTTCTGCACCCGGGCATCCCGCCTGCGCATCACCTCTTGCTCCTCCAGTCTGCCACATAACTGTGTGATGGCAGTGGTTAGCCTGCCTAAACCTGCTACTGCCTCCTTGTTGGAATCCACAAAGGCCTGAAATCCTTTCACCATTTCCCCCATCTGCAGGTTGTGCTGCAGGAGCTGGCGTTGGCATGCCATGATGGATTTCGCCTGCTGCCTTTGGATCTTCACCATATTACCTTCGAGGCCCCGGAACACACTGGCCTCCCGTGCTGGTTCTGCAGTGGTGGGAATGGCACGGCGCCGGGTACTGCTGCTGCCCGCCTGCTGAGTGGGCTGGGGTGCCACTGGTGGGGGTGTGGTGCTGGCCGGGGCCTGAGCCCCTGCTCCCAGGACAGGGTGTACTGGAGCCACAGTGGCAGGAGCTGGTGTAGGTGGAAAGAGCTCCCTTGTCGGGGAGTTCCCTGGGGAGAACTGCAAGGGGGGTATGCTTTGCATTAGTGGGGAGTGAAGTGCATCAAAGTCAATTTCCAGGTCTCCCTCAATACCCAGCCCTATGGTGTTTTCCTCCTCCTCCTCCTCGGCAGCCTGACTCGTGCTTGGCCCTGCGAGTACAGTGGTAGATGGTGCTGCTGCCTCCTTTGGCAGTGGTTGTCCGCCTGATGGTGCCCCTAGGTACAAAGAAGCATTTGTAAATAGTGTGCCGATGTATTACAGTCAGTACAATTAAAGCATTCCACATGTCCTAGCATCTCCGTAGAATGTGTTCCACTGTTTCATGTCTTGTGATTCTGCACTGCCATATTTTGATACCTTCTGCTGACTGGATGTACCATGATGCTTGTCTCTTGTATGTTGGTTACAGTACTGTGCTGGGGTTTGGCTATGCATTGTGTCTAATGGGGAGGTGTCTGGTAGGGTGTGTCCTGATGCGCATGCCTCTTACCTGTAGCTGTAGCTCTGGCTGAGCTGTCCAGGGTCCCAATTCCAGTCACGCTCTCCCTCTCAATGGTGCTGGAGACCAGTTCCTCCAGCTCGGTGAGGGGTGGCGCCGGGTTCCTGCCACCACCAGTGACTCCAGCCTGCTTCTGGATCTCTGCCATCTTCCGTTTGGTCAGGCTGCGGATGTCGTAGAAGCGCTTCTTCAGCTCATCCAGGGACCTGGGGGTGACACCCACAGCGTTGACCTTTTGGGCGATTACGCTCCAGAGCCTCCTCTTGGTGCTGTCTGGCACATTGAGGGACAGCTTTCCGAATAGCTGCCGGTGCACCCTCACCACCTCCTCAACCAACACCTGCAGCTCGGTGCTGCTGAACTTAGGCTTCCTCTTCTGGCTGGACTTCTGGCTCTCACTCTGGTTTTCCATCTTGCTCTGAACAGTTCACTAACTCCTACTCCCACTGCTGCTAACTGTGACTGCTCAGCTCAGGCTGGCTCTCCAGAAAGTTCTTAATTGGCTGCACCTGCCAGGGTTGCCACTCCCTGTTTGGGTGGGGGAGGGGGAGCCACCTCATTGGCTGAAGCGGCTTTTACCGAATCGGCTGTATCCGAATCGGATATTACCGAATCGGTGTAATCCGAATCGGTATCATCCGATTCGGATTTTACCGATTCGGTTTCTTCAATGCATTCCTATGGGCTTTTTGGCCATGGGTGTGTTTTCATACCTCCGATTCGGTAATTGCCGATTCTGATTTTACCGACTCGGCTATTTCCGATTCGGTGGTAGCCGATTCGGTGGTAGCCGATTCGGCTAGTTCCGATTCGGTCCATGCCGATTCGGTACGTACCGATTCACATTACCGATGCCGACCGATTCCCTATTATTTCGCTGTTTGTTTGCTACATCTCGTTTTCCGATTTCAGAATACCGATTCGGCCCGCCTCGGTATTTTGAAATCGGAAATTCCCTTTTACCTACATCGGGCCCTTACTTCTTTCCTTGTCAGAAGTAATACGAGTTAAAACATCTGTTTGACACATATATAGTCTGGTTCAATGATTCTTTCAGGACAGAAAAACGGACTAGGAGGGCACAGAGCTATGAGTTTGGACTTGATGTAGCTCAGCCAGGTATTCACTCTCAGGTTATCTAGGCATAGGTAGTCCTTGATTATCAGTCTAGTCAAGGTTGGCTCACCAGATTGATATCCAACTTAACAATGGCCTAAGTTTGATAGTATCTGAGATATATATGAGGTCCAATTCCTCATGAATATCATGAGTTGATTTACTTTGGGAGACAGGTGATAGGCGCCTAGAAAACTTGTTCTCTTCGACCTGAATTGAACTTCAGTCCCGATACCCCCAAATATCACTACCATAGCATGTGGTGGATACACATTTGGAATTATATATGTGAAGAGGTGCCTTTATTGGCTTCCTGCCCACCCTAGTTCTAAAATCCATGACCTACCCACAGGAAGGAGCCAGCATAGGTCTATTTAAAAGATTTGTGGGGCCCAGGTGTTCCTCTCATCAAGGAGATACCCAAGTAGATAAATGTGTGTACTGGAATAATGTTTGTTTTATTACAAAAATGGGTTTTTAATTTGGCTGGTTTAACACCAGTGATTGAAACGAAAGATTTTGCATAATTTATTGAGAGGTATAAACTGCTCATAAAATCAGCAAAAGAGTCAAGTAACACTTGGAGCCCTAATGTCGTCCTTTGCATAAGGACGGCATTGTCTGCATATAAAAGAACTGGTAATGGATGGCTGCCTGCTAGGGCGGCCGTCACATTATTAACAACACCTCCTCTATACCAATAAAATAAATGGTAAATGAAAAGGAGGCCAAGATGCACCCCTGCTTAACGCCTTGAGTAATGGGGAAATGTCTTCCCTGAAACTTACTGACACAGACATATCCATGTGAATGTCCGCCAAAATGCATACCAGAGCTGGATCAACAACAAGAGACGACAACAACATTGACCAACGTTTAGAATTATTCATCCGGTCAAATGCTGATGGAAGGTCCAAAAAGCCCATGAAAAGAGTACCTTTTTAGCTACCTTATATTTGTAGATTAATAAATGCAAATTCAGGCTCTGTTTGGTAGTGCTCAGGCCAGGCCTGAACTCATACTGTGAGTCGGAGATTATGTTTTTCTTCTCGACTCACAGAGACGGCCTTTTCAGAAACAGCGGACCCAGAACCTTATCAGTAGTATCAACCAGAGATATGGGCCTATAACATCTTCTGTTGACCCCATTAGCTTTTCTAAAAATTGGTACAATGATGGTGTGGGGTCAGGAACTAAAGGGGCCTAATAACACAGCAGCATTTAGAATATTAGACAGCAAGGGGGCCCAAATAACCACATCGCTCCTGAAAGGGTCTGCCGGGACTCCGTCAGGACCAGGGCTAGGCACCTGATGAAACAAGGGACTTCTTTGATCGAGAAAGAAAGGCTGGAGTTGCCTAGTGCCTTTTTACCAATGTTTAGAGTTGCAGAGTCCATTCAATCCTCTAAAGAATAAATTTGTGAAAAGTGGTCATGCCACTTATCTTCAGCTAATACTGAGGACAGAGTTGTAGCAGCCTCAGCAACTAATAAGGGGCTGTTAAGGACTCTCCAAAAAGGAGCCATACCATTAAGCTCTCATTAACTGTCCCCACACATTGTCTATAAGAGACTCTTTTCTCACCTTTGTGACCTTGTAGATGGCACGTAAGGGTTTAACCTCCCCCTGTTCCTCGGGGAACATTTTAGGACCTTCATTAGAGCTTGATGAGTTTAGGACAAGGCTCATTAAATCAGTGAGCCATCCTGGAGATAGTGTGTCCTCGACTTGGTGCAGTAAGGAGAAATCTCACACCAGTACATAATACAGAGAAGGTGCTTGAAAAGTAGGTGGGGCTAACTTGGGGTTGAGACATCATTCTAACTCATAGCTCCTCGACCTAAACAGGTTTTCAAAGTACTCCTCTGGTATTACTTTAGTCCATTCAGACATCTGTGCTAGTCTGAAGGAGCCAAATATTTGGTTGTAGGGGTCAATGGTGGCTATCTCTGGCTGAAGAGTACTCATGAACTAATTTCCTCATGTAATACAGTGTCCTAATCTGCCTCAATCTTACCTCATTAAATAGCAGCACCAATCGACAATGGACACTCCAAGTGACGCCCAAAACGCTCACCATCTTGGAATTGTAACTCATATATTTACAATCCTTGTCTAAAAACTGAATACTTTTAAATCAAATAAAACAAGAGAGCCCATGAGTACAATCTAATAATATATTAATATCACACTTAAAATTAACATATGCTGACTATTTTGCATCAAACAAAATAACTAATAGTTCTACAACAATTATTACAAGTGTCATCTTATATAAGTATTTCAGCAATATTCTGCCTAACCAAAGCAAAAATTCTGTTACAATCATGGTCTCCATCTTGAAATAAAAAATTAGTAAGTATCCACATTTTCAGACTGCATACAATTCTGTTTACAACTCAATGCAACATACCTATTATCATTACGATTCCCATAATCATAACTAAATGTGATACAGGGTCACATATGGGTATCCATGTAACATAACAAATAGTAAGGAGGCAAACTGTTAACACCTGCCACATTTGTGTGAGTATAATTGCCATATTAGAATCACTACTAATTTCCTAATCTCCATTATTGTAAGTAAATACATCAGAATATATCATAACAGGGCTAACCAGTTTCAACAATAGAGCTCCTGCAATCTTAATAAAATTCCATTTGTGACACTATCCTATCCCAAACAGCGCTGGGATGCCTTCGGGTAGCCATGCGCTCTACAAATGTCAAATCCAATACAATACAAAGTTAATCACATGCACATTAATTGATGAAGTAACCTCACAAGGCAATCGTAGTTAGTGCAAAAGAATATATTCAATGTAGATTAAATACATGAAGATTGACACAAACGGCCTCTTAATTATGTACTTCAACAATAACCGGCCTTACCAGACAGGAATTGTAATGCAGTTACGGCCGCTATCTTATTTCACTATTTACTAAATATTCACCTTCTTGAACTGTATAGTATTTTTTATTGAACTCAATACACCATGCCTTATTATCATTAAGAATCCCATAATCATGACAAAACCAAATACAGGGTCCCATGTGGGCATCCCTATAATATGCAACAGTAGAGAAGTAATCCGTTAAAATCTAATTAATTAGTGTAAGTATAATTGCCAATTTAAAATCACTACTCCATACTCTCTGTTACTATAGGTAAATAAACCAGAAAATGTCATAACAGAGCTAACCAATTTCATATTCAGAGCTCTCTTGAAAACAATAGAACTAAATTCCATTTGGCCACTATCCTATCTTAAAATTTGTTAAATCTATAATTATGAATAAAGTGACCTCCCAAAACAATCATGGTCAATAATAAGTAGATGGAGAGGCAATGTAGTTTCTGCCCACCACAATACAAATTATTGGTCTCCTAGAAAATTCAGTAACTCATGTACAATATTCAACTCCTTTTCCGCCGCCTTAAATCTCATAATCCACAAATCTTCATGTCGTCTAAGGGACATTACTCTATTACCACCCCTGGATCCCTAGCGCCTGTGTAGGATGCTGAATTACTTAAGGAAATGAGTTTGGGAGTACTCTCCAGTGAGCATGGATTAAGAAAGATCTTGATATGGGAATTGGATACATTTTTTGTTAGAGATTCAAGTGGGAATGAGTTGACAGCTGCGCTTGTGTCTTCAATTGTGCTTGGTCGCGTTGGAAATTATAATTTTTGGCTGGCTAAATATTGCCCAATCTGGCACGGAGTGTAGAGTTTTCAACTCTGTATGCATTTGTGACCACTTAATAGTAGTAGTTATAAAATAAGTTATTGTTGTTTTTAGGTGCTCAGGGATTATTAGAGATAATGTTGTATGTGAAGGATTACATTCCTTAAAAGGTGAGTGAATACACGTTTTTACTTCACACTTTTTTTTATACATTTGAATGAGTTGGAGAATTGGATGAACTCCTGATTTTATTTGAGATGTTCTACTCTATTTTTAATTATAACCTAATTATAAGCTATTGGTGATATTAAGGTATGTTATGACTGAATTTATACTTGGATAGGTTTAGATTCACAAAAGCTCTTACTATATTTTTTTAAACATGGTGATGAGAGGCAATCTGCATGTGTCACAGCACTGTGATTATGTAATTTCTGTTGTCTGCAAATAAAAATTAAAATTCTTTTATATTTGGATTTAAGCAGTTGTGACTTGTATATCTATTTTTAATGTTGTTCAAGAGTTTCCACATCGGGTGCTTCAATATGACTACTATTTTATTTATCTAATTCTCAGCCTGTTCATTTTAATTTCACATATGACACTGTCACAAGGTGAGGAGTAACAGTGGTATTGTATTATTAAGGAGATTGGCTTGTGTAAATAGAGATGTTGTTTTATTTTTAGCCCTGACAAAGTTGTGGGCGACACGCCTTCTCAATGAAACACTTCTGGGCTAAAAAGGTACAAAGAGTGACAACTGGAAACTGGAAATATGGACATTACATTAAAAGATCGACTGATAATATAACTACACCTGACTTTTTGATTGCATGTGCTCCGGGGCGTTATTTCATTGATTTGGAACCTGTTTGGTTCACTGAGGTTGTCAGATGGACACCCTTCCTCTTTGAGCACTCTAGTAGAGACAAGTGTGAATTGTGTATATTAAATGTTTTTGGTGCTGTAAGTGTGCACCAGCAGCAATACCCAGCCACGGTTGAACTTGCTTTGAGTACCCTTGGGTTGTAGCAGCACCTTATAAATATTGATTATTCTGTATTCAGCATGAGTGTCCTAGAAGATCGTGATAAAATGGCAGAAGACCTATTGAAGAAATTTTAATACAGCTGTCACTATAGGTCAGGCAGTTAGCAGTGGAAATCCAGATAGGAGAGAAGGATTAAGAAACAAATTCTTCAGACTTGAAAAATTGAAAAAGTCAGAAGTGTTCAAATGGTGAAATGGCACTACACTAAAACATTTTTTGAAATTGAATAGGATAGTAACTGTTTTTGATGGATCCATGTTAAAATATCGATAGTAAAAATATTGATGAATAAAATATCGATGTTAAAATATCTATAACAAAAATATTGACTTTCAGTACAATAATATCGACACATAAATATCAATGTAAAAAATATAGAAGTAAAAAATATCGACTTTAAAAAATTACATTACTTAAATAAAATTAAATAAATAATGTTAAAATTATTAACAAAATAAATTAAATGTGGTATATATTGTAACTAATTATAACTAATAAACTTAATTTAATAAATATAAACACAAAAAAGTGTACATATACTTATATTTTCTTAAATACATTTCATTAACTTTTATCTTTATTTAATTTAAAAACTGTTTAAATGATATAAAAATAAAATATACACATATATAAATGATATAAAATTAAATAAAATATTCTATATTTAATTAACACATCAAACTATTAAAAAATGAATAAAACATACATTTAATAACAAAATAAACACAATAGTAGGGAAAACTTTAGATAGCTAGGGGGTAAAAATTACTATTCCCACTCCACTGAGTGCAACAGTAGGGAAAGCGTTGGATAGCGTAGGGGTAAAAATTACTATTCCCACTCCAGTGAGTGCAACAGTAGGGAAACGTTGGATAGCGTAGGAGTAACAATTATTATTCCCACTCCAGTGAGTGCAACAGTAGAGAAAGTGTTGGATAGCGGAGGGGTAAAAATTACTATTCCCACTCGAGTGAGTGCAACAGTGGGAAAAGCGCTGGATAGTGTAGGGGGAAAAATTACTATTCCCACTCCAGTGAGTCCAACAGTAGGGAAAGCACTGGATAGCGTATGGGTGAAAATTACTTTTTCCACTCTAGTGAGTGCAACAGTAGGGAAAGCTTTGGATAGCGTATGGGTGAAAATTACTTTTTCCACTCCAGTGAGTGCAACAATAGGGAAAGTGTTGGATAGCGTAGGGTTAAAAATTACAATTCCCACTCCAGTGAGTGCAACAGTAGGGAAAGCGTTGGATAGCGTAGGGGTAAAAATTACTATTCCCGCTCCTGTGAGTGCAACAGTAGGGAAAGCGTTAGATAGCGGAGGAGTATAAATTACTATTCCCACTCCAGTGAGTGCAACAGTAAGGAAAGCGCTGAATAGCGGAGGAGTAAACATTACTATTCCCACTCCAGTGAGTGCAACAGTAGGGAAAGCGCTGGATAGTGGAGGGGTAAAAATTACGATTCCCACTCCAGCGAGTGCGACAGTAGAGAAAGCGCTGGATCCCACAACAATAAAATACAAAACCATCAACATTTTTATTAAATTTAATTTCCAATATTAACATAATTAATAAATTAATTCAAATATATTATTATTAACAAAGATGATAAAAAAGCATTAATTGCACATTAATTAACACTATAATATCCACAACACACCTAAAATTAATTACACAATTAAAATGACTAATTTCTAATTAATTAATGGAAACTAATTTATAAATATTTATTAATTAATCAATAAAAAATTAATTACTTACCACCTTTCACACCATTTATACATATAAACACCACAACACACACCTAAAATTAATTACACAATTACAATTAATAATTACTCATTAATGAATGGAAATTAAATTATAAATATGTATTAATGAATCAATAAAAAATTAATTACTTACCACCTTTCACACCATTTACACATATAAACACCACAACACACACCTAACATTAATTACACAATAACAATTAATATTTACTAATTAATTAATGGAAATTAATTTTCAAATATTTAATTATTGAACAATAAGAATGTATAACTTACCACCCTTCACACTATTTACACATATATACACCACAACACACACCTCTAAACAATTAACATAATTAATTATTAATTGATTAATTGGAATTAATTAACAACACATTATTAAATTATTATTAATTAATCAATTAACACATTAATTATCAATACATTTTATAAAATTAAATTACTTCCCACCCTATTCCCCTATAGGCCCACAACCCGCTACAGAACTAAAAAGGCAAAATTCTAATAAAAAAAAAATAAGTACTATAAATTATTATTTAAATCTATATAATTAAATTAATTCCCACCATATTCCCCTATAACCCCCAACCTGCTACGGAACTAAAAACACAAAAATAAACCTAAAATAAATTAATAACTTGTAACATTTTAAAACATATAATAAAATGACAAACACTTCTCATTAAAAACACACAAATACATAACATTATTAATAATTTGATATTTTGTCACCTACATTTTTGTAAACGATATTTAAGACGTCGATATTACTTACCTGTCAGTCGATATTCTTGTCCACAATATTTTTGTTGTTGATATTTCTTCCCCACGATATTTTTGCGGGGAATTTTATGTCCCTCGATATTAATACGTCGATATTCCTGCTCTGCACCTGTTTTGACACTATTGGTGTGCACCGGCAGGAATACCCAGCCACTGTTCAACTTGTCAATTCAGATTACACTATTTTGGCTATATGTCTGTGTTTATCCTTATGTGACCTTGACATTGTGATAACGAGATACTTGTCCCTGACTTATGTCACATCAGGTGTTTTATCTTTGTTATTCTTTGAATAACTTGACACTTTCAGAGTTCTTGGAATGATAAGATTAGAAAACATATGCATCAATGGCAGATACAACAATGATTCTGCATGAATTAGGGTACAAATTGCGACTCATTACCTAAAATTGAGAAAATAGTTACTCTTGTTACCTAAGATGGAGTTGGAGATTACTTAAAATGGAGTCGGACCTTAGGGGCTTTATGTCAAGTTGTCACAGTGTATGGGTTGTTTCAACAGGTGCATGGTACTGGAGGCAGTGTACATTAGTGTGTGATGTCTTACCTATCGTTGCGTTCGTGTTTCACCTGTATGTGCTCTGGAACCAGTCGTCATTTTGTACACATAAGAAGATTTGACAGGTGTATGGTATTGAAGGCAGTGTATGTTGGTGATTGCCTTACTAGTGTGTGCAATTGTGTGTACTTGAGGGTTTATAGTTATGTATGGATGGCAGTATCTGACATAGCTGTAAGCTGTAGTATGTGAGGGCTTTTTTTAAATTGGCAGCTTATTAAAGAGTTTTATAAAGCACAACCTAGACCCGAGACATCGGGTATCAGAGCACTTTACATGAGCACCAGTTTTGTTACAGAACACATTCATTCTTTTTTTGTTAGGCACGGGGAGATTAAGTGATTTGCCCAGAATCACAGGATGTTGAGCGACGTTGGCGAGACTCAAACCTGGTTCCCCAGTTTCGAGGTTGACCGCTCTAGCCGGTAACTCTACATCCTCTCCCCAAAATTGATCTGATATTTAAATTTTTTGCTGTGCTACTAATTTGAAGTCAGCATTTGTTTAGGGCTGTCATCATTGTGATCAGGAGACATGCCTACTGAACAAGGGAGTAGTCAGAAAAATAAAATACTCCCCATTTTGCGACTATGACATTAAATAACATAGCAACATGTGTGATCCCAAATATTTCTATGAAAGGCAGTGAGAATTGTTCATCCAAGGAAAATTTTGAAAGAATCCTTCAAAATAATGCATTTTATGGCGTGATTCTAAGGACTTTGGTCAAAACTGCCTTTACCTGTATTGACTTCTTTGTTTTCATTCTTGTCTTCTTTCTATCTTCTTTCTTTCATTTTAGTCTTTTTTCATAATTTTCTTGTCTATCCATCTTTCTTTATTGCTTTATGTTGTTATTGATCTTTTTTCTTCTTTCCATTCTACTTTCAATCCTCTTTGCAACTTTCTTCCTGTCAGTCCTTCCTTCTTTCATTCCAACTTTCATTCTATCTTTTAGTCATTTTTATATTCCAATTTAATTTTCCTACCATCCTTCTTCTTTTAATTCCTTAATTTTTCTCATATTCCTTACTTTCTTCAAATGATCCTCCTCTTGTCTTACTTTTCCCATTCATTCCATCCTTTTTTTCTTTTTGCATTCTTTCAATTTGTTAATTGTTTCTCTTCTTTCTTTCTACTAGCCTTTCCTCTAGCTCTAATTTTTTGCATTGTTTCAGTCTATTTTCCTGCTTCTCATATTTGTTTCCCTTCTTTCAGTGTTCATTTTAGTTATTTGTTACTTACATCTTTTCTTATTGCTGTCCTTCTTTCCATGCTTCTCTCTTTCTTCCTTCCTTTGTATTTCTTTCCTTATCTTCATTTTTCTTTTGTGCCGTTTTTTATCCTGATTTCTTTTTGCTTTCCATCTTTCTCTCCTCATGTGCGTTCTATTCTACTTCTTTCACACTCTGTCACTACATTTGCCTCGCACTCATTTTAACTTTACCATTACAAAATGTCTCTTTTTTGACCGTCACATGTCGGCTTCTGTGGCACCCGTTGGTCCTCATACCACAGCTTTGTCATGGTAATAATTCTTACCGCACTGCAATCCACATATAAAAGTTAGGAAGGGCCATAAAACAATGTCTTTTTCTCCAGTGGCAACCCCGCTTAAGGTGATAAAGCAGGTGCTCCCCTACACCCTTGCTATTAATGTGTGCGCATCGTCCAGAGGGCGCGATGCTGGATACCGATTTAGTTGCTTTCTTCCTTATGGCACATGGTCACGTTGGTTTGACCAACTAGTGTCACTTGTTATAGAGCGTGGTGAAGTTCTGGGCTGCACCTTTGTGTGTGCGAGAGCATGCGAAATAATGGTGTTTTCGTTGTGGACATGTGTGTGTTGCTTGTGGAAGATAGAGACGGTGTGAGAGTTTGCTTGTTGTTTCTGGGTCTTTGTTTTGAAGCTTGCCCGTTGTGTATGGAAAGGGGATGATCTAATGCTGTGAAATATCTGTGTATGTTGCTGGTTTATCCTCTGTGTAAGGCAAGGGTATGAAGTCCTGACAGGATGTGCCTCTATAGGCTGCGAGAACATGCTGCTGAATGTTGAGGCTGCAGAATGTTGAGTGGGAATGCGTAAGACTGCAGTTATGCATTGAATTTTGGTATCTTTGTGCTTGGGGTTAGGTTACAACTGGAGGGAGAATGGTACCCTAAACAGGGGCATAACAAAGGTCTTTGCCGCACCTGCGGCACAGGGGGGGGCACCATTTAGGGGGCGGGGGGGAGGGCTTTTTAGCCTAAGGCCTACGATTATCTGTGCCATATATGAGGCTGAAGAAGTCTTCCCCAAATGTCACTGGTCCTAAGAGGACCTAACAGGTTTATTTCTATTCTAACTCATGTCCTCGAATATTTGGAGAAGGTGTTTGTTTATGAGCCTTGGTGTACTTTCGATAAATGGGGAAGGTACAAATATGAGCCTATCAGTGCATGTATGTGAAATGTTTGCCCATGCGCACCAGAGAATGTGGGGCATTGACAAATTGAGAGCCTGAACAGAGGAACACCGGCTCTTGATATGTATGTTTTTCCTTTGGGGTAATTGTTCTCCACTGCCCAGTTATATGTTGTAAACACATCTGTAATTTATACCATTTTACATTTATATATGTGTGCTAAAAAGTTATGCTAGCAGTGAACCAATGTGCCTAAGAACGCATTACTCATGGCGCACGTGTACCAGATTGTCATCATGGAGACCCCCTTGAAGGAACGGTTGCTATTTCCACATACGGGTAACAGGTTAGGCAGCGTCTCTGAGCAGGTTGGTGACAGGGTGGACGGCATTCCGTGGGCACGAGATGCTGTAAACCAGTGCACGGCGGTTGGCCATATTTATGGCATTGTCTTTGCTGTCAACTGCTGGAAATTCTACTTCCTTTTGATGCGTTGCATTAGACAACAAAAAACTGTGCCAACCTGTTTTCGCTTTCTGTTGTGATGACTCAGAGGCCGCGCAATGGGCGTGAAGCCGCTAATGAACATTGTTATTCTCTGGAGACCTGTTACCGGCGTTAGCGCATTGGAAGGCAAATATTGGCCAGAAACGAACTGTTTGTATTTCAGAAGCCTGACCTGAGTTGCATCACAAGCCACAGCACCTGCCGCTACAATTAGGTTGCTAGGTAGTGTAGCTGTGTGCTGGTCTGTTTGTAGTTTCACAGGACAGGGCTTCACACATGGAAAGCTGGGCTTTGTGGACATATTTAGGTTAATTTCACATAGAGTCAATAGGAGTGTACCCGTAAACGTTGTGCATTTTGACCTGTCCATGCTTCTACCCTCCCCACCCAGTACATCAGCTCCCACCCCACCCCATCCTCTCCTCCAGGGCACAATTCCTAAAAAAAGAAGTGGGGGGACTAACCTAGTTAATCAGTATGCAAGTGGCATCGCAGCGTGTGACATCACGGCGCGTGACATCACAGCACGTGAGATCACAGGAACTGGCATCACAAGAAGTGATATCAGATCTTAAGCCCTCACATATATGTTTAGCAGGTGTATCATGAGTACATTTGAGCACATTTCGAGTATACTTGCAAACCCTCCTGATTTATGCAGAAGATTCACACTTTTGTACACTACACATAAAACAATGTTACCTTTGTCAGCGTTAAGCTTTCTATAGCCATAGTGCTTTAAAAGAAATAGTGATATTTAAATTATTAATACGCCTCCTCAAGGGTAGTAAGCATATATAAATGATATTTATTTTGTGCAAATACTGGGAAAGATCAACACATCTGATGTTCTAACAGTGCATGCTTATCTCCTAAACAGAGCCTGAACAAACGGAAAAGCTGCCTTTCTTAAGTATGTGTGAAGTGCTTACAAGGTGCGAGCCTTTGTTTCTCCTCTGCTGCATTTGCATAAGGTGTGAGGCTTCTGATTGCTGCCAGCCAGGAAACTCCTACAAAAGGAGGCCTGATGACCCCTGAGACTCGGCCTTTGTTAAGGGCCCAACAGGAGTCTGAAATAAGAGAGCCCTGTCTTCGCCTGCACGTTGTTGTGATCGAAAGCAGACAACAACATGCATGCGCTGCTGAATGCGTCCCGGTGTTTGGAAATTACACCGGGACGAATTCAGCATCTTTTTTAGTGGGGCTCAACTTCTTGGCAGGGTGGACAGCATCCACCCTTTGAAAGACGTGGGGGGACACCGTCCACACGCGTGGACCCCCGACTCGTGCCCTGCTCTCCGCTCCCTTTCTTTCTTCTCACCTCCCCTCTACTCTCCTTCCTGTCCCTTCTCTTCTATCTGTCCACCCCCTGCTCTTTTCCTCCCCTATTTCCTCTCACGTGGCCTTTTCTTCTCCCAATCTTCCGTTTCTTTACATTCCTTACTTTGTTTCCCAACGCTAAATAAAATGTTGCAGCACCCATGACACGCTGGTTACACCACTACATTGTTGAACTTTAAGCCTTGCTCCAACAAACACCTGGGGATGAGATATGTAATACAGAAGCAGTGACACTGATTTGCCAGAGGACTACCCCCTATGGTCCCCATCTTCACACAACCCAGCATTTTGCCCCTGCTGCCACCTATCTCTACCTGCTCATATGCTCTGCTCACTGGCAGGCTGCAAGCTGTTGGTGCAATCCAGCTGTAAGATCAATAGTTCTGGCTGGTCCAGGCTATTCAGTCCATTGCTCCCAGTACCAGCCAAAGTTCTTGAGAGATACCTGAACGTGGAACAGAATCTCTTGGGCAGAATGACATTCTGAATGGAGCACAATATGGATTTAGGAAGTTAGACAGTACTGAATCCGCATTGGTGGTAGCTACAGAGGAAAACCGTGTTATTATGGATTTCGGTGGAAAAGTTGCAGTGGTCCTTTTGGACCTATCTGCAGCTTTTGACGTGGTGAGCCATACTATTTTAAAACAGCGCCTAGTGGAGATTGGAATTGGAGACACATCCCTTAACCCCTGAGTGTCCTTTTTGAGTGATAGAGTGCAGTCAGTCTCCTTTTGAGACTTTACCTCCAGTTCCTTCTCCCTTACTTGTGGAGTTCCACAGGGTTCTTCGTTGAGCCTCACATTGTTTAACATCTATGTGGCTCGTCCTGCTAAACTGATTAGATCCTTTGGCTTTAATATATTATCTTATGTGGATGACACACAGATAGTTGAGTGTTTTACCCGCAATGTAGAGGAGGTAGCTCCCTGGTTTAAAAGCTATATGAGAGCAATCGTCAACTAGATGAACAACCAATGCCTTAAACTAAACTCAAATAAGACAGATGTGCTCCTTTTTGGACATGACCTATCATTCTGGAAAGCCTCTTGGAGGCCATCTACTATGAGACCTTTACCTAAACCAATCACCAAAGTGAAACATTTAGGTGTAGTTTTTGATTCTAAACTTATGTTCACTGACCACACAAATCAGCTTATTTCCTCCTGGTTTTTCCTTTTGAAGATACCGAAACAAATCTCCCCTACATTTCGTTTGATCTTCAGACAACACTTATTGTCTCTTTAGTGTTATCGGGCTGGATTACTGCAATGATTATATTTGGGTATGCAGCAAGGGTTACTAAAAAAGCACACTAGAGGCTGCAGTTTGCAGCAGTCTGGCTTCTGAAAAACATTAGAAAATATGAACCAGTCTCCAAGGGTTTGGAGGAGCTCCACTGGCTCCCGATAAAAAAACTGAGTGGCTTTTAAAGCACCCTGTAATGCACATAAGGCCCTTTATTGGATAGGACCAGAATATCAGAAGAAAAACATTCTAGAATATTCTCCCAGAAGATGCCTTTGATCTTCATGGCTAAAATTATGCAAGTTCCCAAGATCTCTAAAACTACCTGGGGTGGCAGACATTTTGTTCATGCCACCTCTTTGATTTGGAATCAAATGTCTCTGAGATGTTAATCTAATTTGTTGACTTTCAGAAAGCATTTAAAAAAAATGGCTTTCTTCTCTATCTTTGTAATGTTCATGCTTTTGCTCTGTCTCAGCAGTATTGTCTGGGTAAACAATAGTGTCAAGACGTCTTTGTGGATTCGTCACGCTTAACAAATACAAATCAAATCATTGCTCAGGTGACGTGGGACATCAAGAAGATAATGACAGAGTAGGAATGGAAAAGACGAGAGGGGAGCAAACAGGAAAGGCAACATATTATGGTCATATTTATGTAGGGGTTGCGTCGCTTTTGCACCACTCGACATGGTGCATGCACAATGCAACCCTAAAATGTAATTTATCAAGCCACAAAAGATCACTTTGCATTGCCCTGAGTGGCTTGATAAATCCAGAGTAATGCAACGCAGCACAAATCTCTGCTTTGCGTAACTCTGCCCCAGGGAGGTGTTCCATGGGCATTTTGACGTATTCCCATATTTGTTATCACAACGGAGAGCGAGAGACAAGCAAACCAGTTGCAGTCTCCCACTGACAATACTCACACACAAGAGCAACAGGTATTCTTAATGGATTTCAAGGGAGAGGAAGAACCCTTCTATTTGAGGATGTTAGTTTTTACCTCTGCAATATCCAAAGATATTGGAATAGACGCCTCACTCACTTATCGTGACATGCTTCATCACTGACGCCTATCCACACCCTGGTAAGATAGTACTACCAGGGCGGACTCAACCATAGGTGGAATGGGAGTTCTTATATAAAGTAAAAACTGGACAAACAGGGATCCAGAAGGGTGATTTGTTTTGTAGTGTAGTTCCTATATTCCCAATAGGCTCTGCGCATTGGAATAATATATTCAGCAGTGTAGACGTAGGACTGAGGTCGACTAGGTCTCTACTGACTATATTAGACTTAAGTTTTGCCAGCTAGCTCAGAGGTCACTAGAAACTTTCTCGAATAAACAAGGAGGAGTTTAACTTCCCTGGATAGACAAGAAGGGATTAGCTTCTGACAACCATATAACATGACAACTTTGCTCCCTCAGAATAAGAGTGTATCTCTAGAGTCGTGTGAAAACAAGAGACAGCTATTTCACTCAGTCAAGTGTGCATACTTAGTTTCACCAGAGTGCAGAGAAAAGAGAGACGGGCATTTTCAATAAAAGGTTGTTATTTATTGAGCAGTCTTCTTTCTCATACAAGAGAAATGAATTGCCACAATTGCAATATTCATAGCAAAGTAAAGTGCGTACAGTAAAAGGAGGATTAAGAAATAATACTGTAAAAGCATTGATTTGGTTTCTTAGCCACAAGATACTTTAAAATAGATAAAATATATACATACTTATATACATTGACTAACGTACTCAACTGGTGCTTCTAAATACGCCTACCCCGGTATACCTGACCTAAGCCTAATATGTGGGAAGGAGTAAGTAAGTAGCAGTGTAAGTTAAGTTGGTTTTTGCCAAGAATCTGAGTCAAGAATTCTCTCTAAGGTTTTAGTCAGCTCCGTACCTGGGTTAAATAAAAAGCAGGAGGTCTTGTATCTCTCTCTCAGGACTCGATATCCCAGTAACCCGTGAAGGTATCTGGAAACACCGGAGCTGGATTTCTCGGCAGGAGAAAAGACAGCGTCTCTCTCAGTGCGTCAAAGGGGAGGGGCAGCGTCCGTGGGCTCTCGCATCAGCTGGGCTCTCGGGCAAGTAGATAGCTGCTCTGCTCCAAAACCACCACCGTTTATTTGCTTAAGGCAACGTTGGTATATTTATACCTGAAAGGTGCCGGGTTTGACGTAAGGTTGGACATAAGACGTCAATGAAGATGTCACCAAGAACTGGTTGTTCTTAGAGTGCTCACAGGAGTTCTAGGACGAAATCAAAACAAAAGCAATGGGGAATTCCCAGGTTGCTGGAGGTTTGGTTTGTTTACAGAACTCGTTGTACTTTCTAGGAGCCTGGGGAAGTAGCCTTGCTTAATTTGGACAGCATGGGCTATGACTAAATATGGATATGATTCTTATGCCTTTATAAGGATATTATTCATTATAACCACATAAGGGCATAAATCAGGACTATCGAATTTAGGGTCCTAGATAGAACTACAACAGTTCAAAAAGTTCTCAAGCTATACCAAAGACTTTTCTTTATTTTAAGGGTACCTGGGGCATGGATAGAATCACAAAATCATGGGGTTCTATTGAATATAGTAATTCAATTATACCCACTGTGCCAACATGTTTCTGCCCGCTCCAAGAGCTTGATCGGGTCCGGGGCCTTCGTCAGGGCTGTGTTTTAGTGTATAACTTCTCTAATGTGCACTCACACCATGCACACTCATAAGGCCTAAAGCTTCCACCTGTCTTGGTCTTCTGTCCAGAGGTGTTTCCTGCAAGACGAGGTGTTGTTTAACTGAATCAAAAATTATCCTTTATTTTGTTCTATGATTTAGTTCCTTTCTTGGACGGAAATTCCTGTTACAATGTAGAAACATCCATGTATTTATATCTCATATTTGACAATACCTACATAAACCTTTATACTGGTGATTGCAGTGCTCCCACGTGAATGTGTGGTGATTTTTATTTTTTTTATCACAAATAATTGCTAACCGGTACTTCTGAGACGTGGGTTCTAGGGCCAGATGCACTACCATCGGCTTTGCGACTCGCAAATTGCAGAAAATTGAGACTCACAATTTGCGAGTTGCAGAAGCCAATGTACAACAGTGTCAGAGACACTGTTAGCGATTAATAATTGGATCGCAAAATGCGAGGCTCATGACTATTAATGAGCCCCTCGCAATTTGCAACCCCATTGGGAATGGCTGGCCCTCCCAGGGATGGTGACCTGCTGGGCTCAGCAGACCTCCATGTCTGGTGCTGCTTTTCAATATTGCATTTTTTTTTTTTAAATGAGCCCGTTTTACTTAAAGGAAAACGGGATGCATTGAAAAAAAAGAAAGATTTTCGTTTAATTTTTTAAGGGCACTGCCTGCCCTTAAAAAATATTTTTAGAGCCATTAACAAAGGGGAAGGGGTCCCATTTGTGACTCCATTACAACCGTCTTGAATAGGGCGGCAAATTGGAAGTGTTTTGCGACTGCAATTGCGGTGAAATGCTAAGAGACTACCCTAAAGGGAGTTGTAGTGTCCTGTCCCTTTGGTGTGTTGGACCCCTCTCTCTTTTTAGAGATACATTTAAAATTTAACCACGGACACAAAGTAGCTCAATGGGTTGAGCGTCTGATTCAGAGATTTTTGTGCAACATTTAACTCACTGGTTTGAATGTCCTTCAGCGTTGCATGTTTGAGAGATTTATAAACTAAGCACCAATATACCTGATAACAATTCAAATACTCTACAATATAACATCTATAGCTATTGTTATAGCATGAATTGCAGTGGTTTAAAACCCACTATTTAATGGAATGCTATTATCAATAGTTGCACAGGAATTGCATAATATCAGTGAATTATGTTTTTTAAACATCAGAGAGGAAGCCTTTAAACCTGTTTTCAGGTTTTGCCTACACAACGCTTGCACAGTACTTATATGATGTGTATTGTTTGCCACTCATAACTTCGCATTTGTATTTATGTGTCCCTTATCTCCTTGTGTCACTGCCCTTGAAATATTCTGATTGCTGGCAAAGTTAAAAGCTTTTTCTTTGGTGTCGCCCATGCTTTTAATTTGCATTTTTTTTTTCCGGAGTTTTATATAGCGCGAACTAGAACCGAACCGAATCAGTTATCAGAGCGCTTTACATAGCACCAGTTACGTTACTGAGAACACACTTTCATTTTTTAGGCACGGGGAGATTAAGTGATGTGCCCAGAATCACAGGGGGTTTTTGGCGTCGTTACCGAGACTCGAACCCAGATCCCCAGGTCCGAGGTCGAGCGCCTTAGCCGTTAGGCCAACCCCTCACCCCTCATTGTGACCCTGTTTCTCTGACATCGATTTATTTCTGTGCCCCCTAAGTTTCACTTTAATTCAGCAATCCTATAAGGTGAAGGAAGAATCTACATGAACCTCCTGTGAAGGAAGAAGCATTTAATAACAAGCATTGGCATAGCCAATAGGTCTCGCTTTTGGTACCTTATAAGTGTTGAGCCATGCAACAGTTGATGTTGTTGCACCAAGGATATTGTGCTGCATAACTAAATACTTATAAGGTCCCAAAAGCGAGACCTATTGGCTACGCATTGAGGACTGCTGTTGGGCCCCTGGGGCTCTGAGAAATCTTCACTATCTGCCAAATCTGTGCAAAAGAGAAGCAATACAAATGCATAATAAGAAACATGAAGCATAGAATTCAAAGCGACAGCAGCATTGCATGCACCCTATTCCAAACATTAGGGCTGATTCACAAAAGCATGTAAGAGTCCAGGAAGCAATACCACAGGAAGACTTTTAACCTACTCTGACATGCCTTTGCAATTCGGCTGTGAAACGTCCAACTCCCTATTAGCAAAGAGTGCACTAATTGTAAAATAATATTCTGTGAATATTCCCATATTATTCTCATGTTATATGTTTGGGGGCTGGGAGTAACTCACAAAGGTGTAGAAGAGTGCATTGAAGAGTTCTGCAGGATTCATGTTTTGCACACTCCTAAATGACTTTATGAGAGTTCCAGTTTCTTAACAGTGCTTGCAGTGTTGGGAATGCATTTTTGGAAAACAAATTTCAGACTTTAAAAATCATAACAGAAATGTCCTCTATCCGGTACTGAATACCTCTCACTTTACAGTATCTTTAGTAATCAAGCCAAGCTTAGGCACCAATGTTTGTATTTCAGAAAGATTTGAGATAAATATAAAATATATTATAGAATATAAAACAACACATCTATGTAAAACACAATGATTTTTCTCTGGGTACTGAAAACAGGCGGTATAATTAGAGGATCCAACAGCACTTTTTTGCAGACTTCCCAGGCCTGAACGGCTGAACCAACCAGACAGCAGGATTCCATTGACATTTAAACGTGCACATCCACACCCAAAGAATAATATGTTTTTTTAAGAAAATACCTATGACTGATAAAAACTCATGCCAGTACAGTCACAAATCACAACTGTTGGTTATCACAATTTTGACAGACTAGCCCTATTTTGTGTTCTTTCATTCCTTTAATGGTACTACTATGACAATACCCGGACTATCATAGGATTAGGAAATGTGAGGTGACAAATGATATCAACAATGTTTCACTTTTAAAAATAAAGGGGTGGAATGAAGTTAGGTAAGTGGTAGCATGGACCAGTTTTGAGATAGTGTAGTTTGAAGGGTTCCTTAAAGATGTCCTGTCCTAAAAACACAATTTTGACTGGAGATGTCCACCTCTGATTTACGTAATGTTGTGACTTTTTGCAATTTACCAACATTTCCAGGAGTACACATGGAAACCTACATCAGGTATAGGCTCCCAGGCGTACTCCTGGTAAGGTCAAGTGACCTCTCCAGGGGATGCTATTCCCCCTGCGTAGAGTTCTCCAAGGTAGAGAATTCCGCACAGGCAGAACAGGATGTCCTGTGCAAATTCACCTTTTTTTGTCTCTATATGGAAATAATTTTTCCCCAGGGGTAAAAAGATCTTCCATACACCCAAACCAAATCTGAGGGTGGTTCATTCCCTTCTTCCCTAGAAGGGGAGTAATTGATGACCCTTCCAGTATAGAAAGAGAAGGAAAGCAGTAGAGTGAGAAGGGGGAGGAAGAGGAGTAGGGTGGGAAGGGGAGAGAGAGGAGTGGGATGGGAAGGGGAGAGAGAGGAGAAGTGTCGGAAGGGGAGAGAGAGGAGTTTGTAAGTGCACACAAACACATGATTATGGTTGCTCCCAAAATTACAAGGCGACCATGCCTGGGGGCGCCTACCTCCCATTCCTTGAGTGGGACACATGGACACGGAGATGTCTACACTCACGGCGGGAACCTGCCCTGTAAAAGGGCTTACACCTGCCGGGAACACTTTTGTGGATGTGAAGGAGACAGTAAATGAGGCCAGGTTTGTGTTACTGCCACTGCTCCACAGCTTTTCTCTGAGAGTGCTCCAGGAAACCCATGGTGCACGGACCTGCAGTTACAGAGTTGTGCTTGGAAGTGCTTTGAGACAAACACCGGCCCTTGCCCTTGTCTCCAGTTCTTTTTTAAATAAATAATTTGTCCCACCGTCCAAAAGCAGTCCTTCTGCTCCAAACTTAACTTTCCCCCTCCTGCCACTGATTTTCACCCACCCTGCCCTTCTCCCAGTGTTTGTTGTTTTCTTCACCCCAAACCCCAGTACTCATTTTTTTACATGTTGCACAGCAGCCCTGGCTGCTCTCAAAAAAGCTTAAAGGTGACAAATAGTGCTATGCTGTGGTCAATGCTGACCGTGTCAAAGGGATTTTTTTCTTTTACTTTAAGTCATGTTGCACAGCAGTACAACTGCTGTGCAACATGTAAAACAATTGACAAATCCAAATGATTTTGCATAGGCTCATTCTATTAACTTTGTCAATGTTTCTTTACATTTTGCAGTTGAGCTGCTGTGCAATATATGTAAACAAAAAGCGATGTGACACGGACAATAAAAAAGACAATATATTTTGCATAGGAGCACATAGGTTTTATATTCAGGTCAGTTTTATTCAGCACCAACATCACCCCAAGGGTCACAACAACTTTATATTACACACCACCTTTTCAAATCAACTTATAATTTGCCTTGCTCAAACAGAACACAGTAGACAAATTCACTGACACCGTTGCATAGATCGCCTACACCTCCCAAATCGCCTCAGCATTCATACAAGCACACAGGTAACTAATCGCCTACACATTTAAACCTGCTTTTCACAGTTTTATTTTAGGGTCAGTTTTATACAGTGTCAACATCACCAGAAGGTGCAGGAGCGCATTTTATTACCACCAGTTACTACACAATATATTACCTTTCTCAAAAAACAAGTCATAGCACTTTTACGGAGTTTCTTTAACTTATATTGCACACCTGCTCATCAAGTTAAAACTTACAAAAAAACCTTAGTATTAATCACATATGCTAAACCTATTGCATTTGCCAATGCTTGTTTTAATTAAGAAATTAAAATTGCAGTTCTCAGTCAAAGGGATCATAAACTGAGATTAAAAAAGTATAACAAATATCTAACATTACCTGGGCAATGGTATATTGCAGCCAGATTTTAGAGAACTAGTTATGGTATTAACCACGTCATTAGATGGAGATTTGAAAGTTGTCAATATTAGGGCAGCCTCTGCATCAGATAAAGTCAGAGCATCTGATGCAGACAGTTCCTGATCTTTCAAGGGAAAGCCGTTGTGTTTGTGTTCAGATTAGAGCTCTTTACATAGCCTTTCCTAACATAATATTTCTTGTCAGAGCCACCTGCTGACTGTTTTTTTATAATTAGACTTCAATATCTGCAATTCTTTATCTTAGCAGGTTTAAGACAGGCAATACAAGTTTATTGACTTACACATCCAAACAGAGAAGGAACAGACTGCCAAAGAAGGGTCAGAATAAGTAAATAGAGGGCAGCCTAGAGCAGCTGTCAGATTGGTTTTGTTTACATTGAATCTGTGTCGCGTATTTAGTAAGGGCGTGATATGATGGGATTGTTTTCCAGGGACAATCCAAAATAATTTAAAGGAATTAAGAGATGGTCTTTCCAGGGTAAAGCAATTCCCCACCGATTCCAGCATGTGTTAGAATAGCTTTAAATAAGTGCTAAAGCTTGTCCTAATCTATGGGTAGCATCAGTGACTCATTGAGTGGCCCCCAATTCTTGACAAGATTCTAGAAAGTTAAACTTCGCTACTGTTTGGGTCAGAACGTAAACCCCTCAAAAATGTTAAAACATCCTGAAACTTGGAGAAGAAAAGGGGCAATTACCTCACATAATAATAAAATTAAAAGCAGGAACTGGGAGTACCGAGGCTATGGAGAAACACGATATACCAGTGGCGTAGCTAGACTTTTGGCTGCCTGTGGCGGCCCCCGTCTCTGCCGCCCTGTGAAGACCGCAGGTAAGAGCGGGGTGGGCGTGCTGGATATTCCCTATTTTGTTTGCCATGACAACCGCAGGTAAGAGTGGGGGGGGAAGGACGCGGCCCCAAAACTCTGACCGCCCCCCTCTTGCTACGCAACTGCAGTGTAGATGAAGAAAGTTAGCTTGCTTCAACAGTTAAAAGTTCAGTGGCCATGAAAGCACTGGCCAATGATGTAATACAAATGGAGGATTTAAAAATATTACCTAAACCACCGCCTTTTCGATCCAGGTGCTCAAGCTAGAACATTTTGAATGTGCCAGGCATAGCTTTGGGTATAGGGTCCCAACGAATTGGTTAACCATATTTAAAAAACAAAAAAAAAGGTCAGGCTTTAGGTGAACAATAAGGTCTCTGATTTTTATATTTTTTTGGCTGGTTTCTATCCTTCAGTAGTGTAGTTCCTATATTCCCATTAGGCTCTGCACATTGGAATAACATAAACAATAGTTTAGACGTAGGACCTAGGTCAACTGGGTCTCTATTTAATATGTTAAACTTAATTATGAATGCCAGCTAGCTCAGAGGTCACTAGAAACTTTCTTGAATTCACAAGAAGGGATTAGTTTCTGACAACCGCATAAACATGACAACTTTGCTCCCTCAAGAATAAGGAGTATACCTCCAGAGTCGCGGAAACAATAGATAGCTATTTTACTCAGTCAATCGTGCATGCTTAGTTTCACCACAAGTGCAGAGAAACAGAGAGACGGGCGTTTTCAATAAAAGAGGTTATTTATTAAACAGTCTTCTTTCTCATGCAAGAGAAGTGAATTGCTACAATCGCAAGACTTGTCACAAAGTAAAGTGCGTACAGTAAAAGGAGTATTATAAAATAATACTGTAAAAGCATAGTATGGTTTCTAAGCCATACGGTGTTTAAAATGGATAAAATACATACAATGATAAAATAATGACTAAACGTACTCAACTGGTGCTTCTAAGATACACCTACCCCGGTGTACCTAACCTAAGCCTAGTACATGGGAAGGAGTAAGTGAGATGTAATTTGAGTTAAGATAGTTTCTGCCAAGAATCTAAATCAAGAATTCTCTAAGGGTCTAATCAGCTCCGTACCTTGGTTATAGAATAAAGGAGGTTTTGTATCTCTCTCTCAGGAATCGAACTCCCAGCAACCCGCAAGGGTGACAGGGAAACACTGGAGCTGGATTTCTCGGCAGGAGAAAAGACAGGGTCTTTCTCAGTGCGTCAGCGGGAGGGTCGGCTTCCTTCGGCACTTGCTACAGCAGGGTGTCGGGCAAGTAGATAGTCGATCTGCTCCAAACCACCGTGTGTTTTGCTAGGGCAGATGCTGGTATATTTATACCTGGAAGGTGCCGAGTTTGACGTAAGGTTGGACATAAGACGTCACTAAGGACCTGCAGTTCTTTCAGGACTCCGGGAGTTCTAGGACAAATCAATACAGAAGCAGGGGGAATTCCCGGACTGCTGGAGGCTTGGTTTGTTTAAGAACACGTTGTGCTTTCTAGGAGTCTATGGGAGTAGCCTTGCCGTATTTGGACTGCATTGGCTATGTCTTAATATGGGTATGATTCTTATGCCTATATAAGGATATGATTTGATATAACCACATAAGGGCATAAATCGGGAATATTTAACTAGAGTCCTAGAGTCGTTTACAACACTTCCACTGCTCATTTTATTGAAGGTTTTTTTTTATGAAACACTCCATGAGAGTGCTTGTGTTTTGTAGCTCTCTCTTCCTGGGCTTTTCCCTCCACCAAATATTGATGCCCCTGTGCTTACCTCATCCAGTCTTTTTTTGTTTTTTTGTATTTGGTATTTCATTCTCTCTAAAGCGGCCTGCTATCATCTCTTGGGTCTCTCTTATTTAGCAGTACATGGTATCAGTTTCCTGTGTCTGCTTGACCTGCTCACACAGCTGAGCAAATGGTAAACCTTTGAGTTAGATCATCAGCATTCGTGTTCTTACAGGGGTGTGTTTTGAGGTTTTGGTGAAAATTCCACTCTCATTTTAAAAAATCAACAAGATTTAATGGTGTTTTATAGTTTTCATTGATGTATAGCTAGAGTGTCTACCTGCTTCAATAAACATCTGTAGTGTTAGGAATTAACTCATTTCATCTCTAATTCATCTATGGTGGTGTGTGTTTGATTTTCCTGTAGTTCGGCATACGCTCTACCTAAAGGATGCCTTGGAGTCCTGTTTCAAAATCTGTGATCTACAAAGCTTTAAGGGGTTTGGGTCCCTATGGGTGTTAGACCCAGTAGTAACTAAAAACACACATTGAAACAGGTCCCTTTGTGGCCCTATATTCATCTCCCTAAGTTTATGTGTAAATAACACTGATCGATTTCTGAGCAAAACATGTAAAAAACATTGAAGTAATCCATGTCAGCGATTTAGTTCCTGTTTTTTATTTCACATTTTTTTAACTTAATTTTGCATTTCCTAAGAGGATTAGCTATTTCCTGGATGCTGTGATTCTCTATTCATTTCTGAATTATTTTCTTGTGTAGCACATTAATCTATTAATCTATTAATCATCTCTAGGTGTTTATAATGGTACCACTATAGCGAACTCTGAGGCTGAAGACAGAGTGAGCTTTACTCAGTGCCTGTCAGTGGGTAAAAGAGGTGTTCAGAATAGATGGTCCTCTAGTCCTTGGCCTCTCTGCTGAGTGCACAGAGCAATGGTCACATTTCCAAGTTACAATTGGTATTCTGTGCAAATGTGTGTGAAAGTGGTACACAGTTGTCAAAATATTGACAAGGAAAAAGTAAAAGAAAATACAGTGCTTGTAAGTGAGTGGGTGCATTTTGTGTTTGGGCATGGAGGAGCGAAGGAGATGTGAGGAAGTGATTCAGGGTGAGTGAAAAGATGGTGCTGAGGAAGAAAGAGATGTAATGTAAAATATACAGAAGATGAGGTGTGGAGGGAAAAGGGGCGTGCATGTCTCACATAGAGCCCACATAACTGGAGTGGTTGAGTCACTGTGAAGGCTACTATGCCTTACACAAGTCTCAGTGGTGGTTAATTCATAGTCTCAACAAATTTCAGAATTGAAACATTTTCAATATGAATTATTTCCAACAAAATCATTGTTATTACTCCTTTATTTTAAACAGCTAACAACCATTGTCAAAGTCAACAGTCCAAGCTGGTTTTAGGTGTATGCCAGTTGTTGACTCATATATACCGATTCAATAACAGAAAGCTCAGAGAGGAACCAAAATACAGGTCGGATGGCACTATGGGAAACACGCAAATTCAGTTTACATGTTTAAACCACACTCTTAATTACATAGTCCATTCCCCTATTAGAGACCCCTGCTTTTTACATCCCACCTAAAGCCCTAGTGCTCTAGACATATGGAGTAAATCTGCTGAGTGACCGAGTTACAGTGCAGTTGTTTTTAAAGAAGGGAACCTTCTGTAATACCTAATGTACAGGCAGAGATCATTTACTGGGACAACCATTTTTTATACATCAAAAAAGTGTTTGCGGTATATACATAATGAGGCCAATAACGGCCATCAACACTAAATGGCGCCAAATACTAGTTGGTACATCGGCCTTGCCAAACCTTCTGACAGACTTTATTCACAGAACGTATATGGCCTGGAAGGGATATACATTTTGCATCGTCCCCACTCGACAGGCCACTATGTAGGATCCCTTAGAGGGGAAGCCCTAAACCTTGCCTACGACATGCAACGGGCTCCCTGCGACTCAGCCAGGTAGCATATCTTGGGGCGTGCTGCTTGCATTTACGCCTGAACTCTTGTGAAAGAGTTTGGGACCACTCTTGAAGATGAATGGAGAAAAAGATCAGGTTCACAGCTGTTGTTTCTGCTGGACAGAGGCACAATTGGGCTGTACCCCACAGAGGCCACAACTGTGTACAGATTCCCTAATACTTCCTTAGGTCTCTGCATGCAGTTTCTTTTCCAACCTCTTTGTAACACATTGCATCACGATGATCTGCCATACAAGAAACAAAACGCCTTCTTTTCCTTGCTGTAGGGCCCTATAGCCACACACCGGGCTGAAGGTCGGACTGACCGTACTGGGCATCAGGCGTTTCCCCGGGAGGCTGGTGGGGTGGGAGACTAGTTTTGTTACTTGGGGCTGGTTTCGCAGCTATGATGCAACATCGACCCCCAATAACTAAATCAGCAGTACTGTCGAGCATAATGACTCACTTCTCACTCTCACTGCGGAGCTGCATGTATACCTTGCCGTTTTCAGGCAACAATAAAAGTGTCAAGATTGATGTCTCTGGTGGTTTATCTTCCTGCTGGAGAGAGACATTGGAGTTTTGTCTATTGGTAGTTTTGACTCATCTAACGTAGTGTAGAGAATTAATATGCCTGCTACAAAGAATGTGTAGCATACACATCCCAGAAGTGTATTTAATGTGCATAGCTCAGTGGGTTACTGCTTTTATCACAAAGATCCTTTGGTTACCTGCAATTCATAACTTACAATCGTATTAAATCCAGCACAGTGAGCTATGAACTGCCATCAAAGAGATGCATGCAAACTGCATGGTACAGGTGCGAAAGGTATATTTTCCCACAGTCTTTTATTATCGTAACGGTGCTAAAATGGGTTTGGATAGAAATACATTCTTATTAGTAAATCTAACCACTGTGTTACCTTTTGAATCCTGAGTTTGTGCTTCATCTGACCAAGCACTCGTAAAAAATTCCTACCAGTATGGATGACATGTAAATCCTACACCTTGACTTATGTAACATTTTCTAAACACTGATTTACAAACGTATGGTTCATTGTCTGTATGTGTGCATGATGTAAAGTGTTCCAATTCCCTATACTGGTATGAGAGGCACTATAAAACAAATTAAATACACGTGAGAGAGGGGCTATAGAGAAATTAGAGGCACTCTTAAAGAGTGACAGTGAAGGAATCATTGCAGGGCCGAAATAAGATTGTTGCATCCTGTGCACTGCAAGGTCATCATTTATTGTGCTCTAAAGTTAATAGAATTGACTATATAATTAAAATGTGTTGTACAATGCACCATTTTTGTAACTGTTTTCCAAACTTTCCTGGTGGAGAGAACACCACCCCCCCCCCCCTCCCAAATCCCCTTTGTCGTGGTCAAGCTTGCTTGCTGTGCTCGCTCACTATGCATCGTACGGTAGCTGGTCTGACAAACGAATGAATGATTGTCTGTTTTGTATTTAGTTATTTAAAACCATTACAACACTACAACATGAATTTCAAAGATATAAGTCTACAACATTTGTCTGGGCTGCTTTGGGTTTTCAGTTCGGGCCTGACAGTGATCCCCTAATGCCCAAAGGTGTCACCCCAGAGAGTTTGTCTCGGAGTAGATTTCTGTGCATTCTACACTTATAGAATCTTTGGGGTCCTACATACTCGGAAATACATTCCTTAAAATACGAAGAGCAGGGAGATTTTTAAATTTTGAATGGAAGAATGAAAACAGCAGCATGTGTAAAAGGATGAACATCAAATGTTTGTCTATTGAAATGGTGGTTGGAGAGCCGAGCAATTAAGTCAGCGCCGGTTGTTTTCCTCTGGTTTCCTTAGATTTCCCTTCCCAACCTCAGGTGCAAGTGTAGTGATATTATTGGCTGAATGACAGCCAGAACCGGAGGCCTTAAGGGCACAGAAACGAGCAAGGGGATTCTTTTAATGAGAAACGGGGATGAGACGCTTTCTCAAAATAATCTGGATGCAATTTCCCTTTGTTTGGGAAAGTAATTAAAATTAATCCAAAAGGGAACAGTAGCTCAAGTGGAACGGATCTCCTTACAGGAAATATATCAGACTTTCATATGGGTACTTCTGTATTACGACCACAGCTATAAGCATACTTGGCCATTGTATGCAGGTGGGTCTTCGTACCCGTGCACAGTTAAATGGTCTTCCTTATAAAGTTCGTGGCCCAATGAACATCTAGTTAAACACTATGAACTATGACCTTGAGTCCAAAAAGGGTGGTGAATTCAAATGCGTACACCAATGAGTTTGTGCAGAGATTGGAAGTCCGAATTTTGCTGTAAACACATCACCCCCTGCACATTTTCCTGACAAATTTCGGCTTTGGTTTTAATCCTGTGATAAAATGTGCTTGAAAAATTAACTCCCCGAAATTTGTGGGAAGAAAATGTGTGGAAAAACTCTGATAGCTGCAAACATAGGTGCCACAAATACCTCTTTTCTCATGTAATACCTCATTTTCCGATGGCAAACTCGTAATTAGAAGTATTTCTAGCATCCAGCAAATACCTAAACCCGGGTAGTCGGTAGTTACTAGGTGGTACATACCATCTAGTTCAGTCAAAATCAGAATAAGGACCAGTATAGTAGCAGCTGAACAAAGTACACAACCATGAAGAAATAAAACCAGCTGCCTTTAAAAAAAAATCAAGTGTGATACAAATAGAAATGTACTGGAGAAATGATAACCCACTGCCACAGTGTTTGGGGACTTCTAGCCGCAGTATCCAGTGCTCCAGGAGGTGCCCAAGTAGAGGCAAGGGGAGTAGACCCCTCTGCTCTTCAAAAGCGCCAACACTATCCCCCAGTGCTGGATGCCTGTGGGCTGTGCACACGCAAAGCCCAGGCCAAGGGCGAGCCCACCTGTACCCCTCAGCGCCAGCAAGAGGCAGGGTATGGCCACCCCCCTGGTTCTATGGTTGGACACAGTTTCCATTATCTGGGAAGAATTTTAATATTATCTGGCTGATTACTCACCTACCGTCCTGATCTTCCCCTTTGTGAGTTGTTTGATGAAGGGGGAGTGTGCTATGACTCAAGTAGTGGAATGGTCCTCACCATTATTAGCTGCCCATAGCCAAACAAATTATAGCTGCTAGCATTTGGAGGTCTGCCAGTAGACTACTTGCTTAGCTCAATCAAATTTTGAACTCTGATGCTAAGTACACGCCAAAAAACACCATTGTATAATTGCTGTAAAGTAAGTAACGAGGAGCTTGATGGGCGCCCCTGACTTCACTATTTACAGACTTTGCATCTACCTCTTTGCTATAGGATAGGCAAATGGAAAGTATCTCTGCAGATATAGGAAGGTCACAGTCAGGTGTAGCCCAAAAGACTCCATCCCTAATGGCCTCTCTAAGTCGTAATTCTTTCTTACCTAACTATAATAGTAGGGCCAGTTGATGATGAAATGAGCACATGTGAGGAGAGGTTGGGTATTCGGTCTGCTACTACTGTATCAACAGTAACTCCTGCGGTTCTTTCTGTGGAAACCCACACAATGGGTCTTGATGAGTCAAAGCGCTGCAGGAGGGATTATCTCAGCCTGTTACTATTTCAACTGTTATTGCAGATGTTCATCAATTGAAGCCGGCATTTAGGACCGGGACTTCTTCTGTGGACTGGGGTCCTCCAGCACCAAAATGTAAAAAAGGCAAAAGGGCAGAAATAGCTACTGTGCGGACTGGAACTAAGACCAATGGTAGGCTGGTTCAGCAGTCAACCCCAGACTGTAATGGCCACGGACTGCTCAGCGACCATATTACAAAAAAACAATTTTACTGAGCTTGTCCCAATTGTGCGGTCAATGATAGAGGCAGCGATTGGAAAATGTTTAGATAATCTTTCAGCTATTGAGGTCAGTGCAAATAATCTAATACCGTTTTTAAAAACCAATATGTCATTGCCAGGACCAATGCTGGGCCCTGTGAGTCATGCTCTTGAAGGGTTAGGGAAGGTGGGTACAAAGAGTGTGAGAGAGCCGGTATTTTTGGGCTCCCCAGGTATACATTGTTCATCCAAACGTACCAATCTTGTGACGGACGCCGCGTAATCTGGACGAAGCCTGAGACGTAGATCATCAGCCGACCGCCATCCATTGGGGAATTTTCCTCTGAGGAATTAGAAAACCTGTGGACTCGTGTTACCATTTTCTGCTGATTTAGACGCGGTGTTTGGATAACAACAAATTACCTTTCAGAATTCTCGAGCCCGTTGGACTCCATGTATATATCGTCAACTTCGATCTCTTCGGGAAATTTGTTTTCCTGAAGTGACCCAGGAGCTGTTATATCTCTTTTTGAATTCGGCCGGGATCTCTTCTATCTTCAGTTGTCTGAACTTTCAGCTTCAGGATTGGTATTCGTCTTGAGCCCTCTGCTTTTATTATTGGAGCCACTGGCCCTTCTAGCTTGTCCAGACTCCGCATTTGCTGTTTGCCATCCTCGCTTCATTTGAACCGCATCTTAGGCATTGTCCTTGCCCAATTTATTTTTTGATGGAACGTCCTGATTGTGAACTCACCTTATTTGGGATCCGTGCCTGTCTCTGATTTATTGGCACTTTGAACTATTGCAGTTGTTTTGTGCTGTTCGCAAAATTTTTTTTTGTTCTCCCCACTTGTGTCCTGAACTACAGAGAACTGTATATTTAGTGCCCTGAGTAAGGTGTTGGCTACAAGGTAGCCTTGGCACCGAAACGCGCGTCGGCACCGTGCAGGACAGAGACATTTGGACATGGACTTCCAGTAAATACTCAGACTCTATTGCCCACTCTTAGCCCATGCCATTTCTTCCCACATCTTTCCTGAGAAGTGGATTGAATTTTTTAGGGCATTTATAATTATTTGAATTGACATTTCTCTCCTGAGCCCCTAGTGTTTACAAAATACCAGCATAATTTAACATTTGAAGTTGAGGAGGTTTCACTAGTGTCACAAGGCCCCTGGTCCTGATGGGATTCCTGCCGATCTGTTAAAGATGTCATCCAGTTTGTGGGCCTGATATTAACCAGTCTATTTAATCTGGTTATATGTACTGATCTCCAGTACTCATGGTCTCAGTTCAATAATATCTCTGTATATAAAACGGATTGTAGAGATCTATCTGGTTGTTAAAGGCCCAACTCTTTGACAGAATCTCCACTCACGCACACAATGCCAAAGAACTCTTCAACAGCATCAAGGAGTTCGCCCAACCTACCAGCGAGTCCACTGACATCCCACCTTCGTCAAGACCTCGGCAACAAACTCAGCACCTTTTTTCACCACAAAATAAAGAGCATCTATGACAACTTCGATGAAGACAACAAACACACTGAACCCTCACCAACCACCCCGACACCATGAAGCCAACGATCGACAACTGGACAGCCCTCGTCACCGAAGGAAGACACACTGAAGACGATGAACTCAATCCACTCTGGGGCCCCCATGGACCCCTGCTCCACCACATTTTTCAACAGAACCGCCGACACCAGCGCACCCATGCTCTGCCACACCAGCAACCGCTCCCTGGCCACCGCATCATTCCCCGACGACTGGAAACACGCAGAGAACAAACCCTCCTCAAGAAACCCTCGGCGGAGCACACCAACCTCAAAAACTATAGGCCCATCTCCCTGCTCCCCTTCCCAGTGAAAGTCATCGAGAAAGCCATCAACAGCCAACTCGCCATATTTATCGAAGAGCAAAACATACTCGACCCCTCCCAATCCGGCTTCAGAAAAACCACAGCACAGAAACTGCCCTCCTCGCTGCAACAGACAACATCCGCACCCTACTGGAAAAAGGAGAAACAGCAGCCCTCATCCTCCTCGACCTCTCAGCCGCGTTCGACACAGTATCTCACCACACCCTCATACGCAGACTCCACGACGCAGGGATTCAAGACAAGGCCCTCAACTGGATCCGCTCCTTCCTCTCCTGAAGAACGCACCGGGTAAGACTCCCCCCTTTCCTCTCGGACCCTACTCCAACCACCTGCGGAGTCCCCCAGGGGTCATCCCTCAGCCCTACGCTCTTCAACGTATACACGGCTCCACTCGCCCACATTTTCATAACCTACGGACTCAACATTGTGTCATACGCA
Organism: Lissotriton helveticus; assembly: GCF_964261635.1. Classification (NCBI taxonomy): domain Eukaryota; kingdom Metazoa; phylum Chordata; class Amphibia; order Caudata; family Salamandridae; genus Lissotriton; species Lissotriton helveticus. The sequence goes on from NC_136073.1 coordinate 288,975,290, forward strand.
GATGACACCCAACTCATCCGCTCCCTGTCCAACAAACCCAACACCGCCAGACACGATTTTGAGAAGGCATGGAAGCCGTCGTAAAATGGAGGAAAAACAGCTGCCTTCAACTAAACACCAAAAAAACAGAAGTACTTATCATGTGCCCACACCCCAATGCCTGGAATGACACCTGGTGGCCCCCAGCCCTCGGAAGTCCGCCCACCCCCACAGCCCACGCACGCAACCTGGGAATCATCCTAAGATTCCAAACGGACCACCATATCAACGCCGTCTCGTCCTCCTGCTTCCACACCCTCCGCCTCCTACCAAGACCTTCAAATGGACCCCCCTCGAACACAGAAAGACCGTCACTCACGCCCTGCTCATTAGTAGACTCGACTACGGCAACGCACTCTATGCCGGAATAAACAAAAACCTCACACGCAGGCTACAGAACATCCAGAATACTGCCGCAAGACTGGTCCTCAACCTGCCAAGACACTGCCACATCTCCCAGCACCTGCGCACACTCCACTTGCTCCCCATTGAAGCTAGAGTCACATTCAAGATGCTCACCCATACTCACAAGGCCCTCAACGACACCTGACCAGCATACCTGAACAGCCGACTCAATTCCACGCACTCCAAAGGACCCTACGATTAGCCCAGCTCTCCTACACCATGGTCCCCCGCACCAGAAAGACCAGATCAGGCGGCCACTCCTTCTCCTTCCTTGCGGCCAGAGCCTGGAACGCCCTCCCTCTCCACCTCAGACTGACATCTCTCCCCATCTTCACAAGGAACCTCAAAACCTGGCTCTTCGACAGATCCCCTCCTTGATGGACTGGAACCTGTGAAACCCCCCTCCCCCAGTACCTTGAGACCCTCACGGGTGAGTAGTAGCGCTTAACAAACACGTAATTGATTGATTAATTGATTTGATAGACTCAATCGCCAAAGTGATGGGCAGGATGATTCTGGAGACGGCCATGTTATGGGTGGAGGATGGGTTTGCTCTTTCCGATCCGCAGTTTGAGTTCAGAACTAATCTGGGCACTTGCGATCAATGCTTAAACCTTTTCCTGATGATCAACAAGTATACTGTGGTGAAACCAGGGTCAATGTTCATCGCATTCATGGATCTATCTTCCACCTTTGACAAGGTGAATATATCCAAATTGTAGCAGATCTTGTTGGATATGGGCCTTGATACAGACATTGTTTATTTCCTTAGCGAGTTACATAGAGAGATGAGATTGGTTGTCCGTTATAACTCAGGCGGGTCTTGTACCAGCTCCTTTCGTTTGAGGAGCGGAGTAAGGCAGGGTGGTATAAAGGCCCCTTTTTTGTTCACCTTGTTCGCCAGGTTACTAGACAAACAGGTGGGCTGCCCTTGAATAGTCTCCCATCAAATCCCTGCATTGCTATATGCAGATGATACCATATAATTGGCAAGAACTGCCCTAAGTGTTGTAGTTCTGAAAATTCTGGACTCGTGTAATAAACTTTGTCGTAGTATGACGATTTTGGTATCAAAAGACCGAAAATGGCTAGTACACTATGTACAAGCATTTTCGTCATATTCCAGTAACGATTTCACCTCGAAATCGTTATTTTCGTCCTGAACCCTTGGCTTCCATTTTGTGTACGGCAGCCATTTTAGAGTTGCCCTCACATAGGCTTATAATACAGCCAAATTCGATTCCAAAGGACACATACACCTAAATTGACTTCTCTGTGACCTGGGCAAGCTGAAACCATTGCCCCAGGCCGAACCTGCCTGACCAGTTTCTTTCCCAGTGGCCGAGCGAGATAGCATCAAGGCACAACATGCCATAAACCTTTTGATCGCACACACACCCTGCCTAACCTTGCTCACACCTGTCCCTGATTCTTTACATATGTCTTGTTTTATGAGGAGGAGGTGCCCGTTTTTATTGGGGGTCCACCGATATCTGATGAAAATGTTGGGCCTTGCCGGGTAATTTGTTGTGGGCTGGACAAACTGAAATGTGGGATTGTCATCATGACTCTGCTTTTTCTTTGTAGTGAAAATATGTGAATGGCCTACTGTAAATTTAAGAATGTTTGCCTGAAGCATAATATTTTGTATAAAAAGAGAAGCCTGGCTTTGTAAGATTGAGCAGTCTCCTGAGAATATACACACTGTGCTGTTGTACTTCTAGGACGCCTGTTACTTGGTTGCAGCCAATAAATTCGATCTTTGACTTCACCTAGAAGACTCTGAGTTTCTGTGGTCTGAATCAAGAAAGTACTCGAGGTCTTAGGGTGTACCCTGACACCACTGGGTTACCGGTTCGGTACCGGTTCTGAAAAACCCAGTACCTCAGCTGGCGCCCAACGCGGGGCGATACCAACGGTACCGGTCCAAGCCAGAGGTTCGTGAGGAGCTTCGTGTGAAAATTCTGGAGGAAGGCCGCCACTTCATCGACCCCTGCATGTCGGCGTGGTCCGAAAGTCTTTGCTGCGAGGTTCCCCGCTTCCCGACGGCTACAAAGGACTGCTGCCCTGGCTATCGCCCTGATTTGGACCCTTGATGTTTGGTAGAGCAAAACGATAGACGCGTCTTCTGGTGACGTCGTTGATATCTCAGTTAAGTATAAGTGGAGCGTCTCCCAGTCCTTAGTTGGTTCTTAGTTTTGGGTATCCCTTCGGGATCTTTGATTTGGAACTTGCAAGTACCAAAGCCGAAGGACTCGTGTATTCACGAGAATATCGTAATCGATAATCCTTTGAAGTTTGAAGCTAGACTAGTGAGCGAAGATGCCTGGTCTTAGCAGACTTGGAAATGTTTTGTCTTGGTTGTAGTAATAGGGATTCCCGATTGGAGGACTCGTGTCCGGTTCCTCTGATTGGAACTCCAACTTATGAATTATATGTGAAACATGGAGTAGGCCCCATCACATACAATGAAGTGTGGATCCGATACACCAGAAAATATGGTGTTTTAAAATGGCCCCAATATGGTAGCTTTGACACGGAAATCCTAGATAATCTAGAAGTTAAACTCTTTAAGAAGAAAGCCCAGCCGGCGATGTTTGACTCTTTCCGCCTATGGCGTAAGGAAGCCAAACAGAAGGAAATTAAACTAGCGAAGAAAAATAAGAGAGAAAGGGGTATTTCGATAATGCAAGCTGCTATGCAGTTTAAAGACAATGAAGAGGAACAGATGAGTGAGCAGTTGCACAGGCAACGTAAAATGGTAATAGATAAATGTTATCCAGTTTTGCCGCCTCTTCAGCAAGATGCAGCAAAAGAGCTTGAAAAAGATCCCCTAATGTCGCATTTGTTAAGTTCGCCACCCCCTTATGCGCAGAATGCTACAGCACCTCCGCAACCTTTAGCTGCGCAACCCGTGGTTGCATTGCCTCCTGCTCCTCTACAGCACCCACCAGCTGTTCTTCAGTTGGCTCCTGCTCCTCCGGTGCAGCCTCCTCAAGGGCCACCGGCTTTTACATCTGCTCCTCCTATACTTCCTACAACTTTAACTACTATAACGACTACCACTCCTGGTACTCCTCCTGATACTGCCTCTGCATCTGCCTTGCCTCACCCTGCTTTCCCGCTGGTCTTTTCATCGACCTCTCCTTCTGTTCGTCAGAGAGTGGCTAGTACTGTTACTAGTATTCTATATCCTTTTTTTGGAGCGGCAAGTCCAGCTCCTACCTCTGAGCGCACACAGTTGCGTAGCCAACTGCCTGATACTAGGGAGAAGGAAACGTTGAATCATTTGGCACATAGATGGGTGACTGACCCGATGAAATATGATCTAGAATCTGTTATGGATGTCTTCCATCAGTGGGAAGCATCAAGGCAGAGATCCGTTTTTGAGAAAATGTGTGCTTTTCTGTGTGAAGATTTAGAGGACAATGATTTGGACTCTAATCCGCCCGAGTTGAGCCATGTACGGTTTGAGTTTTCAAAAGGCGCAATTGTGGGTCCAGATGTTGAGAAAGCAGTTGCGACGTTGTTGTCGCTTAGGACTGAAGGTGTTTCTAAGTCGTTGTTTGAGTCTGATTCCTCTGTTAAAAAGAAGGGAAGACAATATCCCATGAGAGAAGTTCCTCCAGTATGGAAGGAAACAGTAGCGGCTGGTCCTGGTAATGTTCCACCAGCTATACCAGCACATTTTCAGCGTGTGTGGGTACATGTTCCATGGAAGCGAGCTGAAGTTTTGGCCCTTAAGCAGACATTACCTGATCCCCGTAAGAATCCTGCAGGGTATTACATGGAATTGTCACAGACTGCAGGGTCATGCATCATGAATTTAGCGGATATAGATATGTTGTTTGGGAATGTTGTCCCACAGCCTTTATGGGGAAAGATTCGTCATGCAGATCATGATCAGGAGTTAGGTGACTCATGGGCTAATATTGCGGCTGCAGATGACCGGCAAGTTGGCGGTGCTAAACCTGAGCCTTTGGTAGCTGAACTTCCTGGTAAGATCATTCATTACATGAAGACTTTAATGCCTGCCATGCGAGTAAATTGGGATAAATTGTCTGCGTGTAAGCAGAAGAAAGATGAAACAGTGTCAGATTTCTTCACCAGGTTTGAAGAAACATTTGTCGACCACAGTGGTCAAGATATGAGCACAGAAGGTGGCCAACGATTGTTCGTCGATAAATTTGTGCATATTTTGCTTCCCGAGTTGTGTAAAAAGTTAAAAGATTCAGAGAGTTCTTGGGCAGTTTCCTCTTCAGCACAGACATTGGCTACTGCACAATATTACGAAAATCGAGATAAAGATGAGAAAGATAGAGCAGAGAAGAAAACTAAAGAGTTAAAAACGAAGATTTTGTTACAACAAGCATATCCGCCACGTGGTGGTCAAAATAGTGGTGCACAGAGTAACTATCAGAATAACTATCAGCAACCTCAACAGTATCAGAGGAGCTCGCAACGAGTCGAGAATACTCAACCACGTGTCCCTGTAGGTCCCAATCAGTGTTCGTATTGTAAGGAAGAGGGTCATTTTAAGTATAGTTGCCCTGTTTTGTTACAGCGCGCGAATGGTGTCTCAGGTACAAGAGGTAGAGGTGTTCAGCAAGCGCCTAGAGGTAGAGGACGTGGAAATTTCCCCCAGAACGCACGTTCCTTTCCGCCTCATAATTCAATGAATAAATTTGATCAGCAGAATAACGCGTTTGGTAGGACAGCTCAGTACTATGCTGATGATTACTATGCAGAAGATGAGCATATGGACGGTAATGATTGCTAGGACAGCCGTAGATAAAGAGAGGGAGTTGTTTCAGTTCCAGTAGATCAGAGTGGACATTATGTTGAGGTGATTACATCAGGTGTGTCAGAGCCTTTTCTGTTGGATACTGGTGCTACAAAGAGTTCTATTATGCACTCAAAACTCCCTGGCGCACCTTTGTCTGGCGAAACGAATGTATCAGTAGGTTTTTCTGGCGCCCCAGTTAGAAATCTGATTTCTGACCCTTTGTCCCTTTCTGTTGGACCTTGTGAATTGGAAGCACCCCTTATTTTAACGACAGGTTGTGGTGAAAACTTGTTAGGATTGGACTTGTTGAAAAGATTGTATGCGACGTTATATTGTTCTCCTTCAGGAGTACGACTTACACTGGGTAAGAAAGTGATTTCTCCAATGTATTTGTCAAAGGACAAACTTCCAACAGAGTTGTCATCTCTCCCTAATATTCTTTGGGCTACTGGTCCTAATGATGTAGGTCTTTTGGAAATACCGCCATATGTTGTAACATTGAAAGCCAATGTTAAAATGCCACGCATTCCCCAATACAAAATTTCTAGTGAAGGTGAGAAAGATTTACTAGCGATCATTTATGATTTGATTGAAAAAGATGTAATTGAAGAGACAAGAGGCAACGTTTGCAATAGTCCTGTTCTGCCTGTTTTGAAATGAACTGATCCTTCCCAGCCACCTGTTTACAGATTTGTGATTGATCTTAGAGAGGTCAATAAGATAGTTGTACCACAATTTCCAGTTGTTCCTGATATCACTGCATTATTGACTATGATTCCAGCTTCTGCAACCTGGTTTTCGGTGATTGACTTGAAGAATGCTTTCTTCAGCATCCCGATTGCAGAGGAGAGTAGGGATATTTTTGGCTTCAGTTTAGGAGGTCAAAGCTTCCGCTTTAAACGCTCTCCCCAGGGCTACTGTGAAAGTCCATCAATATATAGTCAAGCTTTAAAAACACAGCTTGATACGATTGTTTTACCTGATGGCGCTACCCTCATTCAGTATGTTGATGATTTGCTTGTTGCTGCAGATACTGAGGAAATCTGTAAAGAAGCCACGTTGTCTTTATTGCGTCATTTGTGTGATTTGACCACAAAGTGTCTCTCTCAAAATTGCAATATTGTCGACAAGAAGTGACCTACTTAGGTCATCTCTTATCGAAGGAGGGAAGGAAACTGACCCCAGAAAGAATTCAGGCAATAGCGAAATTGAGTGTGCCAAGAACACAGAGAGAAGTGCGTGCTTTCTTGAGTATTACATCGTACTGTAGACAATGGATACCAAATTTTTCGTTATTAGCCAAACCTTTGGTGGCATTAACGTGTAAAGATACACCCAATCTCGTTCCTTGGTCTGAAGAGTGTCAGAAAAGTTTTTCTAAATTGCGCACAGCATTATGTTCGGCTCCTGTGTTGGGTACCCCCGACTACAGTAAGCCCTTTACATTGTATGTCCATGAGAAAGAGGGTTGTGCATTGTCAGTGTTGACACAGTTGTTTGGAGACAAGCAGCGTCCATGAGCGTATTTTTTGACGACTTTGGATCCAGTAGCTAAAGCATTACCGAGTTGTTTAAGAGCAACAGCGGCAGCAGCTGTTTCTATTCGACAGTCTGCTGGTCTGGTGATGAATAACACGTTAATTGTGATGGTTCCACATGCAGTGGACACATTGTTAAACAGAACCAAGACACAGCACTTAACTAGTGCTCGATTGTCAGGTTACGAGTTAACATTGTTAGCGAGTCATGTGCACATAAAAAGATGCAACACACTTAACCCAGCTACGTTGTTGCCAATTGTAACAGAGTTAGATACTTCTGAACAGCATGATTGTTTTCTTAGAACAGAAGAAGAAACGAAAGGGAGAATAGATCTTAGGGACACTCCTCTTGTAAAGTGTGACGGTACCTTATGGGTGGATGGTTCATGCTTCAAGCTTCCGAATGGTGATACGACTGCAGCATATGCTGTCACGACTTTGCATACAATTGTTGAAGCTGCACGTATCCCACATAATTCAGCTCAAGCAGCAGAATTGATTGCACTTACGAGAGCATGTGTGTTGTGAAAAGGAATGAAAGTGACCATCTATACCGACAGCCAGTATGCATTTGGTGTGGCTCACAGTTTTGGACGATTGTGGAAAGAACGTGGGTTCCTGACTTTGCATGGAGCTAAGATTCAGCATGGTCAGTTGGTGAATGAGCTTCTTGAGTCACTGACTTTGCCGTTGCAAGTTGCGATTGTGAAATGCAGTGCACATAAGAAGGTGACTGATGATGTTGGTCGTGGAAATGCATCTGCTGACGAAATCGCAAAAGAAACAGCAAGGAACGTGATGAGTCGAATGTATGTTGCAGGCCCTGCAAGATGGGTTGGTGATATTGGAATGTGTGAAGACACGATAGAGAGTGTGAAATCTATTCAAGCTGAAGCTACAGAGAAAGAGTTGAGTGTGTGGAGAGAAAGCACGGGTAAAATGGATGCCAATGGTTGTTGGATTGAATTGTCAGAGCATCAGAGATGGTTGCTACCCGATGCGTATGTGCTTGCAGTGGTTACAATGGCTCATGGAATGGCTCACATCAGTGTGAAAGGGATTTGCAAGTTGTTGGCTCCAGTATGGCAAAATGCTGGAATTCCCAAGTGTGCAGAGAATGTGGTTAAGAATTGCATGGTGTGTCTGAAACACAATCCTGGTAGGGGAACCCCAACTCCAGCTGGTCATTTTGCACCTCCTACGTATCCGTTCGAGGTTTTGCAGCTAGATTTCATCCACATGGAAAGGTGCAACAATTTAAAATACGTACTCGTTGTTGTTTGTGCCTTTTCAAGATGGGTGGAAGCCTACCCCCTAAAAGACAACACTGCCTTATCCACAGCTAAAGCCCTTGTGAAAGAGTTCTTCCCCAGATTCGGAATACCTAGAATGGTCTGGAGTGACAATGGAAGTGAATTTGTGGGTCGAGTGATGAAGAAAGTATGTGAAGGGCTAGGCATTCACCAGAAATTTCACGCTGCAAACCACCCCCAATCAGCTGGACTAGTAGAATGCTACAATTGCACATTGAAAGTTAAATTGGCTAAAATTCAAGCGAGCTCTGGTATTAAATGGCCTGACGCTCTACCTTTAGCACTCCTATCAACCAGAATGACTGTGCATTCGCGAGTGGGACTTGGGGCCCGATGTAGGTAAATCCCATTTGTCGATTTTGAAATACCGAATCCTACCGATTCGGTATTCCAAAATCGGTAAATGGGATGTAGGTCCCAACATCTGGATTCGTTACCGAATCCTTAACAATTCTTAAATTACAGATTCGGTAAATATCGAATCGGTAATGCCCATTCATTCCTATGGGCTTTGAAGCCCATAGGAATGATTAGGCATTACCGATTCGGTATTTACCGAATCGGTAATTTAAGAATTCACAAGGGTGCAGGGGGTGTCACTTTGACACCCTCTAGCACCCCCAAAACGGGCATGTGTGCAATGTGGCACACAGACATGCCCTAAGGGCACGTCTGTCTGTCACATGGCACATGTGTACATGCACAGATGTGCATGTACACAGGAATCGGTTTTTTACCATGGATTTGTATTCCATGGTAAAATACCGATTCTGTAGGCCATGTGCTGATGGAACATTGGCTACCTACATTGCATTTTCGGTAGTTCTACCGAATCGTTATCATTACAGAATCGGTAAATATTACCGATTAGGTAACTTTACCGATTCGGAAATGATAACGATTCGGTAAAATTACCGAAAATGTGCCCCTACATCTCGATAGCCCTTTACCGATCGGAAACGGCCGAAAATCGGTATTTTCGGCCGATTCCGATCGGTAAAGGGCTACCTACATCGGGCCCTTAGTCCTTACGAGATCGTTTTTGGCCGCCCGGCCAACATATGGGGAGTGCCAAGGCCCACAAAATTTTGTGAAATCGAACACCCTGTTTTGCTTGACTACTTGTACGAATTGACAGCTAAATTGCGTGTTTTACACCAACAGGTCCACAACACTCTGCCTCAAGCCTCTGAAGCTCCAGGTCACCAGATCGACCCTGAATCCTGGGTTCTTCTGAAGAACTTCCAGCGAACAAAGAACGATCAGCCCAGGTGGACCGGACCGCACCTCGTCCTTCTTTCAACGAGATCAGCTGTTCGTGTGGAAGGGAAAAAGCACTGGATCCACGGCGTACATTGTAAGAGGGTACCTTTGCCTCTGCCGTACGACCGGTGGGTCCAGGAGGGTGTCGCTGACTCAGAGACTGAAACCGTGCCACGTTTTCTGCCTTTCAGTGATGCACGTGTAAAAGGAGCACTTACTGAGAAAGAACGTGACAATACTTTGCAACCAGCTGTATCACCGTCAATTCGATTGGACACTACAGAACCTGAACTCCTTTTCCAAGACCAAACAGTACCTGGGAGAAAATGTTATAATTTGAGGCCGAGACCTATGGACAAATAAACAAAATTTTCCTTTTTCGCTATTTTTGAAAGCGCAGCTCTCCCATCTGAGAAACTTGCTTATTTTTGTTTTTCGAACCGCCATCCGAGTTCCGCTGCTAGGGCCGCGATTGCCCAAAGTCTTTGGGGTGCAGCTGACGACGTTAGGTCGACAGTTCTGGTTGGTCTAAGGGAGTTGCCCTAGACTGACAGAAGCATTCCTTAGCAGAAACAACCTCCCATCGCGGGCAGCATTGTATAGAGGATGGAGTTTTTCGAGATGGAGAGACCTGCCAAGGAAACGAACTTTAAAAACAGAATATGTAAAATGATGACAAAGAAAAGCTTTTTGATATTGTGCATTTTCATGTTATTCAGTGTGATGATATTTTTAATAGGTTATGTTTTATTCTCTTTTCGAGTAACATTTGCACCCACTACATCGCCTATACCTCCTCCTTCCACTGTTTCCTCACATTCTTTTCAACCCCTTCCTGAACACGAATCAGCTAGGAGATTAGAGTTTATTAATAACTCCTTTGTTCAGCTCTTGCACCAACACCAACTTGTAATGAACACGACTAACTGTTGGGTGTGTGGTCTTATGCCTCACACAACGGATAAAGGTATCCCTTATCTGGTCCTGCCTTTCAGCCACAATGGTTCTGTGTGGGCATACAGAACAATGTTCATCTATGCACATGAAGTCTACCCCCTACGTTCTGTGGAAGACAATCCTAAGAATAGTGCTCTAGTTAAGGGTATAGTAGACATGATTAAGGAAGATATTTCCTACGAAACTATCCCTAGAGATGGGACACTAGTATACATAGGATGGAACGTGACCGGATATGGAGCTACTGTGAGTGAGAAACAGCAAGCTAAGAGATCTTCCCCGATTTGGATTGTACCCCATCAGGGTCACCTGTGTCTGCAAGGTACTGGCAAGAATCCCAGAGCTCAGCTAGGGAAAAGCACCTGCACTGAAACATATGTCTTTGCATCTCAGACTTCCCCTCCGTTCTTAGCAGCTAAGGGTACCTATTTCATCTGCCATGATAGAGCCTATACATGGTTGCCCCCTGACTTTTCGGGCACATGTTTTGTTTCGTTCCTGCTGCCTCCCACTTACACAGCGGCGGCAGATTACCACAAGACAAGGATAGTTAGAGGTGTCTTCAGCGAAGAAGACACTGCAGGACAAGAATTTGGGGACTTTGTAAAGGGTTTTCTGCCGTTCTGGGGACCCATGGGTAACAGCAGGAACATAAGGCAATTGACAAGGGTGGTTAAATCCACCGTGGTTGAAACTGCCGGTGCCCTTAGTAACTTGACTGCTGAGCTCCAGTCGGATCGTCTTATGACCCTTCAGAACAGGGTTGCATTAGATGTCATACTTGCAGACCGAGGTGGGGTATGTAAATTGATCCAATCGAGTTGCTGTGTTTTCATTCCAGATAACGCTCCAACAGTGTACCAGGCCATCTCCAAACTACATAAGATTTCCGAATCTATTCATGTGAATAAAGGAGATTGGTCGTTAATAGGATGGTTCTGGGAACTGATATCCGCCTGGGGATGGAAAATTCTGATGGTCATTGGGATGGTCTTAGCCATTCTTTTCCTGTTCTGTCTGTGCGTGCAGTGTGCTCCTGCAATATGTGGCCTCTGTGCAACATCATGTGTAAGGAAGCCTGTATCAAGAGACGAGCTAAGTACTAGGATGATGTTACAGCAACATCTCAATGACTTTAGGAATATAGACCTGGACTCAGATTAGCATGAGGATAGGTTAATTGCCTATGTAAGGGCAAAAGGAGGGTTTGTAGTTCTGAAAATTCTGGACTCGTGTAATAAACTTTGTCGTAGTATGACGATTTTGGTATCAAAAGACCGAAAATGGCTAGTACACTATGTACAAGCATTTTCTTCATATTCCAGTAACGATTTCACCTCGAAATCGTTATTTTCGTCCTGAACCCTTGGCTTCCATTTTGTGTACGGCAGCCATTTTAGAGTTGCCCTCACATAGGCTTATAATACAGCCAAATTCGATTCCAAAGGACACATACACCTAAATTGACTTCTCTGTGACCTGGGCAAGCTGAAACCATTGCCCCAGGCCGAATCTGCCTGACCAGTTTCTTTCCCAGTGGCCGAGCGAGATAGCATCAAGGCACAACATGCCATAAACCTTTTCATCGCACACACACCCTGCCTAACCTTGCTCACACCTGTCCCTGATTCTTTACATATGTCTTGTTTTATGAGGAGGAGGTGCCCGTTTTTATTGGGGTCCACCGATATCTGATGAAAATGTTGGGCCTTGCCGGGTAATTTGTTGTGGGCTGGACAAACTGAAATGTGGGATTGTCATCATGACTCTGCTTTTTCTTTGTAGTGAAAATATGTGAATGGCCTACTGTAAATTTAAGAATGTTTGCCTGAAGCATAATATTTTGTATAAAAAGAGAAGCCTGGCTTTGTAAGATTGAGCAGTCTCCTGAGAATACACACACCGTGCTGTTGTACTTCTAGGACGCCTGTTACTTGGTTGCAGCCAATAAATTCGATCTTTGACTTCACCTAGAAGGCTCTGAGTTTCTGTGGTCTGAATCAGGAAAGTACTCGAGGTCTTAGGGTGTACCCTGACACCACTGGGTTACCGGTTCGGTACCGGTTCTGAAAAACCCAGTACCTCAGTGTTCAGACATTGCTTGATGGTTTTGTTTTATATTTGAATAGTCTTGACCTTTTGACTAATTATAGCAAATCCCAGGTAATGTTACTGGGACCGAGAAGGACTAAGTTAAGATCTTTGCATGGTCATGGTACTAGGTTGACCAGGATCCTGATTTACACTTATTTATGGATCGTTTTTGATGATCGGTCCACGTGGGCCCCTTTGAAAAACCCAATAGATTAGCTTTTTCCACATCCAAAGGTGCAGTTTCTTCCTTCTCTTCTAGAATTGGCAGTAAACTATTGGGGGCCCTGATTAAGAGATACCAGGCCAAGTCCGTTTTGTTTGCCACCATTGGTAGTGATGTATGGGGATATGTAGACACTAGGAACTCCAAGTGGAGGTGAATGAGTTCTGCAGGCGCCTCTTGGCAGTTCTTGCTTCTACACCTGCTTTTATGGTCCATGAGGAGGTAGGGTTGCCTTATTTGTTGGATATTATTGCCCTACGCTCCAATTAGGTGGCTTACTAGCTGGGTGTGTCCCGAGAACCATTTAAATAGGGAGCTAGTCATGGACTGCATGGACCTGGATGGGTGGAGGTCAGTCAAGTGGCTGACGTACATGCAAGACACTTTTGTCAAGTTAGGTAGACCTGCCCTGTTTGATTCTCCATTTACTATTCTGAAAGCAGATATCCCTTGGACTGAGGACAATTTTTACTATGGAAGAAAACTGAGTGATATGCTATGGAGCTAGAGAAACCCTTGGTCCCAGGTCATGCTTTGTTTGTAACAGGTCCTGCCATTGAACCTTAATTGCTTAGTGCCAATTGATGCTCATCTTCGATTTTTTCTTATCAGATTTAGGTTTAGCCAGTTTCACAAGTTAATGCTCTTGCCCAGGCCTGGTGTGTGGTGTACGAAGTTGAGCCCTTGCACCAGTGACAATTTTTCTCCGCAGGACCTTTTGCATATTGTATTCTTCTGTGGTTTTATGACATCCCTCAAAGAACATTTTTATTGCGATGGTTAAAATCCTTGCATTTTCTTATAATCAACCTATACTGTTGCTTGATTTCTGGTCTCATCACTGAGGTTGAGACGTTTGTAGTGGGGTTTGGGTGTCTCATCTGAATGTGTTATTTTCCACTGGGGGGATTGTCAGCTTTATATACAATACGCTTTACCTTACCTCATTGCTTTTTGGATATATCATCATGTTTTCAAATCAATTGGTCTGTTTTATTTATTTGCCTAATTTGCATAATATGTCTACTTGAATCACATTCAGCTAGACACAAATTTTGTGCAAATGATATTGTGACTGTTGTTCCTACAATATTATTGCTGGGGTTGCTAACAAAGGTCTTGTTTTAGGTATGTCTGAGTCAAATGGTTACTCCATCTCCCCATCGTGTATAATATGTTCCCCTAGTTTTTAATTGTGTAAAATGTTTATTGATAAGATAATTTGCTGTAAGTATGAATTAATGTTTTTCTTTACTGATTTTACTGATATGCATCCATACTCTATTTTTTATTGTTTGATGTGTAATTATGTTCCATGTACTTTTACGTTCTTCTTAGACAGAATAAAGCTATTTTGACTGATAACCCATCTTTCTAGCATGTTTATCATTATTATTGCCTTATAGGCCTTTTTTAATCCTGGTACCCTTTTTAATATGATTTGAAACTGGCATTGTAGCCTTTTAGAACCAGATGTTAATGCTGAACAATCATGACTAAATTATACTTTGGACAAATTTAATTATTGGGTATAGAGGAACTATTGGCTGACACTTAGCTCCGTCAACATCAGTTATCCTTCTGATGTAGTTGTTAACTACATTTAAATGAAATTTGAGGTATTCTACAGAACATTTTATTAAATATACAATTATTCAAACTACGAGTCCATGTGATGACTATTTACTCTTCATAATCAGTAATAACCATGTATTTCATATTCACCCAATGCATCATCAATAATTGTCTTTGACAGATTTTTCATAGATATTAGTCCTCTTTATAGTAATTTTACTCAAGCAGTTGGTGGGTTTTATGAGTTACTTTACTTTCTCTAGGCTTATGTTTCATGCATTGAATACTTGCTATATACTGCAGAGCAATACATCAACAGTCGACTCACCTTCTACACCCCGACCCGCCAGTTCCGTTCTGCCAACATCGCCCTCACACCATCCCCCACATCTGAAGAGCGGCCACAGGCAGCAAATCGTTCGCCCACCTCGCCGCCAAGACCTGGAACACCCTCCCCATCCGCCTACGGCAGACCCAGGACCTACTAACCTTCAGGAGGCTACTCAAGACCTGGCTATTCGAGCAGTAGCAGCACCCCTCCCCCTTCCCCCCAGCTCCTTGAGACCCTATTGGGTGAGGAGTGCGCACTACCAATGTTCTAATTGATTGATTGATTGAATACATCAGGAGATATTTTACTTCAGTTAGAGTTTTATTGGTGTTTCCACTTCACTTAAACATAGTATTCACACCAGATAAGGTAGTTCAACTTTTGCAATATAGTGTTGCCACTACTCTTTCAACAAACTCTCAGTATAAACACCAACTCTGTTGGGAAATAGCTGTCTATGGGAAGGATTCTCATTAAAATACACTTTGTAGGAAATGAACATACTTTTGCTTGCTGCCCCCTCAATGTTTGTCGTGTCTGCAGCATTCAGAACTCTGTGCACTCTCCCCTGCTAAACAGGAGTAAACTACTTGTGCTCTCCCTTCAAACATGATTAAATTGGCTTGACATATTTCTCTTTCCTATAAGTCCCTAGAGTATGGTGTAGAAAATACATAGGGCCTTGAAGTTAAATGCTACCTGCGGACTGCAGCACTAATTTTGTCATTCACAGAGTGAGTCTATGAAGCATAGTTTCAGATCTAGCCTGACTGAATCAGCCTGAAAACCTGCTGGCAAACCTGTCAAAATAATTATTTGAGCAGGAGGGAAAACATGCTTTTAAATATTAATAAGAACACATTATAAACTTTAATCTGAAACCTTTGACCTGAAACAACAAAATTCCTTCAAGGACTTTTTTTATATTTATGAAGAATCCAATCTTATGGTAAAGTTTGATGTTTAATAAATATTTAGGAAAAGTAATGTTGAGAAAGCTACTTTTAACTGGTGAACCTTAAATAGGCTAATTAGCACTAACCTACTGACATCTGGTATGACTGTGCATTGTCTCAATGAGGTGTGAAAACTGTTCCCAAAGTAGGAACAGTAGCCTAGGTGTGGGTAGGTGTTTTTCTTGTCCTCTCAGGAAGACCAGTTAGGGTGTACCCAGAAAAGTCATTGCCCTTTCACAAGTAAAGTCACCACGAGACCTGGAGAAGGAAATACTTTGCCCCTCCACCGGAATGGCACTAAAATCAGTGGGAAGGGAGATACCGCCAGAACCAGTTTTGAGTGACAACAGAGGAGGGAACTTCTCATTTAATGTCCACAGCTCTGGGTGAGCATACAGGCTCTCCACAAGGGTGTAAGAGTTTTTCCATCTTGAAATTTATGAATAAGATACATTGAAGGATTGTTTGCAATAGGGTGGATAGTAACAGCTGCAAAAGGGGATAAGCTGCCCCTGAGAATGTTTACCTCATTGGTCAGAGCAGGGCCATGAGTCACCCTCACTTAAAGGCTAGTGCTAACCATAATGTGACACCTTAAGTCACCCTCTGTAGAACACTGTCAGGACCTGAGCAAGATCAAAAAAGGACTGGACCCTGCTTGCTGTAGCCTGAAGTGACCTGTTGACCAGTACCAATTGGACCTGTACTGGACCTTATTGGGGGCTCTGCTGGAGTAGGTTCCTGCCCCTAACTGCTTTCCCAGATGTCCT
Source organism: Lissotriton helveticus (assembly GCF_964261635.1). Classification (NCBI taxonomy): domain Eukaryota; kingdom Metazoa; phylum Chordata; class Amphibia; order Caudata; family Salamandridae; genus Lissotriton; species Lissotriton helveticus. The sequence continues at coordinate 288,991,543 of NC_136073.1, forward strand.
GGAAGCCTTAGAAGTGACCCACAGGAACCGCTCAAGGAACTCATCTTTGAAAATCAGCTAATAGTGTTTATAAATGTCTGCAGCTACAAAGTACAATGGGCCAATTTAACAGTCAAACATCTTGTAAAGACAGATTGCAGCAGGGCTACTCAGTGTTGTGCACAAGGTGTCATATGAGCTCTTAAGCAGATAAAAGTATGAACACTAGTGTCTCCCCTGATGTAAGACACAATGTACAGCAGAGCATCTATAATCAGCTAATAGTGTTTATAAATGTCTGCAGCTGCAAAGTACAAATGGCCAATATAACAGTCAAACCTCTTGTAAAGACAGATTGCAGCAGGGCTACTCAGTGTTGTGCACAAGGTGTCATATGAGCTCTTAAGCAGCTAAAAGTATGAACTCTAGTGTCTCCTCTGATGTAAGACACAATGTACAGCAGAGCATCTATAATGGTGCAAGTGTTTCTACAGCTGTGCCTCCTCCTGCCTCAAAGTCAGCTTGTAAACTAACACTGGTCCCACACAGGCTCCTCTGTAGGTTTTCACATCGAATATCACTGCCTCATTCAAAGAGTGAATGAAATTGTTTAATTATTTTCCTTGTGTAATATACATAAGATATTATGCAACGGACATCATCCTTGTGAAAATCTGGAATGTTGCCGTGCGTTTTGTATTTTGATCTCCATGTACACCTCTCGATGTGAGTAAAAATGATTTCACATATCTTTCCCTTGTATAAAGGCTTTGGTAATTTTTACATTCATAATTCAAGAAAATAATCTTTTATTTTTCCTTTATATTTATTATACATATTTATTCATGCCGATATATTGGTTTAAACCTCCTATTTCCCTGTTTTTTTACCTCTCCAATTGAACATTCTACTATGGCTTACAGTTGAGAATGTTGACAGAAGTTCCCTCAAAATGCCCTGAGGAGAGCTTGGAGACAGTGCAAGATTTCTCATCAATCACCTTATGTCTATGACTGCAAGACTGCCAAAAAGTTATCGAGTGTTGGGCAAGGGACAGTGTGGCACTATCTTCACCCCTGTGTAAGTTCTCCTCTACACTGTGCTGCTTGGTATGTTTTGTGATGTTTTACCGCCTTTCAGGTACTGACCTTGGTGCAGCAAGCCTTCAAGTTTGATTTGTATATTGGTCAGTCATAATTTTGGCCTGAATGTCGGTATGCAGTAATGCTTTCAATATGGATAGGATTGGCAGCAACTGGGTTCTCATGCTACATAGGCGGGTCTTTGGTTTTCAGCTGCAATTGCTTCCACTGTGTACCTAACACACTTATATGTGGAGTGCCGATGAGAGGACAATATTTTACATAATAATAACTACACGCCACTATAAATGATGTGTTCACTCATCAAGCTTGTTAATCGGTTCTCCATCTTGAAGGTCACTACTCATTATATTCCACTTACACATGACATGTTCCACTGGTGATACATACACCATTTTTGCAGACTTATAAAATGGTGACATGCACACTAAAAATAAATACCCCTATAAATCTTGAACTAAAATTATTTTGACATGCATTCTTCTTATAGATGTACAGAAGATTAATTATTAAGGCTGTTATAATTATTACCACCATCATACTGGTTACTTTATTTACAGATATATTATCATTTTCCAGTTACATTTTCTCACAAACATATTGTATTTCATTTTGCAATCATAATGGTGTTATTTATTGTTCCTAAACCCTTTACATTAATTTCCTTATGTTTAAGTATTCCTCCTGCAGGTTCCACCAAAAGAACGGTTAATTGGCTCACGAGGTCACTTAGGTAGAAGCTTGATCAAATGCAAGGCTAGATTGCACTATTGGTTTCCAGGTTTAGATACCTGAAATAAAAATCTTGTTTAGGATTATGTCAGTAGTGCACACAGTGACAAAACAAAGTTTATAAGGAAAACGACCCTATTTTACCAGTAAATGTTCTTAAAAACCATGGGACAAACTGGCGTTACATATTATAGGGCCTATAAATTATTTTAATCTGCACAAAGAATATGTAACAGTTCTTGCTGATTATCATTCAGACTGGATTGTCACACAAGTGCTAAATATCATTAACACTATTGCATGATTACCTATTTACATGTTAGTTGTTATGGTGGGGGAATCTCAAGGATTCTTCTTATAGAATGTATATCTCAGATTATAAAAAAATATTTCTCAATTGTCTATCAATCACTTTATAACTGCCCTATGTTGTCCAAAGACTGATGGGTTAGTTGAAAGAGTAAACACAATGTTAATAGAATGTATCCAAAGAGAACTTTACCAAACATTTCTATGGATCAAGATGTATTATGGTTCCAACAACCTACACCCTTTGCTTGTACAAGAGTTGTTCTGTTTGTGTCTTTGAAAGGAAGACGACCAGATACTAAACTTTCACCCAGTTGGTTGAATGGGGATAAACCTGTACAGGTAAACAGAAATGAAATAAACACAAGAGTTATATGCCGCCAAGGTAAATACATGTTGAGGTACAATCAAATTCAATGTGTAAAGAACCAACAGTGGTTTGTGGGTGACTGGAGTTTAGTGAAGAGACCAAAGAAACATAAAAGAAATGTGCCTGTGTTTTCAAAACCTATACCAATAAAATGTTTTAAATGAAACGTTGGTTTTTTAAACCGTGAACAAACAAGGAATATGGACAGACTTACCAAATGTCCTTCATTGCCAGAAATCAATCACAACCCATCAAATTCACGCGTGTTGGAGAAAATTGAAGAAAAGGTACAGGATTCATCAGCCCCAATGATGGCATAAAGACTTTGTAAGGAAATGGTGTTGCAATTACTGCATTAATAATTCATGAAAGTACTCTTTTATTTTTCCTTTGTATTTATAATGTTTACGTATTTATGCATGTCTTTATAATTGGTCCAACAATCCTAATACCTTCCTTTTCCCTCTACCATTACATAATCTCCTACCGTTGACATTTTAGAATGTTCCTGTTAACAGTTTAGAATGTTGAGAGAAAGTCCCTCAGAGTGCCCTCAGGAGAGCTTGGTTTTAGGACGAATAAAGATTTCTCTTCACTCATCTTGTGTCTAGAACTGCAATACGGGTTAACATACTATATTATTTGAGAGTAAATGTCTAATTTTTTTATCATCTTGAATTGGTTTTACATTAGAATAGTTTTTTTTTTAAAGTAGCTTTATTCGGTAACAATATAGAGACCATAAAAGCACATGTTAAAATACAAATACAAATTTCATTTGATTCATTAAGTGCGTAAATACATTGAATTAAAAATGAATTAAAGACAGAATAATTAAAAAAAGAGGTATATATATAAAAAGCCGAATATGCCACTGATTTCATAACCGGAAACAAACACTCTAGTTCATTGATAATCTGAATCTTAAAACACATTTTAAAAACACTGAAACGCTAAAAAGAGTGACCTCATCCTCCAACATTTGCAATCTTAACAGGGCTGGTCTGCACTGTCTTAGACCCCAGCTTTTGAGTAAATTAATAATGTACCGTCTCCTGATTGAGGTATAAAATTTGCAAAACATAATACAGTGTAAAGTCGATTGTTGTGATACATCGTTACAAGGACAAAGGGGCAGGGGTTCTGACCAAATGTTCACCTCCGGAAAAGTCACCAGTCTGAAGAAACTGCCCCCCTGAAACGGGTGAGCAGCATCCGGGTAAAACAACTTAATGTGAGTATTAAATATTTCTGTAAGCCAGGACCATCTAGCAACATATGGTTATGAATAACAGATGATTTCTTACCCCCCTGATGCCACCTGGTATCTTCCAGGTAAGTAAGACAGGCCTCTTTCAGTTTCTGCCTTGAGACGCCTGCCATACTAGAAGGATTATCAAAGTAGTCCTGATGGCCTATAGCTATTAAAAGGCGTCTCACATACCTTAACCAGTCTATTTTCATGCACCCTTGATGAGCCATACAATCGCTGATAATGTCCCTATTTAGCCCCGTCTCCTGTGAGACCCAAACCCTGTGCCACAACAAGACCGGGCTCACCTTGATGAGGTCCGACACATAAAGTATGCCCAGTTCTTTATGACAGACGTATGTGGAGGTTGACTTTGGTACTGCTAGTAGGTACCGTAGAAATGCGTTTTCACACGCCTGGATTTTACTTGTATCCGTGATACCCCAAACGCCTGCCCCATAGATTGCTGTGGACACACATTTTGCCTTATAAATATCAATAAGGATTTTTACCGGTCGACCTCCTAATTTTGTAGCAAAATTTTGCACGGCGCCAATTGCACGGGAAAAAGCTAGTTTTCGAGCAGTTGCCACTGTGGCCCAGGTCCCATTGTTGTCGAAATTAATGCCTAAGTAAGAGAAGGTTTTTGTTGTGTCGATCTTTACCCCCGCCAAAAAAATATTACAACCCATCTTACTTTTCCTTGGGCAGTACATGCTAAAAGTCTTGCTGGTATTAATTTTTAAGCCCCGTGCTCCCATAAAGTCAGAAAAAGAGTTACATGACCTCTGGAGACCCAGTTGCGTGCGTGCCATAATGACCGCATCGCCCGCATATAACAGGATTAGAACTGGTTTCCCTTTTACCTGTGGATAATCATGCCTATTTTCAGTCAAATGGGATGCTATATTGTTTATATATAGATTAAATAAAAACGGTGGCAATATGCATCCCTGTCGGACGCCTTTTTTAATTGGGAATTTAGAAGAATTGTTAAAAAGTGGCTGCCTCACAGGAAATCAAAATTACCAACATTACAAAGTGAAGCTGTTTATCCTTTTAAATCTACACACATATATTAATTTCATTTCTAATATGAAATATTCCTTTTTAAAATGCACAAAACCCTACTTTTTTGGTACAGGGCAGTTTCAGTCATATTGTACGTAACAACAAGCTGCTTGACTTCAACACTCAATGTTAAAAAAGGCTACATAAATACAAAAGCTTTTTGGAGTGAGTATTCAAGTATTAAAACACAAACAATTTTTTTTATTTCTTTATTGAATTTCAGAATTAGTAAGCATCATTGCTGCCATGCAAGGCAGTACAGTTAAAGAACCGCAAATAAATAAATAAATAAATAAATAAACACAACTTTTGTGATTGGGCTTCGAATTCAGTGTCAGCTTATGAAGACTTAACATGGTCGTGCTCTGAACAGTGCATATGACAGATTAACGAACATACTCAGTAGTGCTATGGGGTGTCAGCTTGGGCCTGTAGTAACAGATATTGCCTTAATGGTTCCCAAATGTCTCTTGGTCGTGATGTTGTAGGTAATTCTTCAGCGTATAATTCCAGGTTTTCTTTACAATACACCATATCCTTAAGCCATCCCTCCACCCACGGTGCCAATCGACTCTCCCAGGTTAATGCAATTCGTCTTTTTGCCAGTAAGAGAGCGATTCTAGCACATTTTCCTAGTGCGCTCTTCAACTGGGGCACATAATCAAGCAGACAGACATGAGGAGTACATGGTATAGAGATTTCCGTCATTGTATGTATACTCCTTAGCACCTCCTCCCAGTACTGTAATACTAGCTTACAGTGCCATGCCAGATGATAGAAATCGTCTTCCACCTGACCACAACGTTTGCATTTACTTAACTCTCTTAGGCCAAATTTGTACAGTTTAAGGGGAGTGTGGTATATTTGGTGAATTAATTTAAGGTGGATAATGCGTAAATTACCATTGGGTGTGAGTTGGCCAGTTAGTGTGCATACTTGTTCCCATTCGAGCAGTGTCAGAGGAGGGTCAAGTATGGTATTCCATCCCTCCAAACTTTTGTCTGGCATTGTAACCCCTTCGTCTTTCAATGTTTTGTATAGTTTGGTGGTCAATTTCTGCCTGGTGGGGACCACTAATAATAGTTGCAATGCATTAAGCGTAGGGGGTTTGTCAGGAAAGGACGTGTAATGGTCTTTAATAGCTAATTTCAGACGATGACATGTAAATTGGAAAAGCTGAGTGGGGTTGGTGTTATACGTAAGATCTTCCGCCATGATGAAATGTCCCTCGGGGTACAGATCCTGCATGTGAACAAAGCCAGCTTCTTTAAGTGAATGCTTAGGACCTGCTTCCCGAGCAACGGATAGTGCCGCGTGATGCGCCAAGGGCAGGACCGGAGCATATATAGGGAGTTTGTCTGCCATTTTTCCAGTAGCCTGCCAGGCCGCAATTGTAGTGTTCATGTTGTCTCTACAGGTGTGCGTTATCACACCAGCCAAGGGTGTAGGGAATGCGTCTCCCTCCTCCACCGCAACATGTGGGGTGAAGACATGGGGACGAAACCAATAGCAGGCATATTGGGCCTGTGCGCAAAGATAATATACATAAAAGTCTGGCACTCCAAAGCCCCTCTCGTATAATTCTATGTTCGAGTGTTCCAGCTTATTCTAGCCTGTTTGCCCCCCCATACAAGTCTGAGTAGTTGGGTTTGGATTGTCGCAAAAATGTACTTGGTAAGTTTGATGCGGATGTTGCAAAAGAGATAGAGGAAACGCGGCAGGATAGTCATTTTTATAACTGCAATGCAGTCGGCTAAGGACAGCGGAAGATGCATCCATCTATTCAACTGATTTTCGAGGGTTGTGTATGCGTGGCCATGGTTCTCCCTAATCACAACCCTTGGATTGCGATGCACCCATACCCTGAGATATTTGACCGGATCAGTGGTCCATATTAAAGGATATTCCATTGATGGGGTGGGGGGGCAGTGCTTATAGTTAGAGGGATCATGACCGATTTATCCCAATTAATCGTAAGGCCAGAGAAGAGGTCGAATCGGATATATGCACAGAGGACGGGTGAGAGATGTTGTTGTGGTTCGCAAAGAAACAGAACCAAGTCGTCTGCATATAGGCAGATGCCGTCAGGGCGATGATTAAAATTTAGGCCGATTTCCTATGTCTCTGTCGAATTATGCATGCTAGTGGCTCCAGCATGAGAGCAAATAAAAGAGGCGACAGGGGACATCCCTGTCGGGTGCCTCTTTCTATTTTAAATGGTTCTGATGTGAGGCCTCCCACTCTCACCCGTGCTGAGGTGTCGGTGTATAAGATATTTATCCATCGTATCAAAATGCCCGGGAATCCCATCAGTTTTAAAATGTGGAACATATAACTCCATTCAATGGAGTCAAATGCCTTAGCCGCATCTAGCATAACCGCAGCTGCAGACATGTCTGGGTTTAACACATGAACCATAGCGAAGAGGGTTCGGAGGTTATGGGATGTGGAACCCTCCGGTATAAATCCGGATTGGTCAGGCAATACCAGGCAGGGCATCAGGGGTTGAATTCTGGTGGCCAAGACCTGTGCCAATTTCTTCGCGTCCGGATTTATCAGCGATAAGGGGAGGTATGACTTACACTGAGATGGCGTTTTGTCTTTTTTAAGAAGCCCAATGATTAGGGCTTGCCTGAGGGAGGGGGTAATATGCTGGACTCGTGAGCTTCCGCGTACATTTCCAATATGTACGCGGTAAGGAGATCCGCATATTTCTTATAGAATTCAGCTGTTAGGCCATCAGGCCATGGAGCTTTCTTGTTAAGGAGAGAAAGTATGGCAGCTTTGATATCAGATTCATCCATAGGTTGGCTTAGATACTCACGGTGTTCGTCTGCCAGCCACGGCCAGGCTATGTCTGATAGATAATGATCCAGGTTGTCCCTGTCCAGATTACCTCGTGACTTATACATTTCCGTAGAACAGTCATGAAACAATTTGTTGGGGTGTGAAATGATCCACACCGTGGATATCTGTTATCTTGTCGATTTGGCGGTGATCAGTTCCGAATTCTATTCAGGAAGCTAGGTATCTTCCTAGGTGTCCCCCCTCCCCATATGCCCTAGCCACATGACGGTGCAAGATATGTCGCGCTTCGGATTCTGCTAACGTATCATATTCAGCCAGAAGCGCACTAATCCGGGCCAGAATGGAGGCTGATGGTGCAGCCGAATATTGTTTTTCTAAGTCCCCGAGCTCTGTCTCTGTCTTGGAGAGTTGACCCCTGATGTCATGTAGTATACATGAAGTTGTACTAATGCAAACCCCTCTCACTGTAACCTTAAAGGCTGCCCAGAGTGTAGCCGCGCTTTCTACCGAGCCCACATTTAATTCAAAATATTGCGTGATTGCCTTCCCAATAGTGTCAGCGTTAAGCCATGTGAAGGGATGGTGTTGGTGTGTAGTAATATGTAGTTCCAAGCGTATAGGATTATGATCAGACAGGGTGTGTGGTAGGTCACGTACGTGCGTGACCCATCCATTCGCTGGCTCACTTAGCAGCCAGTAGTCTAAATGAGATCAACTGTTGTATGCCGGGGCAGCGTGTGTACCCTCTCTAACATGGGTGTTCTGAAGGCGCCATACATCCACCAGACCCAGATCTGACATGGCGTCCCTAACACACTGAGCGATCCTGATGGTGTGTGCACCGATCGGGTTGGATTTGTCCATATGTGGGTCCAGGTGCGTGTTAAAATCGCCCCCCGCCCATAGGATTTCTGCTTCTGGTAAGGTGTCTAGGATATTAAGCAACTGCACAAAAGGCTGTGGGTCATCTACCACTGGTCCTTGTATGTTAACAATTGTCATCAGTGATATTCCCAGTTTACCCTGCACTATAGCCCAGCGCCCCTCATTATCAGTGTGCGTATGGAGAGGTGTAAAAAGTATGCCTCTTTTAATTAAGATGATTACTCCTCTGGTGTATGTAGAGAATGACGAAGCAAGTTTGTAACCGGCCCATTTGCGTGCTATTGTAGTTTCTGTCAACTTTGTTAAATGTGTTTCCTGTAAGAGATCTAGTTGGACCTTGTGTCTATCCAGGTAGGCGAACACCTGACAAATCTTTTTGGGGGTGTTTAACCCTCGAATATTCCAAGTCAGGCAGGTGTATTTATCTCGCATTTGCAATCAGTGGGAGAACGAGCCCAGTCAAAGCGTGTGTCAGAGCATAGTCATTTGCATTTTTAAATAAGCATTGTAGCTGAAATGAAAACCCAATCACAATAAACATACCCCTATAAAAACGATAGAGACCCCCCACCCATTTCAGCAACCCCAATTTGCCAAAGCCATTTTCCAACAATTCAAACTTCCCAATACAGAAAACATATCTGTGCTTTGCAGTTTGGGGTACACCCATTCGGGGACGTAGTGGCTCATTCCGCTCCCAGGTGAAATGGGGAGGGGGCCGCCGTACTAGTTATAGACCTCCTGGTAGGGACCAGTAATCATTACAACAATAAATTTCCCGCTGGAATAGGCCTCATCTCGGGAGGGCCACAACTAATAGTTAAATCAATACCTGTGTGTAATTTTAGACTTTAGCTGTGGATATAATAAACCTGTAAAGTGAAAATGTTAGTAATAGACATCTTACACAAATAACAGCTTAAAATATGCAATATCCATGTATTCTGGCATGTGCTCCCTGAATTGTGCGCACAGTGGCAGTGCACAATTTGTGATATGACACATATTGAGCTGTTTGAACATAGGTAGCATCACATTGTCCTGTAGCGTATTTCTGCTTACATACACCCCTTCCCTCAATTGGGTTTGAGTTCCCCCTCCTCCCTCCTCACATCCGCAAGGAGGAGAACTTCGCCAGATTCAGGAGAAGCATCAAGACCTGGTTGTTTGAGAAATAATATCTGTATGCTCTAATTCATCATACTATTCCTTACAGTGTCTCGGCGCCGGGAAACCCTTGTTGGATAGCTGTGCGCCTTATAAGTGTATAAAATAAATAAATAAATAAATAAAAGTTCTCAGGGTGCTTAGCTGTGGCAGATACACCAATCATCAATGTCTGACGTATCTGGATGAGCCTGCTTTTTACTTAGTAAAGATTTTGCAAAGTCCATGGCCTGTTTTGGACTGGTGAACATTTTACCTTACCGTCTGTGCCGATGCGAAAGCGAGCCAGGTAAAGCATGGTGTATGAGAACTGTTCAGCTAGGAGCAGTTTTTTGACTCCTTGAAATTCTTTCCGCACTGATTGAACTGCAGCTGTAAAGTCTGGGTAAAAAGAAAGAGTGTTCCCTTGGTAGTTTATGGTGCCCTTTTAGCGAGTGATACGCAGCACTGCATCTCGATCTCTGAAATTTAGCAGACGCGTAATAATTGACCTGGGTGGTGTGCCAGGAGGGGGGCGAGTTGTCAAAGATCTGTGGGCACGCTCTACAATCAGTAGATTGGATATGCTATCAGCTCCACATATGTCTCGGAGCATATTCTCGATGTATGTTTCCAGCTTACCCACGTTTGTGGATTCCGGCAGGCCTAAAATGCGCACGTTATTGCGTCGAGAGTGCACCTCAAGGTCCTCGTTTTAGGCCTGTATCACTGCCAGAAGTTTTTCAATGTCTGTTGTTTTAGCTCCTACCTAATGCAGATTATCTTCGTTGGTGGAAATGCGCTGTTCCACCTCACAAAGTCTGACAGCCTGCCCGTCTAGCTTGGATGACTTATGGTCCATCTGACCATTAAGTGCTTCTATTTTTCTGTTGATTGTAGGCTAGCCTGTATAACGGCTAACATTTTTTCCAAGGCTGTGGGGGCCTGAGGGACAGAGTCAGTTTCTGAATCAGAGACTGCAGTTTGAGATGGATCTGCGCATCTCAAAGTTTATAAGTGGTTGATTCTTCTCTGGCTTGCCCATGGGGGTGGACGTAGGGTGGCGTAAAAAGTAGTTCTTGTCAGGGTGTGCGGTCTTTGCCAGTTGTGTGCCACCAGTCAAGCAATACGTGAGCGCTGTTTAGTGAGGGCAGTATGGAGCAAGTAAGCAAACTAATTTAGCGCACAGTAGCAAAAATCACCTGAATTGCTTTGCCTCTTGAGGTGGAGATTTGCAGCGCGCCATTTGTGAATAGGGTCTGTATTCAAACAATCCTGAGTTTATATTACATGAAAACAGAGCACGGGCACAACTGCAATCTGCTAAAGCTCGTTAGTGGGCAGCGTGCCGTTATAGAGGGCCTTCCACATACGCAGTAAACAGTAATGCAGGCTCTCTGTATACTGCGTCACAAAATGGTTGCTTGGGATCAATAGTGTGCACAAGCCCTGTTGAGCGAGTTGGCAGTTCTGAGGGCTCCCTACATGTACAAGAAGGGATAATTTAACAATCCTGTGTGCTAGCAGTTGCCGTCAGCAGACCAGCCTAGACACGTTATAAAGCCCCATGTGCAATTTCTATCAGTACTCGAAACAAACTTGGTTCCCGAGCAACATAAATACAATATTTAATGAGAAATATCAGTCCAAAGAAGGTTCTCTAGATCGTATCTTTCAGAAAAAAGTCTTTATTTCCAAGACACAGATTTCAGTCAGTGATCCAGCGTAGTTGGGATCATCCAAAGTAGCCAAACAAAAAACAGCCAACACGTGTTTCATCTTGGGAAGATACCCAAAGACTTCCTCAGGGCTACAAAAAAGGAAAATACCACATAAGTTGTATTCAGTATAAGTTATAATCCATAGGTAAACCTAAGAGACACCAAAGAAAAAACACCTCAAGTATGATTGTAAATGACGTAAGGAAAGGTGATCAGTGCAGAAAGAACTGGAGGTGAGAAAGGAACACAGATGAAGATAGAGGTCACCAGAGAAAGTAGAAATAAGTTAAAGACCATTGGCCACCACAAAGTCCCGTTATACAGTTCTACAGCCATCCCAAAAGTTATGGGGTTACCCTATGCAGTGAGTTGTATTAACGTAACATACGGGTAATACGGGAATCTCATCCTAAGATTGATAAATCCCATAGTCAATAAGGGTTAGTCATAAAATCTATAAGACTCACCGAAAGGATTTTATCAAGATCACATCAAGATTGTTTCACCATATTATTGTACAGTCTCATCTAGTGATATTCTAAAGAGAAAAGAAAAGAAGTGCAACACAAGATGAGTTTCATGCTCCACTTTATATAAATTCAAAGATAATTTTTAAGATTTTAGTTTTAAAATTATTCGATTCTTAAGACTTTTCTAAAAAAAGTTGCCTCATTATGCCTAGGGGCATATTTATTGTCACATAAGGCACAATATATTAGTATTCAATCATATATGTTGATGCGCTCGAAGAAGGGGGACACAGCAAACTATAAAGATGCATTGAGGCTAGTTCAATAGCGTAAGTATATTGGGAAACCTCAATTATCATATCACCCCAGTATATTACTAGGATTCGTTTTTTATTATGGTTAGTTTTTGTATTGGAACCAATTGTGTGAAGAGAGGAACATCAAATCGTACCTCTCCAGTATATATGTTCACTTATGATAGCATATACCTCAGATAAGTAGTGTAGTTCCAACAAATATAGTACATTCCAAATAACTTCAAGTTGAGGTCTCATCTTAAACTAAATAAAGCGATGCTCGCCATAAATCTTCTAAGTCTAAGGATTTAGTAAATATGTATTTAGTTCAAAATAGAGCGTTTTTTTTGTATAAACCAACGATTTAGACAGACAATCATTTATAATATTATTATTTCAGCTTCTTAATAGATTCTGTTGTAACCATCAAAAAGAAGCAACAGGACATCCCTATTTGCAGGATTATCTCACCCGATTGTAATATTCACCATTGAAGGACTGGAAGGACAGGTCCAAAGTAAGTTGTTGATATGAATTATAAATCTAAAACAAAAAAATATATAAGCCTCATAAGCTGTTTATAATAACAGATATAGAATATCCCAGATAAAATCGGAATTATTAAAATCGCATGAGCATATTCAAATTTGAGTTCCCCCCCTTTCACGAAGGCAGCAATCTTGCCAACATTGAATCATAGTGACATATTCATTTTGTCTTATTTTATTCTCGGCAGAAATGTGAGCGCCATCTCAGTTCCATACTGCATCACAAGTTAATGAAAGCCGAACTAATAAATTCAGCGTATAGACATCGATAAATCATGTCATCTCATTCCCTACAGAGGAGCACAGTCAAAACATAGTAATTGGGTCTAATCTTTTTGGCAAGTTTAATCGCCAGCTCAGTTATATACGGCATCACGAATCTGATAGACGTAAAACTAGTAGAATCAGCGTACCGGCATCGGGAAGAACCATATGATTTCATTCCCTTACAATAACCATAGCCACAAACTAGCAGTTGGGTCTAATGCTTACCAGGTCCCGGAGAGTACTCCCGCCATATTCGAGTGTCATGGATTAGTAAACCGAGTGCCTGTTAGCAGCAATTTAAATACCAAATACCCCGCCTTTGCTGTTCTGTCGCTAAAAATAAAGGGCGGACTGCTGTGTAACGCGTTTTTAAAGAGACGCCACAGAAACAGCCAGCGCCATCTTAGAACGGAATATACGCGATCTTTATTTATATAGTAGCAAACTAAGTACGAACTAGCTTTATGTATTATGTGCACAATAAGTTTTTAGTATATCTTTTATATAGACTTGCAAGCCATGTTCAGTTCACTTATGCTCTTTTATAACAATTTTTATATGTCTATTTTCGTAATATAGCCTGCAAACTTAGTATTTAGATCTAGTACAAGGGGGGGGGGGGGGTGGCTCTTGCGCTAATCCAGTTCTAAATCGTTTTTCTGGATATGCATAAAATAATCATATATCCCCAAACTAGAATATTTACTATTCCCTAGATTAGTAATAAAAGACGGCTTGAGTCAAAGAGAAGGTAAGGAAGAGCAAGGGAAAGGAGAGTAAAGAGTATTATATAAAGCACAATATTGTATAGTGCCCAAATATATAACATTACTAATAATGAAGGTTTTTTTAGGATCTAACAAAAACAATATAAATCGATCACAATTTCACAGAAACATTAGGCAATGGTACATTTCAAAAATAATATTACATTTGCCCTTCTGCGTTTTTGGGGCACAGCATAGATGGTTCATCAGATATTTACAAACCCTTTAGAAGAGAGAGGAGAAGAGACAATATAGTACATGTGAGTCTCATTTAAGTGTAGACCAGACATTTTTGTCACTATTTTCCATCTGATGTTATACAGATATAGAGGCTTAAGCTACACATCAAGGAAAGAGTGAAATTCATGATCTACATTAATTCCGCACTCTACAGCACGTAACCTCAAAATCCAGCGAGCCTCACACTGTCTCAATTTGAGCATTCTATCACCACCTCGAGCATCATTATATACAACCTCAATGCCAAAAAATCTATCAGTACTCACTGTGCGGCGAGTGCTTGTTCGTGGGTCAATGCAGTAGCATCGATCTCTTTAGTTCACGTGCTCCTACGCCTGTGCCAGACGAAAGATCAGTCCACTTGTGATATCAGACAAGGTCCACTCCGATCAGCTAGGCCTGCGCCACCTCCGTCACACTTGCAGTGTTGTACACGCCAAATTCCGCCAGATCTCTGTATGTGACAGCGATGGCATCCGCCGCGTCCAGCTAGGTGACAGTGAGTGGGAAGCAGCTTCCACGGCTCGCAGTGTTCGGGCCAAGCCGCTGGCAAGTTCCAGCCGGCCGTGATGTGCGTGCGCGAGCGCCCCAGGTCGGCCTCGATCCACCTTCCGTAACGGGCCGCTAGGCGCTCGCAGCGGGCAGGCCCCCGAACCAGCAGGCAGTGTAAATCGTAGCTCACTGGTGTTGGCGGTTCCAGCGCAGGGTGCAGTGCAGGCTCTGGCCGCAATGTTGGGCTCACCATCGTTCCTCACTACGCTGTAGTCAGTTTTGCCGAGGCCCGTCCAGCCGCCATCATGTTTGCGGGCATATACGTCGCAGGTTGCTCTTTGGGCAAATCCGAGTTGCTGATCCTCACCAAATCGCACCAGTCGATGCCTCAGGACTAGGTACCCACCATTGGACCAAAAAGACGTCTATTGGTCACCGCAGGAGCAGGATATTGTCAGGATATTAACGGGGGCCAGCTGAGCTGCACTACAGTGCGGCCATCTTGCCGTGCGCCAAGTCACGCTCCCCCCAAAAAAACCACAAACTAAAATTACTGCTTAATTAGATTATAATGCCCCTTGTTAAATGAGATTATATTATTTTATCTTTGCAATATTAGACTTGTAATCTGGTATTTACAATGGAAAAATACAAGTTTGAGTAGCAGAATCCAAAGAAATAACATGCCAGGATTAACTTCCACCCAGCAAGTGGGGTCCTACTCTGTAAGACTCATTACCACAGGCCTTAATGCTTCTTCATATATATGTCTTTTTGCTAAGACTGCAAACATGTATTGGGATCAGACCATTGCAAATACAGTAGCCCTGGCAAGAAGTATTTTTTTTCTGTTTACCTATTCATTGAATGAATGTAATAAAAAATAACAAAGTACAAGTTGGCATACATAACCAAATGAAATTTCAACCATTATGCCATTTTATACTACACTAATAAAACATATTTTTATCTTACTGCTATGATTGCTTCCGGAGCTAAGAGTTGTTACTCTCCATACGGATAATATTTTGGACATCATCCACATAGCCATAAAACTGAAATCCAGAAGAGGCAATTTTTCATATTCTCTTGACGAAGGTGGAGACACGCCCACACGTGAGACCACGCCCACCCGCAGGCATTCTTAAGCGCTGACTACGAGCGCTGACTACGAGCGCACCATTTGAATGTGTGTTGACCTCTGAGGCAGAAGCCGGAGGACTTGTTCCTTTTTAAAATTGTATTTTCTGTCTTTTTAAAAACAAAATACTCACTCTCACGAGCACTCTCCACCGCGCCGAGCAATCTCCCGCATACCCCCTGACACAGCGGATCCTATCGCTGCACCAGGGATTTCCCTCTACCGCCATCGCGGCTCGAAGGCGGAGACACGCCCACACGTGAGACCACGCCCTCTCCCCTCCCTTCAAATGTGCCAGCCACGCAAGCGCAGCGGGAGCGCCGTTTGCGCGCCGAAGGCGCGCTTAAGGCAAGCCCGTCTGCGCCCGTCCGCGCTCGAACGGGCTCAGGGCTACAATCCCTGCCGGAACAAGCTCCCACTAGGGTAATATACTCGCGCCGAGACCTTCTCAGTCTCAGACCCACCAACAACAGCACCTGCAACTATGTTCATGACCTAGACGGTCAATTCACTAGCTGCACAATTTGCCACCCAGCCCAGCTACAACTATCCATTCCACGCGTCTCTCACCCGGGCCTTAAACTTGCCTCATTGAACTGCAGGTCACTCCCCATGCATGCCCTGCTCATTAACCACCTAATAGAAGACCACGAACTAGACATTCTATTCCTCACGGAAACGTGGATCACCGACCACTCGGACTCGGACGTGGTCTTAGCCCTTCCCCCGGACTATAATATCCGGTCCCAACAACGTCCATCTGGCAGAGGAGGCGGACTGGCCATCCTCTACAGGAATCATTTTTCCTGTAGAACCTACGATGCCCACATCTTGGACTCTGAAAGCCTTCATTTCACCATCCAGCTAGCACCGACTAGCACGCTGTCAGGCCTCCTAGTTTATCGCTCCCCTGGCCACTATGGCCCGTTTGCTAGCGCCCTCTTAGAGTCAATAGCTTCTTTGGCCCATTCCACCTCCAATTTCACTATACTAGGAGACCTAAACATCCATTTCGACGACCCCCTTGACATTGGGGCAGCCGATTTGATCATTGACCTGGCGGCCTATGGCCTCATACTTACCAACTCCGGAGCCACACACACTAAGGGTCATTTACTAGACCCTGTGTTTACTAACCTCCACACCCTACAAACCAAAGAGTCCCTCCCCCTCCCGTGGACGGACCATTTTTTGGTCCCCTTCCGCTTACCAGGGGATTTTAGGAAACCCCATAAACCCGCCACCTATACTAGGGATAGAGCATGGTCCAGACTTTCGGCTGAGGATTGGGCCAAAGCCCTGGACCAGGCAACCCCTAGTCCATCGGAGGACCCAGCCACCGCGGACAGAAAGTTCAGGGAGTGGATCTCCACCTCACTCGACTCCATCCTCCCCATAAAAACCCGTGAGGATAAAAATGGGAAAACTGGGTCAGCTCCATGGTACAGCCCGGAACTAAGAACTCTCCGCATTGAGTGTAAAAAAACGGAGCGACTATGGAGAAGGGACTGGCTCCATACTAACAAGGACGCCTACCGTAGGTCGGTGAGATCTTACAAAGCCGCCTTGAGGTTCACCAAAGCCGCATATTATGACACCAGAATAAGTAATGCCACCAACTCAGCGAGAGAATCTTACCTCATCGCCAAAGAACTGCTGAAAATACCGGCGCCCCCTTCTTACAATTGATCTTCGCCGGACAGAAGCGATGAACTGGCAACCTACTTCGACTCTAAAATCACCCGTATCCTAGTCTCCCTCCCGCCTCCTAGTCTACCTAATCACATGGACTTTGACGCACTCACCAATCAGACAGGAAATATACTGCCCCCACAACTCACTGCCTTTAGGGCAGTATCATTGGACGAAGTAGGATCAGCCCTGGCCAAACTGAATAGCGGCTCCCCCCTTGACCCCGTACCTATCAGATTCCTGAAAGCAGTCGTTCCCACTATCCTCCCCACCATCACGGAACTCATCAACATCTCGCTATCCCAGGGCTCTGTTCCACCGAGCTGGAAGAGCGCTGTAGTTAAGGCTCTTCTCAAAAAGCCCCAACTAGACCCCTCCGACTTGGCCAATTATCGGCCAATCTCGCTCCTCCCCAGTATCAGCAAAATAGCCGAGAAACTGGTAAACGTCCAACTGTCCCAGTTCCTTGAATCAAACAACCTTCTACGTCGGTCCCAAACTGGGTTCCGCCCTGGCCACGGTACAGACACCGCCCTCCTCGCTGTCATCGAGGAAGCTAGGTGCATTCTGGACTCAGGAGGGTCAGTGGCAGTGATCCTCCTGGACCTCAGTGCAGCCTTTGACACGGTGAATCACTGTGTCCTACTCCACCGGCTGGCCGTGGTGGGACTCGCGGACACGGCGCTTGCGTGGATAGAATCTCTCCTATCAGGCCGCTCTTTCCAGGTATGGGACGGCAATTCCCGCTCAGCCCCTTTCCCCCTCACTAGTGGAGTTCCCCAGGGGTCGTCATTAAGCCCTACTTTGTTCAACGCTTATATGGCCCCCCTTGAGGATGTCGTCTCCCCTTTCGGAATCAAGATAGTGAGCTATGCGGACGACACGCAACTGGTCGTCTCACTCTCTCATCTTGACAATCACCCGGACAATCTGTTGAACTGCCTCCAGGAAATCCACCACTGGATGTGCGAGTCATCATTGAAGCTCAACGGATCGAAAACCGAAGTCATGCTCATGGGCAAGAAATGGTCCACCATCCCACCTTCGGTCTGGCCAGACGCTTTCGGTGAGGTGCCCTCCCCGAAACCAGAAATCAAGACCTTGGGAGTCTGGCTTGAACCGGAGTTGTCCATGAAGACCCAGGCAGCCAAAACAGCAGGCACCTGCTTCGGACTTATGCGTTCCATCCGTAAAATCCTCCCACTACTCCCGCCCCTATCTAGGAAACTCTTGATTCAAGGTTTGATCCTTGCCCGGCTAGACTATAGCAATGCTGTCTATCTGGGAGCCCCTGAATCTACCCTGGCCAAACTCCAGCGAACTCAAAACGCGGCAGCCCGGCTCCTTATGGGCCTCCCTTCCAGAACCTCTGCCAGACCAGCGCTGAAGGCCCTACATTGGCTTCCAGTGCGGCAGAGGGTAGAATTCAAGGTGATGTGCACTGCCCACAAACTCCTCAATGGTCTTGGCCCTTCTATCCTGCGAGACATGGTCACCCCCTACAAGGCCCCTAGACTCCTACGCCCTGACAACGAACGCTTGGCCACCGTCCCGAGATTCAGGAAGGCACGCACTGGCGGTAGACGGTTCGCAGTAAAAGCATCTGCAGGATGGAACTCACTCCCCCGCTGCCTGCGACTGGAACCCTGCCACCTCCTCTTCCGTAAAAAACTGAAAACTCTGCTTTTCCCCAAATAAGCTCCCCTTCCCCCTCTGGTCTCCACTTGTATCATTAGCGCGGGGATGCCTCCGGGTCACCAGGCGCTTTATAAATCGCTAAATAAATAAATAAATAAATAATCAGAACTGCCAAATATATTTAAAAGAATAGGGCTGAGAGCAGACCCCTGAGGAACACCACAGGTAATGTATTTAAAGACTGAGCGAAAGGTTGCCATCTGAACTGCTTGCGCTCTGTTTTCCATGAAACATTCACACCATGTGAGTGGCTCGTCTCTTAAGCCATTAGTGAAAGTCTATTAAAAAAGACAGCATGGGAGACCGTATCAAAGGAGGCAGACAAATCAAGAAGGATATGTGCAGCTGAGCTTCCTGCATCCAACATCATACATATATCTTGTGTAGCTGCCTTGAGTACGGTTTCAGTGCTAATACAGGATTTTAAATCCAGATTGTTGCTTATTTAACACACAATTTTTCTCACAGTAAGAAGCTAACTGTAATACCACCCAACTTTCCAGGATTTTTGAAAAAAGTGGGAGAAGAGAGATAGGCCAGTAGTTTGAGGAAACGTTAGGATCTAGTGTTTTTTTTCTAAATGAACATAACTAATGCAGATTTGCAGGCAGTTGGTGCCAGCCCACTCTTTAGAGAATTAATACACATCATAGTTATCCAGGTAGAAAGAAAGGATGCCAACTCCTTAAAAATCTTAATAGGATTAGGGTCAAGAGGAGAACCTGCTCTAATCATAGAGATTCTAGATATCACCTCCTCTTCAATGCTAAGACTGAAATATGTCTACAAACCACTTGTGTGTCCTAAGTTCTAATTTATAAGCCTCTCTCCTGGCTTCTGAGTAATTATGTCTCCAGAGTCTCTCAAGCCTTTTACATTTCATTTTGGCCTGAGTCAGGTCTTGGGTATACGACAGCGGTTTATGGTATATAATCCTACTTTTAAGTGACAACATTTCTTCAAGTATCCCTCAATCCAATGGTTGAACTGCTCAATGGTCTGAATGAATATTCGGTTTAGATTTTCGTAAGCAGTCCCTTGTCAGGAACGCTTCATTTTGGCGCAGACCCAATAGCAAGTGCTTGTGGGAGGTTGCGATTGAGGAGTATCTCCAGCCTTATGCAGTCAGCTATAAATCATCTTGTGGGCAGACCATAGAACCTCTTCCACAGCCTCAATGGTAATCTGCCCCTCTCTAGCATAAATGTGGTCCAACATGTGGCCTGCGTTAGGGTGGGCTATTGAACAAACTATTTCAGTTCGAAAACCGAACAGATGTTAACAATCTGAGAGGTATTAATGTCCACATCATTGTCATAGTGAATATTCAGGTCCCCCACTACCACCAATAATTTACATTATCTCTTGAAATGAGCTATTGAAGTTCTTAATAGGGTCAGGAGGTCTGTACAGTAATATAAACTTCACTAAACATTTACGGTTTACTATTAGTGATAAAGCTAGTAATTCTGCATCTACTTATATGAATCTATAATATTAAAAATATAACGACAATTAGAAAATCTATTAATAAAACAAATCATAAATTTGATTGAAATCTCCCAAAACATTTGATTGACATTTTAAATCATCATCAATTTTTGTTTACTATCCATACCTGAATGAAACATCTGTTGAGGTAGGGCTAATTACACACATTAGGGTTAGAGGAACTTTGTCCATCAAAACATCTATCAATTACCCTGTGTATCCTGATCTTGAGAAATAATGTGTAGTTGATTGGATTTATGAAACAAAATGATAACACCATTATTATTTGCACAGGGCAAGTGAACAAAAAACATTTGCCTCAGATAAATGTGTTTCTTGTAAAATAGTAATCTAAATTTTATATCTAGATAAAAGTGGAAACATTTTTGGATGTTTGATATGATTATTAAGCTCTTTCATTCAATTTAGTTATTCCTGTCATTTACAACAGGAAATATCAGAAGTACCACAAACCAATGGATCCAAAATATATTAAGCACAAAAACAGTACCAAATGAACAAAAGAAAATCAGAGAACAAAGAAGAAAACAACTGTAACAACTGTAACACAAAAAGAGGAGAGACATATGTAAATAAGAGAAACAAGAACAATATTAAGAACATACTCTCAAACAGTTATAAAGTAAGAAAAAACAGAAAGACATGCCTAACTCAGAGATTTGGAAGACAGGGATGGTGAATGTCTTAAGAAATGGAGACATTGCCTCCAGTGGAACTACCACTAGTGTAATCAAGATATTGATGACAACACGAGACACTACTATAAAACATATGCTTAATCAGAAAATCAACCACAATTATAACACAAAGACAAGAATGAAATCAAGTAAACAATGACCCATACAAAATGTGACTTAAATCAAATTTAGGGACAACTATTTAATCTTCTGTTTGACTGCAAAGATTTGAGCAGATCAATGAATTTATTAAAATAGACAAAGATTAAAAGTCCATAACGTGCAATAAGGTCTCGCAAAGCAGCTCATGAAAGATGTTGTTTTTTCTTAAATACCTTGAGCATCTTCATTAAGTCTCTAAATTCAATGAAGTGAATAATAATTCCCTTTGCCTTAGCACTGGCTACTGTGAAATCTGTATTTTTCTCCAATCTATGTGCTCTTTGAATGTTAAGCTCAGCCAATTCAGGAGCTGTTTAGAAGCTTTTATGTAAAACATAAACAATTAGATCATGTCATTCACTTCTACGCCCTCAGGAACACATGTAGACTATTTCTTTTGTGCTTGTTTTTTCAGTCCTACTCATGACTTATAAGCACCCCCATTCTTTCTCAAGTGTAACAACTTGGACCATGACATTTTCTGCATTACAGACCCTTTCTTCCACATCTGAGAGTCTGGTTTAAAGAATGGACTATCTATTCTCAATCCAATTCAATTATTTATTTGTTTCTTCAGTGAATTGTCTGTAGGCTCTTTTTTCTTCCAAGAATATATCCATTGTAGGAGAAGGATTAGCTTTGATGGCTGAATTCTTTTTTTCACCCATTTAGCGTAAGAATTGAGTGAGCTGGTTTCTTTTTTGCTCCCCATATTGCGAGATAGCGACTAATCTCTGTAAATTTGAGCATTCAGTCTTTTATATTATTTACAGATGATGAATGATCCATGTTAAGCTACAAGTCTTTAGTAGAAAGCAGCACAAGACTATCCAAATGGACGTTTTTTAGGTTGAGGGAAAGCAAGATGACAGTCACGTGAGGCGGTCGTAATGCAGCTCTCCAACCAGTTGCCAGGCTAAACAGGGTAAACAAGCTATGAAGTAACCCAGCGGAATATGCTTTTGGAAGCCTTGGCAGAATATTTGCGTACGACTATTCAGCAATTAATACTTGGTGGCAAGAGTTGGAGCGGCGCACTAATACAAGGAGAGTTTATATGTGGTTGGATCTGCGGTAAATCGCGTTGACTTGACCGTTGTTGCGGGTGCGACTTGGCCCTCGTATCGTAAAGCGGCCGGCACTGGAGTAGGTAGCCAGTGTCTGCGATGTGCCAGATCCCGGTGGGCTCAGGAGCAGAGTCAGCAAGTAATACAGCACCATGCCAGAGAGGGGAAGGTGGCCCCTGCCCTCTCAATGAACTGCTAATTCCACAGTTCTGGAGCTTCTACATGGTCCAACAGGCATGACAGGAAGTCTGCGGCAGTCGGTGACAGGCGAGGGTAGCCTGGTGACAAGTGAGTCACCCCAGTTACTACCAGAAGTACTGCCAACGGATTTAACAGAGCCCGAACTTAATGGAAGTGCTATAGGTGGGGAAAAAAATCTGCAGGATCTACAGACTTTTGAAGGCAAGGTAAATTATGTTTCTATTATGTTACCGTTTGTGGGAGATTCTGAAATGCCTACATAAGAACTTACTGGTCCTACATTACATCCAGCGATTGGGCATAAAAGCAAAAACAGATGTAGGAGAGATGGAATTGAGGGACAAAGGAGGCCTATGCCTCAATTCGAAAGCCACAGATAATGGGAAACCCACCTTGATTAATGTACCTCTCCAAAATCAAAATCTGCATTCCTCAGGTATACAGCATAAGTTTAAGAAAAGCATGCAGGTTGGAGTGCGTATGGCTGGGTCTGACCTTGATACCAATGTTTGTTTCTTTTCCTTGTATGGATGGGACAGAATGGTCCGTAGATGGTTCTAGGTTGCTTACTGAGTCTGGCAATAGTGACAGCGCTCAAATGATTTAACTGGCAGTGCTCCTCTCACAACAGCTTGGAAAGTGGGTCAAAATAATGGTTGGCATGCTACAGGTGAAAAGGGCCTCAAGTGGACTATTCACCAACAGAGCAGTTGGTGGGTGCCATGCCAAAAACTCCCCAAGAGATTCTCAGTACAAACCACCCTACTTTAGATTCTATCTTCCAAAGCATTATGTCCCATTGGGAGGAAACTTGTTTGGATGGTCGCAGATCACAGGCAGACCACAGGCAGCAATATGCACGTTACAAGGGGTGGTGCACAAGGTGGCCAAATCATGCAATGATACAGTGAAGTGCCTGACAGACCTCGAACCTAGGGCCACTGCTTTGGAAACTGATGTTGCTGGAGTTCGTGGTCAGGAGGAGGCTTGTGAATCTCAGCTAATTAACATCCCATGGAATTTGGAGGACCAAGAGAATTATCAAAGGTGCAACATTTTGCAGGTGCTTGGCATTTCAGAAGGTAAAGAAGGGTCAGATGTCCGCTCATTTATGGTGAATTTGTTTTGCCAGGTGTTCCCGAAACTAGAAGAATGAAACTGGGCACTGGATATTCAGCGGGCCCATTGGGTTCCTTTTGTGCAAGAACAGCCGACTAGGAAAGATGGGAAGCCACAGGCGCTTCTGGTATATATTGGAAACTTTCTTTTGAGACAGTCAATATTCGAGAAGGCTATGCCAGAAGCTAAGTGCTCCTTGGGGGACTGTTCTTTTTTTATTCAGCCCAATTTTGACCATAAACTGTTCAGAGGCAATGGCCTTTACAACAACTAATCAAACCGTGGACGTATTTTTAAATATAAGTTTACTCTTTTTGACTCTACCCATATAATGGGAAATATGTCCAAAGAGCAAGGAAACTTGAAAAAACACAGGGAGCTAGCGGGCAGGTAGCACAACATTATTTGTCAATTAAGTTGCCATAGCTTATAAAGTTGAAATTAGAACATCAGAGGCCAAGGTAGTCCATTAAGATAAGCAGGCCTGCTTCCTTTAGCCAGCAATAGGGATGTCATAAAGCATTCATAGTATTGTAGAAAGTATAGCTGGAAGAATATCTAGTTTGTGACCCTTGTCCAAAATAAATTATATTGCCCTCTCTGCTGCTGCTAATGTAATTACAGAAGAAATAAGAAAGTCCCAGAAAATGCTAATGAGATAGGGTATGCTAGAAATATAAGGCAAATAGCCTTATCGAATGCTCACTTCATCACAAAATGGAAGCTGTACCTGACTTGGCCTTAAAAAGTTCTAATAAACTGGAAAAGCTAGATAAATAGTCACCATATTTTACAAATGTTGTGGTTTGGTTGCTCCCCCACCCCCCAGGAATTAAGGCTGTACAATGTCAATTATTCTTGCAGCCACAGAGCATAATTACATTTCTGCTCCTGCTCCAGAGCTTCAACTGCTCCCGGCCATTCTACCTGGCTTCCAAGACACCCTCACTAAGAAGTGCTGGTAGTCACTAACAGTATAGTAGCATCTGTCCGCTCGAGGTTGGAGATGGGCTGCTTTCCAGAGTTAAGTGATTTGCTTTTAAGCTATCAACACAGGATGGTCAATAAATGATCATTCATCATTCTGATGTTCAGGACATGGCATAATTCATATTAAACATGTCTTAAAAACACGGAGACCCCCTCTCCCTGTCAAATCGCTAAATGTGTTTGTGATGCTTCCCAGTAAGTCTTCACCTAAGAGCATGATCAGGCCATGTGTATGAATCCAGCACTTCTTACTCTGACCCTGGGACACGTTTTGCAACCTTGTATTTAGTTTATAGGGTCATCTTGGGGTTAAGCAGGTCTAATGAAGGTAGTTAAATTGGATGTATTCGAAGCAAGCGTTTCTGGACACTCTCAAAACTAGGCGCAGACCCCAGTGGTAGCTGCAGATCCCATGTTAAGGTTCAGCTTTTCATTGCCATATCTATCAAATGAGGCTGGGGAGTTTCTCCGGCCATAACAGTACCCCAGTCAGCAGTTTATTCGGTTATTTGGTGTCATAGTTTTTTTTACCAGATATGCAGGTTCTGTAGTTTTCATTACAGCCATCAATCTTGTTATCCACTGGAGTTGGGCTGCCAGACAACCTTTCTCAAGGTCCCTCACTCCCACCCTCCCTATATGGGCTGCTTCTTTTTTTACTGGCCGACAGGTTTTTTTCCCTTCTCCATGTTATTTCTAATAGTAACGTATCCAATTATTTGCACTTGGATAATTACAAAATAATAAAGAAGGCTAGGTAGAGCAAGCTTCATAGTCAGGGTTACTCTGCTAGACATCAGTCCCGGGAGACATTTTCAAAGCTGCTCTCATCCATAAGGGACGTTAATTCACTCTTATAAGAAGTTTCTGTAATATCTTCTGTTATTCTTTATACCTAGACACTTGAATAGTTGAATATGTGTGGGGCCCGTTGCATATCGGTGCCAGCGAGGAGAACCCCGCGTTTAAGCAATGCATTTTCTCAGTGGAAACAACCATGATTGAGCCCTATTCATTTACAACCTTGAGAACTGATTCAGTTCATCAAATCTTCAAATGAGTGGTGGTAATTGCTGTTGTCAGAAATATAAAGAAGTATAACGTCTGTGCATAAACATACCTTTTGTGTTGTGTGGTGTGTCTTAATCCCTCCATTTAACCACTAAGCCAGCTTTTCCATTGCTATCCTATATATTAAAGGTGATAGGGGCACTCCTAGCATCTGCCACACTAGACAGGCCAGCTGTCTGATATCAGGCCTCTGTTTTTGCACCCTCGCTGTTAGAAGGGACTGCAGCAGTCTTAGCCATTTCAGAAATTGCTTGGATAAATGGCCAACCAGTTGTATTGAATGTATTTTCCATGTCGACTGAGGACACTGCTGTGCCTGGTATATTATCAAGGATGTTACCCAATATATGAACATTTTTCTCTAGGATGGGTGATGTGCTCCTATCAGGGAAAAAGCTAAGTTGATCTAGATATATTATTCCTGAATGACTGTCAAGTTGGGTTGCTACATTTTCTGTAGTCTGTATTTAACAAGGAGAGTAGGCAGTATGGGGACACTTCCAATGTCTGGCATGGGGAGCACCACAACCAGAGCACCTTTCTCATGAGAGCTTTTATAGTATTTCTTCATAGGGGAGGGGGAGCACACTGCCTCTTATCCCAGCACAGTTCACCCCATTGCATCCTGATAAATGCAGTAAGCTTACTTTCAAAGTTGCTGTAGTCTTTCACCAAAGTTGGTGCAGGTAGTGCTGTTATCTCTATAATAGTATTTCTTCATATTCGGCATAGAATTCAGCTGGTAGGCCATAGGTACATTGCGTTTTCCCCCATTCAGTGATTTAATGGTATTTTTAAATCCACTAACGTGAGTGGGGCTTCCAGCAGATCTTTGTTTTCAGCTGAGAGGGAAAGTGTTCTCGCTCTTTCTCAGAGCTCATGTGGTTTGCATTTCTGTGTTGTGGCAGTATTCAATAAGGTATTGTAGCCACAGAATATTGTACTTAGCTTTCATTTCATGATGTTGGTCTGTCCATTTTTTCTTTCACTATACATTCTAACATGTGACCAGGTTTGTCCCCCTCTGTATTTTGAAAGTATGTTCACAATAAACCAAAAATCTCATCCTCTGAAGTATCAGCATGTTTCTCTTTGGTTGCTACTGATTGAATGCTGTGGGGATATCATTATTTAACAACATCTCTTCTCTCTGGTGAGCTTCTTCTCTCATTAGCTCTCTTGAGAATCTACAAACCATTGTAATGCATATTTCTTTCACTCAATGGTGACCGGCATAGATTGGGGTGGCAGGGCAGGGGGGCGGGAGGGAGGTGGTAAAGGAAAAAACAGAAAACTCACCAGCTCGCCGTGTCTCTCCTCGTCGTCCCGCATCTTCGTCCCTCCGTCCGGTACAGCGAGCTTCCAGGCTCCCCTAAGCCAAATACAACCCTGCAATGCAGCGTTATGAATGGTCTGAGTGCCGTGGTTCGGTGTTCTGACGGGGAGTGGGAACCTGGACCTGGACATGTTCTCCACGCCGGCTCTAATGCAGCCTGTAGAGAACATGCAAAGTACGCATGACTGTTTGACCTGAGAGGGGCAGCCAATCAGGCATTGCACACTCACAGAGTGCCCACCACTCCAACCCCCTGCTTTGAGAGCAGAACAGCTCCGCCCGCCCGCAAAGACGCCGCAGCAGGATAAATAAAATGATAATAACAAGTTAGCATTTTATTTTTCCTTTATTTCCACTGTTGAGAGCAGTGGGGCAACGCTCCTCCGCCTTAGCAAAGGAGCCACCACTCCTTTCACTATACCATTGTAATGCATATTCCTCTCGCTACCACTGTAAATTCTTCCTCGAGCATTCTGTAATTTATGACTGAATAGATTCTCAGTGAAGTCATTCATGAACTTGTTACTAAAGACCGGTTATGGAGTGAGTGCGGCTGTAATTTTCAAGGGATATGGTTGTCGGTATCCTACCCACTTGAGTGTGCAAAGTAAAATTGATTGGTCTGACAGTGCTCTATCCAGACATTCAATGTTGCAAACATCTCCAAACTAGTGTGAAGAGACTAGGGTTGATGTTTGTTATCGGTATTCTGCCAGTTAGTGGCTGGATTCATGAGATGTGTTTGGATTCATGATTGTAGCCATGGATGTGGTGTGATGTGAGACAAGGGAGCACAAGAGTTGGGTGCGGCAAGGAGAGACGTCAGAGCTCAGAGGTGGCTGTTGGCCGATTACCACTCACTGGTCAGATCCTACCCGAGGCCCCGTTGACCACAAGGAGTCTGAGAGTAAGGAGCCTCTCATTTGTCTTGGTCTCGGTCTGAGACGCGGGCTGTGGGACCCACTGGGCTAGTAGGGGCTGGGGGAGACGAGGGACGTGCCACAACTCTCAATACTTGACAGGTATGAGAACTGTGGGCCAGAGCTGGAAGGCTCACTGGACATCCCCTGCTCCTGCTCCACATTTGTCCCCCTCGTACCCCGGCATTCTTTCTTGGTTTTGCCAAGCTTTAACCATCTCCACCTATATCACTTCAATCCCTGAGACTGTGAGACATGGTAGAGCAGACTGCATGTGCTGTGTGGAGGTGGCCACCATTAGCCATTATCCAAAAAGGCCTAAAGGCCCAAGGGATTAACGGACAATTGAGGCTCAATCTACTGACTGGTTTAATTTGGCAGCTTGCCTTGGATGCTTGGAGACTGGGACGTGAGACAAGAGGTGGTTGTAGGGTGGTTGTTTAGTGACACCACACTGGGCTGAGCCAGGCCACACGGAAACAGCCCTACTACGTTGGGGTGAGGTTTGTGAGCCTGGTGCTTCCTCCCCCTACCACTCAAAGTAATTCTGCAACCCTCCAAGAAATTTAAAACAACAGTCGGACCAATCATCTACAGCACAAGTGGGCACCAAAGGCATTTCTTCCATTGAGATACAGACACAAGAGGAGGGGTGTTAGTAGGGAAAGCCTGATTAACAATCCTAGTAAAAATTAAAACAGGAAAAATCAGGCAACAGCTTGTCCAGGAATGTTTGAACCAAAAGAGTAATACCAGAAACTCAAAGGCAGCCAATTTAACTAAACCAAGTGCATGTCAGGGTAGTCCATTGATATCGCCAACACAGAACGTTCTGGAAAAGCGTACCTGAACCATCAATTCACCTTTCTTAAGAACCTGGCAGCAGTGATCTACTCAACATCAGAAAACCTGAAGGACCTTTCAATTCCACTAACTCCTCAAAAAACTGAACCAATATTGAAATGAGACCTGGTGTAGTCTTGAACCAGCAATGAATTTAAAAGTAATTTCACCCAAAAATTATGATACAATAGAAGCCCAGGTTCAGGCTCCAAATTAATCTCATTTGACTCCCAGCCCACAGTTAGTTAATTGTACTTCCATTGATCACATGGAGGAGGAAGACAACTCTCGACTCTCGATTTCAGTATCAAATAATATGGACCTTGTTCCGGCCATGGAAGTTAAAACAATAAATTTGGCTGACGCTACCAAAGGACAAGAGCAACGTGCAACCAATGTACCAACTACATCATTACAAGCTATATAAGAAGAATTTTCTGAAGCCCAAAACTCATATCCAAGATCCTGGCATATTTCCAACTAAAGCTTTCTGGTGACATAGTTATAATCTCCCCATACTGCATCCAAACAAACACAAGTAGAATAACAAGAACACCACAGAATACGGCAAAGAACCAATCTCACTGGAATTTATGCTCAAAAGCAGAGAATATCTTGGGTATTTATGATTCATTGTTAAACGCATTACAAGCCTCAAATGAGGCCCTCAACCTGCAGTCGGATAAGTTGTACATTCAAATATATTTCATGAATCTGATGTCCTCACATATCTCTGGCATTAATGCTAAGCAGGAAAAAGTACCAGACTTAATAGTTGGGTTCAAAAAATCAATCCACCACTACAAACAAACTGAGCTTGTGTCCTTATTATTGAGAATTTAAGAACCCTACCTGCCATCTTGACAAGTATTATAGAATGGAAAAAAAGAATCTCTGGTTGACAAAGTCATTGGTAATACCCAAATACAAGAACCAAGTAAGCAGACACAAAAGATGAAAGTTGAACCACAGCAAACCTTAGGGGTAAATATGCCGCTTTCTGATACCACAAAAAACTTCAGTAAGCAAAAGCAGATAAAAAACGCATCGCAACCATCACAACAGTTACTATCAAGTGGTGAAAGCCCGAACAATCCCATGGTTTGTACCCAATCAAAGAGACAAAAAAACACACCAAGAAGGCTAGGCAAAGAGAGGCTAAAAAAATCCAACTATGGGTTGTATCAGCTGCGGAATACAGTTATCAAACAAAACAGTGGAGTGTACCTGACAAAAAACTGCAATGTCTGGATCAGGTAGGCCCTTACAGACATATGGAGAAAGAGCAAACTTGTGAAGAGAATCTAACCCTGCAAACAGCCTTTCCACACAAACAGCTAATAATGTTACCACATGGTCAAATTAAGCCATTGCCACCAGACACCAGAAAGCCGAATACCATCAGCAAGTGTAGCCTGTGGCTGGGATATTCTAATAGTTAATAATAATCAGGAAATGAAATCGTCAGCAGCCCCACCATGGAGTGAGCAGGTTACACTCAAACGGTAATATGGAGGTTGAGAGGATAGTGGTTAACATTGACACAAATAGGGACATATTCTCAAGGAGTTATGGCCGAGTTATCAGCAATTTATCGCAGCCAAAGTCGCAATAAATCTATCACCCCATTACCCCATTCACAAGCTGGTGCTAACAGCCCACAGCACCAGTTTACCCGCGATAGCATCCGCAAAAAGCAACGCCACAGATGACCCCAGCAACTATCGCTAATGAGATGCAGATTAGGCGCTTCTGTGCCAAAATCCGCGACAACACCACTCCGCAACATTCTCAATGACCTGCCAGATCGGCGATGAGAACCCGAAACAGGCGATAAGGCGCGTTAGCAGCAGGAAATTAACACCTGCTCTGACCTGGTGTAAAGTCGGACGACAGCCTGCACCAGAAAAGGGTGTCAAGGCCAGAGACACACATGAAGGGCAACAGATGCCATGGAGCCACTGACCATGCAGATGGGATTTCGAACAGGGCCACAACACCCACCGCCACACCTCCCCAGGACCCTCCTCCCGGACCTACACAGAGGCAGCGCAGACAAAGATAGCGACCCTCAGAAATCGCACCAACCTCACAGACCCAACACCAGAGAAAGTCATTGCCTACCACAGGCTAAAAAGGACAACCATCCAACACATCCTGACCACCATTGTCCACAGGCTGACGGTCACAACACAGCTGACAACCAACATCCCACCTCAGATAAAGCTGCTAGCTGTGCTGCACCTGTTGGCCCCTGGTACCCTACAACCAACAACAGCCTGAGTCGGAGGAGTCTCACAGCCAGCCCGATCCAAAACCCTCACAACGGTCATGGATGACACCATCAGCTTGGTACCACACTATTTATACTTCCCCCACATTGCGCAGGAACATCCGGAGACCAAGCAAGGCATCTATGCCACAGCTGGTAGCCAGCACGTGTTATAGGCCAGTTGACTGCACACATGTCCTACTTGTGCCCCCTGGCAACACCGCACACAATAACCGCAACAGAAAGTGCACGTATACCATCAATGTCCAGGCAATAGCGGACCACCGGGGAATCTCCACCAACGTCGACGCCAACCACCCAGGCAGTGTGCATGATCCCTACATCTTCCGACAATCCATCACCAACCAGCGATACCGGGATGGCACCTACGGAAATGCACTGCCTGTTGGAACATACCAAATGTACACACCACACACCTCAACTCCACAATCATGCAACTCACAACTCTGGGGATGCACACATCACAAGCTCACATACAACATGCCAAACAACATGCACACACACCAGACACAACAGCACAACTTACTGTGGGAACCTGGGCCAGCCATGCACAGAAGCCATCAATGACATGGCGCCTCAGCCACACAATAGCAGATTGTGGGAAGAGGTGAGGCCCAGGCATGTGCGAAGGAGGCAAGTGACCCATGAATAAGAATGTACACAATGCCAAGTGTGGCATGGATTTGCTAGCCAGACTGCAGTATGCAGACCACAGACATGTCCACGTCGACATATGCCGCTGGTGTTTGGAGTGTAGTGGACAGTGGACGCAACCATGTCACCCCAGCCAGTGGGGAAGATCGCGGAAATGTAACTTGTTACGTCTCCCCGGTAAGCGTGAGCGGAGTGGGCTGGCCCTGCATACGCCAGGCCAGCGTAGGGGTGTGAATAAAAGGCACGTAACTCTGGGCATGGTCCTCTTCCGGAATGCCCAACGTGTCTGCCAGGGCAGTGCCTCTCACCACGCCACGAGACCGTCGCCGTGAGTGGTGTTGCCTGTGACCCTATGCGCCTGCTGCACCCCAGGACGCTGTTCCTGAACCAGTCTTGTCCGCCCCTGACCACCCAGGCCTCAATGCCCACCTGCCGACACCGGCGTGTGTCGAAGAGGGCCCACCACGTGCCGGTGCAAGCTCCACGCCCAGGCCCCTGACCCTGGCAACCTGCTATGGCCATCACGGCCTCCGCGAGCAAGGCCCGCAGTACAACTTTCTCGTTTACGTACTCTTCCAGCTGACACAGCGAACTAGTAGGTCACACATTTAGAACTGAGTCTTGATTACACCATGGCAGAGTACATTATTTAAGGCAGAGTTTATGTCACAATACTCCCTTCGATGTGGTGCCACCAAGTCTGTGCCTAGCACTACAACCACACATGTCTATGGGCCTACGCAGACTACTGCCATTGGGCCACACAGCGCTCAGGTAAGTCGCACAATTGGAACTGAGCATTGATTTTTCAATGTCAGAGTACATATCATTGCACGCAAGGAGAGGTGTAAGAGGAAGACGTGTTGCAGTCAGGAGGAATAAAGGATCATCGTTACAGAGGTTATTGAACACTACTGACAACTGCAATGGCGTTACTAACTCTGTGCATCTCAAGCCAACAACACGTGGCTGTGGGCCACTGCTGACCGCTGCCTCCGGCCTACACTGTGGCCCAGTAGGTCACAGAGTCTTGATTTAGCAATGGCAGAGTTCATATCAGTGTACCGGCATCATCGCAGACTGCATCCCCTCTCAGCCCCGGTGCCACTAAGTCTGTTCCCTGACATTCATGGACACTCTCTGGTCAAACTTTGGTGGCGTCTGAGTCTATGGACTAGGGGTTAGTTTTCATCCTCATGTAGCTGATACCAAATTGGTGGTGGCAACGAGGCTGTAGCATTCTACTTCTCCATTTGCTCCTTCCGGACGGCTACTGCCCTGTGCATCATGCTCTGGAGGACACCTTCCACTGTCCCCCGTGACCCTCCACCACAGTCCCCTTGGTCATCGTCGAGGACCCGCTCAGTCTGCGTGGCCCTACCTCAGTGGTCCGCAAGTCACAGTCCTGTGGTGGTGTGCCTATGCCGGCTGCTGTGCATCCGGGGCCTCTAACTCTGTGCAGCTCAAGTCAGGGACCCTGTTTGATTCAATATTTTATGGCCTCTGAGACAATGGCCTTGGGTTCGTCAACGCCATGTGTCTGTGGCCCTGCACAGTCCGCTGCCTCCGGCCTCAACTGCGGTCCATCAGGGCTCATGTGTCTTCATTTACTCCTCGTTCTGGATTGGTTTGTTAGTATAACGAAAGAGTGTTCATGAGTTCCACGTTACTTGAGGTGTTCTAAGTCCATGTTCTGAGTTGTCTAATCATTGGGGGCATGGAAGGACCAATGAGACACTGATTGCTAGTCTGGTAGGGGATTTTGGATACTGAGGTGAGTTTTGGTACACCCTAATTCACTGAGGTTCTAGGTCTTTATGCACAGTTCTGTGTAGGAGCAGAATCCCTGCGACATGGCAGGGACATGGCGCCCAACACCGAAAAGACCCCAGTTTCAGAAAAAGAAAGTTGCCGCTTTAACAGCGAGATATGCCACAGATAGAGAGAACGCAGCTTCAGAATCTGCCATGGGCTCTGACCTTGTTGGACAGCGCGGCGGAGATTACCATAGTGCGAGAGGCCCTGCGTCCACTACTGAAGGTGACAGTGACTGACCAGTATGTTGTTGTGGAGACAGCTGATACCAGAGTAGCTCCCCCTGATAGACTTTATAACATAGTCCTTTTAATTGAAGGTGGCATACAACGTACATAAAAGGGGTATTTTGGGAAAATCTTACGACTACCTATGATATTTTGTTAGCGGAGGCTGATTGGGTCCCACCTTTTGTTCTCGCAGCTCCGAGAGGGGAGGAGGTGATCCTCCCTAGTTTCGTGCACACTGTCTCGAAGGAGCATGCGCTGAATTTTGCAGAAGAGTGGGCTAAAGCCCTTGCGCTGGCTCTGTACCGTACTCACTGTGGTTGGGATCAATTTTCCCCACACCACGAGATTCTCTTACGGTCTATGCCACAGCCTCAACCTCAATATCTCATCCGACGCGAAGCTAAGGCTTCTGTTGCGGAAATCCTTGAACAATTGAAATATCAAGGTGTAATTGAAACTTGTGTGTCACCGATTACTTAACCCTCTTTTTACTGTGACCAAGCCAGACGGCTCGTTCCGTTTGGTATTGGATTACCGGCATTTGAACTCGTATTGTCGTACCTGTGCAGTACAGAATACCCATGGCTCTGCTTTAGTGGATGGTGTTGTGGTAAACGGTTTAAAACCACACTTGACATTTCCAATGTTTTTTTTGCCCACAAATTAGATGATCTTAGTTCCCAATGGACCAGTTTTACAAGTGGCGGCAAACAACGCCAATACAAACGTTTACCAATGGGCTATAAGACTAGTCCAGGCGTGTTTGCTGCCCGCATTGTCGCTCTCTTAGAGAGAGTGGACACGGATGCGTGTTCGTATGTGGATGACATATATCTCACAGACGAGGAGCTTTGGGCGCATCTGTGTCGCGTTGACCGCATAATTTGGAACTTTGCGGACTTTGGTTACAAATTCAACTTTGTAAAGTCTCATATTGCAGAGTACACAGTGTTGTTCCTGGGCTATGAGCTCAACAATGAAGGTTGAGGATTGACTCCTCACTTCTTGGAGAAATGCACACAACTGCGCGCTCCTACAACTCTGAAAAACTTGCAGTCCTTGCTGGGATTTTTGCATTTCGGGCGTACATATATTCCTGAATATGCCCAGCGTATCAAGCCTTTGTATTCTTTGAACCTACTTTTACCAAATCTTGCTGGCTGCCGGAACATTCAGCTATTTTGCAATCTTTGCAGGCTGATCTTCTAGAATCTAAATTCTTACTGACTCGTGATAACCACACCAACCTGGTGATAAGAATCATCCCTGGGGCGGTGGGTTTTACTTACCTTACTTTTAACGAAGGAGACACAGTACCTATTGCTTACAAATCACACTTGTACACTTCGGCGGAAATGCGGTTTTCCACTGTGGAAAAAGTTTTGACAGCAGTGCAGATGGCGATTCTTAAGGAATGTGCACTGTCGCAGGGAAAACGCATGTTGGTTGTTACCCTGTATCCTGCATTAGAGGCAGTGACGAGAGCCAGTGTACCAAATTCTGAAGCTTTGCACCTATGGTGGATACAATGGGCAGCATCATTGCCGTCTCCTGATGTCACATTTATTTTTTATGCCTCCCTACAGTCGCAAGAGTTTTTGCAGTATGAATTTGTTCATCCTGCGCCTTTGGCTATGCGGCCATATACAATGATGGTTCAGCGCAAGTTGCGCATGGGTCTAAGCATGCATACGTTTCAGCTTGCGCCATTGTGATAGGTGCCATGGTGAACGATGAGTTCAAGTCCAGGGTCGTGCACATGCAGACTTTAGGGGACTGCACCACACAATTGGCAGAGCTTCGTGCTCTGATGCTTGCATTAGAGTACGCTGATCCTAGTGTGACGACTCTTATTGTGAGTGATTCTTACTAGTGTGTCCAGTCTTACAATGAAAACCTGTTCTTTTGGATTCAGAATGATTTTCGTGATTCCAAGGGTAGCACGATAAAA
The DNA here is from genome assembly GCF_964261635.1 of Lissotriton helveticus. NCBI lineage: Eukaryota > Metazoa > Chordata > Amphibia > Caudata > Salamandridae > Lissotriton > Lissotriton helveticus. Next base: position 289,027,371 of record NC_136073.1, read on the forward strand.
CATAAAATTATCTGGGTCCGAGTGGCTGAGCTTAAAGAGCAGTTGCCACTCGTGTTTGTAATTCATACTCTAGGTCATCAGCGCGTGGGAGTTCATGCTGTTGGCAATTCATTAGCCGATGAGGCCGCAAAATCAGCAGTATCGACATATTTGGTTGCAGCAGTTACACGTTCCAAAAGTAAGATTGATGATGATATCTTGGCAGCTGTTGCTGCGACTGAGGAGAGAAGTAAATATCCTAAGGGGTTCCCTTCGAAGTATTCATACCACTTAAGTCCTGATAAAGTTCCTTATATGAAAATACCTGACGTTGGTGAACGGTTGATTCCCAACGCGGACCACAGGCCAGCGCTGATTAATGCAGCCCATGAAGGTGTTGCATCTGTGCATGTGGGCGTTTCGGCTACTGTATCTCAGTTACAACAACGTTTCTGGTGGCGGGGACTGTACAAACAGACGCGTGACTATGTCCTTCAATGTGACATTTGCCAGCAGATTAAGCCTTCAACTGCTGCGTGTCCGCCCCAGACACAGTTGTATATTTCTAATAAACCACTTGGTTGTGTTTATTTAGATCACTGCGGTCCTTTTTATTCTGATACTTAGTAGCAGTTGATTCATGCACACGCTTTGTATGGGTGTGGCCTCACCGCAGCACTGATTCACGAACTGTCATAAGAGACTTGCGTGTCTCTGTTGGGATTTTTGCCTGTGATACCTTCCATTCAGATCAGGGTCCGGCTTTCGCTTCTATGGCGTATAAGGATGCCATGACTTCGTTGGGGGTCCAAGTCAAGTTTTCGTCTCCACACAGACCTGAGGGTAATAGTGTTGTGGAACAAATGAACCGAGATTTAAAGCAGTCTTTGACAGCTAGAGTTATAGGCACTGGCAGGAACTGGCTGGCCCACCTCAATAGCGTGCAGCGTGCTCTAAATAATCTCCCTAGAAGGTCTCTGGGTGGGCGGACCCCATACGAAATGCTCGTTGGTATCAAGATGTTTGTACCGGACCTTGACGGTCTAGACCAGGCGGCTGTTGCTGCCTCCTTTGACATAGATGAACATTGCAATGTTTTACAGAATCTACAAGAGACGAGAGACAGTCTTGCAAAGGAACATTTGCCCTCCACCTCGGATGATGCGTTGCAGATCCCGGTAGTTGGCTGGCTACCCCAAGTTGGAGAACTGGTTCGAGAGATGATCGAAAACAAGAAAGAATTTGGTCCCTCTTATCGAGCTCCAGTTCCAGTGTTTGGTGTGAAGGGCACAAGAACAGTCATTTTACCACCACTTCCAGTTCGTAAGGAAAACTGGTATATCTCGATTGACAATGTCAAGATACACAGAGTGGCCGATTCTTCTTAGTATGACGCCGGCAGTCTCATGTCCTTCGATTGTGAGAAATTCTGTTTTGGCCCCGGCTTCTGATCCAGTGCCTGATGTTGCCCTCGAGATGCCTGCAATTTCTAGTCCTTTATTGAGTACATTACCTGGTACTCAACTTGATGAAACCGACTACACTTACCCTACTGACTTATCGATGCCTGACTTGCAAACTCTCTTGGCTACAGAATCCAGATTTTCATTTGACTCTGATTCACGGACATCAAAGAAACCTTCGAAGGTCTCTGTTTTGGCTAAATTGTTTAAAAATAATGTTTGGATTCTCCCTTGGACCTACATTTGGTTGGTGCTTTTTTCAATTTACCTTTTCATGGCAATTGGCTTTATGGTGTATTGTTTTAGACTTGTCAATGGACACTATGTCGAGGAGAGAACATGCATTCGACATATCAATGGAACATTGGCTCCCCATTCCTCATCACACAGATTGAAGAGAGACTTGGCTTTTGTTAACATCACTGCTTGGCCTGTTTTGGATGGGATAGTATGGGATGCTGTTGGTTTCAAATTCGTGTGCCCTCTGAGGTTATAAATGTCCCTAATGTGCTTAGAGTTTCTATGGGGGATGTAGTTAAACAAAATATACGTTCTGATGATTGGGATGTTCAGGCCGTAGAAGCTTTGTTTTCTGATTTGAAATATTATGCTGCCTTTGATGCTGAAGATTTGTATTTAGAATCTGCTAATTACAGTGATTTATATTGTTTCCAACATTTTGGCAATCACTACTTGCATACAACTAATACCAGGAGGAACACTGTAAATTATACACATTGGGAGCATTGTCCAGCTCCTATACAAGGCAGTTCTGATTCCTCTTTGAAAAGGTTCTTTTATTTTACTGATTTTAATCAGTCAAATCCCAATGCATTTTATTTTAAGATGACCGAAAAGTCCACATCCAAAGTTAGACTTACCGATACTAAATTATTGTATTCAAAGTCCTTTCTAGACCTGTTAGCTGTAGGTGGCTACGAGTTGTGGAAGGATACCATTGACCTTAAATCAGTTTGGGGTTCTAAAAGCTGGCAAGTGCAAGGCACTGAGGTTGTGCACCGAGCATGCCTCATCCCGAACCATATGTTGTTCTTGAATTCTACAATTTCACAGACAACATGCTTTGGATTGGATACTACTAAAAAATTAAATGCTCCTTCTTTTCCTGAATTAGAAGAATATTCCAGTTGGAATAATGCCACTAAATTTTCGATCAGAGAGTTACAAACTCTGTTGCTAAATTCTTCCTTTAACATATCCAGTTTGGATCCCAAGGGTTGGTTGCTCTGGCACAGAAGTGCTGATTCTTGCCAGCATCGTTTTCTGGGTTTGGCTCAAAGCTTTACACGGGTCAGGGTGGATCCCCGTTTTGAAGGTGGCCATTCTGTTACTACCTATTCTGTAGGCAAATTATGTCAGAATTGGCTCAAACATTCCACTTTGGCGTCAGTTAAGCTGCATTTATCTAAACTGGCTGACGATGTTGATCTGAATGATTTTTATAAAGGGCCCGACTAACGGTAGATCTAAAAGATGCATATATGCTATTTACAACGAAGTCTGGGAAACGTCCCAGATTGAGGTGGCTACCCGCATTAGAGCTATTGATCAGGTTAATTTAGAGAAAGTGCTAGCAGTTGGTTATAACAGCATTAATACGCTTTCTTCTCGCATTTACACGTTAGACAATATTGTATCATCTGTTGTTGATATTGTGCAGGATGAAGTGTCTGTTTTGTACCATGGTCAAAATCAATTGCGTTCCATTATGCAGTTTGCATGGACTTTGCAAACCCTGAAAGCTGGCAAAGTGCCATGGCATTGCATGAACACGTCATCATTGTTTGCCCCGTTTCATTTGACTGACAATCAGCGTTTACTGTCAATGAAAGATGCATCCTTTTCTATGTTACACATTGAAAGGTTAGAATCGTTACTGTTTTCTGTGGCAGAGGCCAATTCATCAACGTGGCTTATCCAAGGGTTAATAACTCTCCCTTTCCCTCTGTTCAAGTTCGAAGGGTGTGTGAAGTACTTTGCGATTGGTAGATATGAACCTCTTGGAAGTGCTTATCTCCATGAAGCTTGGTCGCTTCCATTTACCTACCAGATGCCTTAGGGAGGGTAAGGAAGTTTATTTGAATGGTGAAGATTGCACTGAAACACCAGATCACTCATTGATGTGCAGACATATCCAATTGCATGGCTCTTGTAACCAAAATGAGCCGAATTTGGCCTGTATTTTGAAAGGTACACCTGTGCTTGCGATCGTGCCCACATTCACATTACTGGCAAGCAGGATTTATTTACTTTTAAACAATGAAGATTGCTGTGGGCTATTAAAAGGAATTGCCTATGTAGTTACCATCAGTGAGCGTGTGGTTTGCTGTAAGAATGTAATGTTTCCACCCCCGCATGGGAAGCTTGATGTTTCCATCTGGCCAACGATTCCGACCTTGAAAGCAGAGTTCAACAAGAGGAGTCGCATAAGAGCTCTATTGTCCCAGAAAGAAGTTGCCCTCACATCTGCTCATGAGACATACGTCCTTCACGTGGCTAACACCCGCACAGAGGTGCATGGTTTATTAAATACTGACTTGCCTTTGCATTTCGGTGAATTATTTCACACAATCTTTAATGCATCCTCCACAATGGGGCTGGCCCACTTTTTTAAACTATATTCGGTGTCTTCCCTGCTTTCTTTCATGCGATCTTTTCCAGCCTATTTGGTTGATTTCCCTTACTACTGGCTCTGGCTGCAGGCGTTCTTTTGCTGTTTTGTTTAATTCAAAATGGATGCACGTCCTGTGTTTCGAGACAAGCTGTCACGTCTGGCGCTGTTTCGCAATCGAATGCTTGAGTACTATGGAGCGCTGCCTCTTGCAACCTTAAGTGCAGCTTATGGATTATCATTTCGATTTTCCTATTTTACAGGTGTCCAGCCTGTCTTTCATTGCCTGAGTTGCGATTTCAACTGGGCCCTGGATTTATGTCTCTGCAATACGGTGTCTCCCGATGTGGATGTGGATTATAATCAGTTTATGAGCCCCTTAGTTGCTCATGAATTGCTTTGTTCTGACAGAGGGATTATGGCCTTTGCAGCGATGCTTGGAATACTGGGTCGTTGGAATGTGTTCGCAGCGGCGCAAGATTTCTTTGCACACAGCTTCATTGAGAACCCACCGAGCTGTCCTCTGATGGTGCTAGAGGCTCCGGTAATTGAAGAGCATGTATGGTCTTTCCCCCTGTTAAATTGGATGGCAGAACTGTGACTTCCTATTGGAGGCTGCTGCTGCATATTTTGCATATTCTATGTTAGGATGAGCAGTGTCATCGCTTCGCTGTCCCATAACCGAGGTCATTTATTGGACATCGCACATTTTTTTTTTGTTTGGTTATTATTATTTTTTTTCTAGCCTCTATAAAAAAAAATCTGCACCAGGCCTATTGACTTTGCTACGGCAAATGACTAAATTTACTTGACTATGAGAATTTTGAAAGACAACATTTTTTTCTTTTTTTTTTTACCTTGCGCAAATTTGAGCTGACTGTCGTTCTTGAACTCTGCATTCCTGAAATTTGCCCCTTATCTTATCTTATCTTATCTTATTTTATCCGTGCTCGGATCAAGGGAGGGTTACGTTAGCATGAGCTTATTAGAAGTTTAAACGCCATTTTACCTTTCTGCTGCTTCTGCACACGGCACATATTGTTATTAGAGCTTTGAACCTAGTAGAATATTTTGCTTCACACGAGAATAATATGTTTTCCTATTGTATCAGCTTTGCTTGGTAAGCTATGTCTGAACAGTGAGTGCCAAGGCCTTCATGGTTATTTCAACACAGTGCTTGTTGTGAGGTCTGATCTGCGCTCGTTCTAGACATAAAACATATGCAGACGCAGCCAACTCTGGCTTTAGGCGCGTTTAATAATGCACTGTGCAGAGCATGCACACACACTTGATGAATGTTCGCATGCAGAGAGCTGGTGGAAGATGATGTGATCCCTTTCCACTAAGATCAGAGGTATGGGGCTGCCCTTCTAAAACCCAAAGAGACCTTCTTTAGATATAATATAATATACTAGCAAGGGAGGGTAAGACTTAGGTGCCATTTAGCCTTCTTCCCTTTAGCATTTTAACATGCTTTCTCCCTTTGTATTTTATGGACTAGTAACTATGCTGATAACCTTGTTGCTTATAATATGTTTGCTTGTATTAGCTAAGATACTGCGCCTGAGAACACGGAATTTGAAATAAACATTTCAAACTTGCACGTGTCTTCATTTACTCCTCGTTCTGGATTGGTTTGTTAGTATAACGAAAGAGTGTTCAGGTGTTCCACGTTACCTGAGGTGTTCTAAGTCCATGTTCTGGGTTGTTTAATCATTGGGGGCATGGAAGAACCAATGAGACACTGATTGCTAGTCTGGTAGGGGATTTTGGATACTGAGGTGAGTTTTGGTACACCCTAATTCACTGAGGTTCTAGGTCTCTATGCACAGATCTGTGTAGGAGCAGAATCCCTGCGACAATACCTAAGAGGAGTGGACTGGGCCGTCGTACGCCGAGCCAACTTCGGTGTGCGACTGATATTTGCGAGCCCCTGGGTGTGGTTCTGTACTGCGAATGGGCATCTACATGTGTCTCTTTGGCAGTGTAGGTCTCCTTTGTGGGGTGTAGGTGGTCCCTGAAGGGTATTAGACACCCACGTATGTGATCTAATTCACCTTCCATGGGTTCAGACCCCACCCGCACCTGTTCGGCCACCTCCTTTTGGCGCTTGGACACCTGGCATTGGGATGCTATGTGTGGGTCGGTGAGGTGTTGGGAGCCAGCCGTGCTTGCGGGTGCTTCCTGCTGTGTGGTCTGTTGCAGGGGCTGTTTTCTCCTATATGTAGCTTGGCTGCCCTGGTGCTGGTGTTGGATTGCGTGGGATGTCAATGGGCTGTTATAGGGTGTCGGTGTCGAGGGTGCGGTGGTCCTCTCCGGCATCACTGATGAGTGGTCTTCTCTGCTCTTCTGGAGGTGTTGTGTGTCCCTCTGCAATGTGAAGGGGAGATGCATGTTGAGATTGTGTTGGCATGTATGTTGGCGCATTGTTCTTGTTTACAAGCAGACTGTTTGACAATGTACATTGTAACTGTTTGGGAGGTGATGGATTTAGATGTAGGACAGTGGACATTTGGACTACATGACAGATGTGAGGTTGCACAGGTACATTTATATTTCACAGTTTCCAGCTATGTCAGATGTAGTTGGCCAGTTTCAGCGCTTGTGCGGAGCCAGTTGTGTCCTCTGTTCTGCAGTGTCGGGTTTGCGCATTGTACCACATTGTCGTCAATGTGGATGTGCTGTAATTGCTATGTGTGTGTGCTGCACTGTGCCACGGGGATCAGGGGCATGATCCTGGATCATTGTGGGTGTGCAGTGTGATACACATCGTTGTGTGCCATTGTGCCCATCTCCCCCGTCCCCCCAGTCCCTGGTAGTTACTCACACTGTTATTGTTGTGTCAGGTCCTCCCGAGCTGTGTCTGGACTCCCGACTTGCACTGTCTCCACACTGATGAATGTGGCCTCCATTTCCTCCAGCTCCTCCTGTGGCGCCAGACTCCCACCTCCTGTCGCTGCCTTCCTGTAGGCAGCGGCTTTGTGCCTGGTTTGGGTTTTCACATCATGCCCGCGCCTCTTGGCCTCCTCCATTGGCCTCCTTGACACTCAGACTGCATTCACTGTAGTCTAATTGTGGGTCAGTTGATGGTAGGGTTCTGTCACCTCCGTGACGCTGATCTGGTTTTCCTGCGGACTGCACCCTGTCTCCCTTTCCCTCTTCTTCTTGGCCTTCCCGACCCCGTTGTTCCTTGCTGGTGGTCTGTGAGGCTTGTGGGGCTCGGGTTGGCCTCTGCACTCGGTCAGGGTGCATCCATGTTGCTACGCACTTTGGATTGTTTCTAGTGTGTTGTTTTTGTAGCTTTTATAGTGCATTTTCCCACCAGACCTGTGGGATTTGCAGGCCTGCCGCTGATTTTTTCTGCTTTTTATATCGCAATTGGCCTTATTGCAACTTTTTTTGCGTTCATGTTTCACATTTTTGCGGTGTGGCACTGATTTTAACGCGGTCATTTGACGGGTTATCTGGAGACTATCGCATGGTACCGCCGTGTTGTGAATACTTAGTTAACACAGCATAATTTTCCAGCAATAGACTACAATGTTGAGTGTTGGTTGAGTGTTGCGTTGTTATTTTTGCAATCGTTATCACACGTTCTTGAAAATATCCCACATAGGACGAGTCCCCATTCAGGAAGAGTGGATCAAAAATTTAACCAGCAAAGAGCCAGCCTATAAAATCATCAAAAGCACTCTCTAAGTAGAAACTCATCCCCACTGAAGGAGAAAATAAATCCGCAAATTCTTCTAAAACCAGACTATGATTCATAAGGCCTATGGGATACCATCAACAGAGGAAACATAATGAGACCACTTGCAGAAATTCCAAATTTGAAGCATCTGAAATCATCAGACCTGCTATAAGTCTAATTTATTTCCAACAAAGCTCATAATCAACCAGAGAAAATCCCTTAAAATGCATGTAGAACTGAAGACATAGCACACTTTGTTGACTGGGGTAAAAGCTGCCTGGGAATTAGCCCCTGTGCACTCTGTCCTGCAATGTGCTCGAGAAACAACTCCCTGTATCAGTGCGATGCTAAAAAAAATGAACAGGCTAGTAATTCGAGCCTGGATCAGTGGAATTGGTTATTATATGCTTTAAACGCTTCAAGAAAAGAGTGACTCCCCCACCAACAGCCAAGGGAGCCCTCGAGAGACATAGTACACCACCTCTTATGGAACATCGCGGGGGGAAAAGTCTACTTCAAGACAGATTCCATCCACAGAATTGGGAGAAATATGAAATTATCACAATGCAAGAGACCTGGTGAATTGAAACTCTGCCACTTGAAGGCTATATACATTATCACGTTAAGGTCATAAAATCACAGCATTATGGGAGACCGAAAGGGGGAATTTCAGTTTATTTATCATTAACTTTAAACATCTCTGAACAACTCCCTTTTTCAGATCCTGGCCACCAAATATATAAGTTTAGAAAATGGAGCAAGCATGCTATAAATTCAGTTCTGCTGTTTAACGTTTATGCGCATCGCAATACGAATAAAAAGGGAAGTATTTTATTCAACGCTGATAACAGATACAAGGCTTGCAAATCCATCATGGGAGATAATCTCGACAAGGGACTTCAACACCGACTTAATCTACACTCCAGATGAAGATGACAGACTAACAGCAGAGCATTTGCTCCCGAATGTGCAATCACAGCGTTGCCCCTTACTAAAACGTTGTGATGTTAAAAGAACAACGGACCTATGATCAAACATAGGTTACAGATTTTATCCCTTTCATTAATTCCATATTTAAGGCATTATTCCATTAAATATACCACACTAAGGGAACATGCATATCAGCTGCGTACATTTGGAAATAAGTCCACCGTTGCTCATCTGTGCCCTAGTGGATGTTGGCCTATTAAAAACAACTAATCTACTAATCTAAGGCACTTGAGGTGGACGATTAACTCATTAACTGGCCTGTCCCAATTAGCAAATGAACTATTGGAGGCAAGCATTATGACTGCAGGCAATCAAATGAACGCGTGGATGGAATTTACAGCTAGCTTGATATCGCATACAGCCCCAGTTAAAAATAATTATGTGGCAACTAGGTAAGTCGGTCTACAGGCCTCTCGCTCAAACGCCAAATTTTAAAAAAGGAATTAAGAAAGTCAATCAGAAACTTGAAGAAAATGAACTCCCAATCTACTTCATGAGAAAAAATAAAAATCTTGAGAAAATAATATAAAAAGCACTCTGGGGAGATTGGAAATCAAAGACAGACATGTTCTGGGCAAAGCTAATTTTTATGATTCAAAACCTTTTATTGTATTTCAATAAAGGCAAACCAGCGAACAGTGGGCGATACATCACTCCATAGTTAAACCAAATTCCCCCCGAAGTACTCACAGCCAATATCCTCCGACAGGCAAGGCACTATGTAACATTTTTGTGGGTTCCCCTGGCCGGCATCCTCAGTCCATGTAGGAGTCTCAGCATCTGTCAAGCGCAGCTATCTATGGCACATCAATTCTCAAACTTCTGTGTACAGGAGAGCAATATATGTAAGCATTACTCTGACCTGTTAGTGCAAGGGTAAGTTTCTCCATCCCCAATACGTGCCATAAGCGGTGTAGCCATCCGAGATGCGCTAGGAGTTTGTCGGTGCCCTAGTGTGTGAGGATGTACTGGAGGGCTGCCCCTAATGCCAGACCAATGTGTCGCCCTCAATGGGATATAAGCGGAAAGGTGAAAACAGTTGGGAGCCCTAAGGAAGTTAAGTAGTTGTGTATTAAAATGGGTATCTATGTCAGTTTGGATCATGTCCAGTACAGTGTAAGTTCGGGGACCCACAACTTCGCAGCAGTCAGAGCTACGTGCAGGGTTACACCTATGGAGGCACAACGGTATAGATACTAATATGCAACTTTTTTAGTAACAGTCTCTATGCTGGCTGTGTTGAACGCTGTGTGGCGTGCTCTATTGTACACATCCTCTCATTCTTTATGCATCAATGGTCTTCCCAATTGAAGTTCCCTAAGTTTCTGCCTCGAGGTCTTAGACAGCAGAGTTGCTTGTTGCTTAATACTAGGGGTGGGCGGAATTTGCGTATTCGCGCTATGCAAAGTTCTGCGAAATGGTAAACAATCTCCGCGAACATGCAGAAATTCCGCGAACATGCGGAATTGCTTGTTCGCGATGCTTTTTTCCTGTTCGCGATCGCTGTGTGCGTGCTCGGGGAGAAATATCTTGCGAACACACTGTTGCATTTCCCTTTACATTGCTATCCTTTCCTTCACTTGCTCTGCTCTACCTGAACATGGAATGCTGTACCTGCGTTGTACAATCTTCATTCCATGTTCCAGACTGGGCAGCTGGATCAGTTTTCATTACTTATAGACGTACTGTGCCTCACTTCGTTTTATCTTCTAATAAATAATTTAAACTTACCTGGTTCCTGGATATCATGTTTTACAAATGGCGACGAGGGAACGAGGACTTCACATGCTATGTTCATTTTCGAGGCACAGGTGCTGTTAAGTCTTCGTCTGAACCCACCTGTTTTCCTGCGTGTTGGGTTTTGCTATATCCTGCTTTCTGCTGTTTATCCTCCCGCAGTGCTGCCGGTGAGAGCCTGGTGAGAGCTCGCTGTTATTCCTGTTCTTCCAGCGTGCTTATTTCCGGTTCCAGAGTTGGTGGATGCTTTCTCCTTGATTTCTGCCTTATAGTGGATGCCGAAAGAAGCGTGGTGACGTCTCCTGCAAATCCCGTGAGTTTTGTTGCCTTCCTGCAGATTTCATGGATTTTTGAGCGCTTTCATCATTTTCTGTGGCCAACCAACACTTTCAACTACGTCAGGCTCGTTGCTTGGATACCGGCTGTGACGTCTCCGACTTCGGCACAGCGGTTTCCTTGGTTACTCTTCCTGACGCTTATTCTTTCACGTCTCTCCTCCTATTGGTCACGCCGTGCGTCATCACGCTGGCAGCCATATTGAAAGAGGATCAAGACGGTGTTTTGGCTGCATTTATACTCATTTGAAGTGCTCCTCTTCACCGTCAAGTGTCAGAACAATATATATTAACGCATTTGAGGTACTATTACTATATTATATTTGTACTATGTTATTCAAGATTTTACTACTTACTAGAAGAGGCATGGAGCGAGATTCTCGACCCCTCTATCTTGAAGTGTAGCACCAGATTCTGGGCGGTAGTAAAAAGACCCTTCCAGGGGATGGTTTGGAATGCTGCATAACAAAGGAGGAATGGGAAGCACACTTCATGCAACTGTATTGTTGCACGACGAATGATAATTTTAATCTTGCTCCTTGCAATAGCAGTAATTCTATTAGGTTTGAAAGAGGTGAGGTCATTGAGGGCATAATGGGGCTTACTGCCGGGAAAGCACCGGGTCCTGATGGGATTCCGCCAGATTTATACAAGTCGGAGCCCGGCTTTTGGGCTCCCATATTGGAATCGGTCTTCAACGCAGCTGCTAAAATTGGCTGCCCACAGTCATGGGGGGTTTCAACGATTGTCCCAGTTTTTAAGAAAGGGGACAAGGGTAGCCCTCTCTGTTACAGACCTATTTCTTTAATTGATTACATGGTTAAAATAATGGGCAGAATCCTATTGCAGAGACTCTCTGATTGGGCGCTGGAAAATAGCATTATGTCCATTTCTCAGTATGGCTTCTGCAGTGGATGCTCTACTATTACACAGTGCCTTAACCTCTTTTTAATATTAAGCAAGTACACTGTTGTTCAAAAGGGTACTGTCCACCTTGCCTTCATGGATCTGTCATCAGCTTTCGACTGTGTTAATAGGGGAAAGCTGTGGCAGTCCATGAGGGACAAGGGTGTGGACAGCAGGATTGTCAACTTCCTTGTTGATTTACACAGCAACACTAGTGCTAATGTCAGATATTCTCAGGATTTGTGTGTAACTGGTGATTTTAACATTAGGAAGGGTGTGCGTCAAGGATGCATTCTCGCCCCCTTTCTTTTTAATTTCTAAATCAATGAGCTAGATAGCGTATTGCAGAATGTAAAGGCTGACTGTCCCAGAGTTGGCAGGCGGGGAATTCCAGTTCTTTTATATGCAGATGATGCGGTTTTAATATCTAGAATAGAGAGAGGTCTTCAAGCCTTATTAAATGCTTTCAAGATATTTATGACGGACCGAGACCTCCTGGTCAACAATTCTAAATCTTTTATCATGCAAGTTGGCCAACAACCAAGAAGGAGCTTCTTATTTAAAACAGATGATGTAGCTATCCCCATTTCAAAATCATTCTCGTATCTTGGGGTCCTTTTTGATTCCAAACTTAGTTGGGGTCCACACCTTGACAAAAAGAAAAGGGAATTGGCAAGGGTGAATGCTACTTTTTTTAACTTTGCATCAAAACTGGGGAAAAAACCTAACAATGCCATGTTGAAATTGTATAATGCAAAATCAGTGGCAACTGCCGTTTATGGCAGTGAAATATGGGGTTATGTGGCCGGTGAGCAACTACAGATCGCTGAAAACTCCTTCATGAAACGTCTTTTGTGTGTCCCAGCAGGCACATCCAATTTTGTAGTACACGAGGAGTTAGGGTCGCAATATTTATGTGATATTTTTTCACTACGCCCGTTGACTTGCTGGCTAAAATTGTGGTTGAATCAGGACATACCACTCACTCACCTGATTGTGAGAGATTACCTGTCTCAGGATAAGGCAATGGGCACACCCTGGTTAAAATACTTGAAATCCAACTTCTTAAGGCTTGGCCGTTTGGAACTTTTTGAGTATCCGAGCAGGATTGTAAAGGGTGATGTGGAGGCAGTTAAGCGTGCCTTCCTTATGGACAGAAAGCTCAAAAGAGAAGGTGAGGAGCTCCTGAAACCCAGTGTAAAAAATGTGCTATGTTAAAAACATGTGATACAATGGAGCCTTATTTGACGGGCTCGTTGTCTTCCCATGAGGAGTTCCTGCTAACAAGGTTTAGATTACATCTTTTTCATCATCTGCTGTTTAGACCAAAAAATGATGTTTTTATTAAACCTACTGCTCCCTGTGGCTGCGACGGTAAGTCTCCACAGGACTTGCAGCATTTTATATTTTTATGTAAATTTTATGAATATCCTCGTAAACGCTATCTGGTAGATCTTTTAAAGAAACTTAATTTTAATCAGGTCAGACCAGCATTACTGTATCTGCAACTTTTGCACAGTGACAGTATTCTTCAAGTTACTGAATTTTTAAAATTGTCTATTAAGCTGAGAAAGTGTTTGGGTCAATGATGGCACATTTACTGACTTGATTATCTTTTCAAAATGAATTTGGTACGTATGGAATCTGTTGTATTTTGCACTTTTGCACTTTATCGCTCACGTTCTATAATCATTGCATGTTTTAAGTGTTTTAAATTGTCTATACTGTACATGTACTTTTATGGTTTGAACTAAATCCGAATAAAGTCTCTACTACTACTACTACTACTACTACTACTACTACTGATCAGGATTTTACTACCATTTCAACATGTCTCTACTTCAACGTTTTATTAATATTTTAATACCAACACATTGAAAACTTTCCCATACTACTGCTCAGGATTTCACTACTATTTTGCAACCAGACAATTTACTATATTCTACAAGTGTTGCTGCCTTCATATTATATTTCGATTCCTGCTAGATTTTTGTATTATTCATTTTATATATACTGTTGCAACCAGGCATTTTACTACGTTCTACAAGTGTTACAGTCTTCATAATATATTTGGATCCCTGCCAGATCTCTGTGTCCCTGATGATATTTCTTTTGTTTGTGGGGACAACTTTCTATTTATTTGGTGAATGCCAGCCTGTTTGTTTGGTGACAGGCACACATTTAAAAAAAAAAAAAAAGTTAGCCATATTTTGTGGATCTTTACTTTTCGCCCACATATATATCATCACATATTATTACATATTAATATCAGTTTCTTTTCAGATTTACTAAACCTGTTCACAATTGCATGACTATACTTTCTCATTGATTTAAACTACCATTACATAACTATTTGTCACCATGCAATTTGATCCGCCCTCTAAATTTTTCCAATCAAAAGGTGAACCACCAATACCCTGGACAAGATGGAAGGAAGAATTTTGTACTTATCTCAAAGCTATGGATGGAGAGCGTATGTCAGCAGAAAGAAAAAAAAACATTTTCCTCTATTGTTTAGGGTCAGAAGGACAATTGGTTTACAGAACTCTTCCTCCAGTCAGATCCAGTGGTGATTGCAATGTATATTATGAAGCAGTTTTACATATAGAAGGTAGATTTAAACCAATGGCTAGTGTAGCACTTAATAGATTTAAATTCTATACCAGAGCTCAAGAAGATACTGAAAGTTTTGATGAGTTTCTTACTGCTCTTCGTGCATTATATTTACACTGTAATTTTGGTTCAATGACTGATGAAATGATCAGAGACCAGATTATTGTACATGTAAAGAGTAAAAAAGTCCAGGAACAACTATGGATATTAGGTGACCCAAATTTAGAAACAGCTATTAGTACAGCTAAAGCATTGGAGCAATCCGATAAACGGATCAAATTCCTTAGTAAAGAAACTAAAACTAGTACTCCAAGTGAAGTTAACGTTGTTAACCTTACTACATCTAAAGGATATTCTAATAACAAAGGTGACAGTAAATTAAAACAATTTTATTGTTTTAGATGTGGAAATCCTGATCACATAGCTTCATTTCCACATTGTCCTGCTATTGGTAAGGAATGTAATAAATGTGGGCGGGCGGGGCACATTTTGAAAATGTGTAAAAATGTTTCTAAACCAACATTGGATTTAAAACAATTTTCTTCTGTATCTTCTAATTTGAGTAGAGGAAAAGATTCTTGTGTTTCTCATGATATTCCTTCTGATGAATATTCTCAAGGTGGTGTTGAGTCTGGCATTGTGGTTTCAGTTCAAGATATGTTTGATTTATCTGAAACTGATAAGATTTGTTCCCCTAAATGCATTGTCAATATCATGAGGAAGGAATTGGAACTTATGATTATTGTTTAGAATCTTTAGGAGAACTTATTGATTTTGATTTGTTGTGTGAACCTGATATTATTGCTTATAATTTTGATGGTTCCAAAATTGATTTTATGGGCTTCAAGGAAGTTCCTATTGTCTTCAAAGGTAATTCAGCTACTATCAAACTATATATAGCTTTCAAAGGTGTAAATGTCCTAGGTTGGCGTGACCAAGCCAAATTGAGTATTGTATTGAACCCTAGAAACAAAGAGCCTGTTTCTATTCTTGCACTATCATCATCTACCACAGAGATTACTGAATTATTTCCTCAAGTCTTTTCTGATAATCTAGGCAAACTCAAGGATTTTAGCCACAGAATTAAAGTGAAAGAGGGTTCTGTTCCGGTTAATCAAAAATTAAGAGGAGTTCCCATCAGCATAAGAACAGAATTGAAAGATATGTTAGATACTATGGTCAAAGATGACATCATCGAAGAAGTAGAACCGTCTGAGTGGGTATCTCCCATTGTTTTGGCCCAAAAACCTGATAAAAGTATTAGGTTGTGTATCGATTTGAGAGCATTGAATACTAATTTAGTTACAGATTGTCATCCACTAACTTACATCAATGAAATGGTTTGCATGTTAGATGGTGCTCGGGTTTTTTCCACCCTCGATCTCCGCTCTGCTTACCACCAAATAGAACTCACCGATGATTCAAAACACTACACAGCTTTTATAACTCCTCATGGTCTTTTTCAGTTTAAAAGGATGCCGTTTGGGTTAGTTTCGGCTGCTTCTGTATTTCAGAGGGCGATGTATCATATTTTCAAGGATTTGAGCATGTATGTTAAGTGTTTTCAGGATGATATTCTAATTTTTTCTAAAAATGAGGATGAACACTTTAACCACTTTAAAGACGTTTGTTCTAGATTAGGAGATTATGGATTTACTCTCTAAGCTGGCAAATGTAAGTTTTTTGTGAATCTGTAAATACTTAGGTCACACTCTGTCTAGTAAAGGTGTAGTGCCCAAGAAAGCTTTGGTTGATGCTATCGTAAAGGCTCCAGCTCCAGATAATAAGGAGAAACTTCTTTCTTTCGCTGGTCTTTGCGAGTACTATAGCAAATTTATACAGAACTTTGCTACAAAAATGGAGCCTCTCAGAGAATTAACTAGAAAATCCTCTGAGTTCATATGGTCGGAAGATTGTGATGCCGCTTTTAGACAGATCAAGAAGGAAATTATCAATGCTCCTACTCTAAAATCCTTTTGTCTTAATGAAAAATGTATCATTACTGTGGATGACAGTCTATATGGACTTGGGGGTGTTCTTAGTCAAAGTTTAGGTAAGGATGAATGATGTGTGTTATCGCTTCAAGGACTTTGTCAGCAACTGAAAGGAGGTATGCTGTTATTGAAAGAGAGTTATTAGCCTGCATCTGAGCTATTGAACATTTTCGTAACTATGTGTGGGGCAATAGATTCACACTTAGAACGGTTCATAAACCCCTGGTTGGCATATTGTCTCCTGGGGAGGCTGGAATTTGACTGCATGGATAGCACGTCTTACTTCTCGTTTACAGGAGTATGATTTTGATGTGGTATATGTTCCTGGCAGAAGTAATGTCACTGCAGATTTCCTTTCAATATTGCCATGTACTGAGGAGTCTATTGCTACTATTGAACAAGATGTAGACCTGATTGCTACCATAAAGGATTTCATTTCTCATGAATTTGAAAGTTTGTCGGAAAGTGAATAGACTATGGAAATGATTAATGATGTTTTATGCCAGCAGAGTTTTAAGTGTGTGAACGATGGATGGCAAAAGGAAAAATAGCTTCTGCTGAAATTGCTCCATTTTGTTGTGTTTCTGCTGAGATTGAAGAAAGTGGAGGGTTACTTTTCAAAGGAGGTAAGATCATTCCTCCTGTTTCCATGCAAAGTAAGATTTTGTCTCTTTCTCATCAGGGACATTTAGGAATGCCTTCTATGAAACGTCTGATCAGAGCCAATTTCTGGTGGCCAGGGTTAGACAAAATGGTTGACAGGACTGTTAGAGAATGTCCAGAATGCATAAATAGTGATAAAATGCTTCGAGTTTCCTCTGCTCCCTTCAAACCTGTATCATGGCCCATTTATCCTTGGCAAAAGGTAGCTTTTGATGTTTCAGGGCCATTTAAAAATTTACCTATGAATGCTCGTTTTGCTTTGGTGATGGTGGACTACCACTCTAAGTGGCCAGAAGTTAAGTTTGTAGCCAATGCTTCTTCTCAAGTAATTCTTACGTTTTTCAAAGAAATGTTTGCATGTGAGGGGTCCCCAGAACTCATTGTTACTGATAATGGTATTCAACTCACGTCACATGAACTGAAGGATTTTTTTCACATTTGTAACATCAAACATATCACCACATCATTATACGAACCAAGGGAAAATGGTCAAGTAGAACATTTCAATTGTGTTCTTAAAGATAGTGTTCAGTCAGCTAACTTGTAAAGTGAACCCTGGATGGATGTGGTGAGAAAGAAGTTGTGGATGTATCGCATAACTCCACACTCAGTTACTTGTAAAAGTCCTTTTAGGTTATTGAAAGGCAGGGAACCTTCTTCAGAGATTTGTCCTTGGTGGATTAAAAAATTAAACAAAACTGATGACAAGGTTGACATCAATCACATTGCTAATCGTGTGGAAGAAAAACAAGAAAAAATGAAAGAATTATTTGATTCCAAAATGAAAGTCAAATTTCCTGATTTTGTGGTGGGATATTTGGTCGAGATTAAAAAACCTGGTTTCTTAGTGAAGGGCTTTTCCAAGTTTTATCAGCCTATTAAGATTATGAAAGTTTGTAAAAACAGTATTATCACTCAGGATGGAAGAGTGTGGAATGCTAGAAGAGTTGCTAAGTATAAATCTTCACAATGTGATAAACCTCTTTTCTTACGTAGTAATACTAATATCTTTGATGCTGTTTCTCGATCTACTCAATGTGGGGCATCCAGAGTCAAGAGTAATGCTCGACAAATAAACATGTAGAGAAGATATATCTGTTAATTATTCTTAAGTTTGTTAGGAATGAGATGTGTTGCATTTCCCTTTATATTGCTATCCTTTCCTTCACTTGCTCTGCTCTACCTGGAACATGGAATGCTGTACCTGTGTTGTACATCTTCGTTCCATGTTCCAGACTGGGCAGTTGGATCAGTTTTCATTACTTATAGATGTACTGTGCCTCACTTCGTTTTATCTTCTAATAAATAATTTAAACTTACCTGGTTCCTGGATATCATCTTTTACACACGCATTTTGAGAACGCGAACAAGCACAAAATTCCGCCAAACCACAGACCGCAGAAGTTTGGGTAATTTTGCGTTCTCTGTGGAACGCAAAATTACCCAAATTCCGCAAATTCCGCAAGCAGAACGGAATTTACTGCCCAGGCCTACTTAATACCGTATAGTTCCGTGATAAGGTGACTATCTGAAGTCTTCGTTACTAACCACCTCTCAAAGGAAGTAAGGGGCACTGTGCCCCAGTGCGCACAGTCAGGTGAGTTAGCCAATTTCAGACCTGAATATAGTGCATTCTTTCCGATTCTGGCAGCATGATATTTTTACGCAGCTCTTCAAAGGAGGATCGACACCCTGCACGTTGGCACGGCCGGAACACAGCCTAACAAGTCCCAGTGTAAAGTCAGTATTGCCCACGATCGGTGTTAGCAGGGAAGGAAAGGATGAAAGGCCTGTATGCATCTCCACTCAATCCCACACCTCGAGAGTAGCTTTAGTGACATGAGAAGAGTAAAGGCTCCACGCTCTCTGTGGTCATCTCAGAAATGGGACCTTCTACAGATGTGACCCCGTGACTGCTGGATCCATAAGTAGCCAGTGTTTCTTGGATTCCTCCCTAGTCCATTCCACCACATATCAGAACTGCGCCACTTGGTATAGTGTAGGAGGTTAGGAATCTCCAAGTCCCCTTCTTTTGGGGGCCAGGGGCTCTGATACCAACACCTTCTACCTTCTGCCTTCTGCCTAAATGAAGCGGCTCATCTCTTCTTGCAGGGATCGGACCAAACCTGCAGGAAATTCAATCGGGACGGCTTGAAATAGGAACAGGATCTTCGGGAGGGTAGTCATCTTTAGTGCTGCTACACGGCCAAGCCAGTGGGCCAGGTCTCTCCTAATTTGCTGGAGTAAAGTTTAGTAGTTGAGGCCCACAATCGCCCTCACTGTTGAGGCCAACTGAATCCCTAAGTAGGGTATGGAGGTAATCATCCACTGTATTTATATATTGGCAGGTGAGCATCATCTCTGCCGACAGAAGAACCGAAAGGTTGAAGGCCTTTGACTTCTGGATATTAATACTGAAGCCTGCAGCTCTGCAAAAGACCTCTATTTCGGCCACATAGGCTAGGAGGGCCTTGAAAGGGTTATCCAATGCCACTATTATTTCATCGGTAATTGCAAACACAACAATGATGGACAGAATGTGGATCAATGTCACACATTCACCCCAGTCCAAAGATCTGGGCCCAAATCCATCGTTTTTCCACTCCACACCACCCTGGGTTAGACAATGGCGATATGCAAATCAGCACTGACCCTGGTCCTCGGATGCTTGTTTCCGTTCTGGGAAGGACATGGCTTTTGTAGTTCGGACTGGACTGTTCCCATGGGGCACAGGGTCAGCGCTGATTTGCATATCGCCATTGTCTAACCCAGGGTGGTGTGGAGTGGAAAAACGATGGATTTGGGCCCAGATCTTTGGACTGGGGTGAATGTGTGACATTGATCCACATTCTGTCCATCATTGTTGTGTTTGCAGGTACCGCTCTAAGTGTACTGGGGATGCTCAGACGTGAGTCCCAGGCACTCCACACCACTGGAATCAAGCTAGCCGGGCTGATGAGAGGTGTTACCTCGAAACCGGGCCGGTCCTCGGATGCTTGTTTCCGTTCTGGGAAGGACATGGCTTTTGTAGTTCGGACTGGACTGTTCCCATGGGGCACAGGGTCAGCGCTGATTTGCATATCGCCATTGTCTAACCCAGGGTGGTGTGGAGTGGAAAAACGATGGATTTGGGCCCAGATCTTTGGACTGGGGTGAATGTGTGATATTGATCCACATTCTGTCCATCATTGTTGTGTTTGCAGGTACCGCTCTAAGTGTACTGGGGATGCTCAGACGTGAGTCCCAGGCACTCCACACCACTGGAATCAAGCTAGCCGGGCTGATGAGAGGTGTTACCTCGAAACCGGGACGGTCCTCGGATGCTTGTTTCCGTTCTGGGAAGGACATGGCTTTTGTAGTTCGGACTGGACTGTTCCCATGGGGCACAGGGTCAGCGCTGATTTGCATATCGCCATTGTCTAACCCAGGGTGGTGTGGAGTGGAAAAACGATGGATTTGGGCCCAGATCTTTGGACTGGGGTGAATGTGTGACATTGATCCACATTCTGTCCATCATTGTTGTGTTTGCAGGTACTGCTCTAAGTGTACTGGGGATGCTCAGACGTGAGTCCCAGGCACTCCACACCACTGGAATCAAGCTAGCCGGGCTGATGAGAGGTGTTACCTCGAAACCGGGCCGGTCCTCGGATGCTTGTTTCCGTTCTGGGAAGGACATGGCTTTTGTAGTTCGGACTGGACTGTTCCCATGGGGCACAGGGTCAGCGCTGATTTGCATATCGCCATTGTCTAACCCAGGGTGGTGTAGAGTGGAAAAACGATGGATTTGGGCCCAGATCTTTGGACTGGGGTGAATGTGTGACATTGATCCACATTCTGTCCATCATTGTTGTGTTTGCAGGTACCGCTCTAAGTGTACTGGGGATGCTCAGACGTGAGTCCCAGGCACTCCACACCACTGGAATCAAGCTAGCCGGGCTGATGAGAGGTGTTACCTCGAAACCGGTCCGGTCCTCGGATGCTTGTTTCCGTTCTGGGAAGGACGTGGCTTTTGTAGTTCGGACTGGACTGTTCCCATGGGGCACAGGGTCAGCGCTGATTTGCATATCGCCATTGTCTAACCCAGGGTGGTGTGGAGTGGAAAAACAATGGATTTGGGCCCAGATCTTTGGACTGGGGTGAATGTGTGACATTGATCCACATTCTGTCCATCATTGTTGTGTTTGCAGGTACTGCTCTAAGTGTACTGGGGATGCTCAGACGTGAGTCCCAGGCACTCCACACCACTGGAATCAAGCTAGCCGGGCTGATGAGAGGTGTTACCTCGAAACCGGGCCGGTCCTCGGATGCTTGTTTCCGTTCTGGGAAGGACATGGCTTTTGTAGTTCGGACTGGACTGTTCCCATGGGGCACAGGGTCAGCGCTGATTTGCATATCGCCATTGTCTAACCCAGGGTGGTGTGGAGTGGAAAAACGATGGATTTGGGCCCAGATCTTTGGACTGGGGTGAATGTGTGACATTGATCCACATTCTGTCCATCATTGTTGTGTTTGCAGGTACCGCTCTAAGTGTACTGGGGATGCTCAGACGTGAGTCCCAGGCACTCCACACCACTGGAATCAAGCTAGCCGGGCTGATGAGAGGTGTTACCTCGAAACCGGGCCGGTCCTCGGATGCTTGTTTCCGTTCTGGGAAGGACATGGCTTTTGTAGTTCGGACTGGACTGTTCCCATGGGGCACAGGGTCAGCGCTGATTTGCATATCGCCATTGTCTAACCCAGGGTGGTGTGGAGTGGAAAAACGATGGATTTGGGCCCAGATCTTTGGACTGGGGTGAATGTGTGACATTGATCCACATTCTGTCCATCATTGTTGTGTTTGCAGGTACCGCTCTAAGTGTACTGGGGATGCTCAGACGTGAGTCCCAGGCACTCCACACCACTGGAATCAAGCTAGCCGGGCTGATGAGAGGTGTTACCTTGAAACCGGGCCGGTCCTCGGATGCTTGTTTCCGTTCTGGGAAGGACATGGCTTTTGTAGTTCGGACTGGACTGTTCCCATGGGGCACAGGGTCAGTGCTGATTTGCATATCGCCATTGTCTAACCCAGGGTGGTGTGGAGTGGAAAAACGATGGATTTGGGCCCAGATCTTTGGACTGGGGTGAATGTGTGACATTGATCCACATTCTGTCCATCATTGTTGTGTTTGCAGGTACCGCTCTAAGTGTACTGGGGATGCTCAGACGTGAGTCCCAGGCACTCCACACCACTGGAATCAAGCTAGCCGGGCTGATGAGAGGTGTTACCTCGAAACCGGGCCGGTCCTCGGATGCTTGTTTCCGTTCTGGGAAGGACATGGCTTTTGTAGTTCGGACTGGACTGTTCCCATGGGGCACAGGGTCAGCGCTGATTTGCATATCGCCATTGTCTAACCCAGGGTGGTGTGGAGTGGAAAAACGATGGATTTGGGCCCAGATCTTTGGACTGGGGTGAATGTGTGACATTGATCCACATTCTGTCCATCATTGTTGTGTTTGCAGGTACCGCTCTAAGTGTACTGGGGATGCTCAGACGTGAGTCCCAGGCACTCCACACCACTGGAATCAAGCTAGCCGGGCTGATGAGAGGTGTTACCTCGAAACCGGGACGGTCCTCGGATGCTTGTTTCCGTTCTGGGAAGGACATGGCTTTTGTAGTTCGGACTGGACTGTTCCCATGGGGCACAGGGTCAGCGCTGATTTGCATATCGCCATTGTCTAACCCAGGGTGGTGTGGAGTGGAAAAACGATGGATTTGGGCCCAGATCTTTGGACTGGGGTGATTGTGTGACATTGATCCACATTCTGTCCATCATTGTTGTGTTTGCAGGTACCGCTCTAAGTGTACTGGGGATGCTCAGACGTGAGTCCCAGGCACTCCACACCACTGGAATCAAGCTAGCCGGGCTGATGAGAGGTGTTACCTCGAAACCGGGCCGGTCCTCGGATGCTTGTTTCCGTTCTGGGAAGGACGTGGCTTTTGTAGTTCGGACTGGACTGTTCCCATGGGGCACAGGGTCAGCGCTGATTTGCATATCGCCATTGTCTAACCCAGGGTGGTGTGGAGTGGAAAAACAATGGATTTGGGCCCAGATCTTTGGACTGGGGTGAATGTGTGACATTGATCCACATTCTGTCCATCATTGTTGTGTTTGCAGGTACTGCTCTAAGTGTACTGGGGATGCTCAGACGTGAGTCCCAGGCACTCCACACCACTGGAATCAAGCTAGCCGGGCTGATGAGAGGTGTTACCTCGAAACCGGGCCGGTCCTCGGATGCTTGTTTCCGTTCTGGGAAGGACATGGCTTTTGTAGTTCGGACTGGACTGTTCCCATGGGGCACAGGGTCAGCGCTGATTTGCATATCGCCATTGTCTAACCCAGGGTGGTGTGGAGTGGAAAAACGATGGATTTGGGCCCAGATCTTTGGACTGGGGTGAATGTGTGACATTGATCCACATTCTGTCCATCATTGTTGTGTTTGCAGGTACCGCTCTAAGTGTACTGGGGATGCTCAGACGTGAGTCCCAGGCACTCCACACCACTGGAATCAAGCTAGCCGGGCTGATGAGAGGTGTTACCTCGAAACCGGGCCGGTCCTCGGATGCTTGTTTCCGTTCTGGGAAGGACATGGCTTTTGTAGTTCGGACTGGACTGTTCCCATGGGGCACAGGGTCAGCGCTGATTTGCATATCGCCATTGTCTAACCCAGGGTGGTGTGGAGTGGAAAAACGATGGATTTGGGCCCAGATCTTTGGACTGGGGTGAATGTGTGACATTGATCCACATTCTGTCCATCATTGTTGTGTTTGCAGGTACCGCTCTAAGTGTACTGGGGATGCTCAGACGTGAGTCCCAGGCACTCCACACCACTGGAATCAAGCTAGCCGGGCTGATGAGAGGTGTTACCTTGAAACCGGGCCGGTCCTCGGATGCTTGTTTCCGTTCTGGGAAGGACATGGCTTTTGTAGTTCGGACTGGACTGTTCCCATGGGGCACAGGGTCAGCGCTGATTTGCATATCGCCATTGTCTAACCCAGGGTGGTGTGGAGTGGAAAAACGATGGATTTGGGCCCATATCTTTGGACTGGGGTGAATGTGTGACATTGATCCACATTCTGTCCATCATTGTTGTGTTTGCAGGTACCGCTCTAAGTGTACTGGGGATGCTCAGACGTGAGTCCCAGGCACTCCACACCACTGGAATCAAGCTAGCCGGGCTGATGAGAGGTGTTACCTCGAAACCGGGCCGGTCCTCGGATGCTTGTTTCCGTTCTGGGAAGGACATGGCTTTTGTAGTTCGGACTGGACTGTTCCCATGGGGCACAGGGTCAGCGCTGATTTGCATATCGCCATTGTCTAACCCAGGGTGGTGTGGAGTGGAAAAACGATGGATTTGGGCCCAGATCTTTGGACTGGGGTGAATGTGTGACATTGATCCACATTCTGTCCATCATTGTTGTGTTTGCAGGTACCGCTCTAAGTGTACTGGGGATGCTCAGACGTGAGTCCCAGGCACTCCACACCACTGGAATCAAGCTAGCCGGGCTGATGAGAGGTGTTACCTCGAAACCGGGACGGTCCTCGGATGCTTGTTTCCGTTCTGGGAAGGACATGGCTTTTGTAGTTCGGACTGGACTGTTCCCATGGGGCACAGGGTCAGCGCTGATTTGCATATCGCCATTGTCTAACCCAGGGTGGTGTGGAGTGGAAAAACGATGGATTTGGGCCCAGATCTTTGGACTGGGGTGATTGTGTGACATTGATCCACATTCTGTCCATCATTGTTGTGTTTGCAGGTACCGCTCTAAGTGTACTGGGGATGCTCAGACGTGAGTCCCAGGCACTCCACACCACTGGAATCAAGCTAGCCGGGCTGATGAGAGGTGTTACCTCGAAACCGGGACGGTCCTCGGATGCTTGTTTCCGTTCTGGGAAGGACATGGCTTTTGTAGTTCGGACTGGACTGTTCCCATGGGGCACAGGGTCAGCGCTGATTTGCATATCGCCATTGTCTAACCCAGGGTGGTGTGGAGTGGAAAAACGATGGATTTGGGCCCAGATCTTTGGACTGGGGTGAATGTGTGACATTGATCCACATTCAGTCCATCATTGTTGTGTTTGCAGGTACCACTATTATTTCATCAGCATAAAAGCTAAAGGTGTGTTTCTCTCCACCAAAGTTGACCCCAGTGATATTCAGATGGTCCCTATTTGCTGAGCTAAAGGCTCCATGTAGAGAGCAAACATCAGGGGTGACAGCAGGCATCCCTGAGGGGGACTTCTGTGGATAGGAAAGGGAGTTGAGGTCTGACCATTTACTCGGACTGTCACTTACGGTTGGCCATAGTTGGTAAGGACCCATGTGCAGAATCACGTCTCAAAGCCAAAGTGGGTGAACGTTGCCCCCAGGTAGGGTCAATGCACTAGGTTGAATGCCTTCTCAACACCTATGTCCAGGAGCATTATTTCCTCCTAGAGTATTTGGCCTTGTCAAGCAGGTGGATGATCCCTTTGGTATTGTCACTGCACTGTCGATCCGGATCAATCAGACCCGGCATATGTGGACCCAATCGTGCTGCTAAGATGCTAGTGAACAATTTGATATCCATGTTGAAGAGGGATATCGGGCGGTAGAGGCACATTGTTTTTTATCCTTCCCCAGTTTAGGAATGACAACGATGGAAGCTAGCATTGATGGTGGCACCATATCCGGACAGGCTATTGAGTTAAAGAGTTGAGTTTGAACTGAAGCAAGTGTGGTGCAGAACGTTTTATAAAAGAGGGCCAGAAAGCCATCCAATCCTGGCGACTTAAGGGGTTTCTGTCAAGTGATGGCTGAGATGACCTTCTCTATCCAGATCGGGCGATCCAGAGTGTCGGCTTGGTCTGGTGTCTGTCGCACAATACACGCGTCCTTGAAGTAGAGGTCTGACCCCTCCGGAGTGACAGTCTGCTCTGAATGGAACTTCTCAGAAAAGTCCTGTAAGGTGGATGTAATGGGGCAGCCCCCTATGATATCGATATTATCCTGTGCTTCAGGGAGTCCACCCCAGCGGGCTGCTGTTACACTCTAAGTCTGTTGGCTAGTAGCAATCCGCAGCTATCTTCCTCCACGTAGAAGGAGTGTTGGAGCCTAGGCAGGGCACATTCGGCCTTGCCCAGGGCTACTCCCGCTAACTGTGCACACGCTACCTCAAGCTGCTGCCAAACCCGTGGTGCCTGGGTGCATTTGTGTATGCGCTCTAGTTCCTGTACTTGCTTATATAGATGCTCTTTCTTGACGCGGCTGATTTTATTGTCTGCCACCAATATAGCGATCAGTTCCCCTGAATGACTGCCTTTAGGGTCTCCCATAGGGTAGTGACAGAGATGTCAGGTATATCATTAATGGCAAGGAAGTTTGTTATCACTTGGGCAACACTCTTTGCTACCTGGGGTCTAAGTAGTAAGGTATCCCGCATTCTCCATGACCCAGGGGCACACCATGTAGGGGGGAGGGCAAGTGTAAGAAACACTGATAAAGATCGCAGCTCAATCTCGATTGTTGTGACTAAAGTCTGAAGCTCCCTTGTCCTTAAAAAGTGATCAAGGTGGGCATACATCCTGTTGGCCTGTGAGTAGAATGTGTAGTCTTGAGCCTTGGGATGGTGGTCTCGGCAAAGGTCTCTCAATCCCATTTCCTGCAGCAACCTGTCTCCCTCCCAGGAAAAGGCCCCATATATGTCTAAAGCGGTGTGCCAATCGGTCGAAGTCATTGCTGAATACTAGATTAAGGTCTCCTCCTAGTAGCACAATCCTGTCTTGGGAGGAGCTTACTTCTGCCACAGCTCGCCAGAGGAATCATTCTTGGCCGTCATTAGGGTCGTATAGGGAAGGCAGTGTAAAGTGGTAGTCTCCCCCACTCATGTTATATGCCAACTGCCTCCCTTTGATATCTGCAAGTTTAAAACCCCCACAAAAGTCCGGAAAGAGCGGAAGAGTAAATGGCCACCCGATGTCTTAGAGGTGGCGGATGAGAAGAACTGTTGCAGGTAGGCACAGGACCTAAGTCTGTGCCAGTCGCTGGAGACAAGATGGGTCTCTTGTAGGAGACATAGATACGCCCCTTTATGTTCTAAATAAGGTAGAATTGCTTGGAGCTTAGTCGGATTGTTGAGCCCTTTCACATTGAGGCTGATAACTTTTAGTTTATCGTATGGGGAGGGACGGAAAGCGCAACAACGGCTACCCAGGATAAGAACCAATCCTTTCTCCAGCGTAAACAGCATGGCCCCTGTCTAACCCAATGTTTGTAAGAATCTAGAGTGTAGCATACCCTCGTGTAGTGTGAATACTCCCTCCACAGAAACCCAACAATTAACTGAAACAAAAACATAGCCCTATCACAACAGAAAGCACTGGCTATGACCAGGAATGTCAAACAGGAATCTCTAACAGTAGCTTGGCACATCTCCAGGCCACCACACACCACCGCACCACCACCCGATAGCCCCCCAGATGCAATTACAGTTGAATGTGAACTGAGAGACTTGGTGGTGCTCAGGTTGTCTCCAGCCTGTCTGAGTACCAGTCAATGTCTCAGCACCGTTCACCTTTCCATAGCCATGGTCTCAGGGTCAGGGCACAGTCCATTGGATGAGACCAAGGCATTTCTTGGATTCACGTCCTCGGGGATAGCCGGTTGTCTTTCTGTAGGGGACTCATCAATATTCAGCACCCGGCACGTCTCAGTCAAGGCTCGAAGTTGATGGAGCTTCCTTTCCAGAGAAAAACGATGTGGAATTGGTGATCACAGTAATAAGTAATGTCTTTGTTCTGAAGGTATGTGGCCACTGGGTGAAAGTCTCACCTTTTCTGCAGCGTGAGAGCCAACAGACCTTGGTGGAGCATCTGCATGTGTCCTCAGAATTTCAAGGAATGAAAGTCTCTAGCTTTAAAAAGGATGGAATCCTTGAGTTGAAAGTCATGGACACATACCAGAATGTAGGCTGCACGGGTATTTTCCAATCATGGGGGACCCACCCTATGCACCCTGTCCATCTTCATCTCCCCATTGGGTGGTATTTCCGAGATCTGCAGGAAAATGGCTCTTACATATGCTCTGATGTGTGCGCCCTAAGCATTGGTTGGCACTCCCCTGATGTGTATATTTTTCTGTCTCAACCATTTTCTAGGTTTTCCACATGGTCCTGCAAAACGACCTGCTGATCTCTTAGATGAATAACTTCCTGCTGCTTCTACTCAATGTATTCGTTTTTGCAAGACTTATGGTCAACAAGGGTAGAGGCCCTGTCCACAACCTTCGTCAAGTCCTGTTGAACCTCTTTTAAGTCTTGTGCCATGTTTCTTTTAATGGTCTGAAGATCATCTCAGAGGGAAGCAAACAGGGCCTCCAGAAATATTCGGGTCACCTGTCCCTCATTGTCCTCCCCCACTGGCAACTGCTCCGGGTGCATGGGAGGTGACCAATTCCCCAGACTGGTCAGCATCTCTCTGAGGAAGCGTTCCTTTTTCGCCCATGCAGTAGCCATGATCACCAGCGGCCCTGGGTAGCCTCTTATTTTCTTCTGTGGGATAGGTTCACAGCCTCAGGGTCTCTAAAAAGGCATGCAGCAAAGAGAGGGAGGGCCTCAATCCAGCGCCCTTCAGGAATACTTTCAGGACCCCATCTCTCTCCCACTCGTTTCAGCCAGGTGCTCTATCACCATCTCCTCTGGGAGGCTTCTGCCTAACCCCCATCGGCTCATGCCAGCTGCAGCTCAGTGTGGCCCTTCAGGCCCCACAGCAATTCCGGGTACACAACACTTATCCAGTGCCCTCCTTCAGTGCCTATCTCACCTCTTCAGTATGTGGTCAGCGCTTTGTCCAATGGTGGAATCAATGTGACCCCATGGCAGTGAAGGCCTAGGCAGCCATGTCGATCTTGTCACTGTATCAGTGCTTGTATCAGGCTTTGGCTCTATTTGTGATAACGGCGACCGCTGCGCAGTCGCGCCGCTAGCGTGCCAAAGGCGCGCCTAAGGCTAGCCCGTCTGTGCCCATCCGTGCCTGGACTGCGCCCAGCGCCAGGACCCCTGGTCCTCCAGTCTGCCACCGCTATACACCTGCCATCCTCCTCGCACTCCAATCCGGCCGCCACGACGACTGCATACAAGCCTCACCTAACAACACACATGGAGCCTTCTCGTACGCTCACTGCAGAAACACCTTCCCCAACGACGTCATGCTATTAGCCAGCAAAGTACCACCTACCGCCAAACCTGCAAACACCATCAACTGCATCCTCCTCAATGTACGATCCCTGCACTGGCACGCCATAGAGATATGGGACCTACTCGGCACCCTCGCCCCGGACGTCGCATTCTTCACTGAGACCTGGACTA
The DNA here is from genome assembly GCF_964261635.1 of Lissotriton helveticus. Lineage (NCBI taxonomy): Eukaryota > Metazoa > Chordata > Amphibia > Caudata > Salamandridae > Lissotriton > Lissotriton helveticus. The sequence goes on from NC_136073.1 coordinate 289,056,756, forward strand.
CCACCAGCTGCGGGCCAGACATCTCCACAGCCATACCAGATGGATACAAACTCAAGAGATACAACACACAGAGCATCCATCCAACTCTCCTCCTCCAGTCCTAGCAGCACTCTTCCCAACCTAGAACACCTCCACTTCCAGATACACACCAACCCCAGAACTACGCTTAGGGCACGCTCATCTACAGGCTACCTGGTCCCCGCGCACAACCCACCACCACCATCACGGAACTCGCCGCAGCCCACGCCATCACTTCCCCTGCTTGGAGATCTCAATTTCCCCCTCAAAAACCTACGGGACCCCGACTCCAAGGCGCTACATGAAAATCTCGCCAACCTAGGACTCAAGCAACTGGTCAATACTCCCACCCACATCGCGGGGCACACGCTGGACCCCATCTTCGCCGAAGGGTCAAACATCAGGTTCACCCACATGACTCATGACTATGGACAGACCACCACTGCATCCACTTCACCTTCACATCCAGCACCGCACCCAAACAAGCCCCGCGCCCGCCCCGACGGTACTGGGGCAAGGTTACTGAATACCTTCTCAATGCCACCCTCCTCCTCGAGCCCCCCTCAGACACCGCCGACACCGACGCAGCTGCCAAGGAACTCCACCAGTGGAACGCCAGTTGTGCAGACAAGCTGGCTCCTCTCCGGCAGTTTTCCACTGCACGTCCGGTCAAAGCCACCTGGTTCACCACCGAACTTCTCGAGTCCAGACGCACTTGTAGGCATCTCGAGAAATCTTGGAGGAACCAGAAGACCACTGAAGCCCACACCGACCACAAGATCGCCATGAAGAACTATCACCAGCTGATCAGAGAGACCAAAAGAACGTTCATCAGAGAAAAGATCAACAACAACGCTACCAACACTAGCGAAAAATTCAATGTCATCAAACAGCTTACCAAGCCCTCATGCGAAGCCTCGGACATCACACACTCCCAAGATCTCTGCAACAAACTCAGCACCTTCTTCCACAGAAGATCATGGCTCTCTACGAAAATTTCAACGTGCCTACCATGACCTGCACCCCCACTACCACCACCACCACCACCAAACCTACTATCACCACTTAGACCCCAGCATCCGTTGAACTCATCACCACCATCATGAACAAAACTCGCTCAGGAGCCCCGACGGACCCCTGCCCCCCGCACATCTTCCACAGAGCCTCCGCGGCCATCGCCCCCGAACTAGCACGTACCATTAACTCCTCCCTCGCATCAGGCATTTGCCCAGGGGACTGGAAACACGCAGAAGTGAAGCCCCTCCACAAAAAACGTTCGGCCGACCCAGCTGACCTCAAAAACTACCGACCTATCTCCCTCCTCCCTTTTGCGGCCAAAGTCACAGAAAGGCTAGTAAACACCCAGTTGACCACGTTCATAAAAGATAACTGCATCCTGGACCCCTCCCAATCTGGGTTCCGGTGCAACCACAGCACAGACACTGCACTGATCGCCACCACCGGTGACATCCGTATTCTTCTCGACCAGGGACACACCACAGCCCTCATCCTCCATGACTTCTCAGCTGCATTCAACACCGTATCACACCGCACACTAACCACCAGGCTCTGTGACGCGGGAATTGAGGGCGACGCCCTCAAATGGATCCGATCCTTCCTCTCCGACAGAACTCAGCGGGTCATATGCCCCCCCCCTTTCTCTCCAAACCCACCGAAATCGTGTGTGGAGTCCCCAAAGGATCCTCTCTGAGCCCTACTCTGTGTAACATATGCACGGCCCCCATCGCTGCCATCGTCAGACAGCACAGACTCAGCATAGTGTCCTATGCGGACGACACCCAGGCCATTCTCTCCCTCACCAGCAACCCCGAAGACACCAGACTCAGCTTCCAGGAAGGAATGACAAACGTGGCCAGATGGATGAAAGACATCTGCCTCAAACTCAACTCCGAAAAGACAGAGGTGCTCATCTTCGGGCCCCGCCCATCTGCTTGGAACGACACCTGGTGGCCTCCCGCCCTTGCACCTACCCCCCTACCCCGACGGATCATGCTCGCAACCTCGGCATAATCCTCGACTCCTCCCTCTCCATGAACCGTCAAATCAATGCCATCTCCTCCACCAGTTTCAACTGCCTCCGGATCCTACGCAAAACTTTCAAGTGGATCCCCCCGAACTGCAGAAAGACCGTCACACACGTGCTCATCACCAGCCGCCTCGACTAAGGCAACGCACTCTACGCCGGAATGAACAAAGCCCCACTACGCAAAATCCAAACCATCCAAAACTAGCGCTACAGTCTGAAATTAGGGTCACGGCCCATATTTGTTAGTCCTTGCTGGGCCATAGTCTGCCCCACGTTGACAAAGCCACGGCTGCTGCCATCTATAGGGCAAAATCAACTGTGGTGGGGCTGGCCGCCCTAGGATCCTGAAGCTATTGGTGGACCGTCTCTACTGATGGACGTCATGGGGGGGTCCCTGTTGTCATCGAAGTTCCTTCAGTCACCTGGTGCAGGCCCTAGAGGCAGTGCGCTTAGGTTGCTGTTGGCGCGATATTCGTTGCAGCCGCCGAGGGCGGGTGCTGCTGCCCTGCTCTCCCAAATGGGGCCCTTCAAATTGCCAAAGTCTCAAGGGGGCCCTGCTTCAGGCAGTATCTATCCCATGCCCAGGCTCAGTGCACCAGAGCTTCTGTCTGCTTGTCCTCAGAGGCCGCAGGCTGGTTCATGCCTATGGCTCCTCGCCTGCCGCCATTTTCTGCACAGGCTCTGATCTCCAGGCTCGTCCACGGGGGCCGCTGGACGGTCGATGCATGGGCGATGACAGGAAGCTACCCCAGGGCCCTCCAAAAGGGGCTGTAGTCACGCTGCACCTATGCAGCCACCAGCATCAGGGGTCAGGTCACAGGGTTGTGAAGAGCGTGCCGTGGCTGGCACTCCACACACTGTACCGTGGCTGCTGCCATATTGCTGCTGTTCGAACGGCCCCCTCTCTTCCAGACCCCGCTCAGGGAGATGGTTCCCACTGTTCTCAGTGGTTCCTCTTGATGCTAGGCTTTCCCGAGAGCGGGTGGAAACCCTGTGAGGTTCCTTCTGTACATTGGGAAGGGTAAGCAGAATGGCTCTGTCAGCGGTGGGGACACAGGGATGAGGAGGCACATCTTCTCCGTCCACCGTCTTGGCCACGCCCCGTGCAAAGCTAATTTTTAGTGCAAAGCAGATAAATTCCAGGTCATTTTGGGAGATTATTAATGGACTCCATAGACCTGTTAATGTAGTAAATAACTCATATATGCATGAGGAAGCATGGGTTGTGTACGTGATGGAGATGTTCGATGGTGGTCCTAATTCTAAGGTATCGGGGACAGAAGAACGCATAAGACTTCTAAGCAATGCAATGGGCTACACCATTGTAGCACATGGAACTGATAAGCACAAGAACCCTGAAGCACTGGTGCATGATGGGAGTACCCAAAAGCGGAAAACCCATAACAAATGATATAAGTAATACAAAAAGCATGGAAAATAGTGAGTTCAATACAGCTCTGGATATGCAAATATCTATGCTTGAGTATGAACAGCAGTCATGTTCACCTAATGAGGTTAAAAAAGTTATATCAGTGGGGTGGCAAGATGGAACACCTGAGCCAAACGGCAGACCACAGGCCATCTTTAAACTAGAGCCTCGGTACTGGGCAAATGCGTTATCTGATTTATATAAAGAGTTCCAATTAACATGCTCTATCTTGACGATCTGGTGGGTTCTATAATATATCCGGTTTTGAAAGGGGGGATCCATCCAATCCAGCCATCTACAGGCTCATAACACTAATAGACTCAGAAGCTAAATACTATGCTTCTCTAATCCTAGCAGACCTTATTGAGTGGTCTTTATAAGAACAACATGGTCCCAGTCACCAGACAGGATTCAGAAGAGGATTTTGTACAACTGTGAGCAACTTAGCAGTTTCTTTAATGGCAGATGAATGGGAGCGAATGCAAAAAAAGTGCACCTTTGCTTTTTAGATTTCGACCGTGTAGATTGCAGTATCTTGTCGAGAAAACTACGTGATTGGAACATCCGAGCTAAGACGCTAAGATTTATCGAACAATTGTACTCGCAAACCTGGATTAAGGTCATGTTGGGATGTGGCACAAGGCTTTCGAGGAAGATTGCTCCAGAAAAAGGCCTGAAGCAGGGGTGACTGTTGGCTCAACACCTTTTCAACCCGTTCATGGCAGACCTATCACCGAGGTTAGATCAGGGAAAATTTGCATCCACCGCGCCTAATCCCCCTAAGACTATCACACCTATCCTAAGCGGATGATGTTTTGTTGCTTAGTCTAACAAAAGTTGGATTGCAAAGGTCACTTATTGTACTGAAAAACAATGTCATCGCTAATAAACTTGAAATCAATACAACAAAAACTAAAATAATGACCCTTAGGAACCGACATGGGCTCCTGGTTAAGATTAGATTGGATGAGACAATGCTGGAGGAGGTTAACAGCTGTAGATACCTGGGAGTATATATAGACAATAGTGCAACTTTTTTTGAGCAGAAACAGTACATGACAAAGAAAGGAAATGCCCTCATCTTTGCGTTTTGCACACTTGCAAAGAAATTGGATGGATGCTCTTTTATGCCATTATTGTCATTAATAGTAGCCAATTTGCTATTGACCGTGGCATATGCAAGTGTTGGCATGCATGGGAAAGACGCATCGCTTTTGGACAGACTGCAGTTCATCGCGTTTACGCAGGTGTTCGAGCTCCAGTGCAAGTCCAATTGGAATTTGGTCTTATACTATGGCAGGCTCAAACCGGCCCTATATTTAGGTGTTGCATTCTCGGTGTACATAAAGACAAGGTTGATGGCAATTCGATTTTGCCAATTATACCATTGCTGGTGAACCATCCGTTTTGGGGATATAATGGCCCAAAAACAACAGGTGATGGACAGAATGCAGAACATTGTCATACATTCACCCCAGTACAGAGATCTGGGCCTAAATCCATCGTTTTTGTGTACTCCACACCACCCCAGGTCAGATATGGCCATATGCAAATCAGCCTTGACCCTGTGCCTCATGGGAACAGTCCAGCCCGAACTGCCAAGCCATGTCTTTCCTGGACCGGAATCAAGCATCCAAGGACTGGTTTCTGGCTATCAGCCTTCATCAGCCTGGATAGCTTGACTCCAGTGGTGTGTAGAGCATGGGACTCACGTCTGAGCATACCCATCCCACTTGGGGCGACAAAGGCAAAAACAACAGGTGATGGACAGAATGCAGAACATTGTCATACATTCACCCCAGTACAGAGATCTGGACCTAAATCCATCATTTTTTTGCACTCCACACCACCCCAGGTCAGACATGGCCATATGCAAATCAGGCTTGACCCTGTGCCTCATGGGAACAGTCCAGCCCGAACTGCCAAGCCATGTCTTTCCTGGACCGGAATTAAGCATCCAAGGACCGGTTTCTGGCTATCAGCCTTCATCAGCCTGGATAGCTTGACTCCAGTGGTGTGGAGAGCATGGGACTCACGTCTGAGCATACCCATCCCACTCGGGGCGACAAAGGCAAAAACAACAGGTGATGGACAGAATGCAGAACATATAGATATAATGGCCCTACATCATGTAGACTTTATGGCCTGAGAAGGAGGACTTTATACATCTGATTTGTATATTCCCCTCTTTACAAAAAAAATATGTCACTCTACTAAAAAAGAGCTTTAACCCCTTCCATGCTCATGACGAGCTCAGCTCGTCATGCAGCACAGTGCTCGTGTGCTTATGATGAGCTGAGCTCGTTTTTATTGCTGTCCAGCACAGCAGGGGAAACTCTCAAGCAGCGATGAGGTTAACGCTACGTGCATACATACATCTAGGGCAGCCACATTCGAAAGTCTTAATCCTGCTGACCCCCAATTAAATTGCAAGTTGATGAAACATTTATAATTGCATGAAAGTGCAGGACAATTAAAATCAGAGTGAACTATAATACACCTTTGTGAGTTGGCAATTGCCATGTATTCCACAGTGAAACGAACATTGAAGTGCCAATGCAGGCTGCTAGCCAAGAGTATTCTAGGGTTAACCTTGGCTATCCTGTTAATCGCTGGGGTCAAGTCAAATAATACTTTATTCGATTAATTAAAATCATAATAGCAGTTACATTACATTTTTTCAAGTGTTAAAAACAATTCCAGTATAAAAAGCAGATGAAACCAATTCATCATCATGAGTGTAAATTAAAAATTGGATAAAAAATAACACCACGTAGAAAAAGATAAAAAAATTGGCTAAGATAAGATCACCCCTCTAAAACGTTCACAGTCCGGCTTTTAGCCTTAATACGCATAGCAGCAACTAGAAAGCTTGCAACCCCAAATATTACCCGGGTGCTCCCCAACAGTTGTAAATACATGAGAGCAGGCCGCACTTGTGTAAAGCCTGCCTTTCTCAGCAATGGAACCAAAAACTGTTTTCTTTTTTCTTTTTTTAGTTTAAAGACCTTTATTGCATTATTACAAACGTACACACCAATCCGCCTACAACCCAACAGGCCGGCCGCAGATATTAAAGCCCATCAACCGTTCTTGTATATATACACACGACTTTATGTCAAGAAAATTTCCCTTTAGGTAAATCAATTTAACGAACATCAACTTCTCAGTGACATAGAAGAATAACATATATTTTAGACAAAAACACAATTACAACCTTGGAGACTAGGAAACTAAGAGCAATGCATAAGGTTTAAAAACATGAGATAACAGTGATTTCAAAATAAGCACAGTTTATTCATACATAAAATTTGATAAAAATTACATAAAAATACAATAAATTTGGGAACACAGAGAATATAACAAGGGGATGAATCAAACCATAAATACTCCTAATCAAATTCATACACCTAACAGCAGGAAATACACAAAAGATCCTAAATCAAAAGTTGATAGTATTATTCCCTTCAATTCAACGCGTTTCGACGGACATTAAACCTATCGCCGTCTTCATCAGGAAATATAGTCTGTATTCCCAAGCAATCTGCAATCACATAAAATATGTCTTAGTACTTTCACCATGGCATTATTAAAACTATCCTGTACATTAAATCAAAACACAGTATCACTTAAATAAACCCAGCTATTGCTCAAAATAACGCAGCCTGTCCATAGTTTTTCAACACGGAGTGTCAAACAAATCAGTTTTTTACACACAAAGAATTATTACAACCACATTTCTTTCTACTTAGATGTGTACATCCACATACTAATAACATAATATTGATAACATAATGGTTATGAATGTCACTTCAGTAAATCATGAACCTGGATTAAATGCAATCTAGATATAGCATTTCATGTTCTATTTATCATTATTCAGCATGGTTCATCCTGAAGGATACCCGGTGGTATAATGACCACATCATATACACTGGTTGTAGACTAAGGGCTATCCCCCTCTCTCGCCAAATATCTAGCGAGAATAACCGTACACCCACCTTGTATATTAAGCACGTCACCCACGTGAGGCGAACAATTGCTATTAGCACGGACGGTATGCCCTCTCTCCGTAGGGCTGCAGAGAGATATAACTCCGCAACTGCATAGGGGAAGAGAAAAAACACCACAATGTGGATCATTTCGTCTGACTACCTAGCTCTCAGACACCTAATAGTGCACGAGCATTGTGACCTAACCCCTTAGCCTCACCATTCTGAAATTAAGTAGCGCAAGCGAACTTACATTCAAAATCCAAGATTCGAACACGCCTTCAAATTTAAAACAGATAATGATTCGGCGGATAATCTCTCTGTGGGATAACACGAGAAACGCATTGTAAATCAATTCTGACAGATTTTTTAAATGTCATATTGACCACTATTCTTAATTACATATACTTACATCTAACGTATTAAAATCCAGAGTACTCGCGGTACATATCTTAGATCTCAGCTAGTTTATCATGATTCAATGGGCTCCCAGCCGGTTTTATCGCTGAAAAACGAAAGTTCGACCTATTTAGAAAACGTATTCATCCCCTTGTTATATTCTCTGTGTTCCCAAATTTATTGTATTTTTATGTAATTTTTATCAAATTTTATGTATGAATAAACTGTGCTTATTTTGAAATCACTGTTATCTCATGTTTTTAAACCTTATGCATTGCTCTTAGTTTCCTAGTCTCCAAGGTTGTAATTGTGTTTTTGTCTAAAATATATGTTATTCTTCTATGTCACTGAGAAGTTGATGTTCGTTAAATTGATTTACCTAAAGGGAAATTTTCTTGACATAAAGTCGTTTGTTGGTACCCTATCCCTTTAGGTTTGGGTCCCTCTCTCTTTTATTAGAGTGTATATATACACAGCCAGATTGCCGACATCCAGGTGGCTCGGCGGCAGAGCTCTTTAGATAATGCATCTTATCACTGCAGCGCAGTCTTTCATAATGCAAGGACCGTGTGTCTCTTATCTAAGTAAACTATGAAAACAATGAACTTGAGTTCTGCGTGTATGTGCCTTGTGTCATCTCTTGCATTTTGGTAATCTGTAAAGAAATACGTTAAATAGAAGTATTGGGTTGCAGTAAACTCCATCCTACTATGGGAAAGAAATATTGACATGGCCGCAAGGTCTGGGGAAAGTGGAGAAACACAGGGGCAGTATTGGTCTCAAGTGTAGACGGTCTGTGCCAGTATCCACAGGACACATCGGGACCCCTCCAATGGGTCTATAGTCAGCTTGAAATTCATAGACATTCCCTACACAATACAATCAAATCATAGCAGACCATGCGATTTGCAGCACCGTCAGAACATCCTGTAATCAATATGACACCATCACTCATCATTAATGTCCCATCCCTATTCGTCCGAACAAACCAAAAACTGTTTTCTTATGACAGCGAAGTGGTCACAAAACATAATAAAGTGCATTAAAGATTGGTCAGAAAAATTATCACAACTGCAGGGAATGGATAGATCTGATTTTCCCCATACAGGATAGTGACCCAGGGAAAACTGTATAATGTTAAATCTAAATCTAACAAGGAGGTGCCCGATGGAATGGGATGGTAATGATCTTTAGATAGGGTTCAATTAGAGGAGTGGTCAGAAGCATGTAGTTTGCTCTAACGCCTGGTTTTAACACCTCTACAGCCTCCCGTTCTTGCACAGCTCTTCCCAAAAAGTTGTCCTTGATCCAGTTTACATCAGCCTTCTGGAGTAGATTTGGATATGCATATAAATCCGGCCGGCCCATTTTGCACAGAGTCTCTTTAATGTATGCTAACCATGGAATTTTGTTTGCTCTATCTAGTGCCATACAGTCTTTGAGAATGGTATGGTTCAATGCGATTTCGGTGTTAAGCCAAGTTTTGGCCCAGCAGATCAATGGAGCCAAGTGTAACTGATCGGTGATGTAACCTAGGCCTAGCTCTGAGTGCACCGAGAGTACTGGGGTAGATTGGGGGACCGCTAATAAGGATCTGAGAAATGTATTCTCTATAATCTGTAGTTTGCCTTGAGGTAAAAAGCCCCATAATGATGCGCCATACATAGCTATTGCTAGACATTTAGATTTGTACACTGTTAGCAGAGACTCAGTGGGACGTGACCCCAAACATTTTGCAAAGCCCAATAGGGCTGAGGTTGATCTGGTAATAGCTGTGCCTCTAGCTTTTAGTTGGGGCCCCCAAGCGCCCCTTTCGTCAAAAATGACGCCCAGGTACGTAAATACCGGAACCCTGGATACCTCCTCCCCATTGCAGGCAAAGCGTTTTATTTTAAAGGCCTTTGGTCGCTTGCCCACGACCATGACGTGTGATTTCTTATTATTTACCTGGAGATCTAGCGATTGCATAAATTCCCCAAAAGCATCCAGAAGTCTCTGCAGCCCTAGCCCTGTGCGGGCCAATAACACCACGTCATCCGCGTAGAGAAGTACAGGTACCACAGAGTCCCCTACTCGCGGTATGTCTATAGTGGCCCCCGCCAAAGATTTTTCCAGTGAATTTATGTATAAGGTGAACGGGAGGGGCGCCAAAATGCAGCCCTGCCTGACACCTCGTTTGGAACTGAAAAGACTATTATGTCCCCCCTCCTTGTTGACTCTGATGGAAGCTAAAAGCCCTTGGTGGAGGACAGCTAGGGAGTTTACCAATGACCGGTCAATCCCTATGTTGAGCAAGGTGGACCACAACTTTGCTCGATTGACCAGGTCGAAGGCCGATGAGAGGTCCATAAAGGCCATAAATAACAGACCCTCCTTGGCATGGGTGTATTTATCAATTAACATGTGGAAATTTAGACATTGGTCAAGAGTACCTCTTCTGGCTCTAAACCCATATTGAAGTTCAGAGAGGACCCCCCTCTCCTTCAGGCAGTCTCCAAGTCTGTGTAGAATGACTCTGCCCAAGATTTTGACGGCAGAGTCAATCAACGAGATCGGCCTGTAGCAGGCAGGGTCATTCCGCAGGCTTTTTTTAAATACAGGTATTATTGTAGAAGTAGCCCATGACAAGGGGAACCCTGCTGAGGTTGTAGAGTTAAAGACGTTTGTTAGTGTCTTAACCCAAAATTTAAGTGGGGTCCTATATAAATCGGCGGGGACGCCATCAGGACCAGGAGCCTTGTTTATCGTCATTTCCTCTATGGCCCTTCGAACCTCTACCTCATTAAAACATAAAGGGGGTACTGGGTGCGTGTGAACATAGTCCAGCTCATCTGTATTGCCCTCCTCAGTGTCGTATATCTTGCTAAAGTGGGCAACCCATTTCTCATCTGGGATCACACAATCCATAACCGAATTCCATATCTGCATCTGAGAAATAAGGGTGATTAATGGTTGCCCAAAATTTGCTCCTGTCTCTAAGGACGTCAGTCGACATAAGGTTGTCCCAGGCCTCCCTTTTGATGATCTTTCTGCGGTTGGCCAGGGCCAGTTTATACTTTTTCCTTTGTCCAGCTACTAGCACACGATTTCTAGGTATTTGTTTTAGTGCTTGCAGTAGTTTTTTATGAGCTTTTGAGCAGTTTTCATCAAACCACCTAGGATGGTTAGGTGCTTCCCCCTTCTTATTAGACTTTAGATCCTGGCTAATTTGTGTGCAAATAGCAACATAGGCACTAATGATATCTTTGCCATCTGCCGAGCTATCTATGCAAACTGCCATGCCCGCGTGTACCTTGGTCGCAAGGTCCTGCATAAAAGTGTCTGGGACCACCTTGGCCCAGTTTAGCCTCCTACCCTGGTCCTTAGAAATTAAATTGTTACTGCCTACCAATCCCTCCAGCCGTCTAGCTTTAACATCGCAGAGGGTTAGTGACAATACCAGGGGGTTGTGGTCACTAAAGACTGACACTACAACTTCGTAAGAGGAGGCCACATTGACTATTCCAGCTGAGACAAAGATGAAATCAATCACTGTGTCGGCATCTCTGCCTTTAAAAGTCGGGACCCTATCCTCCCCCCTAGCCCCGTCTATCTCGAACAGGTTCAGGTTAGCAAGTAACTCTTCCAGGGCTTCCCCTTGTAGTGTATGTTCAAAGTGGGTAGTAATAGATCCAGGGGGGCCCAATTGTTGATCTACCAGGCAATCCCATCCACATGGGTGAATATTAAAATCACCGAATAATATTACTTCGAATAAAGCATTATCTGTTGACTTGTATTCCTCTAAAAAGCCTGCCAGTGAACATGGGTGGGAGTTCCGCGGGTCCTTCTCGGGGGCATTATAAAAGTTTACCAACAAGATGATTGGGTAGTTTGGACTTTTTGTCCTGTACAGTAGATCCCCCTCCGTCTCCACAGTGCCATTTGTTAGGCATGGTACCCCAGTTAAGATTACCACTAAGGGTGCAGCGTCTGGTGGAAGGTTTAAAGTGCGTAACTTTATATTGCCAGGCCTATTAACAGGGCACTCATGACCAGTGGGCAATACTGATCTACTCTCCAAAGGTCTAGACTGCCGCCCCCCAGGATTTAAGACAGCCCTGAGCCCTTTGGTTTCATGAATCATAGGCTGGGTCTGGGAAGGTTCGTGGAGATGTAGTTCTGTCGCTTCCCACTGATTACCTATCCTCATTGGGCTCTCGTGATCATCCCTTCTGTGCTTGGGGTCAATGCGTTGTGCCCTAAATTCCCTCATGAACTGATCAATGCACTCACATTTCTTTAGAATATTTGCCACACAAGAGTTCAGGGAGTCCACTATGTCTTTAGCAATACTTGCAAGTGCCGGCTCCAGGCGAGATTCAAATAGGCCTTCCACCATATTAGCCAAGTGGGCAGGGAGACTAGAGATAGATGTTGCATCAGGTCTTGCTTTGGGCGGTTTACGCGCTTTTTTCCCACAGTTCCGTTTTCCTTTAAAAATCACAGGATCATGACCCTCGGACTGTACCACACTATTCCTCTCTGGGGTTTCCGTAAGGCCCTGATCAGCTGGGTGAACCTGCGGGGGGTTCACTAGTACAATGTCAGGTTCTAGAGGAAAAGGGGGAGCAGAGTCCAGTAATAGTGGAGGTTCCAAGGTAGCTTGTGTGGTAGGAGGCATATTTAATCCCAGTTCCTTCTCCGCATTAGCGATTTGAACATTTAGAGCTCCCACTGCTGATGTTAAATAAGATATAATTGTCTCCGACTTTCTGGGCCCTTTGGCCTTCTTACCGTCATCCTCTTTGGAGTTCAGCTTGCGCTTCCCTATCGTCAGAGCCAGGGGGATTGACCCGACCCGGCCTCAGCTGGCCCCTGATGGCCACAGATGGCCCCCCTCTGCCCTCTGCCCGGGCTCAGCCCGGCGCCGCCCGCGCGTGTCCCGCGACGCGGGAGGAAGTGCTGGAATTTATGCGCCTCCGGGCGGAAGTGTCTCTTGTCAGGCGGCGTCCCCGTCCGGCAGGGGACGCTGGGAGGTGTAGTCCGTCCCCTCTACCCCTCTCAGCGGCTGCGGGTGTGCAGCGGCGGCAGGGGAGAGCAACGCTGGCCGTGGCCCTCTTGCGGGGTGGTGTGCTGTAAGGCTGTACCCCAAAGCTGGTGAGTTCTCCCCCGCTCCACTGGAGGAAGTGCTGGAATTTATGCGCCTCCGAGCGGAAGTGTCTCTTGTCAGGCAGCGTCCCCGTCAGGCAGGGGACGCTGGGAGGTGTAGTCTGTCGCCTCTACCCCTCTCAGCGGCCGTGGGTGTGTAGCGGCGGCGGGGGCGAGCAACGCTGACCGTGGCCCTCTTGCGGGGTGGTGTGCTGTAAGGCTGTACCAGAAAGCAGGTGAGTTCTCCTGGGGTCAATATTAGGTAAAACTCTCTGAAGAGTACTTGCAATAATTAGATGATGGGATGCTGTTAGCATTATTGCACTTTACTAGTTGACGCTATTGTCTATTAACAAATTTGCATTGTTTCATTTTATCAAACTGATCATTATTGATCAACTAATTATTTGACCTGTGGGTTTAGAAGGTCCAAAGTAAACTAGGTTTATGTAATAGGCTCTATTCTGTCACATTTACTGATTTGAGCAGCTCTAATGAAAAGAAACAATTAATGTTGTTTTATATTAGGCGACACAGTACAAACAAATGTGATGATGCTCAATATTTATGTACTTTATTGAAAATAATAACTATTTGTAAGTTTTATAAGTAACATTGTTTCAGTTTTAATTAACCAATATAATAAATAATTTTTTATTTGATCTGATTTGATTAGTGTGGAGTTCATGTAATGCAAAATATTACCTAATTGCACGGTGTGCATCCCTCCAAGCATCACAGAGGTGACAATTTCCATCCATGCCCTGAATTATTTTATTTTAATCCCATTTGCTCCCAGCTGTGAGGGGAATACGTATTTGACCTATTTGTGTAGTTCCTATAAATCTATATAGGATCTGTGTGTTTAGACAACATAAACTATGGGAATGGTGTCAAACTGATTCCAGACACCCCACATGATTTGTTCGCCTGTAGACCAGTTAGCTCACAGTGCCACTTAGAGCCCCTCTTACCAAGGAGTGAATAGTTTCTGGCAACTATCGAACATGACAACACTGACCCCTCAGGGACCATGGAAACAATACAGTACTTTATTTCTCAGTCACTCATGCTCACTTTGTCTCAGAGAGATACACAGAAAAAACGATGGGGAGGTTTTCAATAAACATTTATTGAACCAGCGTCATTCTAGTGTAAAATACATGTGCTTCAACAACCACTGGACAGAAACAGATATAAACGATCATGAGCACTTACTGAGTGAACAAAAGGTAAAATTCTACGATAGTGCTAAAACAATGGATATATGACAGTAATAATGCGTACTCCTATGATGCTAACCCTAACTAGATGGATGTACCTAGCATGTATGTTGGTGTATTGTAAAGAATCCCTGTAGGAAAGAGCCAACCCTATTACCTGATGTGAGAGAGCACAGGACCCCGTCTTGGTCTCGAGTTGGGCACCAAGCGAGGGAAGTCAGACCACTTCATGCTGCAGTGTCTGCATGCAGGGACCTCTGCGTCTCGTGTCAGTGCGTCAGCATGGAAGTCTTTCTCCTCTGATTTGCCTAGTGAAGATATGGTGCTTATATACCTGAAAGATACCCTCAGGGGTTCTACCTAGATGTGTCATGGTACTGTGGGCATGTCGGCTGAGGATGACAATAGTGGTGACCCTAATACAGAGTTTTTATGCCGAAGATGGTAATCCTGCTGTGATACTGAGAATCCTCATGCATAATAAATGAGGCTAGTTTTCAGAGAAAACCACAGGACATTTATGCAGCACCTAACTAGGTAAAAGGTCATTTCTAGAACCGTTATGTAGAACAATGTAGGTAAAGGTTATGCAACTACCTAGGTTTATATATTGGGGTACTTTGTAGTTCATAACAGCCTCTAGAATAACCATACATTTGCTTAAAGACATGGAACTCTGGGTTTAACCTATATCAACACTCCTCTTGCATATATCAGACATTTTTGTATTGAATTGACCCCTCCATCTCCTGTGAATCTTTGCCTTTCCATGCCTGTTATACGTGTTTCCAGACAAAATTTGATGTGTGAGCCCTCTTCTTTTCAAATATGCATTGACTTTGTACCTTTTAGCTGGCCCTGTCATGCCCCTAACAGTCCATGTGTACTGTGTACGTATTGCATTAGGCACTAGTGACATACAACTTTTTCAAATGAGGAGCCCTCAAGAGTATGTGTCTGAGAAAGCTGTGTCCCAAACAATATGGCATTGTCTGCTGAGACTAGTAGTACTGAAAGAGCTATAAACCTCCTGGACAGAGTGTAAGTGTATTTCACTTGTGAATCTCACACCTAGCATAACAAACCTTACACTTTTTTCATAAAATGTAGAACAGGATCTCTAGTACTAATAATGTTGTTGAAGAGGTGGGGAGCAGAAGAAAAAGATTTTTCATTGAGTCGTTCTACACCAGTCCCCTTTTGGAGTTCATATTTGTCAGCAATTACTTATTTATGGGATTACAAAGATACAATCAATAGGCAGACTATTTGAGGATGGTCTTCTATCATACCCACATTTTGTGGGCTTGGATTTTTGTTTCTGGCTCAATATTGTACGCCATATACCAGAATCAGAGGTCATCATCATGACTACTGCACTGATTTCAATAGGGGTATCTGGGTTGTCTTCTGCCATTATTTCCCCATCACTGGGCTTGCCTATGTCAAAATCCAAATCACTTAGCCTTGTACACAGTAACAACCCTCCAACCTGTGTGGGGTGAAGGAGGCCTTCATGCTGCAGAAAAAAAGTCTCACTGCGCAGACAACATTTCCTACCTGCATCCTCCCCATCACTGCGGGTGCTGAGCTGCACCCGGCTGCTCTATGTAGGCTGAAGAGGACAATGTCGCAATAGCCCCACTTTCTCTAAACAATAGAGAGAACAAGAGAGAGGGGGTGGCGTGGAAGAGAGAGAGAGAGAGAGAGAGTGAGTGTGTGTGTTTGTGTGTGTGATGTCACTTCTACTACCCCCAGCACTTTAGTGAGTCAAAGTCCATGAGCACATGACGTAGCAACGGAGCGTGTCAGCAGAGATACCACCTCTAAAATGTACCATCGTTTTTTGTTTTTTTTTCAAAATCCTCTCCATAGGGAGAGTGAGAATATCGTACGCAATCCTGGGCTGTTTGCTGGCCCAGGCGAGAGAGATGATCAAGGAACTAATTTTACGAAAGAAATGGGCAGTGAGAAGAATTGGGATATTTAAAAAAAAGATAAAGGAATTTCGGGAGGACCACCATCTTGCCAATGGCTATGCGGCCAGCGAGGGACAGTGGGAGTCGGTTCCAATGAGGTACTTTAAATTCTAGCCAGTCCACCGCACGCCCAAAGTTGGCCCTCCAGAGGTCATCCAGGTCCCTGCTCAGCCAAATACCTAGATAGCGGGTGGGGCCCGAGGCCCAAACAAAGGGAAAATCCGGCATGAATGGTTTGATGGCATCAGTAAGAGGGAACAACACTGATTTGCTCCAATTCACCTGTATGCCGGACAGTCCACCAAATTGTATTATCCCACGCACAAGAGGGCTGAGGTTGTCTTGGGGGTGGCAGACATACAATGTAATGTCGTCGGCATACATGGAGACCAGGAGGGAGTGGGCCAAAATACCTATGCCCTTCTGAGTATGGTGTTGCCAGCGTCGGGCCGCAAGAGGCTCCATTGGGATGGCGAAGAGCATTGGAGATAGCGTGCATCCCTGCCGAGTGCCGCGCTTGATCAAATTAGGATTGGATATCTGACCATTGATTCGAAGATGAGCGAGTGTAGAGGAGAGATATCTTATGTACGAACATATTGCTAAATCCAAGACGCGGTAGAAGAAAAAATAAAAAAGGCCACTCCAGTGTTTCGAAAGCCTTGGTGGCATTGAGTAGAGCAGCCACACCGGGAGGCTAGGATTAATTTGATGAAGAACCGAAAAAATAGTCCTAAGGTTGTGCGAGGTGACCCGGCCAGGGATGAAACCAGACTGATCGGGGAGAGCAATGAGGGGCATGAGGAGAAGAAGGCAGGAGGTCAATAACTTTGCAAATATCTTGTTTTCAATATTAATGAGTAGGAGGGGGTGATAGGAATCGCGGCAATCAGCTGGTTTGTCCGGCTTAAGGAGTAGCGTTTTCATCGCCTCGCAGAGATATTGCGGGAAGAGGCCATTGTCAAAGGAATCGTTATACATGGCAGCCAGATGTGGCTCTAGGAGCGAAGCGAAAGTCTTATAAAAAGAGGCTGGAAGGCCATCGCGACCAGGGGCCTTATCACTAGGTTGACTGTTTATGGCAGCAAGTATCTCTTCCTAAGTAAAGGGCACCTCCAAATATTTATGATGATAGTCCTCCAGCCAAACTAACTCGAGGGTACCAAAATATTGTTCAAAGGCTTTGCACGAGGGTGGGGAGCTGGCGGTATAAAGCTGCGAATAGTAGACCATAAAACGAGACTTGATTTCGCCAGGGCAGGTTGTTCTAGTGGGGCCATCATCTCAGAGAGCCGCAACATACGACGCAGCACGGGGGCGTAGGAGGTTGGTCAAGGTCCTTCCAGGCCAATCGATTGCATTCACCAAAATGACAGGCTCGGGCCTCTCTTCCAAGGAAAATGAGTTCCCTGTCGGCCTCTTCAGCAAATTCAGTATGCTTTTCCAATAAACGCGCGAGGGTCTCAGGCCTGGGGTGAGCCACCTGAGAGGCATCCAAAGCCTTAATTTTCTATTCCAGCTTATCCAATGTGGAGCGGATGGACCGAAGGACTCCGGCTTGTTTGGAGATACACTAGCCACGTATTACTGTTTTGAAGCCTTCCCACAGGATAGACGCAGAATCCACAGAACTGACATTTAAATCGAAATAGTTGATAATTGCTGTTTGGATCTCGTCACAGAAGACGGAATCACGGAGGGCATTCGGAGGAAGCTGCTATTTGAAAGCGTGCTGTGGGGAATGAGGGAGACAGATACAGATTTGGACTGGGGCATGATCCGAGAATGTGCGTGCCATATGAATAGCGAAGGTAAGCCAAGTGAGAACCTCTGGTGAGGTGATCCATAAATCAATACGGGACCAGCAGCCCTGAGCTCCAGCGACGTAAGTGCCCTCATGGGCCTCGGGCCACATGTGACGCCAGGCATCATATGGCGAGTTATCCTCAAGTTTGGGCTGAAGGAGGGCAGTGGCATGAGGGTGAAAGGAGTAGGGGCCAGAACGGTCCAAGGCTGCAGAAAGGGTGACATTAAAACCACCCCCCCAAGAGAAAGGCTGCCGGGCTCAGGGAAGAAATTAGGTGCCAGATATGAGTGAAGAGATTGGGATCGTCCGAGTTGGGGGCCGTACACTGCAGCAATTGTCATGGGTTGGGAAAGTAGGGAGCCATGCAGAATCACATACCGTCCGTCAGGATCCGTAAGAACCTGACTAGTTTGCCAGGGGAGCCCCCTACATATCAAAATGGACACCCCCGAGAATAAGAGGAATAAAAAGAGGAATACGATTCACTCCAGTGTCGTGATTGAAGTCTGGAGGAGGTCCCAGGCAGCAAGTGGGTCTCCTGCAAGAGACAAATGTCTACCTTGTGCCGTTGCAAGTGTGAGTGGATGAGCCTGGCTTTACGGTGATCATTAAGACCACGGATGTTCCAGGTCCAGCAAATGGTGTTGTTCATGTTGTACTGTAACTAGGTGAAATGGGACGTAGAGCAAGAGGTCTATATCAAAAATGGGGATAAGGGGGGCTTTTTACAGAGGTCCAGTATCCGTGCCCACTTGAGTCATGCTGAACAAGGAGATGGAAGGTGTTCCTCTAGGAGTGGAAGCCAACCACCAGCAAGTCAGTGGTGGTGGAGGGGGTGTTGGACTAGCACTAGGAGGAAGAGGGATGGGGGATCCCGCTTTTGCGGAACTAGGGTCCTCACACACCCAGCAGGCTAGGTGTCATGCTTCATCATTTGGACCTGCTCCACATTGGGCCGGCGCTGCAATGCCCAACGGGCACCCGCAAAGGGACTCTTTGTCGGAGATCTTTTGTTCCTTAGCCGAATGATGAAGTGGGGGTGTGTGGCCCGTGAAAGTGTAGATATAGTGGGGTTCAGTGAGTGCGTATTAAAAAAGGTTGGATATTCCAAATAAAGTTTTATTCCGGCTGGTAATCCACCTTATTAAAAGTGTTATAGAGCTGCAGTTCCCCTATGGAGGGGTAGTCATTTGACATTATGCTCTGCTCTCTGGGTCGACATGTTTCTTGCCCTGTTGGTTATAAAATACCATGGGAATTCTTCAGAACCTATTAATGTGATTAAGTGAAAAAGGAAAATGAGATAAATATCTACACTAAATAGTGCTGCTAATAGTGAACTACCATCCTGGAGACACTACTTATGTAAGTTGGTGTAGTGTTTGTAAGAGGAGCTAGGGAGACAAAAGTGTGGAGAAAAAGACAACAGACATGAGTCTATCTCGGTGGTTGTTTAGGTCTATCCAAACAGTCATCCTTGCCGGCCTCAACCTCCTAATGCGTTTGTTGTACAGTGAAAATGCAAATGTACATTGGTGCATAATCAAACATTAAAATTAATAAAATCGCTCTGATTCATGCTCCGTTCTGAATTCTGGAACCCAAAAAAATACTATATGTGGTCAAGTGATCCTAAGAAAGGTCAGAGAAACCTGCATACATCAGTACGTAAACATATCCTTATCTATTCGTAAAGAATCACGTGGGACCAACAATTCCTACCATCTAGGAATCTGCAGGGAATATTGTTATGTAATAAAAATGGACCCTCTGCAAGACCTAGAATCTAACACGGAAGTGTTTCCAGACACATTCAATGACTAACAGTGCAGAAGGAATACAAATGAACTCATAATTCATGATGTTTTGATTCCGAGGATGAAGCTCCGACCACATGGGGGGAATCTATTATTATCCCTATTTTTCAAACAAAGGTAATCGGTCTGAAGCAAAGAAGTATCGCCACATTTCCCTTCTGGACTCCTCTGTAAAGGTTATGAGCAGAGTTATGTTAGCTAGGCTGGAGGAGTGGGTTGAAGATAAGGCAATCCTTTCCGAAAGTCAGTTTGGTTTTAGGAAAGGCAGGGGCACATTGGACCAATGTTTAAATCTTGACCTTATAATTGGGAAATACGTAGAAGCTAAAGGTGGCGCATTATATTTATGCTTTGCTGATCTAAGCAGCGCCTTTGACATGGTTGATCATGGAATTATATGGCCTACTTTGTTGCGGATTGGCGCCCCAGAGGGTATTATTTTCTTCCTTGCTAGGTTGTACCAAAAACTGCAAACGTGTGTGCGTTTTGGGACAAAGGGAGAATGTACCCCTAAATTTAGCGTACGACGCGGCATAAGACAAGGCTGTGTTTTAGCTCCGTTATTGTTTATTTTATTTATCAATGAAATTGATGGGATTTTAAAAGGTGTTCAAGCAGATGCTCCGAGTCAAAAAGGCGTATCACTGCCGGTGTTATTATATGCCGATGACGCCGTGCTTTTTTCCAGGACCCTTTTGGGGCTGCAAAGATTGATGGATAGATTTTCTCTGTTTATTAGGGACAGGAAACTACTCATCAATAAGGATAAGACCTGTGGGGCCAAAAATAAGAAATCTACTGCCTTTTTCATTGACGGTAATAGGGTGCAATCTGTCGCTTCCTTTTGTTATCTTGGAATAACTTTTTCCCATGATAGGAAGTGGTCTAATGAATGTAATAATGTCAGTAATAAAATGGCGAAAACTGCCCATGGTATTTTTAAATTCGCAGCAAAAATTGGGGATAGACGAACAAGAGACATGCTGCGAATTTATCAAGCGTGATGCGCCAGTATCGCATTATATGGGGCGGCTATTTGGGGTCATAGTTGTGTGTATAAATTGCAGCTTGAGGAAAATTCTTTTTAAAAAAAGCTTTTATGTCTGCCCTCATCTGCCGCCACTGCTTTGACCCATCGGGAACTAGATATTAATCATCTGAATGATCTCTTAGCCTTAAGACCACTAATGTTATGGCGTTCTATATGGCTCCAGGATGAAAAGACTTTAAACAGATCTATAATTGAAGATTGTCTCTCACTGGACCTGTATAGAAAAATCCCATGGATAAATTATGTCTCTGATTGCTATTCACAAATATTCAATCTTGATGTTCTGGCCGACCCTAGGGCTGCACTGGCTATATCAAAAACAGAACTGAAAACAACCTTTTTGGATAATAGGGCAAATATGAGGGCTTATACATGTCGGTCCATGACGACAGTTTCCTTTTGTAGTAAATACTCCCTCACCGAAGGCTTTCCACCGTACCTTGTGTTGGTAACGAGGTCTTCGTATAAATTCGTCCTAACCAGACTTAGGTTCGGAATTGTACATGAGTTGGTGTCTTTGCCTAACATAAAGCAACATCCTAAAGGACCGTGCCAGTGTGATGGTATATCAAAACAGAGCACCCTGCACTTTTTACTCATTTGTAAATTGTACCTGAATTATCGAATTTTGTACCTTAAACCTTTATTTGTTAAATATGGGGTACGTACAGTGGATGAGGCAATGAGTCTTATTTTTAACTTGAAATCTGCTGACATCTGTTTTTTATACTGCCACGTTTTTAATCAAATCTATCATTGTACGTAAAAGCATGATATTTTAGTATATTGGTCTGTATCGTCTTGTAACATATTTTTTAATTTTCAGTGATTTATGTATGTATCTTTTATGTCTGCTTTTATGGTCAAATCTTTTGTACCGAATAAAGCTTCATGAATTGAATTGATTCCGAGGATGGACAGATGAACCAAAGGCAGACATAGCAGAATGTCAGTGTGCTGCCAGATGGAGAAGGAAGCCCGTGGTCCTGAAAGGGTTAAACATGCGGTGCACGTGGAGGCAGACATTTCGATTAATCCGAATGGAAGAAATGGCACGATGTGCAAACCTTTTTAATAACCCTTAAAAGAATGAAGTGTTTATAGAATTGACTCTGAGAAGAGGCAGCTTGTCAGCCACATGGAAACTGACATTTTCCCATGCATTTGTGCAGAAAGGGCAGGCCATTTAAACTAGAAGTCAGACAACAATCTATGGCAGTCTTTTTAAAGGGTGCCATGTAACTTGAGACACAGATAGATTCTCAATGTTCTTTAAAGATAGCAACCAGAAATGTTTAAAGACGAGAAGGAGCAGTATGTACAATCTTTGTCATATACAATTTATAAATGTTGCCCATTTTGGATCTGTTTATTTAACTCGAGTTATATTTGGGAAAATATGGGTTTGGCATGCTGAATTTTTCCTAAATAGGGCTAAAAGTATAAGGGGCGTATGTGTGCTCTCGAAGATCCTTGGTTATCCCAAAAGGATGGTAGATATCAGCTTTAAGTTGAGGGATGCAGCAGCCGCATACTGTATTTCATTAATGTAGTGTTCCTGGTATATAGAGAATGTAATGCCTTTTCAGTTTGTGGCGCTTAAGGAGGATTCAGCACACATGACACATGTGAACAAGCATTGGCAAAGCCTATATCTCTCCCTCCTGCAAACTGGCGCGGCTGTCATTTTAAAATGTTTTTTTATTGAAAACATGTGGCACTAAAATAAGAACAAATTCAAACAAACCACTGCCTAAACGTGGTAACCAATTGCTTGCAATAAGAATGTAAAATTTGATAAAAGTTATGTATCATAAACGTTATTAAAAAACAGTATGGGTGCGTTGTAGCAGGCAGGTTTACTCAAAATATGTTTGAAAAGCCTCTTTAGCTTTAACAGACATAACAGGAAAATATGAATCATATTAGTGCAAAGAAAAAGTGGCATTCATTATGAATTGCTGTGACCTAAAGACATAGTTCAAACATACAAAGATGAAGAAAAATGTAAAAAGGATATATAATAAAAACAAAATGCCTCGGCAATGTAAATTAATGGACCACCAGCCCAGGCACCAAAGTGTACTTATTGTTGGGCACATGTGCTCATGTTTCCAGGTAAAATGTTGTTACTGCAAGAGAGGCAATGGCTGAACTTGGCTGACCCCAGTAAAATGTGAATGACAGTGACCAACGGATGAAGAGTGACCCAAAGCCCCTCTATTCATATATATGTATTTTTTATTTATGATTTTTTTTATCACCTGAGGCTAGAGAGAAAGCAAAAGCTGCCTATAGGCCAGACCTAAAAGCAAAATTAACTCGTTCGATAAGTTAGTATTGTTAAGGGGGGGGATCTCGCTCAACACCAATGTACGCTGATTGTGCTGTCAATGGGATGTGACCTACTCTATTTTAAAACAAAGAACCAACAAGGATTTCGAATTGAACTTAGTTTACAGGTGGGAATCTGAAGGTCACCTTGATCAGTGTTGGCTTAGGGTCGCACGCCATCCAACGACATGTTAAAGTTATGTATTCCCTGCAAGACTCTGCTCATGCAGGTCATATCAAAGAAGGATCTGCCATCAGTTGCACATTTTGGTGATCCTTTGGATAGGAGATTGTCGCCTAATGCGATCACCCTTTAGGTCTTGTGGTCTGATTCTTTAGATTTAGACTTGGTGCACATGTCAAGGTATTTCAATGCTGTGACTTTATCGTCTTTGGTTCTTCTCCTGCGCCTTCGGTCAATGAATTCCCATGCTCAGAAGTATTCCAACACTCAGTAGTACCTCAAAGTCATCACAGTATTAACCATGTAACCCTGCATTTGGTGACGAAACAATGCATTCACTTGAAACTGTGAACACACCACTCTATGCTAGTGAAGGGTCACATTTTTTGATTCGGAGACTCTCTCTTCTCGGGATCACAGTAGCTTACTAAAGATATATTGGCATCGTAGTTCATGTGCATTTACGGCATGAGAGCTATTGGAATTATGTGACAAGGAGGGATCAAATTATTCTGTAAGGATAACTAAATTATGTGGTAGAGGAAAGGTACATTATGCTGCATATTGTATGATTAAAGGCATTTTATATTATCATCTAGCTATTTCTAAATGTCAAAACACAACAATACAAAGGTGCTACTTGTTAGCTCCTACCGGTGTAGTTTGGCCCTGGAGGAACAATGCTACTCGGGCCAAAGTGTCACAGCTGCTCGTGGAGTAGGGAAGCGGGGTAGTGTTGACTTGTAGCAATTGTCTCACCACAAGGTCTTCAGGTCTGCAGTCTTTAAAAACTGGCACCACCATGGGGTCTAGGGCACAGCAGGTGCAGTGCTCAGTTGTGGAATTCTGCATCAGACCCATTCAGAGATGGCCACCATAGGAATCTTTCACCATTACTTCAAATACCAAAAACCCCAATCCAAGATGACGACTCAGCTTCTCATTGTCAGCTTCTAGGTTTACAAAGTGTAGGGATAGTATCTTTTACTGTGTCCTTGCCAGACAACATTGAGCACAGGCAGATTAACTCGTACCTTGCTCAGGTCCGCCTCTCCCTTGCTTCCTCGTTTGTTTGTTCCTTCCTTCATTTTCTAACCTTTCTGCTTATATGATACCTTTTTTGGAAAAATCTTATTGTGTTGTTTCGCCTCATGTCCTTTGCTACTTTCTCTGTTGCCTGAGGTCAGCCTCGTTAACCAATATTCCAGACATCTAGGGCCAGGCAGTCTTATAGGGCAATCAGTCCGTGCCTGATGGGCTATTCTGACAGGTCAGTCTGTGGACCGATATTCTGGCTATTTGTGGACCTGTTTCATGGTCTTCTGGGCCGGTTTTTACTGTAGATATCCATTATATCAAAACAAGCATGGCCTGCAGAAAACTCAAATGCATGCAGTCTTCCATACCTTACAAAACACTGTCCCAGTTTGCAAACATGGGCTACTATTTTAGCTAGCAAATTCACTAAAGGGGGCACTTTAAGTTTGGTGCCTGGATCTATTTTTCATCCCTGTCCAACCCTGCAGACATAGCTGGGTTAGTCCCTTAAATTAAAGTCTGGATGATGGAGAATATTGCGGTTTCATAATTAGGACCACTGGAAATATGTGGCAGTGGAGCACTAAATTATACAGCAAGATTGATTAAATTATGTGGCAAGGAAAGGGACGTCATTTAAAATTTAAGACTTGGGGCCAAAAAAATTAGATTTGTGATTGCTCTAAAGTATGAGTGCCCTTTTGAATAAACTGCAGCTTTAAGAACAGTATATGTGATGTGAACACGAATAGCGAAAAAACACGTGAAAACCTGACAACAAAGGAATCATTTGATGCGCCCTCTTTGTTTTTTGTTTTTTTACCTATTTATTTGTTTTCTGCTGTATACACAAGTCCTTCATTCAGTTCACATGTTCGTATCAGGGGCGGCCTTAGGCATGTGCAAGCTGTGCACCCGCACAGGGCCACCAAACCCCAGGGGCCACCACACCAATATATATCCTTAATATAATAATCCTCTGAGGATGGATACATATTTGCGTGGCGGCCCCTGGCAGGGATTTGGTGGCCTCCGGCTCTGTTCCACTTCCAAACACCCTGACCCCCCCTTCACTGGCCGCCGCGCTCCGCACCGCCAGGACCGCCTCTTCCGGGGCCCCCTACCTACGCTCCCTGGCCAGGGCCGCCATGGGCCGAGAGCCGCCCCTGTTCGTATGCAGTATTTAGTTGTGCGTGCAATAATGTACTTTTTCTTTTTAAGGAACAGCACAAGCTGGAAAGTGATGTGTTCATTGGCATTGCCCATCTTAATGATTATTTACCGCATACCCACACCAGTTCTCTGAGTAAACCTTGGACTGCTCTGCTAGCGTGGGAGTCAACTACCGAAGGGGAGCTCAGTTTATGTAGGCTAACCCCGGGACATTAGAGGTATAATTCCCAAACTTTGGTCACAGTCGAAGACCAGTCACCCTCGTCGGCCCTCTTGTCCCGAACCACTTCCCACATTATTAAAATGAAATTGCACTGTGAATGAGTTAAAATAAAAATTGTCTACGAATTAACATTGCAAACCCAGTTTGCACAGGGCAAAATGTCTGTGTTAAGCTCATAATCCGGGCCCAACTAG
The DNA here is from genome assembly GCF_964261635.1 of Lissotriton helveticus. Classification (NCBI taxonomy): domain Eukaryota; kingdom Metazoa; phylum Chordata; class Amphibia; order Caudata; family Salamandridae; genus Lissotriton; species Lissotriton helveticus. The sequence goes on from NC_136073.1 coordinate 289,082,794, forward strand.
CTGGGCGTCACATTTCCTGTAATAATGGTTGATGAAATGAACATGGAGGTGTTTTCAAAAATCCAAGCTCAAAACACTAAATCCTGGCGCCCAAAGGTGCCATAAACGTATATTACCCCTCTAAAGTCTCCCTAATGTTGTTGTACTTAGAAACGGGCCCATGAATGGACTGGTTCCAGCTGAAGTTTTCATCCCCTTACCACATAAATCAGTCATTGCACGACAAGTAAGGACATACAGCTTAAAAAAAACACATTTCAGACTTAAAATCCAAACATGAACCTAGTGCTGCCCTTGAATCTTTACTTTCTGGGATTTCACTGGGGAAACGTCCGATAAAATAAAATACAGGAATTAATGATGAGTGGCGCGAGGCATGTGAGGAGCGAGGCCTCTAGAAGGTTCTGTTAATTACACAGGTAGGGCAGGAAATTGCAGCCAGGTGTTTCATACAGGGGCACCCGGTGCGTGCATTGCTGTCAGTTGCAAAGACTCTTTGACAAACTTCACTTTAGAGGAAATTGTATGTAGGCGCTTAACATATGTTTTGCTGGTGAACTCTGGCACATCAAGTGCTGGGATATTAAAAATGTAACACATCGGTTTGAAATGTAGCAGAAGGCGTCTCTCTCTAAGGCCCTGATTACGAGTTGGGGTGTTTCACCTGGAGTGGTAAATCCGAATGAAATTCTGCAACTCCGAATTTAAGCTCTGTGGGCAAACTCTGGATCTTATAATTCCGGGTCTGGAGACAGAAGGCCTAACTGTGCTGCACACGATTAGGGTCTGATGCAGAGCGGCATCACAGCCAGCCTCTGGCTGAACCCGGGAGCAGAGTGAGGGAGCAGACAGCCAGGGTTGGATTGGGATCAAAAATAGGCCCAGGAACGCTAAAAATAAAAGTGGCCCACATTTGCGGATTGCGCCTTTCCGCAAAACACTGCTTCAGTTTTTTAAGTTTTATGAAAAGAAAGGGGGGAGGGGTTCTGTGAAAGAAGCATGTTTTCTTAACTTTACAGGGATTAAAAAAAATATTAAAATGTTGCCTGCTCTCTTTGTGCACGGATCAGTTCACACTGGTAAACCACACATGAATATAAGTGAGGCCACTTCTGCTCAGGCCTCCTGCTTCTGCTCAATCTGAAGACATTAATGGGCCAGCCCTGCAAGAGACTGGGAATGACACCTCTGCCCGTTGGTAAAAGGGAGGTAAAAGAGGCCCATCTGCCTCTAGAAAGTCAACTCAGGCCCCCACTGGGCCGGTGGCTAGATCTGAATTGCACAGACAGCCAAAATCGGCCACCACGCTGGCCAAAAAAGCAGCCCACAGCTGCAACTCAGATATCGGCTCATTGCCCGAGTGCCCGCCTTACCAATCTGACCCTGCAGACAGTGCTCAAGCTTTCACCGCATCTCTCCCTCAAATCCTCACCTCCACAAGGCCACCCTGTTGACACTTTCTGCCAGCACTTTTCTCCATGGAATGGGTAAACATGCGCAGTAAAGGATCTGATAGTTCTGGATTCATTCAGTTATTCCCCAATCTTTGGAGCAAGCGTAGTATAGCCAATTTTTGTGGCGGAAAAACCATTATGAATTCAGGATTCCGGCCACCTGGTATCCCCGCACCAGAAACCCACACAGTTATAATCAGGCCCTAAGAATGGCGTTTTGTACATAGCGTGACTGTACTACCAAATATCAAAGAAAGACATTTTGGGATATATGAACATTGTGGACAAAATATCGAGTACCAAACTATGAAAAGGTAAATGGATATAGAGGAAGAAAAGATTTAGTATTCCTAACTCCACATCTATGTACCTTAAAGATATTTATATCTTGTCAAGGTACAAATTGTGAAGTTCAATACAGAAAACTTATACTTAACTGCCTTTCGATATTTATGTTCCAATACTTTTTCCTCTGTGTTTCCATATCATGATCTTCTGTCTTTCATATTCAAGGGGCACACCAGCGGTCTTCTATTGCTGAAAATAATGAGATAAGGTATACAGACCCCACAGCACAGATGTACACTAGTGTTCTGTTTGAACCAGAGAGTCTGTGTTAGCACAATTCTGCCAAATGGCCTTAAAACTTGTTTTGCACTGCACCAGATGTGTTAATCTGGCTCAGCACAGAAAACAACATTAGAAAGGATACACAAAAATCCTGCTTCATTAATATGCCATACCTGCTAATTTACAAAATATGTTCACCCTGTGAGAAGGGGGTGGAGCCTAGGAGGGAGGGGCCTGGTGCTGAGAGCTAATTAAGAGGCACTCTGCCCCTCACGAAGCTCCCAACCACCTCCCAAAAAAACTGTCGCCAATGTCCTGGGGTATTTTCACAACTTTTATGGACAACGGCTTCTTACAGCCTCCGAAAATGAGCTGGAAATCCATTATTTACAGTGGTTTTCAGCTCTTTTTCCCCGGCCTTTGCGCCACACCTATCATGCACATAAATGAGATGTTCAATGCATACTATCAAAGGTTTTGGGCATCCCTACAGGACGGTGGATGCTGCTTGACATATTTCTACTCTTTACTTTTCTGTTTCATCACCACCTACACCTCATCTCACCATATATCACCCTCAGCAACTACTACCAGCCCCTACATATAAAGAAGAAGAACCCCCGCCTCAGTACTTCAATACATGGACTAAGATACAGACAGTAGAAAACGTGATGCCAGATTCACAAAACTAATTTGCATTCACTAAGGCAGTACAAAATAGAAAAATAGAAATTTGATGCACAAATATTCATTTCAATCACAATTATCATTTGAAATTGAAATGAACATATGGCAATCCCATATGTGTCTATAGGACAAGGTGACACCAAAGGGGATGTCCTTCTCCTCGTGACTCACAAGCTACTTTACAAAAGCATGGTGATTGCTCCTGCAGTTGCAAAACAAAGACCAATTACCAACTGCCCACAATGGGTAAGCAGGTGCAAGGCGTCAGCCGTCAATTTCTGACAACTGCATGTTCAAGCTGCAGGCACTGGGAGGTGATGACTGCAAACGCATGGGCGGCTTCCTTCACACCCACAGTCCCTTTCACAATGTACCACTATTTGAAGCATTGTGCCCCCTCTCATTTACTGTTGTGCGAGATGAGCGGCACATCCAATTTCTATCCTTTTAATATTGATAAAGCAGACAATGTGTATCTTAATGTGCAAAACTCCTTTGCACAGAAACATACTATTGAAAGCTTTACTTTGCAAAGAGTGGATCTGTTCTTTGGCATAAGGCAAAACATTAAACTGCTAGGAACTTATTTGTAACTTAGGCCATTGTTATGGGAGGATGTATGGTATGAGTTAATACATAGGGTGAAAACAACAACTGCTTGGTATAAGGAAGTCTTGGAACACAAACACACACATGCATGATGCACACACACACACACGAGATCTACACTTGTAAAAACTAGTAAAAAAGCAGTGTTTGGAAGCATGATGTGCTAAAAAAGGAACCCAACACAACATTGCACCATAATACATCATATAAGGTTGAATCACACTTTTACATACTATATTATGCTTCAAAATATTGCACATGCATCACGTCTCTACACCACACCACACATTCCACCATCACATCAGACTAAGCTTAACAAGAGAGTAGTATACTGCAGCACACCATTGTTCTACTATGCTACACAACAGAGCACCATATCATAAAACAGTACTCCACCCCACACCATGGTTGTATGTGATTGCATAGAAAAATAATTAATGGCCGCTCAGAGAAACTATTTCTCATAAACTCTTTACTCAGATTCTTTTCAAATTGATTAGCATTTACCTTTTGGTAGAAAACAATTGTTAGACCTAGCTTTTCCAGGGGGTTAATCCCCAGACTGTTTGTTTTTTGACCTACAGTTTTGGACCCTGCTTTTGTTCGTTTTATGACTCTGGGCACTTTACCACTGCTGATCAGTGCGTGCATATGCTCTTCCTGTAAATTGTGTTTATGGATTGGTGTTTCCATGATTGGCATATTTGATTTACTAGTCAGTCCCTAGTACAGTGCACTGTGTGTGTCCAGGGCCTGTAAATCAAATGCTGCTAGTGGGCCTGCATAATTACAAAAAGGGGGTGGTGATGGACAGAGTATCTGAGTTAATCAGAACACTCCTACCCAGTCAACAGATCAGGGCCTGATCCATCACCGTTTTTTAGCTCACTGCACCATCCCAGTTCAGAACCTGGCTATATGCAAATCAGTCTGTCCCTGGCCCAGTGCATCATGGGAACAGGGCAGACCAAACTACCAAGCCAATTCTTCACTGGAAAGGAAACAAGCTTCCGGGGACCGGTTTCTGGCATTACAGCCGTCTTCAGCCCGGCTTGCTTGAATCCTGATGGTGCAATGAGCAAGGGACTCATGTCTGAGCATACCCTTCCACACTCATGGTGGCCAAAATAATTACAAAAAGGGGGTGGTGATGGACAGAGTATCTGAGTTAATCAGAACACTCCTACCCAGTCAACAGATCAGGGCCTGATCCATCACCGTTTTTTAGCTCACTGCACCATCCCAGTTCAGAACCTGGCTATATGCAAATCAGTCTGTCCCTGGCCCAGTGCATCATGGGAACAGGGCAGACCAAACTACCAAGCCAATTCTTCACTGGAAAGGAAACAAGCTTCCGGGGACCGGTTTCTGGCATTACAACCGTCTTCAGCCCGGCTTGCTTGAATCCTGATGGTGCAATGAGCAAGGGACTCATGTATGAGCATACCCTTCCACACTCATGGTGGCCAAAATAATTACAAAAAGGGGGTGGTGATGGACAGAGTATCTGAGTTAATCAGAACACTCCTACCCTGTCAACAGATCAGGGCCTGATCCATCACCATTTTTTAGCTCACTGCACCATCCCAGTTCAGAACCTGGCTATATGCAAATCAGTCTGTCCCTGGCCCAGTGCATCATGGGAACAGGGCAGACCAAACTACCAAGCCAATTCTTCACTGGAAAGGAAACAAGCTTCCGGGGACCGGTTTCTGGCATTACAGCCGTCTTCAGCCCGGCTTGCTTGAATCCTGATGGTGCAATGAGCAAGGGACTCATGTCTGAGCATACCCTTCCACACTCATGGTGGCCAAAATAATTACAAAAAGGGGGTGGTGATGGACAGAGTATCTGAGTTAATCAGAACACTCCTACCCAGTCAACAGATCAGGGCCTGATCCATCACCGTTTTTTAGCTCACTGCACCATCCCAGTTCAGAACCTGGCTATATGCAAATCAGTCTGTCCCTGTGCATCATGGGAACAGGGCAGACCAAACTACCAAGCCAATTCTTCACTGGAAAGGAAACAAGCTTCCGGGGACCGGTTTCTGGCATTACAGCCGTCTTCAGCCCGGCTTGCTTGAATCCTGATGGTGCAATGAGCAAGGGACTCATGTCTGAGCATACCCTTCCACACTCATGGTGGCCAAAATAATTACAAAAAGGGGGTGGTGATGGACAGAGTATCTGAGTTAATCAGAACACTCCTACCCAGTCAACAGATCAGGGCCTGATCTATCACCGTTTTTTTAGCTCACTGCACCATCCCAGTTCAGAACCTGGCTATATGCAAATCAGTCTGTCCCTGGCCCAGTGCATCATGGGAACAGGGCAGACCAAACTACCAAGCCAATTCTTCACTGGAAAGGAAACAAGCTTCTAGTGGGCCTGCAGCACTGATTGTGCCACCCACATGAGCAGCCTGTAAATGTCACTCAGACCTGCCACTGCAGTGTCTTTGTGCAGTTTGGTACTGCCATGTCGACCTGGCAAGTGTGCCAGGCCATGTACTGAGGTGTGACATGTCCTGATTTTGACATACAGTGTATTTTGTTTTTCACTATTTAAAGGCTATCTGTTATGTTATGTAAAAATGTTTATAGAGTGCATGGCTGCCCAAGCAATGGGACGTCCCAGTGCTAACTGTCTAGAATGGTGGGAGGCAGACGCAAATGAGTGATTGGAGAAGAGCAAAGTCTTCACCATCCTTCTAAAGATCCAGTGATCAGTGATGCTACGAATAGAAGGAGGTAGGAAGTTCCACAGGTCAGGTGCCAGTGCTCTGAACGAGCGGCCACCCGCTCTAGCCCTCCGTATCCGAGGCTCTTGTGCCAGATGCAGATCTGCTGAGCGCAAAGCGTGGGTTGGTACATAAGGGGAGCACATAGCACTCAGAATCCCAGGGCAAAGGGCCAAAAAGATCTTATGGACAATAGAGAGCTTTGAAGTGAATTCTTTGTTCCATGTGTAGCTAGTGTAGCTGGCAGAGGAGTTCTGAGACGTGATAAATGTTTAGGAAGTGCAAACAGAGCGTGGGCTGCTGCATTCTGGGCAAGTTGGAGCCATTGGATCACCACTTTGTTCGATCCTAGGAGTAGCACAATGCATCTGTCCCATAGGATAGAATGAGAGTTTATTTATAACATCTTTTAAATATAACTTCCCTTTGGGACAAAGTAGAGAGATGGCGTTTAGTATGCCTGAACTCAGGATATAAATATGCATCTTTTACTAACGATTATTTTTATATTCTGGATTTGAAAATAAATTTTTTAGAAAGTGGATATCTTTTTGCTTAGCCATCCTGTGTGCCTCTGCTAGGTTTGTCTGACTTTGGAGTGACAGGGGCTGGGGATGTGCATTCTGTTCAGACAGCCACTTGGGGGCTGAGGTGTGTCCTGTCTTTTCAGGGTGAGTCAAGGCTCTGCTGAATAGACCTGGGCTGCGTTCAGAGTAAAGGGAGGAGATTTCTTTCACACCTGAATGGGCCTGGCCTGCCTTGGACAATGCTGCCAAGGAGAGGAACTGTGTGTGTATCATGCTTGGGAAAGTATCTCCAAGGGAATGGAAGTGGATCTTGCCCCCTGTTCAAGAGGTCTCAGGAAGAGCAAAGACCTCACCACCCTTCTGCACACCAACTCTGGAACTGCTGGTTTCAGCCCCCACAGAAGAAAGGAGCAGCCGACTCTGTCACCGAGTCCGTCGCAGGGTTTTGTATCGTGAAGGCACCACAGAAGGCCCACCACACTTTGCACTACATCCTTGGTCTCACTGATGCCATCTAGAAGATCATCACAGAGACGTTGCTTGCACTGCATCCTGTGGGCACGGCACTCTGCACCACCTTGCCTCACCCTGCCTGGACGTCACCGACACCATCGCTGCACGACCCGGACATCGACCTGCTCCGTTGCCTGCACCGCAACCTGCCAGCACCACATCGAGCAACGCCTCACCCTGCATTGTAAGCCCTGGTCTCACGGACGCTGTCTGGGTGATCGTCACCGAGCCGATGCCTGCACTGCATCGTGAGGGCACCACACTCTTCACCACTTCCATTTTGATACGTTACAACAGAGGTTGCCCCCGACTAACTCGCAGCAACGTGACAGCCGCAACGAGAAACGTACTGTTCATGAGTCTGTCAGTGCTGTAGGTGGCCCATACCGATGCGTTTGACTGGAACTGGTAGACTCAGTTGTTTTCAGCATCACGGTAGCCCCGGACGGAGCCACCGACTCGGAAGAACTGTGTTTTTCAGCTATTTCTGCAATTTAAAGGTTATCTTGCAAAGTAACTATTTTTACAGTATTTTATGTTTGATTTTTGTCGTACTTGGTCTTGTTGGTTTCGATAAAGTTTTGCTTATATTTCTGAACTGGTGTGAAGTCCATTTGTAGTGTTTCACTGTGTTACTCTATGCATGCACAAATGCTTTACACACTGCCTCTGAGATAAGCCTATATGCTTGTGCCAAGCTACAAAGGGGGTGACCAGGAGTTATTTTAGAAGTGTTTACCCCTTACCTTGACTAGGAAGAAGAGTCCCTACTTGGACAACAGTGTAAACCATTGCCAACTAGAGACCCCCATTTCTAACAACAATTAATAGAATGTTTATTTGTTTCTATATAAATACCAACCTTGAAAATGTAGTTTCTCCTTTGATTTTTCCACAAATTGTGCTGTTGATTTTTCTACTAGTTTGTATTGATTAGTTTCCCCTTCACATCTCTTACCTGCTGACATCCTGTCACTGAGTGATGTTTCAAATATTTTTTTTAACTTTCTCTACCGGGATGTTATTCCCCAAACTCCCCTCCCTCTTTTCACTGATTGTTTCCAGGCAACATTCCTTCTCCCACCATTCCTTTTATTCTCCTTCTTCCTCTCTCCCCTTTTTCTAAATGCTCCGCCCCCATCAATCCCCTCATTCACCAATTTCTAAAATTTGCTCGTTTCCTCTGCCACTAATCCTCATTTTTTCATCCTTTTTGTTCTGTGGGCCCCCTTCTGTACCTTTATTCCTTCTTTTAGCCCTTTGTCTACCCTTCATCTCACAACATATTTTGCTTAAATATTTTTTCCACTTTAATATTAAAATTAACCAGGATCAGTAAGGGGTCTTCCTTTTTTTCTTCTTTTAATAACAGTTTAAAACAATGGGTTTCCTACTTTTTGGGTTATCAGAAACATACATTTAGTATTTTGTTTTTTAAGAATGTACACACTATACAACACCAACCAAAACCACCATGCCAAAAATTGCCATGCTACCACAACGAGCCACTTTATATCTCAGAGCATTATACTGCACTATCACATAGTACTCTACATTAGCCACTTCTCCCAGCAAACCCTCCACCTCCATAAACAACATCCTCCACTACATTACATCATACTGCGTACTGGCACATGTAAAAAGATGCCACTGTATATCAAATCAACATCACCAAGCCACACTGCACCACATCACACTGTATTGCACTACACCATATAAATCTATACAAACAGCTCACCTCGCCACACCACACCATCCTCACCTGCTACCTTTCCACAACACAACACAACACAACACAACACAACACACAAGATCATATATATTATAACACATGATGCAATACTCCATACCACCCCAATTGGGACCATTTCACTCCACCTTTAGCACACTGTCTGCAACAAACCTAATACAGTCATTGCTACATAACAGGTTATTGGACTGTATAACAGCATACCCCAGCAAATCACACCATACTGCTGGTGTTATGTAGTAACATACCATGTCACTACATACCTCTTCTTCTGCACTTAACAATCCTCTTCCTCTCGCTGCTTGTGATCTAGGATTGTGTATGCATACCTTTATTGTCCCTCATGGGTGCCCTTCTCTAAATTGTCTAGGTCAGAGATATACATTTAAGAAGAACTTATACTGACACCCCACATCACTCCTCACACTTCCCTTGAATTTTGTATTGCAGTCTTTTTGATTACTCTCTTTCTATGGGTAGGTTCTGCTCATGGTGCTCTCATTCGCTGAGGTCTCCATGCTTGCTCCTACCCGGTACACCTTGGGGAGCCGCAAATACCACTCCTTTGGACCAAAGTCCATAGTTACTTCCTCTTGCCTTTAGTTCCAGGTCCTCCTGTATACAAATGCTCCCCTTTCTCTCATCTTTCTTTAATACAGAGGGCCACCTCCTTTTGATATTGATGTCCCTCCCCGCTACAATCCTCTTGATTTATCCTCTTCCACTATTTTGAAGGGCGGGTGTAGCCATACACCCCCATTATTGGTCTCTGCATTTCAAGTTCTTCTCTGAAGCTGTGGCCCTCACCTCTGTTCATGTCTTCTCAGCCCATGGTGGCGTTCCTCAATTGATGTCCATTGAACATCTTTGGCCACTGGTGACCTTTCCCCCTGCCATTGTGTCAATCCCCTTAACTTCCAGAGTCAGCTGCATTCACCGCACCGCCTCTGCTGTTGTTCCAAGTTCATCTCCAGGGCATGGAATAAGCTCCCACTGCAGCTTCGTCAAATCCCCTCAGAGAGCCAGTTTAGGAAAGCCTTGAAAACTTGGATTTTCAGACTTACTGATACCGCTAGTAAAGCCTTGGTGTAAATGTGCAGGATCTTCCAAAACCCAACAGTCAGCCGGCCTCACTCCAACTGGCAACGGTACCAGCGCCAAGATGCTCCCTGGAGTGATAGCCGCGCTATAAAAATGTGCCTTTACATTACATTACATTACATCTCAGCATGAGCGTGGCTCCAATGCTTTAACCCCACTCAATACCCCCTCTTCAGCATGGAATCAGGTTAACTGGCCTTCCCTTGGTCCCAACTCCTGCTATTAAATGAGCCTCCCTAGAGTCTCATTGTTTGCATGCTGCGCTTTTTCCTTTTGACCTAAGGCATCGTGCCTTTCAACTAACATCCCAATGTTTCTCCTTCTTCTCTTGATATTGCCTCAGTACTCACCGAGCTCTCAATGTCTCTACCCAGGTGCCTCCTCTATAACTCATTTTCTCCTGCCACCTCAACACAGCCCAGTCATGCACTCTGACCATTTGAGACAGCCAGGAGAGAAGGGACTTCTGGTACTGACTGCATGTTCAAGTGCATCATATTTTCATTGTCAAAGCCCACCAGGAAAATGCCTATACCATTATTTGAGTCCCCATCTTGCATATTTCTTCCCTGACCCCCTTATGCCCCATCCGCCACCCACCAGTAGCCTCACTCTGGGAGACACCTTCTACCTCCCACCCTTTTACTAGAAAAATAACTCCTCTCTAGCGGATTCTGGTAGTTTCCACATCTCCACCACATATCTGTTGTGCTTCCAGGTCCCCAAGTTACATTCGTTCTTTAAAGTAAACAACCAAGGGATTTACAGCACTTCTATGATTGTAGAACCATGCATTATAGTGCTTTGGTGAAATTGATGAGCCCATGGCTAGGTGTTGGATATATATCTAAGTAGAATATGAATTGGCAGCCGAAGCTGGAATATACTTGCAGTTTAATCCTCCTCCTGGGTACAGTAACCCCTTCGCCGTGGGGCTAATTCCCCCGTGGCGCGGGGGAGGGGGGCCGCACGCGGCGCCGCAATGCTCATGACGAGCTCGGCTCGTCATGCAGCACCGTGGCGCTGTGCTGACCACACCCGTTCCAATGGAACGCCCAGCACAGCAGGGGAATTATCCCAGCGTAGGCGTTCCGTAACGGTCATGACGAGCTCAGCTCGTCATCAGCACAGCACCACCGTGCTGCATGATGAGCTGAGCTCTTCATGAGCACGCAAGAGGCTAAGGGGAGCACGTGGATGCAAAAGTGGATAGAAGACTTCAACGAGATTGCTACAACTCGATTTCACAAAAGCATGAAGAACCCAGCCACCGAATCCACAAAGGTGGGAAATTCACCTAGCCCTGGAAACAGTGCGGAGAGGTGTAGTATTACATTCTTAAGAGCAAGAAAAGCTGCTTAGGTTAGAAGAATGGAAACTCATACAGGGCACTCTACTCTGAAAGAGGACCTGGGTAAATTCATTCATTCACAAGCCTCTGCTCTACGACTGAAATGGCCAATAACATAATAATGCACAGATCTTCAATGCATTAACACATCTAAACACAAGGCCATAAGGTCACCCTTTCACAGGGGATCCTAAGACAATGTACACTCAGCACGAGCTTTCCAGGCATAATGCTCTACTGCAGTGGTTCTTAACCCGTGGATCTGCGAGGCTTACCTAAGGGGGTCAGCAGCTGCTTAAAAAAGTAAATATTATCAACAGATTAATAAAGAGTATGCAAATAATCATTGAAAACATTAAGTAGATTTTAATGAATTTGCAGTTGGAGGCTCAAAATTAAGTTGGTGTCCTCTAATTGATTCGTGGGAACAGTGTAAATGCATCAAATAGAATATAACAAGAGCAACGAGTGTGGTCAGATGAATTTGGAAAAGCCCAATACTTCCCATTAAAATGAAAACTAGATTTTTTTGTATTTGTTAACTAAATAAAATATTTCATAATTTGTGTGTTGGTGCGTTTGTTTGCTGGATGCTTCTTTGCGTATTTTTGAGTATTGGTTTGATGTTCAAATCATTCAAAAAGATGTATCTGGGGTTCCTGTCTTCCAGTAATGCATCAGTGGGGTTCGCAGTTTCCGAATGATTCAGTGAGAGTCCCAGGGTTCCAGTAATGATTAAGCGGTGGTCCACAGAAGTGAAAAAGCTAGGATGCGGTGTGTTTGAACTTAGCCTCACCCTAACACAACACTTATCACCTCCCATTCAACAAAACACAACAGGCACACTATCCCACAGCTTCATGCCACCAGCACAGCACACAGTTATATAAGTAGGAAACGGATGCTCTTTAACAACTTTCAGTTGCAACTCAACAGACCATCGTTCACCTGCAAACACGTGATAAAAACGCAACGCTAAAGAACACACTTTGCAGACCGTGTCACGCCATCACACAAACAGCACAACACAAAATAGGCATGTGGCTGGCATGGAGATGTTCTTCATCAACACTAAACTCTGCACCCAGAGTACACTTAAATAAGGCACTATACAACAATAAACCCCCATCAGGCTGCAAACCAACATAGAAAAAAACCCACAGGTAGCCAATATAGTGCCCATACTACAGAGCGTATTCCCCCAGAGGAATAAACATATATACACAACTACTCACTCAATATTAAGAAAAACGCAATAATATATTAACCTTAGCTACACAAATGTATCTCCAAACAACTAGCTACACGTTGTCCAATAGCCCTGGTCTGAGTCTCACTGTAAAGGAATAGAATAAGGCACACACTTCCCTGGTATAGTCACTTCACTATAACCAAGTCATCATTCACTGATTACTCATCAAACAGTATGGGCTTCCTAGTCCTTACATGCAATGCTGACTATGGCCTCAATACACATTTATGGGCCTCTCTTCCCACCACAACCAATTGATACACTATGTACAGGCATCACACTAGACACCACACGGCAAATCGATACCTACTCTGATCAGCAAGAAAGTCCAGACTTGGGCCACAGTGAATTGCTGTTTAACACTTTATAAATCATGATGCAGCACAAGCAAACACTGCTTACCAACACTACACTATATCAAGCCATATCACACTGTGCAACATATTAGAATAGTCTACCCCAACACATCACATTAAAGCACATATCCCACCATACAGCATCATACACCCCTACATCATCCAACTACACACCCTGCCACAACACTCCAACTTTACCACAGTATATCACAAACGACATCAAACCACATTGCAGCCACTATAATGTTTAGATCTATGCAGCACTCAGAAATGTTGGTTGTCCCCTACATGGGCATGTTACATTGTCAGGGTAGTTAGACAATGCCACAGGATTGCCAAGGCCCATTCAGCACAAAGCACGCATTCTCACACTCTTCACACCTGATCACAGCACACACTCTCCAATCACACATTCCACTCTCCTTCAGCATGTTAGGGAATGCGTTAAGCATACTGCTTGCCATTTATTTGGCCTCTTATGGCTGTAAGCTGTTTAAGAATCATAGAAGAATTACTATTGACATGTGTGGGTTTTTCCAGTTCAAAAGAATTTTATTTGGGTAAAGAATATGAAAGAATGCAAGTTACAATAATAGCAGAGTTATGATGAACATACAGTAAAAGGTATGAGATGTAAAAGGTATAAATAAGTGAACTATATTAAAACAAAATACAGTGAAAATCAAGAGTCAGTCAAATAGTGATCAAGTAGGCATGAAACATACTATACATGCAAATCAATATAGATGATGAATAAAATTAATATAACAGATTAGAGGAAATTATGGAGGTTTTGCAACTTCTTGTTGGAGGGGAGTTAGAGACAAGGAGCGCCTAGCATGCAAATCAAAGAAGGATGTAATGGGGTCCCATAAGTGTTTTCTTTTTGTGGCTAAAGCTAATGGGTAAACAAAGGTCGTGTCCAATCTGTGGTTAGAACAAACAGCATACCACCACGCCTGATATGAAAGTTTAGTGTGATCTTTCCAAAGTTTAGTGATTTGCTGAAAGGCTACAGCTAATAGTAGGTCTATTATCTTGACATTAGGTATGTGATGAGTCCAAATAGGAGAGACGCTTCCTAAGAAAATGTGAGTTATGGAAAAAGGGTGATTTGAGGAAAAAATAGTATTAATTTGGGACCAAACCTTAATCCAAAATAGATGGACTGGAGCACAATTGAAGAGTAAGTGAACCAGATCTGCATGTGGTGCGGAGCATGTCCAACATGTATCAGAAGAATCTGAATGATATTTGCTAAGGGCAAGTGGCGATAATAAGAGTCTGTTATAAACAAAAAATAAAGTCTGAGTAATGTTTGCAGCCCTAGAAGATTTGCGCAATTTCAGCCAAATTTTATCCCATAACTCAATAGACCATGAAACATCAAAGTCCTCTTCCCACGATGTTTCTGTCTTTGTTTTGGCTCGGGGTAGTAATGGTGAGTTTAAAAAGGCATATATTTTGGAGGCTCTGCTACCCTTTGTTAATAAGGTTCGTAACGAGGGAACAGCAGAGGAGTCAGTAGGGCGAGGAGGGGATGATGCATTGTAAGTAATGTATGCTGAACGCAGCGCTTGTGCCAATACCAAGTATTTGGCATGAAATGTGGGGGGTAAATTAAAGGAGGAAGCAGCTTGAGAAAAAGGAATGATGCAGTCTTGATGAAATAATTGGTGTACCCAGATGAGGTTGCGTTGCCTCCAAGCTTTCCCAAAAATTGGTTTATTATTTATTAGAATAGAAGTACTGTGCCATATAGGTTGATGAAAAAAGGAGGAAATGAGAGACGGCGGGAGTATCTTGGAAGTATGCTTAAGAATAGGAGTAGAAAGTGATTGTGGTTTGCGCGAAAATAAAAGGTATTCCTCAAAGGTAAAAGGTGAAATAAAGGATTGTTCCAAAGTTAACCATAAAGGAGAAGGCGCAGAGGGATCTAAAATCCATTTGGATGCCTGATTCAATAAAAAAGATTTATGATATAGTACAAAATTTGGAAAGTTCACTCCACCTTCTGATTTGGGTTGGGATAAGATAATTTGGATATAGACATGCGAGCCCGTTTATGTCCCCATAGAAAGAGGGATAGGATTGAATTACTTTTCTTAAAAAACTTCAGAGGTATTGAAAAAGGAATGTTGGAAATAGTAAAAAGAATTATGGGTAAGAGCATCATTTTAACCGTATCCAATCTGCCCCACCACGATAAGTAGAGGGGATGCCATTTTGAAGTGAGGGTAGTTAGTTTTTGTATGCAGTCCTCCATGCTACGAGCAATGGAACTTGAAAGAGAAGAGCTAAAATGAAGACCCAGATATTTAATATAATTAGGATTCCACGTGAAACCCGTATTGATAAAGTCATCCTTAAAAGTAAATTTAGTGAGGGGCAAGATTTCACATTTGTCTTTATTTAATTTGTAACCGGAGACCAGTGCAAAATAATTGACTTCATCCAAAAAAGCAGGGAGGGAAGATTCGGGATGTGACAAAAACAGTAAAACATCGTCAGCATAAGCTGCCATTTTAACTGAGGTCTGATTGAAATTAAAACCGTGAATTTTAGTATTCTGACGAATCCGCATTAAGAAAGGTTCAAGGGCAAGGTTAAACAAGAAAGGAGATAAGGGGCAACCCTGCCTAACCCCTCGTTCCAAGGAGAAGTAGGAAGAGATACCACCGTTTGCCGCAATAGCTGCTCTTGGATGAGAATATAAAAGAGAGATTAGGGTGGAAATTTTTGGCCCAAATCCAAACCACTTCAAAGTCTGGAAAAGATATCCCCATTCGACTCTATCAAAAGCTTTCTCCGCGTCAAGAGCTATAGCAGCAATGGAATCTGACGAGCGAGAAGTTTTGGAAAGAATATCAAAAAATAACCGAGTATTGTCCGCAAGCAATCGACCCTTAACAAAACCAGATTGCTCCTTTCCTAAAAGATCAGGTAAATGAGATTCTAAACGTAAGGCCAAAGCCTTTGAGAAAATGTTGTAATCGATATTTACTAGACAGATGGGTCTATAATTTTTACAGTGTTGAGGATCTTTACCTGGTTTAGGAAGAACGCAGATGAGAGCATCCGAAAAGGAGCCAGAAGAGGTACCAGATTCGAAAAAAGTAGATAAAAGCAGATGTAATTTCGGAAGAAGGAGATTAGAAAAATGCAGAAAAAATTCAACCGTGAAGCCATCTGGACCCGGAGCCTTATCCTTTTTAAGAGTTTTCAGTGCAAGAAGAAGATCTGTAAGTGTCAAATTTGTCTCCAAAGAAGAGAGGTCACCAGATGTGTTGGAAGGTGGATGGATTGTAGATAAGAAAGTAGATATAGAATGGTCGGAAGAAGAGGATTCAGAAGAATATAGTGTTTTATAAAATTGAAGAAATTCATTCAAGATGTCTTCATCTTTATATTTTAGCGACTGGTCATGACCGAAAATAGATTCTATATTCCTTTTGTTTTGTTTAACTTTCAAATAATTGGCAAGCAATTTCCCGGCCTTATTTTGACCACCGTAGAATTTGGCACTGGATTTTAAGAAAAAATTTGAAGCATTATCTGTGGTGTCTTTATTAAATTGAAGTTTGGAAGCAATAAGTTCATTTAAGCAATCCTTAGATTTAGAAGTATAATAGGAGTGCTCTAAACGTTTGATGTTAGAGAGAAGATCTGAAGTGGTTTGTCGCGCTTTTTTCCGTTTGCGAGATACATAACCTAGAATAAAGTCCAGAGCTGCAGCCTTGAAAGCATCCCAAACGATTGGAAATGAAATGTCAGCAGAATGATTAATCAAAAAATATTCATGAAAAAATGAGGTAAAGGATGAGACAAAATTTGAGTCAAGAAGAAGGGAATTATTAAAACGCCATTTTCGAGCGAGGAACGGTTTTTGTAGTACGTCCAAGGAAATGGTGACTGGTGCATGATCAGAAATTAATATGGGACCTATTTCAGAAGCAAATAAGGATTGGGAGAGATGATGAGAAAGAAAAAAATAATCTAACCTGGATTGAGTATGATGAGGTGGCGAGAAGAAGGAATATTCTCTGAGGGTAGGGTTGCAGAGTCTCCAAGCATCAATAAGTTTAAACTGACGTATAAGCTGTGTAAATGATTTATGTGATTTGTGTGGACTATACGGGGCAGTGGAACATCTGTCCAAGAAGGGGTCAAAAACCTCATTACAGTCCCCTACTAAAATGAAATTATCATCATAGTGCTGGGCGATAAGTGGGGCTAAGGAAGTCCAAAATGAGGCATCACCAGTTGCAGGGGCGTATACGTTGAGAAGGGAAACCGGAGTGTTATCCATGATAAATTTGACCAATACCCAACGTCCTAATTGATCTGTACAACTCGTGAGAATCTTGACAGAGAGGGATTTCTTAAATAAAAGAAGGACGCCATTGCGTTTACCATCCCCCGGGGAGAAAAAAAGTTCACCCACCCAGCCTCTTTTCAGCTTGGCAGATTCGTCAGCAGAAAGATGTGATTCCTGTATGCAGGCAATATCAGCATTAAGTCTGGCAAGATGAGTTAAGACTCTCTGTCTCTTAATTGGGGAGTGCAAACCTCTAACATTCCAAGATACAATTTTTAACGGCATGTATAACATGTAAATGAGTATAAAGCATGCATTGCATTACAATAACTGTAAGTAAATCCATAGAACTGAAAAAGAATAGTACAATAAGGAAATCTTGCGGAGAAATCGGAAGGAAGAAAAAAGAGAATCAGGGTTATTAGCAAAAAAAGATGAAATAGAAAATGGAGGAGCAGACAGAAAGGAAAAGAAGGAAAAAGAAAGAGAGGAAAGAAAAAAGTATAGAAGAATAAGAAAATGATAACAAGAGAAGATAACTTACATAACATCCAAAACATAGATGGGGTGGGAGGGTGGAGGCCACATAGAACAATGACGGTTCCGGAGACTCAAGGGGAAAAACAGGAAGGGAGAACGAATCCCACAGACTCCAGGAACAAGAGGGAAGAAGATGGTAATCAGGAAACAAATCTGTATGGGGGAAGAGAACAACAAAGTAAGTCCAACCTCAGAACTGAGAACATATTATATGTAAAAAGCCATAACAAGGTAATAATCAGCTAGCAAAGAGAAACTACAGTCGTGAGCTGTAAATCTGAAAAAACTAAAACAGTCTGCATGTATACGGACTATTTAGAAGTAGAAGCAGAAGCAAACTCCATGTTGTCAGTATTGTGAGAGTATAAGAAACTTTTCAATTTGAGAGGATCATCATAGGTCGTAGTCTTGTTATTGAAAGTTACTTTGAAAAGGCAAGGATGAAGAAGCCCGAAGCGAGCCCCCATTGAACGCAGTTGTGGCCTGAAGAAAAGGAATTCTTTGCGGCGGTCAGCTGTAGATTTAGCATAATCCTGCGAGAAGTAGAGAGGGTGTCCTGACCAGATGATACGTTTCATGGACCTTGCAGCAGACAGAATGGTAAGAAGGTCAGTATATTTGAGGAAATACAGGATGACGCCTCTTGGTTTCCTTGCTGTCGAAGAGGTCATTCCACTGGGTAACGAGCCTAAACGATGTGCTCTTTGAATATTGAGATTGGTGGAGTCCGGCAAATGTAGAAGCTTCGGCAAAAAGGTTTTGAAAAAAGCAATTGGGTCAGAACCTTCTGAATTTTCTTCCAGGCCATATATGCGAAGGTTGTTCCTTCTGTTCCTGTTCTCCAAATTTTCAATTTGTTT
This sequence comes from Lissotriton helveticus, assembly GCF_964261635.1. Taxonomy (NCBI): domain Eukaryota; kingdom Metazoa; phylum Chordata; class Amphibia; order Caudata; family Salamandridae; genus Lissotriton; species Lissotriton helveticus. Next base: position 289,101,424 of record NC_136073.1, read on the forward strand.
GTGTAGAAGAGAGACTTGCACACACAAAGGATCTACTTTGGAGATAGAAGTTTCAAGTGATGCTACATTTTGTTCCAAGGTAGAGACTCTATCGTCCACATTCGACCACTTGTCAGAAAGCAACTGTAGAGTGGACTTAGTTTCCTCAATAAAGGGCCTCAGGGCCCTTATCTCGTCGAGCAATAGGTCCATCGTAGTTGAAGAAGAGTGCTTAGGAGGCGAGGGAGGATCTTTCTTAAGCCTTTTAATAGAAGTGTTTTTAGTGCTAGAAGACGATGGGGTGGAAGAGGCAGAAGAGGCCTTGGAAGATTGCGCATCAGGTGTGTCCTCCATTGATAAGCACTGGTAACGAGAACTAGTGTGTATCAAAAATTTCCGTGTAGGAGGTGAAGGTTTGTGAAGGTCTTTAGATAGTCTCCCCATAAAGTCAACTGGAAACCAAGGCAATGTTGCAGAGAATTAAATGGCCCGAGGAAAGAAGAAAATACGTAGCTGTGACCAAAACAACAAAGCTAGCACATATAATGAAAGTAAGAAAAACCACAATCAATAACAACTAGTTGGAAGACAATGAGCCTTAATATAATCTTAAGTGACTGACAAAAGCGATACGAATAATATCATGAAAAATGACATACATTACATGCTGAAACCAAGGTATAATTACCATGAACGTAGAGTCAGTGAATTCAATACCAACAGACCTTCATATTGTGCACTACATATGAGCAGTAATAATGAAGCAGTAGAAATGAGACCAAAAGAATTAGATAAATGCAAGCAAAAATAGCAATTAAGGCATCAGAAGTAAGACACGAACCAAAGTAGGTTCATGCCATTAATATGAAGTGAGGGAGTTCAAGAAAGAAAACATCGCTGCTTTGAAGAAAAAAAAAAACATGAAGCATTAACTCAAAAGATCCATGCCACAAGAAAAATTATATAGCTGAGAGGCAGTCATTATATTATTTCCAGTAACAAGTGTGAAGGCTGATAGTGTGAAAAAAAAGAAGTAATCAGCAGTCACAATCCAGTGTCATCCCGAAGAAAAGGAGAAATTCACTGACGCTGATAATTGCATGAGAGATAACCTGTATAAGATAAAAAGTGACTGCCTCACAGTTTTGCTGAGAGGAAATGGCCTGAAGTGCCTGAAAGAGCACAAAGTTCCACAGTTAGTGTGAGGAAAGAAAAAGTAATCACCACATTGCAGTGAAAGAAATGTCCAGGAAAGCGGAGCACAGGGGGTTAACAGCCAGCAAGGCGAAAGAGGCGCTGAGGCGGGAATGCGCTTGAGCTGAAGACCGCGTAGGAGCAAGCTCCGTCAGCGGGTCATAAAATGGCGGCCGCTACCTGTCCTGGCTGCGCTCCACAAAATATGCACACAGCTCCGAAAATACGCTGCCGGGAGACTTGACGGCAGGATCCGGTGAGTTAGCAGAGCTTCCCCCGCTGTCGTCGGCAGTTCCGCTACATGTCAAAACCTGGGAGTCGCGTTGGGTTCGCCGCCGCTTCCCGTGTCCCGTGCGAGTCACGGACAAGCCGCCATCTTCTTCGGGCGCTGGCCACGCCCCCCATGTGTGGGTTTTTCAATGGAGCAACCTCTGTAGGTGATTTCAGTCGAGGCTTTTTAAGCTGTGAACGGGCCTTGGGTGCGTGTTCTCTCGGCAGCTCATGGCCAGAGCCCTCCTAGAGTTTATACTGCCAAGAGTGAAAATGACCAGGTATGCCATACCACACCTCCCCATCCCAGCATGCACGTGCGCGGGCACAAGCACACATCCGCATTTATTCAACACAAACAATGCTCCCATGACTAGGGCCGTTTGCCATAATACATTTTATAAGACATGCAGAGACTTCATAGCTCGTTATAACGCTGATACACAATGAACGCGAGGCTAATGAACAAAGAATGCCGTGAGATGTGCACTCAATCTGAACATCTTTACTTTAAACTTGTTACATTGATGTAAGATATATAATAAATGCATGTATGTAGGACTCATTTTCATTTGATATTTTTATTAGCGCTTTGATGCAGCCACCTGCCTGCTTCAGGGCTGCATGGACTCAACATATACAATTCATATTATCATAGATATGAATCTGAAACTAATATGTAGATGTCAGATGTAGATGACGTGGTGAGGGCAGGGGTCAGTCGGAGATCCGGAATGGATGGAGTTCATTGTGCGGATGGTGTCTTCGGTGCTGATCGGCGTCCAGGTGCGGAGGGTGGTGGTGGGTGGCGTTGTTGCGGTTGTGGCTTGCGTTGGTTGGTTGCTGAAGCTGTTGTGTATGTCCGCGATCTTGTTGTGGAAGTAGGATGCGAGGGAGTTGCAGAGGTCCTGCGACGGGGTGATGTCATTGTTTCCGGCGTTGGGGTTGGAGAGCTCTTTCACGATGTTGAAGAGTTCCTTGCTGTCGTGTGCGTTGTTGTCCAGCCGGTCCTTGTATGTATTTTTCTTGGTGGCGCGGATCAGTTGGTGGTGTTTCCGGGTGGCGAGCTTGAGGGTGGTCATGTTGTCCGTCGGTGGTTCCCTTCTCCAGACTTTCTCGAGGGCTCGACGGTTCTTCTTGGAGCTCTTGAGTTCGTCGGTGAACCATGGTGTTTTTCTGCTGCAGGGTCTGCTGGGCGGGGTTCTCAGAGGGGCGAGTTCGTCCGCGCTGTTGTTGATCCACTTCGTGAGGTTGTCGGCGGCCTGGCTGGGGTTCGCTGAGCTGGCGGGGGGGTGCTGGCTCAAGGAAGCGGTGAGCTGGTCGGCTGTGATCTTGTTCCAGCTTCTTCGGGCAACCTGTTGCTGGTGTTGGTGGATCGTCGTTCTTTTGAAGCTGAAGTGGACGCAGCTGTGGTCCGTCCAGTGGAGTCCTGTTGTGTGGCTGAAGGTGACGTCTTTGCTGGATGAGAAGACGGCGTCGAGTGTGTGTCCGGCGAGGTGGGTGGGGGTGGTCACCAGTTGCTTGAGTCCGAGGTTGGCGAGGTTGTCGAGCAGGCTGATGGTGTTGCGGTCGCTGTTGTTCTCCAGGTGGAAGTTGAGGTCCCCCAGGAGGATGTAGTCGGCGGAGGGGAGGGCATGCGGGCTGGCGAAGTCGGCGATGTCCTCGCTGAATCGTGTGCGTGGACCCGGGGGTCGGTAGATCAGGGTGCCTCTGAGTGTGGTCTTCGGGTTGGTGTGGATCTGGAAGTTCAGGTGTTCAGCGGTGGTTAGGGTGTCGTCGGTGTTGGTCGTGATGCGGATGGTGTCTCTGTGGATGATGGCGATGCCTCCTCCCGTCTGGTTGGCGGTGCGGTCCCTCCGGATGATCTTGTAGCCCTCCGGGATGGCGATGGCGATGTCTGGGGCTGAGGAGGCGTTCATCCAGGTCTCGGTGAGGAAGGCCACGTCAGGGGCGGTGGTGTCGAGGAGGTTCCAGAGTTCTACGGCGTGTCTGTGGACGGAGCGGGTGTTGAGCAGGATGCACTTGAGGTGGTTGCTGCTGGTGTTCGGCTTGGCGGGTGCAGGGAAGGTCCGGATGCAGGTGAACTTGCAGGCGTGGCAGCTGAAGGGTCCGTGGGTGTGCTTCGGGGCGGCTCGATGACATCCTGGGATGCGGCCGGTGTTGAGTGCGGTGAGATCGGCGGCGGTGTAGGTTCGTCGGGTCGGCTTCCGTCGGTGGGGACCAGGGGTCCTGGCGCTGGTCCCGATCCGGTCGCGGACGGGCGCAGACGGGCTTACCTTTGGCGCGCCTTCGGCGCACAATCGGCGCACCCGCTGCGCGTGACCGCTGCGCGTGACCGCTGCGCGTGACCGCTGCGCGTTCGCACGGTCGCCATTTAAGGCCAAGTGCGCGGGTGGGCGGAGCAGCTGGGAGGCGGGAGCGGGGAGGGTACAGAAGAGAAAAGGGGCGTGGGAAAGCGGTGGTGGCGGGAAGGGAGAGCGGAGGGCGGCGAGGTAGGCGGACAACCAGGAAGGAAAACGTAGACACAGGCACAACAAAATCACTAAAAACAGGCACAAATGGCGGCAAAAACAAGGCAAAAGACAACACCTAGCAGCAGTAACAGGAGAGCCGGCAGGCGATCGCGGAGCACGCCGGAGGGGGCGTGGTCAGCGGCAGCGAGGCAGAGGTGGCAGGGCAAGGGGCACACGCAGCAGCTGGTGGCCGTGCGGCGCGGGGGTGTCCCACAAGTGGGTCACACTCACCTGCGTCGCACGGTCGCCATTTAAGGCCAAGTGCGCGGGTGGGCGGAGCAGCTGGGAGGCGGGAGCGGGGAGGGTACAGAAGAGAAAAGGGGCGTGGGAAAGCGGTGGTGGCGGGAAGGGAGAGCGGAGGGCGGCGAGGTAGGCGGACAACCAGGAAGGAAAACGTAGACACAGGCACAACAAAATCACTAAAAACAGGCACAAATGGCGGCAAAAACAAGGCAAAAGACAACACCTAGCAGCAGTAACAGGAGAGCCGGCAGGCGATCGCGGAGCACGCCGGAGGGGGCGTGGTCAGCGGCAGCGAGGCAGAGGTGGCAGGGCAAGGGGCACACGCAGCAGCTGGTGGCCGTGCGGCGCGGGGGTGTCCCACAAGTGGGACACCCCCGCATATGCACTGTGTCCCTTTGCTATAGGGCCCCGTGACCTCACTAACCTCATACTCCTGCGTCAAACACGGCATGCTTACAATAGACACATTAGGAACTCCAAAGCAGCGTTCTTTCAAAATCAACTTGCCACTGCTACTAACAGACCCAAGAAACTGTATAAATCATCAGAAATCAATCGACTTCTAAAAGCGATCCCACTTCCTCAAATAACACAGCACCCCATAACCATGAATCTTTTGCCTCCTTTTTGGCTGAGAAAACAGCGTTAATCACCAACAAGATCCAGATCACACTTAGTCTTCTACTGCCCCAGCCCGTCCACTCGCCCCCAATGGACCAGGAAGCTCGTCCCTATAACTCACCTAAAAAGGATGCATCCTGGTGTAGTTTCATGATCCTTGATGAGATTGGCACGCTGAATCTTTTGATGTCCTTGAAATATTCTAACCACTTCATTGATCCCCTCCCCTCTAAACTCCTTAATAAGCCCATTCATCTCTTACTCCCTCTGTGGACTAAGATAATCAATGCCGCCCTCTCCCAGGGCTTCCTACTCGATTGCCTCTAAATGGGTCAGGTTACCCCTATCCTAAAGAAACCAAACTCTGATCAGTCCGATCCTAACATCTACAGCCCCATCTCTAACATCCCTACTCTGGCCAATCTCTTAGAAAAATGTGCACACTTACAGCTCCTCAATCACATTAAACAATTCCAACTCCTTGACCAATGGCAATCTGGTTTCTGGTTGGGTCATAGCACCGAAAGGGCCATGGTCTATATTGTTGATAATGTCCTACGCTTGCTTGACCGGAATGAATCTTGCTTCTTGATCTTTTTAGATCTGTCAGCAGTCTTTGACACCATCAATCATGCTATCCTGCTCAAAATTCTAGAACATAGGCTGGGCCTCTCCGGCACTGTGCTAACCTGGTTTTCCTCCTTTTTACACAACAGGTCTCAGCACTTCCTAATCAATCACACCTTGTCTGAGCAGACCCCACAATCGCTGGACGTCCCCCAGGGTTCTATACTCTCCCGACCCTATTCAACCTCTGCATGCAGCCCCTAACTGATATCCTATAATGCACCTGCATCTCCATATGTATGCTGACGACACCCAACTCAACATGAGGATAACCTCCACTGAGGACATCTTCACATTCAATAACACTCTAATATTAACACAATGGCTGACTCACAATCACCTCAAACTCAATGCCCTTAAAACTGAATTCTTACTGATTGCCCCACCCACTTCCACCTCTAACGTCAAGGAATGGATGTCCCTTCTCTCTGCCTTAAATTGCACCCCTCACATTGTCAACTCCACCAAATCCCTAGGTATCATTCTAGAGAAAGACGTCTCCTGCAGAAACGTATCAGCACCATCACCAGAGGAGCCAAACATCAGCTGCATATCCATAGAAAATTAAAACCTTTCTTTCCTGCAGCTATCCTCATAATGGCTGCTCGGGCACTGGTGCTTCTGAAACTGGACTATGGTAACGCTACCCTATAAGCCTCCCGAAAAACCTCACTTGCCTCTCTTAAAAGCAGTCTTAATTCAACAGCCAGGCTCATCACGGGATCTAAAAAAATTGATCACATCACCCCTGACCTTCATGCTTTGAATTGGCTGCCACTTGCGACTAGCATACATCACAAAATTGCCTGCATGACCCATAACGCGTTGCACCACAACACCCCTTCCACCTGTCCCAGAAACTAACTCTGTTGGGCGGGAACACGAGCTCCTTACTGCACAAACCACAAAAATTTAAGGAGAAGAAAACTCACCCTCATTCCTTTCTACAGAGTGGTCCCTAATATCTGGATATCTCTCCCCACTGAGATCAAATGTAACCCCTCTTCAAGATAGAAGTATAAAATTCCTATCCAACAAATTCCTATTTCACTGAAGACTTGGCCTCACCCCGCTCCCTGTTTGACCTTGCACCCCATTCAGTCAGCTAACTTCCCTCACTCCGTAATTTACCTGAGTCTTGGACTTATGTTTTATTTAATCCTGTTATTCTTCGTATCGCTACCCCAGGGATAACTGTGCCACTAGTCCCCCACCCTGCTCCCTCCCTCCTTAACTATCTCAGTACTCTTATGTTCTCTGCTATTTGTACTCTTCATCGTTCTACTGTCTATCTGCATGGCTATGTACACTTTTATGTAACTCGGGCACCACTGCAATTCTACTTATAAATCCCACTATTCTAGGTGTACTATATATATGCACACATATATATATATTATTTCTCTCTAGGTATCTCTTGTTACTGATATCGCTCCTACTTTGTATAGCGCCATGTTGCCTGGAACACTAATCCTATGATGTCAGCTCCCTTTACTACCTTGTGCGAATTTATGCATCAACTCTGCCTTCCATAGCAACTCCCTTTCATATCTACCTCAGGACTCTTGGCACTCATGTATCCTACTGTCTCACGGACTCCTCTTTCATACAAGTGTTGCTGTGCATCTTGTTTGGCGCCTTATGTAACCCCAGTATGTGATGCTATTTTGTTCCATATCCCATTGTATTCCATTTGCTTTTTTACCATTGCTATATTTATTTGTAGGAACCCTTTATGTACCACAAGTTATTATTCTTGTGCTTACGATTACTATATATATATATATATATATATATATATATATATATATATATATATATATATGCACCTAGTATGTGGTTACTCTGTATAGCGCTCTGATACATAAGCCTCTGTTCCATGTAAGATGCTTTAAAGAAGCCTAGGGTAAGGCTTTATAAACATCCCAAATAACATGAACATTATTTACTGTTTTTTTACATTTAATATAAAAAGGTTATGTTATGTCATGTGTTATGTTTTTGTTTGCAAGTGTTTAACATGTTGACAATGCACATCTCCAGCCAGGGATCTGGCTAATAGGCTCAAAGCCAAACATGATTTTGTTGGCACTCTAAAACAAACTTTATTTTACAATGTAGCTGTTGACTCGTCATTCGGTGGGGAAAGGCAGCACAGCTGTTGGCATCAGTTACTGAAACACCAGCATGTTTATGTTGCTGTCCATTAAATCATTTTCTGAAGTCCTTTGTTTTCCTCTCAATGCCATGGGGGGGAGGGAGGGGGCATCAACGTTGCATCATTTGCAGACTCCACTCTGCTACTTGGGTGATTTCAGAGGACGCAGCAGCTTCAGCAAAAGATGCAGTACTGCAGGAACACACACATCAGTGGCTGATGGATCAGCACCACCAGGGATGATGCTTGGCTGCTTGTTTTCATCAGAGTCCCCATTAACCCCTTCCAGCCCAGGCATGAGCGGTGCACAACAGAACAGAGTCTGTGCCAGGGAGGAATGGTGCCTTCGAGGGTGCCAAAGGGAAGAAAAGAAAGAAAATATTTGGAACATGACTGCTGTGTTTGCCAGACTGTAGCGTTTTCTACTGCTGTTGCTGGAACACTTTAGAGTAAAAACAAAATGTGCAAATGTCCAGGGGCCGTTTCATGAAGCGCACACTAGCAGGGCCGGACTGGCTACCAGGCTTTCCTTAATAAACAATGCAAAACAATCAGAGCTGCAGATAGCCCAGTTTGGAAACGGAGAAGCAACCAGCCGCGGCCCTTTGAAGATAACAGGTGGGGGGGATTTCGACATACAACAACGAGGGAAAACAAAGTATTTATTTAATTTTCCTTGTGGAACCTCCCCATCCCCAACCCGGCCTCACCGCTCTTACTTGCACGGACCGCGGCTGGAAGTAAACACTGCTCCTTGTTTCCGAGCTGTACTGTCTGCAGCTTAAAGCACAAGGGGAATTATTTTCAGTTTGTCGAGCTGTACTGTTCCACCAGGGCAACAGAGACATGTATTCCGCTGCCTTGGCAGATAAAAGCCCACCATATTTATAGATTTCCATACACCCAGCGGAGAGCTCGAAGCTTTCAGGGGAGATGCTGCCATAGCAGCACCTCGAAAGGCATTGAAAGTTTGCTGAGCGGCCACTGTGTTTTACGCAGCTGAACAGAAGACTTTTTTTTTTATAATAAAGTACCAAAGATGAAGTTTGAATTTGAAAAGAAAAAAACTGATGACCCTAACACCCTGTTTTTTTTCTCCTATTCATAAGGCAGTAGCCATGGACAGGGAAGAAGTACAATGGAATGTCCACCGTCCTCCCTAAAGACGGCGGACATGATTATGAATAAGGTTCCCTGTTGCTTTCCGTTTTTACAGATTTTTACAGATAAATACAGACAGAAGACAATATAATTTCCTGTCTGTATTTATTTTTATATTGTGGATAAAAACGGAAATGGCGTTGTTTTTTTAAGTGATTTTAAAAACTGTCAGTCATGACTGTCAGGCCAATAGATGTGCAGATTGACAGATATAGGCAGTTAAAAAATTAAGAAATTTGAGTAATGAGGCTGAAGCATCAGTAGATATGCATAAAGTTAATATTAAAACTTTAATATTTTCATGCACGTATATTGATTTGCCATCTGTGGGTCTACATATCGTTGAAGCCTGTCAGACATTCAAATAAGAGGGTATATTTTATTGGTTAAATAAATGTGGCAATATATTAGTTTCAGCTTCATTTTTTTCACAAAACCTAAAATAAATACAGAAAAAATTAACAAAATATAAATATGGATAAATACAGACAGAAATGTCAAAAAACTAAATACCATAAAACCGGGAGCCATAATTAGGAATTATGCCAATGATCCAGTGTCAGAATCTTCGTCCGTGTAAGATTTTCACAGTCAGAACCAGCTGGGATTCTGCCAGCAGAAACATTATGGCTTTCATGAATCTAACTATAGAGGGCGGACCACAATTTTGGCATACAGTATATTCTGCCACACTTAAGGCAGAGGGCAGTGCTTGCAAATTCTAAATAACCCCGAATTTGGAGAATTTCCAAGCAAGGTGTATCCCCCTTAGATGGTGAAATGACTTATAAACAACTCTGCCCAAGCACACATGCTCATGATGCTGTCAGTTATCTATGGAGCTAATGATAGCATTAAGTTCGTTTCTAAGTGCTTCAGACTATAAAAATAAATGGCAATTTGCCTAGTATCATACTTTCTGTTCAAGTCGGGAAGCTAGTATTAAAATCAGCAGACCTGATCGCTATTTGTGGTGTTTCACATCCTCATTTAATGCGCCCAGTATGGAGAGAGACTTTGCATCCAATTAACAACAAAAATGCGCTTTCTCCAGAGTCATAGGTTGACTGTCTGAATTAGTGCATTCTCTGAAGTGAGTGCAAGTGGAATAAATAAAAAAAATGCAGTTCAAACTTCCATCCTGTATTTCTCTGAAAGAGGCCAACAATTGGGGAGAGAATGTGGCCTAACGGCTAGGGCGGTCGACCTCGGAGCTGGGGAACCGGGTTGGGGTCTCGGCAGGGACGCTCAACATTCTGTGATTCTGGGCAAATCACTTAATCTCCCTGTGCCTAACAAACAAAAAATTAATGTATCCATCTGTCACGTAACTGGTGCTCATGTAAAGCGCTCTGATACCTTCGGGTCTAGTTTGCGCTATATAAAACTCCACAAAAAATATTTATTCTGTGGGAGCCTACAATGCCCCCTGAACAGTAGGTGCAATAGACAATGAATGATATCACAGCCTGCACCCAACCTCATGATTGGGGACTCTAATAAAGGATGGGCTGAAGAGAGCAGTGTTATAGAGATCTACATTGTGGCTTCTGAAGAGTCGGCAGTGCCTTTGTAGGAACCCTCCTAGCCTGTTTGTGAAGTAGGTCCTCAACCCGCATGGAGGGTTGCAATCCATCAATGCAACTGCTGGTGGGTCGGTGGGGGGGGAGAGTCATTAGGATTCCTGCTACTCTCCAAATTACTTTCCAAATGTGCCTTGGGGAGGAGCATCAACTGTGTGCTATTAAGGAGCATAGTGTTTGGGCACAACTCACATAGGTTAATTTACACATATAGCTTTATTCCTACACCTCTGTGTGACCCTACACTGTTTTGCTATTCTCAGTTTCTAACTGGAGATTCAGAGTTAGCTGTAGACGTACATGTATTCTCCACTTCCAATATGGGGATGGAGACTCCGATGAATGAATTTCTGAGTTTAAAATTACTACAAGTAACATTTCATCTGTTGGTGGAGATTTCCACTACTGGGGTAAAGCTCCTCTTAATGGAAAGAATAGGAACTTTTAATAAAGTCAATTTATTTTAAAACATATTTGAATATATTTTAACGTACATTACAAATGTAAAATAATTTTCAGTAATTGATATAGACTTTGAACAAAAAAAATAAAAACTTACAGCATATTAACACTTCAAACTAAACGTGCATTAATTAAGAAAATAATGTAAACATAGAAATTTAAAATTTAAAGCATTCATTTTTAAACAATAATTTCAAAATAATACTCACCCTCACTAACATTTGTATTGTATTTAATTTGTAGTGAACTTGGTTAATAGTTATACATTTAATTAATTTAAATATTTCTTACATTTTAAAAAATAGGTTAAAATTTAGTGTATTATTAATTTTAAAAAACAACAAAAGTTAATTTTATCACTAAAAATCACTATATACAGTTGACACTGTGTAGTTATAGTTAGAACCATGTTTCCGTAGGAAATAGATTTTTTGGATTGCTAATAAATTTGGCATTATTTGATGAATCTTCACAAAACATTTTCATAAAAAAAAGGTTCATCCCCTTGCTACCTTCCTGGAAAGTATTGTGGTGATCTGTGAAGTGGGGAAGGAGAAAAGGGGAGGCCCAAATCATGTGTTCCCCATGCAATTCCACATGGGAACTTCAGACCCAGTTACAGCCAAAACTGTTGAACGTAATTACACCAATATTGGCAGAACGATATATCTCGATCCAGAAAGTGTGCTTTTTATGATTTGGTGTGACTCCTTTCAGTAATTTTTGAGAAAGTAATATTAAAAATGTATAGATATCCAGCCACCCAGTTTCCCAGAGACACTTCCGTGGGTCAGTGCATGGAAAAATGCATTTTGATCGGCTAGGCCCATGGGGTCCCATGGGAACAACCAACCGACCGATGTGAATGACTGGTCACAATGGAGAAAAATGTTGCGCCTGCCATTACAGAAGCAAATGACTTGGTCCCAAGTCCTGAAAAATAAAGAGAAAAATAACATAAGGGGCAGGGTAGAGATACCTTGACCCCCAAACCCTTGCGAGTGGGTTCCAGAGAGACTCCCTTGCGCGAAAATCTAAAACAAAATAAAACTGTTGTCATGATCCTGCAATACTACCATAGGATTTAGTGCGCCGCCCCCCAAAAAAAACCTCTACTATACATAGTCTTCACCCTGTATAGAGCTCTTTGTACAGCGGTGGTTGGCCACCCGTACCCGTGGGGCATTGGGCCACAGGGATGGCTGCACTGTATTACACACACACACACACATATATGTGTGTGTGTGTGTGTGTGTGTGTGTATGTGTATGTGTGTGTGTGTGTGTGTGTGTGTGTGTGTATGTATGTGTGTATATATATATATATATATATATATCACATACACAAAGTTTGCCTGCGATGGATGGAGCCCACAAACAGGTGAGTATTTTGCTGTCAAGATCTTTAATGAAGGTGCCGCATGAAATGACAACTGGCAGCCACACAGAAATTTCAAAGAGTCCTGCCCGACGCGTTTCGTGCTCGTGGAGCACTTCCTCATGGGCTGTGGCTTCAATGCAGCGGGGCGGCAATTATCAGCATTTCACGCACTGTCTTTTAAATCACTGTCCCCCGCCCATGTGGGCGTGGCCACTCCTTGGCCCTCTGGAACTTGTAGTGCCGTGGTATTCCCTCAGTGGGTTGCTGTGCCTCCTCGCCAACTTATGAGCAGATTAAAACCAAGTGGGTTGCGGCGCTTCAGTGGAACATTGCACCGGCATCTTACTCCTTCATTAAGCAGCTCCTGTTACCTTAGTCTCACTGCCGGGTGACAACGAGGCGGGTCTGCACAAACAGCGGGACTCAATCCGCGGCTCAGGCGATGCCGCTCAAAATCACATACACAAAGTTTGCCTGCGATGGATGGAGCCCACAAACAGGTGAGTATTTTGCTGTCAAGATCTTTAATGCGGCACCTTCATTAAAGATCTTGACAGCAAAATATATATATGTGTGTGTGTTACCTACTAGGTAGTTATAGCTAGAAGCTAGTTTTCATAGGTAGAGCTTGTTTTGGTTTACTAATACCTTTGGCACTATTTGAGGAATCTTCACAACAGGTTCAACATGAGTTTGCCAGTCACATCAGTTGCTACCAGGAAAGTTTTGGGGTGATCTTTAAAGCGGGGATATAGAAAAAAGGGGGGGTCCTAAAGTGCGTTTTCCCCATACAATTTCCCATAGAGATTTTAGACACGACTACAGGCCAAATTTGGCAGGAAGCTAGATCTTGGTCCAGCAAGAGTGCTTTTTGTAATTTGTTGTAAATCTGTTCAGTAGTTTTGGAGTTATTAAAGTAGAAAGGAGCATGCATATCTAGAGATGTGGATCCACTGCAGCGGATCAGCCTAGCCACTCACCAACAGCTGGCCGCAACCTGAGAGGAAAGCTGCAGTCCGGGACTTGATTCACATGGGCGGGGGGGGGGACAAAATGTAAAAGTGATAGAAGGGGTTAGGGTTTGATGGTGGGGTCTGTGAGGGACCCCTCATTGGCACGAAAGGTACACAAAAATGTTTTTTAGCATGCATGAGGGAACGCACAACCCCTTTTCCTTTGCGGAAGATCTGCGGATCCAGACCTCAATTAAAAAAACACAACACCCTCTCACAAACCCACACACCTACTTACACACCCGCTTACACACTCACACACCCACTTACACACTCACACACCCACTTATACAACTATACAACCACTCCCAGCCCCACTCACAGACCTGTACAACCCCTCACACACCCATTCACAGACTCACAAATCCACTCACAGTCACAGACCCACACAACCACTCACACACTCACTCACACACCTACTTGAACATTCTGCCACTAGAGGGTAGAATGTTCAAACAAATGTAAACAAAGGCGTAGGTTTAAATTCCCTTGGGCTCTGAGAGGCCTTTGTGAAAACAACATTGGAATGTTGCTTTGCAGGCCTTTACAGGCCTGTAGAAGCACGGAGCACTCCATTGTCTTCAATGGAGTGCGCCACATTCCAATGTTTTAATAAAGAATGTATCTCAAAGGTAATAAAGCACAACAGTTAAGGTGCTATTAAAAGAACCCAGAATAGTGCATGCAGGGACAAAAAGATAAAAACATTGGGCCTTATTTACAGCAATATGACTCAATCCTGTGATTTCCCCTGTGTACTATAGAGCATGGGTGGCTGCGTTGCCGGGATGATTGTTTTTGTGCAGAAAATTTGACCTTCCTGCACAAAAATAATCATTGATTGTGTTTTCCTCCTTCTATGTGTGCTGCAGAATGCAACACATATAGAAAGAGAAAAAACGAGGAGAAATAAAAGTTTTTCTGCTTGTTGTGCCTCCTTACGCCACCTCTGGGGCGGTGTAAGATTCTGACGCATTCCCAGGTTTACGAATTGTTGTAAATCTGGGAATGTGGCAGAATCCATGGGTGTTTCCTGGGAACACCCACAGCAACACCCACGGCATGCCCCTTTCACGCAAAGAGATGCATGAAAAGGAGTTGTATTTGTAAGGCCATGAGAAGACACACAGGCTGCCTTTGCGTGGCCTTGTAAATATGGGTCAGCACACAGCGCTGCCGGTACGTCAAAAAAAGCGACGCACATGTGGTGCAAGGGGCTTTTAAATAAGCCCCTCAGTTTAGAGCATATGCAAAGACAAGTTTACACAGGCGTGTGGTGTCTCCTATAGGGTAACTTGAAGGAAGATGAATGGCAACAATGTATTTAAAACCAATTGGATCAGTAGCAGTGATGGAATCTGGTAGGGTGTGATGAAACAGCACAAAAGATAATTATTTTAATATGTACTTCGAAATAGGAACATTTTATAACAGTTTGTCTATAAAAGAACAGCAAGGCAAGATGGATTCCTATACCGCTGAACAAAATAATTGAGGTGTTCGCTGATACATAATTAACTCTGGGGCATATTATCAAGAACTGCGATAAAATGATCGCAGCTTTAGCGGCAGGAAACTGCCGCTAAAACGGCAATCATAGCAGCCTAGTGGAGCCTAGTCCTTCTGTTCTCCTGAGCCTAGCCGTGCCGTGCCACGCCCCCTCAGACCAAGCACAGTGATTGTCGAGAGTGCGAGAAATTGAGTGGAGACGTACGGAGCAGAGCGGGGTCCCGGAGTTGGAACCTACGGAGGATTTACTGCCACAGGTTGCTGGCGGTAAATGCGCAAACCGCTAAATCCTTTCTCCCGGCCTCCGCCCCAGCCGCGGACATCGGAGCAAGCAGAGTCAAACGCCAAGCCCTCCCCCCCCCCCCCGCCTCGGATAGCTGCGGAGCACACGGAGCAGCGAGAGCCGGGGGAGCGGGAGTGAACGCAGGTGCAGTGCGTGTGGAAGGCTGTGGGACATAGGAAAAAATGCAGCTGTGGTAAAAAAACTGCCGTGAGTGAGAACGCAACTGCCCCAAAGCCAATTCAGTCACTGGTATTAAGAGGTGAAGGCAAGCAGGCTAAGCAGTGCCGATAAGACTGTTTAAGGCAAAACGCTGAGGACGGAAGCTGATTTCAGGGCAGCGCAACAGACACCACAGGCAGCACAAGGAGCATAAAGCCCAAACCCCACAGGGAAGTGGGTGAAAACAAAACAGATAGAGTTACAAGAGGGGCAAGGCAGCAGGCAGCAGGCAGAAGGCACTAAAGGCAGAACAGAGGTAAGTGAGTTTCTTTTTAATATAAGTAAAAATTAAGTAAACACCTTCAGCATAGCAACAGTTTGGTGCCAAGAAATGGCTCCTAAAAAAGGCCAAAAATTACCGGACGAAATAGGAAAGAGTAATTCTCTGGAGGGCTCAAAATCTCCGGACGAAAGCCAGGAAAGCCATGCCACATCTGTGGAAAATAGTAAAGGGAGACGTAAGAAAGGAAAAGCTAAGAGAGTAACGAAGAATCACGTGAAGCCAAAAAGAGGATGCAACCAAATATCTAGTAAATTGCAGGAGAACACGGCAGCATCAAAGTCTGTAAAAGAATTTGTAGGTAAACACTACAAGTCATTAAACCCAGCAATATCATCGGCTCTAGATGAAGACATAGTGGAAATCGGCGCAGATAGTGGCGAAAATGTAAGGCTATCCAACGAAAAGAAGAGTCGGGCTAATAAAGGCGAATGCCAGGAAGAAGCCAACCCCGATAACGAGGAGATAGGGACGAACCGTAATTCCTTGAATCAGACATTGCAGAGCCAAAACCATCAAATTTCGGCGCCACGTCTATCATCTTCACCAAAAATGTTCTCACAACTGTCACTAGGGACCGAGGATCTCAGGGGTAATGTAGATCAAAATCAGAGCGTAATCTGGGGGGGTGCACCAGATCAATTCCATCATCATCCTCCACTGCAAAAATCCCCAACTCAGCGAGATAGCCTAAAGGCAAGCTATCCAGCAATCCCAGCAAGAAATACGACACAGGGTAAACACACATTACAACGCATTTTTTACAACGCACTACCATTACAACGGAACTTTTACAACGCAAATACCATTACAACGCATTTATTTACAACGCATGTTTTTACAACGCAGGTACTTTTACAACGCATACCATTACAACGTAAGTATTGGTAAGTATATAATTATATTTAAAATGTTATATGTTAGGTTTTTTTTAAAGGGGTATTTTTAGGGTTTAGGGTCAGTTTTGGGTTTTTGTGTAAAGGGGTATTTTTAGGGTTCAGGGTCAGTTTTAGGTTTTTGGGTAAAGGGATATTTTTAGGGTTCAGGGTCAGTTTTGGGTTTTTGGGTAATGGGGTATTTTTAGGGTTCAGGGTCAGTTTTGGGTTTTTGGGTAAAGGGGTATTTTTTGGGTTCAGGGTCAGTTTTCAGTTTTTGGGTAAAGGGGTATTTTTAGGGTTCAGGGTCAGTTTTCAGTTTTTGGGTAAAGGGGTATTTTTAGGGTTCAGGGTCAGTTTTGGGTTTTTGGGTAAAGGGGTATTTTTAGGGTTCAGGGTCAGTTTTGGGTTTTTGGGTAAAGGGGTATTTTTAGGGTTCAGGGTCAGTTTTCAGTTTTTGGGTAAAGGGGTATTTTTAGGGTTCAGGGTCAGTTTTCAGTTTTTGGGTAAAGGGGTATTTTTAGGGTTCAGGGTCAGTTTTGGGTTTTTGGGTAAAGGGGTATTTTTAGGGTTCAGGGTCAGTTTTGGGTTTTTGGGTAAAGGGGTATTTTTAGGGTTCAGGGTCAGTTTTGGGTTTTTGGGTAAAGGGGTACAGGGTAAAAATAAAATAAAATTAAATTTAAATTAAATTAATTAAATGAAATTAAATTAAATTAAATTAAATTAAATTAAATTAAATTAAATACAATTACATTACATTATATTAATTTTAAATAATATACAATTAAAAAAAATATATATACTTACCAATACTTACGTTGTAATGGTATGCGTTGTAAAGGTACCTGCGTTGTAAAAAAATGCGTTGTAAATACATGCGTGGTAATAGTATTGGCGTTGTAAAAGTCCCGTTGTAACGGTATGCGTTGTAAAAACATGCGTTTTAACGTCATATATCCACGACACAGGATTCGGAGATCTCCGAAACCCCCACAACCTCATTGATGGAGCTAATTCTGTTAATGCAGAAAGCACTCCAGGGAATCCTGGAAGTAACCCTCGCAAATAACGGAGTGCTAAAAGCACAGAAACATCACTTAAAGAAAATTGAAGATGAACTTGGAGAAATAAAAAGCTATTTACCAAGTAGGGTGATGTCAACAGATTCAGTCCAACCAATGGAGGAAAATAACAGGATAGTACTGGAAGAAGAAAGTGTGATACCTCTGGAAACCCAAACGAACCTCGTAGTACATACGGCAAAGGACTCAGCAATCACTATGGATAACGTGTATATTTCAAGAAGACCAATGTTGATAAAAAGTTGTAGAGGGTATACCACAATCGGGCCCAGGTACAGGGCAGGAAGAACCAGGCAAAAGAAAATAGCAGGATTAAGGAAAGAGAAAGAATCAAGGAAGGGGAGGAAGAAGCCAGTACTAAAAGCAACAGCCCCAACATTGATAACTCATAGACCTGCCCAGGCAAAGGCAAAATCTCCTATGCCACTTAAAACCCCGAGAGTGCCAAGGAAAAAGAAGACGCATCGGGAGGCAACAGAGATCCCTCCCCCCACCCGCATGACAAGCCAAAGAGCAAGGCCAAGGGAGGAGTGGTCTAGTAATCAAAGGATGATAAGATCACAGATACATGGTGAACCCAATAGGAGAAACAAAGGTCGGAGAGGAGGAAGAACAAGCATCAATCAAGGGAACGAAATGAATAAGAATCTAGGTGGGAGTGAAGATAACAAATGGTTATTCCTGGATCTGATAATAGCAGGGAGGAAAAGGAAGTTGTCAAAAGTCACAAACCCCCCGAATAGAGCACAGATTCTAGCCGCATTTGCAAATTGCGGCAGCCTGAGAGGAATCGGCACTAAAGACCTTCAGCAGGTTGGCTTTGAAGAAAATAAGCAGGGAAAGGAAATAACAAAAATCACCCTATATTCCGACCTGGTAAAAAGGGCAATCCTGAATGCCTCAAATGAAATAATGCAACAGGGAAAAAGGATTATCCCCGAGTGTGAGACAAAATCTGCGAAAGAATATAACTTTTTAAAACATCATGCGGGGCTCCAGAAGAGACAAGTGACCGTTTATAAAGAACCAAAAGGCGACCGAAGCGCGCTGAACATTGTAATCAATAACTCAGGCAATGACTCTTCATGGGGTAACTGGTCGTTATATAATACCCCCGAGGGGGAAAGTATTGAAAGAAATACCATGGATTCAGAGGATGAAGGCGGTATGAGCGACGTCGAATAGGATGGAGGGGGTTCGCAAGAACTAGGTCTCTTATCTTGGAATGTAAATGGGATAGGCAATGATCAAAAATGGGAATATATAAAGGAAACCATAATTAAGGTAGACATTGCCTGCTTACAAGAGACCTGGTTATGCGACGATACCCCAACTTTGGTTGGTTATGCACAGATTAATCATCCTGCCATAAAGAAAAATCGTGGGAGGCCGTCTGGGGGCCTGCTGACATTGGTATCAACAAAAGTATTGAGGGAAATAAAACTGTTGAAAACAAAATGCAAATGGGTCCAAGCAAGTAGGATCGAACTCTTGACGGTGGATCAAAGTTACAAAATGTTGATTTTATTAAAGGTATACATGCAGTGGGAAAATGGGGAGGAGTATGTAAGGGAAATGAGATGTTTTAAAAAGGATTTAGATAGCATTCTAGAAAATCATCCCGCAGATACAGTAATGATTCTGGGGGACTTCAACCACAAACTGAACCCAAAAAAGGTTGACATTTGGAATAGGGAACAGTTAGAGGCATACAGTATAAACCCAGCAAGGTTCCCATTAGGGGAAATAGCGAGACAAGACCGTGACTTAACAAATATTCTAGGAGGCAGGGGCTTCCATTGTGTAAACGGAAGAACTGAGTCTGATACACCGGCGGGAAAAACATTTATCCCAGGGCAACAGAAATGCCCAATTGACTATATTTTTCTACAGGCTTGGAACTTCCACCAGATTAGGCATTTCAAGGTAGAACAGAAAGAGGTGAGCGACCACAAAACCCTACACATAGTAATAGCGGGGGGCAGGAAATTACAGCGAGAAACAGTGGCTACTCAGGAGGTTGAGTACCCTAAACGAGTGACGACACGTTTATCAGAGGAATTTGTAGAAAAATTGAAGGCCACGCAAATAAAAATGGCCCCCGAAAACTATGAGAATAAAAAACTGGAATGGTTTATGGTAAAACTAGAAGAACTAGTTCAATGCCTGGAGATAAAATTAAAAGGGGATAAGCCGATAAGGGCAAAACAATCTAATCATGGTAAAAGGTTCTCTGTAGAGTGCCAAAATAAAAAAAGGGAGATAAGAGCCGAACAAAGGAAACAAAAAAAGAAGTTTACACAAGAGAGATATGATTACCTAACTAAGCTGAAAAAAGAATTCAAGCAAATGGCTCTTGAAGCAAAAAGGTCACACAAAGAAAAATGCTGGCAAGAACTCTTAATTGCCATAGAGAATAAAAATCTAAGGCAATTCTGGCAGCTAGTAAAGGCAGCAGCTGGATCATCAGAGGCCGAATTAAGCTGTGTGGTGAGCGAGGCAGCATGGGATTCCTATATAAGAGAATTGTACGGGGTGAGGGGACCTAGAGAGGAGATGAAGGCCAAAACTTGGCAAGGAATCTCAGAAGATCTTCTAGTTAACTTTAATGAAGAACAAGTCGAGCACACAATAAAAGATCTTAAGTTAACCCGGGCAGCAGGCCCAGACAATTTACCTGCAATAATTTTGAAGACCGAGGTCAAATGGTGGGCAAGATTCCTTGCAAAGATGTTCCAGGTAGTGCTAAAAGAAGGAGTAATACCCCCAACCTGGAAAGGGGCCATAATCAGGCCGATCCATAAAAAGGGGAGCAAAGATGCTCCAGAAAATTATCGGCTAATTAATCTCCTAGACATTGGAGAAAAAGTATTCGCTAAGATCGTCCTAAAACAATTGAATATATGGGTTGAGGCGCACCAAATAATCCCCATAGAACAGGGCGGTTTTAGACCGGGCCACTCGACTATAGACCACGGGTTTGCCCTATGGGCGATGGCGAGGAAGTCGACGGAACAAAATGGCAAGTTATGCTGTTGTTTCGTCGACTTTAAAGCAGCCTTTGACTCTGTGGATCGAGTTAGACTATGGGATACATTAAAGAGGCTAAATATCCCAAAAGACCTTCTCAGTATAATAATAGAACTCCATAGGGAAAATTGGGGGCAGGGTAATTAAAGACTCTGAGGGCTCCCTAACTCCCAAAATACCCATCGTCAACGGGCTAAGACAGGGTTGTGTGCTGGCCCCCCAGTTATTTTCGATTTTCCTGTCAGACCTTCCGGCACACCTTGAGGTGGAGGGTAGTGCCAGCCCCAAAATGGACGGAAACAAGATACCCTGCCTATTGTATGCGGATGACCTGGTGATAGTAGACCAGACCGAGAGAGGCCTCCAAAGGAAGCTAAATGCTTTCAATACCTACTGTGCCAACAAATTCTTAACCATCAATCTGGACAAAACTAAAACCCTATGCTTTGGGAAAAAGCCAAGCAGATTTAGATGGTTTATAGGGGACCTCAAACTAGAGTCAGTAGATGAGTACCGATATCTGGGTATCTGGTTCGACAGGGCCTTAAACTGGTCTACCCACCTGGAAACGCAAAAAGCAAAGGCACTCTCCTCCATATGCGGCCTAAAAAGGTTCAATGGGGACTATGGCGAGAAATCACACCGACCATTACTCAGAGCCTTTGACGCAATGATTCCCCCGCAAGCTCTATATGGCGCAGAGATCCTTTATTTGAGCGGTAAGGGATCTTGGGACACGATGGCGGGTAACTGCATAAAAAGGCTCCTATCTCTTCCTCAATCTGCAATGATACAAGCCATCAGAACTGAATTAGGTACAAAGTCTTGGGTGACATTAACCCAGATGGCTGTGATCAGATTTTGGAAGAGACTAGACGACCCCGAAAGTAAAAAAGTAGCATATTGGTGTCGGAAAGAAATCCAGAAAAGCGAGTTAAAATGGGCAAAGTCCAGCAGGGAAAAATTGAAAGGAATCTGCAACGCACTTGAGATCGATTTGGATTTGAGTTCATATCAAATACTTATCTCCAAAGGCGATCTGAAGCAAAGGGGGAAAGAGGTCTCGAAATCAACTGATATGGGTTACCTAACTAAGAAAAAATCTGTGGCACACATGCTAAATGCGTGGCCCCAGGAAAACTGGTTCCCATATCTCGATAGATTACCCAATCGTGGCCTCAGGCAAGAGATACTGAGGCTTCGAATTGGTATTAACCCATGGGTAACAAATAGAGACCTCAATATAAGAATGCTAGATGAGGAAGGTCACTGTAGGTGTAACTTGGGAACCAAGGGGGACCTGATGCACTTCCTGCTAGACTGTGCGGTACTCTTAGAATATAGGAAAAGGTGGCTGCGCCCAGTATTTCTAAAATATGAGGTAAAAACAAGGTTTCAGGCAGCCAGCCTCCTATCTGAAATCCCATACTTGGATATTGTAATAGCCCTCGGGAAGTTCTTAAAGGAGGCCCTGAGTGCGCTGAGGGCCATAGAATAACCTGCATTACTGTATTTTTATCTTAGCAGAAGGGACTTTTGGAGGGATAAGAATGTGTATAGGTTTTAACATTTGTATATACATTTTGTAGTTTTAATAATGGTGTGTATGATATTTTAATGGACACGTTTTTAAAAATAATAAGTGTACAATTTTATGTTGCATACTCAAATCGGCGTTTTACTCACTGTATTGTTTAAAGACTAAGGTCATAATAAACATATATTTTGACTTGACTTGAATCATAGCAGCCCCGGTTAACACCAGAACCTGGGCTGCTATGGGAATTCACAAGGACATATTATCAAGCCCATTATCGCCGTTTTAGAGGCAGTTTCCTGCCGCTAAAGCGGCGATAATTGTATCGCAGTTCTTGATAACATGCCCCTCTGTCCCTGCCCTACCAGCCTTTCAGAGACACCACGTATAATGAAACCTTGCCATTAATTAATGATGGATCAGCAGTATACAGAGCAGACTTGCTGCTCTTACAGTGCTCCAATATCAAATGAAGGAAGCCTGGAATAGGTTGCACCCAAGGCCAAAAATACACTTTTGCCTCCAAACTGCAGAGAGTTCCACCCTTTGTGGCAAGCTTAACGGTTAATAACCTGCAATGATATCTACAGCTGTTGTTCACTGTCTCCACAGCAAACAGAAAAGACCCTGATTTACTGAACATGAAACCCCATGCTGGTGGGGCCTCTTGAACAGGAACCGAGGACAGCAAACCATGTGCCCCACCTTGTTGCAGCCTCTGAGACAAGGAACAAACCTCAAGGCTCTGTTGGAAAAGTGCTGCCCTTCACTGCTGCAGACCATGTTGGCAGCCTATAAGCCCCCTCTAATGCGCTCTCTTCTAATGCCTTTAATTGTCCAAAGGCAGAGGACAGTTCAGGCCTGCATCACACAACAACACAATCAGAGACCCTTAAATGTGTGATCTGGCTCCTGTCTGGGCTTTGGGACTCGTATGGGAGGGCCTGGTCCTCCCTATAGAACCGGGCATGAGAAGAAAGACACCTTCATTTGAGTTAAAGAAACCAAAATTACTTCATCTGAATGTACATGTATTTTATAAAAAAGTCACTTGAAATGGCGTCCAACGCCAATCATGGAACGCATTTAGCCATGCATATTTATTTTTGGTTCGTAGCCACCGGACATCCCTTGAGACCATGACAACTGCTCTCTGCAGGTGAACCCGTAATTTAATTTATATTTGCATCTTTTTAGTGATTTTCTTCCCGCGCTTATTGAATCGCTGAGAGCTGAATTGGCAGAAACTTTATCTGAGGCAGCAAAGTAAACAGAGCTCTTCAAATCTCAAGACATTGCCTCAATTTCAGCAAAAGTCGTTCCTCACTCTCCATGTTCCCCGACTAAATTAAGTCCAGATGTTTACATGGAGTGCAATATTAACAGATGGCTCCCCCGGGAGGACGAGAGATATTCAGCTGAGGGCATTAGTATTCGAGACAAACTGCCTTCGAAGTGAAAACACAGGTTTGCTTTGGAAATGTAAGCTGACCAGCTCTTTAAAAAAAAGTAGATTTAGTGAATTTTCTTAGTTCTCTTGCAGAGGATTCTGCTGAAAGGCACATGAATTTTAAGTGAAGTTTTTGACAAAAGGAATGCCATTTACGCTTTATCAAAAACTATAAGAGATCTGGAACATATATTCACGGTTATTTTTTTCATCTAATATTTTAGTCAAGTTGAAAGGCCTCAAATGAAACTAACCAAGCAGTTTCATTTTTTACAATATTAAAAAAAAGATATTTCCTGTTACCGGGTCACACAAGAATGACAGGTCGTCATCTGGTCGTTTGATAAATTTTAATTCTATGACTCTGGTTCCAGGCGTGTGCCATTACCTGCTCCACCAGGAACCTCCAGATTTTAACTGCCTGGGCAGCAGTCAGAGATGGAAACATTAGAACTGGAATATTCCATGCAGTGGAGTCACACGCACCAGATCACACATAAACATGAAAAGGAGGAGACACCTGCTGCCACATACGCATCTAACCACCACAATCCAGGACCACCCACCCACGACCACCTGCCCACCAACACCATCTTCCCACTACCACTGCCACCCACAGGCCACCACCACACCTACCCACTGCTTCTTCCCCTGCCATACAGTCTCCACCATCAGCAGCTCCATCTGCCACTACCCATCCCTTCCTCACCACAACCGTCATCTATCTGACAGTACAACCACCACTCCCTGTCAACACTCACCACTACCTCCCACCACCCACTCTGCCACCTACCACTATCACTGTCCTCGCCATAACCAACCCTACCCATTCACAGGTGCCACTTACTCCCCCTACTGCCATCACCCACACTCTGCTGCAAGAACCACTGCACCCTCACCCTGCCTCATCACCACCAAAGATCACTCATCAACGCAACAATCACCGCCACCCATCCCATACTCAGACTCATACACCAGGTATTAGGCTAACTTACAAAACTCACAACAGAAGTGACCATCAGGAAGTGCATTCAGCACATTCCCCATAGTGCAGTGGTTATTAACCTTTTGACTTCTGTGGACCCTCACATTAATAATAATTGGAAACCGGCCCCCCCACCCCCCCACCCCTCCAAGGCAATTTCAAAGATTTGAGCCACAAAACAATACACAGATGATGAAATATCTGATTTACCTCACAATATTTATATTTATTTATTTATTTATTTGAGTTTTATAGAGCGTGAACCAGACCTGTGAAGGTATCAGAGCGCTTTACGGGATTGACAGGTAAGATACATGAACTTGGGATGGTTGGATACAGTTGGGGTAAAAACAGGTAGCTGCAAAAGTAACAGGAAAGAGAAGAATAGCAGAAACAAATCATGGAAACAGTTGGGATAAGAGCATATAGCACCATTGTACAAATGAGGTACTGTCGAGTCCAGGGAAGGATGCCTAGAAGAGCCTGTGGGTACCATCCAGGTAGCCGTAGGTAAAGCTTAATATTAAATGTAAATGTACAGGAATTTATATAGCGCAAATCACCAAGCGGTTTCTAAGCGCTTGCTTAGGGAACCCGTCCTGGTATTCCCCTGTGAGATAACTCCAGCAGGGTTTCCACAAGGTGAAAGCCAGGCATCCCGCCGCGAGGGGCCGTTGTGGAGATTAAGCAAGCTATTGCCCAGAGTCGCAGAGTGTGAACCCGTGAATCGAGTAGGCACCGGAGCAAGAATTGTCAAGTCCATGGACATTTTAGGACTCAAGACCCCGCCGAGCCGGGAATTGAACCCTGGTCCCGGGCTGACCTCTGCTTCCAGGTCTATCTCCTCTAACCAGTGAGCCACACTTCTCCACTAATATTATGAGAAAACAGTCGCTGAGGTGATTAAAATGCGAGCGTTAGGAGAAGAATTTGTATGAAACAAGGAAAAGAATAAGCAATAACACATTTTGGAAACATTTGGGATGAAAACAAATAGCACATTATACAAATTATACAAGCAATCTCAATTCCAGGGAATGCTGCCCAGAGGTGCTAGGTGGGTATAATCCCGGAAACCGTGGGTAAGGCCATAATGGTAAGAGAAAACAAAGACATTGGGGTTATTAAATGTGAGCATTAGGAGAGAAATTTGCCCATTAGGAAAGTCTTGGCCTCCTTTTTAAAGTGTGCCAAGGATGAAAGTCTTCTGATGGCGGGCGGGAATGAGTTCCAAATTCTTGAGGCGGCCCCAGAGAAGGGCCGATTGTACTTTTTTTTTCCGCACGCATTCTGGTTGGAGCAACATGTCTCTGGTGGACCGTGAGTTTCTAGCTTCTCTGGAAATCACACGTTTTTTGGCAAGATATGCTGGGGAATTGGAGTATAGGGCCTTGTGTGTGATGCAAGCCAGCTTAAGTTGGATTCTGGCCTCAAGAGGAAGCCAATTTAGAGCTTTGAGGTGGGGAAGGATGTGGTCGAATTTCTTTGAGCCTGTTAGGAGTCTCGCCGCGGCGTTAAGGCAGGCTTTCAGTGGAGCCAGAGAGTTCTTGAGTAGACCTGCGAGGGTAGATCAACCATAGTCCAGTCTGGAGATGACTAGTGCCTGGGTTGCCATTTTTAAGTCGGGAGTGTTGAGGAAAGGTTTCAGGTGTCTTAGGTAGTTCAGGTGAAATCTGGCGGTTTTGGCCATCGATTTGACATGGGCATGCATATTCAGGTTGCAGTCAAGGGTTATTCCAAGGGATTTAGCAGAGTCTACAATGGAAGGAGGGCAGTTTAATGCTGTGATTGCTTTGATCCATTCATGAATGTCCGGGTTGGTTTTAGGAAGGGAGATAAGAAGAAATTCCATTTTTTTTGCATTCAGTTTGAGCTGGTTAGAGGTGAGCCAGTGCACGGTCAGTTTCAAGGTCTTATTTAGGGAGCGGATATCTTCAGGAGAAGAGATTTTAATGTAGATCTGTGTGTCGTCTGCATACATGTGGTAGGCGATGTTGGAGGTGCATAGTACTTCTGTGAGCGGTTCAAGGTAAAGATTGAAGAGGGTAGGGGACAGGGTTGATCCTTGGGGGACTCCAACCGTGATCGGCGAGGGACCGGATAGGTTACAGTTGATCAGCATTCTCTGTGAGCGATTCTGGAAGGATCTGAACCACTCTAGGACGGTGCCATCCAGTCCACTCCTAAGTTTGAGGCGATCAAGGAGAGTTTCGTGGTTGACCATATCGAAGGCTGAGGATAGGTCTAGGAGGATGAGGAGACAATTTTTGCCTTGGTCAAGGGCTTGGAGGGTATCATCCACAATGTGGAGGAGGGTGGTTTCCATGCTGTGTCCAGGTCTGAACCCGGATTGGAAGTCATCCAGTAGGTGGAAGTTGGTGATGTGTTGGCTCAACTGCTGTTGCACACATTTCTCCAGAACTTTCGCTAGAAGTGGGATGTTAGATATCGGTCTATAATTGTCAGGGAAGGCTGGATCTAGCGCAGGTTTTTTTAAGATGGGGACAACTTGGTCCGCTTTAAGGGAGTCAGGTATCGATCCCTGTAGTAGGGATACATTGATTATAGCAGTCCAAGAGGGGATGATCGCTTGAGAGATGGCGGTTAGGCAGTTAGAGGGGAGGGGATCATTGTAGTGATTGTTTGGGTTTAAGGAGGATAGGATTTTCTAGACAGTGTTAATCATAGATTTTAAAGTTGGACCAGTGCGCTAGGTTTTCAGTTGAAGCCTGGGAGGGTAGCGAGGTGAGAAGAGATAGAGCCGGCGTAGTAGTTTGGGAGTGCGTTGCAGAAATGAGTTCGTTTCCTAAGGCCGTGATTTTGTCAATGAAGAAGGAGGAAAATTCCTCACATGAAATTGGTGATATAGGGGTTTCTTTGGATGATTTAGCCAGTTTGTTAGATTGGTGTTTAACCAGATCGAATAGCTTGTGAGGTCTGCTTATGGCGTTCTACAGTTCAGTTCTGAAGAATTCTTTTTTTGAGTTGAGTATTTTCGTATTGTAGGCGTTTCTGGACTGGCGGAGGAGTTTTAGATGGACTGCTGACGGGGGCTTTTTCCAATTACGTTCTGCCTGGTGGAGGGATCGCCTCTCATTGTTCAGGGATCCATTGAACCAGGGGTTTCTGTCTTTGATTTGGGTTCTTTTTAGTTTTAGCGGGGCAAGGTCATCGAGAATGTTAATAATAGTTGTGGAATAATGATCAGTGAGGTTGTTGACCGTAGAGATATGAGATGGGGGGGAGCTCAGTCTCACAGCGGGCAGCCAGTTTCCCATGATCAAGGTTCTTGGTGTCTCTAACTCAACGTTTGGGAATCACAGGTTGTGGTGTCCAAGTTTTGTTGGAGCCAGGTAGAAGGAAGGTGATGGCATGGTGGTCAGACCAATCACAGGGGTCTATAGAGATGAGTTTGACCGCGGATTCCTTCGCTATGATCCAGTTCAGAGTGGCGCCTTTCGTGTGAGTTGGGAGTGAGCAGGCTTGGGTAAGGGCTTGGTCAGCCAAGAAATCTCGAATGGCGATGACCTGAAGGTCCTTGGGATCGTTCCAGTGCAAGTTGAATTCGCCAAGTAAAATGTCATTACAGTTGCTGGAGGTTTTGGCTGTGATGATTTCCATGGGGAGGTCAGTGAAGGTGTCGTTCATGCCTAGGGGGTGGTAAAAAGTGTGCAAACTGCACAGTTGGGTGGAGTTGTTGCATATGGAAAGTGCAAGGTATTTGCAGGAGTCTGTACAATCAGCCGAAAGTTCCGTAACAAGGAGGTTAGAGCGATAGATGCAGGCAATACCTCCCCCTTTTTTGGGGATTGCCTGTCCAGTCTTACGATGTTGTAATTGGGCGGTACTAAGAGGTCTAGATGGTGAAGTAGACTCATTGAGCCAAGATTCGGTCAGGAGGTCCGAGTTTAGGCTTAGAATGAGCTCTGCAACATCAGAGGCATGCTTAACTGCCCAGTGGCAGTTGATTAGGAGGCCTGATAGAGGGCGGTCTGAGTGTGTGTCATGTGTAGGGGCAGAGATAGGAACTAGCGCTAGGTTGCTCTGGATCACTCCTCTGTCACGGAGGGTGGTTAATCTGAAGGGGTTTGTTGCAACCATGCAGATGGGCTGTTTGTCACTCAGATCTGAAGGCCATGGGGTTATCAGTGCTGACTCATATCTAATGAGGAGGTCTGCAACTTCTTCCTCCGTGAGGTCTAGAGGGCTGGGTGTAGCAGGGGGAGGTGTGTAGGAAAGGAGGAGGGCCCGACTTTCCTCCTCTGAGAGGTTGCAAGGCAGCTTGCGAGGGCGCAGGTGTCTCAGGGAAAGCGGAAGAGGGTGAAGGAGGGGCTCACAGGAAGGGGGGGAGTGATGTTCTGTGAGAGTTTGAGATTTGAGAAGGAAAGTTCAGTGAGGTGCAGGAGGTTCTTTAGATCCAGTATGGAGTTGTGGATGCTAAGGGTTAATTTGGTAGCCTGCGGTGGAGCATGTCAATATCGCTGTATGGGTGATGCTCCTGTGAGCAGGGGTCCAAAGGAGAGGGAGCGATACTGATGGGAGGTGATGGTGGCCTGGTAGTGAGGCTAAGGTGAGGAGTGTCTTGAGACCTGGCAGGAGTTTTACTATCCATATGTGAGGCAGGATTTGGCGGGCGGTAGATTGGAGGTTTGGGAATGCCTCTGTTGGCAAGTGCTGGTAACATGGTAGAAGAGCTGGGTCGGGAGGAGTCGAAAGCCCTGGGGGGAGGATCACGAACCTTGAGAGAGGGAGGAGCAAGCCGGTAGGAGGTCGAGGAGATCTGTGGTTTAGGCATTTTTGGTTGGCCTGTGCTGGAAGTTTGGTTGTGGGGCTAAGTCGACCGTTGTTGCAAGCCCTAGGAAGGGTGGTTTGTAAGAGGTTAGGCACCCATGTAGGATTTGGCAAGGGATGGTGCAGGGGGAGCATGGACTGATGAGGGTCATGCACAAAGCTTTTGAGGAGGGTGAAGTGGTCCGCAAATTTATTAAGGTCATTGGGTGGCCCTTGTATCAGGATGAGGCCGTTTTTGTATATGGTGATGGTGAGGTCGGCACGCAGTTTTGCGGAGGGTGCGATCCTGAGCTTATGGCCATGAGGAATGTTCCTAGTTTTGTGTACCGTGAGGTGGGACGAGAAGGTTTTGTGCCACATGGAAGTTGTCCTAGAATAGAAGATGAGGTTGTTAATGACTGCACCCTTGTCAATGCTGAAACGCAAGTCGCTGACCAAGGTATCACAATAACGAGTGTTTGAAGGATTTAGTGGAGGTTTTGGAGAGATTAGGAGGGTATACAACAGTGTAGGTGTTGTCGCCCGTGGAGCTCAAACAATGCCCTGCCATGTTGTGGAGTAAGGAAGTGTCCGCCAAGGAGGTCCGAAGAAATGCCGGGCAATGGCCGAGTAGGAAGACAGCAGTCTAGCAGGGTGTCCCAGGGACCAGGGCAACGAGACCCTAATGGATGCAGTGACTTAGAGGAGTGACTTACGCCACCTCACAATGGCTCTGTGGAATTTGTGTTTGTGGGTCTCCAGCGTCTGATTAGACAGAGAGCGAGGGGGGGGGGGGACAGAGTCACCAGAAACGTGTTGCCCAAAGCTTGGGTCTGTTTGATGCGTAGAGTAGCAGTCATCAGCTCATACACATATCTGAACAAACAATCCTGCTCCCAAAGAAGAAGGCACTTACGCGAAAGCTGCAGGAATATGGCACCCTTATTAATCTAGGTCTCCCTATGGGAAATTTCAAGCTTTTCTAAATTCAATTAAGACAACCCTTTGTCCATACTATATTCTCTTTGATGCCCTTGCATTGTCCCTCTAATCCATCCGAGGATACCAACAGAATTTGTAGCCTTTATTTTCTAATTCCTTCACATTCCCTGAACATTTTGCTTCTTATCTATATACACTTTATTATTCTATTAATAGTATTTAATTTACTAAGTTGTTGCGGACCCCCTGAGTAAGCTTTGTGGACACCCAGGGGTCCCTGGACCACACGTTAAGAACCACTGCCGTGAATTTACATGAAGCACCTACTCATCTCATACACAAAAGAAACCCTTTGAATGAATGTTCTAAGCCAGAAGCTACAATAGGACCAAAGCAAGGTGAAGATGAAAGGAGAACATGAAATATCCAAACACAGAACTGGAGAAAATAGAATCTTTCCCAGGGGTCCCACTGATACTTGGTCCTTTTAAACCAACAAAGAAGAAATTGGCACAGAAGCTGAAATATAAAAGAACATCTTTATTAACCTCAAATGAGAGAGACTACGTCACAGAGTAGCCTTAGCAAATGAATGAGGCTGTCTGAGGAGTACAGAACACAGAGGCCTTATATATGCTTAGGGTTACATAGTCATCATAAGACCAAGGGGCAGTCCTGACTCATGTAAGCATGCAAAATGACTAAGATGGGCATACAAGATCTGCTTGCTCAACACAGTGGGAGGAGAGTTACTTTTCCATACAGCAGCAAAAATAGCCTGACAGTTATACTAGAGAAGCAGGTGCATCCTACTAGCTAGGCCCTTCTGGGCATGGGCGAAGGTGGAAGATGCTAAATATAGTTCGTTTCTAGGCAGATTACAAGAGCAGTCAACACTGAGGGAGGACAGAGCACATGGCGAGCATGTGGCAGCACATGGCAAACAAAAATAGCTGCCAGAAATACAAAATGATTCAGAAAAGGGGGTGGTGATGGACAGAGCATCTGAGTTAAACAGAACACTCATACCCAGTCAAAAGATCAGGGCTTGATCCATCACCGTTTTTTAGCTCACTGCACCATCCCAGCTCAGAACCTGGCTATATGCAAATTAGTCTGACCCTGGCCCAGTGCATCATGGGAACAGGGCAGACCAAACTACCAAGCCAATTCTTTACTGGAAAGGAAACAAGCATCCAGGGACCGGTTTCTGGCATTGCAGCCGTCTTCGGCCCGGCTTGCTTGAATCCTGATGGTGCAGTGAGCAAGGGACTCATGTCTGAGCATGCCCTGCCACTCCTATAGTGGCCAAAACGATTCAGAAAACGGGGTGGTGATGGACAGAGCATCTGAGTTAAACAGAACACTCATACCCATTCAAAAGATCAGGGCTTGATCCATCACCGTTTTTTAGCTCACTGCACCATCCCAGCTCAGAACCTGGCTATATGCAAATTAGTCTGACCCTGGCCCAGTGCATCATGGGAACAGGGCAGACCAAACTACCAAGCCAATTCTTTACTGGAAAGGAAACAAGCTTCCGGGGACCGGTTTCTGGCATTGCAGCCGTCTTCGGCCCGGCTTGCTTGAATCCTGATGGTGCAGTGAGCAAGGGACTCATGTCTGAGCATACCCTGCCACTCCTATAGTGGCCAAAACGATTCAGAAAAGGGGGTGGTGATGGACAGAGCATCCTAGTTAAACAGAACACTCATACCCAGTCAAAAGATCAGGGCTTGATCCATCACCGTTTTTTAGCTCACTGCACCATCCCAGCTCAGAACCTGGCTATATGCAAATTAGTCTGACCCTGGCCCAGTACATCATGGGAACAGGGCAGACCAAAATACCAAGCCAATTCTTTACTGGAAAGGAAACAAGCTTCCGGGGACCGGTTTCTGGCATTGCAGCCGTCTTCGGCCCGGCTTGCTTGAATCTTGATGGTGCAGTGAGCAAGGGACTCATGTCTGAGCATACCCTGCCACTCCTATAGTGGCCAAAACGATTCAGAAAAGGGGATGGTGATGGACAGAGCATCTGAGTTAAACAGAACACTCATACCCAGTCAAAAGATCAGGGCTTGATCCATCACCGTTTTTTTAGCTCACTGCACCATCCCAGCTCAGAACCTGGCTATATGCAAATTAGTCTGACCCTGGCCCAGTGCATCATGGGAACAGGGCAGACCAAACTACCAAGCCAATTCTTTACTGGAAAGGAAACAAGCTTCCGGGGACCGGTTTCTGGCATTGCAGCCGTCTTCAGCCCGGCTTGCTTGAATCCTGATGGTGCAGTGAGCAAGGGACTCATGTCTGAGCATACCCTGCCACTCCTATAGTGGCCAAAACGATTCAGAAAAGGGGGTGGTGATGGACAGAGCATCTGAGTTAAACAGAACACTCATACCCAGTGAAAAGATCAGGGCTTGATCCATCACCGTTTTTTAGATCACTGCACCATCCCAGCTCAGAACCTGGCTATATGAAAATTAGTCCGACCCTGGCCCAGTGCATCATGGGAACAGGGCAGACCAAACTACCAAGCCAATTCTTTACTGGAAAGGAAACAAGCTTCCGGGGACCGGTTTCTGGCATTGCAGCCGTCTTCGGCCCGGCTTGCTTGAATCCTGATGGTGCAGTGAGCAAGGGACTCATGTCTGCGCATACCCTGCCACTCCTATAGTGGCCAAAACGATTCAGAAAAGGGGGTGGTGATGGACAGAGCATCTGAGTTAAACAGAACACTCATACCCAGTCAAAAGATCAGGGCTTGATCCATCACCGTTTTTTAGCTCACTGCACCATCCCAGCTCAGAACCTGGCTATATGCAAATTAGTCTGACCCTGGCCCAGTGCATCATGGGAACAGGGCAGACCAAACTACCAAGCCAATTCTTTACTGGAAAGGAAACAAGCTTCCGGGGACCGGTTTCTGGCATTGCAGCCGTCTTCGGCCCGGCTTGCTTGAATCCTGATGGTGCAGTGAGCAAGGGACTCATGTCTGAGCATACCCTGCCACTCCTATAGTGGCCAAAACGATTCAGAAAAGGGGGTGGTGATGGACAGAGCATCTGAGTTAAACAGAACAGTCATACCCAGTCAAAAGATCAGGGCTTGATCCATCACCGTTTTTTAGCTCACTGCACCATCCCAGCTCAGAACCTGGCTATATGCAAATTAGTCTGACCCTGGCCCAGTACATCATGGGAACAGGGCAGACCAAAATACCAAGCCAATTCTTTACTGGAAAGGAAACAAGCTTCCGGGGACCGGTTTCTGGCATTGCAGCCGTCTTCGGCCCGGCTTGCTTGAATCTTGATGGTGCAGTGAGCAAGGGACTCATGTCTGAGCATACCCTGCCACTCCTATAGTGGCCAAAACGATTCAGAAAAGGGGACGGTGATGGACAGAGCATCTGAGTTAAACAGAACACTCATACCCAGTCAAAAGATCAGGGCTTGATCCATCACCGTTTTTTTAGCTCACTGCACCATCCCAGCTCAGAACCTGGCTATATGCAAATTAGTCTGACCCTGGCCCAGTGCATCATGGGAACAGGGCAGACCAAACTACCAAGCCAATTCTTTACTGGAAAGGAAACAAGCTTCCGGGGACCGGTTTCTGGCATTGCAGCCGTCTTCAGCCCGGCTTGCTTGAATCCTGATGGTGCAGTGAGCAAGGGACTCATGTCTGAGCATACCCTGCCACTCCTATAGTGGCCAAAACGATTCAGAAAAGGGGGTGGTGATGGACAGAGCATCTGAGTTAAACAGAACACTCATACCCAGTGAAAAGATCAGGGCTTGATCCATCACCGTTTTTTAGATCACTGCACCATCCCAGCTCAGAACCTGGCTATATGAAAATTAGTCCGACCCTGGCCCAGTGCATCATGGGAACAGGGCAGACCAAACTACCAAGCCAATTCTTTACTGGAAAGGAAACAAGCTTCCGGGGACCGGTTTCTGGCATTGCAGCCGTCTTCGGCCCGGCTTGCTTGAATCCTGATGGTGCAGTGAGCAAGGGACTCATGTCTGCGCATACCCTGCCACTCCTATAGTGGCCAAAACGATTCAGAAAAGGGGGTGGTGATGGACAGAGCATCTGAGTTAAACAGAACACTCATACCCAGTCAAAAGATCAGGGCTTGATCCATCACCGTTTTTTAGCTCACTGCACCATCCCAGCTCAGAACCTGGCTATATGCAAATTAGTCTGACCCTGGCCCAGTGCATCATGGGAACAGGGCAGACCAAACTACCAAGCCAATTCTTTACTGGAAAGGAAACAAGCTTCCGGGGACCGGTTTCTGGCATTGCAGCCGTCTTCGGCCCGGCTTGCTTGAATCCTGATGGTGCAGTGAGCAAGGGACTCATGTCTGAGCATACCCTGCCACTCCTATAGTGGCCAAAACGATTCAGAAAAGGGGGTGGTGATGGACAGAGCATCTGAGTTAAACAGAACAGTCATACCCAGTCAAAAGATCAGGGCTTGATCCATCACCGTTTTTTAGCTCACTGCACCATCCCAGCTCAGAACCTGGCTATATGCAAATTAGTCTGACCCTGGCCCAGTGCATCATGGGAACAGGGCAGACCAAACTACCAAGCCAATTCTTTACTGGAAAGGAAACAAGCTTCCGGGGACCGGTTTCTGGCATTGCAGCCGTCTTCGGCCCGGCTTGCTTGAATCCTGATGGTGCAGTGAGCAAGGGACTCATGTCTGAGCATACCCTGCCACTCTTATAGTGGCCAAAACGATTCAGAAAAGGGGGTGGTGATGGACAGAGCATCTGAGTTAAACAGAACACTCATACCCAGTCAAAAGATCAGGACTTGATCCATCACCGTTTTTTAGCTCACTGCACCATCCCAGCTCAGAACCTGGCTATATGCAAATTAGTCTGACCCTGGCCCAGTGCATCATGGGAACAGCTCACTGCACCATCAGGATCCAAGCAAGCCGGGCCGAAGACGGCTGTAATGCCAGAAACCGGTCCCCGGAAGCTTGTTTCCTTTCCAGTAAAGAATTGGCTTGGTAGTTTGGTCTGCCCTGTTCCCATGATGCACTGGGCCAGGGACAGACTAATTTGCATGTAGCCAGGTTCTGAACTGGGATGGTGCAGTGAGCTAAAAAACGGTGATGGATCACGCCCTGATCTTTTGACTGGGTAGGAGTGTTCTGCTTAATTCAGATACTCTGTCCATAACCCCCCCCCCTTTTTGAATCGTTTTGGCCACCACAAGTGTGGAAGGGTATGCTCAGATGTGAGTCCCTTGCTCACTGCACCATCAGGATTCAAGCAAGCCGGGCCGAAGACGGCTGTAATGCCAGAAACCGGTCCCCGGAAGCTTGTTTCCTTTCCAGTAAAGAATTGGCTTGGTAGTTTGGTCTGCCCTGTTCCCATGATGCACTGGGCCAGGGACAGACTAATTTGCATGTAGCCAGGTTCTGAACTGGGATGGTGCAGTGAGCTAAAAAATGGTGATGGATCAAGCCCTGATCTTTTGACTGGGTAGGAGTGTTCTGCTTAATTCAGATACTCTGTCCATTACCCCCCCCCCCCCTTTTTGAATCGTTTTGGCCACCACAAGTGTGGAAGGGTATGCTCAGATGTGAGTCCCTTGCTCACTGCACCATCAGGATTCAAGCAAGCCGGGCCGAAGACGGCTGTAATGCCAGAAACCGGTCCCCGGAAGCTTGTTTCCTATCCAGTAAAGAATTGGCTTGGTAGTTTGGTCTGCCCTGTTCCCATGACGCACTGGGCCAGGGACAGACTAATTTGCATGTAGCCAGGTTCTGAACTGGGATGGTGCAGTGAGCTAAAAAACGGTGATGGATCAAGCCCTGATCTTTTGACTGGGTAGGAGTGTTCTGCTTAATTCAGATACTCTGTCCATCACCCCCCCTTTTTGAATCGTTTTGGCCACCACAAGTGTGGAAGGGTATGCTCAGATGTGAGTCCCTTGCTCACTGCACCATCAGGATTCAAGCAAGCCGGGCCGAAGACGGCTGTAATGCCAGAAACCGGTCCCCGGAAGCTTGTTTCCTTTCCAGTAAAGAATTGGCTTGGTAGTTTGGTCTGCCCTGTTCCCATGATGCACTGGGCCAGGGACAGACTAATTTGCATGTAGCCAGGTTCTGAACTGGGATGGTGCAGTGAGCTAAAAAACAGTGATGGATCAAGCCCTGATCTTTTGACTGGGTAGGAGTGTTCTGCTTAATTCAGATACTCTGTCCATCACCCCCTCCCCTTTTTGAATCGTTTTGGCCACGCAAGTGTGGAAGGGTATGCTCAGATGTGAGTCCCTTGCTCACTGCACCATCAGGATTCAAGCAAGCCGGGCCGAAGACGGCTGTAATGCCAGAAACCGGTCCCCGGAAGCTTGTTTCCTTTCCAGTAAAGAATTGGCTTGGTAGTTTGGTCTGCCCTGTTCCCATGATGCACTGGGCCAGGGACAGACTAATTTGCATGTAGCCAGGTTCTGAACTGGGAGGGTGCAGTGAGCTAAAAAACGGTGATGGATCAAGCCCTGATCTTTTGACTGGGTAGGAGTGTTCTGCTTAATTCAGATACTCTGTCCATCACCCCCCCATTTTTTGAATCGTTTTGGCCACCACAAGTGTGGAAGGGTATGCT
Source organism: Lissotriton helveticus (assembly GCF_964261635.1). Classification (NCBI taxonomy): domain Eukaryota; kingdom Metazoa; phylum Chordata; class Amphibia; order Caudata; family Salamandridae; genus Lissotriton; species Lissotriton helveticus. Next base: position 289,138,229 of record NC_136073.1, read on the forward strand.
CAGATGTGAGTCCCTTGCTCACTGCACCATCAGGATTCAAGCAAGCCAGGCCAAAGACGGCTGTAATGCCAGAAACCGGTCCCCGGAAGCTTGTTTCCTTTACAGTAAAGAATTGGCTTGGTAGTTTGATCTGCCCTGTTCCCATGATGCACTGGGCCAGGGACAGACTAATTTGCATGTAGCCAGGTTCTGAACTGGGATGGTGCAGTGAGCTAAAAAACGGTGATGGATCAAGCCCTGATCTTTTGACTGGGTAGGAGTGTTCTGCTTAATTCACATACTCTGTCCATCACCCCCCCCCCTTTTTTTTAAATCGTTTTGCCCAGCATAAGTGTGGAAGGGTATGCTCAGATGTGAGTCCCTTGCTCACTGCACCATCAGGATTCAAGCAAGCCGGGCCGAAGACGGCTGTAATGCCAGAAACAGGTCCCCGGAAGCTTTTTCCTTTCCAGTAAAGAATTGGCTTGGTAGTTTGGTCTGCCCTGTTCCCATGATGCACTGGGCCAGGGACAGACTAATTTGCAGGTAGCCAGGTTCTGAACTGGGATGGTGCAGTGAGCTAAAAAACGGTGATGGATCAAGCCCTGATCTTTTGACTGGGTAGGAGTGTTCTGCTTAATTCAGATACTCTGTTTATCACCCCCCCCTTTTTGAATCGTTTTGGCCACCACAAGTGTGGAAGGGTATGCTCAGATGTGAGTCCCTTGCTCACTGCACCATCAGGATTCAAGCAAGCCGGGCCGAAGACGGCTGTAATGCCAGAAACCCGTCCCCGGAAGCTTGTTTCCTTTCCAGTAAAGAATTGGCTTGGTAGTTTGGTCTGCCCGGTTCCCATGATGTACTGGGCCAGGGACAGAATAATTTGCATGTAGCCAGGTTCTGAACTGGGATGGTGCAGTGAGCTAAAAAACGGTGATGGATCAAGCCCTGATCTTTTGACTGGGTAGGAGTGTTCTGCTTAATTCAGATACTCTGTCCATCACCCCCCCCCTTTTTGAATCGTTTTGGCCACCACAAGTGTGTAAGGGTATGCTCAGATGTGAGTCCCTTGCTCACTGCACCATCAGGATTCAAGCAAGCCGGGCCGAAGACGGCTGTAATGCCAGAAACCGGTCCCCGGAAGCTTGTTTCCTTTCCAGTAAAGAATTGGCTTGGTAGTTTGGTCTGCCCTGTTCCCATGATGCACTGGGCCAGGGACAGACTAATTTGCATGTAGCCAGGTTCTGAACTGGGATGGTGCAGTGAGCTAAAAAACGGTGATGGATCAAGCCCTGATCTTTTGACTGGGTAGGAGTGTTCTGCTTAATTCAGATACTCTGTCCATCACCCCCCCCCCCTTTTTTAATCGTTTTTGCCACCACAAGTGTGGAAGGGTATGCTCAGATGTGAGTCCCTTGCTCACTGCACCATCAGGATTCAAGCAAGCCGGGCCGAAGACAGCTGTAATGCCAGAAACCGGTCCCCGGAAGCTTGTTTCCTTTCCAGTAAAGAATTGGCTTGGTAGTTTGGTCTGCCCTGTTCCCATGATGCACTGGGCCCGGGACAGACTAATTTGCATGTAGACAGGTTCTGAACTGGGATGGTGCAGTGAGCTAAAAAACGGTGATGGATAAAGCCCTGATCTTTTGACTGGGTAGGAGTGTTCTGCTTAATTCAGATACTCTGTCCATCACCCCCCCTTTTTGAATCGTTTTGGCCACCACAAGTGCGGAAGGGTATGCTCAGATGTGAGTCCCTTGCTCACTGCACCATCAGGATTCAAGCAAGCCGGGCCGAAGACGGCTGTAATGCCAGAAACCGGTCCCCGGAAGCTTGTTTCCTTTCCAGTAAAGAATTGGCTTGGTAGTTTGGTCTGCCCAGTTCCCATGATGCACTGGGCCAGGGACAGACTAATTTGCATGTAGCCAGGTTCTGAACTGGGATGGTGCAGTGAGCTAAAAAACGGTGATTGTACAACCCCTGATCTTTTGACAGGGTAGGAGTGTTCTGCTTAATTCAGATACTCTGTCCATCACCCCCCCTTTTAGAAATACAAAATGGCTTTCAGCTCATGCTAACAAATCCCTCCAATATTTAACAGAACATTCAATGTGCATGCATACTCCGTATAATGCACTTCACCCTGAAAAACCACAAGAAAAGAGAAGACGCCTATCCACACAAATAACCTTACATTTAAAAAAACACAATCTTAACAGGCAGCAACAAACTGTATTCCATATTCCGCATGCAATATAATTCACGCCCTGGCTACAGAATGCCCTAGTCAGATGACAACAAATAAGAGTAGATCACAGTATTACTATTTTCCTGTCAAAGTTCAATGTTGTCTTATCACAGTACTGTATGTAACTGCAATCGGGGTCATTCTATAATCTTTATAGAAGGTTAATCTTTTAAACTGTAACAACGTAAAGTTGCTTGGGTGATCTTGCACCATATAAAGGGCCATGCTGATGCCTCACCACAGTACAAACATCATCTAACTCTTGCATGACTGAATAAACACACAACAAACGAACTGTGCCACCAGGATGATTCAATAAATCTGCAACTTTTTCTTTTAACTAGGGCACCCTTGCCATATTATACATTTATTGCACCCAATGTCAGCAACCAACATGAATATAAGCTGGACAAAGGTAACTTAATAATCCTGCCACTGTGCACTGAAATGACACCCTGGGCTAATGTGATATTACTGTTCCTTAGGGCAGAGATATAAACCCCAGCACACACTGACTCTAACCACAATAGTACTGCCAATGTGCACAACGTAGAAAAAATTAAGGTACATATAATGTGTAAATATGCAAAATGTGCATGCAACTGTCACTTGCAACTTGCAGAAGTGCAGATGTTCTTGTAATAACCCATAGAATATTTCTTCCCTACAACATGCCAATACATGGCGAGGTATGCCATTGCAATTAAAAACACACTGAACTATTGCAACAAGACATCTAGGGCCTGATTACGGTCTTGGCAGATGGGGTACGGCGCCACAAACATGACGGATATCCCATCCGCTGTATTGTAAGTTCTATTATAACCTATTGAACTTGTAATATGGCGCACAGGATATCCGTCACGTTTGTTACAGAGTATATCTATCCACCAAGATCATAATCAGGCCCCTAGTAATTTGCAGAAAGCGCTAACAGGAACAGTTCCGACTCTTTATCACCAATGATATTTCTCTTTTGGTATTTTACACTGCTTTTTTTTTTTTACGGAGTTTTATATAGCACTAACTTGACAAGGTAACGGGTATCAGAGCGCTTTACATAGCACCAGTTGCGTTACATGAGGACACATTCATTTTTGTTAGGCACGGGGAGATTAAGTGATTTGGCCAGAATCACAGGATGTTCAGTGTCATTGCCGAGACTCAAACTCGGATCTCCAGATTCGAGGTCGACCGCCCAAGCCAATAGGCCAACTCCTCTCCCCATATGTAATAACTCTGGAAAAGGAATGATAACTTCATACAGTGTGAAGGGAACATCTACTCAGGTACCTCTTTGATGGTCCCGTAGCACCACCCATAAGTCTTAGGGCCTGATCTGCCGTTTCAGTGGTCAGGAGAATGCCACCAAGCCGGCGGCATCCAAACCGCCATATTACAATTACACTGGTGGTGTTGTATCGGTGGTGCCACAGCGCTGGCATGCTTTGGCTCATAGAGAGAATGAAACATATACAGCTGCCATGGCAGCACCACTTGCACATCGGGTGCACTGTTTACCATGCACCATGTCGTGCATGGCACACTGTGCTCGCATGACAGTGCAATGAGGGAGGCACAACATGTGCCCCCTTGCACTTTGCCCAATGGGCAAAATCGCCCTATGGCTGTGTTTGGGGCCCTTCCCTGGGTCCCTGCCATGAAAAGGCTGGTGGAAAGGTAGGTCATGATTGGGCCTGCGTGCCGGCATTGGCTCCCATCGCTGCCGTTTTCACCACCACCGCTCTGTAGAAATCAGGATCCTGGTGGTGGCATGGGTCTTGTGGTGTCCGACCCCCATGGTCATAATAGGGCAGTCGGACTGCCATCACGAGTACATTAGTCTTCGGACCACCGTATTAGAAATCAGGCCCTTAGTCATACACCACTGTTGTCACAGTTAACATTATATTCCTGTGTATTTATTTTTACTTTGTAAACCGGAAGAATTGTTGCTTTGACCTAGAGGGCAGTTTGGGATTTTCAAACATTGCCAAAACATACATGCCTTTGCCTAAAACATGGAAACTGTTCTGGCTACTTAAGTGTATATTTGATATTTTTATAAATCAGTTGCCCTTCATACATTGTTCCAGGTGGCCACTGTGTCTTGTCAAATTTAGGGTGACATAAAGCAAAAAGAACAGATGATGGGCGTAATGTTGAACAATGCAAACATTCACCCACAGTCACAGATCTGCGTTTAATCCATTGTTTTCTTTGCTCACCACTCAACCGCAGTTTGGATTCAGCCATATACAAATCAGTCTTAACCCTGCTCCTGATGGGAACAGTCCAACTTGATCTGCCAAGCCAGGTCCTCCCTGGACAGGAAACAAGAGCCCTGGGACCGGTTTCAGAATATCACCCCATATCAGCCAGGCTAGTTTTAATACAGTGGCACTGTGAGCACGGGACCCACATCTGGGCATACCCTTCCCCCTTAGGGTGACATAAGCAAAAAGAACAGATGATGGATGAAATGCTGAGCAATGCAAACATTCACCCCCAGTCACAGATCTGGGTGTAATCCATCAGTTTTTTGTTTTGCTCACCACTCCACCCCAGTTTGGACCTAGCCATGCAAATCAGTCTTGACCCTGCTTCTCTTGGGAACAGTTCAGCCCGAACTGCCAAGCCAGGTCCACCCCTCTATCTTGAATCCAGTGGCATGGTGAGCACACGACCTATGTCTGGGCATTCCCTTCCCACGTAGGCTGACAAATGCAAAAAGATCAAATGATGGACAGAATGCTGAAACAATGTTAAACATTCACCCCAGTACAGAGATCTGGGCCTAAAACCATTGTTTTTTCGCACACCATGCCATTCCAGTTTAGATTCAGCCATATGCAAATCAGTTTGACTCTGCTTTGCTGGATTTTAGGACTATGTGCAATTTACCACTGCTAACCAGTTCTTGTGCCCTCTCTCTCCTAAACATGGTAAAATCGATTTACACCCAGGTGGCACATTTAATGTACATATAAGTCCCTTGTAGAGTGGTACTGCATCTCCCCAGGGCCTGTAAATAAAATGCTACGAGTGTGCCTGCAGCCCTTTTTTGTGCTACCCACTTATTTTTTTTATTTTTTTATTTATTGGATTTATTTATTGGATTTTTATGACAGCACACAGACAGTAAGGGAAAACATATTTCAACATATAATTATCAATCCTTAAGCAGTATCTTAACATTTAAGACAAATCGTAGACTCAAAAAGTCACAGCAGATAGGAGACAAAAAAGAAAAGAAATAAAAGACCATATACATAAAATTAGCCATAGTTTTTCTTACAAGCCTAACCAGTTAGCTAAAGGAGACCATACTTTGAATCCCAAAATTTTCTTCTTAATGCCCTTGATTTTATACAATGCTATCTCAAGATGGTACATAGACAGTAATTTAGTTTGCCACATAATGAAATTTGGTGGGTACTCATTGAGCCATTGAGATGTAATACAAGAGCGATATGCCGACATGCAGATAAAAATAAAACCTTCCTCTGGTTCAGAACCCTGGTAAGTCGCACTTTCATCACACCCAAAAATAACCAGAGGAGCTGTTAATTTAACAGAAATACTCAAACTGTTCCTTAAATAAAACTCAATATCGGCAATAAGTTGAGATAGCTTAGGGCATCTATAAAACATATGAGCGGCGTCCGCTGCATATAAATTACATCTATTGCAATTCGTCCCACGCCCCGAATTCCATTTAGCCAGTTTGCCTGGCGTGTAGTATAATTCAAAAACTGACATAAAGTGTTGACTAATCATTGACCCATTGAGTAATACATTACCCGCAATCTCCATACTTCTCTCCAAATTAACATGTTCAACGTTCAGCTTGTTTTGCCATTTAAGTACCCTATCCTCTAATTCGTCTTCTACCTTCTCCAGAAGCAACTGATATAAAGACCCTATCTTACTCCGTTCCTTTATGGCTTCAACTATCCCAATTTTCCCCAGCAATATCATCTGTTTTGCGAGTTTCTGAACACAAAAACTTCGTATCTGGAGATACTTAAAAAAATCTGCGTGATACAAATGGTATTCTTTCCTTAAATAATCAAATGAAACAAAATCATTCCCTTGAAACAGATCACCAAAATTACATATCCCCAAACTGTGCCACCTTTGCATTACCCCGTCTCGAAATAATTCTGGGAGAAAAGAGCATTTCTGCAAAGGAGTATATGTATTTATATTAGGGCCTATTCTAAATCTCTTCTTTATTGTCCTCCATATAACATAAGCAGAATAAATAGTCTTAAATTTGTTTTTTTTATAGTAACTAGGCTCAATAATTCGATTTAGACATTATTTAGCCTCGGCGCCCAGGAGCATCTCATAAATAGAAGGCGAGGCAAAATCCTCGACCGGATCGTCAGGGAGAATTAGTACTCCCATATGTTGCAGAATCACTACCCAGTGATAAAATTGAAAGTTCGGGATACCCCAGCCTCCTCTTTCTCGGGGTAACACACATTTTACTAGCGCTCTCCGAGCCCGATGGTATCCCCAGAGAAATCTAGAACACATTCTATTTATTCGGGCAAAATAACCGGAAGAGATAATGAAAGGGATAGAACGAAATAGGTACAGGAACTTTGGGAAAATAAGCATTTTTAGTACATTACTGCGGCCAAACAATGATAGCTTTAAGTTATTTATTCTTTCTAGTAGCTTATTAGAAGAACCAATAATAGGGTCCAGGTTTATAGAGATGATTTCTTCAATATTAGCTGTAATTTTAATCCCTAAATAATTGGCTTCTTTTGCGAGCCTAATATTCTCTGGTCGGCCAACATCTGAGTGAATAAGCTGTGTCTTATCGACGTTCAATTTGTACCCTGAGAAATGCCCAAATTTCTCGGCTGACTCTATAATATTTGGAAATGCGGTACACAAATCTGACGTCACAACCGCAATATCATCCGCGTAAGCACAAACTTTAAAATCCTGATTCATTATCTGCACAGGTTTAATTACAATATTGTCCTCTAGGCTAATAATAAAGGGATCAATATACAAGGCAAATAGCAAGGGGGAACAGGGACACCCCTGTCTTGTCCCCCTTGCTATAGATATTTTCCCCGACGTCTTCCCTGAAATTCGAACAGTAGCAGATGGATGAAAATATAGTGTCTGAACTGCCCTGATAAATTCACCGGGAAACCCCTTCCTTTCCAAAACCAGCCACATAAAATACCAAGCGACCCTGTCGAACGCTTTTTCTGCGTCCAACAGGGCCACACCGACCGGAGAATGTGTACCCTGAGCCCAATCCAGTAGAGATATAATCCGTCTTATATGATCGGTAGTACCTCTGTGCTGTATAAATCCGGTGTGAATAGCTATGTTAATGAATAGAAAAATTAGGATCTGTACTTTAACTATATGCGGCCTAAATGACTCTAAGAAACGTCAAATTTTAGCTAAAATTATACAGATACTACAGATAGATATATTGTGTTTGCAGGAAACACATGGTGCATGGGCCAACAGAGATTATTTAAAAAATATGGGAATAGAATTAGTTGTCTGTTCTAAGCAAACTGGAGTTAAAAGAGGGGTAGCGATACTTAAGAAAAGGGGTGTGGGAGAATGTGTAAGGGCTGATGCAGATAAATTGGGCCGATGGGCTATTTGTGAACTAAAGGTGGGGCAAAAAAGGTTTTCACTCTGTAATGTGTATGGGCCAAACCTGGATGATGCCGAAGTCTTTAATTTTCTGAATTTGGAAATAACACAATGGACTCTGCCCGTGTTATTGTGTGGTGACTTTAACATTCATATTGACTCATGTATGAATATTAGATCTAATCCAGTACATCCAGGGAGAAAGAAGATTGTTTATGCGGCCTTAAGAAATTTGTTAATGGATCATGGTCTTCATGATGTTTGGAATATAAAATATCCATGGGATCCTGGGTTTACCTTTTCTTCTGCCCCCCATTCCAAATTTGTACGGTTAGATTACTTTTTTATAACACTTAAGCTGCTTGCTAAAGCTAAACTCGAGATCCATCCTAAATTGGTCTCCGATCACAATCCGATAGTCATAGAGTTGGCTTTAGATTTGCAAGATAAAGTAGAACCCCAACAGTGGTCCTATGATAGGAAGCTCCTTCTGGATGAGGAGTACTGTCAGGATATGACCAAAACAATTCAGGAATGTTTTTCTATTAATAAGGGCACGGCCTCCCAGGAAATAGTCTGGGATACGTTCAAATCGGTAATAAGGGGGGAAACCTTTAGCTTCTCCAAGTTTAAAAGCAAAAAGACTCGGTCTAAGTATCAGCAGAACTTTGAGCATGTTCTTAAGGCAGAGGGGAAACTGGCTGAGGTTATTAGACATGGTGCAGAGGCAGAAGTAATCCAGCTGGCCCAAAGGGAACTCACGGTTAAAAGGTCTAGCGTGTATGCTTATATTGCCGACCAAATTGCTGCAAATTATATACAACATAAAGAAACGGCATATGAGTTCGGGGAAAGAACAGGAAGAGTGCTGGCAAAAAGGACAAGGGAGAAAGCGGTGTATAATGATATCCCTAAAATTAAAGATTTGCAGGGGGCACTGCAAGAGACTAAGGAAGGTGTGTTAATGGCTTTCCAAGGGTTTTACCAACGGTTATATAGGGAGGAGCCGGATAGGATAGATGCTGGGGACTATTAAAGGGATTTGATTCCGAAAACTTTGTCGGAGGTACAAAAGACAGCATGGACGGCTGCACCAGACTGGGGAGAAATTGAGTCAGCAATTTTAGGCTTAGCCCAGGGTAAGGCCATGGGACCTGATAATATCCCTCTGGAATTTTACCGAACTTTCAGGAGTATATTAAAAAAAGAACTATTGGAAGTTTGTCAGCAAGCCTTTTTGGGTAAGGCTCCCCGTTCATGGGCGGAAGCTACGATAGTGGTCTTTAAGAAAAAAGGTAAAAATGCTGAGGAGATGGGGGTCATATCGGCCGATATCTTTACTGAACTCGGACAGCAAAATTTACTCCAAGGTAATTGCTAATCGGCTAAATGACCTGATGCCAGGTTTAGTATCTCTTCGACAACAGGGATTTGTGCTACCCACTTAAGTAGTCTTTTAAAACATGTCTCCGGTCTGCCATTGCATCCTGTTTGCAGTTTTAGACTGACAATTTTACCTGGCAAAATAAACCTTTTGCAAGGCCTAAACCTCCCTTTTTAATACATGTAAGTCACCTCTGTGGTAGGTCATAAACAGCCCACAGGGCAAGGGGTAGTGTATTTAAAAAGCTGGATATGTAGATTTATGTTTTACATGTCCTGGTAGTAAAAAGAAACTTCCAAATTAGTTATTTTCTACTATGAGGCCTACCTCTCCCATAGGATAATACTAGGTTAACTTATTACATTTAATAATTGAAAAACGTTTGTTTGGGAACAAGCAGAAATGTCATGTTTGGTCTCTAAAGAATTGTAAATGTAAATCCTACTTAATGGTAAAGTCAGATTTTAAGCCACATTCCTAACAACGTCGCTTTTAGAAAGTTTACATTTTCTTGTCATGTTTGATGTCTGCAACCTGTGTCCTGGGTTACATGACTAGGTGTAGTTAGCAGGTGACATTTGTGATTTCCTTCCAGACAGTGAGACAAGGGGGGTAGGTGTTGGCAGGATGGGCCATCCTGCCAGAATGTTAGAGGTAGAGCTGTTCCATGCCCCACTTAGATTGAAAAGGGGCTGCCTCAGCACACTCACAAGAACTTGACACCAGGCTTTTGTCACCCCAGACATCTTGGGGCAGGGGAATGAAACATATTCCAGAACCAGATGTGGGGGAAAGTGTAGACGTTTTTCCCACTTCAGAGCTGGCACCAGGTATAAATATTGGACCCTCAGACCAGCTCTTTAGTAGACTCCTGGACCTGCGGACATTGGAGAAGGACTGTCCTGATGCCAAAGGACTGTCCTGATGCTTGAGGCCAGCCCTACTCTCTGAGAAGGAAGACTGGACCTGCTCCCTTCATCCCAGGCGAACCTGAGTGACTTCAAGGGTCAGGTGGCTGATCTCCTGTTCAGAGGGACAGGAACACAATAAACTCCAAAGGTCTCCTTGCTACTGTCCAGCAGGCCCTCAGCACTGGACATGCCTGGATCTGCCTGAGTCCTGCTGGCTTTGGCTAAAGTGTGTTCCTAAACACCGAAAGGTGCTTCTCCATGTCCTGGATCAATGGCTGGCATCAGTTGAGCTCCTCCTATGAATAAGGAGAAATCTTGAACCTCTGGGCTGTTCGCAACAGTGAATGGGTCCATTCAGGCTGAGATCTTGCCGCGTGTAATGACCACCAACCTGAAGCTCCGGTGGACCAGATTCTTCACACTACAGTGACTGCCATCGATCACCGGTAATGCAAGATCTGAGCTTCGTTCTACAGCATTGACAGCCCATGGTGACTGCAGGAACTCGGAGTCATACGAGAAGGAATGCTCAAGAACAATAATTGAACCTAAACAGAGCTTGGTGGTCAATCTCAGTTCAAGAACTTTAACAGACATAGAGGAAGCTGTGCTGAATAAGGGCTTAGGCTTTGTGACTACTGACGAGGGCGATCCATTTGTTCTACAAATGGAACTAGCACAGTTTTTCCGGAAACTGAGGCTCCATTATTTCTTCAAAAACAAGAACTCTGAGGAATCAGAGGAGGAGAGGGATACGAATACAGGTTTGAGGAACAAATCTACTTTTTCACCTCCCTCACATGCCATACCGACTCAAGTTCTTACTTTCGAACTAGCTGTGAAGAATGATCTAGATCTCATACAGTACAGTTCCAGATCACGGTACAATAATCTCACCACCGCAGAGAGACATGGTCTGAAAACATTGACCCAAGACGGTACTATAATTGTGAAGCCCGCCGATAAAGGGGGCTCCATTGTGGTCCAAAATGTGGATACCTATAGGGCAGAGTGTCTCCGACAGTTGAGCAACAGCGATGCTTACCGTCCACTGACTATTGACCCTACTCCCAGACTGACGAGGGAGATTAAAGTCCTGGTTGAAGAAGCCTTAGCAGAAGGCTGGATTACCCCCGCAGAGGCATTATTCCTGCAGGCTAAGCATCCTATTATGCCTTATTTTTACACCTTACCCAAGGTGCACAAGCCACAGAGACCGCCTCCAGGGAGGCCCATAATTTCAGGCCAGGGCTCATTACTTGAACCGCTTTCAGCGTTTGCTGACTACTTTCTCAAACCCTTGGTCAGCAAGATGCCTACTTTTCTTAAGGACACTGCGGATGTCCTGAGAGTGATTCCCGAAATTGTGTTTGATCGAGAGACAGATTATCTTGTCTCTCTGGACGTTGAGTCCCTGTATACCTCCATTCCCCAGGATGCGACCCTGGATACCATCAGGTCCATCCTGGGCGAATCGGAACTGGACTCCATTACTCCAGTACCGTTCATTATGGCTTTGGCTACCATAGCCATGAAAGAAAACTTCTTTATGTACGAGGACCAGATATACCACCAAGTCTCTGGGACCAGCATGGGCAGTATTTTTGCCCCTTCGCTGGCGAATTTATATGTCCATCAATTTGAACAGACCACAGTTCTGCATCCCACTAACCCCTTTTTTCCATCCATTATTTGGTGGAAAAGATATATTGATGACATTCTGATGGTGTGGAGAGGGACTAGTGAATCAGTCATACAGTTTCATCAATGGCTTAACAGCAAGAACAATTACCTCCGGTTCACGATGGAAATGAGTAAAGACAGACTCCCCTTCTTGGATCTCTCGATTTACCGCACCTCGAGGGGCTTGGAGAGTGAACTGTACAAAAAGCCAATGGCAAGGAATTCATTGCTCCTGTATGAAAGTCAACACCCTAAGTCACTGAGGGATAATCTGCCTTTTGGACAGTTTCTTCGAGTTCATCGGAACTGTTCTACCCCAGAAACTTTCAAACGCCATGCAGAGGAGCTTTCTAAACAGTTGAGAGAGAGGCACTACCCAAAGAAATTGGTCCAACGTTCATACAAACGAGCAGCTAACAATCATCGTGATGCGCTTTTGGAACCACGTATAGAGAAACCACCACTGGATCGTCTCACTTTAGTGAGCACTTTCAACACTAAATCGAACTATGTTCAAAAAGTGATTAAAAAGCACTGGAGAATTCTGAACAGTGGTAAAGAAAAGATTCCCTTCCCACTTTTTGCCTTCAAACGCTCAACTAACCTGAGGGACCGTTTGGTACACACACGACCCAAATCCACACCCAGGAGAGAGCTAGGCACACTATGGGATCTCCCGCCGGTGGTAGGGCACCATCCTTGCGGGGGTTGCTCTATTTGCCCTTTAACAACCAAAATCACGAGCGTGGACATTGGGACAGGTAAGCCTTGGGAGCTGCGGCAGTTTACAAACTGCAACAGCACCAACTTGATCTACCTCATCACTTGTACGTGCAATGAAAGTTACGTGGGCATGACCACGAGAAAGGTGCGTGTGAGGATGCAGGAACACAAAAGCACTTTCCGCTGTAAGAAAGATATCTCTAAACTTACCAAGCACTTTATCACATGTAATCATGCCGAGACAGACTTTAAATGGCATGTTCTTGAGAAACCACACATTCCATCACATGTGAGTGATGTGTCTAGATATCTCTTTATTCGGGAACAAAAGTGGGTTTTCAAATTGGGGACAGACAGACAAGGGCTGAACGATGATATTCCGTGGTTCGCCTTGTCCTGAGCTCCCGATAATTCTATCCATGGATGAGTATAGGGTTATGCGAGGGACATACCCTTGACAGAGCACATCAGGATTTGTCCTTGGACATAACATGATTCTTCCTTTGAGGGCAATACTCTAGTTGGCCGTTGGCTAATCTTCTTTAGCCTACTACTTATTGATTACCTTATGAGCACTTCGCTTGTTGTTTGATGCTCTTTACTAGGTATATCTTTTTCCAGCGTTGCCCGTATGGTAGGTCAGTTTGGCGGCTTATTCAGCATGTTCTGGCAGATATGACGGCGAGCCCTGTTACCCAGGTAGTTGCATATGGCGATCTAACCTTTTAATGATAGGGGTCCGCTATTTGAAGAATATCACGGTATAAATTGAATGCTGATTTGAGCAACCTCTTTGGAGTGGGATGTGTGCTTTTAAACGCGTCATTACTAATGTTTGACCCAGCATTGCACCATCTGTGAGCCAGTGCGCTTTGCCACTATTAAATAGCAATTTGTTATCCTGTTTCATTAAATTACATATGAGACGCTAGTTGGGAGTAATTGCGTCCTGCCATGGACTAACTAGCAATGCGATAGTCTGTTTTATCACAAAAAACTACAATCACGAACGACATGACGTCATCCTGTAGTTCTATACCGCTTATGCCAAAGGAAGGACGTCGTAAGTGGCCGTGAATGAGCGCATGGGAGGGTACTGCCAAATACCGGACGATTAGTAAGTCCGTACACCACTAGTGGGCAGGACTGTGATTAGGCATGTGTGTTATCACGGCGGGTCGGAGCATCACGCGCTCTGTGAGATACCGCGCCTTGCCACGAACTAACCAGTAATGCGGAAGTATACTGTTTCGAAAGAACTACAATCACGAATGACGTGACGTCATTCTGTAGTTCCACACCGGCCATGCTCGCGAGAGCACGCGCGCGTGACTGTGAATGAATGTGAGACAGGGCACTGCCAAGGAGAGGTCTATTACCAGGTCCTGATACCATCAGCGGGCATTATTAAGTAGGTAAGAGGCAGATGGACAACAATGATAGATATGTAAAGTGATCTTTGGGGAGGCGGCGATCGGGCCAGCCCCTCCCCTACCGGTATCGATTGGCTGTGTGCTGCTCAGCCTAACAGTGAAGTAGTTAGAGCTCACTGGTGACTGCGCCTCCCCCTGACTCAGTCACGGCCCGAGATACCGACGGACAGGGATGATTACCTGTGTTGCTAGCCTGATATTAGGTGGTTGCCATTGTGCTAGCCATATGTTGTATACAAGAAGTTTTGTAAACCACTTTTAGTTTAGCCGGTAGTTGACAGGGAGTTGGATAGAGGGTGGTTTGTGAACCTATTGATGGGTGTTAATTAACTCCATGTACAGAAGACCTTGGATTAGGTAGATATATACATCGCCAGAGCAGCTTCATGTCTGGTCATCTGGTTTTTGTATTTCACGCAGTCGGTTTCTGTTATTGTAGAGCGGGGTCTCATATATCCTGAGCCAGGTCCAGGAAGAGGTGAGGTCCACTCCCCGGACACACTGGGTGAGTAAGCAAGCTGTTACATTCTTGTGAAACAATTTATTATGTTTTCTATAGACCAGGGTAGCGGATTGTGATTTTCCTGTATGTTTGTCCTCTCTAAACAGTACATATTCAACCAGGTGCCGAAGAGAGGAGTTGACACAGTCGAAGGAACATCATATCCTTTACTGGTTTTCACTTGTGTGTTTTTTTCTTAATTTTTCACACTTTATTCACAACCAATGCAGTAGTATTATTATAGAACAGAGACCCTGACGAAAGCCGAAGGAGTCATCCCTTAGTGGCTGAAACATGTTGGTCTCCTCGCAGCTATTTGTTTGGACTGCGATGACGATATTATACTGTTCTTGTTTTTATTAAGGAAGGGGCCAACAATTATTAAAGCTTTCTGGGTTGAGTTCCCTATCCTTTTTTAAGATCACCACTTATATAATTTTTGTTTACACTGCACTTCCCATCACATCAACATCATGTGGTAGTACCGAGTGATTGTGGGTCACTACCCCGTATCTGGTTATCGGGGTATGCCGGTCTCAATGATCTAGAGACACAATACCCGATAAGGACTACCAAATGATAATATTGATCATTACAAGACTGTTGATGGGAATCCTACACCAGGGGCGACTCACGTTACTGGTTCTTCACATCTTGTGATCTGGTTTGTTAGTATTATTGTGTTCGTACCCTTGTACTATTGATAAGGTGATGACGAGCAGAGGATTACGGTTGAATCCCTAATTAGACCCCTAAGTTTGTAGTTGTTTGTAGCCCATGGTGACTGCCAATGTAAAGCTCCAGCAATGATGGTCTGTGACGCCAACACGATCTTCATGCTATAGCGACAACTATCCACAACGCTCTCCCTGCTCCTTGCGTCCTTCTCCACCGCAACTAAGCACTTCACGCCAGACTTTGAGAAGATAACTTTTTCATCTGGATTAACTTGGTCCCTTATCCTGCCGGCACTGGATTGCGGTCAGCAAGAACTTATGATTTTGCCCTGGTCTAACATGACCAGATAACTGTGCGCGGCGCTTTGTGCTTTTGGTCCCTATACTTACCCAAATCTTTGAAACTGCATATCTCCAGCCCTACTTAAAGGATTTTTGGATGTTTTACTCTCATTTTAATTTATTACATTTTACTCTTTTTGTAAAATTGGTTTGGGACTTTTCTAGTCTTGTGTTCTGACTTTGCTTTTGTTTGCCTGTATGCGTGAGGCTGTAGATGAGGCTGTAGGTTTTGGAAGTCTGCTTCAGTGAGTTAGTCGAAGAGCAAGGTCTTCAGCTTCTTGGGGATTCAAGAAGTGACAAGGAGGCGCTTATGTGTTGCTGGAGGTTGTTCCAGGTCCTGGGTGAGATGTAGGAGAATGCTAGATCTCCCATTCTGCTTTTTGTGGATGCAGGGGTGTGAACGAGTAAGAGTGAGGCTGAGCACAGGCATCTAGTGGGTTGGTGGAAGTGAAAGCAGTTGTTCTGGTATGTTGGCCCGATGTTGTGCAGTACCTTGTATGCGTGTGTTAGGAGTTTGAATTGGCTACATTTGTGTATAGTAAGCCAGTGCAGCTCTCTGAGTTGTGGTGCGATGTGGATGTGTCGTGGGAGGCCAATGAGTAATCTCACTGCAGCATTTTTGATGGTCTGGAGTCAGTGGTGGAGATGGTTGGAGATCCTGAACCAGAGTGTGTTGCCATAGTCTAAACTGCTTGTGATGAGGGTTTTCCTGCCGGTGCGTCTGGTGCTCCAGGTTAGACATTTGAAGATCTTCTGATGCATGCAGAGAATATGGAAATAGGAGGAGCTGACTTCGTTAGCTCGTGCTCTTATGTTGAGATTGTAGTGCAGAATGATTCCGAGGTTGCTGGCATGGTTGATGGGTGTGGGTCTGAGCTCTGATGGTCACCAGGTGGAGCTCAGGGAGAGTTCTTATCTCCACAAATCAGCAATTCCATCTTGTCGGAATTGAGTTTCAGGCAGTTACCTCTCATCTAGTCTGCTACATTAATCTTGCATTTGGAGAAGTTGGTTCTGGTGGTGGTGGACTTGTCAGTCAGAGAAAGGATGAGTTGGTGCTGCATACATTCTATACACATAGCCTCTAAGTTAAGCCTGACTGCTTTTATGCGCAGCTACTAGAGGGTTAAGAACTGATTCATTTGGTGACTTTCGTGATTCACCCTGACAGTGATTGTGGTTGTTAATAAACATGTTTTATTAAGAACAAAAAAAAGTGAACCACATCATATAAGAATTATTTCTAAATATTTACTAAATACACATTGTAAATTCTACAAAATACTTTAAAATACATTTAAAACATATTAAAACTACAACTAAAAAATGTGAACTTAATTTTTTCTTTAAAATTAAATTTAAATTAATTTTTCAATAATACATAATTAACTGTATAACATATTAGTATTTAATGAAACATTAACACAAAATATACATAAAGTAAAACATACCATAAACTTACAATAAAAGTTTTCAAAAAAAATTAAACAAAAAAGGAAACAAACACCTTGGAGAAATACAGCGATAAAAGAGATAAAACATCAACTTAGAAAGCTGCAATATGCCTGGCTCAAAACAAACACCAATCAAGACAAAGTTTGCCTATAGATAATTAACAGATTATACAAGTAAGCTATCAATAAGGCTAAGAAAAGTTACTATTCAGTCAGAATTCAAAATGATAAATGTGCAAATAAAGAATTCTATAAAATTCTCAATGAATTTTGTAAAATAATTTGCCTAGAAGGAGCTCATCCCATTACTCAAGATTTCACAGACAAACTGGCAAATCATTACACAGCCAAAGCAGACACATTGGGCTCATGCTGCAAACAAAGACAAAGCACCAGTACTGACCCTTTTCCAAAACAACAATCCAAGAATACTCTGACCCAGCCTCTATGTTCCTTCCAACACATTGCACACAATTAATTTATGGATCTGGTCAAAGCAAGCAGGCCTGCCGGCAGCCTTTCTGACCCGTGTCCACCGCAAACCTTCAAGACAATTCTTCTAACAACCTCTGCTGCCACTCCAGTAAGAAGAATCATCAACAATTCCTTAACTACTGGGATATTTCCACAAGAACTCAAAACCTCATACATATGCCCATTACTAAAGAAAACAAACTTGGGCCCGAGGAACCCAGACCATTACAGACCAATTACAAACGAACCTTTCATGGGCAAATTCATATAAAATTCATATAAAGAGTAGCATTCATCCAGATGTCACAATTCATTGAAGGTAATGCCATACTCTCATACTCCCCTCCATGAAGAGGCACAGAATCTGCCCTCCTTGCCATCTGGAAGGACCTAACAAACACAGTTGACTGCAACGGAATTGCTGCGCTACTTCTTTTGGACCTCTCGGCTGCCTTTGACACAGTTGACCATGGCACTCTGATACAAAGACTATACGATGCCAGCATAGAGGGGACTGCTCCAGACTGGATCACATCCTACCTTCACAACAGAACTAATGTTATCCATACCCCCCCTTTCTCGTTCAAACCGTGCTTCACAAAAGCAGGGGTCCCTCAAGGCTCTATCATCTCGCCCATGCTTTACAACATCTACATGAAGTCATTACCGGCACTGACCAATCAATTTCACCCCACAAGCTAGAACTATGCAGCGGACACGCAAATACTCCTTCAACTGGAATGCCCCAAAGATATTGGAGACTCGCCAATTTTCAGTTGTCTCAGAGCCACAGATCAATGGATGACATGGGGCCATCTCAAATTGAATGCTTCCAAAAGGGAAATACTCACAGGTGGCAATTGGAAACATTATGACCCACTCGCCACATTGCCTGGTGATCTGGGAACACCGCCTAAAGAATCAAAGGAAGTAAGAAACCTCAAAATGGACATGGACTCCAAGCTATCAATGAATGCCCAAGTGGACAAACTAGCAAGATCAAGCTTTGTTACTAAAAAAACTCAGCAACAACTCTTTCTCCATTAGGGATTTCCACACAAGATCCAGGCTACCATTTCCCTTGTTCTGTCCAAACTCGATTACGCCAATAGCCTCTACCACGGATCACCTTTAACAACCATGAAAAGACTACAACAGATTCAGAGGTCGGCTACCGGAGTTTTCTTACATATAAAACCGCAAAACCACATCTCCCCTGCCTTGAAAGCCCTGCATTGGTTACCGGTTGCCAGAAGATCCATGTTCAATCTACTTTGTATCACCCACAAAGCAATAAATAGAACAGGACCACTCTTCATCAGGAATAAAATCACCAAACACGTTCGACAAAGAAACCTCTGCTCCAGAGTGGAACCTCGTCTCATAATCCCAACGTACAAGAAAAAAACCATGGGTGGCACGTCGTTCTCTTTTCAAGCAGCCAAACTATGGAACTCTTTACCCCCCAACATAAGATCCGCAGATAACCACCTTATTTTCAGAAAGCTACTAAAGAATTGGCTCTTCTCCACATAACTACCAAAAAGCAAATAGAAATATACAGCATATCCCTCTGTATTTAAGCATTTATTTGGACTATAGATAAGTACCTATATGTGTGCATTGCTTTGTATAAACATGCAGAATAATTATGTGCTTAAGAAATATAGATATTCATTAGTTCTGCTTAAAAGATGTCCATATTACTGATAGTTACATTATTCAGTTTTTAACATGTATATAAGTGAGTACATAAATGAGTAAATCTTTCATCATAAATATTTTTCTACAATTGCTTCACTATTGAATTACAAAGAAATAAAATTCATTTAAAGTGCAACATCACTTGAAAGCCGGAGTTTATTTAATGCATCTTTAATCTACATTTCTTACCTTTCTTTATGCATCTATATACTTATGTATCTATATATTTATTACTTTTCTCAAAATTCAACATATCCAATGCACTACTCTATTTCTCACCGTATACCGCTCTCAATATATCCTCTATCCCAACTCTCTGACTCATCTCAAACCTCTTTCTACTGCTCTTTACAGTGTACTACCATTTTTCTCACCCTATACCTCTATCAATATAACCTCTAACCCTCTCTCTCATTCCCCACACCACTACTATGATCCCCAAAATAACCCTTTCTAGACTCCTCCCTACTCTACTCCTCCTTGCATGATCTCATACATCTTTTACTATTCCGATCTCCCAAAACAAGCCTTTCTAAACCTTTCCCTCTGACTCAACCCCTCCAACCTCCCCTTTACACGTCCCAAGCCTCCTACTGCTGCCATGAGCACCAAAACAAAAAATAAATAAATACATTTTTAAATCCCTCCCTCTTCTATCCCTCCACTACCCTTTTCAATCCAAATAACAGACTAATATGTCCACCACTAAAATTACCTTCATATTTCACTATTCTAATTCACCACTAATCCTTTAAGGGTTCCGGAGTAGTGTACTACTCGCCAAAAAAGCGCTTCAACACCTCATCAAGGGAAAACAATGGTTCCTGCGGTATAATATTTGTATATTTGCAAAGTCAATACAAAGCATAATAGCAATTTTCAAAAAACATTAGGGGGTTTAACAAGGGATGGCAAAGGGAGAAGCAAGGCACAACTCATAATAAATGTAGTTTATATCAAGGTTTTTGTATTTTCAAAACATTGATTTCATCAATAATATACAATTTGTACACATAGTAAAGTGAAGTAAGTGCAGTGTGTCCCAAGTGTTTTTAGTGAGAACCAAATAGTAAATACGTGACAATAAGTGAGTATCTACAGGGTTCTACTGGGGATATATACAGAAAGGGAATTTGACCAAAAGCAGTAATACAATAATTATCTAGTACAGTGGCTATCTATGTTTCTAGGCACTGTCTTGCGTGGTTCATTCCCAATTGCGCCGACGGCGTTTCGACCCGGAAGAATAAGGGTCTCGTCAGGACTGGTCATTAGGGGACATCTCTCAGTGTGTAAATACACAACTAGCAGCCCATGCGTGATAAGGAAGGATAAAACAACACTATATAAATACAAACCATTTTCCCTCTGCTATGCCTCCACTATCCTTCTCATTCCAAATAACTGACTAACATATCCACCACTCAAATTACTTTCATATTTCACTATACTAATTCACCACTAATCCTTTATGGGTTCCGGAGTAGCGTGCTACTCGCCGAAAAAGCACTTCAACACCCCATCAGAGGTAGCAAGCGCTATATAAATACAAACCTTTTTGTCTCTTTTATCCCTCCACTATCCTTCTCAATCCAAATAACTGACTAACATATCCACCACTCAAATTACTTTCACATTTCATTATACTAATTCATCGCTAATCCTTTATGGGTTCCGGAGTAGTGTGCTACGCGCCGAAAAAGCCCTTAGACACATCGTCAGGGTAGTAAGTGCTACATAAATGCAATTACAATACAATACAATACATAAAATACATTTTAAAAGTATCACAATAATTTAACAAAAGGACATTATATACAATGACATTTCAGTAGACAACATATTTAACAAGCTTATTTAAAATAGCACAAAGAACGATATTCTTACCTTTGATATTTATGTCCACAATATTTTTGACATCACAATATTTCAGTAAGCATTTTGTGACACAGTGCTTCATTTTTGATATTCTGTTCAAACACTTATTATGTTAACATATAGATATTTTCTTTCATCAGGTCCTTTTTAAACAAGGAAATGTGTTGCAAGTGAGTGCAACTAGTTTCTTTATGGTGAGAACATCGAGATTCTAATGTCAGAAGGGTTTGGAGACCAGAAATATATGTGAACTTTGAAGTTTCTCACGTACTTGGATTTCTTGGTAAGAGATTACAGGCCGTGAATTATTCATTACAAAGGCAAGTGTTCGCTACCCATAGAGATATGCTCGACCATCCAGGAGGGTTCCAGCAGGTATAAATTATATAACTAGTACATGTATAAAGATCCGATTTAAACCCCCTGGCGTGCTTTACAGAAAAAGTGACTACAATTAGACTTGTGGGAATAGCTGGAAAGAGCTTTTCAAATGAGTTGGTTGATATAACCACAGTAATCATTAAAATGAACATTGATTGGAGTCATTTTTTCGCTTTCCTAAAAAAAAAAACTTCCTTCAACATGAGACTTCATTTCAAGAAGGCAATCAAGAGCAGATAGTCTAGTTGAGGTTTAACGATTTTTGTAATTGATAAGTTATTTAATGCTTAAAACATCTTTAATGGCATCATTTTGCCTGGTGCGTGTTCTGACAAGCTTTTTAGAAAGTAGAAGGCATAAGATGAGGTTTACATAATGGGTGATTCTCCTTATTTTACATCATTATGTGTTGCATTAATACATGTTGGGCATGCTGTCATTTCGAATAGAAATGTGCTCCTGTTGTTAGAGAAAAGCAACTGCATTTTATCTCTTTGTTGACTGGAGAGTTGTTATCTGGAATACAGGAATCAGGCAGTTAAGGAAATGCATGTAATGTCCCTTTACATTTTTTACTGCAGCAAGCTAAGGTTGCAGCAGATGGGCTTAAGAACTAAAGAACATTAAATTAATGGTGATGATATATTTTTTATCGTTATTGACATTAAAAGTAATTTTCTTAACTGCACGAGCGTGCAGCGAATATATTTGTATAGTGACAAATAGGGATGCAGTATCAATAGTGATGGTGAGGCAAAATGCTATATATTGTAAGAACAACTAACGAACCACCTTTTGTGTAGGACAGGCACACAGGTTTTCTTGGACATATACTGCTCTGGATGAGGTGATGAATGGAATATTTGTATTTAGTACCAAAATCAATGGCATTTAAACAGCAATGTTTTAACCTTTAGTTATATTTCCGATTTATTATCCTTAACAGGAAAAACACTTCTTAAAAGAAAGTCATGATTGTCTGACCAGCTTAATCCTGCATCTTCATTTTTCCTCCTTCAGAGCAACCAGGATTGATGTAGTGCTTATTCTGTACTCAGTGTCACAAAAGGAGTGGCCTTACAGGATGAGATTCATGGGCAGACAGATTTGGAATGTGTATGCTTGAGGTGAACCAAAGCAAAATCCCATCACCAAGTCAAAAACCTAACCATGTAAATATTAGTACCTTCAGCTGGTGCTGTTGGACCTGGAACTTCTTAAAAACCAATGAATACGGACTGTCACACTATGAGCTGTTTCAGACCTTATTATGGAGCATACGTACTGATTCAAAAGGGTCCCAGATTAAGCTTTATCATTCGCCATAGTGAAAAATCCATATTATTTGAACCAAGATTAAAGACCGTGGCTGTCTGTTGCCAGGACATAACCACATACAATGCACGCGCTGGGAAATTTTGCACACCTCTGACAATCATTGCTGATCGTAGCGTACATTGTAAGTCCTTTGATCTCACAACCTTACTTGGGACTGGGGTAGCTCTAGCCTCCAAAGCCTCCCACAATGACTAGGGTGTGCTCTCAAACTTATCAGAAAGGGGCAGAACAGTGACTGAGCAATTTCAGATCGTGTGTTTGAGTTTTAGGAGTTAAACTTCTTACATCTCTGTCAGAATCACTGTCCACCCCGCTCCCCGCTCCCTGCCGCTGCTCCCCCGCGGCCCCACCCCCGTTTCCTTCAGCCTCACACTTCGCATCACTCCCCTCACCACTCGCCACCCCGCTCCGGCCTCCCAGCTGCTCCTCCCTCTCACTGAGTACTTAAGGTGGTGTCCGTGAGGCGGGGAGCTGTGACCTGACCTGACCTGGTCTGTGCCGGTCGCTCCACCCGCCGCGTGGCCCACCTGCGTGTGCCCAGTCCCCGTTTGCCGCCACCACTGCCAGTAACTGTTTCTGCCAGCATTCTGTATTTTCTCCCGCTGTTGTGCCCTGATCGTCACTGTTGTGCCCCTGACTATTTGTCTGCTACCGCCGTTTGTTTCCCGCTGTTGTGCCCCTGTTTGCCACTGTTGTGCCCCTGATTGTATTTCCTGCTCTCATCGTTCTCCCGCTGCTCCACCCCACTCCCCGCTCCCTGCTGCTGCTCCCCCGCGGCCCCACCCCCGTTTCCTTCAGCCTCACACTTCGCATCGCTTCCCTCCCCACTCGCCACCCCGCTCCCGCCTCCCATCTGCTCCTCCCTCGCTCCACCCCCTCCACTCTCCATTTATGGCAGAGTCCGCGCGTGCGGGCAGCGTTCACGCGCAGCGGGCGCGCCGATGGTGCGCCGAAGGCACGCCAAAGGCAAGCCCGTCTGCGCCCGGCCGTGTTTGGCACGCGCCCAGCGCCAGGAACCCTGGCCCCCGCAGATAACAGCCCACCCGCCGGACCTACGACGCTGCCACCCTCAACGCACTCAACACCGGCCGGATCCCCGGCTGCCACCGAGTCACCCCAGTATGCACCCACGGACCCTTCACCTGCCAATCCTGCAAGTTCTCCTGCATCCGGACCTGCACCGCACCCGCCAAGCCGAGCACCAACAGCAACCACCTGAAGTACATCCTGCTCAAAACCCGCTCCGTCCACAGACACGCCGTCGAACTCTGGAACCTCCTCGACTCCACATCTCCACGGAAACCTGGATGAACGCATCCTCAGCGCCCAACATCGCCATCGCCATTCCGGACGGATACAAGATCACCCGGAGGGACCGCGTCAACCAGACAGGAGGAGGCGTCGCCATCGTCCACAAGAACACCATCCACATCACGACCAACACCGACTACACCCTCACAACCGCCGAACACCTGCACTTAAAGATACACAGATTACAAGACCACCCTCAGAGGCACCCTCATCTACAGACCGCCGGGACCACGCAAACAATTCAGCGAAGACATCGCCGACTTCATCAGCCCGCATGCCCTCCCCTCCACTGACTACATCCTCCTAGGGGACCTCAACTTCCACCTGGAGAACAACAACGACCGCAACACCACCACCCTGCTGGACAACCTCGCCACCTCGGACTCAAGCAACTGGTGGCCACCCCCACCCACTACGCCAGCCACACGCTTGACCCCGTCTTCTCCTCTAGCAAGGATATCTCCTTCAGCCACGCCACCGGACTCCACTGGACAGACCACAGCTGCGTCCACTTCAGCTTCAGAAGGACCATGCTCCACCACCACCCGCAACGGGTTCCCCGCAGAAGCTGGAACAAGATCACCATCGACCAGCTCGCCACATCCCCGAGCCTGAACCCTCCCACCAGCTCAGCGAACCCCAACCAAGCTGCCAACAACCTCACAAGATGGATCAGCAACTGCGCAGATGACCTCGCTCCACTGAAGACCCCCCCCCCATCCGACCCGGCAACAAGAAAGCATCCTGGTTCACCGACGAACTGAAGAGCTCTAAGAAGAAATGCCGAGCACTCGAGAAAGCCTGGCGCAGAGACCCGACAACAGACAACATGACCACCCTCAAACACGCCACCCGAAAACACCACCAGCTGATCCACGCCACCAAGAAAACCGCATTCAAGGAACGACTAGACAACAACGCCCACAACAGCAAGGAACTCTTCAACATCGTCAAAGAGCTCTCGAACCCCAGCGTCGGAAACAACGACATCACCCCTTCGCAAGACCTTTGCAACTCACTCGCCTCGTTCTTCCACAGCAAGATCGCAGATATACACAACAGTTTCAGCACACAGCCAACGCACCCTACGACCGCACCAATGCCCCCCACCACCACCCTCCGCGCCTGGACCCCGATCAACACCGAAGACACCATCCGCACGATGAACTCCATCCACTCCGGATCACCAACCGACCCCTGCCCTCACCACGTCTTCAACAAGGCCGACTCCATCATCTCATCCCATCTCCGGGACATCATCAACGCCTCCTTCGACACCGCCACCTTCCCAGAGAGCTGGAAGCACGCCGAACTCAGTGCCCTACTGAAGAAACCATCAGCGGACCCCACCGACCTCAAAAACTACCGCCCCATCTCGCTCCTTCCTTTTCCTGCCAAAGTCATCGAGAAGACCGTCAACAGACAGCTGGCCGCCTTCCTCGAGACGAATGGATCCCTCGACCACTCGCAGTCCGGTTTCAGAGCCAACCACAGCACCGAGACCGCCCTCATCGCTGCCACCGACGACATCCGAGCCCTGCTCGACAACGGGGAAACAGCGGCACTCATCCTCCTAGACCTCTCCGCAGCGTTCGACACGGTCTGTCACCGCACCCTAGTGCAGCGCCTCAGCAACATCGGAATCCAGGAGAAGGCACTGGAGTGGATTATCTCCTTCCTCGCCGGAAGAACCCAGAGAGTCCGCCTCCCCCCGTTCAGATCAGAGGCCACCGAAGTCATCTGCGGCGTACCACAAGGATCATCGCTCAGCCCCACGCTGTTCAACATCTACATGAGCCCCCTCGCGGCCATCGCACGCCAACACAACCTCAACATCATCTCGTACGCCGACGACACCCAGCTGATCCTCTCCCTCACCAACGACCCCGCAACCGCCAGATCCAACCTACACGAAGGGATGAAAGACGTAGCCGAGTGGATGATGAACAGCCGCCTGAAACTGAACTCGGATAAGACGGAAGTCCTCATCCTGGGATCATCACCCTCCACCTGGGACGACTCCTGGTGGCCCCCTGCCCTGGGCAGCGCACCCAAACCAACGGACCACGCACGCAACCTGGGCTTCAGCCTGGACTCCTCCCTCTCGATGACCAGACAAGTCAACGCCGTCTCCTCGTCATGCTTCAACATCCTACGCATGCTACGGAAGATCTTCCGGTGGATCCCCACCGAAACCAGGAAGACGGTCACCCAGGCGCTCGTCACCAGCCGACTGGACTACGGTAATTCCCTCTACGCCGGAACAACAGCCAAACTTCAGAAAAGACTCCAGCGCATTCAGAACGCCTCAGCACGACTCATCCTGGACATCCCCCGACACAGTCACATCTCCGGACACCTGAGAGACCTGCACTGGCTCCCCATCAGCAAGAGAATCACATTCCGACTCCTCACCCACGCACACAAAGCTCTCTGCAACCAAGGCCCCAGATACCTCAACGACCGCCTGACCTTCTACACTCCTACCCGCCAGCTACGATCAACCAGCCACGCCCTCGCCGCCGTCCCCCGCATCAGAAGAGCCACAACGGGAGGAAGATCCTTCTCCTACCTGGCGGCCAAGACGTGGAACCCCCTCCCCATCCATCTCCGCCTGATCCAAGACCACCTCTCCTTCAGGAAGCAACTCAAGACCTGGCTGTTTGAGTAGTAGCGGACCCCCCCCCCCAAGCACCTTGAGACCCTCCGGGTGAGTAGCGCGCTATACAAATGCTTGATTGATTGATTGATTGATTGATGCAAACCTTACCCTCCAAAAAATTCTACGCCATTGAATTCAATGGGACCACCTGCCACAATCACCCAACCTCACCCTCGTGAGACTCTAAATATTGGGAGGCATGGAATTGGGCCTCAACAAACCTCCTTTCCTAAGGAAGACATTTTTTATAAGATATATAACTTGACCGTCCAAGCAAAAGTGAATCAGGTGTCAGCATACCCACCCTGCATGTTCAGAATCCATGAGCACCTGTGAAGATTTATTTTGGTGAATTCTAATTTTTAATTCACTCTTAAGTCTAACTTTTCAGTATGTACAGCCTGTAGATGAATCGCAATCAGACATTCCAGTTTGTTCCCACGAGCACCTGGACCATTTTATTTACCTCCAAGAGTAATAAATAAGACCAGATTGGCAAATAATGACTCGTTTTTAATAATGTTGACTTTTGTTAAACTGTAGTCACGGTTTATGCTGCGAGCTGAACTCGTGCAGCTTGATGACAGGATTTTACATCATCCGGGGTGTTGGTTCGATGAATCACGGTGGGAATCGATGAGAAATCGGCAACTGACAGAAATCCTGGCACGCTAGAGGAGAATCTTGGAAATAAATTACACGTTGTAATCTGAACATAAAGATACATCTGCCTAAAACAGCCAATTCCATTAGCAGGCCACATGCGAGGACAAAATATGTCACGATGGCAGAAAAAATCTTGCAGAAGAGACAGAATGTGAAAGAAAAATCATAATTCAAAAACAAGTACAATTGTTTCATATTTATCTCGAGGGAACAAACTGAATACCACGAATTAAGTACTCTGCTGAAAAAGAGACCTGCACAATTATTTGCCGACTTCTCGAATTCTAATAAAAAAAGAAGGAATTGTATGCCTACTACTTTTGTGATATGTTGAAGAGGAAATTATGATCAAATGTAGAACGTCCCCTCTGTCTTTTTCTGATTACAATGTGGCTGTCACCTCCTCTTTTTTATTTTTCAGTTTAATTGTGTTTTTCTTATTATTTGAGATTAGTTCGAGGCAAATATTACCCTCCTAAAGGCATCCATGTACCCTGGCGTACCTCACCAAGGGCCAGATGTACGACCCTTTTTTGCATGCGCAAACGGGTTTGCAAACCCGTTTGCGCATGCAAAAAGATCATGGGCCATGTACAAAGCCTATTTAGCAAGTCGCAATTTATTTGCAGCTCGCTATTTGGAAGGGGTATTCCCTTCCAAATAGCGAGTCTCAAAACCATGTACTAATGTTTTGCAACTGCAACTGCGGTCGCAAAACACTCGCAATTACCACCCACTTCAAGTAGGTGGTAATGCATTCGCCAATTTCCCTTTGCAAATGCATGCGAAAATATTTTTTAAGGGCAGGCAGTGGTCCCTGGGACCACTGCCTGCCCTTAAAAAATGAACCGAAAGCATTTAAAAAAAAATATATATATATCCTGTTTTCCTTTAAGGAAAGCGGGCTGCATTTTTTTTAAAAAACTGCTTTATTTCAAAGCAGTCCCAGACATGGAGGTCTGCTGAGCCAAGCAGGCCATCATCCCTGGGAGAGCCAGCCATTCCCAATGTGCTTGCAAATTTTGAGAGGCTCATTAATATTAATGAGCCCCGCAATTTGCGACCCCATTGGGAATCGCAAACAGTGTTAAACACACTATTGGCCATTTTATTTTGCGCCTCGCAATTTGCGACACACAATTAGCCTCAAATTGCGAGCCACAAAATAAAATGGGGGTACCGCTTCCCCCAAGGGCCTAAAGAAATATGACTTCAGACACTGGTTACCTTCTCTGTCTACACCATATTCCAACCCACCTGCATCATCTACAAAGCCATAACAACTACAAGCCCCACCTATCTGGTGGGTAAATTCACCACCCCCAGTGGACCATGGGACATTCGCAGTCAGAACACTTTCAAACGGTAGAAAATGTTGTACCAAAAAAAACAAAGTAAGGCAGCAGATCTTCTACATCCATGGATCCTGGAACTGGAACAATAGCCCCTGTATTCATTCAGACTGTCCCAATTCTTCACCAATTTAGGAAAGAGTTGAACTTACACCTCCAAAGAATACTGCAGCACTGTCAAGGTACAGTACACGTCCACGTTCAGAACTCAAATATCCCTACATTCACTGATTGTTCCCTTTACACCAGGGATATCATCTGTTTGTACAACTTTCTCTAAAGGCAGACATTTGTTTTTGTACACGTGTGAATTTGCATTTCATTTTTTACTACTTATTCTTAATCATATTCTTCAATCTATGTATGGAAATTAAACCTGCTTAAGCCAATGAAAAAAAATTTTCCTCTCACAACTGGAAGCAGCACTGTTCTGCAAAACTTGTATGCTTGGTAATAGAATTCTCAGTTTCCTAGCCCAATATATCTCTCATTGTATCTCATCTTTAGTACTTTCGATCAGCGGCGGCTGGCAAGTAGGCAGAGTTGGGGGGGCGGGCAAATGTGTAGTTGGTGCATGCATGCATTAAAGGTGAGTGTAAATAATAAAAAATAGCCATTAACCTTGCTTGCTGCATGATGTCTGCTGTCCTACTCACCTACTCGCTCCAGTCCTGTTCTCCTCTGTCTCCTCCAGGCTCAGAGGGTTTCAGCAAATTCCCCTAACCAGTCCTAGTGCTGCTCTCATGCTGGTAACCAGCATGAGAGAAGTGACAGGATTGGAGAGAGCGGCCTTTCTCAGCGATCTAAAGAGCACTGGAGTCCTGTGCTTTCTCTAACCCAATGACAGCTGGGTTAGAGAGGTTTAAAATGCTAATGTTTGACTGACCATTGCAAGACGGCTGGCCAAAGAGACATACACACTTTAAACCTATGTTTACAGCCAGCTTACCACTCCTCCCTGCTGCAGCAATGGGCCGGGCCCTCTATCCATCTTGACACTCGGTTCAGGACAGCTGGATGAAAAATAAAATGGTAATAAATTAACTTTATTACCATTTTATTTTTGATCTCTGGGGCTTTTCTGGGGGTCATTTTTTGCAGTGGGTGATGCTCCTCTGTCTTACTGCTTCGGACATATTTTGTCAAATCGGACTATAGGCGACATTGAAACCCAGTTTGGTAATAATGGATGAGCACTGTAAATTAAGGCTAATTTTGTCCAGTGCGCCTCTCCATTTCAGCATGCCGTCATACAAACTTTTTCTAATAGCTACAACATGGCTCCAAAATATGTTGATGCTCTGCTCAATCAATCAGTCACTTGTAAAGCACACCACATACCTGCTGTAGCCGTTTATTTAATTCTTACTGTCACTTTAAGGATTATTTTAAACATGATGTGGCTGGATTCCCTGAAGGTAACATCAAAGGAAATATGGAAATATATGCATCATAATTAAGGCTCCTCGTCTCATGGTATTTTTTTATTGCCATTTCCGTCTGCATTTATCCATATTTATTTTTTGCTAATTTTATCTGGATTTAGCCATATTTTTGGGGGTTTTGTGGAAGAATTAAGCTGAAATTAGTATATTTCCACGTTTATTTAACCGATAAATATGCACTCATGCTTTAATGTCTGCCAGGTTTCAGTGCTGTGAATACTTGCAGAAGATAAATCAGTGCACTTATATGAAAATATGCATATTTCAGTATCAACCTTGTGTATATCTACTGCTTTTAAAGCCTCTCTACTAAAAATTCCTTTATTTTTTAACCCCTCTTATCTATCACTCCTCACTTCTATTAGCCTGGCAGTTATCGCACACAGTATTTAGAATTAATAAAAAAGCTGTTTTCACCCACATTAAAAAAAGAAAAACAGACACGAAAATGAATGTTTTCTGTCTGTATTTAGCTGTAAAAATCAGTAAAAACGGAAAACAGGGAGCCTTAATCCTAATGTGGTGTGCCACGTCTTTCTTACACCTCTCACTGTGACCAAACATGCAGTTAGGCATTGGTTACAGTTTTACAAATCTGAGCCAGTGTTGCTGGTGTGCGGCGTTTGTGGCGCGATCAGCATTCAGTCTTACTTGTTTCTGCTTCTAGGTAACTGCATCTCTCTGCTTTTCTTCCACTGTTACCTCTGATGGCCCAACGCCTAATGACTGCTTTTATCATTAAATCACGCATTTGGTGGAGGATTTAAAATGTTCACGAAAGGTAGTCACGCCTCTTGCTCACGCAGAGACCACATGCCGGAACTGCGTCACTTAGGGAACTCAACCCTGCCCTGTTTACGACGTAGAGTGTCAAAGAGTAGAGGCCCATACCTTATGTCTTTGGGTTGGTGGGGACAAGGTACACGTAAAATGTGGGATTCAACGGAAGAGAGAACTATATCTGTTCAATGGCCAAAGAGAACAGGCTCAGTAGGATTTGTTACTTAATCCACCCAATGACCTGATCTAGGGTACAGGCCACACATTGAGGACTGAGGGCCTAATTTAGAAGTCATGCAGTTCTGCGCAGCAAGTCACCATGCTGTGCTACACTGAGTGACCGGTAAAGGAATGTGCAGAATTTAAGGCAATACAGCACATTCCTCTCCTTTTCCATGCGCTGGTGTCCATTTGTCAGCCTAGCCCCAATGCAGGCACCCTTGGGTACCTGTGTTGCATGCAGAATTGTTTTTGTGCAGGAAGGACCACCTTCCTGCACAAAATCAATCCCCTGAGCCATAGTCCTCTTTCTATGTGTGAGCACATTTATGCAGTGTCTTTGTTTTGTGTTTATATAAGAGAAAGCTGGTCTATGAAGCATGTGCACAAGGTGGATATAAAGTGCTTTACCTAGTAAATAATGAAATAAAGCTTTAGTCCTATAAACCCAATACATTTGAATCCATCCACTGCTCTCCCCAACTGACACATAGATAATGCTATAAGAAGTTTAGACCTAAATAAATGTTAGAGATATGTGCAAAAAAAATGATGCACCTACAACTGTCGGCGGGCACACAAAATACTACTCTTCCCCTTTCCCAAAAAACAACAAATAAACTTAGACACTATAATTATCTTAAAAAATAACTTCCAAGGAAACATTACATTTCTTGATCTATGTCGAAACCCCCAGACTTCTCTGACCCCACCTTTCCGCTTCTTTCTCTCTCATCCCCATTCACAAGTCTCTATCTTCTTGCATCATTTTTTACTTTCAGCTCCCTTATCATCCACCATAAAATGATTCTTGCTTTAAGGATGTCACCCTGCTCAAAAGGCCGCCCTTAAAGATCACTCCTTTTCACTGAATTACAATCTTCTTCTGTTGCTTCCATGTGGACTTTAAACTGCTGCTCCTTTTGCCATCTTGATGCCTTTCTACCCAGACCCACTGCCCGACACACAAATAACTCTATTGTACACTCTTTCTTAATTCATGATGTCTTATTTTATTTTATTTTATACTATAATGCTATTTTTACAGCACACACCTAGCCACATGGGCAGCTGTGTACTTTACACACAACCAGGTGTAACAATGAAATGTAAAGTTACAATGGCAGAAAGTGGTATATAAGAAATGATCCAGTCCATCTGGAAAGTGTAATCTGAAGACGTGCGTCTTTACGACTTTTCTGAATGACAGCACATCCGAGATTAGTCTGATGTGCTCGGGGATACATTTCACCATCTTCTGTTCTGTTACTGAGAAAGCAACGCAGTATTTCCTGAAGGAGGGGGAACTGAAACACTGTAGGGGTTTATCTATTTGTAATTCTTCAGTGAGTTTATCTATTTCAGTTATTTTACTTCCAATCCACTTGAACTCCCATAGAACGCTCTACTCTTCAGCATAAATCTTTGAACAGAAATACACTAATCTTGGAATGAAACAAGAACTTTACTCAGAGGGGTCCTAGGATGTTTTTTTTCCGGCACGGAGGACCTGACCTGTCAGTTCAGGGGAGCAGGTGCAAGGCTGATTTGCATATGGTTGGGTCAATACTGGAATGGTGTGACTAGCAAAATAAAGATTAAATAAACCCCGATCTGTGACTGGGGTGAGTGTTTGACAATGTTTCACATTCCATCCATCATCTTTTTGTGTTGCATTTTCGCCCTAAGTGGGAAGGGTATGCCCATACGTGGGCCCCTTACTCGCTAGCCACCGATTTCAAGCTAGCCTGCTGATAAGGGGTGATAACCCTAAACCAGTCCTATGAGGCTTGTTTTCTGGTCCTAGGAGGACCTGACCTGGCAGTTTGGGCTGGACTGTTCCCATGAGGAGCAGGGTCAAGGCTGGTTTGCATATGGCAGTGTCTAAACTGGAATGGGGGCGTGGCCACGATGGCGGCAGGGTAGGACGTGAATTACAGTCCCTCCGGCGCCGCTAGCCATATAGCTTTTTATTTCGCCCTACCTGTGCCCTTCCAAGCTACCAACGAGGCACACAGGATTCCCCTGACCTTCCTGACTCCGGCGGTGCTGCTCTCTGGGTGCGGGCTGACAGCGATCTCCCTTCCTGCTGCAGCGCGGCCTCTGAGTCCCTGGAGCCTGGCCTGCCACGTGGGGAGTGGAACGGAGGTCCCCGGAGCGGAGTGGCGCGTTCCGGGCTGAGAGTGGCCGGATCTGGGGTAGGCGAGAGGCTAGGGACGCGGTAGCGGATCCGGAGACATATAGGGCATCCGCATCAGGCTGAGCCCGGCCGCCAGAAGGCTTGACGCTGCCTGGGTGCTCCCGCTGCGACAGTGGCGGTTGAGCGGCCCAGGCGCCATTTGCTGGAGCCCGCGGGGAGTAGTGATGGAGCGGCGGCCTGCCAACCTGTACGTCGGTCCGCAATTCGGCGGACGGATAGAGGCCTACACCTGCCACTCCAGTGGTGAGAAGTAGCCAAGGGACCCCCATTTTGTAGTGGCAGATTGCGGAGGGCAGCACTGGCCCGGGGCTCGGCGGGCAGCGCTGGGGGCCCCCTGGGAGACTGTGCCCTTCCCCCAGGTGGAGCGGCTGAGACCTGGACTTGCCCTGTGAGTGGGCAGTGGTGTGGGGGCCCCTACGATTGATGACAGAGGCGGGCCCCGGCGACGTGGAGAGCGCCCCCCCCGGGCCTTGGCAGCAATACACAACTACCTGTGCCTGGACCCCGGAGACACGTGATCTGGGCCCGTGGGTCGGCGGGCTTGAAGGACGCTGGGGCACAGAGGAGCTCATGAGGACGGCCCCTCTGCTGCTGCGGCAATACAGAGGGTCTTGAAGCGGAGACGGCGTGAGGGTTCGGCGTCGTCCCGCGCCTCGGCGAGCAGCAGGTCAGTCCAGCATTGAGGTGAGGAGAGCGGGGGCGACCTCAGGAGGGACATGGCGGCTCGGTCCGTGCTTCGGCGGACGGTGCAGGAGCAGCCTAGTGTCGGGAGCAGCGGCCTTCGTGGCCTAGGGCTGCGAAGTTGTAGCTCGGCCCCTCTGCTTGGGGGGGGATGTGACTACCTGCCTTCCCCCTTCACTTGCCGACCTGCTCCTTTGGATGAGAACCGAGGCCGGTGCAGTTTTCTAGCGGCGCTGGTGGGAGGTGGTGTGCTCCCCTTCTGAACGGTGGTCTCCGACCTCACGCACATGGCGCACCGCTGTCCTTCGGCCTCTCAACCCCGAAGGCCATAGCTTACTGGGGCCAAGCACCGAGTGACGACTGGAGGAAACGGCGCCAGATAGCATAATCTGAGCAGGATTGGTGCCCGCATAGACCTGACTGTAATACCATTGATTGCGGCTGGGGCAAGATGGCGACGGGCAGAACCAGGAAGGATAAGCCCCCGAAAGATTCGCCTGTGTTGCTGGTGGGACAAGCGGTTGCATCGGTGGTATTGGTGACAGAGGCGTCTGGGGGCTCCTGGGATGAGAAATCTCTGTCTGGCACTTCTGGGGCTAGCTGATGGCGCCGGACAGAACTGTCCACTGGAATTTACTATGGCTCTTCTTCTGTCATCGATGAGAGTTGAGTCCTGCATCAGGAACTGGATACCTGGATGGTTGGTGCCATCTTCCCTAGCTCTTGGGGCCTGTTTGACGAACTGTTGTTTGATTCTCTTTGTTTTTATTATTGCTGAAGTTGGTATGGATGGGGGTGTGTGAGTGGAAGGGGGTGTGGGGGGGCTAGAGCCTGGGGGGCTGGCTGTGCTGGGGGGTCTCCGTGTCAACTGGGGGGTGGAAGGAGAAGGGGACCAGAGAGGGGATAGGGCAGGGAGGCCCTTTAGGATCCACTGCGCTAGCAGGCGCACAGCGAGTTTACCCTACCTACCCGCATGCAGCATAGGGAATTGAAAATAGTGAGCCTGAATGTCCGTGGCCTCAACAGCCTGATAAAACGGGCCACCATTGTATCCCTTCTAGAGAGCTTGGAGGGGTCTATTTGTCTGTTGCAGGAGACCCATCTCCTTTCCAAAGATATGCGGCGCATGACAGATAAGCGCTTCATGCTGCAGCTTTGGTCTTCAGGGCCTACCAAGAAGAATGGGGTGGCGATTCTCTTTAGCGCGGGTGCGCAGTGCAAAGTTATATCCCAAGGGGAGACTCCTAGCTGTGCGAGTGCAATGGGGGGACATGCAGTTTACTATAGGGACCATTTATGCGCCGAACGCTGGTCAGGAGCCCTTTTTGCAGGCGGCGCTTGCGCAAGTCTTAGCCACTCCGGATGCCCAGATCCGGGTGGGAGGTGATTTAAATATTGTGATGAAGGCAGACCTTGATAGGACAGGACAACGGGTGTACCAAACAGGGGCCTTCTCCCATGGAGGGAAACAGTGGCTGGTTGATGGACGATTGCAAGATATGTGGAGCGCTCACCATCCCCAGCAGCGTGATTACACCTACTACTCGGCGGCCCACAAGACCTATGCGCGCTTGGATCACTTTTTGGCCTATACCTCCCTCTTGTCTCACCTAACAGAGTCGGATATTATGCCGCGTTCCCTATCGGACCACGCACTTATATCGGTGATTTTCACATCTAGTGGGGCCCGGCCACCGTCGGCGGGATGGCGCCTTAGAGACTCCCTGCTTCACTCCGAGTTGGTGATCGCGAAGGTCAGAGAGACGATAGTCCATTATCTGTCCGAGAACGAGGTGGAGGGCACTCCCCTGGTAGCGGTTTAGGGGGCCCTAAAGTTAGTGGCGCAAGAGGAATTTATTTCCCTAGCCGCGACGTACTCCCGCCTGCACAGGGAAAAAAGAACGGAGTTGGAATGGGACCTTAGTGGCCTCGAGGCGATTCATAAGCGGACTGGGGCGCCGAGGATTTGGCGGGAGCTGGAGTCGAAGAGGCGCATGTTGAAGCATTTGGACATGGTCAGAGCAATGCATACCCTCCTGCGTCTGCGCCATAATTTCTATATTGAACGGATTTTGGCCCACAGGCTGCGGGCACGTTCTCACATGCACACTATACAGGCAGTTCGAGACTGGGATGCGACGGAACACACTACAGATTCCGCCATTGTAGACACCTTCCGGCAGTTCTATCAGGACCTATATCGCAAAGAGGGCACGCCTTCCAAAGGGATAGCAGAGTATCTGGAATCCTGTGGCGTTTCTCTCCTCCTGCAGCGCTCCACGGAGACTCTCGATATGCCTATTCGCATCGAAGAAGTCATCTCTGCTATTTCACGGCTGAAAGTTGCCAAGTCGCCGGGTCCGAATGGCTTTTTGGCTATTTTTTATAAAACTTTCTGCAGGTAGCTGGCTCCACTCCTGACTCGCCTTTTTTATTCCTTTTTGGACACCGGGGTTGTGGCACTGTCTATGTCGGAGGCGGCCATCAAGGTTATTGTCAAGCCCGGTAAAGAGCCCATGGAGTGCGGATCCTATAGACCGATCTCGCTCCTCAACGTTGATGCCAAGTTGTTTGCAGGGATGCTCGCGGCTCGACTCAGTCCCTTGATGGACGGGCTCATCGAGCCCGACCAAGCGGGATTCATTCCTACGCGGCAAGGGGGAGATAATACCAAAAGATTGCTCCACCTCATGGACTTGGTCCACCGCTCGGGGTCGCAGGCCTTCCTTATCTCTATGGACGCGGAGAAGGCCTTTGACCGCGTAGATTGGGACTACTTGTTTGCCGTCTTACGGAAGTTTGGCCTGGGGAACAATTACATCCAGTAGATTCGGTGCCTAAATGCGGCCCCAAAACCGGCAGTGCGAGTCAATGGCTGCAAGTCAGCTCTCTTCCCAATCGCAAGAGGAACACGGCAGGGTTGCCCCCTGTCCCAGTTACTTTTCGCGCTCTATATGTAGCTCTTTGCTCAGCGGATGCGGTCCAACGTCAATATATCTGGGATCAAGTTTGGGGCAGACATGCATAAGATCAGCCTGTACGCGGACGATGGCATCCTCTCACTCACTCACCCACACTCTTCCCTACGGGGCCTATCCCGAGAACTGTCGGAGTTCTAGAAGGTGGCGGGTTTCAAGGTCAATTTCACTAAATCGCATATCCTCAACCTGTCTGTCACAGAGGAGGGAGTCCTGGATTTGAAGCGGGACTTTGATTTCCAATGGGTGCACACGGATATCCAGTATCTGGGAATCTGCTTAGCGCCATCAATCTCTAAAACTGTGTCCCTGAACTACAAGATTTTGGCTGAGCAGGTCGGTAAGGCCTTCTCTGACTGGACCCGCCTTAAGCTGTCCTGGTTTGGGAGATTGGCGGCCTTGAAGATGACTGTTCTTACCCGCATACTATATCTGTTCCAAATGCTGCCACTTACCCCACCGCCAGGCACTCTCCGGAAGCTGCAGGGACCCCATAACAAATTCCTCTGGGACAATAAAAGGCCGCGACATGCGCTGTCCGTGGTGGTTGCTCCTGCTTTCTGCCTATTTTCAGGCGTCCGTCCTGAGATATATAGTGGAATGGAACAGACCCATGTCCAGTAAGCACTGGAATTTCATGGACCAGACGGTGGTGGGCTGCAACATTTGGCGGGAGCTATGGTTGCCTCGCAAGCACAGGGCTTGGGGCCTCTACTCGTCTCCGGTGACGGTGCCGACCCTCAAGGCATGGGGTCAGTTAGCGGCCCGCAAGGGATGGACTACGTTTCCCTCACCGATGACACCCATTGTTGACAATCCAGACTTTCCACCGGGTCGCGCATCCCCGGTCTTCCATCGCTGGCGAGAGGAAGGCTGTAAGAGAGTGGGTTCCCTCTTTGACCTGGATGGACTGATCCCGTTTCCCCGGCTGCGAACGGAGTTCTTCCCGCTGCCGGCGGCTGATGCCTTCTCCTAAACGCAAGTGGCACACTGGGTTACCCAACCCACTAACGTGGCAGATATGTCACGACCGCTGACCAAGTTCGAAAAATGGCTGGTCTGTAAGAAAGACAACCGGCGGCTCATCTCGGAGTTGTATGCTATGATTCTAAGTCACCCCAAGAAGCAACGTACCCCCGCGCAGATCCGGTGGGAGACGGAACTGGGACGCCCGCTTTCGCAAAGAGTGGGAACAGGTGTTTTACCGCGTGCAGCACACAGCCTCCAGCACCGCAGGGGCTGAATCAGCATATAAAGTGGCGGCCTATTGGTACTACACCCCGGCGCGCATCCGAGCTTGGGACGTCACTAAATCTGGTCTCTGCTGGAGGGGATGTGGACTAACGGGGTCCTTGGCACACTTGCTATGGCACTGCCCGGAATTGGGGAGGTACTGGCCCACGGTTCTGGACGAGATAGATGAGGCATTTCAGATTACATTTCCCCATTTGCCGGAGCATACTTTAATGGGGCTTCCTCATCCCAAGTACTTCCCTCTGCGCTCGCTGAAGGGTAAGCAGGTTGCGCTGGCGCTGTTAGCTGCAAATCAAGTATTACTGGCTAACTGGGGCTCACAGTCGGTACCTGACCCTCGAGACTGGTTCCAGAGGTTATGGCATATTCTGGCGATGGAGAGGCTCTCAATGGGAATAGACGGAAAAGGCACGGAGTATGCTAAATTGTGGGGCCCGTTTTCACATCTTCTGTCCAAAGACCTACGTGAAGTCCCTTGCCCGAAATATCTGCAGATTCTACAACTCATCCCCTTAGAATCAGCTGGAGCTGACCCTGCGGTTTAAACCTTCCCTTAGAACTGCGGTAGTCTCAGTGATAACCCTGCAGTAAGCTGACGCGGAGTTGGGTGGGTAGGGGAGGGGGGTTGGGCTTGGGTGTGTGTATGTGCGGGTGTGTGTGTTTGTGGAGAGGCAGGGTGGACGGGGGGCGGGTGTTTGCTGTTGTTTCTTTTGTTCAGTTCTGGAAAAGGCAATGGACACTGCACAGGTGGGGCAACAATTTACGACTTATAACACTTCGTGGGGCCGACCTCCGGGATGTAGGCCCAGACGCTGTGTTGATGCTTCATGATTACGCCCTGCTGGCAAGTTGATGTAGGCAGCTAGGCTGTGTATAGTAATTCTTCCCGCATAATAAACATGATTGATTCTAAACTGGAATGGCATGGTGAGCAAAAAAACATCGGTTAAACCCAGATCTGTGACTGGGGGTGAATGTTTGACAATGTTCCGCATTTCATCCATCATCTTTTTGTGTCTCATTATCCTCTGCCATACATTTTTGTACTCCAATGTGCCCAGCCTTACTTATACTTTCAAATACTGTCATGTGTCTTAGTTAGGCCCACGTAGAAACAATGCCATCTTTCACCATGAACACATTTCTTAAGTTGCCTTCCCTTTCACACAATAACCTTTTACACACATTTGAGTGTGTGAAAATGCTGAATTTGTTTATCTGAAACGGTTTCCCTTACAGATTCCACTTCGCAAGACCATTATCATGACTCCTTGAACACCATGTATAAGGCCTTGACACACATTGTGCAACTGTCGTTCTATTTTTTATCCTAGAGGTGACACAGCTATCTATAACCGAAAACAATGCTGGCTTGTCCAAGACTCACAAGGATGCATTTCATTATAAATAAATAAGCAATTCCAGGTTTAGTTAGAGGAGTGTTTTGCTGTCATTGGCGAAGTCTCTATGTGCCGAACTTCGGCCCAGCAGCTTGCTGATATTTCTGCGAAGGGTGTCCAGCTTGTGACCAAGATAGGGACTTACATATTTTCCCTTCAGGTAACCAGGGTTGAATAATCCAGTACGGGGATTCTTGGCAGAACACACACACCCTAGACACTTAGATTAGGGACTGCATAGTAGGATTACGTCAGATTTTCTCTATAGTTTTATATGCTTGCATATATACATTGCTATAGCACGATGGTGGGCGTTTTATTCTGTTCACTGTCCTGGTACTTCTAATAACTGGTATCTGCTTCTGTCTATTGATCATTGCAACACATATACTCTATCCAAGAATCACGCTGGTGCAATAAACATTGAAAACATCACACTGTGTATTCCTTGTATATTTCTCTGAGAATAAGAGAGCACTAGTGACTGAGCAAAAGGGTTCTAAATCTGTTACCATGATTCCTGGGCGATCAGAGTTGTCATATGCAGTGGTTGCCAGACCCATTTTCTACCCGACTAGGTTTAGGGAGTGTGTATGGTGTGTATGGTGGCACTGTGAGCTAGCAGGCTTTTGGACAATTTATCCTGAAGGGGTGCATAGAATCAGTCTGGTACCACAGCAACGGTTATGCTGTCCACACACGCGCAGTTCCAACCGTAAAGTGGAAATTACTGACAATACCCCTTCTTCTCGTCGCTTACTGAAGTACTCAGTTACCACCAAAATGCAATTCGTGCCCCCAATCTCCTATGGAAGGGACCCATCGAATCTATCTTTCGTCGCAGCATCCTTACACAACTCAAGGAAACCAGTAGTGGTCTCTAACACCTATGAGGGACTCATGCATTACATATTACCTTACTGTTTTTTTACTTAGAAATCAGATCCTAACCACGAAAAAAAATTCACAACATGACTGTTAGTTTTGAAGATCACTAGTTGATCTTTGTGCCTCAACACAGCTCCCTGCTCTCTTACTTGATAGTAAGTACATGTTTCCTAGCCCCTAAATGGAAATCATTTCTCCATGGGCAGTTCATGCTGCACTTCCTAAAACATCATCTGTGAATTAGTACCTGATTATTCCTTGGACACCAGCCACATACGTAAGGTCTTTTTGCAATTCACTACATTCACAATAATCGTGTACCAACTCTTCACCTAAAATAGCACTTTCCACACTTAGGGCCTA
This sequence comes from Lissotriton helveticus, assembly GCF_964261635.1. NCBI lineage: Eukaryota > Metazoa > Chordata > Amphibia > Caudata > Salamandridae > Lissotriton > Lissotriton helveticus. Next base: position 289,179,185 of record NC_136073.1, read on the forward strand.
ATTATGAGTTTGGCTATCCGAGGACTGCCAAACTCATGGTGGCACAGCGGTAGCGGTCGGCCACCACTGCATCGGTGGTCCCACCGCTGGATTACAACTTGGGCAGTCGGACGGCCATGGCACCAATACAACCGGCAGGGATCAGAGATCCCTGGTGGTGGTGCGGTAGTCGGAGGGGCCGCAATATGCTTGGGGGTGCCCTGTGGCATCGCCAAGCATATTATTACTTTCCTCACTGCCAGCGGTCTCATGGAGGTTTTTACACCATGAAACTGCTGGTGGTGAGGAAATAAAGGGGGCTACCTCTTTGCCCTATGCATAGGGGTGCATAAGAGGGGCACATGTTGTGCTTCCCGTGTGCTTTCACTCCATTCCTGCACAACATGGACTGCGCAGTCCATGTGGGCAGTAATAGATGACTGTGCATTGCCCCATTCTTTTACTTGCAACGCCTCCTCCATTTTACACATAAGTAACTTGTTTTTACCCATCCTCTCTTCGAATGGTTCAACAAGATCTTTAATAAGTGCCTCAAATCTAGCACACAACATATCAGAAAAAAGTAAAATTACGAATATGTACTTTTACAAGGATGTTCTTCAATGTTGGTACCTACAATACAGTGAGGAAGAAGTTTAAATGCTATCTGAGTCTTTATTGCCTCTTTTTATGCTTGGCTATGGGCTGAACAACAGAGATGCTGTGATTAATAGGGTGCCCTGCAGAGATAGTAATAGGGGTCGGCAGTGCTTAGTTTGTAAAACAATAAGTGCCAGGGCCCGTGTCAGGAGGCAATTTCAGCTTGCCACATCCATTGCCCCTGCCAGAGCTGCCAGTGACAGTACCAACACAACTGTGACAATGCAGACTTTTTAATATACATTAAATGTGACTATATACATTAAATGTGACTAATACCTGCCACCCAAGCTACTCTTATAGCTTTGGGTGGCAAGTAGTCATTTTTATTGTACATTGAATTGTAAAGAAACTGTTGTGCTCATGGTAAAATTAGATAAACAGTGCCACCGTGTGGTCGGCTGTCGTAAGCTCCAGTGTTGACGATAAAGTGGAGGTGTACAGCACTGGAAATCACCAGCTCAAATTAAGCACTTGGGGTCGGACTCCCTTCTGCAGGGGTCAGTAAGAGGGGGTCAATTCCTTGGTCAGCCTCAGAAGCAGACACATGGTCAGTGGTAGTGGTAGTAGTTGATGTGCCATCCAAAGTAGAGCTTCGAATTGAAAGACTCCTTTCACTTAGCTCAATGTCCTTGCTTAGCATGTCCACTGCACACACAATAACATTATCTGCTGTATGACTCCTGCCAGGTTTAGGAATTGGGTTTCCAGACACTTTGTTCTTTCCCTTTATGAACACACCTTCAGTTAATTCAATTCCTGGATTTTGTTTTTCTTGTTTTTGTCCAGTTTAACAGATAGAGGCCTGTCACCAGTACAACAGCATAACAGCAATTTGATGGAAAGAACAACATCAACCAGCGTATAGAATAACTGCACCTGACTTTTCTGTGGCCTCCCAGTATGCAGTAAACGGTAATCAATGGGGAGGTCTGTGAAACCACGGGTTCCATAGTCAGGTTTACAGGCGAGATTACAATACCATAAAGAACCACAGTAAATAAAGGCTCAAGCTGCCATATTAAGTGAAGGAACAGGGTGCAGCATACTGTGGCTTTCCCAATTGAGGTCGGTTAAAGCAATGCTGTGCTTAAGATATTAAAAAATAATATTTAAAATATTAGAGGTAATAAGATCGTTCAACTTCAACTACACGTAAATGCCAAAAAGGATGTGTTGCCCCTCAAAAACACACCCCAATAAAAAACACTATATGGTTACTTTTCTACAGCAAAATATTCACACACAGTGCCAATGCTAATCATTCCTAAAAACCTAACAAAGGTTTACAAACTCGTGGCACTTCTTCCTTCCAACACGGAGCTCCAGATTTGAAATTCCTTTTAAACATACCTATGAAAACCAAGCATAAGATCATTCAAAACACTTTAATACACCAACCCGTCAGCACATTGCAACCTCATCCTTCCCATCACCTGTCAACCTTAATACCTGGTTGGGAAGAGGTCTAGACATAAAGATATAATCAATAAACCTGGCACAGCCTCTGATAACGAATGTGGGCACAGAGGGTGTATTGCTGGAATGGTATTGGTGGATATTAAGCAAATCCCTTCCCATGGGAAACTTCTCGAGTTGATTCCCCCTGAGACTGGTCCTGAAAGAACAGGGTGTTGGCACACGATCAAGAAAGGGGTCCATGACATAACTATTAGGGCCAGATGTAGGTCGCCATATACCGATCGGTAACGGCCGATTTCGGCCGTTACCGACCGGTATTTGGCTTTTGCGATGTAGGTGGGTCTGAATTTACAGAATCGGTATATTTACCGATTCGGTAAATTTACCACTTCGGTATTTTACCGAATCGGTAAATATACCGATTCTGTAAATCCATATGTAGGTGACACTCCTAAGAGTGCCACAGGCCCTTAAGAGTCGGTATTTTACCACCCAATCCTATTGGGTGGTAAAATACCGAATTCAGGTGTGCATGCACATCTGTGCATGCACACCTGTGCCATGTGAAACACAGACATGCCCTTAGGGCATGTCTGTGTGCCACATGGCACACATGCCTGTACTTGGGGTGCTAGAGGGTGTCAAAGTGACACCCCCTGCACCCTTGCAGGATTCGGTATTTACCGAATCTGTAAATACCGAATCGGTATTTCACCTTGATTCCTATGGGCTTCAAGGCCCATAGGAATCTATGTGAAATACCGAATCGGTATTTACCGAATCGGTAAATACCGACTCTTACAGAATCGGTAATTTATTACCTACATCTGCCTCCTTCCTATTTACCGACTCTTAAATACTGATTCGGTATGAGTCGGTATTTAAAAGTCGGTAAATAGGAATTACCTACATCTGGCCCTTAATGTTTAGCATGGCATTAAACCCCTGCTTACCACACCATTAAAACTGTCCAGGGTACCCTTTGATTGATAAGACACTCTATGAGGTTTTAAACATAGTAGGAAGAGGATTGTATCAAATTAGACAAAATGGAAGCTGTTGTCAGAGAAGTAAGGGACTAATTTTCTCTGGAAGAAGTGCTCAAAGAATTGTGGATCAAAAAGGCTTTGGACATTGTCATCGGGTGGCTGATTTAGGAGGCGCGGGAAGCATTGTTGTAGTACTAGTCAATTATCATTCAAGGTGAGTAGTTTCACATGTGTTGAATTTAGTTACTACGAAAGTCAAAATTAAATTCTTAAGGGAAGGATTCTTGGAGGGAACTAGTGTTAGAGGAAATGAGAAAGATACCACAAGAGATAGTTGTGAAAAACTTGCAGACATTCGGTATGTGCCAGAAAAGTGTTGGGGCTGTACGATAAAGTGGACTGAGGGAACAGAAATGTGCCAGACCGCACAAAGGCGGATAAAAGTACAAGGATCTTATTCATAGTTTGGCGGATGGGATACTCCATCAGAGACATCCCAGAGTTTGACTACGTTTTGAAGATTATGTCTCTGTAACCTCTCCAACACAGAAACCAAATGCTTCTTCTCTGCTCTTCTCGTCTTCCGTCTTGCACGGTCGACCAAACAATGCGCAATTGATTTCCAAGTTGAACCTGTGGCCCTTCAAAGTAGGGTAGGACAGAGCTTAACTGTACAAGAATGAGTGCCAGTGCCCAAAGCTCTTCTCAGAAGCCTCGAACCGGCGCTATTAAATGTTAGCGTACCAAATGCCAAGGCTCCTCAGTCTTGAATCCACCTCATGCCTCATTAATTGACTCCCAGACCCTCCCTCCTCCTACATCTCACTCGTGCCGGCTCCTGTTTTCACCTTTTGTGATGGTTTGTACATCTTTCTCTCTTTTCTTCTTTCCCCTTTGTTTGTTTCTCCCTCGCGGGCTCTTGTTCAATATCTAATAAGGAAAATAAGTGCCAGACCCCAAAAATGAGTGTCGATGGGGCCTACCGGCAATCACCAGCTCAAATTAGGGTGTGGATTGACCAAGCTCTTCCACTTTAATGTTCTTTCTTGCCTACAGTGGGGCAGGATTGGGGTGGGGGTGGTGGAGGTGACAATTGAAGGAATACAGAAAATAAATAAATAAAGCCACTTACTTTGTGCTTGCCGGCGATTCATTTTCTCACTCTCTCTCTTTAACTCTCCCCCCGCCCCCCAGCAGTCTTCTCTCCTTAGATACCTTGCTACACCACGTCTTACTGCCTCTGCTGGAGCTGCAGTATCTACCCGCAGCAACAGCCACCTCTAGCTAGTTCCTATTTAAATAGATCCCACCTTCTTAACTCATTTGCCCACTGCCGAAATCTAAATGGAATAGGATCAAAAGACCTTCTTCTGGTGGGAATTCAAGCATCCTGTGATGGTAAGGAGTTTACCAGGGTACAGCTTTACTCTGACCTGGTCAAAACTGCAATAATAAACTCAGAGAAGGAGATACGTAAAGAAGGGATTAGACTAGTGCCCAAAGAAGAGGCAGTGTTAGAATACAATGCTCCACAATAGAAAACCTTCCTACGGTTCAACGCGGGGCTAGGAAAGAGACAAGTGAAGTTACCTGGAAGTGAAGTGGGCCAAGGGTTGGAAAACTTCAATATAGTAATACATAACTCCTGATGGAAGCCTGGAAGAATTGGAGCAATAATATAAGTCCTGCAGGTCCTTCCCAGCGTTATTTGGAGGGAACCGAATTTAATGGATCACTAAGTGATGTAGAATAGGTAACGGGGCAGCCACACGGCATAAAATTGGTCTCTTGGAATATAAATGGCCTAGGAACTCAACTAAAGCAGGAGGTTTTGAAAGAACGTGCGAAAAACAATGAGATTATTTGTATACAAGAGACCTGGCTTTGTGAAGAGCCCCCTGTAGTTGAAGGGTTTCAACAAATCCATTGATCGGCATTAAAATCTAGATCAGGCGTCCCCGCAGGTGATTTACTGATTTTATTATCAACAAACTTACTGATTAAGGTATCCCAGTTACTTGTGACGTGTAAGTGGCTATTGGGCTGTAGAATATCAACAACGTTTGCTGACAAAAAATGTGAAAACATGCTGATTCTAAATGTTTATATGCAATGGGGTTCACAGGAAGAATACGGGGTTGAATTGGTACATTTTAAGAATGATTTGGATTCATTTTGTGATAAGTATGGGACTGATTTGATTTTGTTGGTGGGAGATTTTAACCATAAATTAAACCCAAAATTGTCAGATCTTTGGTATACAGAAATGTTGGAGTCATATGAGATAAAAAAAAGCAGAGTTCTCTAAAAGTATAATACCGACTGATGCGGCTAAGTTGGGAAATTACTTAGCGACAAAATGTTTTTTCTGCTTAAATGGCAGGGTAGCCCAAGATTGCCCGGCAAAGAAAACTTTCAAATATGGGACTCAAAATTGCCCTATAGATTATGTTTTTATGCTGGCATGGAGTTTTGAGCTAGTAAAAGATTTTAGGATCAGCCCTACGGAATGCTTTGACCATAAATTAATAAAATTAGAGCTGGTAATATCCCCACAGTCTGCATGCGATAAAGTTATTTTACAAGAGATGGATTACGCGAAGCGGATAACCACTCGGCTATCCAACGTATTTATTGAAAGGTTATCTAGACTGCAACAAAAAGTTAAGTTAGGAGACCCACTTGTGGGAGGTGACCCACTTGTGGGACACCCCCGCGCCGCACGGCCACCAGCTGCTGCGTGTGCCCCTTCGCTGTGCCCTCTGCCTCGCTGCCTGCCTCGCTGCCGGCTGACCCTGCTGTCGTTTGCTCTGTTGTGTTTTGACATCCATTTGTGCTTGTTTTTATTTTTCTTAGCTTCGGCCCGTGTCAAGCGTCTTTGACTGTCATTTGTGCTTGTTTTTATCTTTCTTTGTTTTTTTCCCGTGTTAAGCGTTTTTGACTGTAATTTGTGCCTGTTTTCTTAGTTTCTGGCCGTCCTCCGTCCTGTTTCCCGCCTCCCTCGCCGCCCCCCGCTTCCCGCCACCACCGCCGACCCCGCCCCTTTTTTCCTTCTGTTCCCTCCCCGCTCCCGCCTCCCAGCTGCTCCGCCCACCCGCGCACTTGGCCTTAAATGGCGACCGTGCGACACAGGTGAGTGTGACCCACTTGTGGGACACCCCCGCGCCGCACGGCCACCAGCTGCTGCGTGTGCCCCTTCGCTGTGCCCTCTGCCTCGCTGCCTGCCTCGCTGCCGGCTGACCCTGCTGTCGTTTGCTCTGTTGTGTTTTGACATCCATTTGTGCTTGTTTTTATTTTTCTTAGCTTCGGCCCGTGTCAAGCGTCTTTGACTGTCATTTGTGCTTGTTTTTATCTTTCTTTGTTTTTTTCCCGTGTTAAGCGTTTTTGACTGTAATTTGTGCCTGTTTTCTTAGTTTCTGGCCGTCCTCCGTCCTGTTTCCCGCCTCCCTCGCCGCCCCCGCTTCCCGCCACCACCGCCGACCCCGCCCCTTTTTTCCTTCTGTTCCCTCCCCGCTCCCGCCTCCCAGCTGCTCCGCCCACCCGCGCACTTCGCCTTAAATGGCGACCGTGCGAACGCGCAGCGTTGACGCGCAGCGGGCGCGCCGATTGTACGCCGAAGGCGCGCCAAAGGTAAGCCCGTCTGCGCCCATCCGCGCCTGGACCGCGCCCAGTGCCAGGCCCCCTGGCCCCCACCGACGGAAGCCGACCCGACGAACCTACACCGCCGCCGATCTCATCGCACTCAACACCGGCCGCATCCCAGGATGTCATCGAGCCGCCCCGAAGCACACCCACGGACCCTTCAGCTGCCACGCCTGCAAGTTCACCTGCATCCGGACCTTCCCTGCACCCGCCAAGCCGAACACCAGCAGCAACCACCTCAAGTGCATCCTGCTCAACACCCGCTCCGTCCACAGACACGCCGTAGAACTCTGGAACCTCCTCGACACCACCGCCCCTGACGTTGCCTTCCTCACCGAGACCTGGATGAACGCCTCCTCAGCCCCCGACATCGCCATCGCCATCCCAGAGGGCTACAAGATCATCCGGAGGGACCGCACCGCCAACCAGACGGGAGGAGGCATCGCCATCATCCACAGAGACACCATCCGCATCACGACCAACACCGACGACACCCTAACCACCGCTGAACACCTGCACTTCCAGATCCACACCAACCCGAACACCACCCTCAGAGGCACCCTGATCTACCGACCCCCGGGGCCACGCACACGATTCAGCGAGGACATCGCTGACTTCGTCAGCCCGCATGCCCTCCCCTCCGCCGACTACATCCTCCTGGGGGACCTCAACTTCCACCTGGAGAACAACAGCGACCGCAACACCATCAGCCTGCTCGACAACCTCGCCAACCTCGGACTCAAGCAGCTGGTGTCCACCCCCACCCACCTCGCCGGACACACACTCGACGCCGTCTTCTCATCCAGCAAAGACATCACCTTCAGCCACGCAACAGGACTCCACTGGACGGACCACAGCTGCGTCCACTTCACCTTCAGAAGAACGACGATCCACCACCACCAGCAACAGGTTGCCCGAAGAAGCTGGAACAAGATCACAGCCGACCAGCTCACCGCTTCCCTGAGCCAGCACCCTCCCGCCAGCTCAGCAAACCCCAGCCAGGCCGCCGACAACCTCACAAAGTGGATCAACAACTGCGCGGACGAACTCGCCCCTCTGAGAACCCCACCCAGCAGACCCTGCAGCAGAAAAACACCATGGTTCACCGACGAACTCAAGAGCTCCAAGAAGAACTGTCGAGCCCTCGAGAAAGTCTGGAGAAGGGAACCAACTACGGACAACATGACCACCCTCAAGCTCGCCACCCGGAAACACCACCAACTGATCCGCGCAACCAAGAAAAATACATACAAGGACCGACTGGACAACAACGCACACAACTGCAAGGAACTCTTCAACATCGTGAAAGAGCTCTCCAACCCCAACGCCGGAAACAATGACATCACCCCGTCGCAAGACCTCTGCAACTCCCTCGCGTCCTACTTCCACAACAAGATCACGGACATACACAACAGCTTCAGCAACCAACCAACGCAAGCCACAGCCGCAACAACGCCACCCACCACCACCCTCCGCGCCTGGACTCCGATCAGCACCGAAGACACCATCCGCACAATGAACTCCATCCACTCCAGATCTCCGACTGACCCCTGCCCTCACCACGTCTTCAACAAGGCCGACGCTGTCATCGCACCCCACCTGCGGGACATCATCAACACCTCCTTCGACACCGCCACCTTCCCTGAGAGCTGGAAGCACGCCGAACTCAGCGCTCTTCTCAAGAAACCCACAGCAGACCCCACCGACCTCAAGAACTACCGTCCCATCTCGCTCCTCCCGTTCCCGTCCAAAGTCATCGAGAAGACCGTCAACAAACAGCTGGCCGCCTTCCTCGAGACGAATGGATCCCTCGACCCCTCACAGTCGGGCTTCCGAGCGAACCACAGCACCGAGACCGCCCTCATCGCTGCCACCGATGACATTCGAACTCTGATGGACAACGGAGAAACAGCGGCCCTCATCCTCCTGGACCTCTCCGCGGCTTTCGACACTGTCTGCCACCGCACCCTAGTACAGCGCCTCGGCAACATCGGAATCCAGGACAAGGCACTGGAATGGATCACCTCCTTCCTCGACGGAAGAACACAGAGAGTCCGCCTACCACCGTACAAGTCAGAGGCCACCAAAGTCATCTGCGGCGTCCCTCAAGGATCCTCACTGAGCCCCACCCTCTTCAACGTCTACATGAGCCCCCTCGCGGCCATCGCACGCCAACACAACCTCTACATAATCTCCTACGCCGACGACACCCAGCTGATCCTATCCCTGACCAACGACCCCGCCACCGCCAGAGCCAACCTGCACGAAGGGATGAGAGATGTAGCCGAATGGATGACGACCAGCCGCCTGAAACTGAACTCGGACAAGACGGAGGTCCTCATCCTGGGCTCCTCGCCCTCCGCCTGGGACGACTCCTGGTGGCCCCCCGCCCTGGGCACCGCACCCAAACCGACGGACCACGCACGCAACCTGGGCTTCATCCTGGACTCCTCCCTCTCCATGACCAGACCAGTAAACGCCGTCTCCTCGTCTTGCTTCAACATCCTGCGCATGCTACGTAAGATCTTCCGGTGGATCCCCACCGAGACGAGGCAGACGGTCACCCAGGCCCTCGTCACCAGCCGACTGGACTACGGCAACGCCCTCTACGCCGGAACCACCGCCAAGCTCCAGAAGAGACTCCAGCGGATCCAGAACGCCTCGGCCAGACTCATCCTCGACATCCCCCGACGCAGCCACATCTCCGGACACCTGAGAGATCTGCACTGGCTCCCGATCAACAAGAGAATCACCTTCCGTCTCCTCACCCACGCACACAAAGCCCTACACGACCAAGGCCCGAGCTACCTCAACAACCGGATCAACTTCTACACTCCCAAGCGCCTCCTCAGATCAACCAACCACGCCGCCGTCCCCCGCATCCGAAGAGCGACAACAGGAGGAAGGTCCTTCTCCTACCTGGCCGCCAAGACCTGGAACTCACTCCCGACCGACCTGCGCCTGACCCAAGACCACCTCTCCTTCAGGAAGAAGCTCAAGACCTGGCTGTTCGAGCAGTAACGGCACCCCCCCCCCCACCCAGCGCCTTGAGACCCTACGGGTGAGTAGTGCGCTCTATAAATGACCTGATTGATTGATTGATTGAGGATGTGTGAGCGGCCAAAATCTATCATGGTTTGTTGAGAAAATAAACCAAGTAGTTAAAAGCATAAGTGTAGAATTAAGAACAGATGCAAGGGCTCCCAAGCACAAAGATAAGTTACAGGTTAGTCAAGGAAATTGGTTTAATATAGATTGCTTAAATAAGAAAAGAGAAGTAAGGAGAGAAAAGCGTAGTTTACGCAAAACGTTTGACAAGGCTAGGGCTGAAAATCTCGCCAAAATAAAGAGAGAATATACCTCACTACTGTGTAATGCGAAACGGGCCCACAAAGAAACATGTTGGGGAAAATTATTGGAGGCAATTGAATCTAAGAATATACGTCAGTTCTGGAAGCTAATACAATCAGCTACAGAATCTTCAGTGTCCCCAATGATTTGCGTGGTGGAAGAGGTGGCTTGGGAAGACTATCTACAGAAATTATATGCCCCGAGGAGAGGAACTGGAAAGGAGAGATCAAGGGATTGGAGAGGCCTAGTAGAGAACTTAAAACTAGATTGCTCAATAGTTAATGTTCTCAGTACAATAAGGACTCTGAACTTAACAAGAGCAGAAGGCCCAGATAACTTACCAGTCCTGATAATAAACTCAAACCATACCAGGTGGGCAGAATTCTTCTCTAAAATGTTTTCGGTAATCTTAGAACAAGGGAAGATTCCCACAAACTGGAAGGGTGCAATAATTAGGCCGATACATAAGAAAGGGAATGTTCATGCCCCTAAGAATTAGAGTAATTAACCTATCAGATATAGCAAGAAAAGATCTTTGCGAAAATAAAATTAAACAAGCTAAAAGACTGGGCAGAACAAGGATCTATTGTGCCCGTTGAACAGGATGGGTTTAAAGAAGGTCACTCCACTATAGATCATTGCTTTGCCCTGTGGGCATTGGCCAGGAAATCGATAGAGCAAAATGGTAAACTGTTCTGTTGCTTTGTCGATTTCCGGGCGGCTTTTGATTCGGTGGACTGTATTAGCCTCTGGGAAGTGCTGGGAAATTATGGAATACGGGATGGCATGCTGAATATTTTAAAAGAGTTACACAGTGGCAATTGGGCCCAGGTCATTAGAGATACAGAGGGGTCCTTAACCCATAAAATATCAGTAAGGAATGGCCTTAGACAGGGGTGCATTCTGGCACCCTTGCTTTTTTCAATCTTTCTAGCGGATCTCCCTGTAGTGCTGGAAATTGAAAGAAGCGCGAGCCCGCGTATGAATAGAAATAAAGTGCCCTGCCTTTCATACGCCAATGACCTTGTGATCCTTGACCAAACTGAAATGGGATTGCAAAGGAAATGAAATGTGATTAAAAATGATTGTGACAAAAAGTTTGTAACTGTTAATATTGAAAAAACAAAGGTCTTATGTTTTGGGAACAGAGTTAAAAATTTTAACTGGTTTTTAGGACAAGATAAACTAGAAATAGTAAGCGAATATAAATACCTAGGCCTTTGGTTTGATAGCGCATTAAAGTGGAGCACTCATTTGGAGGCTCAAGCCGCAAAAGCCTTCTCGTCAGTCTGTGGTTTGAAAAAATGTAATAAAGAATGTGGTGATATGTCACACAGACCCATGTTAAATGCATTTGAAGCTATGATCCCCCCGCAAGTTTTATATGGTGCAGAAGTGCTCTTTCTGAGTGGCAAAAGGGGGTGGGATCGTGAAGAAGGAAATATTTTTAAAATGCTGTTGTCTTTACCAAACTGTACCATGATCCAAGCAATCAGAATGGAGGTAGGGCTAATAGCATGGAACGTAAAGACCCAAATGTCCCTACCAAGACTTCGGAAATGCCAGGAGTCAGGCAGCATACAGAAGGTCTCAACATGGTGCAGAGAGGAAATCCAAACCAGCAGCCTTGGTTGGGTACGAGATGTAAGGAAAACCCTCCAGACCGTAGCGGCGCACCTAAAACTGAGCCTTTCACAGCCATCCCTGGACGTAGTCTTTACAAAGAGAATGCTTAGGGATCAAGGGCTCCTATACTGAAGATCACAAGATCATGATTATTTGAGGGTAAAAGAATCTGTTAATTGGGTAAGGAGTGCATGGGAAAAGGAGGCTCAGTTCCCATACTTGGATTTTTAGCCCAATAAATGGTTAAGACACGAAATCCTAAGGGTTTGTGTGGGCATCAGTCCTTGGAAGACAGCAGGAAAAATAAAAGCAGCCTTGATCCTACCAGATGGTATTTGTAAATGCGGCTTAGGAGTAAGAAATTATACCTTACATATATTGCTTGTTTGCTCATTGATTTTAGTAATACGGAAAGGGTTTTTATGTCCAATATTTTTTAAATATAAGGTGAACTCACGTGCTCAAGCTGCTTGTCTTCTTATGGATATGTCATTTCTAGATATTACAATTGCTTTGGGGAAGTTCTTGAAAGCAACAAGAGAATTTGTAATGGAAAAAATAAAGGAGGGGTGCTGATTTTAAACCTTTTAGAGTTCTTCCAATAATGAGAATTTTATGGATTTATATTTTTGTAAACTGTGTTAAAATGAAATGTTGTCTAATTATGTTATCATTATGAGGATCCAAAAGTTTTATGTATGGTTTATAGACTTTGGTCTAAATAAACATTCTTTTATCTCTCTCTCTCTCTCTCTCTCTCTCTCTCTCTCTCTAGCTGTTTATTTTCTGTGTAGCCATTCATTTTTCGCCTGCTGCAAAGTAGGGCAACATGTGCGCTTGTGAGAGACCGAAATACATTCAAATCATTTTGCTGTGCATTTTGTTAGACGTAGTGCCTGACAGCATCGTGCTGCTGTGCAGAATCTCTGTCAATTCAGAGATGCTGAAATGTGCTGAACTTCAAATCAAAGGCTTGCTCCTGGGAATGCAGGAAGAGAACACATGCTGCTTAGATCATCTCAGTGTGTGTCTGGCTTATTTTCAATTTATTACCCAAGGATAGATAATGATATTTATTGCAGGTCTCTTCTAAATATTTTACAGAGTTAAATATGTACACCGTCAATAAAAGCTGCATGGCAAATATAATTAACTTTCATTTATCTGTACACTTCACATTATCTTGCCACTTCAAGCAACACAGCTCAAAATAGAACACTCCAGACAAGTATGCAGCCACTGTTCACAATAAACAAGCACCCACCTCCCCCAGCTATAAACAGCATTAAAAGAGGCCAGTGCCAGCCATGTCATATCAGAAGACACTTGTGAGGCTTTGCAAAAAGGGGTCATTTAATGCGAATCAGAATTAGTACCTTAAGCACAACTAAAGATTTATGGGGCAGAGAAAGTCGTATGGACTGTATGAAGCTTTCTATAGCCGTAGTTAGTTCTCTTAGCCCAACCAGTTTGCATGTATCGCTCAAACGTTGTATAGTGGTTTTCTGTAGCTTTGGACTCTTATTATTATTTATTTCATTTATAGGGCGCACAGCTACCCAACAAAGGGTTTCCCGGCGCAACAGATCCCGATCTGATAAGCTATGGCATGCTAGATATTGAATAGCCAGGTTTTTATGGCCTTCCTGAATTTTACGTAGTTCAGCTCTGTTCTCAATGTCGGTGGCATTGAGTTCCAGAGAGATGGTCCAAGAACTGAGAAGGACTTACCACCCATGCGCGCCAGTTTGAATTTTGGAATTACAAAATGATTGGCCGTGGAGGACCGCAGAGTCCTGGTGGGGCGATAGGGGCGCACCAGGTTCTGCAGGTATTTAGGGGCAGTGTTAGTGGAAATTCTATGCATAAAACATAAAGTTTTGAATTTGACTCTGTTCTCAACCTTTAACCAATGAAGTTTCCTGATATATTTGCTGGTAGGTGTAGAGAATGGAATTTTACATAACAGTCGTGCTGCTGCATTCTGTACAGTCTGTAGTCTGCGGACAGTGGCCTTGTTTGCCCCCAGGTACAAGACATTACCGTAGTCGAGCCTTGATGTCACTAAAGCATTGACTACGTTTTTTTTAGAATTTTAAGGTAGCATCCAGCATATCTTTTTTAGCCACTTTAAGATGGCAAAACAAGTGGCAGCGGTTTTTATCGCTTGTTGGTGAAGGTTGAGCGAGTCATCAATAATGACTCCCAGATTGCGGGCATTTGTGACCGGTATGGGGGGAGTACCCATTTCAGGGGGCCAGTGCTGGGGGCCCCATAACTCTTTGTGTTTTCCCAACAGGATTAACTCCGTTTTTCCGCCGTTTAATTAAAAAAAAAATGTATTCATCCAATTCGAGATGTTTCTGAGTCCAAGTTGCAGAGCGGAGGGAGTGCTTGCATCTGCTGATGAAAGAGAAAAGAGCAACTGAGAATCATCAGCGTATGAGAACATCAAAAGTCCTGTTTCCTCCACTAATTTAGCTAAGGGGCTCATGTAAATATTAAAGAGTAACAGGCTCAGAATTGAGACCTGAGGTACTCCATGTATGAATGACTTGATGTCTGAACTGGCGGTTTGTGAAAAGATTTGAAATGTTCGATCTTTTAGTAGTGATTTAATCCAATCGAGAGCCCTACCTCGAATGCCTATAGAATGGAGTGTCTGGGCAAGGATAGCGTGTGAAACGGTATCAAATGCCGCGCTGAGATCGAGCAGCACAAGTGCTACCGTTTCACCCTGGTCCACCATGCGGCGAATGTTTTCAGTAACGCCCAGCAGGGTGGTCTCAGTGGAGAATCCTGAACGGAAACCAGATTGATGAGAGGGAAGTAAGTCATGAGTAGAAATAAAATCAGTAAGGCATCGATGCACATGCTTTTCCAGTATTTTAGCAAAGGTGGGCAACAAGGAGATGGGACGAAAATTAGATGGCAAATTGGGGTCAGCTCCAGCTTTCTTCAGGAGTGGATGGATCATGGCATGTTTCCATTGACTAGGTACGGTTGCCTCCAGTAGCGATGAGTTCAAAAGATCTGTAATTATTGAAAAGACATTGCTACTGAGTAACTTTAGGATTGTGCATGGCAGTGGATCTTTCGGTGAGCCTGATTTAATAGTTTTAAGCAGACTCTGGACCGTGTCAGGATTTAACAAGGGCCATTCTTCCAGTGTAACAGCCGCCGCCTCCACTGAGGTGAGACCCTCTAAAGTGCTGGTATCCCCAATGGGAGTAGGGAGTATCCCACTGGATGTAGCCGGTGTCACTGGGGGAGTTTTAGTGGGATCTTGATTTATATCTGAGTGAATTAAGTCAACTTTGTTAATGAAATAGGCGGCCAAAAGATCACATTGCGTTTTGTTAAGGTCTGGTGGGGATTGTGCTGTATTTGAACCAGCCAACTCCCTTACCAAATTAAAAAGTGTTTTTGATTGCTCTAGTGCATTTGTGATTTTAGTGCTGACATATTCAGATCTTGCTATACTGCACATTTTTTGGTATTTTGTGAGTTGGATTTTATATTTGTACTTATCTTCGGGGGAATAATATCTTCTCCATAGCCTTTCCAGATTTTTACATCTAGTTTTTTCATTTTTTAGTGCGTCATTAAACCAGGGGGCTGGGCATCGGTTAGGGTTTTGTTTTAATTTGGTTATAGGCAAAGTGTGATCGATGGCTGCTAAGAGCCAGCTCTGAACTGCGGTCGAAAGCTGCTGAACTGTGGGCTTAGTCCTTGGGTCGTGATTTTCTAGGAAAGCATTAAGACTCTCCATGTCTACTTGCTTCCATTTTCTAATGCACTTATTTGGTGCTTGGATGTAATCTTTATTAATTGTTTCATCCTGAAGTGTGAATTTGACCATGTAGTGGTCTGACCAGGGCAAGGGCAGGGCAGGGTACATATTGATATTATTAAGATTAGAGAGTATGGGGTCTAGCAGATGGCCTGCACGATGTGTTGATCCTGAATTTTTCAATATCAAATTAAGAGAAGCTAGGTCCCCAATCAAACTTTTAGCCAGGGAACAGTTATCATCCTCTAAGTGTAAATTAATATCCCCCAGGATGGTGAAGTTGGCAGTTTTCATCGCCAGTGGGCCAATAAGATCTAAGAGATTGGTCAACCATTTGGACGCCGACCCTGGGGGTCGATAGACCAAAACTCCTGAAAGGGTGAAGTTTGGGGCCAGTGAGAGTTTGAAAGTTGCAGCCTCGCATCCGTCCCAGCTAAGGGGGTTGAAATTGCAACTGTAAGTTCTTTTAAATATAATAGCTATTCCACCCCCAGGTTTCTTATCGCGATCTTGTCTAACTATCGCATATGTATCTGGGAGTGCCATGGCTATATCCGGTCCTGAGCTTTCCTTGGGCCAGGTCTCGGTCAGAAATAAGGCATCTGGTGTTTCATCCATTAAGATGTTAAATATTTCCGTTCTGTGCATTGGTAGGGAACGGCTATTTAGGCTGAGGAATGAAAAAGGTTGAAATATAGATGACATAGGTAGTTTGGGGGGATTTGCCTTAGAGGCTTTTGTTCCTACAGGATCAATATGCAAAAAGCAGTTTTCGCATGTATCTTTCTCCCATCCCATCTTAAGCAGTCTACATGCAGAAGGTCTCACTGGTTGTAAGGTCTTCATGAAGGCAGACGTATACTTGCTACATGTGGGGATTCTAGCCTGAGTTAAGGGAAGTACCTGAGTTGTAGTGGTGCCAGACACATGTGGAGCGGCCATGGCCCAGAGGCACGTCCGAGACGCGGACGAGCGCAGACGGGCTGACTCAGGCGTGACTCCGGCGCTGATGAGGTGCGTCCGCAAACGCGACCGCTAGCGCGGTAGGCGGACGTATCCTTAAGTAGAGGACGCTAGAGCACTCTCACTGCTCTAGCCCCTCACTCAATATGGCCGCCGCTCTAAACCTTAACTCCCTTTCAACAGCCCTAGAATCGGCTGGTACCGTGAAGGTAAAGCGAAATTGGGCACAATTAGGCTACAAGTATGCTGTGTGCAAATATTGTGAGAGATTTCAATTTTAAAAAACGACAATTTCAATTTATAATAAACGCCAAGTAAAATAGCTAGTTGCATGCTTAGTGGCTTCAAGGTGCTGCTAGCGTGATCAGGGTCTGGCAGTTGTAGGAGATAGCGCTGGAATCTCGCGCCAATTGTAACTGGCCTCCTTAAGTAGAGGACGCTAGAGCACTCTCACTGCTCTAGCCCCTCACTCAATATGGCCGCCGCTCTAAACCTTAACTCCCGGTCAACAGCCCTAGAATCGGCTGGTACCGTGAAGGTAAAGCGAAATTGGGCACAATTAGGCTACAAGTATGCTGTGTGCAAATATTGTGAGAGATTTCAATTTTAAAAAACGACAATTTCAATTTATAATAAACGCCAAGTAAAATAGCTAGTTGCACGCTTAGTGGCTTCAAGGTTCTGCTAGCGTGATCAGGGTCTGGCAGTTGTAGGCGATAGCGCTGGAATCTCGCACCGGTTGTAACTGGCCTCCTTAAGTAGAGGACGCTAGAGCACTCTCACTGCTCTAGCCCCTCACTCAATATGGCCGCCGCTCTAAACCTTAACTCCCGGTCAACAGCCCTAGAATCGGCTGGTACCGTGAAGGTAAAGCGAAATTGGGCACAATTAGGCTACAAGTATGCTGTGTGCAAATATTGTGAGAGATTTCAATTTTAAAAAACGACAATTTCAATTTATAATAAACGGCAAGTAAAATAGCTAGTTGCACGCTTAGTGGCTTCAAGGTGCTGCTAGCGTGATCAGGGTCTGGCAGTTGTAGGCGATAGCGCTGGAATCTCGCGCCGGTTGTAACTGGCCCCCTTAAGTAGAGGACGCTAGAGCACTCTCACTGCTCTAGCCCCTCACTCAATATGGCCGCCGCTCTAAACCTTAACTCCCGGTCAACAGCCCTAGAATCGGCTGGTACCGTGTAGGTAAAGCGAAATTGGGCACAATTAGGCTACAAGTATGCTGTGTGCAAATATTGTGAGAGATTTCAATTTAAAAAAACGACAATTTCAATTTATAATAAACGCCAAGTAAAATAGCTAGTTGCACGCTTAGTGGCTTCAAGGTGCTGCTAGCGTCATCAGGGTCTGGCAGTTGTAGGCGATAGCGCTGGAATCTCGCGCCGGTTGTAACTGGCCTCCTTAAGTAGAGGACGCTAGAGCACTCTCACTGCTCTAGCCCCTCACTCAATATGGCCGCCGCTCTAAACCTTAACTCCCGGTCAACAGCCCTAGAATCGGCTGGTACCGTGAAGGTAAAGTGAAATTGGGCACAATTAGGCTACAAGTATGCTGTGTGCAAATATTGTGAGAGATTTCAATTTTAAAAAACGACAATTTCAATTTATAATAAACGCCAAGTAAAATAGCTAGTTGCACACTTAGTGGCTTCAAGGTGCTGCTAGCGTGATCAGGGTCTGGCAGTTGTAGGCGATAGCGCTGGAATCTCGCGCCGGTTGTAACTGGCCTCCTTAAGTAGAGGACGCTAGAGCACTCTCACTGCTCTAGCCCCTCACTCAATATGGCCGCCGCTCTAAACCTTAACTCCCGGTCAACAGCCCTAGAATCGGCTGGTACCGTGAAGGTAAAGCAAAATTGGGCACAATTAGGCTACAAGTATGCTGTGTGCAAATATTGTGAGAGATTTCAATTTTAAAAAACGACAATTTCAATTTATAATAAACGCCAAGTAAAATAGCTAGTTGCACACTTAGTGGCTTCAAGGTGCTGCTAGCGTGATCAGGGTCTGGCAGTTGTAGGCGATAGCGCTGGAATCTCGCGCCGGTTGTAACTGGCCTCCTTAAGTAGAGGACGCTAGAGCACTCTCACTGCTCTAGCCCCTCACTCAATATGGCCGCCGCTCTAAACCTTAACTCCCGGTCAACAGCCCTAGAATCGGCTGGTACCGTGAAGGTAAAGCAAAATTGGGCACAATTAGGCTACAAGTATGCTGTGTGCAAATATTGTGAGAGATTTCAATTTTAAAAAACGACAATTTCAATTTATAATAAACGCCAAGTAAAATAGCTAGTTGCACGCTTAGTGGCTTCAAGGTGCTGCTAGCGTGATCAGGGTCTGGCAGTTGTAGGCGATAGCGCTGGAATCAATAAAAAATCTATAAAAAATACACACTTGTAGAGGGTCAGTCCATTTAACTGGAAGGAATCCTTTGCGTGGCGTCAAGGAAGGCACTCTGAACTCAAATAAAGGTGTTTTGTTCCAGATTCAGTACGGATTTATGTTATGCACCAACATCATAAATCCAACTGTACCCCAAGGAGTTATTGTAGACAGTGAGGGCTGGAGGTCTGTTGCTAAATCTTTCCCAAAAATGTACGATTCATTTTCAGTATAACCAAAGAAATACAGCCAAAGAGACCCCCTTGGTTGCATTTGTTTAATTATATGTCCCTACCCCCTCTCTCTAGGAGGTTATTGGGCAGCCATTTCCTTTTTTAGGGACGTCTCTAGAAGTGAATTTTAGAGAGGGTCACACATTGGGCCACGTGTACCTGGAGGAGAAACACACACACACGCGCACACACACACACACACACACACACATACACACACACATGTTTTGTTTTGCTTACAATGTTTAAATGTGTATGTATAGATATCTCAGCATATATATTTCTAAAGGTATATTTAGATATATTCGAGCACATACAAAGTAAGATTTAAAACTGTTAAGCAAATACTGTTACTTTGCAATAAAATGTGGCCGGAAAATGTAATGTGTGGCAAGGTGCAGTGAAACCTTCTGGTAAAACAAGCATTGGTAAATTTCATAGATCTCATCTATTCAAGATCTATTGTCTATGACAATGTGTTTTAGCCATGTGGTACAGTAGCATGGCTGCTGTGCAGCATGGTTAAAGGTTAATGGCATAGAGGAGAGTGGCGTGGAGTGTTATTGAGTGAAATACCATAGTGTGTTGTGTATTGAAGTGGCATAGAGTGAAGTCACGTAGAGTGGCAGACAGTGGAGTGATGTACAGTGGACATGTGTGCAGTGCATTGGAATAGAGTGTTGCAGAGTATAGCAGTGTAAAGTGCAATGGCACAGAGTGCAGCAGCATAGACTTTAGTGGCATACAATGCAGTGTCATAGAATGCAGTGGTGTAGAATGTTGTATTGAAGATTGCTGTGGCATAGAGTGCAGTGGAGCAGAACAGAGTAGAGTGGCATAGAGTGCAGTGGGGTAGAGTGGTGCAGACTAAAGTGGCATTGAGGTATGCAAAGTAGAGTATAGTGCCATTATTGTGTAGTGGAATAGAATACCGTGGCATAGAGTGGAGTGCAGCGAAGTAGAGTGGAGTAATGTACAGTAAAGTAGCATTGAGTGCATTGACACAGAATGTAGTAGTGCAGAGTAGAGTGGAGGAGAGTTCAGTGGCATAGAGTGCAGTGTTGCAGAGTAGAGTGGCAAAGAGTGAAGTGGTGTAGAGTCATGTAGAGTGCATTGGCATAGAGTTTGTTGGCATAGAGTAGAGCGGTGTAGAGTACAGTGGCATAGAGTGCAGTGGCATTGAGTTCAGTGGTGCAGAGTGGAGTGCAGTGGCATAGAGCGCAGTGGCGTAGAGTGCAATGGTGCATAGATGAGTAGAGTGCAGTGGCGTAGAGTGGTTTACAGTGGTCTGGAGGGGCATAGAGAAGAGTAGAATGGACTGGTGTAGAGGGCATAGGTGTAGAGTATAGCAGAGTATAGTGGCATAGATTGGCGGAAAGTACAGAGGCATTGCATTGAGCGGTGTACAATACTTCATCATAGAATGCGTTGGAGTACATTAGAGTGGTGCATAGTAGAATGCAGTGGTGTAGAGTAGCATAGAGTAGAGTGGCATAGAGTGTAGAGGTGTAGAGAGGTGCAGAGTAGAGTGGCACAGAGTAGAGTGGCATTGAGTGGTGCAGAGTAGAGTATAGTGCTACAGAGTGCAGTGGCATAGAGTTCAGCGGTGCAGAGAAGAGTGGCATAGAGTTTAGTGGTGGCAAGTGCAGTGTTACAGAGTAGTGTCAGTGTGCAGTGGTGTAGAGTGGTGTAGAGACGTGAGTCCCAGGCTCTCCACACCACTGGAGTCAAGCTATCCAGGCTGATGAAGGCTGATAGCCAGAAACCGGTCCTTGGATGCTTGATTCCGGTCTGGGAAAGACATGGCTTGGTAGTTCGGACTGGACTGTTCCCATGATGCACAGGGTCAGAGCTGATTTGCATATAGCCAGTGTCTAACCCAGGGTGGTGTGGAGTGCAAAAAAACGATGGATTTAGGCCCAGATCCTTGTACTGGGGTGAATGTATGACATTGTTCTACATTCTGTCCATCAACTGTGTTTTTTGCAATTTTCACCCCGAGTGGGCTGGGTATGCTCAGACGTGAGTCCCAGGCTCTCCACACCACTGGAGTCAAGCTATCCAGGCTGATGAAGGCTGATAGCCAGAAACCGGTCCTTGGATGCTTGATTCCGGTCTGGGAAAGACATGGCTTGGTAGTTCGGACTGGACTGTTCCCATGAGGCACTGGGTCAGAGCTGATTTGCATATAGCCAGTGTCTAACCCAGGATGGTGTGGAGTGCAAAAAAACGATGGATTTAGGCCCAGATCCTTGTACTGGGGTGAATGTATGACATTGTTCTACATTCTGTCCCTCAACTGTGTTTTTTGTAATTTTCACCCCGAGTGGGCTGGGTATGCTCAGACGTGAGTCCCAGGCTCCACACACCACTGGAGTCAAGCTATCCAGGCTGATGCAGGCTGATAGCCAGAAACCGGTCCTTGGATGCTTGATTCCGGTCTGGGAAAGACATGGCGTGGTAGTTCGGACTGGACTGTTCCCATGAGGCACAGGGTCAGAGCTGATTTGCATATAGCCAGTGTCTAACCCAGGGTGGTGTGGAGTGCAAAAAAACGATGAATTTAGGCCCAGATCCTTGTACTGGGGTGAATGTATGACATTGTTCTACATTCTGTCCATCAACTGTGTTTTTTGCAATTTTCACCCCGAGTGGGCTGGGTATGCTCAGACGTGAGTCCCAGGCTCTCCACACCACTGGAGTCAAGCTATCCAGGCTGATGAAGGCTGATAGCCAGAAACCGGTCCTTGGATGCTTGATTCCGGTCTGGGAAAGACATGGCTTGGTAGTTCGGACTGGACTGTTCCCATGAGGCACAGGGTCAGAGCTGATTTGCATATAGCCAGTGTCTAATCCAGGGTGGTGTGGAGTGCAAAAAAACGATGGATTTAGGCCCAGATCCTTGTACTGGGGTGAATGTATGACATTGTTCTACATTCTGTCCATCAACTGTGTTTTTTGCAATTTTCACCCCGAGTGGGCTGGGTATGCTCAGACGTTAGTCCCAGGCTCTCCACACCACTGGAGTCAAGCTATCCAGGGTGATGAAGGCTGATAGCCAGAAACCGGTCCTTGGATGCTTGATTCCAGTCTGGGAAAGACATGGCTTGGTAGTTCGGACTGGACTGTTCCCATGAGGCACAGGGTCAGAGCTGATTTGCATATAGCCAGTGTCTAACCCAGGGTGGTGTGGAGTGCAAAAAAACGATGGATTTAGGCCCAGATCCTTGTACTGGGGTGAATGTATGACATTGTTTTACATTCTGTCCATCAACTGTGTTTTTTGCAATTTTCACCCCGAGTGGGCTGGGTATGCTCAGACGTGAGTCCCAGGCTCTCCACACCACTGGAGTCAAGCTATCCAGGCTGATGAAGGCTGATAGCCAGAAACCGGTCCTTGGATGCTTGATTCCGGTCTGGGAAAGACATGGCTTGGTAGTTCGGACTGGACTGTTCCATGAGGCACAGGGTCAGAGCTGATTTGCATATAGCCAGTGTCTAACCCAGGGTGGTGTGGAGTGCAAAAAAACGATGGATTTAGGCCCAGATCCTTGTACTGGGGTGAATGTATGACATTGTTCTACATTCTGTCCATCAACTGTGTTTTTTGCAATTTTCACCCCGAGTGGGCTCAGTATGCTCAGACGTGAGTCCCAGGCTCTCCACACCACAGGAGTCAAGCTATCCAGGCTGATGATGGCTGATAGCCAGAAACCGGTCTTTGGATGCTTGATTCCGGTCTGGGAAAGACATGGCTTGGTAGTTCGGACTGGACTGTTCCCATGAGGCACAGGGTCAGAGCTGATTTGCATATAGCGAGTGTCTAACCCAGGGTGGTGTGGAGTGAAAAAAAACGATGGATTTAGGCCCAGATCCTTGTACTGGGGTGAATGTATGACATTGTTCTACATTCTGTCCATCAACTGTGTTTTTTGCAATTTTCACCCCGAGTGGGCTGGGTATGCTCAGACGTTAGTCCCAGGCTCTCCACACCACTGGAGTCAAGCTATCCAGGGTGATGAAGGCTGATAGCCAGAAACCGGTCCTTGGATGCTTGATTCCAGTCTGGGAAAGACATGGCTTGGTAGTTCGGACTGGACTGTTCCCATGAGGCACAGGGTCAGAGCTGATTTGCATATAGCCAGTGTCTAACCCAGGGTGGTGTGGAGTGCAAAAAAACGATGGATTTAGGCCCAGATCCTTGTACTGGGGTGAATGTATGACATTGTTTTACATTCTGTCCATCAACTGTGTTTTTTGCAATTTTCACCCCGAGTGGGCTGGGTATGCTCAGACGTGAGTCCCAGGCTCTCCACACCACTGGAGTCAAGCTATCCAGGCTGATGAAGGCTGATAGCCAGAAACCGGTCCTTGGATGCTTGATTCCGGTCTGGGAAAGACATGGCTTGGTAGTTCGGACTGGACTGTTCCATGAGGCACAGGGTCAGGGCTGATTTGCATATAGCCAGTGTCTAACCCAGGGTGGTGTGGAGTGCAAAAAAACGATGGATTTAGGCCCAGATCCTTGTGCTGGGGTGAATGTATGACATTGTTTTACATTCTGTCCATCAACAGTGTTTTTTGCAATTTTCACCCCGAGTGGGCTGGGTATGCTCAGACGTGAGTCCCAGGCTCTCCACACCACTGGAGTCAAGCTATCCAGGCTGATGAAGGCTGATAGCCAGAAACCGGTCCTTGGATGCTTGATTCCGGTCTGGGAAAGACATGGCTTGGTAGTTCGGACTGGACTGTTCCCATGAGGCACAGGGTCAGAGCTTATTTGCATATAGCCAGTGTCTAACCCAGGGTGGTGTGGAGTGCAAAAAAAACGATGGATTTAGGCCCAGATCCTTGTACTGGGGTGAATGTATGACATTGTTCTACATTCTGTCCATCAACTGTGTTTTTTGCAATTTTCACCCCGAGTGGGCTGGGTATGCTCAGACGTGAGTCCCAGGCTCTCAACACCACTGGAGTCAAGCTATCCAGGCTGATGAAGGCTGATAGGCAGAAACCGGTCCTTGGATGCTTGATTCCGGTCTGGGAAAGATATGGCTTGGTAGTTTGGACTGGACTGTTCCCATGAGGCACAGGGTCAGAGCTGATTTGCATATAGCCAGTGTCTAACCCAGGATGGTGTGGAGTGCAAAAAAATGATGGATTTAGGCCCAGATCCTTGTACTGGGGTGAATGTATGACATTGTTCTACATTCTGTCCCTCAACTGTGTTTTTTGTAATTTTCACCCCGAGTGGGCTGGGTATGCTCAGACGTGAATCCCAGGCTCCACACACCACTGGAGTCAAGCTATCCAGGCTGATGCAGGCTGATAGCCAGAAACCGGTCCTTGGATGCTTGATTCCGGTCTGGGAAAGACATGGCGTGGTAGTTCGGACTGGACTGTTCCCATGAGGCACAGGGTCAGAGCTGATTTGCATATAGCCAGTGTCTAACCCAGGGTGGTGTGGAGTGCAAAAAAACGATGAATTTAGGCCCAGATCCTTGTACTGGGGTGAATGTATGACATTGTTCTACATTCTGTCCATCAACTGTGTTTTTTGCAATTTTCACCCCGAGTGGGCTGGGTATGCTCAGACGTGAGTCCCAGGCTCTCCACACCACTGGAGTCAAGCTATCCAGGCTGATGAAGGCTGATAGCCAGAAACCGGTCCTTGGATGCTTGATTCCGGTCTGGGAAAGACATGGCTTGGTAGTTCGGACTGGACTGTTCCCATGAGGCACAGGGTCAGAGCTGATTTGCATATAGCCAGTGTCTAATCCAGGGTGGTGTGGAGTGCAAAAAAACGATGGATTTAGGCCCAGATCCTTGTACTGGGGTGAATGTATGACATTGTTCTACATTCTGTCCATCAACTGTGTTTTTTGCAATTTTCACCCCGAGTGGGCTGGGTATGCTCAGACGTGAGTCCCAGGCTCTCCACACCACTGGAGTCAAGCTATCCAGGCTGATGAAGGCTGATAGCTAGAAACCAGTCCTTGGATGCTTGATTCCGGTCTGGGAAAGACATGGCTTGGTAGTTCGGACTGGACTGTTCCCATGAGGCACAGGGTCAGAGCTGATTTGCATATAGC
Source organism: Lissotriton helveticus (assembly GCF_964261635.1). Classification (NCBI taxonomy): domain Eukaryota; kingdom Metazoa; phylum Chordata; class Amphibia; order Caudata; family Salamandridae; genus Lissotriton; species Lissotriton helveticus. The sequence goes on from NC_136073.1 coordinate 289,204,325, forward strand.
CAGTGTCTAACCCAGGGTGGTGTGGAGTGCAAAAAAACGATGGATTTAGGCCCAGATCCTTGTACTGGGGTGAATGTATGACATAGTTCTACATTCTGTCCATCAACTGTGTTTTTTGCAATTTTCACCCCGAGTGGGCTGGGTATGCTCAGACGTGAGTCCCAGGCTCTCCACACCACTGGAGTCAAGCTATCCAGGCTGATGAAGGCTGATAGCCAGAAACCGGTCCTTGGATGCTTGATTCCGGTCTGGGAAAGACATGGCTTGGTAGTTCGGACTGGACTGTTCCATGAGGCACAGGGTCAGAGCTGATTTGCATATAGCCAGTGTCTAACCCAGGGTGGTGTGGAGTGCAAAAAAACGATTGATTTAGGCCCAGATCCTTGTACTGGGGTGAATGTATGACATTGTTCTACATTCTGTCCATCAACTGTGTTTTTTGCAATTTTCACCCCGAGTGGGCTCAGTATGCTCAGACGTGAGTCCCAGGCTCTCCACACCACAGGAGTCAAGCTATCCAGGCTGATGATGGCTGATAGCCAGAAACCGGTCTTTGGATGCTTGATTCCGGTCTGGGAAAGACATGGCTTGGTAGTTCGGACTGGACTGTTCCCATGAGGCACAGGGTCAGAGCTGATTTGCATATAGCGAGTGTCTAACCCAGGGTGGTGTGGAGTGAAAAAAAACGATGGATTTAGGCCCAGATCCTTGTACTGGGGTGAATGTCTGACATTGTTCTACATTCTGTCCATCAACTGTGTTTTTTGCAATTTTCACCCCGAGTGGGCTGGGTATGCTCAGACGTTAGTCCCAGGCTCTCCACACCACTGGAGTCAAGCTATCCAGGGTGATGAAGGCTGATAGCCAGAAACCGGTCCTTGGATGCTTGATTCCAGTCTGGGAAAGACATGGCTTGGTAGTTCGGACTGGACTGTTCCCATGAGGCACAGGGTCAGAGCTGATTTGCATATAGCCAGTGTCTAACCCAGGGTGGTGTGGAGTGCAAAAAAACGATGGATTTAGGCCCAGATCCTTGTACTGGGGTGAATGTATGACATTGTTCTACATTCTGTCCATCAACTGTGTTTTTTGCAATTTTCACCCCGAGTGGGCTGGGTATGCTCAGACGTGAGTCCCAGGCTCTCCACACCACTGAAGTCAAGCTATCCAGGCTGATGAAGGCTGATAGCCAGAAACCGGTCCTTGGATGCTTGATTCCGGTCTGGGAAAGACATGGCTTGGTAGTTCGGACTGGACTGTTCCCATGAGGCACAGGGTCAGAGCTGATTTGCATATAGCCAGTGTCTAATCCAGGGTGGTGTGGAGTGCAAAAAAACGATGGATTTAGGCCCAGATCCTTGTACTGGGGTGAATGTATGACATTGTTCTACATTCTGTCCATCAACTGTGTTTTTTGCAATTTTCACCCCGAGTGGGCTGGGTATGCTCAGACGTGAGTCCCAGGCTCTCCACACCACTGGAGTCAAGCTATCCAGGCTGATGAAGGCTGATAGCCAGAAACCGGTCCTTGGATGCTTGATTCCGGTCTGGGAAAGACATGGCTTGGTAGTTCGGACTGGACTGTTCCATGAGGCACAGGGTCAGAGCTGATTTGCATATAGCCAGTGTCTAACCCAGGGTGGTGTGGAGTGCAAAAAAACGATTGATTTAGGCCCAGATCCTTGTACTGGGGTGAATGTATGACATTGTTCTACATTCTGTCCATCAACTGTGTTTTTTGCAATTTTCACCCCGAGTGGGCTCAGTATGCTCAGACGTGAGTCCCAGGCTCTCCACACCACAGGAGTCAAGCTATCCACGCTGATGATGGCTGATAGCCAGAAACCGGTCTTTGGATGCTTGATTCCGGTCTGGGAAAGACATGGCTTGGTAGTTCGGACTGGACTGTTCCCATGAGGCACAGGGTCAGAGCTGATTTGCATATAGCGAGTGTCTAACCCAGGGTGGTGTGGAGTGAAAAAAAACGATGGATTTAGGCCCAGATCCTTGTACTGGGGTGAATGTCTGACATTGTTCTACATTCTGTCCATCAACTGTGTTTTTTGCAATTTTCACCCCGAGTGGGCTGGGTATGCTCAGACGTTAGTCCCAGGCTCTCCACACCACTGGAGTCAAGCTATCCAGGGTGATGAAGGCTGATAGCCAGAAACCGGTCCTTGGATGCTTGATTCCAGTCTGGGAAAGACATGGCTTGGTAGTTCGGACTGGACTGTTCCCATGAGGCACAGGGTCAGAGCTGATTTGCATATAGCCAGTGTCTAACCCAGGGTGGTGTGGAGTGCAACAAAACGATGGATTTAGGCCCAGATCCTTGTACTGGGGTGAATGTATGACATTGTTTTACATTCTGTCCATCAACTGTGTTTTTTGCAATTTTCACCCCGAGTGGGCTGGGTATGCTCAGACGTGAGTCCCAGGCTCTCCACACCACTGGAGTCAAGCTATCCAGGCTGATGAAGGCTGATAGCCAGAAACCGGTCCTTGGATGCTTGATTCCGGTCTGGGAAAGACATGGCTTGGTAGTTCGGACTGGACTGTTCCATGAGGCACAGGGTCAGAGCTGATTTGCATATAGCCAGTGTCTAACCCAGGGTGGTGTGGAGTGCAAAAAAACGATGGATTTAGGCCCAGATCCTTGTACTGGGGTGAATGTATGACATTGTTTTACATTCTGTCCATCAACTGTGTTTTTTGCAATTTTCACCCCGAGTGGGCTGGGTATGCTCAGACGTGAGTCCCAGGCTCTCCACACCACTGGAGTCAAGCTATCCAGGCTGATGAAGGCTGATAGGCAGAAACCGGTCCTTGGATGCTTGATTCCGGTCTGGGAAAGATATGGCTTGGTAGTTCGGACTGGACTGTTCCATGAGGCACAGGGTCAGAGCTGATTTGCATATAGCCAGTGTCTAACCCAGGATGGTGTGGAGAGCAAAAAAACGATGGATTTAGGCCCAGATCCTTGTACTGGGGTGAATGTATGACATTGTTCTACATTTTGTCCATCAACTGTGTTTTTTGCAATTTTTACCCCGAGTGGGCTTGGTATGCTCAGACGTGAGTCCCAGGCTCTGCACACCACTGGAGTCAAGCTATCCAGGCTGATGAAGGCTGATAGCCAGAAACCGGTCCTTGGATGCTTGATTCCGGTCTGGGAAAGGCATGGCTTGGTAGTTCGGACTGGACTGTTCCCATGAGGCACAGGGTCAGAGCTGATTTGCATATAGCCAGTGTCTAACCCAGGGTGGTGTGGAGTGCAAAAAAACGATGGATTTAGGCCCAGATCCTTGTACTGGGGTGAATGTATGACATTGTTCTACATTCTGTCCATCAACTGTGTTTTTTGCAATTTTCACCCCGAGTGGGCTGGGTATGCTCAGACGTGAGTCCCAGGCTCTCCACACCACTGGAGTCAAGCTATCCAGGCTGATGAAGGCTGATAGCCAGAAACCGGTCCTTGGATGCTTGATTCCGGTCTGGGAAAGACATGGCTTGGTAGTTTGGACTGGACTGTTCCCATGAGGCACAGGGTCAGAGCTGATTTGCATATAGCCAGTGTCTAACCCAGGGTGGTGTGGAGTGCAAAAAAACGATGGATTTAGGCCCAGATCCTTGTACTGGGGTGAATGTATGACATTGTTCTACATTCTGTCCATCAACTGTGTTTTTTGCAATTTTCACCCCGAGTGGGCTGGGTATGCTCAGACGGGAGTCCCAGGCTCTCCACACCACTGGAGTCAAGCTATCCAGGCTGATGAAGGCTGATAGCCAGAAACCGGTCCTTGGATGCTTGATTCCGGTCTGGGAAAGACATGGCTTGGTAGTTCGGACTGGACTGTTCCCATGAGGCACAGGGTCAGAGCTGATTTGCATATAGCCAGTGTCTAACCCAGGGTGGTGCGGAGTGCAAAAAAACGATGGATTTAGGCCCAGATCCTTGTACAGGGGTGAATGTATGACATTGTTCTACATTCTGTCCATCAACTGTGTTTTTTGCAATTTTCACCCTGAGTGGGCTGGGTATGCTCAGACGTGAGTCCCAGGCTCTCCACACCACTGGAGTCAAGCTATCCAGGCTGATGAAGGCTGATAGCCAGAAACCGGTCCTTGGATGCTTGATTCCGGTCTGGGAAAGGCATGGCTTGGTAGTTCGGACTGGACTGTTCCCATGAGGCACAGGGTCAGAGCTGATTTGCATACAGCCAGTGTCTAACCCAGGGTGATGTGGAGTGCAAAAAAACCCGATGGATTTAGGCCCAGATCCTTGTAATGGGGTGAATGTATGACATTGTTCTACATTCTGTCCATCAACTGTGTTTTTTGCAATTTTCACCCCGAGTGGGCTGGGTATGCTCAGACGTGAGTCCCAGGCTCTCCACACCACTGGAGTCAAGCTATCCAGGCTGATGAAGGCTGATAGCCAGAAACCGGTCCTTGGATGCTTGATTCCGGTCTGGGAAAGACATGGCTTGGTAGTTCGGACTGGACTGTTCCCATGAGGCACAGGGTCAGAGCTGATTTGCATATAGCCAGTGTCTAACTCAGGGTGGTGTGGAGAGCAAAAAAATGATGGATTTAGGCCCAGATCCTTGTACTGGGGTGTATGTATGACATTGTTCTACATTCTGTCCATCAACTGTGTTTTTTGCAATTTTCACCCCGAGTGGGCTGGGTATGCTCAGACGTGAGTCCCAGGCTCTCCACACCACTGGAGTCAAGCTATCCAGGCTGATGAAGGCTGATAGCCAGAAACCGGTCCTTGGATGCTTGATTCCGGTCTGGGAAAGACATGGCTTGGTAGTTCGGACTGAACTGTTCCCATGAGGCACAGGGTCAGAGCTGATTTGCATATAGCCAGTGTCTAACCCAGGGTGGTGTGGAGTGCAAAAAAACGATGGATTTAGGCCCAGATCCTTGTACTGGGGTGAATGTATGACATTGTTCTACATTCTGTCCATCAACTGTGTTTTTTGCAATTTTCACCCCGAGTGGGCTGGGTATGCTCAGACGTGAGTCCCAGGCTCTCCACACCACTGGAGTCAAGCTATCCAGGCTGATGAAGGCTGATAGCCAGAAACCGGTCCTTGGATGCTTGATTCCGGTCTGGGAAAGACATGGCTTGGTAGTTCGGACTGGACTGTTCCCATGAGGCACAGGGTCAGAGCTGATTTGCATATAGCCAGTGTCTAACCCAGGGTGGTGTGGAGTGCAAAAAAACGATGGATTTAGGCCCAGATCCTCGTACTGGGGTGAATGTATGACATTGTTCTACATTCTGTCCATCAACTGTGTTGTTTGCAATTTTCCCCCCGAGTGGGCTGGGTATGCTCAGACGTGAGTCCCAGGCTCTCCACACCACTGGAGTCAAGCTATCCAGGCTGATGAAGGCTGATAGCCAGAAACCGGTCCTTGGATGCTTGATTCCGGTCTGGGAAAGACATGGCTTGGTAGTTCGGACTGGACTGTTCCCATGAGGCACAGGGTCAGAGCTGATTTGCATATAGCCAGTGTCTAACCCAGGGTGGTGTGGAGTGCAAAAAAAACGATGGATTTAGGCCCAGATCCTTGTACTGGGGTGAATGTATGACATTGTTCTACATTCTGTCCATCAACTGTGTTTTTTGCAATTTTCACCCCGAGTGGGCTGGGTATGCTCAGACGTGAGTCCCAGGCTCTCAACACCACTGGAGTCAAGCTATCCAGGCTGATGAAGGCTGATAGGCAGAAACCGGTCCTTGGATGCTTGATTCCGGTCTGGGAAAGATATGGCTTGGTAGTTTGGACTGGACTGTTCCCATGAGGCACAGGGTCAGAGCTGATTTGCATATAGCCAGTGTCTAACCCAGGATGGTGTGGAGTGCAAAAAAATGATGGATTTAGGCCCAGATCCTTGTACTGGGGTGAATGTATGACATTGTTCTACATTCTGTCCCTCAACTGTGTTTTTTGTAATTTTCACCCCGAGTGGGCTGGGTATGCTCAGACGTGAGTCCCAGGCTCCACACACCACTGGAGTCAAGCTATCCAGGCTGATGCAGGCTGATAGCCAGAAACCGGTCCTTGGATGCTTGATTCCGGTCTGGGAAAGACATGGCGTGGTAGTTCGGACTGGACTGTTCCCATGAGGCACAGGGTCAGAGCTGATTTGCATATAGCCAGTGTCTAACCCAGGGTGGTGTGGAGTGCAAAAAAACGATGAATTTAGGCCCAGATCCTTGTACTGGGGTGAATGTATGACATTGTTCTACATTCTGTCCATCAACTGTGTTTTTTGCAATTTTCACCCCGAGTGGGCTGGGTATGCTCAGACGTGAGTCCCAGGCTCTCCACACCACTGGAGTCAAGCTATCCAGGCTGATGAAGGCTGATAGCCAGAAACCGGTCCTTGGATGCTTGATTCCGGTCTGGGAAAGGCATGGCTTGGTAGTTCGGACTGGACTGTTCCCATGAGGCACAGGGTCAGAGCTGATTTGCATATAGCCAGTGTCTAACCCAGGGTGGTGTGGAGTGCAAAAAAACGATGGATTTAGGCCCAGATCCTTGTACTGGGGTGAATGTATGACATTGTTCTACATTCTGTCCATCAACTGTGTTTTTTGCAATTTTCACCCCGAGTGGGCTGGGTATGCTCAGACGTGAGTCCCAGGCTCCTCACACCACTGGAGTCAAGCTATCCAGGGTGATGAAGGCTGATAGCCAGAAACCGGTCCTTGGATGCTTGATTCCAGTCTGGGAAAGACATGGCTTGGTAGTTCGGACTGGACTGTTCCCATGAGGCACAGGGTCAGAGCTGATTTGCATATAGCCAGTGTCTAACCCAGGGTGGTGTGGAGTGCAACAAAACGATTGATTTAGGCCCAGATCCTTGTACTGGGGTGAATGTATGACATTGTTTTACATTCTGTCCATCAACTGTGTTTTTTGCAATTTTCACCCCGAGTGGGCTGGGTATGCTCAGACGTGAGTCCCAGGCTCTCCACACCACTGGAGTCAAGCTATCCAGGCTGATGAAGGCTGATAGCCAGAAACCGGTCCTTGGATGCTTGATTCCGGTCTGGGAAAGACATGGCTTGGTAGTTCGGACTGGACTGTTCCATGAGGCACAGGGTCAGAGCTGATTTGCATATAGCCAGTGTCTAACCCAGGGTGGTGTGGAGTGCAAAAAAACGATGGATTTAGGCCCAGATCCTTGTACTGGGGTGAATGTATGACATTGTTTTACATTCTGTCCATCAACTGTGTTTTTTGCAATTTTCACCCCGAGTGGGCTGGGTATGCTCAGACGTGAGTCCCAGGCTCTCCACACCACTGGAGTCAAGCTATCCAGGCTGATGAAGGCTGATAGGCAGAAACCGGTCCTTGGATGCTTGATTCCGGTCTGGGAAAGATATGGCTTGGTAGTTCGGACTGGACTGTTCCATGAGGCACAGGGTCAGAGCTGATTTGCATATAGCCAGTGTCTAACCCAGGATGGTGTGGAGAGCAAAAAAACGATGGATTTAGGCCCAGATCCTTGTACTGGGGTGAATGTATGACATTGTTCTACATTTTGTCCATCAACTGTGTTTTTTGCAATTTTTACCCCGAGTGGGCTTGGTATGCTCAGACGTGAGTCCCAGGCTCTCCACACCACTGGAGTCAAGCTATCCAGGCTGATGAAGGCTGATAGCCAGAAACCGGTCCTTGGATGCTTGATTCCGGTCTGGGAAAGGCATGGCTTGGTAGTTCGGACTGGACTGTTCCCATGAGGCACAGGGTCAGAGCTGATTTGCATATAGCCAGTGTCTAACCCAGGGTGGTGTGGAGTGCAAAAAAACGATGGATTTAGGCCCAGATCCTTGTACTGGGGTGAATGTATGACATTGTTCTACATTCTGTCCATCAACTGTGTTTTTTGCAATTTTCACCCCGAGTGGGCTGGGTATGCTCAGACGTGAGTCCCAGGCTCTCCACACCACTGGAGTCAAGCTATCCAGGCTGATGAAGGCTGATAGCCAGAAACCGGTCCTTGGATGCTTGATTCCGGTCTGGGAAAGACATGGCTTGGTAGTTTGGACTGGACTGTTCCCATGAGGCACAGGGTCAGAGCTGATTTGCATATAGCCAGTGTCTAACCCAGGGTGGTGTGGAGTGCAAAAAAACGATGGATTTAGGCCCAGATCCTTGTACTGGGGTGAATGTATGACATTGTTCTACATTCTGTCCATCAACTGTGTTTTTTGCAATTTTCACCCCGAGTGGGCTGGGTATGCTCAGACGTGAGTCCCAGGCTCTCCACACCACTGGAGTCAAGCTATCCAGGCTGATGAAGGCTGATAGCCAGAAACCGGTCCTTGGATGCTTGATTCCGGTCTGGGAAAGACATGGCTTGGTAGTTCGGACTGGACTGTTCCCATGAGGCACAGGGTCAGAGCTGATTTGCATATAGCCAGTGTCTAACCCAGGGTGGTGCGGAGTGCAAAAAAACGATGGATTTAGGCCCAGATCCTTGTACAGGGGTGAATGTATGACATTGTTCTACATTCTGTCCATCAACTGTGTTTTTTGCAATTTTCACCCTGAGTGGGCTGGGTATGCTCAGACGTGAGTCCCAGGCTCTCCACACCACTGGAGTCAAGCTATCCAGGCTGATGAAGGCTGATAGCCAGAAACCGGTCCTTGGATGCTTGATTCCGGTCTGGGAAAGGCATGGCTTGGTAGTTCGGACTGGACTGTTCCCATGAGGCACAGGGTCAGAGCTGATTTGCATACAGCCAGTGTCTAACCCAGGGTGATGTGGAGTGCAAAAAAAACCGATGGATTTAGGCCCAGATCCTTGTAATGGGGTGAATGTATGACATTGTTCTACATTCTGTCCATCAACTGTGTTTTTTGCAATTTTCACCCCGAGTGGGCTGGGTATGCTCAGACGTGAGTCCCAGGCTCTCCACACCACTGGAGTCAAGCTATCCCGGCTGATGAAGGCTGATAGCCAGAAACCGGTCCTTGGATGCTTGATTCCGGTCTGGGAAAGACATGGCTTGGTAGTTCGGACTGGACTGTTCCCATGAGGCACAGGGTCAGAGCTGATTTGCATATAGCCAGTGTCTAACTCAGGGTGGTGTGGAGAGCAAAAAAATGATGGATTTAGGCCCAGATCCTTGTACTGGGGTGTATGTATGACATTGTTCTACATTCTGTCCATCAACTGTGTTTTTTGCAATTTTCACCCCGAGTGGGCTGGGTATGCTCAGACGTGAGTCCCAGGCTCTCCACACCACTGGAGTCAAGCTATCCAGGCTGATGAAGGCTGATAGCCAGAAACCGGTCCTTGGATGCTTGATTCCGGTCTGGGAAAGACATGGCTTGGTAGTTCGGACTGAACTGTTCCCATGAGGCACAGGGTCAGAGCTGATTTGCATATAGCCAGTGTCTAACCCAGGGTGGTGTGGAGTGCAAAAAAACGATGGATTTAGGCCCAGATCCTTGTACTGGGGTGAATGTATGACATTGTTCTACATTCTGTCCATCAACTGTGTTTTTTGCAATTTTCACCCCGAGTGGGCTGGGTATGCTCAGACGTGAGTCCCAGGCTCTCCACACCACTGGAGTCAAGCTATCCAGGCTGATGAAGGCTGATAGCCAGAAACCGGTCCTTGGATGCTTGATTCCGGTCTGGGAAAGACATGGCTTGGTAGTTCGGACTGGACTGTTCCCATGAGGCACAGGGTCAGAGCTGATTTGCATATAGCCAGTGTCTAACCCAGGGTGGTGTGGAGTGCAAAAAAACGATGGATTTAGGCCCAGATCCTCGTACTGGGGTGAATGTATGACATTGTTCTACATTCTGTCCATCAACTGTGTTGTTTGCAATTTTCCCCCCGAGTGGGCTGGGTATGCTCAGACGTGAGTCCCAGGCTCTCCACACCACTGGAGTCAAGCTATCCAGGCTGATGAAGGCTGATAGCCAGAAACCGGTCCTTGGATGCTTGATTCCGGTCTGGGAAAGACATGGCTTGGTAGTTCGGACTGGACTGTTCCCATGAGGCACAGGGTCAGAGCTTATTTGCATATAGCCAGTGTCTAACCCAGGGTGGTGTGGAGTGCAAAAAAAACGATGGATTTAGGCCCAGATCCTTGTACTGGGGTGAATGTATGACATTGTTCTACATTCTGTCCATCAACTGTGTTTTTTGCAATTTTCACCCCGAGTGGGCTGGGTATGCTCAGACGTGAGTCCCAGGCTCTCAACACCACTGGAGTCAAGCTATCCAGGCTGATGAAGGCTGATAGGCAGAAACCGGTCCTTGGATGCTTGATTCCGGTCTGGGAAAGATATGGCTTGGTAGTTTGGACTGGACTGTTCCCATGAGGCACAGGGTCAGAGCTGATTTGCATATAGCCAGTGTCTAACCCAGGATGGTGTGGAGTGCAAAAAAATGATGGATTTAGGCCCAGATCCTTGTACTGGGGTGAATGTATGACATTGTTCTACATTCTGTCCCTCAACTGTGTTTTTTGTAATTTTCACCCCGAGTGGGCTGGGTATGCTCAGACGTGAGTCCCAGGCTCCACACACCACTGGAGTCAAGCTATCCAGGCTGATGCAGGCTGATAGCCAGAAACCGGTCCTTGGATGCTTGATTCCGGTCTGGGAAAGACATGGCGTGGTAGTTCGGACTGGACTGTTCCCATGAGGCACAGGGTCAGAGCTGATTTGCATATAGCCAGTGTCTAACCCAGGGTGGTGTGGAGTGCAAAAAAACGATGAATTTAGGCCCAGATCCTTGTACTGGGGTGAATGTATGACATTGTTCTACATTCTGTCCATCAACTGTGTTTTTTGCAATTTTCACCCCGAGTGGGCTGGGTATGCTCAGACGTGAGTCCCAGGCTCTCCACACCACTGGAGTCAAGCTATCCAGGCTGATGAAGGCTGATAGCCAGAAACCGGTCCTTGGATGCTTGATTCCGGTCTGGGAAAGACATGGCTTGGTAGTTCGGACTGGACTGTTCCCATGAGGCACAGGGTCAGAGCTGATTTGCATATAGCCAGTGTCTAATCCAGGGTGGTGTGGAGTGCAAAAAAACGATGGATTTAGGCCCAGATCCTTGTACTGGGGTGAATGTATGACATTGTTCTACATTCTGTCCATCAACTGTGTTTTTTGCAATTTTCACCCCGAGTGGGCTGGGTATGCTCAGACGTGAGTCCCAGGCTCTCCACACCACTGGAGTCAAGCTATCCAGGCTGATGAAGGCTGATAGCTAGAAACCAGTCCTTGGATGCTTGATTCCGGTCTGGGAAAGACATGGCTTGGTAGTTCGGACTGGACTGTTCCCATGAGGCACAGGGTCAGAGCTGATTTGCATATAGCCAGTGTCTAACCCAGGGTGGTGTGGAGTGCAAAAAAACGATGGATTTAGGCCCAGATCCTTGTACTGGGGTGAATGTATGACATAGTTCTACATTCTGTCCATCAACTGTGTTTTTTGCAATTTTCACCCCGAGTGGGCTGGGTATGCTCAGACGTGAGTCCCAGGCTCTCCACACCACTGGAGTCAAGCTATCCAGGCTGATGAAGGCTGATAGCCAGAAACCGGTCCTTGGATGCTTGATTCCGGTCTGGGAAAGACATGGCTTGGTAGTTCGGACTGGACTGTTCCATGAGGCACAGGGTCAGAGCTGATTTGCATATAGCCAGTGTCTAACCCAGGGTGGTGTGGAGTGCAAAAAAACGATTGATTTAGGCCCAGATCCTTGTACTGGGGTGAATGTATGACATTGTTCTACATTCTGTCCATCAACTGTGTTTTTTGCAATTTTCACCCCGAGTGGGCTCAGTATGCTCAGACGTGAGTCCCAGGCTCTCCACACCACAGGAGTCAAGCTATCCAGGCTGATGATGGCTGATAGCCAGAAACCGGTCTTTGGATGCTTGATTCCGGTCTGGGAAAGACATGGCTTGGTAGTTCGGACTGGACTGTTCCCATGAGGCACAGGGTCAGAGCTGATTTGCATATAGCGAGTGTCTAACCCAGGGTGGTGTGGAGTGAAAAAAAACGATGGATTTAGGCCCAGATCCTTGTACTGGGGTGAATGTCTGACATTGTTCTACATTCTGTCCATCAACTGTGTTTTTTGCAATTTTCACCCCGAGTGGGCTGGGTATGCTCAGACGTGAGTCCCAGGCTCTCCACACCACTGGAGTCAAGCTATCCAGGCTGATGAAGGCTGATAGCCAGAAACCGGTCCTTGGATGCTTGATTCCGGTCTGGGAAAGACATGGCTTGGTAGTTCGGACTGGACTGTTCCCATGAGGCACAGGGTCAGAGCTGATTTGCATATAGCCAGTGTCTAATCCAGGGTGGTGTGGAGTGCAAAAAAACGATGGATTTAGGCCCAGATCCTTGTACTGGGGTGAATGTATGACATTGTTCTACATTCTGTCCATCAACTGTGTTTTTTGCAATTTTCACCCCGAGTGGGCTGGGTATGCTCAGACGTGAGTCCCAGGCTCTCCACACCACTGAGTCAAGCTATCCAGGCTGATGAAGGCTGATAGCCAGAAACCGGTCCTTGGATGCTTGATTCCGGTCTGGGAAAGACATGGCTTGGTAGTTCGGACTGGACTGTTCCATGAGGCACAGGGTCAGAGCTGATTTGCATATAGCCAGTGTCTAACCCAGGGTGGTGTGGAGTGCAAAAAAAACGATTGATTTAGGCCCAGATCCTTGTACTGGGGTGAATGTATGACATTGTTCTACATTCTGTCCATCAACTGTGTTTTTTGCAATTTTCACCCCGAGTGGGCTCAGTATGCTCAGACGTGAGTCCCAGGCTCTCCACACCACAGGAGTCAAGCTATCCAGGCTGATGATGGCTGATAGCCAGAAACCGGTCTTTGGATGCTTGATTCCGGTCTGGGAAAGACATGGCTTGGTAGTTCGGACTGGACTGTTCCCATGAGGCACAGGGTCAGAGCTGATTTGCATATAGCGAGTGTCTAACCCAGGGTGGTGTGGAGTGAAAAAAAACGATGGATTTAGGCCCAGATCCTTGTACTGGGGTGAATGTCTGACATTGTTCTACATTCTGTCCATCAACTGTGTTTTTTGCAATTTTCACCCCGAGTGGGCTGGGTATGCTCAGACGTTAGTCCCAGGCTCTCCACACCACTGGAGTCAAGCTATCCAGGGTGATGAAGGCTGATAGCCAGAAACCGGTCCTTGGATGCTTGATTCCAGTCTGGGAAAGACATGGCTTGGTAGTTCGGACTGGACTGTTCCCATGAGGCACAGGGTCAGAGCTGATTTGCATATAGCCAGTGTCTAACCCAGGGTGGTGTGGAGTGCAAAAAAACGATGGATTTAGGCCCAGATCCTTGTACTGGGGTGAATGTATGACATTGTTTTACATTCTGTCCATCAACTGTGTTTTTTGCAATTTTCACCCGAGTGGGCTGGGTATGCTCAGACGTGAGTCCCAGGCTCTCCACACCACTGGAGTCAAGCTATCCAGGCTGATGAAGGCTGATAGCCAGAAACCGGTCCTTGGATGCTTGATTCCGGTCTGGGAAAGACATGGCTTGGTAGTTCGGACTGGACTGTTCCATGAGGCACAGGGTCAGAGCTGATTTGCATATAGCCAGTGTCTAACCCAGGGTGGTGTGGAGTGCAAAAAAACGATGGATTTAGGCCCAGATCCTTGTACTGGGGTGAATGTATGACATTGTTTTACATTCTGTCCATCAACTGTGTTTTTTGCAATTTTCACCCCGAGTGGGCTGGGTATGCTCAGACGTGAGTCCCAGGCTCTCCACACCACTGGAGTCAAGCTATCCAGGCTGATGAAGGCTGATAGGCAGAAACCGGTCCTTGGATGCTTGATTCCGGTCTGGGAAAGATATGGCTTGGTAGTTCGGACTGGACTGTTCCCATGAGGCACAGGGTCAGAGCTGATTTGCATATAGCCAGTGTCTAACCCAGGATGGTGTGGAGAGCAAAAAAACGATGGATTTAGGCCCAGATCCTTGTACTGGGGTGAATGTATGACATTGTTCTACATTCTGTCCATCAACTGTGTTTTTTGCAATTTTCACCCCGAGTGGGCTGGGTATGCTCAGACGTGAGTCCCAGGCTCTCCACACCACTGGAGTCAAGCTATCCAGGCTGATGAAGGCTGATAGCCAGAAACCGGTCCTTGGATGCTTGATTCCGGTCTGGGAAAGACATGGCTTGGTAGTTTGGACTGGACTGTTCCCATGAGGCACAGGGTCAGAGCTGATTTGCATATAGCCAGTGTCTAACCCAGGGTGGTGTGGAGTGCAAAAAAACGATGGATTTAGGCCCAGATCCTTGTACTGGGGTGAATGTATGACATTGTTCTACATTCTGTCCATCAACTGTGTTTTTTGCAATTTTCACCCCGAGTGGGCTGGGTATGCTCAGACGTGAGTCCCAGGCTCTCCACACCACTGGAGTCAAGCTATCCAGGCTGATGAAGGCTGATAGCCAGAAACCGGTCCTTGGATGCTTGATTCCGGTCTGGGAAAGACATGGCTTGGTAGTTCGGACTGGACTGTTCCCATGAGGCACAGGGTCAGAGCTGATTTGCATATAGCCAGTGTCTAACCCAGGGTGGTGCGGAGTGCAAAAAAACGATGGATTTAGGCCCAGATCCTTGTACAGGGGTGAATGTATGACATTGTTCTACATTCTGTCCATCAACTGTGTTTTTTGCAATTTTCACCCTGAGTGGGCTGGGTATGCTCAGACGTGAGTCCCAGGCTCTCCACACCACTGGAGTCAAGCTATCCAGGCTGATGAAGGCTGATAGCCAGAAACCGGTCCTTGGATGCTTGATTCCGGTCTGGGAAAGGCATGGCTTGGTAGTTCGGACTGGACTGTTCCCATGAGGCACAGGGTCAGAGCTGATTTGCATACAGCCAGTGTCTAACCCAGGGTGATGTGGAGTGCAAAAAAAACCGATGGATTTAGGCCCAGATCCTTGTAATGGGGTGAATGTATGACATTGTTCTACATTCTGTCCATCAACTGTGTTTTTTGCAATTTTCACCCCGAGTGGGCTGGGTATGCTCAGACGTGAGTCCCAGGCTCTCCACACCACTGGAGTCAAGCTATCCAGGCTGATGAAGGCTGATAGCCAGAAACCGGTCCTTGGATGCTTGATTCCGGTCTGGGAAAGACATGGCTTGGTAGTTCGGACTGGACTGTTCCCATGAGGCACAGGGTCAGAGCTGATTTGCATATAGCCAGTGTCTAACTCAGGGTGGTGTGGAGAGCAAAAAAATGATGGATTTAGGCCCAGATCCTTGTACTGGGGTGTATGTATGACATTGTTCTACATTCTGTCCATCAACTGTGTTTTTTGCAATTTTCACCCCGAGTGGGCTGGGTATGCTCAGACGTGAGTCCCAGGCTCTCCACACCACTGGAGTCAAGCTATCCAGGCTGATGAAGGCTGATAGCCAGAAACCGGTCCTTGGATGCTTGATTCCGGTCTGGGAAAGACATGGCTTGGTAGTTCGGACTGGACTGTTCCCATGAGGCACAGGGTCAGAGCTGATTTGCATATAGCCAGTGTCTAACCCAGGGTGGTGTGGAGTGCAAAAAAACGATGGATTTAGGCCCAGATCCTTGTACTGGGGTGAATGTATGACATTGTTCTACATTCTGTCCATCAACTGTGTTTTTTGCAATTTTCACCCCGAGTGGGCTGGGTATGCTCAGACGTGAGTCCCAGGCTCTCCACACCACTGGAGTCAAGCTATCCAGGCTGATGAAGGCTGATAGCCAGAAACCGGTCCTTGGATGCTTGATTCCGGTCTGGGAAAGACATGGCTTGGTAGTTCGGACTGGACTGTTCCCATGAGGCACAGGGTCAGAGCTGATTTGCATATAGCCAGTGTCTAACCCAGGGTGGTGTGGAGTGCAAAAAACGATGGATTTAGGCCCAGATCCTCGTACTGGGGTGAATGTATGACATTGTTCTACATTCTGTCCATCAACTGTGTTGTTTGCAATTTTCCCCCCGAGTGGGCTGGGTATGCTCAGACGTGAGTCCCAGGCTCTCCACACCACTGGAGTCAAGCTATCCAGGCTGATGAAGGCTGATAGCCAGAAACCGGTCCTTGGATGATTGATTCCGGTCTGGGAAAGACATGGCTTGGTAGTTCGGACTGGACTGGTCCCATGAGGCACAGGGTCAGAGCTGATTTGCATATACCCAGTGTCTAACCCAGGGTGGTGTGGAGTGCAAAAAAACGATGGATTTAGGCCCAGATCCTTGTACTGGGTTGAATGTATGACATTGTTCTACATTCTGTCCATCAACTGTGTTTTTTTGCAATTTTCACCCCGAGTGGGCTGGGTATGCTCAGACGTGAGTCCCAGGCTCCACACCACTGGAGTCAAGCTATCCAGGCTGATGAAGGCTGATAGCCAGAAACCGGTCCTTGGATGCTTGATTCCGGTCTGGGAAAGACATGGCTTGGTAGTTCGGACTGGACTGTTCCCATGAGGCCCAGGGTCCGAGCTGATTTACATATAGCCAGTGTCTAACTCAGGGTGGTGTGGAGAGCAAAAAAACGATGGATTTAGGCCCAGATCCTTGTACTGGGGTGTATGTATGACATTGTTCTACATTCTGTCCATCAACTGTGTTTTTTGCAATTTTCACCCCGAGTTGGCTGGGTATGCTCAGACGTGAGTCCCAGGCTCTCAACACCACTGGAGTCAAGCTATCCAGGCTGATGAAGGCTGATAGGCAGAAACCGGTCCTTGGATGCTTGATTCTGGTCAGGGAAAGACATGGCTTGGTAGTTCGGACTGGACTGTTCCCATGAGGCACAGGGTCAGAGCTGATTTGCATATAGCCAGTGTCTAACCCAGGGTGGTGTGGAGAGCAAAAAAACGATGGATTTAGGCCCAGATCCTTGTACTGGGGTGAATGTATGACATTGTTCTACATTCTGTCCATCAACTGTGTTTTTTGCAATTTTCACCCCGAGTGGGCTGGGTATGCTCAGACGTGAGTCCCAGGCTCTCCACACCACTGGAGTCAAGCTATCCAGGCTGATGAAGGCTGATAGCCAGAAACCGGTCCTTGGATGCTTGATTCCGGTCTGGGAAAGACATGGCTTGGTAGTTCGGACTGGACTGTTCCCATGAGGCACAGGGTCAGAGCTGATTTGCATATTGCCAGTGTCTAACCCAGGGTGGTGTGGAGTGCAAAAAAACGATGGATTTAGGCCCAGATCCTTGTACTGGGGTGAATGTATGACATTGTTCTACATTCTGTCCATCAACTGTGTTTTTTGCAATTTTCACTCCGAGTGGGCTGGGTATGCTCAGACGTGAGTCCCAGGCTCTCCACACCACTGGAGTCAAGCTATCCCGGCTGATGAAGGCTGATAGCCAGAAACCGGTCCTTGGATGCTTGATTCTGGTCTGGGAAAGACATGGCTTGGTAGTTCGGACTGGACTGTTCCCATGAGGCACAGGGTCAGAGCTGATTTGCATATAGCCAGTGTCTAACCCAGGGTGGTGTGGAGTGCAAACAAACGATGGATTTAGGCCCAGATCCTTGTACTGGGGTGAATGTATGACATTGTTCTACATTCTGTCCATCAACTGTTGTTTGCAATTTTCACCCCGAGTGGGCTGGATATGCTCAGACGTGAGTCCCAGGCTCTCCACACCACTGGAGTCAAGCTATCCAGGCTGATGAAGGCTGAAAGCTAGAAACCGGTCCTTGGATGATTGATTCCGGTCTGGGAAAGACATGGCTTGGTAGTTCGGACTGGACTGTTCCCATGAGGCACAGGGTCAGAGCTGATTTGCATATACCCAGTGTCTAACCCAGGGTGGTGTGGAGTGCAAAAAAACGATGGATTTAGGCCCAGATCCTTGTACTGGGGTGTATGTATGACATTGTTCTACATTCTGTCCATCAACTGTGTTTTTTGCAATTTTCACCCCGAGTTGGCTGGGTATGCTCAGACGTGAGTCCCAGGCTCTCAACACCACTGGAGTCAAGCTATCCAGGCTGATGAAGGCTGATAGGCAGAAACCGGTCCTTGGATGCTTGATTCCGGTCAGGGAAAGACATGGCTTGGTAGTTCGGACTGGACTGTTCCCATGAGGCACAGGGTCAGAGCTGATTTGCATATAGCCAGTGTCTAACCCAGGGTGGTGTGGAGTGCAAAAAAACGATGGATTTAGGCCCAGATCCTTGTACTGGGGTGAATGTATGACATTGTTCTACATTCTGTCCATCAACTGTGTTTTTTGCAATTTTCACCCCGAGTGGGCTGGGTATGCTCAGACGTGAGTCCCAGGCTCTCCACACCACTGGAGTCAAGCTATCCAGGCTGATGAAGGCTGATAGCCAGAAACCGGTCCTTGGATGCTTGATTCCGGTCTGGGAAAGACATGGCTTGGTAGTTTGGACTGGACTGTTCCCATGAGGCACAGGGTCAGAGCTGATTTGCATATAGCCAGTGTCTAACCCAGGGTGGTGTGGAGTGCAAAAAAACGATGGATTTAGGCCCAGATCCTTGTACTGGGGTGAATGTATGACATTGTTCTACATTCTGTCCATCAACTGTGTTTTTTGCAATTTTCACCCCGAGTGGGCTGGGTATGCTCAGACGGGAGTCCCAGGCTCTCCACACCACTGGAGTCAAGCTATCCAGGCTGATGAAGGCTGATAGCCAGAAACCGGTCCTTGGATGCTTGATTCCGGTCTGGGAAAGACATGGCTTGGTAGTTCGGACTGGACTGTTCCCATGAGGCACAGGGTCAGAGCTGATTTGCATATAGCCAGTGTCTAACCCAGGGTGGTGCGGAGTGCAAAAAAACGATGGATTTAGGCCCAGATCCTTGTACAGGGGTGAATGTATGACATTGTTCTACATTCTGTCCATCAACTGTGTTTTTTGCAATTTTCACCCTGAGTGGGCTGGGTATGCTCAGACGTGAGTCCCAGGCTCTCCACACCACTGGAGTCAAGCTATCCAGGCTGATGAAGGCTGATAGCCAGAAACCGGTCCTTGGATGCTTGATTCCGGTCTGGGAAAGGCATGGCTTGGTAGTTCGGACTGGACTGTTCCCATGAGGCACAGGGTCAGAGCTGATTTGCATACAGCCAGTGTCTAACCCAGGGTGATGTGGAGTGCAAAAAAACCCGATGGATTTAGGCCCAGATCCTTGTAATGGGGTGAATGTATGACATTGTTCTACATTCTGTCCATCAACTGTGTTTTTTGCAATTTTCACCCCGAGTGGGCTGGGTATGCTCAGACGTGAGTCCCAGGCTCTCCACACCACTGGAGTCAAGCTATCCAGGCTGATGAAGGCTGATAGCCAGAAACCGGTCCTTGGATGCTTGATTCCGGTCTGGGAAAGACATGGCTTGGTAGTTCGGACTGGACTGTTCCCATGAGGCACAGGGTCAGAGCTGATTTGCATATAGCCAGTGTCTAACTCAGGGTGGTGTGGAGAGCAAAAAAATGATGGATTTAGGCCCAGATCCTTGTACTGGGGTGTATGTATGACATTGTTCTACATTCTGTCCATCAACTGTGTTTTTTGCAATTTTCACCCCGAGTGGGCTGGGTATGCTCAGACGTGAGTCCCAGGCTCTCCACACCACTGGAGTCAAGCTATCCAGGCTGATGAAGGCTGATAGCCAGAAACCGGTCCTTGGATGCTTGATTCCGGTCTGGGAAAGACATGGCTTGGTAGTTCGGACTGAACTGTTCCCATGAGGCACAGGGTCAGAGCTGATTTGCATATAGCCAGTGTCTAACCCAGGGTGGTGTGGAGTGCAAAAAAACGATGGATTTAGGCCCAGATCCTTGTACTGGGGTGAATGTATGACATTGTTCTACATTCTGTCCATCAACTGTGTTTTTTGCAATTTTCACCCCGAGTGGGCTGGGTATGCTCAGACGTGAGTCCCAGGCTCTCCACACCACTGGAGTCAAGCTATCCAGGCTGATGAAGGCTGATAGCCAGAAACCGGTCCTTGGATGCTTGATTCCGGTCTGGGAAAGACATGGCTTGGTAGTTCGGACTGGACTGTTCCCATGAGGCACAGGGTCAGAGCTGATTTGCATATAGCCAGTGTCTAACCCAGGGTGGTGTGGAGTGCAAAAAAACGATGGATTTAGGCCCAGATCCTCGTACTGGGGTGAATGTATGACATTGTTCTACATTCTGTCCATCAACTGTGTTGTTTGCAATTTTCCCCCCGAGTGGGCTGGGTATGCTCAGACGTGAGTCCCAGGCTCTCCACACCACTGGAGTCAAGCTATCCAGGCTGATGAAGGCTGATAGCCAGAAACCGGTCCTTGGATGCTTGATTCCGGTCTGGGAAAGACATGGCTTGGTAGTTCGGACTGGACTGTTCCCATGAGGCACAGGGTCAGAGCTGATTTGCATATAGCCAGTGTCTAACCCAGGGTGGTGTGGAGTGCAAAAAAAACGATGGATTTAGGCCCAGATCCTTGTACTGGGGTGAATGTATGACATTGTTCTACATTCTGTCCATCAACTGTGTTTTTTGCAATTTTCACCCCGAGTGGGCTGGGTATGCTCAGACGTGAGTCCCAGGCTCTCAACACCACTGGAGTCAAGCTATCCAGGCTGATGAAGGCTGATAGGCAGAAACCGGTCCTTGGATGCTTGATTCCGGTCTGGGAAAGATATGGCTTGGTAGTTTGGACTGGACTGTTCCCATGAGGCACAGGGTCAGAGCTGATTTGCATATAGCCAGTGTCTAACCCAGGATGGTGTGGAGTGCAAAAAAATGATGGATTTAGGCCCAGATCCTTGTACTGGGGTGAATGTATGACATTGTTCTACATTCTGTCCCTCAACTGTGTTTTTTGTAATTTTCACCCCGAGTGGGCTGGGTATGCTCAGACGTGAGTCCCAGGCTCCACACACCACTGGAGTCAAGCTATCCAGGCTGATGCAGGCTGATAGCCAGAAACCGGTCCTTGGATGCTTGATTCCGGTCTGGGAAAGACATGGCGTGGTAGTTCGGACTGGACTGTTCCCATGAGGCACAGGGTCAGAGCTGATTTGCATATAGCCAGTGTCTAACCCAGGGTGGTGTGGAGTGCAAAAAAACGATGAATTTAGGCCCAGATCCTTGTACTGGGGTGAATGTATGACATTGTTCTACATTCTGTCCATCAACTGTGTTTTTTGCAATTTTCACCCCGAGTGGGCTGGGTATGCTCAGACGTGAGTCCCAGGCTCTCCACACCACTGGAGTCAAGCTATCCAGGCTGATGAAGGCTGATAGCCAGAAACCGGTCCTTGGATGCTTGATTCCGGTCTGGGAAAGGCATGGCTTGGTAGTTCGGACTGGACTGTTCCCATGAGGCACAGGGTCAGAGCTGATTTGCATATAGCCAGTGTCTAACCCAGGGTGGTGTGGAGTGCAAAAAAACGATGGATTTAGGCCCAGATCCTTGTACTGGGGTGAATGTATGACATTGTTCTACATTCTGTCCATCAACTGTGTTTTTTGCAATTTTCACCCCGAGTGGGCTGGGTATGCTCAGACGTGAGTCCCAGGCTCCTCACACCACTGGAGTCAAGCTATCCAGGGTGATGAAGGCTGATAGCCAGAAACCGGTCCTTGGATGCTTGATTCCAGTCTGGGAAAGACATGGCTTGGTAGTTCGGACTGGACTGTTCCCATGAGGCACAGGGTCAGAGCTGATTTGCATATAGCCAGTGTCTAACCCAGGGTGGTGTGGAGTGCAACAAAACGATTGATTTAGGCCCAGATCCTTGTACTGGGGTGAATGTATGACATTGTTTTACATTCTGTCCATCAACTGTGTTTTTTGCAATTTTCACCCCGAGTGGGCTGGGTATGCTCAGACGTGAGTCCCAGGCTCTCCACACCACTGGAGTCAAGCTATCCAGGCTGATGAAGGCTGATAGCCAGAAACCGGTCCTTGGATGCTTGATTCCGGTCTGGGAAAGACATGGCTTGGTAGTTCGGACTGGACTGTTCCATGAGGCACAGGGTCAGAGCTGATTTGCATATAGCCAGTGTCTAACCCAGGGTGGTGTGGAGTGCAAAAAAACGATGGATTTAGGCCCAGATCCTTGTACTGGGGTGAATGTATGACATTGTTTTACATTCTGTCCATCAACTGTGTTTTTTGCAATTTTCACCCCGAGTGGGCTGGGTATGCTCAGACGTGAGTCCCAGGCTCTCCACACCACTGGAGTCAAGCTATCCAGGCTGATGAAGGCTGATAGGCAGAAACCGGTCCTTGGATGCTTGATTCCGGTCTGGGAAAGATATGGCTTGGTAGTTCGGACTGGACTGTTCCATGAGGCACAGGGTCAGAGCTGATTTGCATATAGCCAGTGTCTAACCCAGGATGGTGTGGAGAGCAAAAAAACGATGGATTTAGGCCCAGATCCTTGTACTGGGGTGAATGTATGACATTGTTCTACATTTTGTCCATCAACTGTGTTTTTTGCAATTTTTACCCCGAGTGGGCTTGGTATGCTCAGACGTGAGTCCCAGGCTCTCCACACCACTGGAGTCAAGCTATCCAGGCTGATGAAGGCTGATAGCCAGAAACCGGTCCTTGGATGCTTGATTCCGGTCTGGGAAAGGCATGGCTTGGTAGTTCGGACTGGACTGTTCCCATGAGGCACAGGGTCAGAGCTGATTTGCATATAGCCAGTGTCTAACCCAGGGTGGTGTGGAGTGCAAAAAAACGATGGATTTAGGCCCAGATCCTTGTACTGGGGTGAATGTATGACATTGTTCTACATTCTGTCCATCAACTGTGTTTTTTGCAATTTTCACCCCGAGTGGGCTGGGTATGCTCAGACGTGAGTCCCAGGCTCTCCACACCACTGGAGTCAAGCTATCCAGGCTGATGAAGGCTGATAGCCAGAAACCGGTCCTTGGATGCTTGATTCCGGTCTGGGAAAGACATGGCTTGGTAGTTTGGACTGGACTGTTCCCATGAGGCACAGGGTCAGAGCTGATTTGCATATAGCCAGTGTCTAACCCAGGGTGGTGTGGAGTGCAAAAAAACGATGGATTTAGGCCCAGATCCTTGTACTGGGGTGAATGTATGACATTGTTCTACATTCTGTCCATCAACTGTGTTTTTTGCAATTTTCACCCCGAGTGGGCTGGGTATGCTCAGACGTGAGTCCCAGGCTCTCCACACCACTGGAGTCAAGCTATCCAGGCTGATGAAGGCTGATAGCCAGAAACCGGTCCTTGGATGCTTGATTCCGGTCTGGGAAAGACATGGCTTGGTAGTTCGGACTGGACTGTTCCCATGAGGCACAGGGTCAGAGCTGATTTGCATATAGCCAGTGTCTAACCCAGGGTGGTGCGGAGTGCAAAAAAACGATGGATTTAGGCCCAGATCCTTGTACAGGGGTGAATGTATGACATTGTTCTACATTCTGTCCATCAACTGTGTTTTTTGCAATTTTCACCCTGAGTGGGCTGGGTATGCTCAGACGTGAGTCCCAGGCTCTCCACACCACTGGAGTCAAGCTATCCAGGCTGATGAAGGCTGATAGCCAGAAACCGGTCCTTGGATGCTTGATTCCGGTCTGGGAAAGGCATGGCTTGGTAGTTCGGACTGGACTGTTCCCATGAGGCACAGGGTCAGAGCTGATTTGCATACAGCCAGTGTCTAACCCAGGGTGATGTGGAGTGCAAAAAAAACCGATGGATTTAGGCCCAGATCCTTGTAATGGGGTGAATGTATGACATTGTTCTACATTCTGTCCATCAACTGTGTTTTTTGCAATTTTCACCCCGAGTGGGCTGGGTATGCTCAGACGTGAGTCCCAGGCTCTCCACACCACTGGAGTCAAGCTATCCCGGCTGATGAAGGCTGATAGCCAGAAACCGGTCCTTGGATGCTTGATTCCGGTCTGGGAAAGACATGGCTTGGTAGTTCGGACTGGACTGTTCCCATGAGGCACAGGGTCAGAGCTGATTTGCATATAGCCAGTGTCTAACTCAGGGTGGTGTGGAGAGCAAAAAAATGATGGATTTAGGCCCAGATCCTTGTACTGGGGTGTATGTATGACATTGTTCTACATTCTGTCCATCAACTGTGTTTTTTGCAATTTTCACCCCGAGTGGGCTGGGTATGCTCAGACGTGAGTCCCAGGCTCTCCACACCACTGGAGTCAAGCTATCCAGGCTGATGAAGGCTGATAGCCAGAAACCGGTCCTTGGATGCTTGATTCCGGTCTGGGAAAGACATGGCTTGGTAGTTCGGACTGAACTGTTCCCATGAGGCACAGGGTCAGAGCTGATTTGCATATAGCCAGTGTCTAACCCAGGGTGGTGTGGAGTGCAAAAAAACGATGGATTTAGGCCCAGATCCTTGTACTGGGGTGAATGTATGACATTGTTCTACATTCTGTCCATCAACTGTGTTTTTTGCAATTTTCACCCCGAGTGGGCTGGGTATGCTCAGACGTGAGTCCCAGGCTCTCCACACCACTGGAGTCAAGCTATCCAGGCTGATGAAGGCTGATAGCCAGAAACCGGTCCTTGGATGCTTGATTCCGGTCTGGGAAAGACATGGCTTGGTAGTTCGGACTGGACTGTTCCCATGAGGCACAGGGTCAGAGCTGATTTGCATATAGCCAGTGTCTAACCCAGGGTGGTGTGGAGTGCAAAAAAACGATGGATTTAGGCCCAGATCCTCGTACTGGGGTGAATGTATGACATTGTTCTACATTCTGTCCATCAACTGTGTTGTTTGCAATTTTCCCCCCGAGTGGGCTGGGTATGCTCAGACGTGAGTCCCAG
Source organism: Lissotriton helveticus (assembly GCF_964261635.1). Classification (NCBI taxonomy): domain Eukaryota; kingdom Metazoa; phylum Chordata; class Amphibia; order Caudata; family Salamandridae; genus Lissotriton; species Lissotriton helveticus. The sequence goes on from NC_136073.1 coordinate 289,229,187, forward strand.
GCTCTCCACACCACTGGAGTCAAGCTATCCAGGCTGATGAAGGCTGATAGCCAGAAACCGGTCCTTGGATGCTTGATTCCGGTCTGGGAAAGACATGGCTTGGTAGTTCGGACTGGACTGTTCCCATGAGGCACAGGGTCAGAGCTTATTTGCATATAGCCAGTGTCTAACCCAGGGTGGTGTGGAGTGCAAAAAAAACGATGGATTTAGGCCCAGATCCTTGTACTGGGGTGAATGTATGACATTGTTCTACATTCTGTCCATCAACTGTGTTTTTTGCAATTTTCACCCCGAGTGGGCTGGGTATGCTCAGACGTGAGTCCCAGGCTCTCAACACCACTGGAGTCAAGCTATCCAGGCTGATGAAGGCTGATAGGCAGAAACCGGTCCTTGGATGCTTGATTCCGGTCTGGGAAAGATATGGCTTGGTAGTTTGGACTGGACTGTTCCCATGAGGCACAGGGTCAGAGCTGATTTGCATATAGCCAGTGTCTAACCCAGGATGGTGTGGAGTGCAAAAAAATGATGGATTTAGGCCCAGATCCTTGTACTGGGGTGAATGTATGACATTGTTCTACATTCTGTCCCTCAACTGTGTTTTTTGTAATTTTCACCCCGAGTGGGCTGGGTATGCTCAGACGTGAGTCCCAGGCTCCACACACCACTGGAGTCAAGCTATCCAGGCTGATGCAGGCTGATAGCCAGAAACCGGTCCTTGGATGCTTGATTCCGGTCTGGGAAAGACATGGCGTGGTAGTTCGGACTGGACTGTTCCCATGAGGCACAGGGTCAGAGCTGATTTGCATATAGCCAGTGTCTAACCCAGGGTGGTGTGGAGTGCAAAAAAACGATGAATTTAGGCCCAGATCCTTGTACTGGGGTGAATGTATGACATTGTTCTACATTCTGTCCATCAACTGTGTTTTTTGCAATTTTCACCCCGAGTGGGCTGGGTATGCTCAGACGTGAGTCCCAGGCTCTCCACACCACTGGAGTCAAGCTATCCAGGCTGATGAAGGCTGATAGCCAGAAACCGGTCCTTGGATGCTTGATTCCGGTCTGGGAAAGACATGGCTTGGTAGTTCGGACTGGACTGTTCCCATGAGGCACAGGGTCAGAGCTGATTTGCATATAGCCAGTGTCTAATCCAGGGTGGTGTGGAGTGCAAAAAAACGATGGATTTAGGCCCAGATCCTTGTACTGGGGTGAATGTATGACATTGTTCTACATTCTGTCCATCAACTGTGTTTTTTGCAATTTTCACCCCGAGTGGGCTGGGTATGCTCAGACGTGAGTCCCAGGCTCTCCACACCACTGGAGTCAAGCTATCCAGGCTGATGAAGGCTGATAGCTAGAAACCAGTCCTTGGATGCTTGATTCCGGTCTGGGAAAGACATGGCTTGGTAGTTCGGACTGGACTGTTCCCATGAGGCACAGGGTCAGAGCTGATTTGCATATAGCCAGTGTCTAACCCAGGGTGGTGTGGAGTGCAAAAAAACGATGGATTTAGGCCCAGATCCTTGTACTGGGGTGAATGTATGACATAGTTCTACATTCTGTCCATCAACTGTGTTTTTTGCAATTTTCACCCCGAGTGGGCTGGGTATGCTCAGACGTGAGTCCCAGGCTCTCCACACCACTGGAGTCAAGCTATCCAGGCTGATGAAGGCTGATAGCCAGAAACCGGTCCTTGGATGCTTGATTCCGGTCTGGGAAAGACATGGCTTGGTAGTTCGGACTGGACTGTTCCATGAGGCACAGGGTCAGAGCTGATTTGCATATAGCCAGTGTCTAACCCAGGGTGGTGTGGAGTGCAAAAAAACGATTGATTTAGGCCCAGATCCTTGTACTGGGGTGAATGTATGACATTGTTCTACATTCTGTCCATCAACTGTGTTTTTTGCAATTTTCACCCCGAGTGGGCTCAGTATGCTCAGACGTGAGTCCCAGGCTCTCCACACCACAGGAGTCAAGCTATCCAGGCTGATGATGGCTGATAGCCAGAAACCGGTCTTTGGATGCTTGATTCCGGTCTGGGAAAGACATGGCTTGGTAGTTCGGACTGGACTGTTCCCATGAGGCACAGGGTCAGAGCTGATTTGCATATAGCGAGTGTCTAACCCAGGGTGGTGTGGAGTGAAAAAAAACGATGGATTTAGGCCCAGATCCTTGTACTGGGGTGAATGTCTGACATTGTTCTACATTCTGTCCATCAACTGTGTTTTTTGCAATTTTCACCCCGAGTGGGCTGGGTATGCTCAGACGTGAGTCCCAGGCTCTCCACACCACTGGAGTCAAGCTATCCAGGCTGATGAAGGCTGATAGCCAGAAACCGGTCCTTGGATGCTTGATTCCGGTCTGGGAAAGACATGGCTTGGTAGTTCGGACTGGACTGTTCCCATGAGGCACAGGGTCAGAGCTGATTTGCATATAGCCAGTGTCTAATCCAGGGTGGTGTGGAGTGCAAAAAAACGATGGATTTAGGCCCAGATCCTTGTACTGGGGTGAATGTATGACATTGTTCTACATTCTGTCCATCAACTGTGTTTTTTGCAATTTTCACCCCGAGTGGGCTGGGTATGCTCAGACGTGAGTCCCAGGCTCTCCACACCACTGAGTCAAGCTATCCAGGCTGATGAAGGCTGATAGCCAGAAACCGGTCCTTGGATGCTTGATTCCGGTCTGGGAAAGACATGGCTTGGTAGTTCGGACTGGACTGTTCCATGAGGCACAGGGTCAGAGCTGATTTGCATATAGCCAGTGTCTAACCCAGGGTGGTGTGGAGTGCAAAAAAAACGATTGATTTAGGCCCAGATCCTTGTACTGGGGTGAATGTATGACATTGTTCTACATTCTGTCCATCAACTGTGTTTTTTGCAATTTTCACCCCGAGTGGGCTCAGTATGCTCAGACGTGAGTCCCAGGCTCTCCACACCACAGGAGTCAAGCTATCCAGGCTGATGATGGCTGATAGCCAGAAACCGGTCTTTGGATGCTTGATTCCGGTCTGGGAAAGACATGGCTTGGTAGTTCGGACTGGACTGTTCCCATGAGGCACAGGGTCAGAGCTGATTTGCATATAGCGAGTGTCTAACCCAGGGTGGTGTGGAGTGAAAAAAAACGATGGATTTAGGCCCAGATCCTTGTACTGGGGTGAATGTCTGACATTGTTCTACATTCTGTCCATCAACTGTGTTTTTTGCAATTTTCACCCCGAGTGGGCTGGGTATGCTCAGACGTTAGTCCCAGGCTCTCCACACCACTGGAGTCAAGCTATCCAGGGTGATGAAGGCTGATAGCCAGAAACCGGTCCTTGGATGCTTGATTCCAGTCTGGGAAAGACATGGCTTGGTAGTTCGGACTGGACTGTTCCCATGAGGCACAGGGTCAGAGCTGATTTGCATATAGCCAGTGTCTAACCCAGGGTGGTGTGGAGTGCAAAAAAACGATGGATTTAGGCCCAGATCCTTGTACTGGGGTGAATGTATGACATTGTTTTACATTCTGTCCATCAACTGTGTTTTTTGCAATTTTCACCCGAGTGGGCTGGGTATGCTCAGACGTGAGTCCCAGGCTCTCCACACCACTGGAGTCAAGCTATCCAGGCTGATGAAGGCTGATAGCCAGAAACCGGTCCTTGGATGCTTGATTCCGGTCTGGGAAAGACATGGCTTGGTAGTTCGGACTGGACTGTTCCATGAGGCACAGGGTCAGAGCTGATTTGCATATAGCCAGTGTCTAACCCAGGGTGGTGTGGAGTGCAAAAAAACGATGGATTTAGGCCCAGATCCTTGTACTGGGGTGAATGTATGACATTGTTTTACATTCTGTCCATCAACTGTGTTTTTTGCAATTTTCACCCCGAGTGGGCTGGGTATGCTCAGACGTGAGTCCCAGGCTCTCCACACCACTGGAGTCAAGCTATCCAGGCTGATGAAGGCTGATAGGCAGAAACCGGTCCTTGGATGCTTGATTCCGGTCTGGGAAAGATATGGCTTGGTAGTTCGGACTGGACTGTTCCCATGAGGCACAGGGTCAGAGCTGATTTGCATATAGCCAGTGTCTAACCCAGGATGGTGTGGAGAGCAAAAAAACGATGGATTTAGGCCCAGATCCTTGTACTGGGGTGAATGTATGACATTGTTCTACATTCTGTCCATCAACTGTGTTTTTTGCAATTTTCACCCCGAGTGGGCTGGGTATGCTCAGACGTGAGTCCCAGGCTCTCCACACCACTGGAGTCAAGCTATCCAGGCTGATGAAGGCTGATAGCCAGAAACCGGTCCTTGGATGCTTGATTCCGGTCTGGGAAAGACATGGCTTGGTAGTTTGGACTGGACTGTTCCCATGAGGCACAGGGTCAGAGCTGATTTGCATATAGCCAGTGTCTAACCCAGGGTGGTGTGGAGTGCAAAAAAACGATGGATTTAGGCCCAGATCCTTGTACTGGGGTGAATGTATGACATTGTTCTACATTCTGTCCATCAACTGTGTTTTTTGCAATTTTCACCCCGAGTGGGCTGGGTATGCTCAGACGTGAGTCCCAGGCTCTCCACACCACTGGAGTCAAGCTATCCAGGCTGATGAAGGCTGATAGCCAGAAACCGGTCCTTGGATGCTTGATTCCGGTCTGGGAAAGACATGGCTTGGTAGTTCGGACTGGACTGTTCCCATGAGGCACAGGGTCAGAGCTGATTTGCATATAGCCAGTGTCTAACCCAGGGTGGTGCGGAGTGCAAAAAAACGATGGATTTAGGCCCAGATCCTTGTACAGGGGTGAATGTATGACATTGTTCTACATTCTGTCCATCAACTGTGTTTTTTGCAATTTTCACCCTGAGTGGGCTGGGTATGCTCAGACGTGAGTCCCAGGCTCTCCACACCACTGGAGTCAAGCTATCCAGGCTGATGAAGGCTGATAGCCAGAAACCGGTCCTTGGATGCTTGATTCCGGTCTGGGAAAGGCATGGCTTGGTAGTTCGGACTGGACTGTTCCCATGAGGCACAGGGTCAGAGCTGATTTGCATACAGCCAGTGTCTAACCCAGGGTGATGTGGAGTGCAAAAAAAACCGATGGATTTAGGCCCAGATCCTTGTAATGGGGTGAATGTATGACATTGTTCTACATTCTGTCCATCAACTGTGTTTTTTGCAATTTTCACCCCGAGTGGGCTGGGTATGCTCAGACGTGAGTCCCAGGCTCTCCACACCACTGGAGTCAAGCTATCCAGGCTGATGAAGGCTGATAGCCAGAAACCGGTCCTTGGATGCTTGATTCCGGTCTGGGAAAGACATGGCTTGGTAGTTCGGACTGGACTGTTCCCATGAGGCACAGGGTCAGAGCTGATTTGCATATAGCCAGTGTCTAACTCAGGGTGGTGTGGAGAGCAAAAAAATGATGGATTTAGGCCCAGATCCTTGTACTGGGGTGTATGTATGACATTGTTCTACATTCTGTCCATCAACTGTGTTTTTTGCAATTTTCACCCCGAGTGGGCTGGGTATGCTCAGACGTGAGTCCCAGGCTCTCCACACCACTGGAGTCAAGCTATCCAGGCTGATGAAGGCTGATAGCCAGAAACCGGTCCTTGGATGCTTGATTCCGGTCTGGGAAAGACATGGCTTGGTAGTTCGGACTGGACTGTTCCCATGAGGCACAGGGTCAGAGCTGATTTGCATATAGCCAGTGTCTAACCCAGGGTGGTGTGGAGTGCAAAAAAACGATGGATTTAGGCCCAGATCCTTGTACTGGGGTGAATGTATGACATTGTTCTACATTCTGTCCATCAACTGTGTTTTTTGCAATTTTCACCCCGAGTGGGCTGGGTATGCTCAGACGTGAGTCCCAGGCTCTCCACACCACTGGAGTCAAGCTATCCAGGCTGATGAAGGCTGATAGCCAGAAACCGGTCCTTGGATGCTTGATTCCGGTCTGGGAAAGACATGGCTTGGTAGTTCGGACTGGACTGTTCCCATGAGGCACAGGGTCAGAGCTGATTTGCATATAGCCAGTGTCTAACCCAGGGTGGTGTGGAGTGCAAAAAACGATGGATTTAGGCCCAGATCCTCGTACTGGGGTGAATGTATGACATTGTTCTACATTCTGTCCATCAACTGTGTTGTTTGCAATTTTCCCCCCGAGTGGGCTGGGTATGCTCAGACGTGAGTCCCAGGCTCTCCACACCACTGGAGTCAAGCTATCCAGGCTGATGAAGGCTGATAGCCAGAAACCGGTCCTTGGATGATTGATTCCGGTCTGGGAAAGACATGGCTTGGTAGTTCGGACTGGACTGGTCCCATGAGGCACAGGGTCAGAGCTGATTTGCATATACCCAGTGTCTAACCCAGGGTGGTGTGGAGTGCAAAAAAACGATGGATTTAGGCCCAGATCCTTGTACTGGGTTGAATGTATGACATTGTTCTACATTCTGTCCATCAACTGTGTTTTTTTGCAATTTTCACCCCGAGTGGGCTGGGTATGCTCAGACGTGAGTCCCAGGCTCCACACCACTGGAGTCAAGCTATCCAGGCTGATGAAGGCTGATAGCCAGAAACCGGTCCTTGGATGCTTGATTCCGGTCTGGGAAAGACATGGCTTGGTAGTTCGGACTGGACTGTTCCCATGAGGCCCAGGGTCCGAGCTGATTTACATATAGCCAGTGTCTAACTCAGGGTGGTGTGGAGAGCAAAAAAACGATGGATTTAGGCCCAGATCCTTGTACTGGGGTGTATGTATGACATTGTTCTACATTCTGTCCATCAACTGTGTTTTTTGCAATTTTCACCCCGAGTTGGCTGGGTATGCTCAGACGTGAGTCCCAGGCTCTCAACACCACTGGAGTCAAGCTATCCAGGCTGATGAAGGCTGATAGGCAGAAACCGGTCCTTGGATGCTTGATTCTGGTCAGGGAAAGACATGGCTTGGTAGTTCGGACTGGACTGTTCCCATGAGGCACAGGGTCAGAGCTGATTTGCATATAGCCAGTGTCTAACCCAGGGTGGTGTGGAGAGCAAAAAAACGATGGATTTAGGCCCAGATCCTTGTACTGGGGTGAATGTATGACATTGTTCTACATTCTGTCCATCAACTGTGTTTTTTGCAATTTTCACCCCGAGTGGGCTGGGTATGCTCAGACGTGAGTCCCAGGCTCTCCACACCACTGGAGTCAAGCTATCCAGGCTGATGAAGGCTGATAGCCAGAAACCGGTCCTTGGATGCTTGATTCCGGTCTGGGAAAGACATGGCTTGGTAGTTCGGACTGGACTGTTCCCATGAGGCACAGGGTCAGAGCTGATTTGCATATTGCCAGTGTCTAACCCAGGGTGGTGTGGAGTGCAAAAAAACGATGGATTTAGGCCCAGATCCTTGTACTGGGGTGAATGTATGACATTGTTCTACATTCTGTCCATCAACTGTGTTTTTTGCAATTTTCACTCCGAGTGGGCTGGGTATGCTCAGACGTGAGTCCCAGGCTCTCCACACCACTGGAGTCAAGCTATCCCGGCTGATGAAGGCTGATAGCCAGAAACCGGTCCTTGGATGCTTGATTCTGGTCTGGGAAAGACATGGCTTGGTAGTTCGGACTGGACTGTTCCCATGAGGCACAGGGTCAGAGCTGATTTGCATATAGCCAGTGTCTAACCCAGGGTGGTGTGGAGTGCAAACAAACGATGGATTTAGGCCCAGATCCTTGTACTGGGGTGAATGTATGACATTGTTCTACATTCTGTCCATCAACTGTTGTTTGCAATTTTCACCCCGAGTGGGCTGGATATGCTCAGACGTGAGTCCCAGGCTCTCCACACCACTGGAGTCAAGCTATCCAGGCTGATGAAGGCTGAAAGCTAGAAACCGGTCCTTGGATGATTGATTCCGGTCTGGGAAAGACATGGCTTGGTAGTTCGGACTGGACTGTTCCCATGAGGCACAGGGTCAGAGCTGATTTGCATATACCCAGTGTCTAACCCAGGGTGGTGTGGAGTGCAAAAAAACGATGGATTTAGGCCCAGATCCTTGTACTGGGGTGTATGTATGACATTGTTCTACATTCTGTCCATCAACTGTGTTTTTTGCAATTTTCACCCCGAGTTGGCTGGGTATGCTCAGACGTGAGTCCCAGGCTCTCAACACCACTGGAGTCAAGCTATCCAGGCTGATGAAGGCTGATAGGCAGAAACCGGTCCTTGGATGCTTGATTCCGGTCAGGGAAAGACATGGCTTGGTAGTTCGGACTGGACTGTTCCCATGAGGCACAGGGTCAGAGCTGATTTGCATATAGCCAGTGTCTAACCCAGGGTGGTGTGGAGAGCAAAAAAACGATGGATTTAGGCCCAGATCCTTGTACTGGGGTGAATGTATGACATTGTTCTACATTCTGTCCATCAACTGTGTTTTTTGCAATTTTCACCCCGAGTGGGCTGGGTATGCTCAGACGTGAGTCCCAGGCTCTCCACACCACTGGAGTCAAGCTATCCAGGCTGATGAAGGCTGATAGCCAGAAACCGGTCCTTGGATGCTTGATTCCGGTCTGGGAAAGACATGGCTTGGTAGTTTGGACTGGACTGTTCCCATGAGGCACAGGGTCAGAGCTGATTTGCATATAGCCAGTGTCTAACCCAGGGTGGTGTGGAGTGCAAAAAAACGATGGATTTAGGCCCAGATCCTTGTACTGGGGTGAATGTATGACATTGTTCTACATTCTGTCCATCAACTGTGTTTTTTGCAATTTTCACCCCGAGTGGGCTGGGTATGCTCAGACGTGAGTCCCAGGCTCTCCACACCACTGGAGTCAAGCTATCCAGGCTGATGAAGGCTGATAGCCAGAAACCGGTCCTTGGATGCTTGATTCCGGTCTGGGAAAGACATGGCTTGGTAGTTCGGACTGGACTGTTCCCATGAGGCACAGGGTCAGAGCTGATTTGCATATAGCCAGTGTCTAACCCAGGGTGGTGCGGAGTGCAAAAAAACGATGGATTTAGGCCCAGATCCTTGTACAGGGGTGAATGTATGACATTGTTCTACATTCTGTCCATCAACTGTGTTTTTTGCAATTTTCACCCTGAGTGGGCTGGGTATGCTCAGACGTGAGTCCCAGGCTCTCCACACCACTGGAGTCAAGCTATCCAGGCTGATGAAGGCTGATAGCCAGAAACCGGTCCTTGGATGCTTGATTCCGGTCTGGGAAAGGCATGGCTTGGTAGTTCGGACTGGACTGTTCCCATGAGGCACAGGGTCAGAGCTGATTTGCATACAGCCAGTGTCTAACCCAGGGTGATGTGGAGTGCCAAAAAAAACGATGGATTTAGGCCCAGATCCTTGTAATGGGGTGAATGTATGACATTGTTCTACATTCTGTCCATCAACTGTGTTTTTTGCAATTTTCACCCCGAGTGGGCTGGGTATGCTCAGACGTGAGTCCCAGGCTCTCCACACCACTGGAGTCAAGCTAACCAGGCTGATGAAGGCTGATAGCCAGAAACCGGTCCTTGGATGCTTCATTCCGGTCTGGGAAAGACATGGCTTGGTAGTTCGGACTGGACTGTTCCCATGAGGCACAGGGTCAGAGCTGATTTGCATATAGCCAGTGTCTAACTCAGGGTGGTGTGGAGAGCAAAAAAATGATGGATTTAGGCCCAGATCCTTGTACTGGGGTGTATGTATGACATTGTTCTACATTCTGTCCATCAACTGTGTTTTTTGCAATTTTCACCCCGAGTGGGCTGGGTATGCTCAGACGTGAGTCCCAGGCTCTCCACACCACTGGAGTCAAGCTATCCAGGCTGATGAAGGCTGATAGCCAGAAACCGGTCCTTGGATGCTTGATTCCGGTCTGGGAAAGACATGGCTTGGTAGTTCGGACTGGACTGTTCCCATGAGGCACAGGGTCAGAGCTGATTTGCATATAGCCAGTGTCTAACCCAGGGTGGTGTGGAGTGCAAAAAAAGGATGGATTTAGGCCCAGATCCTTGTACTGGGGTGAATGTATGACATTGTTCTACATTCTGTCCATCAACTGTGTTTTTTGCAATTTTCACCCCGAGTGGGCTGGGTATGCTCAGACGTGAGTCCCAGGCTCTCCACACCACTGGAGACAAGCTATCCAGGCTGATGAAGGCTGATAGCCAGAAACCGGTCCTTGGATGCTTGATTCCGGTCTGGGAAAGACATGGCTTGGTAGTTCGGACTGGACTGTTCCCATGAGGCACAGGGTCAGAGCTGATTTGCATATAGCCAGTGTCTAACCCAGGGTGGTGTGGAGTGCAAAAAAACGATGGATTTAGGCCCAGATCCTCGTACTGGGGTGAATGTATGACATTGTTCTACATTCTGTCCATCAACTGTGTTGTTTGCAATTTTCCCCCCGAGTGGGCTGGGTATGCTCAGACGTGAGTCCCAGGCTCTCCACACCACTGGAGTCAAGCTATCCAGGCTGATGAAGGCTGATAGCCAGAAACCGGTCCTTGGATGATTGATTCCGGTCTGGGAAAGACATGGCTTGGTAGTTCGGACTGGACTGTTCCCATGAGGCACAGGGTCAGAGCTGATTTGCATATACCCAGTGTCTAACCCAGGGTGGTGTGGAGTGCAAAAAAACGATGGATTTAGGCCCAGATCCTTGTACTGGGTTGAATGTATGACATTGTTCTACATTCTGTCCATCAACTGTGTTTTTTTGCAATTTTCACCCCGAGTGGGCTGGGTATGCTCAGACGTGAGTCCCAGGCTCCACACCACTGGAGTCAAGCTATCCAGGCTGATGAAGGCTGATAGCCAGAAACCGGTCCTTGGATGCTTGATTCCGGTCTGGGAAAGACATGGCTTGGTAGTTCGGACTGGACTGTTCCCATGAGGCACAGGGTCCGAGCTGATTTACATATAGCCAGTGTCTAACTCAGGGTGGTGTGGAGAGCAAAAAAACGATGGATTTAGGCCCAGATCCTTGTACTGGGGTGTATGTATGACATTGTTCTACATTCTGTCCATCAACTGTGTTTTTTGCAATTTTCACCCCGAGTTGGCTGGGTATGCTCAGACGTGAGTCCCAGGCTCTCAACACCACTGGAGTCAAGCTATCCAGGCTGATGAAGGCTGATAGGCAGAAACCGGTCCTTGGATGCTTGATTCCGGTCAGGGAAAGACATGGCTTGGTAGTTCGGACTGGACTGTTCCCATGAGGCACAGGGTCAGAGCTGATTTGCATATAGCCAGTGTCTAACCCAGGGTGGTGTGGAGAGCAAAAAAACGATGGATTTAGGCCCAGATCCTTGTACTGGGGTGAATGTATGACATTGTTCTACATTCTGTCCATCAACTGTGTTTTTTGCAATTTTCACCCCGAGTGGGCTGGGTATGCTCAGACGTGAGTCCCAGGCTCTCCACACCACTGGAGTCAAGCTATCCAGGCTGATGAAGGCTGATAGCCAGAAACCGGTCCTTGGATGCTTGATTCCGGTCTGGGAAAGACATGGCTTGGTAGTTCGGACTGGACTGTTCCCATGAGGCACAGGGTCAGAGCTGATTTGCATATTGCCAGTGTCTAACCCAGGGTGGTGTGGAGTGCAAAAAAGCGATGGATTTAGGCCCAGATCCTTGTACTGGGGTGAATGTATGACATTGTTGTACATTCTGTCCATCAACTGTGTTTTTTGCAATTTTCACCCCGAGTGGGCTGGGTATGCTCAGACGTGAGTCCCAGGCTCTCCACACCACTGGAGTCAAGCTATCCCGGCTGATGAAGGCTGATAGCCAGAAACCGGTCCTTGGATGCTTGATTCTGGTCTGGGAAAGACATGGCTTGGTAGTTCGGACTGGACTGTTCCCATGAGGCACAGGGTCAGAGCTGATTTGCATATAGCCAGTGTCTAACCCAGGGTGGTGTGGAGTGCAAACAAACGATGGATTTAGGCCCAGATCCTTGTACTGGGGTGAATGTATGACATTGTTCTACATTCTGTCCATCAACTGTGTTGTTTGCAATTTTCACCCCGAGTGGGCTGGGTATGCTCAGACGTGAGTCCCAGGCTCTCCACACCACTGGAGTCAAGCTATCCAGGCTGATGAAGGCTGAAAGCTAGAAACCGGTCCTTGGATGATTGATTCCGGTCTGGGAAAGACATGGCTTGGTAGTTCGGACTGGACTGTTCCCATGAGGCACAGGGTCAGAGCTGATTTGCATATACCCAGTGTCTAACCCAGGGTGGTGTGGAGTGCAAAAAAACGATGGATTTAGGCCCAGATCCTTGTACTGGGGTGTATGTATGACATTGTTCTACATTCTGTCCATCAACTGTGTTTTTTGCAATTTTCACCCCGAGTTGGCTGGGTATGCTCAGACGTGAGTCCCAGGCTCTCAACACCACTGGAGTCAAGCTATCCAGGCTGATGAAGGCTGATAGGCAGAAACCGGTCCTTGGATGCTTGATTCCGGTCAGGGAAAGACATGGCTTGGTAGTTCGGACTGGACTGTTCCCATGAGGCACAGGGTCAGAGCTGATTTGCATATAGCCAGTGTCTAACCCAGGGTGGTGTGGAGAGCAAAAAAACGATGGATTTAGGCCCAGATCCTTGTACTGGGGTGAATGTATGACATTGTTCTACATTCTGTCCATCAACTGTGTTTTTTGCAATTTTCACCCCGAGTGGGCTGGGTATGCTCAGACGTGAGTCCCAGGCTCTCCACACCACTGGAGTCAAGCTATCCAGGCTGATGAAGGCTGATAGCCAGAAACCGGACCTTGGATGCTTGATTCCGGTCTGGGAAAGACATGGCTTGGTAGTTCGGACTGGACTGTTCCCATGAGGCACAGGGTCAGAGCTGATTTGCATATTGCTAGTGTCTAACCCAGGGTGGTGTGGAGTGCAAAAAAACGATTGATTTAGGCCCAGATCCTTGTACTGGGGTGAATGTATGACATTGTTCTACATTCTGTCCATCAACTGTGTTTTTTGCAATTTTCACCCCGAGTGGGCTGGGTATGCTCAGACGTGAGTCCCAGGCTCTCCACACCACTGGAGTCAAGCTATCCCGGCTGATGAAGGCTGATAGCCAGAAACCGGTCCTTAGATGCTTGATTCCGGTCTGGAAAAGACATGGCTTGGTAGTTCGGACTGGACTGTTCCCATGAGGCACAGGGTCAGAGCTGATTTGCATATAGCCAGTGTCTAACCCAGGGTGGTGTGGAGTGCAAAAAAACGATGGATTTAGGCCCAGATCCTTGTACTGGGGTGAATGTATGACATTGTTCTACATTCTGTCCATCAACTGTGTTGTTTGCAATTTTCACCCCGAGTGGGCTGGGTATGCTCAGACGTGAGTCCCAGGCTCTCCACACCACTGGAGTCAAGCTATCCAGGCTGATGAAGGCTGATAGCCAGAAACCGGTCCTTGGATGCTTGATTCCGGTCTGGGAAAGACATGGCTTGGTAGTTCGGACTGGACTGTTCCCATGAGACACAGGGTCAGAGCTTATTTGCATATAGCCAGTGTCTAACCCAGGGTGGTGTGGAGTGCAAAAAAAACCGATGGATTTAGGCCCAGATCCTTGTACTGGGGTGAATGTATGACATTGTTCTACATTCTGTCCATCAACTGTGTTTTTTGCAATTTTCACCCCGAGTGGGCTGGGTATGCTCAGACGTGAGTCCCAGGCTCTCCACACCACTGGAGTCAAGCTATCCAGGCTGATGAAGGCTGATAGCCAGAAACCGGTCCTTGGATGCTTGATTCCGGTCTGGGAAAGACATGGCTTGGTAGTTCGGACTGGACTGTCCCCATGAGGCACAGGGTCAGAGCTGATTTGCATATAGCCAGTGTCTAACCCAGGGTGGTGTGGAGTGCAAAAAAACGATGGATTTAGGCCCAGATCCTTGTACTGGGGTGAATGTATGACATTGTTCTACATTCTGTCCATCAACTGTGTTTTTTGCAATTTTCACCCCGAGTGGGCTGGGTATGCTCAGACGTGAGTCCCAGGCTCTCCACACCACTGGAGTCAAGCTATCCAGGCTGATGAAGGCTGATAGCCAGAAACCGGTCCTTGGATGCTTGATTCCGGTCTGGGAAAGACATGGCTTGGTAGTTCGGACTGGACTGTTCCCATGAGGCACAGGGTCAGAGCTGATTTGCATATAGCCAGTGTCTAACCCAGGGTGGTGTGGAGTTCAAAAAAACGATGGATTTAGGCCCAGATCTTTGTACTGGGGTGAATGTATGACATTGTTCTACATTCTGTCCATCAACTGTGTTTTTGCAATTTTCACCCCGAGTGGGCTGGGTATGCTCAGACGTGAGTCCCAGGCTCTCCACACCACTGGAGTCAAGCTATCCAGGCTGATGAAGGCTGATAGCCAGAAACCGGTCCTTGGATGCTTGATTCCGGTCTGGGAAAGACATGGCTTGGTAGTTCGGACTGGACTGTTCCCATGAGGCACAGGGTCAGAGCTGATTTGCATATAGCCAGTGTCTAACCCAGGGTGGTGTGGAGTGCAAAAAACGATGGATTTAGGCCCAGATCCTTGTACTGGGGTGAATGTATGACATTGTTTTACATTCTGTCCATCAACTGTGTTTTTTGCAATTTTCACCCCGAGTGGGCTGGGTATGCTCAGACGCGAGTCCCAGGCTCTCCACACCACTGGAGTCAAGCTATCCAGGCTGATGAAGGCTGATAGCCAGAAACTGGTCCTTGGATGCTTGATTCCGGTCTGGGAAAGACATGGCTCGGTAGTTCGGACTGGACTGTTCCCATGAGGCACAGGGTCAGAGCTGATTTGCATATAGCCAGTGTCTAACCCAGGGTGGTGTGGAGTGCAAAGAAACTATGGATTTAGGCCCAGATCCTTGTACTGGGATGAATGTATGACATTATTCTACATTCTGTCCATCAACTGTGTTTTTTGCAATTTTCACCCCGAGTGGGCTGGGTATGCTTAGACGCGAGTCCCAGGCTCTCCACACCACTGGAGTCAAGCTATCCAGGCTGATGAAGGCTGATAGCCAGAAACCGGTCCTTGGATGCTTGATTCCGGTCTGGGAAAGACATGGCTCGGTAGTTCGGACTGAACTGTTCCCATGAGGCACAGGGTCAGAGCTGATTTGCATATAGCCAGTGTCTAACCCAGGGTGGTGTGGAGTGCAAAAAAACGATGGATTTAGGCCCAGATCCTTGTACTGGGGTGAATGTATGACATTGTTCAACATTCTGTCCATCAACTGTGTTTTTTGCAGTAGAGTGGTGTAGAGTACATTGGCGTAGAGTGTAGTGATGTAGAGTAGAGTGCCATAGAGAGTGGTGGCATAGACAACAGTTTTGCAGAGGAGAGAGGAGTGGTGTAGAGTGCAGTGGTGCAGAATGCAGCAGCATAGAGTTATATGGCATAGTGTAGATTGTTTTGGAGTAGAGTGAAGTGGCATAGAGTGGTGCAGGGTAGAGTGCAGTGGCATAGAGTAGAATGGTGTAGAGTAATGGCTTACAATGGTGTAGAGTGCCGTGACATATAGTGAAGAGGTGCAGAGTAGAGTGGAGTGGCCTAGGCTGGAGTGGTGTAGAGTGCAGCGGTGGAGCATGCAGTGGTGTAGAGTAGACATGCCTAGAGTGCATTCATATAGAGTAGAGTGGTGCAGAACAAAGTAGAGTGGCATAGACTGAAGTGACATAGAGTGCAGTGACATTGCATGGAGTAGTGCAGAGTGGAGTAGCATGAAGTGGTGCAGAGTACAGTGGTGCGGTGTTAAGTGGAGTGGTATAGAGTAGAATGCAGTGACATGGAGTGATGCAGAACTAGAGTGGAGTGACGCAGAGTAGAGTGGAGTGGCATAGAGGGGATTATGCATGGTTTGGTAGCATATTGCCATTATAGGCAACACATTTTTTATTAAAATGACCATTATATTTGCACAGACATACAGTTTTACTAAAAAAAACTATACAGTGCCCAAACAATAATGTGTGGCAATAGCATTATGGAGGGAATTGATTTGTTTTGATCATATTAAAATATTTGTTTAGAAAACACCTCAGAATTAACAAAAGATGTGATTCATTTGTGATTTGCTAGTTCTGATATATTCTGAAATACCTGTACATTTCATGTTGTTGTGTGCTAGAAAAAAACATTTCCTCTGCACCCAGTATCCAGCAAGAGTGTCATATAAGTCCTTCCACTTTCAAGTTAGAGAAAAAAAAGTAAACACCAAGCTACCTTGGAAGACGGAGCCTGATATTTGACCTCTGTCTTTGAATGCATAGCAAATATGACAAGATAAGAACAAGATATACAGGCCTGTTTACAAAAAGGAGAACTTGTGGAAGAATACAAGGAGAGGTATTCTGAAAAGGCTTTTCTCCTTGGGAGGGATGGACTGCACCTGGACAGCCTAAAACAAATAAAGCCAGCAACTAGAAAGTCAAAAAATGTGAGTCACAAAGCCAATGGTAAGCAACGGACGGAATGCATTCCCAGGGAAGCACTCTGAATGTCCCCAGGAAGTCTTTATAGAACATCAGACAGCTGTGCTCTCTGGTAGACTTTGACTTAAAAAAGTACCACAGACCATCATGCAACGAATGTCATACTTCTTCACAGGATCCTCTCCTGCTGGTACACCTCTCCCATCATCATTCGGAACACACAGTTTCTACTACTCTGAATAGCGAATTATGCGCATGACAATGCATATGCCTCTCTAGTGTTGTCCAAAAAGGCCTTCCGTTGGTGATCTAGCCCTCCCCCCTTGTTGAAGCTGACTTTCTCAGGCTGGAGAAACCGCCTTAGTGTGAATTTCGTGGTCACCTGGCTGATCCTCAGAACCTTTTTATAAATACATCCCATCAATCATGAGGTTAAGAAAATTATGAGTGACATTTGTGGATCGCCGCAGCTGACTGACGGCAACATGTTTCTCTGTGCCTTTAAAGCAAGCATAGGTCAGACACATTTGTCAGGACTGTTTGTATCAGCTCAGCGTGGAAACTCATTGTGTCAGTCGAAGAAAAGGAGATAAGAATGCCTGAAGATCACTTAAACATCATTGGTTCCAAGAAACGGCTGTCTCAATGAACCCCCAAAAAAGGTAAATAAACAGAGGGTGATATAATACACACGTACGCCGGAGCCACAGTTGTGCTAACAGCAGTGCTTGAAATGGAAAAATAGAAGTGCAGGTACTCTGTAACAAGAGTACCTGCTTGTTCCTGAGAAGTGCCGGTACTCTCCAATTAAAAGTATTACGTTACTCTTGAGAAGTACTGGTACTATCTCTCTCAAAATTAAAAAGTGCAGGTACTTCGTACCGGACAGTTCCGGCTCATTTAAAGCACTGGCTATCAGCAAGAAGTCTTTTTTTAAAGCTGTTACCGTGTGGACTAACGTGCACAGGAGTCCTGGCTGTTTTCATTACCAATAAGATGGTAGAAATACTACCTAACGTGAGTGATAAGGGAAAACATATTCCCTCCACCTCTTAAAACCTCTTTCCCTGCGGGGGGGAGGGGCTTTGCAGACAAATCGTTAGAAGCCAGGAACAAAGGGGCATATTATCAAGGGGGTTTATCTCCGTTTTTTTTAGCTTTAAAAGCCAAGAAAGCGGAGATAAAATTATCTCCCTATTACCTAGCTGTCGCTAACACCAGTTAGCGACAGCTAGTAGGAGATAGCGACCATCTTGGGCCCCGCTTTGCATGTCAGTGATATTTATCACTAATGACATGCAAAGTGGGCGTGCCAAGATGTTAGCGACTGGAAACAGTCGCTAACATCGCTATCTCCTATTACCAACTTTTGGAGATATTCGCGATGCGCGAATATCTCCAAAAGCTAACACCTGCCCCTGAGTAGTTCTTAGCCATGTTATCCAATGGTAGGTGGATAACATGGCTAAGAGCATTAGCTCGGTAATGCATGAATATCGCTGACTTTTCAGCGATATTCAGGCATTTCGGCCGATTTTTATCGTTTAGAAGATAAACCTTGATAATAGCAAGGTTCCTAAGCGATAAAAATCGCCGCAGCTCGGCGATAAAAATATCGCCGCTAAACCAACATAGCGATAATTATCGCTAGTTGTTGGTAATATGCCCCAAAATTACCTTACCTTCCCTAAGATAAAGTAAAAGTACCTGGCTTCCTCTCATGCAATCCCACACTCTCTGGTATTCTCTTCCTTTCCCTTCCCAAATATACTAAAATATACCTGGTGTCCTGCCACTCTTCCCCACCCCCCTCAGGAGGACTATCTCATCTCCCATCCAATCCAAGAGTATTAATACCTGACGCACTGTCCCCGACCCTAATGTGCCCGTCTGTAAGGCAACTGGTGCTCATGTAAAGCGCTCTGATACCTTCGGGTCTAGTTTGCGCAATGTACAAATCCAATAAAAATAAAAAATGCTCTCCGCTTATGTCACCTTTCCATTACATGGTCCTGCCACCGTTCTCGCCCACTATCGGAAATATAACCTTACTTCATCCTGCTCCCCAAGTGCAGAAAAAAGCACCTGGCGTCCTGCCAGCGTCCCTCCCCATCATTTGCGCCTTCCCTCCCCTCCTTGCCCCCAGCCACACTCACTGCTCTCAGTGCGAGAGGCGGAGCCGGTACCGCACTGACAGAGGAGAGCGGCTCATAAGTGTGGCCTGCTTTTCCCAGTCAGCGGTAGTCTGACCAACGAGGCGGCAGCTGATGATGCAAGAGCGTCATCCACGAAGAAATGCGTCCCTCGGGTCTGCAGGGGCCTTGGGAGGAGGCGAGTCCCCATCTGCAGGAGCACTGGCTCTGAGCCACTGCTGATGCCAGAGAAGTGAAATAACAAAACTTTTTTCACTCTACTGACAATGATTGGATAACCGGGGTTCGGCCCCGGGGTTCATTCTGATAGCTGGAAACGAGAGCCGTACACATCAGAGAATGTCACCAATGCCCTTGTTTTACTTTAGGAGACTGGATAATAATTGAACCATATGGATTAATTATGTTAAAGCTCACTGGTGGCGATTGAACAGTATGATCCTCTGCACATCTTGCTGACAGAAAATGACTCACTTTCCAGTCGTGTTGTAAATGGAATGACCCTTTGTGAAGTGCATACATGTAATAATTAGGGATGTCTTATTAATTGGGTCTGGGATATGTCTTTCGAATCAGGAGGCCATGAGACTTTGTGGTCTCTCTCAATGCACTGAACGAAAGGTCCCAAACTGCGACCCTTCCAGTGTTGCCACAGTGCCTGTCGCCTCCAAATTTCGTTCTTAAGAATAGAGAGGTTAAGCCATGCAAAGAAATGCTACGTTGTGGCCAATCACTAAAGCTCCTGTGGTGCAGTGGCGTCACTGGGGTTGGTGTCACCCGGTGCGGGTAACTCATGGTGTCACCCCCTCACGACTTACCGCATGGACCACCTCTGTCGGAAATGTACGGCGCTAGGTACTGTCTTACTCCCTCTAGCTCCCTCTCTCTCTGTCTAGCTCCCTCTAGCTCCCTCTCTCTGTCTTACTCCCTCTAGCTCCCTCTGGTTCCCTCTTTCTCTGTCTTACTCCCTCTAGCTCCCTCTTTCTCTGTCTTACTCCCTATAGCTCCCTCTCCCTCTGTCTTACTCCCTCTAGCTCCCTCTCTCTGTCTTGCTCCCTCTAGCTCCCTCTCTTACTCCTTCTAGCTCCCTCTCTCTCTGTCTTACTCCCTCTAGCTCCCGCTCTCTCTCTCTTACTCCCTCTAGCTCCTGCTCTCTCTCTTACTCCCTCTAGCTCCCTCTCCCTCTTACTCCCTCTAGCTCCCTCTCCCTCTGTCTTACTCCCTCTAGCTCCCTCTCTCTGTTTTACTCCCTCTAGCTCCCTCTCTCTGTCTTGTTCCCTCTAGCTCCCTCTCTCTGTCTTACTCCCTCTAGCTTCCTCTCTCTCTCTGTCTTACTCCCTCTAGCCCCCTCTCTCTTACTCCCTCTAGCTCCCTCTCTCTCTCTTACTCCCTCTAGCCCCCTCTCTCTCTGTCTTGCTCCCTCTAGCTCTCTCTTTCTCTGTCTTACTCCCCCTAGCCCCCTCTCTCTCTGTCTTGCTCCCTCTAGCTCCCTCTCTCTGTCTTACTCCCTCTAGCTCCCTCTGGTTCCCTCTCTCTCTGTCTTACTCCCTCTAGCTCCCTCTTTCTCTGTCTTACTCCCTCTAGCTCCCTCTCCCTCTGTCTTCCTCCCTCTAGCTCCCTCTCTCTGTCTTGCTCCCTCTAGCTCCCTCTCTTACCCCTTCTAGCTCCCTCTCTCTCTGTCTTACTCCCTCTAGCTCCCGCTCTCTCTCTCTTACTCCCTCTAGCTCCTGCTCTCTCTCTTACTCCCTCTAGCTCCCTCTCCCTCTTACTCCCTCTAGCTCCCTCTCCCTCTGTCTTACTCCCTCTAGCTCCCCCTCTCTGTTTTACTCCCTCTAGCTCCCTCTCTCTGTCTTGTTCCCTCTAGCTCCCTCTCTCTGTCTTACTCCCTCTAGCTTCCTCTCTCTCTGTCTTACTCCCTCTAGCCCCCTCTCTCTTACTCCCTCTAGCTCCCTCTCTCTCTCTTACTCCCTCTAGCCCCCTCTCTCTCTGTCTTGCTCCCTCTAGCTCTCTCTTTCTCTGTCTTACTCCCCCTAGCCCCCTCTCTCTCTGTCTTGCTCCCTCTAGCTCCCTCTCTCTGTCTTACTCCCTCTAGCTCCCTCTGGTTCCCTCTCTCTCTGTCTTACTCCCTCTAGCTCCCTCTTTCTCTGTCTTACTCCCTCTAGCTCCCTCTCCCTCTGTCTTCCTCCCTCTAGCTCCCTCTCTCTGTCTTGCTCCCTCTAGCTCCCTCTCTTACCCCTTCTAGCTCCCTCTCTCTCTGTCTTACTCCCTCTAGCTCCCGCTCTCTCTCTCTTACTCCCTCTAGCTCCTGCTCTCTCTCTTACTCCCTCTAGCTCCCTCTCCCTCTTACTCCCTCTAGCTCCCTCTCTCTCAGTCTTGCTCCCTCTAGCTCCCTCTCTCTGTCTTGCTCCCTCTAGCTCCCTCTCTCTGTCTTACTCCCTCTAGCTTCCTCTCTCTCTGTCTTACTCCCTCTAGCCCCCTCTCTCTTACTCCCTCTAGCTCCCTCTCTCTCTCTTACTCCCTCTTGCCCCCTCTCTCTCTGTCTTGCTCCCTCTAGCTCTCTCTTTCTCTGTTTTACTCCCTCTAGCTCCCTCTCTCGCTGTCT
The DNA here is from genome assembly GCF_964261635.1 of Lissotriton helveticus. Classification (NCBI taxonomy): domain Eukaryota; kingdom Metazoa; phylum Chordata; class Amphibia; order Caudata; family Salamandridae; genus Lissotriton; species Lissotriton helveticus. Next base: position 289,250,352 of record NC_136073.1, read on the forward strand.
TGCTCCCTCTAGCTCCCTCTCTCTCTCTTACTCCCTCTAGCTCCCTCTCTCTGTCTAGCGCCCTCTAGCTCACTCTCTCTCTGTCTTACTCCCTCTAGCTCCCTCTCTCACTGTCTTGCTCCCTCTAGCTCCCTCTGTATCCCTCTCTGTCTTACTCCCTCTAGCTCCCTTTCTCTCTGTCTTACTCCCTCTAGCTCCCTCGGGTTCCCTCTCTCTCTGTCTTATTCCCTCAAGCTCCCTCTCTCTCTGTATTACTCCCTATAGCTCCCTCTCCCTCTGTCTTACTCCCTCTAGCTCCATCTCTCTGTCTTGCTCCCTCTAGCTCCCTCTCTTACTCCTTCTAGCTCCCTCTCTTTCTGTCTTACTCCCTCTAGCTCCCTCTCTCTCTGTCTTACTCCCTCTAGCTCCCTCCCTCTGTCTTACTCCCTCTAGCACCCGCTCTCTCTCTCTTACTCCCTCTAGCTCCCGCTCTCTCTCTCTTACTCCCTCTAGCCCCCTCTCTCTCTCTTGCTCCCTCTAGCTTCCTCTCTCTCTGTCTTACTCCCTCTAGCCCCCTCTGTCTTACTCCCTCTGGCTCCCTCTCTCTCTCTTACTCCCTCTAGCCCCCGCTCTCTCTGTCTTGCTCCCTCTAGCTCTCTCTTTCTCTGTCTTACTCCCCCTAGCTCCCTCTCTCTCTGTCTTGCTCCCTCTAGCTCCCTCTCTCTGTCTTACTCCCTCTAGCTCCCTCTGGTTCCCTCTCTCTCTGTCTTACTCCCTCTAGCTCCCTCTTTCTCTGTCTTACTCCCTCTAGCTCCCTCTCCCTCTTACTCCCTCTAGCTCCCTCTCTCTCAGTCTTGCTCCCTCTAGCTCCCTCTCTCTGTTTTACTCCCTCTAGCTCTCTCTCTCTGTCTTGCTCCCTCTAGCTCCCTCTCTCTGTCTTACTCCCTCTAGCCCCCTCTCTCTTACTCCCTCTAGCTCCCTCTCTCTCTCTTACTCCCTCTAGCCCCCTCTCTCTCAGTCTTGCTCCCTCTAGCTCTCTCTTTCTCTGTTTTACTCCCTCGAGCTCCCTCTCTGTCTGTCTTGCTCCCTCTAGCTCCCTCTCTCTCTCTTACTCCCTCCAGCTCCCTCTCTCTGTCTAGCGCCCTCTAGCTCACTCTCTCTCTGTCTTACTCCCTCTAGCCCCCTCTCTCTCTGTCTTGCTCCCTCTAGCTCCCTCTGTCTCCCTCTCTGTCTTACTCCCTCTAGCTCCCTCTCTCTCTGTCTTACTCCCTCTAGCTCCCTCTGGTTCCCTCTCTCTCTGTCTTATTCCCTCTAGCTCCCTCTCTCTCTGTCTTACTCCCTATAGCTCCCTCTCCCTCTGTCTTACTCCCTCTAGCTCCATCTCTCTGTCTTGCTCCCTCTAGCTCCCTCTCTTACTCCTTCTAGCTCCCTCTCTTTCTGTCTTACTCCCTCTAGCTCCCTCTCTCTCTGTCTTACTCCCTCTAGCTCCCTCCCTCTTTCTTACTCCCTCTAGCTCCCGCTCTCTCTCTCTTACTCCCTCTAGCTCCCGCTCTCTCTCTTACTCCCTCTAGCTCCCTCTCTCTCTCTTGCTCCCTCTAGCTCCCTCTCTCTCTGTCTTGCTCCCTCTAGCTCCCTCTCTCTCACTGTCTTGCTCCCTCTAGCTCCCTCTCTCTCTCTTACTCCCTCTAGCTTCCTCTCTCTCTGTCTTACTCCCTCTAGCCCCCTCTGTCTTACTCCCTCTAGCTCCCTCTCTCTCTCTTACTTCCTCTAGCCCCCTCTCTCTCCGTCTTGCTCCATCCAGCTCTCTCTCTCTGTCTTACTCCCTCTAGCTCCCTCTCACCCTGTCTTGCTCCCTCTAGCTCCCTCTCTCTCTCTTACTCCCTCTAGCTCCCTCTCTCTGTCTAGCACCCTCTAGCTCACTCTCTCTCTGTCTTACTCCCTCTAGCTCCCTCTCTGTGTCTAGCCCCCTCTCTCTCTGTCTTGCTTCCTCTAGCTCCCTCTGTTTCCCTCTCTGTCTTACTCCCTCTAGCTCCCTCTCTCTCTGTCTTACTCCCTCTAGCTCCCTCTCTTTCTGTCTTACTCCCTCTAGCTCCCTCTCTCTGTCTAGCTCCCTCTCTCTCTTACTCCCTCTAGCTCCCTCTCCCTATGTCTTGCTCCCTGTAGCTCCTTCTCTCTCTATCTTAATCCCTCTAGTTCCCTCTCTCTGTCTAGCTCCCTCTCTCCCTGTCTTACTCCCTCTAGCTCCCTCTCTCTCTCTCTTACTCCCTCTAGCTCCTTCTCTCTCTGTCTTACTCCCTCTAGCTCCCTCTCTCTCTGTCTTACTCCCTCTAGCTCCCTCTCTCTTACTCCCTCTAGCTCCCTCTCTGTCTTGCTCCCTCTAGCTCCCTCTCTCTCTGTCTTGCTCCGTCTAGCTCCCTCTCTCTTTGTCTCACTCCCTCTAGCTCCCTCTCTCTCCGTCTTAGTCCCTCTAGCTCCCTCTCTGTCTTGCTCCCTCTAGCTCCTTCTCTCTCTTACTCCCTCTAGCTCCCTCTCTCTCTGTCTTGCTCGCTCTAGCTCCCTCTCTCTCTATCTTACTCCCTCTAGCTCCCTCTCTCTCTTGCTCGCTCTAGCTCCCTCTCTCTCTATCTTACTCCCTCTAGCTCCCTCTCTCTGTCTAGCTCCCTCTCTCTCTCTTACTCCCTCTAGCTCCCTCTCTCTCTGTCTTGCTCGCTCTAGCTCTCTCTCTGCCTTGCTCCCTCTAGCTCCCTCTAGCTCCCTCTAGCTATCTCGCTCTCTGTCTTACTCTCTCTAGCTCCCTCTCTCTGTCTTACTCCCTCTAGCTCCCTCTCTCTGTCTAGCTCCCTCTCTCTTGCTCCCTCTAGCTCCCTCTGTCTCCCTCTCACTCTGTCTTACTCCCTCTAGCTCCCTCTCTCTCTGTCTTACTCCCTCTAGCTCCCTCTCTCTCTGTCTTACTCCCTCTAGCTCCCTCTCTCGCTGTCGTACTCCCTCTAGCTCCCTCTCTTGCTGTCGTACTCCCTCTAGCTCCCTCTCTCTCTGTCTTCCTCCCTCTAGCTCCCTCTCTCTCTCTTACTCCCTCTAGCCCCCTCTCTCTTTCTTCTTCCCTCTAGCTCCCTCTCTCTTGCTCGCTCTAGCTCCCTTTCTCTCTATCTTACTCCCTCCAGCTCCCTCTCTCTGTCTAGCTCCCTCTCACTCTCTCACTCCCTCTAGCTCCCTCTCTCTCTGTCTTGCTCCCTCTAGCTCTCTCTCTCTATATCTTACTCCCTCTAGCTCCCTCTAGCTCCCTCTCTCTCTGTCTTACTCTCTCTAGCTCACTCTCTCTCTGTCTTACTCCCTCTAGCTCCCTCTCTCTGTCTAGCTCCCTCTAGCTCCCTCTCTCTTGCTCCCTCTAGCTCCCTCTGTCTCCCTCTCTCGCTGTCTTCCTCCCTCTAGCTCCCTCTCTCTCTCTTACTCCCTCTAGCTCCCTCTCTCTCTGTCTTCTTCCCTCTAGCTCCCTCTCTCTCTATCTTACTCCCTCTAGCTCCCTCTCTCTGTCTAGCTCCCTCTCTCTGTCTTGCTCTCTCTTGCTCCCTCTCTCTGTATTACTCCTTCTAGCCCCCTCTGTCTCCCTCTCTCTCTTACTCCATCTGTCTTCCCTGGATTTGTATAAACAAGAGTGCGAGCAACAGGTGGCACTGTAGTGAAGAGCAAGCTGAAATTTGGAACTGGTTCACTGGAAAACTGAAGACTGCAAGATACTGAAAAATAGGAAACCATGCACCCTCAGATGAGCTAGGCTGCTATAGAGTTGCCTTGTGAAGAAAATTGCAGTCAAGCATTGCAGTTCTCCTGCGAGACGCTGGCGAGTATGAACAGCATGAGGAACAAGCTTGCACAGGGAGCGACAGTAAAGGTGAGAGCAGAGGCGAGGCTGCAGTGCAGATTGGTGTCACCCCATGTGTTGGTGTCACCCGGTGCGGGCCGCACCCCCCGCACCCCCCTAGTGACGCCACTGCTGTGGTGTACCCTTTACCTGTTACGTCACACGTCCGCCCTCCTGGTATTCCCTTTAACTACCCAGAATCAGGAGCCACTGAATCCACAGGCATTGTTCCTGACTGTGGTGTTGGGCCTCAGGCCCACATGGTGTAAATAACTGACACGGACACCAGGAGATTGTGTGCAGTAACTGGCCTCGAGCAAGTGCACCCGGGCCCTTTTATTCCCGGGGTTACGTCACTCGTGATACCCTTGATGGATGGGTGTGGGGGTGCAGTGTGCCCAGCCCTCGAGGGAGTGGCTGGCATGATAACTTCCTGCGGGACACTAGAACATGTCTCGCAGGATACTACATTCCTCCTCAACTTTATTGAGGAACAAACAAAAATGCTAGTCCAACCTGTGGGGATAGGGGAACAGCCTTTACGACGCGGCTCTTACACCGCGTGCCGTTACAACGCGTTTTTTTACAACACAAGTCGTTACCACGACTTGCGCTGGAGGGCGCTGCAGGACAAGGAATTTTTTAATTTACTATCCAACACCTTCCCTACTGTACGTAGGCTGGTGTTAGAATAGTAAATTAAAAAATTCCTAAGTCCGCACCCCTCCAAAAACGCGTTGTAACGGCACGCGGTGTAAAAGCACGCGTTGTAAAGCCGTACAACCGTGGGGATAAAACAAACAGTTAACTAGGTACCACAGGGTCCATCAGTCTCTATAGTCAGGTGGCAGAACGACAGCAGACCTGGATTGATGGCTTGGCTTGCAGCAGAACCTTCTCGGCAGGCACCCATAGTTTAACCTGAGGGTCTCAGGACACGACCGCTGGCCTGGAGACGTCCGCTGCATATCGACAGTTCGTTGACGGTGATATGTCTTGCTGCCTTGCCTGGTTTCCACTTTGCTGATGTCCGTGGTGGGTTCTAACAGTTCCTTGTAGTGGGTTGCGTCATAAAGATGGATGGAGTCCTATGGGAGAGTTCACAGAGGTGTGGCTGGGCCGACTGTCCTTGTTGAACGGCTGGGCTGTGACCGGAAAACCTGTCGGCGGGGCAGAGTCTTTACTAGCTCTCCCGCCTGGGGAAGCCCGTTGTTGGGGTTGCTGTTGGACTGTAGGAGGGCTGGGGGCAGCTGCAGGACCGCTGAGGAGCCGTTACTTAGTCGAACGCCCTACTCCCACGGGTGGATGAGTCTTGGACAAGACTTGCCTTTGCTGTCGCAGTTTCGGTGTAGGCCAGGTTCACAAGTAGCTCTGGTTTCTTCTGTCGGCTGGTGTGGCGACGGTGCAGGACTCCAGTCCGCCGATCTTCTGGGAGTGGTGATGTTTGACGCAGGTGCTGATGGCTGGCGTGATGGTGGTTGCCAGCCATGTGGTGACTTGGGATGACAGGTGGTGGTGACTTGCTGGGAGTGGTGGACGTCTGGAGGGACTTGGCCGCCATGTGCCTCCGCCTGGCGGAGCTGGAGTGTCTGTGGCGGCTTGACACGTAGAGTGTGGGGATCCTCTCTTGCCTGGCTTGGGGCCACTGCCAACTCCCTCTTGAGGCAGTGTGAGGACAGACACTCTGTGCTGTTCTTCACCCTTGGCATCTGCGGACAGGAGCAGGGATGCCGCTTGACTTTGACTGTCGACGCTCGGGACGGACGGTCTCCTGGGGAAGCGTTAGGATGAGACACGGTTGGCGCTTGCTGTGGCTTACGTTTGGTTCACCCATGAGGCTGTATCCAGGGACGTCGGTCCGCCTTGGTGGCTGTCTGGTGTGTCAGGGTGTGCTCTTGGCTGGCTGTGAGTCCTCGGTCTTCTCCCTTTGTTGGCTTGTTCAGCCCACTGGTGCTCATCCGGTCTTCGGGGTGACAGGGCTGTCACTCTTCTTCTTTTCTTCGAGGGCGTTGTGCTTGGACCTCGAGGCAGCGCTGTCATGGTGCCGGCTTCTGCCTTTGCTCTGGCATGCTTGTCTGGACTAGTCACTTGGTGACGTGTTCCTTGCTTGCTGGGCGACGTGACGTTCGGTCTTGTGTCACTGTTTGTTGGAGTGCCTGGTGCTGTGGCGGCCTCCCACGTTGGGTGTGCGGCTCCTCTCTTGACGATGTTGGGTCACGGCCGACTCCGTTTTGAGGCAGTGTGAGGGAGGACACCGTGGGTGGTCTTTGGCCTACTGCAGGGCTTCGCTGTGATGGTGGAGATGTGGGTGCTCTCCTTCCTGCATTCAGCAGTGCTTCGGTGTGGAGAGGTTTCCTGGGTGCTGACTGTGCAGTCAGGTTCACTGGCGCGGCTTCCTGCGCGCTTCTGGCTTTGCGTGCTCTTCAGGTGATCTGTCTCGTTCTTGGACGCTTCCTTCGGGCACTTGGGGTGCCTGTGGTGTGGCTGTGCCTCTTCATCAGTAGGGTGGGTGATGTGACCTCTTCACTGGCGGTGGCCTTTGGCAGCCACGTGTGGTGCGTGCTCTGCACCTGTCTTGTCTTGTGCTTTAGATGGGGATAGCTACCTGGTGACAGCACGATTGTGCTCCGTTTCACTTTCACTTGGCAATGGCTCACACTCGGCTTGAGTGGGCTCTGCTACTACTCCCCCGGTGAACGACTGGGTAGCGTCAGTGTGGGACTGCCGGTGCGGGCTTCTTCGAGTGTGGGGACGGGTTTGACATGCTCTGGGGGTCCGCTCTTCAGCGTGCTTTAGTCACAGCGCAGCGACCGCAGCCTCATCGCATGTGGGGCATCTGGTGGCTGTCTGGTGTGTCAGGGTGTGCTCTTGGCTGGCTGTGAGTCCTCTGTCTTCTCCCTTTGTTGGCTTGTTCAGCCCACTGGTGCTCATCCGGTCTTCGGGGTGACAGGGCAGGGCAGGGTGACGAGGTTAGTCTTTGGCCCGTCTGAATGTAGGAGATTGCAGGGGCACATGCATGCGACTGGTGGTAGGGCGGACACCGGTCCACTCACCGGACGATTGTCATCTGGCGTGCTGGCGATGGGCATGGGTGAGCTTCCAAGCAGGCTACTTTGATCCCCCCCAGGCTCGGGGAGGCAGCGACTGGGGATACGAGGGGAGCAGTCCTCTCTGCAGTCACGGGCGCCGCTTCTCAGACTCCTTTCCTCCTCCATGGGGAGTGATGACGTGCAGAACAGCAGGCATGCGGGGGCAGCTGCCCGGCTCGTCGCCAATGTGGTGTTGGGCCTCAGGCCCACATGGTGTAAATAACTGACTCAGACACTAGGAGATTGTGTGCAGTAACTGGCCTCGAGCACGTGCACCCGGGCCCTTTTATTCGCGGGGTCACGTCACTTGTGACACCCGTGATGGATGGGTGTGGGGGTGCAGTGTGCCCAGCCCTCGAGGGAGTGGCTGGCATGATAACTTCCTGCGGGACACTAGAACGTGTCTCGCAGGATACTACACTGACAATGCCCCTAAGTTCATGTGGGTTGAGAAGCAAATGTCCAGCTGCATTTGTGCTGTACACTCACAGGACCCTGTCGCTGCACAGTTTCCTCCACAGATTCCTGTAGCTCTGTAGTTGATGTGCTGTATAGGAACTGCCCTGCATTGCCTTCTCCACTAGGACTCACGTATGCCGTTCAGCACACTCATCAGGGGTCTGGGAGTGGAAACGGCAAGGTCATCTCTCAAGCTGAGCCTAGACTTGTAAGCTTGGGCCCTGTAATATGATCTTCCCACCACAAGGGGATCTACTCAAAAGAAGAGTGGGATTGAAGATGCACAAGATGGCTGCTAGCTCCTTTGATAGGATGTTGTCTTCTGGCGAGAGTTATACATTGCTTAGGAGAGGGGGTCCTGGTAATAAGAAGATGAAGGCCCAGGGCTTTAAGTGGGTCGGGTCTCACCGGTGCTGAGCACCGGCAGTTTTTTTAAGGAGGCTTCGAAACGGGTCTCTATCGTGCTGTGTTTTCCGTACTGCAGTGACAGCAGGCACATCGATGTGCGCGTGCGCACACTGCTCACTTCTCACTAGTGGAGAAGTTACGGCATGACGTCATGCCAGGTGAGCGTTGTAGGGACAGGAAAATACTTTAAAAAGAGTCATTTTCTCTCTGGATTTCCCTTTCTATTTGAAACTCTGGAGCAGCAACATTGTTGTGGCGTCACCAGGGCTTTAAGTGGAAGCTTTATCAATATTATATACAAGCCATAGTTGTTGCTTATTTATCTTATGCAACTTAACAACCATTGACATTAGTCATGACTTGTTGTAGGTATGATGTTACTTGTTGTATCCTATCTTGGTGCAATGACAAAAACAGCAAAATACAAGTAGGGCGACACATTATGGTAAACACAGATTTTTAGCTAACCTATTTTTAAGCCACGCCCTTAATTACACTGACCAAGCCACTTTGAGAGACACCCCCCCCAGGCCCCCCAGTTTTTTCATCACACTTAAAGCCCTGGGTGAAGCCCTTTGGACCTATGGTGAAATCTTATCGTGCAGAGTGGAGAACATGGGCAACAGCACATATTTCTGATCAAGATGTCATCTTCCTTGCAACCTCGTCTTGCATGCTCAGGTTATCTGAGCACCACACCAGCGCGCAGGGTCATCAGATCAGGCATGGGAGGGAGGGGGGTAGAGAGAGAGAATGTTTGGCATCTGTGCATTTGGTGGTGTGATCAATTGACTCCTGGGATAGTTAGGAGATTCCCTTTCTCCTATATTGTTTTGAGTACGCATGAGTGTCTCAGTGCTTGATCGGGAGGAGGAATGTGTATCAATTCCCCCAGTACTTGATGGAAGCAAGCTGAGTCTGGCTTTGGTTTGGTACTCCTGGGTGTGAGTACAGTTGTCGCTGAGCCTACTTGGAAGGTGAGCTGCTTTTGTTTTTCCTGTGCATGTCTGGAGGTTTCTCTTTGCGTAATTGAAGGGGAGTAGTTTTCCCCTGTCCCTGTTAAGAGATATCTGCTTCATTGCAATAGTGCAGTTTGGAAGAGGAGTTGTATGGTTTTGGTTATTTAGTGAATAGGCCGAGGGAGAGCTTTTGTGAGCTGTGTGTTACCTTGTGATAATGGCATTATTTATACTGATCTTTTCGTAAAGTTAGAAAAAACAAGGTGACACTTTGTAGCAAGCCCTGGCAAAGCCAATAGGTCTTGTTTAAAGTGATGTCTGCAAACTGAATTTTTGAATGCTTATGTCTGGATGCCACAGGATAGTAAAGTAAGACTTGTTAAAGAAATGCTTTGCACTTGACCTTGGCAAAAGAGGCTGGGAGGAGCTTTAAAAGAATACAAATGCTTGACTTTGGTGGCAGGGCAAAGAAGTCACAATGAACCTTATAAAGTTCCTGAAATTGAATTGACCTGTCCTACATGCTTACGGTAACTTCATTGCAAATCATTGATCACAGTCTGTGAGGCTGCAGAGCAGCAAACAAGGACTGGGCTGGTGAAAAGCAAATACCAGTAATGTAAGGCTGGAAAATGGAAATAAGTAAATGGGAAAAAAAGAAGTATCTGACAACCAACTACCAAGGACATCACTCCGATATAGCGTGAGAGCATCAGAAAGGGTTGTGGGGTGTGTATGAACCCTTTGGAGTACGTAAAAACACTCAACAAGTTCTCTAGTACCCTCTTCAGACGGTGGCTAAATTCTGTCTCGTACTTCATATTTCAGGGTGGTGAAAAAAGATATGAACAGAGGCCAGTGAGATGAGCTGAGCGGACATTAAAGGGATGTACATTTCCATTTGTTAACATCTATCAGTCCAGTGACAGTGAAGAGAATTCCCCGGGACGTTTCCAGGAACGTAAAAAAAATCCTGCCTGCGGGGCAGGAAAAAGAAACCACGAGGACCTTAAAAAAATAATAATGAAACAGCGGCACAGAAGAGAAGATGCTATTAGCTTTCAAATGGGTGCCATATTGTGACATTTCAGGGTGTTTATTTTGAGGTCCAGACTTTTAAAGAGAATCAGCAGTTAGGTGTTAATGTTAGCGTTCAGGTTTACACGCAAGCATGACAAACACATTAAAATGCCTTTGTTTCATGTGCGATAGCACAAAAAGAGTGCTTTGTCTGTAGAACTTGTGTCACTTCAAGGATTAAATGTGACAAAATGTGTGATGATTCATTTAGTTTTAAATGTAAAATACTTCCTGAAGCATTCACATGCAAGCACTCCCCACGAGACAGAATGATACACCAAATAGGCAGCACGGGGTGAGACATGTTTACTGCTCTGAAGCCTGCTGCAAATATTTTAAAAAAAATACTAGTGACAAAAGCTCAGGCAGGCAGCTGTGTCGATAAGCCAGATCTACAAATGATGATGACTGAACAACTCCGAACCTTCCTCATATGTTTCGCAATTTATTCGTATGGTATTTTTGTCGTTGCTGCATGAAACCATCAAGGCTTTATTACAATGCTTGTTTACACGGGTATCAATTACCAGAGTACTGAACTCATCTGTCATTATCTTTCTTTATTTTCATGCCATCTGTTAGAATTGTACAGACATTTTCACTACCATCTGAATTGTTTCTGCATTCAATTTACAGCAAAGTACATGCAACATCCATTCATGAATTACTGCTTCAATCGATGTACTATTTTGTTTAGAATTGATCAATCATGAACTGTTCACCTTACCCCAAGTATCAACTGACTATATAAACATTCCATAAATGTCACAGCTTTCCGTGCAGTGGTTTCACAATACAGGGTTTAACAACATCAGACTGGCCACACAGAGATGACCCCACAGCATAGCAAAAACACAACTGTGCAAATACCTAGACGCTTCTTTTTCACAAAATGATTAACGAAAACAATGGCTCCTGCGGAATAATATCAAAGTGATATTGATATACTTATGCACAATGGTAATGAAGAGGGTTAGAGTGATGTCAAAAGGAGAAAAGACCTCACACACATTACTTTTTGTATTTCACAATCAAGTTCCTTTTTAGGTCTCGGACTAGGCAGCGCATGAGCTGTTTCGTTGAGAGATGCTGTATACATTATAGTGGGGGGCTCCCCTCCACCCACTTTCTGCCCAACTTTTTGATTGTCTTTATTCATAAAATCTGCATTGTGATTGGTGTTTGGCTACTTAGTCCCGCCTCCTGACGCCTATATCGTCATTTTGCTCCTTCCGAGGCTATCAGCCCCTTTACTCGAACACTATTTGCTGCCCTGTGTGTCCCCCCACCCCCTCCCGCAGTTCGCAGTTTTTTATCACTCCCCACTCCTGTTCGTGCTTTTTTTACATGTGGAAGCTGCCATTTGAAATGCAATACGTCTCACGTAAATGTGAGTCGTATTGCATTGCAAATGCTTGTTTAAAAATAGTGCGCAGTCACTAGCACGCCCACCTCGCGAAACATAGTCGCAAAGACCGGAAGTCAGGCGTCTCTCACTGCAGTGTGCGCGGGGCTCCCGTGCACCGAGGAGAGTCCCGCACACCGGACAGAGGAAGACTGAGCTTCCCCAATTGCTCCAACATCAAAGAGGGGGATCGGAGCATCAGGCTTCCAGAAAAAAGAGCAGGGCTCCATGCTGCTGATCGCTGCAACACAGCCCGGTGAGTAGGGCCGGTCAGTGCACATTGTTGGTGCTGAGTGAAGTGCATCGGGAGGTGCTAGTGAACAGGGCTCCCTAAGGCACTGTTAGTGCCAGTGCTTGTCTTTTAACGGACTTTAGTGTTTTCTATCCCTATATAAGCCGTTTCGGGATTTTTGTGGGCAGGGCCTGTTTTGTATTTTCTTTTGGTAGGGTGTGCAGCTTGTTTTGGTATGCAAGAGTGTGCCCCGTTTGGTTGCTGGTCTTGCAGCACCGAGCTGCTCACAGACATGTTCCACCCGCGGCGCCACTAGTTATAACATCATCAAAGGTGACAGGTGAAGCTCCACAGCAACATCCTGTCAGTTATAATCTTTTTCTGTAAGTTAAAAAGTGAATCCGCTCACTTCACCCCCTGAGTCTTATCACAATGCAAAATGGAACCACAACTCATTGCAAACCGCACCCCGAGGAATCACACACCCCATGTCCCTCCAGTGTTTACTAGTCCCTCATTAAGGCACACACATCTCCCCATCTCCATGCATCTAGCCACTCTCCAGTACACTATGTAGTAGTTCATTTACCCCGTCGCTGCAGCACCTAAAATGCAGTCTCCCCCTAAGTGGGTGTGAATTGCAAAAACTTAGCATCTGCACCAAGGTCCAGCACTTGTTGCACGGGAGAACAAGGCGTCCCAGCAGGCACCGCGCACAAAGAGCAGTAGAAGTATAGCTGTGCTTTCGGTGCACTGCTCCACGTCCTCGAGGCCAGCCAGAGCGATGGGTACTTTCTCTGAACTCTGCCAAGGCTGCGGCTCCGGGTCTGAACATGGGCCCTGCTCTGCCCACAGTGCACTTAGCTGCTCCCACCCACCCCGTCCAGACCCTTTGGGCCCCCTCAGCACCTTTCTGACAATGCCCTACCTCCTACACCCTCCAGTACACCCCCTACCAGCCGTACACCTCCTGTCTTCCATGATTCCAGACGACTCACTGCCAGGCAAGTGAGATATGTTCATATAAGCAGCAACCCAGCTGATATAATCAGACTCTGGGTAAGGTCAGGGCCTTTGTCAGGGCCGTGACTGCTATTTTCACCATTCACACCCGATATTTCATGCTGAGATGGGTACAATAAAAAGAGGACCATACTTATCGTTCGTACTTGCACATTCCTTGTTTATTTGCTGCACACTTTTCTATTCAATACATGGCAAGCTACATATGTCAGAAATATGTGAAACTATTCTTCCAGCATATTTTAATTTGGGTATTTTAAGAGGCTGATTACATTCGGCATTTACCAGAGGAATACATTTATAGCACAGAAAATAATTAGGAGACGTTAAACCAGGCTATGCGGTGGTTTATTGAACTTCTTGGTCGAGGTCCCGCATTTACAAAAGTTAGAGCTATTGGCATTGTAAATGATAATGCCTTATAATTATGTGTTCATTTACAAAACAGATAAATAAAAGGCATTGTCATTTACAATGTCAATAGCTTAAACTCTCGCAAATCTGAGACCTAATGCATTGCAAATGCTTGTTTCTCACTGAGGACACTACGCACGACTATGATATTAATTCCTTGTACATATCTTGATTACTTCTAAGAACTATATAAACTTGATTGTGAAATACAAAAAGTAAGGTCTGTGAGGTCTTTTCTCTTTTTGACATCACTCTAACCCTCTTCATTGCCATTATGCATAAGTATATCAATATCACTTTGATATTATTCCACTGGAGCCATTGTTTTTGTTAATCATTTAACTACCCTGTTTCTGTGTGAGTATGGTCCCCCTTTGTTTTAGGTTCTCGTCTTTTTCAGAAAAGGCACAGTGGAAATGGTAAATAACGTTTAATCTGTTTTCTTAAAGGGAAGTGTCCTGGTGGGGCTCTCCTTCACAACTCAACTACCTGTTGTCTGGAACTATTCAACATGTTAACTGCTTGAATAAATCATCTTTAATTACATCCTACCTGTGTGGACCTCCTTACTACAAAGTGCTTTACCTTTGTGTGTCTATCAGTGGGGTGCACATTTCCTGGATTTGTTCCTTGAACTACGGATGTGTCCCCTCCCGTAGCATCAGGTTCTAGAGTTCTTGGACACAGTGATGTATTTTGGACTTCGGTTTTGGATTCATTTGCCAGTGGCTCTTCCAGGCCACTCGAGTCTTCTCAGGGGGCGAGCAAAACCTCCGGAGGGCAGGATCGTCTGAGTACCAGGGTTCTTTCTATCCACTGACCATTCTTATTCAGTGTTTTGTTATTTACATTTTTAGTAAGAAACACACCCACCTTTCATAACCTCGATGATTAAACATTGGTGAGAGGAGGATTAAAACTCAAGCACTGGGCCGGGCCCTAGGGTTTCTATGCGCGAGCCTGCTTCATTTTCATACATGGGAAAATATTATCTATTCTTTGTATTAAAACTCAGGCAGCTCACCAGCCAGTCCCTGAACGTGTTTTCAGCTCATCCTCTCATTCAAAAACTAAACAGACATATGTTGTGAAGATTTCACTTCTGGTTACTTTACTCAGAGTTAGACCAAATTCAATATCATGTTGGTCAACACAACGGAAAGCTATGCAACTGAGCCAAAGTTAAAAAATATTATGAATTATACATTACCGTAGCTGCCGATGACATGGATGCAAAAACAACAATTGATGGACAGGATGCAGAACAATGTCATATATTCACCCCAATACAGAGATCTGAGACTAAATCTATCTTTTTTTGCTCACCATGCCATTCCAGTTTGAACCCAGCCATATGCAAATCAGTCTTGACCCTGTGCCCAATGCTAACAGTCCAGCCTGAACTGCCAGGCCAGGTCCTCCTTGGACTGGAAACAATCATCCTAGGACTGGTTTCAGGGTTTCACCCCTCTTCAGCCAGGATAGCTTAACTCCAGTGCCATGGAGAGCACAGGACCCACATCTGGGCATACCCGTCCCACTCTGGGTGACAAATACAAAAACAACAATTGATGGACAGAATGCAGAACAATGTCATACATTCACCCCAGTACAGAGATTCGGGTCTAAATCCATTGTTTTTTTGCTCACCATGCCAATCCAGTTTGAACCCAGCCATATGCAAATAAGTCTTGACCCTTTGTCCATTGGGAACATTCCAGCCCGAACTGCCAGGCCAGGTCCTCCCTGGAGATGGAGGCACATAGGTTACTCCTCAGTACTCACACTGCCCTGTTTCTGCCCTGGATAGTCTGCACAGTTCTTACATGGATACCCAGCTATGCGCTCTAAAACCTATTGTTATGAAGCTTCACAATTTAGAAGTTCTTTCCCCAAGAGCAACTTTTGGCCACCATCTTTGAAGGTTGTTAATCATGTTTATGCTCCAGCAGGTAACCTACAAGAGATTTTTCTCGTAATTAATACACATCCTAAGACTCTCTCAGAGGGAGAGCCAGGCACTATTAATGTGAACCCATGCTGATTGCATTTCAACAGCGACAACACTCTTGGATGCTTCCGAACGCTCACTGCAGCGTCTGCAAACACATGTGTATGGCACGAAGCACTTGCTGCAGTTCACTTAGGCGCAGCCGTGGATGTTGCAGCCTGCGGGAAGTAGGCCTAGACTAGAGAGGGGAGAGGAGACTGGGTCATCTGCTGCTTGGACGTGTCCGCATTAAGAAGGACCAACAATGGGTCGTGGCGCGACTCGCGGGGATGCCGTGTGGTGGAGGCCGGGCCCTCCCTGATCCGAAGCTGCTTCCCGGTGCTCTTCTGATCCAGAGCGTGGGCCCATGTGGACCCGGGTCAGCCCTGGGGAAGCATCCTTTGCCACTGTGGCAGTCGTGGGGTCTGCGGCTACAGAGAATAGGGCAGCATTGGTGCCGCGGTTCCTGTGATGCAGCCTTGGGTGTGGCTGAGAACGTTGTGGCACTCGAACGGAGGGCTGAGAACCGAGGGAGACGGAGGGCGGTGTCGACCTGCTGCCCCGACGTATCTGCTTTGAGGAGGACTGACGGCCACTTCATTGAGCCAGGAGCCAGGTGGTGAGCCAACATCCCAACAAGCATGGAGGACATCTGGACATCACCACCTCTGGGATCCCTCCAGGCCCAAGATCACTGCCCATGAGTGCAACAACACCCTGAAGTCCGGGCTGAAAGCATGAACCCCAGAAATGGATAGAAGATCATGCTGTGTAAATATCGCTTAAACTTTTCTTAAAATGTTACCTTGAGTGAATTTGCAACTTGTACATATGTAACTGTAACTACTAGTATCTGTAGTAGACCTATGTACTTGCTACCATTCTAATATGAATTTAGAGTTAATCTGTTTGTATCTTTTACGTAATTCATGTACTCTGAAGTCCTTGTGTAATGTAAATGGTTCTATTGTAAAGCGCTCTGACACCTTCGGGTAAAGTTTGCGCTATATAAAAACGCATAAATAAATAAAAAGTGGAGATATTGAAACATCTAAGAAAAAATCAATTGCTGTAGCTTTTTTACAAGATTCCAAGCTGAGGTGTTTATGATGGGTACACATATGTGTAAATAGTTATATTGTTCACCCTCACCAAAAGCAAAAGACGACTGCACACTGAGGCATCAGGGTGCAAGATTTGGGAGGGGGAACTAGCCAAGGCTGTGTAGTTCTTTCAAATGTGATAGAATCTGGTGACCCCCTTAACCCCGCATAAAAAAACAAAACGCTTGTAGCTGCTATAGGTATCAAAGCCCTCCAGGCAACCAGTGAAACCGCCACTTACAATTACATCCCATTGTAATCATATGAGTAACTCTTAAAGCTTGAGGATCATGTAGCGGAGCTACTGGCAGGCGCCCTTGATAGACGCGCAATATCCTTTTCCGCTGCCAGCATAGCGTGACCTTTGTCTCTTAACGTTCTGAGGGTGGTGTCCAATGGATGCCCTCCTATTTAATAATGCATTGGTCAGGTTCCTTGTTGGGTAGATAACTTGCTGTCATTCCCGCGTGCTCGGTAACGTTCCAGAAGGGTGTCAGCAGGAAAAGAAACCTGTTCCTTCTGTGCAAATGGACACCATCAGTCAACATGTCGGTTCTAATTGAAACTGAAACCACAGTTCTAATGCATTTTTAGATATATTACCACCTCAGTTTTAAACTTCTTTCATTTAACATCATCGTATGTGTGCTCTTGTTGAATATATAATAAGAAATTGTTGTGTGTATACACACACACACACACACACACATAAAACAAAGGAAAGGACTAGGAGTACATATCTAGCATGTGTATATGCAGATATTTTATTAAAGCTAAAAACACACAATTGTCCGTGCCCTTACATACATTGTAATGGGACTATACCCGCGTATTTTATAGGCAGTGCAAAGGAACTAAACATATGCGCCACAAATTATGTTTAACTTTTTTTTTTTTTTTTTACAATGCTGCAATAACACATCCGTAAATCACGGTGCTTTCAACAGGAAAGTTAAAATAAAGTTTTTTTACTTCGGACTTTGAGATTTGAACTCCAGACTGTGAAGGGCTTCGTGGAATCCGTACATACTTACAAATGTGACGTTTGGTGCGTACTTTTAGTAGGTTTTTTAAAGACAGTTCTAAACGGGGCTTCTCCAAGGAACACTTTCCAAGACAATGCTGAACACTGTAACCATCAAACCTGACATGAACAGAAACCTTGCTAAAAACTCGTGCACTTTTGAAGCACAATGACGTTTGAAGCACAATGACGTATACAGGGAACGCCCTGTATACAATATCCTAATGATTGCGTTTGCATAACTTACAAAGTCACATTCGAGCACTCTTTGGAAAACCTGGCCTTGCTCATCATACTCTATAAAGCCATTATGAACCCCTGTTTGTTTACTTGTCTGCCAAATGACATGGCAATCACTCAATTCAGGCTTTTTAAAGTTCTTCCCATTCACCATTGGATATGCTTACTCAGCACAAATCTGCTTTCTCACCAAAGAATGCACATTTAAAAGAATAAATATAGATTTGTACACCATCCACGCGTCAACACTCACACAGAAGTCAAGGAAATCTGTACGGATAGAACTTCATTGACAGTGCTCGAACATTTTAATGTGCCTGTACAACACTTTGAAAAACCTCCGTACATCATATGTATCTGCTCACCTTGCCATGCGCAATATTAAAATACCCACACACTCACCGATATTCCCTCCGAATAAATCCCTACTTGACATTGCACGTGCAAGTGCAGCTAAACAAAGTATAGACAAGAGCTGCACAAGTACTGGACACGGTACAGTGCCTGCTACTTGCTCCTGTTTGTTTAGTGAGTGTCCTTCATTTAAAATAAACAAATACAAAATAAATAAAACATGATTGCTAAAAAAAAAACAACTGGAAAATAACGATTTCGTTGAAAAAAAGAAATGACTGATTTCTTTTTAGAACGTCTAATCTCTCAAATATTGCAAAACACAATTAATACTTCAGAGATAGCAATTAGCGACATCACAGAGTTCCATAAAACAATAAAATAAAATACAAACCTTGGCAGCTGCGAGTGGTTTGTGGTGGTTGGATCATCATCTTCCCAGCTAACAGGAAGAAGCAGAGTTGCATAAAAAGCATTTTTTTACCATAGTTTTTATATTTTGTAGAGGTAGCCCATTTTTTTCTAATTGTTGTGGTTTTAATGTATTTGCAGTTTGTGGTAGAAACAGGTTTAAAACCCATGGGTGATCTCAGAAAGCTATACATTTCTTAAAAATAGACAACATTCTGACTTCATCAAGCTGTAGAACCTTCAAGGTTCTTTCAAAGACTCTAATAGATGAAATAAAAAATAATGAAAATACTGTTTTCTCCAATAACCCCTCTGGAATAGGGAAAAGAGAGCGGGTTTGGAGGGTCTCCAAAAACACACCATACCCAGAGTCAACAACTGGACTGCACCTTATAGTGATTTAGCATTGTGTTCCGAATTTATAGCAAGTCATAAGCTAGATTATAATGAATGAAAAATGGGTATGAAGGAAAGCTATGTATTTCTGAAATGTGCACAAAATACTGAGCCTAGGAACAGTGGTTATTTGAATACCTCTGAATTTGGGGTTACCTATCACCAGCATGTGATTCAGACAACCTTTTTGCAAAATGTATTCTTGCACACTACATTTGAGCACCACACGTTGGCTGCCTTGTACCTAGGCAGGGACACTGTCAGGGAGTTCTACGAATGCAGTAAAATGTGGTTTCATTTGCGGTCGCAGTTTGTAACACTTGCAGGTGGGGGAGCGGGGGTCGTGCGGGGGTTCCAGCAGTGGATAGGGTGGGTTAAAATAAAAATAGAAGGTAACCCACCTGACCGGGTGGGGCAACGCCTCTGCTCCTGGGCCGGGTCCCGCGTTTCCGCGTTTTCCTGAACAGGAACAGGCATACTCCCTCCCCTCCTGTAAGCCAATCACAACGCTGTATCGGCAGCATTGTGATTGGTGCAGAGACGCGGACAGCAACCAGCTGGGCACCTGTTGGGGAGCCATTTTCTCTATGTAGGCTGCATGCAGCCTACATAGAGAAAATGTAGAGTGCGCATGACTGCTTTGGTCAGCCCCAAGGCCGACCAAACAGGTAGGGTACTCCGAGTGGTGCAAACCACTCCTCACTGACCCGCCCACCCACCTGCTGCCAACCAGGCATACCCTTCCACTCACCCCAAAACAGGCATACCCCTGTCTTCTGCTTTCTCGCAGAGAATGGTATTAAAAATACAATTTTATATTTCTGCTTTTCGCACTGCAAGAAAGCAGTGAGGCAGTGCTCCTCCGCCCTAATGGAGGAGCCGCCCCTGTTCATTTGAATCATGACTGAATGTAGGTTTTTTAGCAGCTGGTGTTTCTGAGAGTGCTCAGGTTTTTAAGTGTGATGAAATGTTAATCTCAATGTCAATCTCTTATTTGTATGTTTTTTTTCACGTGAGAGAGTGAATGAAACAGGAGTTTGGAATAAACCCATCTGTGTCAGAAGAAACAGTTAGCCCTCCTTCAGTCTGAGGGCATTGTGGCAGTTCACAAGGAGGACTTATGATTTGAGGTCCTTTTGAGAGCGTTTCGTCAGTGAACCTGAGATGCGCTCAGATGCTGACCATTCATTATTTTACCTGGTTCCCGTGGCTTGTGGGAGGCAAGCAATCTATTTCACGTAGGCCCTTCTCAATAGCTGGATATAGGGCAGGCTAAGCTACTCTGTGAGCCACTCCCTCCTCGCAGGCCTGGGCTTTGCTGCAGGGAGGGGCAGGCAAAAAGGTGCCTGGGTACATGAAATGTTGGTGAGACTAGTGCACCACCGTAGGCTTGGTCTTTCCTCTGGTATATATTATATATTGTAATTCCCTTTCCTCAAGGTCAAAGAGCAGTAGGTTATATTTCATTACCATTAATAACTGAGGGACAAATGGCCTCTTCTACAAAGGTGTTTAGCATGCGCAAATCATGTAATTTACAAAACACATGTTTTGTGACTGTAAAACAATGGATCAAAGGCATTTTGTTTTGAACTCATGAAAGGGCTTTTGCTATCCATTATGAATTGCAAAATGAGGTGGCATGAAAGAGGAGCTCAAATAGCAAACAGTTGATCAATTACAGACCCCTCAGGTGGGGACAGATTCGCTAAGGGGAAGCTAGCCCAAGGCACAGAGTCCCCTTTGGCAATCTTGGTGGTGGGTTTGGGAAGTAGCAGGCACTGGTCAGAGGACCACCACCTTCTCCCTTTGATGTCTTACCAAATGGGAAAACATTTTTTTCAACCAGAACTTGTTCCTCCAATTGACCCCGGATGCTTTTTTTAGATGCTTTTTTTCTGCAAAAAAAAGGTTTCTCGTTTGTGAATGTTTTCTTTTGCAGACCTCTCTCCCTGCATTTGCTGCCAATCACAGAGGGTCTCAAATTGTGACCTGCCTAATTAATATCTACTTAGACCCAGAGGCCCTACAAAAGTTGATTGTTCTCCACAATGGCAAAGCTAATGTGTTGAATATAATTATGACATTTGGTTTAGGATATATCATAATAAACATGCCAGACCCATGGCATTGGGCATTACACTTCCCTGCATGCCAATCAAGCCTATAACTAGGAACATTGGCTTTTCACCATAAGCAATGCAGGCCTACTGTACTGAGTGTAAGCTTTCCCACAAGGCAATCATTAGGCAAACAGTCATAACATTACAAATGTATACGAAATGACAGTTGGCAAAGCAACACACTATCTCTCCTAAGAAGGTTTAATACAGATTGTCACAGTACAAAGCTTCTTTACTTGTGGTTTTTTAGAAGGGATGGCCAGCACCCTTGCCTAATAAAGTAATTTATGAGGTGTGATGTAACATAAATCCCAACTGTAGGCTTTAATTCAGAGTAATACAATTCTACCCGTAAATGCCTATTTGCTTTAACATATGTATTTTCACAATCAATATATCAGGCATACTGCCTTTATCATAATGTTTCACCATAAATAATCAGGCATATACCAAACACCATAAATTATCTAGTTATGTATTATAGTTTGTTAGAAATCGGGTCTCTAGTTCGCAGAGGTATGCATCCTGTCCAAATAAGGATGGCAATTCTAGTAAACGTAGGTCAGTCACACACTTAAATCAGCCTGTGCTCACCCTCTGGTAGCTTGGCACAGAGGAGTCAGGCTTAAATTAAGAGGCAATGTATAAAGCAGTTCTTCATACGTGGATATAGTACCATAGTGAAAACATCACAAAAAAAGACTCCACAATTAGGTATGAACATAGTATCTCTTTTATTTTTCAAATCAAGATAAAAATGATAAGAATCCAATTAAAGCATCTCAAGTTATAAATACTTCAAGAATGTACAATGCTGAAAGAGCCCTTGCACGTTCAGTAGATTCTTTATGGTTACACTGGGGAAATGACAGCGATCCACACTGTGAATCGGAAACAGACTTTTTTTGCCGGGTCAGCGCGATGCAAAGCTTCCAAAGTTATTATAGTTAAAATGCAATCTCAAGTTTGGGGGAGACTGATCTACTTGCTCTGTTTGAGGTTGCCCGCAAGAGTGCTGCTGGGAGACAGGGATCTCGTAAGTCTCCGAGTGCACAGAACCTTTCTCGGGGAATAGCCTCGGAATCGTCTGTGTTGGGATCGGGACCCAAAGTACTGGAGTCTCCCCTTGCTGGCTACGATGCAGTGATTGGAGTCATAGAGACCCAACGCCCGTCTTTCCTTGATGCGAGCAGAGTGTGCCGGGTCATGGTGATCTGCCTTGGGACCCAGCGGCTTTGGCTAAGCCGACAAACACTATGGTCTGTGCTCGAGCAGGCAAACACAGCGGTTCTAGATCGGTGCCCCGCGCTGATGCGTGTGGATGCCCAATAGTGGCTGCAGACAATCTGCGAAGGCCCAGGACTGGTTGAGGGCTAGTCAGACTCCAAATTACCAGAGCCTAGCAGTGGTCATTTGTGCGAATAAAATCTTTGATGGCCCTGCGATTTCCTGAACAGGGGACAAGCCAACAAGCCCTTGTAGTTGTTTAGGTTGGAAAAGGTTGTAGAGAACAAGTCCATTCAATCTCACTGCCCAGGTCAGAGGCAGCAGGCAGCAGACCAACACAGTAAAGCAGGTAGCAAAGTGGCAGTCCCTCCTGTGGCCCAAAAATCTGTAGGCAGCAGGCCAACACAGCAAAGTAGTCAGCAAAGTGGCAGCCCTTCCTGTAGCACATCTCCTCTTCTTGGCAGTCTCCGTAGGACCCTAAAGTGAACTAGCATAGACCCAATAGTTATACCCAAATGTGTCCCTGAAGTGGAGGTGACTACAAAGCAAAACCTTTGTGGTGCACACACATCTTTTCAGCCCAGCTCTGTCTGTCAGGCTATCTGTAGGGGGGTAATTCAGTGTTTAGTGTGATGCCAGGGCACTACCTATTCAGATGTTCATGTCAGCTCCATCCCTCTCTCTTGCTCAAGAAGAAGAAGAATGCAGATGTAACTGAGTGTTCTGTATTTTTGGCTTTCTAGAGTGAATGCACAAACTGTAGCTCACTCTCCACTCCAGATGTGTATTGGAGACACGCTGAAAGGCAAACAAGATAAGTATGCCCACTTTCTAAAAGTAAACACAATAAGGCGATGGACGGAGCACTGACATTTTTCAGACACTCACCCCCAGTCACTATTAGATCTGGGTTGATTCCATCATCGTTCTTCTGCTCTCTTCACCACCCCAGTTCAGACCCAGCCATATGCTAACCAGTCGTGACCCTGCTCCTCATGGGAACAGTCCAGTCCGAACTGCCAAGCCAAGTCTTCCGTAAACAAGCATCCTGGCTCCGATTTTGGGGTAACAACCCTCATCAGCCAGGCTAGCTTGAATTCAGCGGCAAAGTGAGTAAGGGACCCACGTCTGGACATAACCTGCCAACTTAGGTCAACAAAAAGTATGCTTGTTAAATGCTCGGAGTCCTAAAGCTAGCAAAAACGAAGTAAAAAATAGGAGGTGAAAAAATTAAAAGTCAGGGGATACCACACCAAAAGATGCCAGGTCTAACACAGTTGAATAGCTTTACTATGTAATGTGTGTGCCACTGAAATTTCAAGTTGGATAAATAAACAAAATAATCACAACTGTGTGGAGGGCAAGGCCTTTTTAGTCGAAGACCGGAACATCTGCACAATCAAAACATGTACACCTAGCTCCCAACACGTGGCTGGAGCCAAAGCCCTTCTCCTGTTGCTGAGTATCACATAATTGTCTGGGGACAGCTGTGCTGTCAGAGCAGACCATAAGAAAGGAAACATTGTTTTGCCCCAACATGAGTCAGCCTGTTTGCTACACAAGGACACTTAAAATAGGACAGAGGAGGCCTTTCTGTTGTTGTCTGTAAATCGATTCGGGTCCTGCCTCGCCTCTGCCTCATACAGAACCAGCCACCTGATTGGCAGATACAACACTTCTCTTCCGAGAGTTTTCTTTCCATAAACAATATCTTAATACATTCCTAGTTAAAGGTCAGGCTGGGTTTTATCAGAAAGAGATCTGCGTACAAGAACATGAAAAAACTTCAGAAGGAAAACACTATACTACACATTATGTATAATATAATTCTTAAAGCTAAACACACTGACTGTGAACCTTATTGTTTGATAGTTTGATCTTAATCGTATTATTTTTTTTCATTTTTCTGGAGACATATATTAAACAGCTCTCTATGAAAAAATGGAGATCACAGTTATGGCACCAACTTCATTTTGTTTTTGTTGTATCTGTTATTTTGTGTGTGACCCTGTCCGCCGTGTAAGGTGGACTTGTGTAACTGTTCTGGTTCTGTGAAAGATATAATGTAGGTACTGGGTGGCTGTTTTTAAGGAGCAGGAGTTCCCAAAAATGGTGTTGGACCACATCCTAAATTGGACAGCCATTCTCCCAAGTTTTGCGATGGCAAATACAATGACTTTGTGGTGTTTCTTCTTGGGAAACCAATAGAGGTTCTGATGTTGGGAAAGCTGCTTTTGTGGCTGGACGGGGGTGTCACAGATTTTTAACCCAAGTCCTGTTAACACCCACCTCTAAATCGAGCCTTAAGTTTCAAGGTATCTTCAAAGTGCTTCGTGCTCATGTACACATAAGGGTGAACCTTCAGCTCTTACTGAACGAGCCTAAAGATGTTGGCAGGTATCAAGGACTAATGAGGATATAGCTACCCCCAAACTCCTTTATAGGGTTCCGAGGCCAATGCATTTTGATTAAAATGCAATGCGACAAGCGATTTAATACACAACACATTCATTTTAGGTCTTATGGGCAGATAAGAGTTCCATACAACCAAAAACGCTGCTGTGTCCTTGGAGTCTTTGAAGCCCAGGAGAAAGTCCTCGCTGTTTGTTGCCTTGCCCTCCCGCCTCCCGCCTCGTGTTGCCCGACTCCACTGCCACCTGGGAGTTAGTGGTGACCGAGAGGAGCGCGGTCGAGGGAACTCCATTTCCCAGGAGGCTTAGCGGCGCACGCCGCGTCACCAGCGTCATCAGCGCGCCAGGAGGCGCTCAAATAGCGCATCACCCCGGTCGAGGGGGGGAATCCATACAACCAAAAACGCTGCTGTGTCCTTGGAGTCTTTGAAGCCCAGGAGAAAGTCCTCGCTGTTTGTTGCCTTGCCCTCCCGCCTCCCGCCTCGTGTTGCCCGACTCCACTGCCACCTGGGAGTTAGTGGTGACCGAGAGGAGCGCGGTCGAGGGAACTCCATTTCCCAGGAGGCTTAGCGGCGCACGCCGCGTCACCAGCGTCATCAGCGCGCCAGGAGGCGCTCAAATAGCGCATCACCCCGGTCGAGGGGGGGAATCCATACAACCAAAAACGCTGCTGTGTCCTTGGAGTCTTTGAAGCCCAGGAGAAAGTCCTCGCTGTTTGTTGCCTTGCCCTCCCGCCTCCCGCCTCGTGTTGCCCGACTCCACTGCCACCTGGGAGTTAGTGGTGACCGAGAGGAGCGCGGTCGAGGGAACTCCATTTCCCAGGAGGCTTAGCGGCGCACGCCGCGTCACCAGCGTCATCAGCGCGCCAGGAGGCGCTCAAATAGCGCATCACCCCCGTCTCGCGGGACGCCGGGCGAAGCCCGGGCCAAGGGCGGGCCCGTTTTAGCCCGTTCTAGACTGTGAGAGACTGGACTGGGCCATCCCTCTAACTCCCAACCTTTAAACTGACTAGTGGCAAGGTAAACCAATTTAACATCTATTGTGTGACTGGCCTATTGTTAGTTATCCATTGCTAGGGCCTGGTTGTGAACTATTGTCTGTACATCATGTCTAAACAAAAAACGCCTGTCACTCCGGCCAATACCATGCACAACTACCTAGTCCAGGTAGTGACAAAAATCAATAATAACCGGAGGACCTCCCTAGGTACGGGGGATTCGCCACCCTGTGCCCAAATCAATCAATCAGGGGTGTTCCAGCCTACAACTGATGATCTTATTGTCTCCGACCCTAGTGAAGTCTTAATTGAGCATTTAGAAATTAATGGTTCAATGACTACAATGGACCATCAATCTGACCCCTTTACAGATCTGATCAACTTAGATGACCAAGATAAATCTGTGTCAATTGAGGAGTCAGTTATAGAAACCATTACCTCCCCAACACCTGTCCCTGCCCCGAGAGCAAAAAAAGGGATCACTAAGGCGCCACCTAGAAGAGGTGGCCTACGCTCTTCTAAAAATAAACCCGCAACCCCACCTAGACGAGCAAAAAGAAAGAAAGAGGATGGGATACGGGAAGAGGAGTATGAAAATGAAGATGGGGAGGATATCCTTTTAATTAAGCTCATGGGCACACTAGAGTCTAAACTACTAGGTTTAATGAAACCCCTCATATCAAAGGTTGACCAATTAGTTACCAAGGTCAACAAGCTAGAATCCCTGTTAAGGAAAACCAATGAGGGGGTGGGTGAAATACCAAATCTAGTTGCTTCAAAAATTGACCAAATGGAGACTGTGGGAAGAGCAACAGGGGTGACCAAGAATGCTGGTTCACAAGCTTCTTCAGACCATGTCCAACACGCTAGCCCCAGGAATGATATTAACCCTGGTATGAATCTTCCTTCTGAGGCAGCCCAACTAATGGGCAACAGTATCCCTGAGACCCTAAACCCAGAATCTGCCCCAGTTGAACTAATTGTTGAAGCCTCGCCCCTTATTTTAGTACTAGCTAACACACCCTTGCTCAAAACTGGTCAGATCGAATCCCCTGACTCGTTAAGATATAAGGCTCTCCAGTGGTTGAGTAGTAATATGCACATATCCCCCTGGGGTAAGGAAAAATTATCAGACGATCTGCTTACAGCAAGAAGAGTTAGGTGGATAGGTACTAAGCCAAAGAAATTTCAAGGGGATTGTGTGGTCTTGAACTTTAAGGGCCCCGATGTTCTGCCCGATGTCCTACGGAATATTCTTCCTCCACAACGTAGGACAGCTGAAATAGTTCCACTGACACTGGATTTCTTCTACAGCAGAAGGGGTCTAGTAGCAAAGCCGAGTATATTAAGAACTAAATGGACAGTAGTGGGAAATAGTAGGGCTAGAACCAATCCAGCATGTGAGTGGGGGCTAAGCTTGGATAATCAATATTCTGTGTTAACGGATCTGAATGAGTGTGATTGACTCGCATATGTCTCTCCTACTACCCTGAATGTGTGGACGGGCCAAGGCCGTGCTAAGATTGCCATGTTAGATGAATCCATACCAGTCCCAGTTGAATCTTGTACTTCCGATTTGGAAGAACAAAGCAGAGCCCAGGTGGATGAGGAAAAATCATTGGAGGAAGTTGAGTCACTATCGAGATTGAACAAAAATGTAATACTAGGAGTAGATCCTGCAGAAACATTGATTATTCCCGACATTGCCCAGACGTACTCCCAGCAGGCTAAACCAAAACTACTAATCATTTCATGGAACATAGCCGGAATAGCTAATAAGCTAAATATTCCCGACTGGGGTGATTTTATTAATCAGTACGATATCATCATGTTCCAAGAAACTTGGTCGATTATGCCAATTTTTAGGCAAGGGTATTTAAATTTCTTTATCCCGGCAACTAGTAATAGAGTGGGACGTCCCTCGGGGGGCCTGTTAATTTGGGTACGCCAAACTCTGAACTGTTCGGTTAAGCAAAGGTCTATTCCCTCTAACGATATTTTGGCACTTGATTTCTCCTGGCAAAATGGCCATCAACTAGCCCTGTTTAACTTGTATTCAAGGGGAGTAGCAAGGGGTAAATCATCAGAGACCCTATCGTGCCTTGAGAACAATATTGAACAGCTACCAGACCCCTCTCACATAATAATAGGCGGGGATTTTAATACCACCTTCGAGCCCTTGGGTCAGGAGGATAAAGTCCTGGCTGAAGATGAGGACTCCAAGTGGGGTATACCCCAACTAGATATCCCTGTAATCAAGACTTGGAGCACGGTAGCAATACAATTGAAAAGCTTTTGTCTCTCAAGAGGACTTAGAGCAGTGAATGGCCGGACAGTGTCCGATTGTAGGGGGAAAAACACCTTTGATAATGGTAGATCGGCCAGCAGGATAGATTATATACTCCTAGATGTAAGGCTCTGGGATAAATTGGAGGATATGGAAGTGAAGGCTAAGATTGAAAGCGACCACAATCCATTGTGCCTGACACTACATACTTACAATGACATATTTGAGCATCCTAGAGAGGATCACATGGTCACACAGGACCTAGTATGCTCCAATAACTCCCGTTACCTGAAGTGGAGCATGCTTTTAGAAGATCTCGCTAAAATAGAGACTCTAAAGAAAGTAGTAGTGGGTGAAGTTGCTAAGATTAAGTCCCATTTTGGACAGACTAACTTTATCAACTACATGATGACTGCCCATGACATATTTTTTACCACAATCCAAAGTTTCTTCCGGAAAAAAACCCCCGTAAGTAAAATGAAGAAACCACAAGACACTAGGGGGTGGTATGATATGAATTGCAGGGCAGCTCGAGATAATCTCGGGAAGGAATTAAGACTAGGAAGGCCCGAAGCAGTAAGGCTGGCGAGGAATCAGTATAGGCAGGTTCAAAAATCGGCTAAGAAGCGTTGGGACGAGGATTGTTGGCAAGAACTTAAGGAGATCTGTGCCTCCAAGGATTCAAAGCGCTTTTGGGCCTCAGTGAAATGGGCAAAGGGTGGCATAGCATCCCAGCCTGTTAATAATGTTGCAAAGAACAGTTGGATAGAATACTTTCAACCACAGTATGCCCGTAATCCTATGTTTAATAATGTCAACCTTCCTCTACAAGTCTACTACAAAACACCACTATTTGTTGAGGGGGATGTGAGTGTTGTATTAGACTGTATAGCAGGGGGGAAAGCACCAGGTATGGATGGTATCCCGGCTGATATTTTCCTATCTGACCGGAAGTCCTGGTGCACCTACTTTACAATGTTGGCCAATGCAGTGGCTATGGGAGGGGAAGTGCCTGCCTCATGGAAGGGAGCAGAAATAATTCCCATATATAAAAAAGGTGACCGTTCCCTGGCTAAAAACTATAGGCCCATTAGTTTAATTGACACAGCTCAAAAGTTAATGGGTCGACTAGTCCAAAATAAACTGCAGCAATGGATCGACGCAAATAACATCTTGTCACCTTATCAAGCTGGGTTTAGGCCTCTAACCAGTAGCGTCGACCAAGTTCTCCATTTTTTAACAATTTATTGGAGAAATGTCACCCTGAAGAAGGGGACATTGTATGCAGTTTTTGTAGATTTAAAAGCCGCTTTTGACTTAGTCCCTAGGGAAAAACTTTGGCAGACCTTGGCGGATGCAGGCATAAAAAAGGAATTGCTCACACTCCTCGTTCGCCTACATGAAAATAATTTCGCAAGGATACGATGGGGCAAACAAGGAGAGGTAACTGATTCCTTCCCGGTTGAACGTGGGGTGCGGCAAGGATGTGTCCTAGCCCCAACCCTCTTCTCCATTTATATAAATGGTATTGTTGAACATCTAGAGAAGATTGCTAGTGACGCCCCTGTAATAGCCGGCTCCCGTGTACCAGTTCTCATGTTTGCGGACGATACATTATTACTCTCCCGCACCCCTAGTGGGTTACAAAAAGTAGTTGATGCCTTTGGTGTATATTGTGATGATAAGGGCCTAGAACTAAATACCACCAAAACGAAATTTATGTGCCTTAATCAACAGTCCTCGTTTAAGGGTGTAATAAAATACAAAGGAACACCCCTAGAAAGAGTGGACTCTTTTTCATACCTAGGTATCACTCTGCAAGAAAACATGAGCTGGAAACACCACATAACTACAACCCTTCTAAAATTTAGACAGTTATCAGGTGCTATTTCGCTAAAACACCGCACCTCTCTGACAAAGCCTTTGAATTGTGTCATGGAAATTTACTCTATGAAAGTCCTGGGGGCTTGTTTATATGGCTCTGAATTATGGGGCTTCTCAAACTTGAACGATCTGGGCCGAGCGGAAAATAGGTTCCTAAGAGGGGTTACAATGGTCCCCCAAAGTACCCCAATGATCCCGTTAAAATTAGACCTGGGCAGAAAATCAGTTGTGGACATAGCGAGGCTTCGGCCCCTCCTGTATTGGAGGCGAATTATGGTGACCCCAGAGTTAGGCCACTATGCAGCAGCATTGATGGATGTCATCAAATTCGATCGCTTCCATACTATCCCATGGCTAAGGGAGTTGCGGGGCCTACTTACAGAATTGAAATTGGGCCACCTATGGGACAACAATGATCCAACCTGCTTCCCCTCAAAGGAAAAGCTAAAAGATCTTTATTGGGAGATGATATATCTTGCAATATTTAGTGACAGTACAAGTGTAACGCTAACATCTCGCTTTTTAAACTTAAAAATGTACCCATCATACGAATGTTTTTGGGACCTAATTGAAAAACCGTATGATAGAAAACTTTATTTCCAATTTCGCATTGGTACATTACCACTAAATGCGTTTAAGAAGCATTGGTCCCAGATATGGGATGAACATTGTCACTATTGCATTGGGGAAATTGAACACATCTCCCATTTTTTGTTTTGTTGCCCACTGTATTTGGCCCCCAGACGTAAGTGGTTAAAACCGGTGTGCCTAAAGTTGGGAACCCGAAGCCAAGCCGAAGCCCTCAGGATACTTGAATCTGATTGTACAACATTGTATGTGGTTGGTGTAGCAAAGTATCTGGCATGGTCGTGGCTAATTCGTACCCGATCATTATTGGCTACTGTATCATAATGAAATTATGTATATCCATAAATTGTTTTATTGCAACAAACTGTATGTTTTTAAACCTATGAAATGTGTTTCTTAAACTGTAATAATGTGTTGTATTTTTATGATCTTTTATTACGTTTATTCGACATCAAATGTTTAATGTGTATTTTTAGAAGTATTTTTATAAGTAGTATTTATTGTATAGGGTTAGGTGAATGCTTTTATGACAAAATGTCGAATAAAGCTTATAAATTGAAAAAAAATAAAAAATAAAAAAAATTGAGTGCAATGTTGCTTAGGAGGAGCGAGTGAGTATGGGGGAGCATTGTGGGAGGAAGAGCAGACGTGTTTTACGGAGTGGGTAATGCCCCAGAGTAAATAAGGTATCATCTTATCAGAAAGTGGCAGAGAATAGGTGCAAGGATAGAAACAGTAGGATGGGGATCTCCTTGGAGGAACAGGAGCACAGTCCAGGGAAGGAAAAGAAGTGCTTAATTTGAGCCAGTGGTTTCTGGTGCTTGGCACTGATACCTAATTGTCACCACCAGCTCTAGTGACAGTCCGCCGAATGCTAGCGCAATCTGTCTAATTTTGAGATGAGCACAACAACTGTTTTTATTAATCAAATTGCATTGAAAATGAATAATACCAGCCTCTAACGCCATTATTATCGCTTTGTGTGGCATGGAATACTCTGAAATTATACACGTGTAGGAGTGCGATGGTTATGCGTTATGTTGGTTCTGTCATTGGCAGTGCTGGCAGGGGCAATGCTTGATGCAGGCTGCAGTGGCCTTTCGAGAAGAACCCTGCACTTAATTTTTTACAAATTAAGCTTTGGAGAAGAGTGGGTGATTGGGAACCATTGTGCGTGTGGCAGTGCACATTATTAAGAGGGTGATAAATGTATGCAGGTGGTGTAACAGCCCACAATGGGTGTGGTTCACAGAACAGGTAAGGTAGACAGAGTGTGTAAGGGCAAGGAGTGGCTGAGGAGAACAGAGTGAGAGGACAGAACAGATGTGTTTTATGGAGTGATTGATACTACATAGTGGATAAGACATCACCTTGTCAGAGATTGGCACACAATAGGTGAAGCAACAAAAAGTTTGAGTTGGGGAGCTGAAAACATGAGTAGGTGCACAGATCTGAGAGGAAGAAGAGTCGATTATTGGGAGTAGTGTGTGAAGGAGTGCACATTAGGTAGAAGAGTGTGCCGAGAGTAACGGCACACAATGGGTGGGGTTGACAGAGTATTTAAGGTATACAGAGTTTGTAAGGGCAAGGAGGGGCTTATGGAGTGCATAGCAAGAGATTGGGGAAAGGTAACAGGAATAGCGAAGAAAGGAGGTGGGGAGAACAAACATGGGTGATATAACGCAGGGTGGGGGACATTTGCTTACCTGTAATCTTCATTCCAGAGATCCAATCTTCTTCGTTCCAGTTCTAAACCATGAGCTAAGCCTGTCTTTGGCTTCCCTTAGCCATAACTAAACACAATATATATACATATATATATATATATTTGCTGAAAAAACAAAGGTTAAAGTGATGTTATTCACAGTGTTGTCATAAATGATGTCAATTCAAGTGTCATCAGTGATGTTATCAGTGATGTCATAGAAGATGTCATGAGTGCTGTAATATGAGAGGTCAAAAGAAGTGCATGGCGAGGGTATGAGCTATAGTTAATTCAGTTAACTATAACTAGTGAATTTTAGTGTCTTTTAGTCTAAAATGTTACTTTTTAAACTGACATTTTCATCAAACAATAATGTCACTCTAGCCTTTGTTTTATTCAGTACATTTCTATGTTCTTTTTAACCAATGTAAGTTATGTTTACCATAAGTAAATATAACTTCACTTTAGCTTTAGTTTTTTGTTCAGTGCATTTCTAGTTTTTTTTAAATGTAAAGTAATATTTTATTACCATGTACAACTATTCTAACTCCCTTTCCTGCACTCAGTTCCCTGCAGCTGGCAAACCCTCCACCGTGCACGGCCTTCCACTGTGAGCGGTGTGGATTTTGGCTGCATCGCCTGGCCTGTGCCAACACACACCCACCCACTCAATTATTTTTGATTTTCGATCCCATGGGACTTTTGCAGTTGGAAGGGGAGTAGCACTCGCTCACACAAGCAACTCACATGATTTTGACAACTCAATTTTTCTTTTTTTGCTTTTGTCCCAGGAGGTCTCAGTGGGAATCCCACTCAAGGTCCAGGTGGTCAGGGTACCCCTACCCTCCCCCTTATACCTTAGTTGTATTCATTTTCAGGACAAGCAGACCAAGTCCTTGTGTCCTCTTATGGAGGTTGCAATAGTTCTCTTCGTGTTGCGGCCTGCCAATCAGAGAGGGACTGGTGGGTGCTGCTTACTCCCACAGTAGAGAGGAGATTGATGGGGAAAAAGCAGTTTCCTTGTGAGACTCATGCAAGAGTCCAAGGAAGTCAACCGTGCAGATATCTATACATTTTGAACCAAAATTTCTCAAAACTAATGAACGAATTTACGCCAAATCACAAAGCATGCTTTCTGAGTAAAAATCTAGATTTCTGCAAAGGTTTGTGTAATTCCATTAAGCTGCCTTTGCTATATCTGTGTCTTAAATTCCCTAAAGAAATTTCACGGGGATAGTGAATTTTGAGACCCCTTTTTTCACCCCTGCTTGAGGGATCACCCCGTAAAACTTTCAGGTAATGGTGTGAGGTGGAAAATTTCTTTTTGAGAAAGTTTTGTGAAAATTCATCAATGGGCACCAAAGTTATTAGCAAACCAAAAAATCAATTTCCTACGGTAATTAAGTACTAACTGTAACTACACACTGGGTGAGGGAAGCAGGAGTGGGATAAGGAAGAGTAGATTTCAGCGTAATGATGCTTATCAGTGAGTAGTAGAATCATTATGACATTGTACCTCTTCCGTATTCCAGTCCTAATTTATCACTTATACAAGCAAAACAAAGGGCTTTGAAACCACGGACCAGGAACATTATGCTGCACATGTGAACCTTTATTTAAAAAAGAAAATAGAATACTCACGCAACTGCTGAATGAAGCACTGCAGAACCAAAGGCAGTGTTAGAACCCGTAACTTTAGTGGTTACTGAAGGTACCAGGGGAAGCCTAGGTGGCACCCTGGCAAACATCCACCTGGAAGCCCAATGCACACCTGCCATAGAGGAATCCATGCCCCATGCGGAGCACTACTGTCAACTTGTAAGCACTTGAGATGGCAGTGCACTCAGCGGCTAAGGTTAAAAGCAGAATTAGACAAGCCCTACCTCTACCAAAAGGAGCCAAATAGCCTGCCTCTAAGACGGTAGCTCTGACCGCAATGCCACATCCTATCCTCTACACCCCCACCCCCGGTGCCTTCTCTCTCCCGTAGCTCAAATACACCGCTTGGAACAACTCCAAGACCCTCATTGTGCCCCTCTTCTCACCTCAATTGCCCCCACTCCAGAGTCTCCACAGGACACAAGTTATAGTTAGGAATTACCATTTAAAAAACCTTAGAAATTCACTGAAAAAACCATAGGTTTTGGGGGTGTTATAGTTCGCAGGACATTTCATGTGTACAAAACCATTGAAATTCCTCCGTTATAGTTAGTTCTAGTAACTATAACTCACGCGCCCGCAATCCACTGGTGATGATGTCACATATTACATCATTCATAACATTGTCAGTGACATCACTGATGACATCTCGAATGACAACACTGATGGGGGCGCGTTTGCAGCGTGGTGCAAGGAGGGGGTGTGGCCTTTGGCCCGAACCCGTTTAAAAAAAAAATTCTTTTTAAAGAAGGGGGGCTGTGCAGCCCCCCTTCTTTTTCTAAAGTATTGGCCCTGGGGACCCTATCACCTAGGGCCTCTCTCAAATTTTTAATTAAAAAACAGAAATCGGGAATGGGGCCGTGTGGCCCCCCGCCCGAGGCCATAATTTGTCACGGGGACCCCATCCTCCGGGGCATGGCCCTTTTATAAAAATATTTATTTTGGAGGGGGGCTGCCTTGCCGCCCCTCCTGTGGCCAGTTTTGGCCCCGGGGACCCCATTCCCCGGGGCCGTTTCTGTTAAAAAATATATATTCTTTTTTTTTGGGAGGGGGGTCGCATGGCCCACCTCCTGGGCCACTACTAGCCCCAGGGACCCCATCCCCCGGGGCTGGCCCTCTTCATTGGGGGCCGTGGGGGTCCCCAATCCCCCCACGTTCCCAGCTGGCTCCCTGTGTCCTGCGGGAGCCGGCATTACTTTTTCACATGGGGAGCAGCTGAAATGCTGCTCCCCGTGTGGAAAAGCAATCTGCTTTCCTATTTGGAGGAGAGAGCAGGTTTCCTGCTCTCTCTTCCAAATAGGAAAGCAGTTTGCAATGACAGGGTGGAAGCCGCGAAGCTCCCGCCCTGTCATTGCAAACAGCAGTGTCCCAGGGGTGGGCATCCCGGGACACTGCAAAAGCCGGCCCTGGGGAGTGGCGGTCCCCAGGGCCATCTTGGGCTCCAGGAGGGGGGCCGCACGGCCCCCTCCCACACTTTGAAGAAGCCCCGGGGGTGGCTGTCGCTGGGGCTGGGGGGCCTCAGAGCCCCCCTCACTTCAAGTTTTGAAACCCCTGGTGGTCTCCAGCGCTGGTGGGGCCTGAGAGCCCCCCCACCCATTTTAAACAAGCCCCGGGGGTGGGGGTCCCGGGGCTGTGGGGGGCACTATCAGCCCCGGCATATATAAAATTAGAGCCCCGGGGTGGTGGTCCCTAGGGCTGGGGGGCCTCAGAGCATTCCCCTGTTACTGTTTTCAAGCCCCGGGGGGTGGTGGTCCACGAGTCTGGGGGTCCTCAGAGCCCCCCAGTTAATGTTTTCAAGCCCCGGGGGTGGCGGTCCCCAGAGATGCGGTGGGGGCGTGAGCCCCCCGCATATATTAAGTTAGAGCCCACTATTTTTTGAAAATACCCCCAGGATTTGCCCCCCCGGGGGCTAATAACCTTTAAAGCGCTGGGTCCGCGCTTTTTTTTCCAGCAGCTGGATGCGCAGATCCTACTCGCATCCCGCGATTTAAAAAAAAATAATAATTTGGGCCTTGGGGGTCCTTGTGGGACCCCCTGAGCAGGCCTAGGGGGTCAGGGTGTGTGTCTACCCGTTTCGCATTTTGTGGTGTTTTTTGGGGGGGGTTCTTGTGCCTCAGTTCGATCTTTTAGGATAGGAGTGGACCGGAGCTGGCCAAAAATTTTGAAAATTTCGTGAAGATTCATCAATCGTGCCAAAGTTATTCCAAATAGAATGTTGCGGATGTCCTATGGATAATAGGTCCTAACTATAACTACCTATATGTACACATTTTTGTTCTCGATACCTCGCTTTGTACATGAGACCCCAGAACTATGGTAGTATGTTTTCTATGTCTCTTAATTGGGCTTGCACTGGCACTTTAAAAATGTGGGGTAAGAACTAAGCATTGTCATGTGATCAAGGCCCCTGGGACGGCCGAAACGCGTGAAGATGGTACACTGGAGAAAATAAATTAATTTTGCACCAAGAAGGTCTGCCCTCGTCATTTCGCATGCAAGTGGAGAAGTCAGTGTCATGAGTTGTTGTGATATTCACCGGTATTGGACTGTTACCGGTTTGCAGACCCCCTCGCAAGAAGGAGGCTCCGTGGCAGGCAGTCCGCCCACCTCTCGTTGGTTTCCAGGCAGCAGTATCGTGGGCGCGCGGGGCTGCTACAGCGGGGACCCCGGGGGCACGAAGAGAAGTTTTGAAGAGAAACGGACGGAGGCCCCCCCCCATTGCAGCAAGAGTATTGTTGTTTTGCCAGACTCGGAGAACGACAGCGGTAACGAAGACAGCCTTTCGTCGGAGGAGACCGCTCGGCTTAGCAGGTATAGAATGGGGAGGCTGTCAGTAGTTCTAACGCTGGGTGAATTCACTCCTTGTTTTATTGCATAGGCTGCCGGGGGTTGCGAGGTGTGCACAAAACTCCCCTTTGCCAACCTAGGACTCGACTGAGGCTCAGTCTTATGTCATTGGGATAGCTTTAAAGGGAGAATCGAATTTGCGTATAAACAACCAGTGAAATGTCTGCTGACGTGCTTAGGACCCGCGAGCTCCCTGAAGTACCGAAAAATTATTCTACCACCTCCCAATTATAGTTACAACATTACACAATCCCATTCCCATCACCAATAATCAGGCGGTTGGCAGTGTAGAAGGTTCAAGCGTTTATTACGACAAACAAACTCTGCCAGAGGAGCTTCCTGCAGCCTCACCCAACAAGGTCTGCCAAAGAAGACTGCTGGCACCCTGTCAGTGCATCACATATATACTGTTACATTGGCATCAGCATAACCCAACATGGAAAAGTACAAATTGGTACAGACTGGCACAGTCAAAAGGAAAAGCCCATATATGGCACACAATGGGCTCCTGGTTTCGCTCATCCTAGATTTAGCAAGGTCGAACGGGTGACTCCCTTCTGCCGTCTCGGAGACAGTCCACCCCGCACCCCTCTCGGAATGTGCTTATCGGCCCTTCTTCTGCTACCTACGACCTTGGCAGCTCTACGAGCTGAAACAGCAGTTGTAGCAACAGTTGGTTCGTTTCTCAGGGGGAGATTGTGGGTGCAGGGAATAAACGGGCCTGTGAAGGCGAGGCTTCCAGCATGGCCATAATGTGGCGTGTTAATAGCGCAACGTGATGCGTGGTTAACTAAAGGAAATATTGCAATGTTAATGTGTGTGCGCATCACCTAAAAGTGTTTAGTGACACCATGGTAATCACAACATATCGATTATTAGTATTACGTATTGGAGAAATCGATCCCGGTTCCTCAAACCCTCCTTTTAGCGTGGTGTAGCTAAATAAAAAGACAAGCATTTAGTCCTCGAATACTTCTTCATCTATGGCCATCATTTCATGTATCTCTTTCTGCAACATTTGGTGTTTAGTAGGGACAGGATTCGGTACACACAACGCAGTGATACGGGAAGCACAGTAAGAGCAGCAGGCTGGTCCACACTGTATCAAGATACAGCAGGTAAAGATGATGCCAGCAGCCCCGCCCAGGATCAACATCAGTTTCCATCCCCAGGTCGACAAGAGTCCCCAAAACCAACCCGACAGTGACCAAGACCCATTTTCAGTGTGCATTTCTGCGGCGATGCGGTGCAGTTTCTGGATGGCCAAATGGACTGAGGGGGCGGAGTCAGGAATATAAACACATCAAGAGCTGCCAATCACACGGCATGCTCCGCCTCGATCAGCTAAGATAACGTCAAGAACCATACGGTTCTGGAGCGCAACGAGTCTCGTCGCCTGAAGCTCCGCAGTGAGGTTCGTGAGGATGTCAGTTGTTATGTTAAAGACATTTTCCACGATCCTGGACAATCTCCTTATTTCCCTGCTATTGAATATGGGACCCCAAAAGGGTGTTAAACCCTTTCTGAAATCCGTGAATTGCTGCAAAGAAGTGTCTGTTTGATCAACTTCAGTCATATCGAGTTGCCTGCGCTGCCTGTCGAGGAATGCAGTTGGAGTGGTGCCTACCGGGAGTGATCGTGCTGGATGTAGCTGATGCGTCTTATGATAATCAGATGGTGCTATGTATACTGGTGGGAAAAGGAAAGATAAGTAACAACGACCTGCCCAATTACGTGGCAACCAGGTGTATGCATGTTCCCCACAAACAAAGTACACATTTGGGGGCGTTATCAAAGGAGGGCTAATGCGTTTCTTCAGACGAAAGGTATAATTGCAGATACTATCTCTCATCTGTATCTGACCCACCCCTTGCACACAGAATGCAGCTGATACATTTAAAATAGGAATGGGTACAGTACGATCTCTAGTAACATTACGTTCAAGAAAAAGCTGGAAATATTGTGAAGCATTAAAATCTCTAAAATCAGAAAGTTCATCCTGCAACCATGTCTTATTCATTGCTACCAAATACAGTTGTATACATGCTTGTGGGTCTATTGCTCCCCGTCCCCCTTTTCCAGTTTGATTGAAACCATAGTGCGCACGAACATAGTCTAGAATGATACTATGTTCATTAACATCGTAATCCCTGCGTTGTTCGCCCCAGTGTCGGTATATTGCTAAAAAAAGTTTGTACCAAGCCTCACAGCTACCCAAGTAGGATAAAGGATGTGAAAGAAACAGATCATGGTTATGCACCACAGATGGTAGGAGCCCACAAACCCAGCAATCAGTAGTGTTGGTGACACTGTGTGTTTGATGAAGCATTTCAACAAATACATTTTTAGCATATTGCTGGAGATGTCTTTCTTTGTGGGGTGCCAACGTAAACAGAAAATGCTCAGAGGGCGCAGCAGTGGATGGCAAAAACTTCTGTAACGGATAGACATGTTCTAAATATACAAACGAACCCATAAACGCTGCTACAATAACGGCTATAACCACTACAAATGCTACCTTGACCTTCGTGGTCCAAGTGGAAAACATTGGCTCATAAAAGGGTATGTATCGTGGGGCAATCGGGAATTCTTCTTCTAAAACAATACGACCAAAAGGGTACATTCCTAGCTAAAAGTCCAAAGTAGGCCTAGCAGTCCGTCCTGCCAGAGGGTTCTTCTCCCTGCGTCCATCAGAGTCTCACAGGCAGACTCCTATCGTATATCCCAAACAAAATCAACCAGTAGTGCTCCAGTCCACCTTCGTTGCAGAACCTAGGCCTTTGATGTGGATTCAAATCTTCTTTCTGAACAGAGCACAAAGATCAAAGTTCCAGCTCTCGACGAGTTCAGTCCAGTGTCTCGCTCAGCCACTCAGACCAAAAGACCTTGCAAGCCCTGTCTTATGCAATGAAGTCTTTCCCTATCTCCTGAAGATGGGGTCTGAGGTGCCGTGTTTAGGCTTCCTTGGCCGTAGGTTGTATCGCACATTACCTGGCACTTCCTGATCTGGAAAAAGGATGCCAGGTACTTTATGCACATGAGAACTTTCACTTGCCGGGGTACTGATAGCAGGATTCAAAGCTTTTGCAAATTTAGTAGGGACCAAGTCATCTGGTCTCGCTTTTTCCTCCTCTAGCCTCGGTTCAATCTCGCAGGCGGCTGAGAAGGGTACAAGTGCAGCAGCTCTCTCTGTTTCCTGCGTCAGAATTCCCCCTGTGTGTTGCTGATCAAAGGGAAGCGGAAGAGGCAGCTTCTTTAGATGGGAGACATGTATCCAATGCTTCCTCCCATCTACTTTAACCGCCGTCCTGGTGGCCAAGAGTATTTGTCGTGGCTCGGACCACCTTGGAGCCAGACTGGTATCGCGTTCAAATTTCTTCATCAATACCCATTGGCCGGGTTGCAGTCGATGACCGG
This sequence comes from Lissotriton helveticus, assembly GCF_964261635.1. Classification (NCBI taxonomy): domain Eukaryota; kingdom Metazoa; phylum Chordata; class Amphibia; order Caudata; family Salamandridae; genus Lissotriton; species Lissotriton helveticus. Next base: position 289,289,922 of record NC_136073.1, read on the forward strand.
GGCCCTCTGGCAGCGGCTGCAGTACAGAAGTTACCTGCTGATGAACAGAACGAAGATCTTTAGTTAAAGCATAAAGGTAGTCAATCAACATAGGGTATTCAATATCCGCAAAGGAACGTGGTCTGGGTACCCCCCATACATTAGCAGGCCTACCAAATATTATCTCATACGGGGAGAGACCAGAACGAGAATGTGGGGTAACACGTAGTGACATAAGAGCTAAAGGCAGGGTGTCAGGCCATTTTAACCCAGTGCTTTCCTGTATTTTGGCCATCTTTAGCTTAAGGATGCCATTATATTTTTCCACCAGCCCTGCTGATTGCGGAAGTCAGGCAGCGTGGAACTTCTGCTTAATGTGTAGACCCTCGCAAATATGCTTGACAAGGGCCCCATGGAAATGCCCCCCGTTGTCCGACCAGATCAAACGGGGCAATTCGAAGCGGGGCAAAAACTCTGTCAGAAGGGCTTTAGCTGTGGCCATTGCGGTATTTTCCTTGGTGGGGTAGGCTTCAACCCATTTGCTAAAAGCACACACCACCACCAGAACGTATTTCAAATTATTGACGCGCTCCATATGGATATAATCCATTTGGAGCACTTCAAAAGGCAATGTGGGAGGTGCAAAATTCCCGCTCAAGACGCTCTCCCCTTTTCCTGGATTATGTTGCAAACAGACTATACAGTATTGGACCAACCGGACAGCCGTCCTTTGAATATTAGGGTTGTTCCAAACTGGGTCCAAGAGCCCACAGATACCTTTCGCTCCTGTGTGTGCCGGTCCGTGAGCCATGGTCACGACAGCCTGTACTAGTGCATTAGGCAATAGCCATCGCCGTCTTTCTGTTAAATCAATCCAGCAGTTGCTTTCATCCAACCTTCCTACCTCCTTTTCCCATCTCTCTAATTCTGCAGGAGTAGCTTCCTTCTGCAACACTCTCACACTTTCCATAGTATTATCAAACAGTTCAGAGTCCTCCACCCATCTTGCAGAAGTATTTACGAACATGGCTGACATAGGGGTCTGTGCTGTCTGTTTGGCCACTTGATCTGCGAAGGCATTTCCCTCTCCCACTTCATCCACTATTGCTTTGTGCGCACTACACTTAATGATGGCTACTCTTTTTGGCAAGGTGAGGGCATGCAACAGTCGCACCACCAAGGGACCATTCTGAATTTTCTGGCCATGGGAAGTAAGGAAGCCCCGCTCCCTCCACAGCCGCCCAAAGCTATGGGCCACGCCAAAAGCGTATTGGCTGTCCGTGTAAATGTTGACTTCAAGTCCCTCACTCAACTCACAGGCTCGTAACAAGGCCATTAGTTCAGCAGCCTGAGCTGACCGGTGGGGTACTTGCAACGTTTCAACTATTGTTTTCAAAGTTGTGATTGCATATGCAGCTGTTGTTGTGCCATCTGCTAGTTTAAAACAAGACCCATCCACAAATAACTCTCCTTGAGGGTCATCGAGAGGGGTGTCAGTAAGGTCAACTCTGCCTTTAGTTTCTTCTTCGGTACGATAAATGCAGTCATGGGGGTCCGTATTATGCTCACTCGTAGGGAGTGGTAGCAACGTGGCAGGGTTCAATGTTGCACATCGAGTAATCGTAATATGTGGTGCAAATATTGTCAATTCATATCCAGTGAGACGTGCGCTTGTAAGGTGTTGCGTTTTGGTTTTATTTAGCAGTGTGTCTACAGCATGCGGTACCATCACGGTCAAATTAGAATTCAGAACGAGTCCTTCCGACTGCCGGATTGCCACTGCAACAGCCGCTGTGGCCCTCAGACTGCTAGGAAGTGCTTTTGCAACAATATCCAATGTGGCTGACAAATAAGCGCACGGTCTTTGCTTACCACCAAAGTCCTGCGTTAACACTGACAATGAACAACCGTCGACCTCGTGTACATATAGTACAAAAGGTTTACGATAGTCAGGAGTGCCCAAGACAGGAGCAGAACACAAAGCTGTTTTTAGAGAGTCAAAGGAATGCTGACATTCATCCGTCCAGGGTAGGGGTTCATGCACATCCTTCGTAGTCAAGTGCAACAAAGGTTTAGCAAGGAGGGAAAAATTAGGTATCCATTGGCGACAGTAAGAGGTGATGCCAAGAAAAGCGCGAACTTCACTCTGCGTGCAAGGAACAGACATGTTAGAAATGGTGGTAATGCGTTCAGGTGTTAGTCGTCTACCCTCCTTCGATAGTAGATGACCGAGGTAGGTCACCTCCTGTCGACAGTATTGGAATTTTGATAGGGAGACCTTGTTTCCTTTAGCGGCCAAGTGATGCAATAATTTAACCGTGCCTCCTTACAGCCTTCTTCCGTGTCAGAGGCAATGAGCAAATCATCCACATATTGCAACAGTACATTGCCACTCAGTAGTTCCAGATCATCCAGCAAAGCCTTAAGGGCTTGGCTATATATGCTCGGGCTCTCAGTATAGCCTTGAGGTGCGCGACAGAAGCGGAAGCTTCGTCCAGATAACGAGAATCCAAAAATCTGCCTGCTATCAGGATGGATGGGAATGCTGAAGAAATCATTTTTCAGGTCAATGAACAAAAAATACGTGGCAGTCGGCGGGATCATTGTGAGGATAGTTGTGATGTCAGTCACCACAGGGTATTGTGGCACCACTATCTTATTAACAGCCCGTAAATCAATCACAAAACGGTATGCAGCACCCTGCTCACCAACATCAGAATTTCGTTTCAAAATCGGGAGAATCGGGCTATTGCAAATATTAGCATTTGTTTCTTCCACTACTCCTTTATCAACCAGGTCCTGAATAATGCGTAGCAAAGCCTGCTCTCCTGCCGGCGCTATCTTGTACTGCGGGATGCGCGGCAGTTTCGCGCCTTGTTTTAATGTAATGTGGACTGGAGGGATATCCAGTTTACCCACATCCGCATCCCCCGTTGCCCAAAGTGAGGCAGGGATGCCATCAAATTCAGACAGAAGGCGTTCATTTTTCGCGAAACATTGTTTCACGGGACCAACAGAGGGTCTGATCGTTAAATAGACCCCATCTGCCGAACAATGAATTGTCGCATTCAATTTCTTCAGCATATCCAATCCCAACAAATTTTCCCCACAATGCGAAGTCAGTAGTAGAGGAGTGTCGATGGTGGCAGGACCGATTGTGAAAGGGAGAGGTCTAGAGATGGGACTTACAACTGGGACTCCCGAGAATCCCACTGAAACATTATTTTGCCCGGACAGAGTCGCCCCTGGAACCAATGATCGAGCAACGGAACTATTCATTGCTCCTGTGTCAATTAGGAAATTCTCAGAGGTCCCCAACACTTCCCCCTTCACATAAGGTCCCCTTTGATTGACCGGAATCGACACTTGGCCCCCACTCTGTCCCTGGCTGTCCTATGCTGTCGTGTATGCGTCTTGATTAAGGGTGGGCGGCCAGCTACGCTCCGTGCACGGAGTGCACGTAGTGCCGTCTCCTACGCATTTTGCGAAGCGGGCGTAGCCAGGCGGCACTACGCGCGCTCCGCAGACGGTGCATAGCCGGCCGCCACCCGCCTCCCTCCCGCCCTCCCTAAATACTTAAATAAAAGGATAGAAAGCCTTTAAACACACTTACCTTGTCCGCCGCGTCCCCCGGGGCTCCCTCTCGCTGTCCCTGGATTCGCGCCGCCATGTAGGATACTAATGCGCATGCGGGCGGCCGCGCATGCGCATTTCTCATGAGGAATGCGCGGCCGCGCGATGTGGGGCATATGGCGGGAGAGGTCTAGCATCTAGCAGTTCCTCTATCTCATCTTCCGCCCCCCCTCGAGTTACGTAGCACTGGTCCACTTGTAGTCTAAACTGTCTATCTGCAATTTCAATATTCTTTTCTATTTTGTTTTTATCATGCACGACATTCTGGGTTATAGTCTGTCCTTGCTCAACCTTGAGGAGTTTTTCTGAACGAATGCGCCTTCTCTTTGCCTCTTTCTGCCATTTGTTAAGAGTGTCAAACATAGACTGTCGACTACGCTTAACAAAGAGGCGCTCTTGTAAATACTGAAGTTTCTAACATCAAAAGACCCAGTTTTCGGCCACTGCAATTCTAGGTTATCCTTAGTGTATTTGTTCCATAAGGAATTAAAAATCAGGGGGCCAATACCGTGCTTGCAATACATATCGTGGCTTGGTGTCCCTTCCGAGGGGGCTGGCTGACTCTCGTCTAGCCTTACATCATCGCTATGAATACAACCAAAGCACAACTTGCTAAGGCACGGCATGTCCCTTTCCTTAGTTTTATTTCAGCTGAAAAGGAATTATGCGTAAATACAAAAACAACAGAACCAAATGTCGATCAATCACAGCACTCTCATTCACATGGCCATGTTTACATTCAGAACCCGCTCATGTCTTGCATTGTACAGTTTTAAGATGACATAACACACGAATATGAAACGTACAAAAACAAAGATGCAATCAAAAGGTGGAGCCCGTCGACTCCCACCTGCGGAGAACTCTTCTGCTACTATTCAAAAACTGCAAAGAACATTTCCAACAACAGTCTCGTCCCCAGACTGCCTGGAGATAGTTACACAGGTTTTAAACCACAGACCGGCCTACAGGCCATCCGACAGTATTCATGGTTCACCTCCCGAACTATTCTGGCTGAGCCCGCCTTTAAGCGTCGCTCCAGATTTGTCCGGGTGCTACCCAATATCAACCATCGGCTTTCCCGAGAACAGTCCGGCCGAGCGATAACCGCAGTTCCCCTGAGGCGTGCAATCCTTATCTCCAGTATTCCTTACACAAAAGACACGCACGTGCAGTCTCAATACTGCCCCATCGGACCCCCTATCCAGAGTCTCTTTGTGACCACAAACCACCAGATGCCAATTTCAGAGTTTCTCCGTGCCCACAGGCCACCAAATGCTAAGTACCAATATCCAGATCTGCATACGTAGTCCAACACACAACGAGACACAACACTCACCTGGTGCACGGAGGTCTGCTGGAACGTTCTCCACTGCCAACTCTTGCTAGAATCAACGTTGCTGGTTCTCGGGTCGCACCCGAAGGACTCCGGCATGGGGCTACTAGCAGCTGAGGTCCTCTGAATCGGGAGGGCGGAGCAAACCCCGAATTTTCGCTGGTCTAGTCTGCAACCGCCCCGATCGAAAGCACCCCGTTTTACGTCGTCTGTGATTACACAGGGACGGCCCCAACGCCGAGTCCCGGCGGAGTCACCAACTGAAGTACCGAAAAATTATTCTACCACCTCCCAATTATAGTTACAACATTACACAATCCCATTCCCATCACCAATAATCAGGCGGTTGGCAGTGTAGAAGGTTCAAGCGTTTATTACGACAAACAAACTCTGCCAGAGGAGCTTCCTGCAGCCTCACCCAACGAGGTCTGCCAAAGAAGACTGCTGGCACCCTGTCAGTGCATCACATATATACTGTTACATTGGCATCAGCATAACCCAACATGGAAAAGTACAAATTGGTACAGACTGGCACAGTCAAAAGGAAAAGCCCATATATGGCACACAATGGGCTCCTGGTTTCGCTCATCCTAGATTTAGCAAGGTCGAACGGGTGACTCCCTTCTGCCATCTCGGAGACAGTCCACCCCGCACCCCTCCCGGAGTGTGCTTATCGGCCCTTCTTCGGCTACCTACGACCTTGGCGGCTCTAACGAGCTGAAACAGCAGTTGTAGCAACAGTTGGTTCGTTTCTCAGGGGGAGATTGTGGGTGCAGGGAATAAACGGGCCTGTGAAGGCGAGGCTTCCAGCAGGGCCATAATGTGGCGTGTTAATAGCGCAACGTGATGTGTGGTTAACTAAAGGAAATATTGCAATGTTAATGTGTGTGCGCATCACCTAAAAGTGTTTAGTGACACCATGCTAATCACAACATATCGATTATTAGTATTACGTATTGGAAAAATCGGGAATGGGGCCGTGTGGCCCCCCGCCCGAGGCCATAATTTGTCACGGGGACCCCATCCTTCGGGGCATGGCCCTTTTAAAAAAAATATTTATTTTGGAGGGGGGCTGCCTTGCCGCCCCTCCTGTGGCCAGTTTTGGCCCCGGGGACCCCATTCCCCGGGGCCGTTTCTGTTAAAAAATATATATCATTTTTTTTTGGGAGGGGGGTCGCATGGCCCTCCTCCTGGGCCACTACTAGCCCCAGGGACCCCATCCCCCGGGGCTGGCCCTCTTCATTGGGGGCCGTGGGGGTCCCCAATCCCCCCACGGTCCCAGCCGGCTCCCTGTGTCCTGCGGGAGCCGGCATTACTTTTTCACATGGGGAGCAGCTAAAATGCTGCTCCCCGTGTGGAAAAGCAATCTGCTTTCCTATTTGGAGGAGAGAGCAGGTTTCCTGCTCTCTCTTCCAAATAGGAAACAGTTTGCAATGACAGGGTGGAAGCCGCGAAGCTCTCGCCCTGTCATTGCAAACAGCAGTGTCCCAGGGGTGGGCATCCCGGGACACTGCAAAAGCCGGCCCTGGGGAGTGGCGGTCCCCAGGGCCATCTTGGGCTCCAGGAGGGGGGCCGCACGGCCCCCTCCCACACTTTGAAGAAGCCCCGGGGGTGGCTGTCGCTGGGGCTGGGGGGCCTCAGAGCCCCCCTCACTTCAAGTTTTGAAACCCCTGGTGGTCTCCAGCGCTGGTGGGGCCTGAGAGCCCCCCCACCCATTTTAAACAAGCCCCGGGGGTGGGGGTCCTGGGGCTGTGGGGGGCACTATCAGCCCCGGCATATATAAAATTAGAGCCCCGGGGTGGTGGTCCCTAGGGCTGGGGGGCCTCAGAGCCTTCCCCTGTTAATGTTGTCAAGCCCCGGGGGGTGGTGGTCCACGAGTCTGGGGGTCCTCAGAGCCCCCCAGTTAATGTTTTCAAGCCCCGGGGGGTGGCGGTCCCCAGAGATGCGGGGGGGCGTGAGCCCCCCGCATATATTAAGTTAGAGCCCAGGGGGTGGGACCCCCACACTATTTTTTGAAAATACCCCCAGGATTTCCCCCCCCCCCCGGGGGCTAATAACCTTTAAAGCGCTGGGTCCGCGCTTTTTTTTTCCAGCAGCTGGATGCGCAGATCCTACTCGCATCCCGCGATTTAAAAAAAAAAATTAATTTGGGCCTTGGGGGTCCTTGTGGGACCCCCTGAGCAGGCCTAGGGGGTCAGGGTGTGTGTCTACCCTTTTCGCATTTTGTGGTGTTTTTTTGGGGGGGGGTTCTTGTGCCTCAGTTCTATCTTTTAGGATAGGAGTGGACCGGAGCTGGCCAAAAGTTTTGAAAATTTCGTGAAGATTCATCAATCGTGCCAAAGTTATTCCAAATAGAATGTTGCGGATGTCCTATGGATAATAGGTCCTAACTATAACTACCTATATGTACACATTTATGTTCTCGATAACTCGCTTTGTACATGAGACCCCAGAACTATGGTAGTATGTTTTCTATGTCTCTTAATTGGGCTTGCACTGGCACTTTAAAAATGTGGGGTAAGAACTAAGCATTGTCATGTGATCAAGGCCCCTGGGACGGCCGAAACGCATCAAGATGGTACACTGGAGAAAATAAATTAATTTTGCACCAAGAAGGTCTGCCCTCGTCATTTCGCATGCAAGCGGAGAAGTCAGTGTCATGAGTTGTTGTGATATTCACCGGTATTGGACTGTTACCGGTTTGCAGACCCCCTCGCAAGAAGGAGGCTCCGTGGCAGGCAGTCCGCCCACCTCTCGTTGGTTTCCAGGCAGCAGTATCGTGGGCACGCGGGGCTGCTACAGCGGGGACTCCGGGGGCACGAAGAGAAGTTTTGAAGAGAAACAGACGGAGGCCCCCCCCCATTGCAGCAAGAGTATTGTTGTTTTGCCAGACTCGGAGAGTGACAGCGGTAACGAAGACAGCCTTTCGTCGGAGGAGACCGCTCGGCTTAGCAGGTATAGGATGGGGAGGCTGTCAGTAGTTCTAACGCTGGGTGAATTCACTCCTTGTTTTATTGCATAGGCTGCCGGGGGTTGCGAGGTGTGCACAAAACTCCCCTTTGCCAACCTAGGACTCGACTGAGGCTCAGTCTTATGTCATTGGGATAGCTTTAAAGGGAGAATCGAATTTGCGTATAAACAACCAGTGAAATGTCTGCTGATGCGCTTAGGACCCGCGAGCTCCCCGCGCAGGAGATGTTCTCAGATGCCATTGAAAGTGAAGCAAGTGCAAACGCTGAAAGAGTAGAAGAATCTAGTGCCAGGTCTAATGGTCTGAAGGAGAACTTTAAGCTGCTGTTTAAATCTTTTTGCAAAGTTATAATTATATTTGTTCTCTCACTGAGACCCCTTCCTTTCAGTACTTCGAATACCCAGGTCTCAGTGACTTATTATGGGTTAACCCTGTTCTAATACCCTACTTCGAGCAAACTACCGTTTGCGAGGTTCTCGTATTTTAAATTTTTCATTGTTTGAAACACACGCCACAGCACACTATGGTTGAGAGAGAACTGCTCTCATACTCAGAGGATTATATAGAGAAACTACTAGAGAATCCAGATAATCTCTTTTTCTCTAATGATGTTCCAACTATAGACTTTACACTAAAGGACAAGATATCACGACTGGAGAGGTTGGAGAAAAAGCTGGTCCGCACACGTTGGCACGGTCATCTTTTGACAAGATACTTGAAAGAAAACATCATTCCGGTAGGACTCCAAATAAAAATAGAGCCAGCTATATTCATAGAAGTTCCGAAATTTAAGGAGGGATTCAGCCACGTGGCCAATAACTGCTCTCGCCACTGGATGGTCCTGGGCGTGGAAACTGCTGTGGAACAAGTTCAGTTGATCTCCGCTGAAATCAAGACTTTAAAATCTGAAATAGCCGCTGATGCCAATTTTGCAAGTGCAAAAGAAACTCTCACCAACCTTGAGGCTTCCTTAAAAGACTTTGATACTACAACGCAAAATCGCAAACTAGAAAAACTGGCAAGAGACCTGCGTCTATACGATAAGAAAAAAACGTACCCGTACTTGAACGAGGACTACTTCCGTCAAGACGCACAAGGACGATTTACAAATAGAGGACGAGGAACGTACAGAGGAAGACGGAATTATCAGACCTTTTCGGACTCCTCCTACAGCTCTGAAGGCGATCAAGACCAGGCGGGTCCAAGCAATTATCAGAATTACCCCGATTACGGATACCAGCAACATCAACAAATTCCTTTTTTAGGACAAGGTCCGGCGCCATGGCGCCCAACACGTGGCAGGGGCAACAACTGGTCCAGGGGCCAGCCGCGTGGCCCGCGACAGAACACGAACAACTGGGATGGAGGCAGAGGACAGACACCCAAGCAAGTGCACTTCCAGTCAGACCAACATGGGGAGAGAACTACGCGCAACAAGACCTACAGATGGTGATCCCTCCAACAACTGTACATCCCATAATCAATATATCACAACATGTATTGGATACAAACGAAATCAGTGTCCTGAGTAAAGGCTTGTCGTATGTCCCGACAAATCGTCCGGATGATTTTACAATTCGCACTGAATTGTATAAATTTTTCCGCAAAATACGTTTGCGGTATTTTTTCCGAACTGCTACGACATCTTCCAATCAGTCTCTCACTGGACTAAGAACACCCTCTGTCTTTGTTCCACATTCGGGTGCCATGTCATCCAAGATACTAGCCTATGAAGCAGTAGTCTGGAGAGACGTGCAGGAAGTTTTGAACTCTCGCTCATTCACCAAATATAATGTAAGCAAAGTCGAAAGGACAGCCTTACAGTCACTTGCAAACAATAACATGATTGTCATCAAGCCTGCCGACAAGGGGGGTGCCATAGTCATACAGGACACCTCTGACTATGAATCAGAAATCCTTCGGCAACTCAATGATGGGTCAAGTTATCGACTTTTAAGATCAGATCCCACTCAAGTCATTGCCACGGAGATCCAAGAGCTGACCAAGGCAGGCCTTGATCAGGGTTTTTTGTCTGAAAATGAATACGGTTATCTCAATCAAAAATATCCTCGCCTCGCAACCATTTACACCATACCAAAGGTACACAAAAGTATGACCGCACCCCCCGGACGACCCATCGTCTCTGGATGTGGTTCAATCCTGGAACCACTGGGAAAATATATCGATTTCTTCATCAAACCACTAGCGGAATCCTGTCAATCATACATCCGAGATACCATGCACACGATCACGATCGTCGAGAATCGACAATTTGACCCTCAACATGAAATACTTGCCACTTGTGATGTAGTATCTCTCTATACCAGCATCCCCCAGCAAGAAGCATTGGCGGTGATCACCAGGTGCTTAAACGAACGACCAGCACCTGTACAAGTACCTACGGATTTTATCATTGCACTATTGACCATAGCCATGACCAAAAACTTCTTCATTTTCAAAAACAAATTCTACTTACAGATTTCCGGTGTAGCGATGGGTGCTCCTTTTGCTCCGGATGTAGCAATTTTGTACATGGCAGCATTTGAGAAGAATATCGTACACAATGATCTGAATCCATTTAGAGACCAACTAAATCTATGGATAAGATACATAGACGATATTCTCCTGATCTGGAAGGGCAGCTCTGAGGAACTGGCGACTTTCCTTGAGTGGCTCAATCTGCAATCACCACATCTAAAGTTCACCAGTGAATCAGACAACCAGCGGATCAACTTTCTAGATATCACTATTTATGAAGAGTCAGGCATTCTCCAAACTACACTGTACAGGAAACCGGCAGAGCGCAATTCATTGCTACAATATAACAGCCACCACCCCCGTGCCCTCCGGGATAACTTACCCTTCGGACAGTTTCTCCGAATCCGTCGTAATTGCTCCAACAAAGAAAACTATTTGCTAGAATCAGAACAGTTGACCAACCGTCTTCACCAGCGGGGGTATCCGAAGCGCTTGGTGAAAAAATCAAGAAAGCGCGCCTGGTACTACCCAAGGGATGAGTTACTTACCCCCAAAGAAAGGACACCAGCTGAAGAACAAAGAATAGTATGTGTAACAACATTCTCTACCAAGAGTAACCAAATCAAACAGATAATCAACAAACATTGGCAATTGATTGCAGATGACCTCAATCAAAAAGGAACGCCTCTTCATGCATTCAAACGAGCCAAGAGTGTTAAAGACAAGGTGGTGCGTTCCTTTCTATCTACCCCTGACGAACCCACAATCACCTCTCTATGGAATCTTCCACCGATCCTGGGCCACTTCAGATGTGGCAATTGTAAGGCATGCGACACCACGATCCAAACCAAGGATTTTGTCCATCATCAACATACAATTCCATTGAAGTTCCACAGTAATTGCAATACATCCAATGTAATTTACGCCATTGTCTGTCCCTGTGGACTAATATACATAGGCCAAACACAACAAAAAGCCAGGGTGCGGATTCTTCAGCACATGAGCAGGATCAGGTGTGATGTACAAGGGGCGCCCTTAGTAGATCACTTCAAGTCCGCAGCCCACTCCCCTGAAAGTCTAAAATGGGTGATTTTGGAGAAGGCAACACTGGGTCCCCGGGGTGGTAACATCACCAACATTCTAAATGTCCGGGAAATCAAATGGATGTTTCACTTTGATTCGATTGTGAATGGGTTGAACGAATTCGACAGTTCATTCTCGCAGTTAGCAACAATGACTTGATATGCAGTCACTAACCCTTGGTATTAAGATTCCTGTAAATATGAAAGGCCTTTACCCTCTTGTGAGAGGTACGCCCTTCATTGACGTGTATTGCTCATTGATAAACAGCGCACTTTTTGAGGGATTGATATCGTGGTGTGGCTTATGGTAATATCCTGGCCGGGGCCAAACGAGTCCAATGTATACTCAAGGGGACTATACCCTCTTGCAGAGAGGTACTCCCCTAGTTACTAGTAATGTCTAGATGTACTTTCTCAACGAGTCTTATGTATATTGAGTGGGACTATACCCTCTTGCAGAGAGGTACTCCTTTAAGTAATAGTAATGTATAAATGCCAACATCCGGTGCTATGAACCAGCGCTATAAGATGCCGCCAGTAATAGTATGTTGTATCTCAACTGAAGCACTGTAGTGTTAATGAAATGTCTGCCCTAGAGATGTATCATGATATGTCCACCTAAAATCGTATCTCCACGATGTGCGGGTTGCCACCAGTCATTCCACACCTACTCGCCCAACACAGCGTCGGTCTCCATGGCAACCGCAAGAGGATACAGTTTTGTGCGTTAAGTCCATACTAATAATAGAAGCATGGTTGCAATTTAGGCCAATGCCCGTAAACGGCCAGTAAATGTCTTTCCAGCCCAGACGGAATTTAATTTCATCAGAAGTGCCCACTCGGGTTTTCACCCGGTTCCACCGTAGTCTGTCCTCGCGCTCCATTTGCAAGCGCGCGGGTCACGCGACCCGTTTCCATGGTTATGTTAGTAACCAGGAAATCGGCCACGTCTTGCTAGACGCCAGCGTTCCCCGTGGTCCGATTCAGTCGGCATTTGAGGTAAGCCTTAGCAGGTCAGGCTGCAAATGCCTCTATATTGTATGCGATCCTTCACCAGATATGCTCCGTTGACCTAGGGCTGACTGTGTGCAATTTCCCTTCCCAGGTCAACCACCAAGCCCAGGTTGCGCCTTACACCACACCGACCAAGGTGAACAATTCGGTGAGTCCGTATGCCCGGTTAATCTGGCAATTTAATGATGCATGTTCAATCCCGTATGCCCGGTTAATATTGCAATGTAACCATTTGTGGCACTTGCCATTGTCTAAGCCCGTCCTTACCCGTTTTTCAGATTTTTACTGACACAGAGGGGACGCACCATTACCCAATAATCCGATTTGGACACCGGTAAGCCGAAACCCCTTTTTCAGTGTATTAACAGCACCTACTGACTGTATGCACAGTACCTACTATCCTAAACACTTGCATATCGTCTTTTCAGAATTTAACCGTGTCACCGCCCCGCGGTCGGCCGCGCTCTCCAACTCTCTACTATGTATCTCGAATGAATTATGGACTGCTTATCCTAACGGTGAGATTTGATCATAATTACCATGATTTCCTTGTAGTGCCTTATGCACCTACATTCCAGTCTAAGTCAAGTTCCCTCTTTCTCTCTCATATCTGCAGTTCGTCAAACCTCTTGGAAGACGATTGCAGAGATCAGATAGAGCGCCAAGTACAACGGTATGCTCTTCCATGTGTGCGTTAGTGATTTTAAATACTGCCTTTGTATTAACTGATACATTCCGCCTTGTCATTATTAATAATATCCTCTATATATACGTATCTATCAGGTTGCCTGCCCGTTTCCCTGTCCTGAAGAAGACCCCACTGCAAGGGCTCAACCAACCCTGCGCCATTCAGAGGGTCGAAACGTCGACATCATCCATATAGTCAACTCCTTCCCCACATTTTTGCCAGTAATTGCTGTATTGGAGTATGACATTGTTCATGTATATATCGCCAAAGTGACTCATTCTTTGTGCAATGAAATGAAAACACGATTGTAGCAAAGACTTTTGGATATTTCTTGTTTTTATTGTCACAATTTTCTATCACGCCATCCTCACACTGTCACTTCCTCCCTCCCCCCCCTTTTGGGCACCGTACAACCTACTCTATGCATCAAAATGTTAATGTATTCGATACATTGTTCCTCATTGTGAATTAAAACAATGTTGAATTCATTTAGTACTGTTTAAATCTTTTTGCAAAGTTATAATTATATTTGTTCTCTCACTGAGACCCCTTCCTTTCAGTACGGGGAAATATAAGCGCCAGGAACAGTCAAAGTGGTGGGAGGCACGCTCATTAAAGAGATATTTGGATGTGGGACGAATCCCCAGGGGGCTATGTATCATGATAGCCCCCAGCTATGAGATGCCTAATCCACTTATGATGGTGGAGTAGGGTGAGTGTAACCTCGACTCATCAAGAAGACTGGTTGAGATATTAGTTAAGTATTCTGAAATCGATAGGGCAGAGTTAAAGATCAAAATTGAAGCCCTTGAGGACAGCATAAAACAGCAGGAAGGAGAGTCCCGGCTGGGGCAAATAATGAGGGAAGAAATGACCATGAGACTGCCCAAAGAGGAAGACAAAATCAAGACACGCAAAACTTCTAAATTTAAGAGGGATATAGATGACTATGCCAATGGTCAAATTTTTACATTTGCGCGGTGCTACTATTCTCTGAGGGCTTCCACTGTGAACAAAAGGTTGCAAGGGAGCAACAAAACATCCAATCAGCGTGTTGACTTATCCTCCATGTCAGAGTTAAGCTCGGCACCAGAAAGTGAATCGGAAAATGAAGGTGCCAGGAAAAATAAAGAGCAAGGAATTAAACTGACGTTGGGGGAAGAATTGGACATTTTAAAGCAAGGCAGAAGGGACACCCTGAGACCACGAAATCAGGGAGTAGTGTCAAAACAAAGTCTCAAAGTAGACGGGGGAGACTCAGGCCTGCAGGAACCGGAGAACCCAAGAAGCGGGGCCGGGGACGAGCCAAAAAGAAAAACTAATATCCCCAATTACTGAACATCAAGGCCCAGGAAAAGCAACAAGAAATCAGGAGGCGAACACCATAGTCAATTTGACCAACATTGACTTAACTGTGGCTGAAAAGCAGTTGCTTTCCCTAGGGCTTACATTCTGCCTGCAGTCCAATTTTCAGTATACACAAACAAGAGGTGATGTGTACCTGTTCATACACAAATTAAAATTGAAGAAGTTGCATCTACAAAAAACGAGCATGGAGCCAATATCTCTAACTCTGTCAGCATCTGGAAATAAGGAATCCCCAGGATTGTTGGTGTCGGACATTGCAATATATCATGATATGTGCAGCCTAGCAAATGGAGATCAATCAGAGAGCCAATTTCTTGCATTTGGATATGGACAAAAAAAGCCTGAGACTCCATTAAAAAATAAGTCAAAATGTATTCCCTTGGCTGCACGTGATGGCTTAGACTCGTTCAGTGATCATGTGGTTGGACAGATCAAGAAACTAACTTTTACTACTAACAAATTGAAAAGATCATATACCAACAAAGAAAGAAACTACAACCAATTAATCTTAAAACTGCAAAAAGAAGAAGTGGTTATACGAAACTCAGATAAGGGCGGCAATATCGTCCTCTGGCCGTTGAAGGATTATTTAAAGGAGGCACATAGGCAGCTTGACGACGTGCAGTGTTACAGAAAAAGTACTCCACTTAAATTTAAAGCGATTCAAGATTCCCTGTTTAAAAATATATTAGCTTGGAAAAGCTGTGGACTATTGAGTTTGGATGAATATAGATTTATTAGGAAAGAACATCCATTGGTACCATATATCTATTTCATACCAAAGGTCCACAAGAGCATGACTGCACCACCTGGTAGACCGATCATCGCAGCATGTGATGGTACACTGAAAAATCTATTGAGGTACATTGATTTTTTTCTTCAGGTGCACATGAAACAACTTGGGTCTTATGTACAGGACACCAGTGACTTTCTGAACAAAATTAAGGATTTGTCCTGGGACTCAAATCTTTTCCTTATAACGTTGGATGTATGCTCTTTGTATACATGCAGAAGACACCGAGATGGGTTAAAAGCAGTGGGGTACTTTTTAAGTAAAAGGTTGATGATGTTTGCACAGCACTCAAGAATGTTGTTAGATATGTTACGTTTCTGCCTTGAGAACAATATGTTTTTTTTAATGGTCAGTTTTATCATCAAGTTCAGGGTGTTGCGATGGGGGCCAGCTTCTCCCCCAGTTATGCCTGTTTGTTTATGGGATGGTGGGAGGAGCTGGTCCTCATGCGCAAACATGAAGAGGTATACACCACAAAAGTAGTTTCATGGCTGCGGTTCATAGATGATCTTTTTTATTGTATGGAGAGGCAGTGAGGAAAGTGCGCTAGAATTCATATTTGAAATCAATGAAAATGATTTTAATTTGAAATTTTCACTTTTAACATCAGCAAACATAAATTGACTTTTTTAGATGTTGAGATCTTAGTTGGAAATAATGTTTTAACCACTACCCTTTTTAGAAAACCGTCTGCGGGGAACACACTTTTACACGCGTCGAGTGCCCACCCTCCACATCTAATCAGAAGCATCCCCCACAGGGAGATGCTCCGGATCCGACGTATCTGTAGTGATCCGGAGGATGCAAGAATTAAACAATTGGAGAGTGGTGCCAGATTTCTAGCCAGGGGCTACAGCAAGGAAACAGTGGAGGCTGCTATAAACAAATCAAGGGTGAGGCCCAGGGACTATCTCCTTGTGTACAAAGCTCAGACCCCGCAGCAAGCTGTAGAAATAAAGCAACAACCCGTGAGGGTCATTTTAACATACTCAAAACAGGAGAAAGAACTTAGGAGCATCATCAGACGTAACTGGCACTTTATCCAGGAAGACCCTGTGATAGGTGATTTGATGCCCGCTAATCCATCTATCTCCTTCAGAAGATCAGTGAGTATGGGTAATATGCAGGCCAAGAATAGCCAGGAGAGCTATCGGAAGGATACGTGGTTGACCACCAGGAAAGGGTTTTATAAATGTCTAACCTGTAAAGCCTGCCAATTTGGAAGCAATACTAAAACATACACAACTGCCTTTTCCAAGAACATTAGAGAAATCAAGCAACACCTTACTTGTAAAACCGAATATTGTGTTTACGTCTTGGAATGTGAGTGTAAACTAAAATATATAGGCAGTACCAAACTGGCAGTTCATAAACGTGTCCTGCAACATCTAAGGGCAATAACTAATAAGGAATAGACATACCCAGTTGCAAGGCACTTTCAGGCAGTACATGGTAGCAATCCACAGCATTTACGTTACTATGCGATTGAAGTTGTTCCTGTAATGATAAGAGGAGGTGATAGAGAAGCTAAATTGCGACGCCTGGAGACAACTTACATTTTAGAGTTCGACTCTAAGTCTCCGGGTGGATTAAACGCCACGGAAGATCTCCATACCTTTCTATAATAACATACCCCTCTTCCACCTGCAACATAGTACTAAACTCTATACACTTAGTGGTGACTTAGACAACGTTAACAATACTGAGATAAAACTGACAAAGGCACCATCACAAAGTGGCGAGGATAACTGAACCCTTAGTCACCATTGGGCATCGCTATTGGTAACAAAAAGACCAGCATATTATTACACAGTTTTTATTGAGTGGTACACCCTGATTTTAGTGATTGGTTTCTAGATGGGAGGGTAGTTTTATCTTTTTGTCTTTTTACTGGTCATTTTAGAATGCGTTACTGGTATGTATTAAATTAGATATTTATTGTGTATCTGTATATATATTCTTTTAGTAAATCGCCCTTCCTCACCAAAGGCCAAATAAGAAAAGTAGATGAAATGACCTCTGTACAATAGCATTGTTTCTACATCTGTCCGATCATGATTTAAATATGAAATTTGCACATTTTCAGTATAGCTTTGCACATTATCACCAAGTACTGTAGCACAAAGTCACTTTACTCTTTATCCCTTGATACTGTAGCACGTAGTCACTTTACTTAGATGGGGTTTTTTGTTAGTGGTCAAGACTTAAGCTAATTAATGCACGCTTTGCAGTACCAGCCACTGAGCTATGGTCTGTATTTTGAACCAACAACCCTAACAAGGAGTGGCGATTGTGGGAGGTATAGTACATCAGTTTCTAAATAAACTGTGTACACATGTCTCCGGGAATGTGAATATCGGGACCGATATCTGCATACATTAGGTTATGACCTTTTCTTTGAATAGGGGTATTAGACTTGTGTCTGTTTATTTATCAAGAAGTATACAGTGAGATCTGAGTTCATTTCCTCCATTAGGGAGCTTCAGTAAATTTTAAAACACGTTATTTATCACTGAATTTTCATTTCTGCCCTTATTGAGAGTCATTTCAAAAATTGGTCCACAAAATGCATTCAAGCAAAGAAATTTTGTTAATCATGTACAAAAACAATGTTTTTGATAAAAGCGTATATTTAGTTTGTAAAATGTACAGTACAACTTATAAGCATTTACGCAGTCATGTACACATTTATGTTCTCGATACCTCGCTTTGTACAGGAGACCCCCTGAACTATGGTAGTATGTTTTCTATGACTCTGAATTGGGCTTGCACTGGCACTTTAAAAATGTGGGGTAAGAACTAAGCGTTGTCATGTGATCATGGCCGCTGGGACGGCCGAAACACGTCAAGATGGTACACTGGAGAAAATAAATTAATTTTGCACCAAGAAGGTCTGTCCTCGTCATTTCGCATGCAAGCGGAGAAGACAGTGTCACAAGTTGTTGTGACATATATATATATATATAAATATATAGCATGGAAGGAGACTCCCTGACCGCCTCGCACAAAGCCAGACACTGAGAAAATGCTGCAATTGGCAGTCCATACTTGCATGGAGGAATGCCCCTACTTCACGGGTGTTCCTGACTCTGTGACGGGCTGAACTGGGAGGCTGGGAGTGAGGGATGTGAATATCACCTGTAACGCCCAGAACAAGTATTTCAGCCCTTACCTGACGAGGTGGCAAGTCGGCTTCTCAACGGAAAAAAGTAAATGCCGATCAACGGAATCACCGCCAGCAAGAAGGGAACACTGCATGCTGGGAACTGCAGTCCAATTGTGGAGGCAGAGGTGACTCCGTGCCACGCTTTCCAGGCAGCCTACACTACTTCAGTGAATAGGAACTATAAAAGGACTCTAAATGGGGACTGGCAGTAACAGTGGCAATTTAAAACTGAAGGGCATTTGAAAAAGGAACCCTCGGAAACGCGTCATGCCCAATGTTTTTAATAAAAAGGTGAAATCATGAGCCCCGCTGGTCGCCTCAAATCTTCTTCTGCCGAAGACGATTACCTTGGGAATACAAAATATATATATATATATATATATATATATATATATATATATATATATATATATATATATATATATATATATCAACACTAAACAATCTCCTTATCGTTTTCAAAAGGAAAAACGCCGAGCCCCAATTAGTAGTGAAGCGCTTTATTTCATCAAAAAGCAGTGGCAAACCAACACCCGACGCGTTTCGGAACCAGCCGGTTCCTTGGTCACGGGTCAGCTGTCATTACAGCATGTTTATTGATATAGTGCAAAGTGGTAGAGAGAGGACTACGGAGTGTGATCAGCCCGTTGTTACATTTCATAGTTGCCATGTTGGAACAGTATGAAGTTAAACAGTAATGCCTCTATACTGTTACTTTGAATTGTAATGAGCAAGTTACATGCTTGAAAACAAATGGAAATTGTAACATTGTGATAATACTACAATTCTAAAGTCTCTTAATAGAAGATTTGGGCTATTTCAAAATCTCAAAACTTTACTGCATGTGTTAACAGGACAGTCTTGTTTCGGACTTAAGTCACCAAATGTCACGCCAAAGTGGGCATTCAAGAAATAATGTCTTTCCAATTAGTAGCAAATATGTCTGTTTTCAAACAAATGTGCATGCTGTATTTGGTGCAATTCTGCCCATGTGGGCTGAAACCAATAATTTCCTTCTATGTTCCTTTACACAGCTCAGGAATTCTTCATACAGGGCAAAGTACTCCGTCTCCTACAAGTGAATAAATGTGCGTATCAATAAAAAGGTGCAGTACCTATTAAAAACATGTAATAACATACTCTTAGGAGCAACACGACGACAAAATATTTCTTTTCATACAGTTATAAATACCGTGCACAGTACAGTGATCAACCTAGGTGAACTGATAATTCTTCATCTTTGTTGATCCCCCCCGGCTGCATGGTTTCGTACTTTATGATTAATTTTGATTCAAGTCTACGCAGTTCCTGTTCTCTATTTCCCCCTCTTTCAGACTCTGGGATCACATCTAGGGCACAATATTGTAAAAGACTCGCATTACCCTTGTGATGTTCCCGGAAATGGCGAGCGATTGGATATTGTTAATCATTGTTTGTGATAGCTCGCATATGTTCCAGTATGCGTAGCTTAACTGGTTTGATAGTACTTCCAATGTACACTAATTGGCAAGGACATATCAAGGCATACACACAGAATTCTGATTTACAACTTAAGTGTTTTGAGATGACAAATGGTTTTTGGTTACATGAAAGTTTTATCTGTTTGCAATTACTGCTAGATTTACATGCCTTGCATGAGAAACATTTAAAGAAACCTTGGATCGATGTTTTCTTTTTATCACTTGGTAGACTGCTTCTACACAATATGTCCTTCAAGGCAGGACACCGTCTGTAGGTGATGCTAGGATACTCATCAATACATTTCTTTAGAGTTATATCTGTACCCAACACATGCCAAAATTTACTCAAACATTTTCTGACCTCTTTAGCCTGATTGTTGAAGGTAGTGATAAATCTTATGGGCTCACTTTCCTCAACTACTGTCTTCTCAACAAGCAGATCATCACTGTTGATTTTTTTCACTTTTGTATATGCTGCTTTCACTATTTTGTGCGAGTTGCCCCTCTCTTTGAATATTTCCTGCATAACTTCAACCTCCTTTAGGAAAGTTGAATTCGAGCTACAATTTCTTTTTGCTCTTAAAAGTTCCCCGTACGGGATACTATTAATCAGGTTTCTTGGGTGACAGCTGGTAGCACTTAAAATACTGTTCCCTGCAGTGATTTTTCTGAATAGTTCACTCTCTAGATGTCCATCTTTAACTCTCACCACTATGTCAAGAAACTCAATACATTCCTTGTTCATGGTACTGGTAAACGAGAGATTCAAACTGTTGTTATTAAGATCTTTCACAAAGTTTTCTGCTGTGGAACAGTCACCCCTCCAAATGCAGAAAATATCATCGATGTACCGGGCCCAGAGGACCACATTTTGGGAAAAGGCACTGATGTTTTTGGCCACCTGCTCCTCCCACCAGCCCAGATAGAGACCAGCATAACTGGGGGCAAAGCAGGTTCCCATCGCGGTCCCCCAGGCCTGGCAGTACATCCTGTGGTCAAAAATGAAAAAATTGTTTTTTAAACACTGAGATATCATAGTAAGTAACATCTCTGTGTGTTTCAAAAAACCTACTGGCCGTTCTTTTAAGTAGTAGGCACATGCTTCTAAGCCAAGGTCATGCGGTATGCATGTGTACAAGCTACTTACGTCTAATGTCATAAGTAGCATGTCATTGTCCCAGACCGTATTCTTTATCAATCTCAGGAAATGTCTCGTGTCCTGTACATAAGATGATAATGACTGAACGTATCCTCTCAGAAAATAGTCAGTGTATTTTGACGTGTTTTCGAACATACTGCCCTTTGAGGACACGATTGGGCATCCTGGCGGTATTTCTTTGTTCTTATGCACTTTAGGCAATAAGTACAAAGATGCCAATTTTGGATGTTTACAATCTAGGAATTTATATTCTTCTTTTGAAAGCAATTTTTCAAATTTCCATTGGTCTAATTCCTTCCTATATTCTGTGTTGCATTTCTCATAGGTTACCCGATCACTTATCTTGTAACTTTCAGTATCGCTAAGCTGGTTTTTTCCTTCTTGTAAGTACATCTTAAGGGGCCACACCACTACATTTCCCCCTTTGTCCGCTTTTTTGATAACAATCGTTCTATTTTCTTGTAACTCTTTTAAAGCAGTCTCTTGTTTCACAGTTAGATTACTTACAGAATTATATTTCTTTCTAGACAACTTTTTGAATTCATTCGTAACCCCTCTTTCAAAAACCTCAATTGCATCATTTTGCAACTGTGGTAGGAATGTTGATTTTAGTTTAAAACCAGTGTTGCTTGGGTTATTACACACAATTCCTTCTTGAGCCAGAGTTACTAACGGGTCATCGACCCACTCTTCAGTACCTAAATGTCTCATAACGTGCAAAGTTTCAACATCCCCTATGGAAATACTGGGTTCCTCGTCAATTACATCCTTGTACTGTTTTAAAGTGTTCGCATACCATTTTTTCAATTTAAATTTTCTCGTGAACAAAAACAAATCAATAAGGCTGTCTGTATAATTAAAACTTTTAGTGGGACAAAAAGTTAATCCTAACGAAAGTACATCCTCTTGTTCTTTTGTTAAAATAATATCAGAAAGATTCAGTACCGTAAGTTTGTTCTTCATATCAGTGCCGATTTGTCTCTTGTTGTCATTCCCATCAGGCTTTGAATATTTCCGGGCGGCTTTCCGGCCTGCTTGCCTCCTCTGCCGCCGTGACCGCGACCTCTTACTGCTTGAGGGCTCGCTGCTTCAATCAATCAATCAATCAATGGCATTTATAGAGCGCACTACATACCCGTAGGGTCTCAAGGCGCTGGGGGAGGGGGGGTGCCGCTACTGCTCGAACAGCCAGGTCTTCAGCTTCTTCCTGAAGGAGAGGTGGTCTTGGGTCAGGCGCAGGTCGGTCGGGAGGGAGTTCCAGGTTTTGGCGGCCAGGTAGGAGAAGGACCTTCCTCCTGTAGTCGCTCTTCGGATGCGGGGGACGGCGGCGAGGGCGTGGTTGGCTGATCGGAGGTGGCGTTTGGGAGCGTAGAAGTTGATTCGGCTGTTGAGGTAGCTCGGGCCTTGGTCGTGTAGGGCTTTGTGTGCGTGGGTGAGGAGGCGGAAGGTGATTCTTTTGTTGACGGGGAGCCAGTGAAGGTCTCTCAGGTGTCCGGAGATGTGGCTGGTTCGTGGGATGTCGAGGATGAGTCTGGCAGAGGCGTTCTGGATCCGCTGGAGTCTCTTCTGGAGCTTGGCGGTGGTACCGGCGTAGAGGGCGTTGCCGTAGTCCAGTCGGCTAGTGACGAGGGCCTGGGTGACGGTCTTCCTGGTCTCGGTGGGGATCCACCAGAAGATCTTCCGTAGCATGCGTAGGATGTTGAAGCACGCCGAGGAGACGTTGTTGACTTGCCTGGTCATGGAGAGGGAGGAGTCCAGGATGAAGCCCAGGTTGCGTGCGTGGTCCGTCGGTTTGGGTGCGGTGCCCAGGGCGGGGGGCCACCAGGAGTCGTCCCAGGCGGAGGGCGAGGAGCCCAGGATGAGGACTTCCGTCTTGTCTGAGTTCAGTTTCAGGCGGCTGGTCGTCATCCATTCGGCTACATCTTTCATCCCTTCGTGAAGGTTGGCTCTGGAAGCGGCGGGGTCGTTGGTCAGTGAGAGGATCAGCTGGGTGTCATCGGCGTAGGAGATGATGTTCAGGTTGTGTTGGCGTGCGATGGCCGCGAGGGGGCTCATGTAGACGTTGAAGAGGGTGGGGCTCAGCGAGGATCCTTGAGGGACGCCGCAGATGACTTCGGATGCCTCTGACTTGTACGGTGGGAGGCGGACTCTCTGTGTTCTTCCGTCGAGGAAGGAGATGATCCATTCCAGCGCCTTGTCCTGGATTCCGACGTTGCTGAGGCGCTGTACTAGGGTGCGGTGGCAGACAGTGTCGAATGCCGCGGAGAGGTCTAGGAGGATGAGGGCCGCTGTTTCTCCGTTGTCCATCAGGGCTCGGATGTCATCGGTGGCGGCGATGAGGGCGGTCTCGGTGCTGTGATTGGCTCGGAAGCCGGACTGTGAGGGGTCGAGGGATCCATTTGTCTCGAGGAAGGCGGCCATCTGCTTGTTGACGGTCTTCTCGATGACTTTGGCTGGAAACGGGAGGAGCGAGATGGGGCGGTAATTCTTGAGTTCGGTGGGGTCCGCTGTGGGTTTCTTGAGTAGAGCGCTGAGTTCGGCGTGCTTCCAGCTCTCAGGGAAGGTGGCGGTGTCGAAGGATGTGTTGATGATGTCTCGCAGGTGGGGTGCGATGACAGCGTCGGCCTTCTGGCGTCCTTTTGCAATAATATCGTATTCCCTTAAAATGCTGGCTTTTACTCCTTCCGGTGTTTTGTTTGACCTTTCTTTGGATGTACTGGCTTCAGTAGAACTTGAAATTGAGACAGTTTCTTCCACTGATGCTTCCCTGTTTGTTTCAGCAATGACCTTTTGCGTTGTGTTACTTGCCATTTTGTCTCTCAACTGGTCGAACTTTTTTCCAAAGGTCAGAATCTGCCCCAAATTGTAATCTGCCTCATCTCGCTGGAATTTGCGTTGTTTTTTTAGTTTTATTTCATCTTCTGCTTTATCCAAACGGGTTTTTAACTTTCCCATTTCAGTGTCAAACTCTATAGGAGTACACTTGTCTTTTAATAACTCAGACAGTTTTTCAATTTCCCCTGCAAGTCTTTCAGTATCTCTCACAGCGTATTTCACCAGTAACTTCAACATTACTTTGGAACACTCATGATTATTTTGTGTCCATTCCTCAATCAATTCTGGGTCAGGATCTTGAAAGGTGGGAGTTATAAAAATCCTCAGCCCCCTGGGAACTCTGCCACAGTCTAAATATTTTTGCAGGGTCGTCGCCTCCCACCATTTTGTCTGTTCTGTTTTTGTTGCCTTCCAAGGTTTCTCCCACAATTGCCTTTTATTTTGTTACTCATCTGTGCCTGAGCCCGTTGTAACATTGGTTGTGCCTTGATCATCTGTGTTTGTGATAAAAAGCAGCTCCGCTGCTTCTCGCCGTGTTGCTCCTCTGTTTGCCCACATAATTGCTTTTTCTGGTTATGGGAACCCCACTCCCGGGTTCACACGATCTTCCTTAATTGTGGTCGCTTCGAAGTTCTTGACAAACCCTTCAAACTGCTTCCGTCAGCTTCCGATCACTCTTTCACGCCGCTCCGACAGAGAAAACGGATTCCCTTTCCCCGACCGACACAAAGTTTCACACTCGTAACCCCGGGATCAGCCGACCTCGGGAAAACATGAAGTGTGTCTCGCGTCACGGTGAGTAGATCCTCTCCACACGGGCAGGCGGGGCTGAAAGGTAGCGGGCAGAGATTTACTTTTTCAAAACCAAATGTTTCTTCGCAAGAGTTTTTCTCTGCCTTCTTATTGACGGCGGGCTTCCGGCCAGGTTGCGAGCCTCCGTATCAACACTAAACAATCTCCTTATCTTTTTCAAAAGGAAAAACGCTGAGCCCCAATTTGTAGTGAAGCGCTTTATTTCATCAAAAAGCAGTGGCAAACCAACACCCGACGCGTTTCGGAACCAGCCGGTTCCTTGGTCACGGGTCAGCTGTCATTACAGCATGTTTAGTGATATAGTGCAAAGTGGTAGAGAGAGGACTACGGAGTGTGATCAGCCCGTTGTTGCATTTCATAGTTGCCATGTTGGAACAGTATGAAGTTAAACAGTAATGCCTCTATACTGTTACTTTGAATTGTAATGAGCAAGTTACATGCTTGAAAACAAATGGAAATTGTAACATTGTGATAATACTACAATTCTAAAGTCTCTTAATAGAAGATTTGGGCTATTTCAAAATCTCAAAACTTTACTGCATGTGTTAACAGGACAGTCTTGTTTCGGACTTAAGTCACCAAATGTGACGCCCAAGTGGGCATTCAAGAAATAATGTCTTTCCAATTAGTAGCAAATATGTCTGTTTTCAAACAAATATGCATGCTGTATTTGGTGCAAATATATATATTACCTACTGGTGGTCGCCAGTTGGTAGTTATAGTTATATAGTTAGGACCTAGTTACCATATGACAATGGCAACATTCTATTCCCAATAACTTTGGCGCCGATTGACGATTCTTCGCACAATTTTCAAAACTTATGGCCGGCTTCGGTTCACTCATATCTTGAAAGTTTCGGGGTGATTCGGCAAGTGGGGGCCGAGAAAAAATGGGAAACTTTAGACACGGCTACAGCCCGAACTGCTGAACGGAATTACACCACATTTGGCAAAAAGGTAGCCCTTGGTTCAGAAAGAGCCCTTTTCGTTAAATGGTATAAATCCGTTCAGTAGTTTTTAAAATATTAATGAAAAAAGAAATATATATCTGGGCGGAGCCTAACCACACATCTCATCGTGGGATCTGATTGGCTGTCAGCACTTCATCCAAAAGTGTTGGCAGCCATCTGGGACCAATATACATGATAGCACCTCATTGAAAAGCATTGCAGTTATTAGAAGGTTTTAAGATCATTTGTTGGATGGTACCATACTCATTTTAGGAATTGTGGTGTGTACTAATTGTGATTTTACCAGGTGAAAAAGCTTCTGCTGGGATATCATGAATCATGATTGAGAGAAAACTATTTTCTCATGCTTTTCCCTCAGAGGTTTGGAAGGTGATCTATAAGCTAAACTGAGAGCATATTTTCTGTAAATTCACATTATCTTTCTCAATCATGTGAGAATGAAGTCTGACATTCTCAGTAAAACATGTACATCCAACGAAATGAAATGAAAAATTGCATTTATAGAGCGCATATACTACCCGAAGGCCTCGCAGCGCTTTAACTGAGAACCAAGGCAGCCAACTTAGATAATTAACAGATATTACTGAACAAGCGAGTCTTTAAAAGCCTTCTGAATGCCATCCGATTGTTGTTCTCTCTAAGGATGAGCGGAAGAGAATTCAATATTCTCACAGCATTATGTGAGAATGAACGACCGCCCCAGCGAGCTTTGTTTATCTTGGCCGTGGTGGCTAATTGTAATGAGCTTGAGCGCAAGGCTCTAAGGGGAAGGTAAGGGGTAGCTAAAGGGTACATTATGGCGGGACCAGTTCTACGAATTGCTTTTTGGACAAGACACATAGCCTTAAATTGTACCCTCGCTGCCACCGGGAGCCAGTGTAACTTTTTCAAGGCATGTTTGGCCGACTGCCAGCGTGGAATTTGAAAAAGCAGCCGGGCCGCACAGTTTTGGGTGACCTGAAGTTTGTTAATCAATGCCACCGGGGCTCCCAAATAGAGAGCGTTACCATAGTCCAGGCGTGAGAGTATCAGAGCCTGGACCATGACTCTCCTCGCCTGGAACGGGAGCAGAGGGAGCACCTTCCGGAGCATTTTCATCAACCCAAAACAGATGGATGCAGTTTGGATGGCCTGGAAGGTAAAGTCCAGAGATTTATCGAGCCAGACTCCCAGGCTTTTTAACTCAGATTTAGGGAGAGGAGGGGGGCCTAGACATGTAGGCCAGAAGGAGGCCAAACTGGTAGGTGAAGGGTTACCCAGCAACATGACCTCCGTCTTCTCGCCATTTAGTCTGAGGTAGGAGGATTTCATCCACTTAGCCACTGCTTCTAAGCATAAGCCCAGCATGCTAGACGACCCCTCAGAGTGGTCTAATGAGAACACCAACTGAGTGTCGTCTGCATAGGTGACAATACGGACGCCAAATGGATTAACTATCTCCGCTAAGGGCCTCATGTAGATGTTAAAAGGTGTGGGGCTCAGGACAGAGCCCTGAGGAACCCCACAACTGAGTGGCTGTTTGGTGGATACAGCCTCGCCCTCAAACACCTGGAAGAAGCGCTCGTCCAGGAAGGATGCAAGCCATGCCAGGGCCGCGCCCGACACTCCCATGCCCTTCAAACGATGTAATAGGGTGGCATGGTTCACCGTGTCGAACGCGGCGCTGAGATCTAATAATATAATGGCTGCTTTCCCTCCCTTGTCCAGCACCATTCGTGTTTCTTCCGTTACTGCTAGCAGAGCTGTCTCAGTCCCGTGTTGTGGACGGAATCCCGTCTGAGAGACAGATAGCAGACCATTGGATTCCAGATAGTCTACTAAGATGTTATTAATATGCTTTTCTAGCAGTTTACTGGTCCAGGATAACAGGGAGATAGGGCGGAAATTGGCTAGATTGTTTTGGTCTAAGGAGGGCTTTTTTAAAAGAGCCCTGACCATTGCACATTTCCACCCAGTTGGGACCATGTTTGTAGCAATTGAGGTGTTAAGGACATCAAGAAGAACTGGTCGGATGACATCCATGACCAAGGTGAGAAACTGAGGAGGTGCTGGGTCACTAGGAGATCCTGATGTGACTTTAGAAATTATTTCATTTAGGGACATGACGTCCAAAAAGGTAAAGCTTTCCAGCATACAGGAAGCTGGGGTCTTGGGGCAAGTTGTATTGGCAACCTCCAGTTCAATTCCATCAGTGGAAAAAGAAGAGTAGATGGTCTGAATCTTCTGGAAGAAGAAGGTTGCCAAATCATTACAGTGCGCAAATGCCCCATCTGATGACACTCGCTCAGAAGGAGGGGAAATCAGAGATTTGGCTATTTTAAAGATTTCTCTGGGAGCATTAGCTGCCCGATTAATCTTTGACTCATAAAACTGAGCTTGAGCAGATTTAATTTCCTTTTTATATAGCCTGATTGCGGATCTATAGTCGGATTTCCTGCTCTGAGAGCGATCTTGTCTCCATACTCTTTCAAGTTTGCGACAAGATAGTTTCATTTCTCTTAATCTAGGAGTGTACCAGGGGGCTACTTTTTGCCTCTTTATAGAGTGTAAAGGTTCCTTCGGGAGTACTAAGTCAAGAGAATTCATAATCCAATTATTAAAAATAGTGTTGGCTAAGTTAGGATTTATGACCTCTAGAGGTTTGGATTCAGCAAGCGCTGATTCCCATTTAGAGAGGGTAAGTGTGGCCCACTTCCTACCCCAATGTTTTTTGGGTCTTGTAAAGGGAGGGAGTTTGTGGCAATCCATAAAAATGGTATTAAATAATGATCAGTCCAGGGTAGTGGCACAGGCGATTCAGTTTTTAAATTATCAAGGGTACTGTAGATATGATCTAGGAGATGGCCTTTAGTGTGGGTAGGGAGAAATCCTTTTTGTGCCAGCCCAATAGCTTGAAAATTCAGACGAAGGCTGTTAGCTACTGAGTCAAGTGGATCATCTAAATGAAGATTTAAATCGCCCAGCACAGTAAAGTTAGCTGAGGTAATCACTAGATTAGCAGCTAAATCCGTCATGTTCGAAACAAACTGGCCAATCGTTCCGGGCGGTCGATAGACCAAAAGGCCTGAGAAGGTGTTAGTAGGGGATAGTTCTAAGGTGAACATTAGGCTCTCGCAAACTGACATGATGGAAGGGGTAGTACAACACCTATATTGTTCTTTATAAATGATGGCTAACCCTCCTCCTCTGCCCGTGTTACGATCGGATCTCTTCATTGTATAGCCCTGTGGGATCGCCCACACTATAGTAGGATCGGCTTCCAACTGAAGCCAGGTCTCTGTTAGGAAGAGGGCATCGGGCTTAAGATCCTCTATTAACATGGCAAGCTCTGTATAGTGCTTGGGCATTGATTGACAGTTAAGAAGAAGTAGCTTCCAGCTATAGTTGGTAACGTAATTCCCTGTGTTTTTAGGGGATGCTTTCCAGTTGCAATATTTACAACGGATCTTACTACCTACAGGACGTAGCGATTGCTGACAATTTTGGTTAGTAGCTATTCTTAAAGCGTGTAAAGATTGAGAATCATCAGGGCAGAGACTGTCAGTTGATTTCTTTGTGTACTGCTGCAGCTCCCAGAGTGTTCTTAAGAACAACTAGAGCGCTTACTGTCTTACTTATGACAAAAGTATGGCACACCTGAAGCCATCTTGATAGGAATAAACTGGTAACACTTAAAACATTTAATTTAAAAAGGAACACAGTGAGGGGGTTCATTTTGCCATAGAAAGTATGATTAGTGCTGCAGAAAGAAAAATTGGGGCACATTATAAGTGACTTCTCAAATCCTCTTCTATTTCATTAAAAAATTCTGACATGCAGACTGAAACATGCACTTTCAATATCAGCAGCAGACTTCCCTGGTGAGCAGTAGCTTTACTACAGTGATCTAATAAGCAACTAGAGTGCTAACATTCAGAATTAATGGCAAATGTGTGACACATCTGAATGTCTTCTTGATGGAACCAAGTAAAAAACTGAAAGTATTTTCTACGGAGGAGACTGCAGTAAATGAGGAAATTAGGAAACTTCATAACAAATAAGTCTCCCAAGATGGCCACCAGAGACAAAAGAGCCCAAATGTAGCAACAAATATCATCAGGATGTAGCCCACGTATAGCTCAATGACAGAATGTCCCAGAGTGTTCTTAAGAACAACTAGAGCGCTTACTGTCTTACTTATGACAAAAGTATGGCACACCTGAAGCCATCTTGATAGGAATAAACTGGTAACACTTAAAACATTTAATTTAAAAAGGAACACAGTGAGGGGGTTCATTTTGCCATAGAAATTATGATTAGTGCTGAAGAAAGAAAAATGAGGGCACATTTTGAGTGACTTCTCAAATCCTCTTCTATTTCATTTAAAAATTCTTACATGCAGACTGAAACATGCACTTTTAATACCAGCAGCAGACTTCCGTGGTGAGCAGTAGCTTTACTACAGTGATCTAATGAGCAACTAGAGCGCTAACATTCAGAATTTATGGCAAATGTGTGACATATCTGAATACCTTCTTGATGGAATCAAAGTAAAAAAACTGAAAGCATTTCCTACTGAGGAGACTGCAGTAAATGAGGAAATTAGGAAACTTCATAACAAATAAATCTCCCAAGATGGCCACCAGAGGCAAAAGAGCCCAAATGTAGCACAAATATCACCTAGATGTAGCCCACATGTAGCCCAATGACAGAATTGTGCAAAACACTTTTTATTTTTTGTGTTTTTGCAGTTTTATATAGTGCAGGCTTGTCAGGTATTGGAGTGCTTTACATGAGCATTGGCCACATCACACAAGAACAAATTCATTTTGGTTTTAGACATGGGGAGATTAAGTGATTTGACCAGAATCACAGAATGTCGAGCTGAAGCAGAAACTCCAACATGGTTCCCCTTTTGCTAAGTCTGCAGCTCTGGAAATAACACCACATCCTCTCCCCTAAGTGCAACATTTAATCAAGTGGTCAACTGGATTAAAAAACATAAATATAACAAATAATTTAAAAGTGCTTTGTTGCTATTTGAAAACTCAGAAAATATGTCCTCATTTTAGTTTTTTAGAGCTCTAACCATAATTTTGATGCAAATAAGACCCTCTCATTTATGTAATTTCTAAAGCAAATGCTCTAGGTATTATAGTTTTGATTACATCAAGATGACGTCAGGCATTCCACACTTTTGTAATAAATATGGAATGTTAGCAATCTAGTTGTACATTAGGATACTGTTGAGAGGCAGAGGCCAGGGGCACAGACTCTGAAAATTGGAAGCAGGTAGGAGTGTGCTGAGGCTAGAATTTGACCACACTGGGCAGGCAGGAAGGGCAGTGGCAGCACAATAGACTATGGAGGGCAGTAGAAAGGGGGGCAGGAGCAACAAACCAACAATACAGGACTGGCAAGAGAGGCTGTGGCAATATAATAGACCATTGTGGGCAGAAGGAAGAGGCAGTGATAGTACAATCATACATGCCAACCGACCCGATTCAGCCAGGAAACGTCTAATGTTTTTAAGCCCAAATGGGATTTATTTGATCTGTCTCCTGTCTACAAGCTCCTCTGTTTCAATGTAAGTCAAAGGGGAAAATCAATACCCCAGTTTTTTTCAAAATCTCTTTCTTACCAATTTCAAAATGTTAGCAAGTATGGTACATTGGATCATGGAAGGCAGGAGGAATTGGGGTAGGGACATGGACTCGGATAACTGAGGACCGGAGAGACAGGGAGAGGTGCACCAAACTGACCCTACAGGGCAGGCATCAGGTTTGCAGCAGCAAAAAACACCATACAGGGCATGCGGGACGGGAGTGCAGTTCAACAATTCATAGAAAGCAATAGGGAGGTGACAGGACCATGCACATGGACAACAGAGAACAGAGGGGAAAGAGGCAATGGTAGCTAGCTGACCATAATAGACAGACAGGAGAAAAAGCTGCAGCGTAACGGACCATAAAGGGCAGGAGGGATGGATCAGGGGCATTACAGTTGAACAGATAAGACAGGAGGGAGGGAATAGGGGTCTGGACATGGAAACAGAGGGCTGGGGGCAAGGGGGCAGGGCAGGAGCAGCAAGATGACCATGGAGGTCAGGCAGGATGGGCACGAGAAGCAAGACACACCATGGAGAGCAACAGTGATACTATAATGGCATACACACAGACCATGGAGGGAAGGTGGGAGGGGGTCAGGGGCATCTAGCTGACCACACAGGGAAGGTGGGAGGGGCCATGGTAGCACAGAAGACCATGCATGGCAAGTGGGAGTGTTAGTGGCAGCACAATGGCTATGATGGGCAAGAAGGAGGGTGCAGGGGCATGCACAGAGGACCATGGAGGATAGAAGGGAGGGTCAGGACCTGGGCACAGACAAGAGTTCAGGAGAAGGAGCCTCACAACAGACCACGCGGGGCAGGCAGAAGGAGCAGTTGCAGCACAACAGACCAAGGAGGGCAGAATGGTGTGGTAGTAAAATGGACCATGGGAGACAGGAGGAAGAGGATAGGGGCATCGAATGTGGACAGGCAGGGTGGAGGTGGCAGGGACAGGTTACAGTCATCTGACAATGCTAGGCAGGTAGGAGGGGAGTGGCAGCCCTACAGAAAACTCAGAGTAGATAGGAGTGGCAGGACCATGGAACATGGTGGGCAAAAAGGATGGAGCAGGGGCATGCACACAGACATCGGAGGGCAGGGGGAAGGAGAATAGGGGCAGTAAGCTAAGCACAGAGGCTATCATTAACAACCACAGGGGCTGTCCAAAACCCCTAACCCGGGACAGTCAACTAATACATCTAACAATAGGTTCAGGGGAACAACACATCTAAAAATGTGAACTGAAAGAATATTCTTAAAAAGTGAAAGAAGAAGCCCTATAAACAATACTGAAAAATTCAAAAACAACAATATTTAATATTTATTATACATAAACTTTTTGTTTAAGAAGACAAAGTTATGCTCAAGACAGAAAAAAGCTGGTAAACATAAATACAACATAAGACAAAAAACCAGACATGTGGCAACAAAACCATTACATATTAAGGTGAAGGAACAACATAAACATAAATATAGTGTCCTTAATGCAATTTAGGCCACAGAGAAGCGTAGACGGCGTTTCGACCGCTCGTTAATTATGCGGTTATCTTAAGGACTGATACTTTGCTTGAGCGTCTTATATCTGTTAAAAACAATGAGACCAATTATAGATTTATGGTCATCCGTAGAAACTTTAGGCAATAAGTGTAGCGAGTGAAAACGCACCACGTTTGGGAAAGTTCATGGAAATTGGAACAGTGGCATCAAATTAGCAGCCAACTTGATAAATTAAGTGTTCACTCTGTTTGCAGCACTGTCATCATTCCAGTTACTAGTGGTATTCTTATAAAATGACCAAGCCACCAACACAAGTACACATAAAATATTCTGTGCATAATCCCTACAAATCTCTAAGCAGATACATACTATTGGTCCACTCCATTAAATACTGAAATAGTACCCATGCAGCGTAGGATACCTCACGCAATTCTTCAATCACCCATCCAGCACAATGTTCTTATTGTATCAGTCTGCCAATACCTTAGCACTTATGGGGCAGATTTACAAGCACCATGTACCACCAGTACATCACTTTTTGTAACGTTGTGATGGCGCCAGGCACTCTTTTATATTTACAAGGAGAGAAAAAGCCACCCTGCATGGTTTTTCCTCTCCTTGTAAATAAGACTCCTTCATACGCAGAACTTTGCATCTTGTAAATACGACCCCTTCATACACAGAACTTTGTGTTGAAGGGGTGTTCCATAGGTGTTGCCGTGGGTGTTCCCACGCAACACCCATAGAATAAGACACATCTCCAGATTTATGAGAAATCGTAAATCTGGAGATGTGTGTGAATGCTGCTCCATCCTAGAGTTGGTGTAGCAAGGCACAACGAGGAGAATTGTTTTCATTTCTCCTAATTTTTTCCTCTTTCAATGCATGCTGCATTCCACAGCATACATTGAAAGAGGAAAATGCCTTTACTGATTGTTTTTGTGCAGGATGGTGTCCCTTCCTGCACAAAAACAATCTCCGCACAACACAGACATCCTTGCACCATGGTGCAAGGACGCCTGTGTCACCGCATGGCTGCAGTTTGTGCAGCAGTGCAGAGGGAAGCACAGAGTTGCAACATATTCATGTACATATGTCACATCCCTGTGCTTCGGAAGTGCCACAGTGCAGTGCAGCTAAAGAGCTTGCAGTGTCACGCTGCAGTACTTCCTCATAAATCTTCACCATTAAATTCACCATAACCTACTAATGCATTCGTTCAGTCAATCATGCTGTCTACAAATATTTAACCAAACTTTCACACATTACCTTGCAATTATAGTTCTTTCTTTAACCAGATAAGGTAGTTTTGATAAGAACTTTTTTTTCTTTGGTATTTTTTTGAACAATTTTTTTAATTATTTTGTGTTTTTCAAAAAATGATCAAAAGAAGAACAAATAAAACAGGAAACTTTTGGAATTACTTATCATTCCAAGAACAA
Source organism: Lissotriton helveticus (assembly GCF_964261635.1). Classification (NCBI taxonomy): domain Eukaryota; kingdom Metazoa; phylum Chordata; class Amphibia; order Caudata; family Salamandridae; genus Lissotriton; species Lissotriton helveticus. The sequence continues at coordinate 289,324,191 of NC_136073.1, forward strand.
AAATAAATAAATTAACTACGATGGTTGCGTTGCGCAGCACAAACTGCATCCACCGACTGCTCACCAAAGCATATACATTTCTTACACTTCGCGCAGTGTTGCTCAAGAAAGGCGAATTCTGGCCTAATGTTCATTGCAGGTGCCACATTGTTTGATATTTTTTGAAAAACACCCAAAAAAACCAAGCAAAAAGGGTTCTTGTAGGAAAAGAGATGTCTCTCTAAAGATGCTCCAACAAGAATGATTAAAATGGGTGGCGTCCTTCAATAGTTACAGTGGGAAATGTTATGAACCAATGAAATCTTTATTTTGAGGTCACATGGGATCCGCGCACTCTGCGCACACAAAGTATGCACCCGACACGACTTTGCGAAAATATATTTAAAAATAATATAAGTTTATTATAAGTACAAATATATAATTTTTATGAATATCTTAGATAATCTCTTGCCCTAATATGTATATTAAAGACACATACATACCATTTTAGAACATAAAATCTTTTTGCGGAAGTCGCGCACCCAGTGCGCCCCAGCACGTATATACATCACACGAGACCCGCCACCACGGAAGTGTCACGTACAGTAATGCGCATGTGTCACAAATGCGTGGGAGCAGGAGTCATGGAGTGGTCGCATACCAATCGAGCACATCACGTAATATTAAATGTATATGATGTAACTGAAAAACATGCAGCCGTCGCACACCGTACGTGGATCCCTCACGACTTTTCTAAAATGGCGGCTAGAATTCGCACACCCACAGTGATGTGTACGCTTTGGGTGCGCAACTCTGATAACAATATGGGGAAAAAGTAAATAATATAAATATATTAAAATAAAAAAATAAAACAAAAAAATGAAACAATATTTCAGTTTTAATTAAAAAAAAAATTGTGCAATTTTCAGAAAAATATATAATTTTATTTAATGAATAAAATATTTATAAATAAACAGTTAAAAACTGTCGAAAATCAGTACAATAAATAGGTATAACTACTATTACACTTAAAAATTAGCATTTAAAAAACCTTTGAAATTCACTGCAAAAAACATAGGTTTCAGAGACGTTATAGTTAGAAATTAGCATTTAAAAAAGCTTAGAAATTCACTGAAAAAAACATAGGTTTCAAAGCTGTTACAGTTAGAAATTAGCATTTAAAAAACCTTAGAAATCCACAGAAAAAAAACATAGGTTCATGCACTGCTGATAATGTCACATATTACATCATTCATGACATGGTCAGTGACATCACTGATGACATCACTGATGACATCACTGATTACATCATCAACTTGACAATCTGTTACACCTCATCATACACTAGTATAACCTTTCATCACTCACTGTAAAATGCCAAGTACCATATTTGAAACCATTGACACACCAATACCAGTTACTACATACCCACTCACTGATTCCTAAGTCTACACACACAACCACCCATTTAACAACAGAATCACTTATACATGCAGTCACTAATTAATAGAACACTACCAAATGCACTTATACACATATATAGACATTGACACATCAGCAGTCATCTTAGTCGGTTGTGCAGTCATCCTACTCACTCATGAAAAAAATTAATTACACTTGCACTTAGATTTACTCACTTACACAATTATGCACACAACACCTCATTTATTCAAACACATAGTAACTCATAGTTAATATGTTAAAAAATCACCATTACAATTATACACTCATTCATATAGTTACTCTCACAATCACTGACTCTTACATGTACTTATTTATATACACCAACTCTCACATACAATGCCTTTTATTTTTTTACTTTGATGAAGATGTACAGCTAAAACATATATTCGCTCACCAACACAAAAATAAATACACTCAATCACCCAAACAACTGTTTCCACATGCCCTCTTAAACCTATACACCTAGTCAATCAACCATTCACACATCTATGCATAGAGTTACACGCACCCCATCCAACCACACACAAACTCAGTGTCCCATACAAATACTCACCCACCTAATCAATACCTAATATACACACTCATGTAGTTAGTGACCAACTGATGCAGCATGTTATACAACAACAAAGACAGCAATGCACACATTCACATAGTTTAGTTACTAATCCATCTATTAAGTAACACTTTTAATTACTCACTGAAACAGACAGTCAGACAGCTAATAAATCCTCCATCCATACAGTTATATATCCACTCAATCTTTAATACAGATTGGTGTATATATATATATATATATATATATATATATATATATATATATATATATATATATATATATATTCACTGAAAAAACCATAGGTTAGAGACCATATATAGTTAGCTGGACATTTTATTGACATAAAACCAATGAAATTCCATATATAGTTAGTTGCACTAACTATATATCGCGCACCCGCAATCCACTGCTGATGATGTCACATATTACATCATTCATGACATGGTCAGTGACATCACTGATGACATCACTGATGACATCTCAAATGACATCACTGATCGTATCGGCTCTGCAGTGGAAACAAAACCCGTAACGTAAGCGTGCCGGAGCACGCTTACAGATATATATATTTTTTTTAACCTTAATTAGACAAAATCCACACGTGCACATATCTTGAGGCCTTGCAAAGGCACATCAAACAAACAGTCCCTACAATTTTGGCAAGTTTGCTGGAAATCTATTCCCTTCATTTTTTTTTTACTGTTTCTCTTGGTTTTCCCCTTGTTACGCTTACCGGGACGCTACCCGGTACGCGAACCGGACGCTCCAAAAACACAAGATGGCGGACTCCCGTTACGCTGCCGGTTAGCTGCCCGGTTCGCGTACCGGGAAGCGCCTCTACCGCGAAAAATCGCGGGGGACTTTAATATCCCCCTCATCAATCCTAGGGGGTCAGGAGGGGTTTACCTTGCCCCCTTTCCTTCATTTCCTCCTTCTTTTTTCACCACATCTTGTCTCTCGAACCTACCGAGAGACAAGATGGCGGCCGCTCCGGACTGTTTACAATGTTGACAGCTACGCTGCCGGTTAGCTGCCCGGTTAGCTGCCCGGTGAGCTGCCCGGTTCGCGTACCGGGACGCGCCTCTACGGCGTAAAATCGCAAAAAAAAAAATCTTTTTTGCCCCGCGGGGCACTTTAATATCCCCCTCATCAATCCTAGGGGGTCAGGAGTGGTCTACCTTGCCCCCTTTCCTTCATTTCCCCCTTCGTTTTTCACCACATCTTGTCTCTCGATCGTACCGAGAGACAAGATGGCGGCCGCTCCGGACTGTTTAGAATGTTGACAGACACCGGAGAGCCAATCAGCTTCGCTTCGCGAAGTTCCGTTACGCGTCAGGTACACGAACCGGGGCGCTAACCGGAGCGCTGTCACAGATATATATATTTTTTTAAACGTTAATTTCTCAAAATCCACTGGAGCACATATATTGAGACATAGCAAAGGCACGTCGGGCAAACCATATCTACAATTTTGCCAAGTTTCATGTAAATCTATTCAGCCGTTCGAGCTAAAAGTGAGTCCAACCGCCCTATGGAAAAATGAATGGGAAAAACGCGTTTTGGGACCCCCCTTTTTTCTCGGCCCCCCCTTGACGAAACCCCCCCAAATTTTCAGGGGCTGCTCAGAAACACAATGTGCCATTTTCCTGAAAGCTTCAGCCAATTCCGTCCACAAACGCCAAAGTTATTAGACATAGAATTTTCAGAAATCCTATAGAGGAAAAATCCTAACTATATATACCCACTGGCTATCGCCAGTAGGTAATATACATATATAAACATATATAATCTGCATATCTATATAAATATAAATGCATGCATACATATTCATATATGCATACATATGCATGTTATTTACATGAAAGTTTTAAAAACACTAATAAAAGCAAAGCTAAAAAGCCACCTCATTACAAACAGAATGGCTTTAACTTAAACGAGGGCGAGATCTATTGCATTTTCAATGCTTGTTTACTTTGGTTCTATCAAGAAGGCATTCAGATGTGTCACACATTTGCCATAAATTCTGAATGTTAGCACTCTAGTTGCTCATTAGATCACTGTAGTAAAGCTAGTGCTCACCAGGGAAGTCTGCTGCTAATCATGGTTTGCAGCCATTTTCCCGCATTTTTTATCCCGCAGACTTTCAGTCCGCATACCATTATCCCGCAAGGTCATTGACCTCGCATACCATTATCCCGCATTTTTTCAAAACGCATGTGCATTTATCGCGCATGCCTTTACAAAGAATTACGTTTTAAAGGCATGTATGGTAAATGCATTTGCGTTGTGAAAACCACGATGACGAGAGAGGTAAGTGGGTTTGTGTTAATTTTTTCGTGGGTTAGTGATTGTGTAGTGTAGTGTAGTGTTGTGTAGTGTAGTGTTGTGTTAGTGTAGTGTAGAGTTGTGGTGGTTGTTTAGTGTAGGGTCATGCTGGGGGTAGTGTTTTAGGGTTTAGGGTTGTGTTGTAGTGTTTGCGTAGTTTAGGGTCATGCTGGGGGTAGTGTTTCAGGGTTTAGGGTAGTGTTGTAGTGTTTGCGTAGCGTAGGGTCATGCTGGGGGTAGTGTTTTAGGGTTTAGGGTTGTGTTGTAGTGTTTCCGTAGTGTAGGGTCATGCTGGGGCTAGTGTTTTAGGGTTTAGGGTAGTGTTGTAGTGTTTGCGTAGTGTAGGGTCATGCTGGGCGTAGTGTTTTAGGGTTTAGGATAGTGTTGTAGTGTTTGTGTGGTGTAGGGTCATGCTGGGGGTAGTGTTTTAGGGTTTTGGGTAGTGTTGTAGTGTTTGCGTAGTGTAGGGTCATGCTGGGGTGTAGTATTTTAGGGTTTAGGGTAGTGTTGTAGTGTTTGCGTAGTGTAGGGTCATGCTGGGGGTAGTGTTTTAGGGTTTTGGGTAGTGTTGTAGTGTTTGCGTAGTGTAGGGTCATGCTGGGGGTAGTGTTTTAGGGTTTTGGGTAGTGTTGTAGTGTTTGCGTAGTGTAGGTTCATGCTGGGGTGTAGTGTTTTAGGGTTTTGGGTAGTGTTGTAGTGTTTGCGTAGTGTAGGGTCATGCTGGGGTGTAGTGTTTTAGGGTTTTGGGTAGTGTTGTAGTGTTTGCGTAGTATAGGGTCATGCTGGGGGTAGTGTTTTAGGGTTTTGGGTAGTGTTGTAGTGTTTGCGTAGTGTAGGGTCATGCTGGGGTAGTGTTTTAGGGTTTTGGGTAGTGTTGTAGTGTTTGCGTAGTGTAGGGTCATGCTGGGGGGTAGTGTTTTAGGGTTTTGGGTAGTGTTGTAGTGTTTGCGTAGTGTAGGGTCATGCTGGGGGTAGTGTTTTAGGGTTTTGGGTAGTGTTGTAGTGTTTGCGTAGTGTAGGGTCATGCTGGGGGTAGTGTTTTAGGGTTTAGGGTAGTGTTGTAGTGTTTGCGTAGTGTAGGGTCATGCTGGGGGTAGTGTTTTAGGGTTTAGGGTAGTGTTGTAGTGTTTGCGTAGTGTAGGGTCATGCTGGGGGTAGTGTTTTAGGGTTTAGGGTAGTGTTGTAGTGTTTGCGTAGTGTAGGGTCATGCTGGGGTGTAGTGTTTTAGGGTTTTGGGTAGTGTTTGCATAGTGTAGGGTCATGCTAGGGGTAGTGTTTTAGGGTTTAGGGTAGTGTTGTAGTGTTTGCGTAGTGTAGGGTCATGCTGGGGTGTAGTGTTTTAGGGTTTTGGGTAGTGTTGTAGTGTTTGCGTAGTGTAGGGTCATGCTGGGGGTAGTGTTTTAGGGTTTAGGGTAGTGTTGTAGTGTTTGCGTAGTGTAGGGTCATGCTGGGGGTAGTGTTTTAGGGTTTAGGGTTGTGTTGTAGTGTTTGCGTAGTGTAGGGTCATGCTGGGGGTAGTGTTTTAGGGTTTAGGGTTGTGTTGTAGTGTTTGTGTAGTGTAGGGTCATGCTGGGGGTAGTGTTTTAGGGTTTAGGGTAGTGTTGTAGTGTTTGCGTAGTGTAGGGTCATGCTGGGGTGTAGTGTTTTAGGGTTTTGGGTAGTGTTGTAGTGTTTGCGTAGTGTAGGGTCATGCTGGGGGTAGTGTTTTAGGGTTTAGGGTAGTGTTGTAGTGTTTGTGTAGTGTAGGGTCATGCTGGGGGTAGTGTTGTAGGGTTTAGGGTAGTGTTGTACTGTTTGTGTAGTGTAGGGTCATGCTGGGGGTAGTGTTTTAGGGTTTAGGGTAGTTTAGTTGTTTAGTGTATGCTAAAGGCATATTCGTTCTAAAAGTTTTCGTTATTTTAATTTGCGGCCTAATAGTACATGCGGGATTTTTTTTGCGGACTGATGGTATGCGGGATTTCGTCATATATTCGCTAATCATACTTTCTATGGCAAAATGAACCCCCTCATTTTGTTCCTTTTTAAATTAAATGTTTTAAGAGTTACCACTTTATTCCAATCAAGATGGCTTCAGGTGTGCCATACCTTTGTAATAAGTAGGACTGTTAGCACTCTAGTTGTTCTTTAGAACACTCTGGGACATTCTGTCATTGGGCTATAGTTGGGCTACATCTGGCTGATATTTGGGCTACATTTGTTTTTTTTGTCTCTGGTGGCCATCTTTGGGCTACATTGGGCTACATTGGGCTACATTTGGGCTCCAACATATATATAGCCCAATGTAGCCCAATATATATTTTTCAAAGTTAATTTTCGTAAAAACCACTGGAGCCTATATCTTGAGACATAGCAAAGGCACATCGGGCTACCAGTCCCTACAATTTTGCCAAGTTTGGTGTAAATCCATTCAGCCGTTCAGGCTAAAAGTGAGGCCAACCGCCCTATGGAAAATTGCATGGGAAAAACACGTTTTGGGACCCCCCTTTTTTCTCGGCCCCCCCTTGACGAAACCCCCCCAAATTTTCAGGGGCTGCTCAGAAACGAAATGTTCCATTTTCCTGAATGTTTCAGCCAATTCTGTCTCCAAACGCCAAAGTTATTCGACATAGAATTTTCAAAAATCCCATAGGAAAAAAATCCTAACTATATATACCTACTGGCTATCGCCAGTAGGTAATATATATATATATATATATATATATATATATATATATATATATATATATATATATATATATATATATGATACATATTTAAATTTCAAGCTAAGCCACATTCACTGGATGATGTAAACAGTGATGTCATTTGAGATGTCATCAGTGATGTCACTGACCATGTCATGAATGATGTAATATGTGACATCATCAGCAGTGCATTGCGGGTGCGGGAGTTATAGTTAGCAGAACTAAATATAACGGAGGAATTTCTATGGTTTTGTATGAGTGAAATGTCCAGCTAACTATAACACCCCTGAAACCTATAGTTTTTCAGTGAATTTCTAAGCTTTTTTAAATGCTAATTTCTAACTATAACGTCTCTGAAACCTATGGTTTTTTTCAGTGGAAATATATATATATATATTTTTTTCGTGTAGGTGTACACCGAAATTCACAAGGTACGTTTAGAAGCACAGTTTCATAACTCGCACAACTGCGATTAAACAGGAACTTGCACATCACTCTTAACCCCTTCCATGCTGCCGTCAGCCACTGCCGTCGGCCAATGGCCAACGCGGCCACGCCCATTTTTAAAAAATGGCCGCACTGCCGCGAAATCGCGGAAGCAGCCAACGGGTTAATAAAACGTGCAATTACAATGTAAATATTCTTACAGATGAGATTACATATCACATTTCCCTATCCACTTTGGCAGTGCCAGCTATGGAATTAGTATAACTTAGTCTAATTTATTCGTTTGGTTATGTGTAGGAACTTAATTACATTTCATCTTTAGATGTTATTATTAATTGGTATACATATTGTATGAGGATTGTTTTTGTGTGCAAGTTGTAGTTTGCATGGCTGATGTGCGCGTGATGAACTATGCTCCTAACCATAACTTCAGGGTTTACAGCGTACAGTGGGTGAGTGCCGGACCTGGCAGATGGCCAGGCTATGAGCTCAACTTTCCACTGGAGAGTTGAACTTGCAACACATGACCTTTGGCCATGCTTGGTGGGGATTTTCCACTGGTCCTATGCTCCAGCCAGGCGCTCAACCTGTCACAGGCTTCAATCACCTACTGCTCACAGTTTTTGGTAGTGTGCAGTGGGGTTGGCTGCAGGGCCTTTGGTTAGCCACTGTGGTGAGGATGCCTGTAGTCTACTGCTTTCCTCTGTACTTGTAATTAGTTTAAATAACATCAAATGCTAGTATTCCTGATCCAATCTTTGGGGCATATTTACAAACATTTTGCGCAATACAGCGCAACAGGCGTAAAAGCTGTGCTGTGTTGCCCAAGAAGAAGAGAGCAGGAGAGCACCATATTTACAGAAATATGGCATTCTCCTCCCTTCTCCCTAGTGCTGGTACTGAAATGAACTTTCATGCACCACGCACACAACTTTGCACCATAGTGAAAGGGTGTCTGCGTGAGTCTAGTATAGGTTGTGTACTAGAAGGATAGACTTCCAGTACAAAATACTACGCTCAGGCAAAATTTAAACCGTTTCCCACTTTTTATGTGTGCTGTACAGTGTAGCACATATACAAAGGGGTTGATTACGATGTTGTTAGGAAAGGCTCTGGATAGGATTCGGTATTGCAGAATCCGATTCGGAACCCTTGTTTCCTACCGAATTGTACAGTTTTCCCAACGGACGATTACGATGCCCGGAACCTATTCGAGCAGACCAAATCGGTTCTGAAAGGCATCTGGAGAGCCTGAGTCTTTCAGAGCCAATTCGTACAGCTCCAAAGTGGAAGGGTGCAAGGTTTTCCCTAAGCACCCCTTTTTAGGTCTCGCCTAGGCAACGCACATGCGCTGCCCTAGGAGATGACCTTTAGAAATTGGTCAGCTCTTTTCCACACACTTGTGCATGTGCTGGCATCCACCTTGCGGGAGCGAGCAGCTGCGTGCGTAGGTGCTATCTGTTTGTAATTAGGGACACACACGCACTTGTTTACATTAGCCTGCTCGCGGTCGCCTTGCCGGCTCGACATCCTTGCGCTTTCACTTTAGTTTGTGGCCGTGCTTGTTTTTTTTGTTTCCCTCTTGATACTGATGGAGCGGGATAGAAAACAGAATTCTGTTTAAACCCGTGAAGTCACACTGCCATAAATAAATTAATAATGCTAACAATTTGTGCTGTGTGTATAATAATTCAACCTAGTTTAAAGTTGCATTTTCACAGAACACGCGGGAAACTAACATGTGTGCTCATAAATGTGCATTATGTTGCATTCTCATGTATGTGGAAAATAATAAATTAATCTTGTCTATTGTCATGTCATAACTAATAGCAGCTGTTTTTAAAATAATGGCATGTGCTTATTTTGCTTTCCTTGTCTATGTGATGTCATTTCTACTATTCTAGGTGCACATAAGGTTTTATGGATTCATGAAGACAGGTAGATATAAAATGCTGCTTTATTTGTGCTTTACTGCTAGATAATTTAGACTAATGGGTTAATTATTAGCAATGATGGGAGGCAACAGAACAAACTGTATTTCTTTCATTAATTATTCTTTGTGTTTGTTTATATAATAGTTTTACAAGTGAAGCTTAGAGATGACTGCAAGAAAATAGTACCCTTTTAAAAGTGGCGCAGGGACAGTGGCGCAGAAAATTGACGCTTTCTGAAAGAGGCCTAATGATGAAAATGGCTCAAGTGAAAATAATTCCAAGAAGGATGGAAAAGGCCTCTGAGCTTTTATTTTGAAAGGTTTTGGATTGAACTGCTAAAAAGATGACTTTTTGGAGAAATTTGCTAACGTTTGCTAACGTGCCACGGGAGTTCAGAGCTGACTAGCTCAAGGTTAAAAGGAAGCTGTCGCTACAAAATGTAGCAGATTAAGGAGAAGCTGCCAAGACTTCTACATGAACAATGGACTAGTGAATTTGCCCGGACATGTAAGAAGGAGGTGTCACAGTTTACTGTGGTACGAGGTGGCTCAGCCAATGGAGAACTAGAATTCGTCTGCTAGAATGTGAAAAATAGTTAGCTCAGCTAAAATTAGGGTATAAGAATAGGTTCAGAGAACACATAGTTGGCTTACGCTCGAGAAATCTGGAGGACGATGTTATGCTGATGGACTTTACACGTGAGGACAGGAGTTTTTATTAATTACTTTATTACTAGGTGATGAGGGTAGAGACAGAGATATAGTTAGGATTTTGGAAATGCTTAAATTTACTTATTCCTGCTAATGAATAATAATTCTTGATTTATGCTCTTTTTATTAATACTGAATAAATCTTTCTTTATGACATTTTCTAATGCTTGTTTAATAAAATACCAAAACCTAAGTTTTTATAGATGTGTTAAAATAAACTTTCTAAAATGACAAGCTGGTCTTGATTATTGTGGATAGTTTAAACAACTATATTTAGATCTTATCGCCTCATGATTCAAGCGCTCTATTGTTGTTATGGGCCTAGTGTTGTAGTGTAAGTTTTGTGGTAGTAAATAGTGTCATTTGTGCAATATTTTGGTGAGAGCGCTGGATCAATTTCTGGTAGCCATCGGACGGTTTATATATGTTGTTTTTGACATACATGTTACATGCATGATACATATATGTTGGTAAATTCATAGGATTAAGTTTTAACACATGTTGAGTTTGTTTATTTTGTGCTATGTGTGTACCGGTACAAAAACTGTGTGATGAGAAGGTAGTCATGCAGAATATCTGATCTGTTTCTGTGATATCGCCGAGTATCACTGTTGGTATCGCCGTGTACCAGAAGTATTGTCGCCGTGCAATACAGTGTTGTCGCCGTGCAACACAGTTTTAGGGCTAGGTGTGAATCTTGTAATAGTGAGGGTTTTCTAAGAAATTAGAGCAGCATGAGAATAGGGACAAAGCGCCTTCCATAAAACTCACTGTGATAAGAGTATTAGTTATATTCAAGCTTGAGTGAAGGGTAGGGTAATGTCGGTGCATGATTATCTATAAACAGGTGAGAGTCCTGTACGGGTACATGTTTTATATCTATAAACAGGTGAGAGTCCTGTACGGATAACGGTGTTATTTTGCTAACGGTGCATGATTTCTATAAACAGGTGAGAGTCCTGTACGGATTTCATGTGTGACTGAAGTTAGGGAATTTTCAGTGTGAAAGTGCGTGATTGTTTTGTAAGGTATGTTCAAGTGGAACTCTTAGATACTGTCACTTCGCGGTGCGTTCAGAGGAAAATGAGTTCATATTCTTACGTGTTGGAAGGGTAGGGTAAGAGTTGCTCTACTGGCAAATGGAAATTATCCTTAGTGTGAATAGCGACGTCTATTCCGAAGTGTGGATACTTGAATGTGTGTAAACTATCCTAATTAGAGAAGCAGACAGATGTGTTTCGTTTTATATATTCACTAAAATGTACCAAAAGTAATTCTTAGGTACTTAGGAAAGTTCAGGATAAAGTCTGTACCATTCTAAGACTTTCTAAAAGTATTGTGCAGTGTTTAAATACACTAAAAAGCATTGCGCGCTATTTAAATCCTTTTAAAAGTGCCCCGATCGAAAATTGTAAGGGAGGGGCTGTTTTAGGAGTGAGAACGTGTGGGGAGAGAGCCTGCAGCTGCAGCAGCTGCTTACGTCAGAATTGCCGCGCTCGGATTGGCTAGAGCGTCAGCATTGATAATGAAAAGCGGTCCCCTGATTGGTTGAGGCGTTGTTATGGAATAACTAGCTAAGCCTCCACTGTTGTTCTCTTCGTTTTAATAATTCTGCTAAATTAAACACAGATGCGTGTAATAAGCGCGCTGTTTAAAGAATAAAAACAGTTGTTAAATACCCAAAGTGTCATAATAAAATATCACTCCGTTTATTTGAAGTGTCTGGAGTGTCTTCTGCTGAAAATTGTTATCTAAATAAACATCCTCGAAATAAATGCCCGTTTTATTTAAATTACTTCTTACCAAACGCTATCAATTAAAAGAAAGAGCGTAGGGCGCTCTGTTAAAATAAATTTCGTAAGGGAGGGGCTGTTTGTGAATGAGCGCGCAAAAGGAGAGAAGCACCAGCAACAGTAACAACAATAACATTATAGTTCAAGTTTAGCGTTGTAATTGGCTGAACATTTCGAACATTGTGTTCTAATTGATTAAAGCATCCGGAGCGTCAAAGAAAGGGAACGCTCTAATTGGCTGAAGAATCATCAATAGCACTGAATCTGGATAAAACGCGTTGATTTTAAAACTAGTTATTTACTTTAAATGTCCCCAGTGTAGTCTTTCTCTTCATTTTGGCAGCGCTATTGTAAATTAAATACATTTTGTGAAGGAGGGGGGATATCGAAGAGCCGAGTGGGAGAGCTGCTAGCTGCAGCGGCTGCTTGCGTCAGCCGCCGCGCTGCCATTGGCTGAGACACCGTCGCGTCATAGCCAAAGCCGCGCTCCTATTAGTCTAGAGGCCGACGCGTCATGGGCAGAGTCGCGTTGTGATTGGGCGAGGCTCCGTGAGCTGCGCTCTGGTAGGGCGAAGCTCCGTATGTTGGACGAGGTTTAGAAATTGTTTTAAAATTGTCCCCGATATAGATTTCAATTCCTAAATTAATGCCATTTTAATTTCATAAAAATTTGCGAGGGAGGGGCGGTTCGCCGTGTGAGGAGCGAGGGGAGAGCTGCCGGCTGTAGCGAGCGAGACTCCGTGACTACATGGAGGAATTGCGCATAAATTTGCTGGTGACGCGTAGTAAAAAGGGAAGAGCCGCGCTCCCATTGAGCAGAGCTTCTGAGGTGTCATTGTGGAGCCGCGCTGAGGTTTGCTAGGGGTTTGGGGCAGTTGAGCAGGGACAGGCTCTGATTTGCTGAGAGGCTTGGCGAGTGACAGCGAAGTAGCGCTGTGATTGGTTGGAGTCCCGGCAGGTCGCGCACCCATTGGTTGGTGACGCGCACACCCCTAGTTCCCGGTGCAGCCTTAAGAGGTTGTGCACCCATTGGTTGTTGACGCGTAGCGTCACACAAAGGCCGCGACCTCATTGGTCGAGGCTTCGTGAGCCTCGAGATTGAAAAAGTTACGAAGGGGCCGCTCTGTGACTGATAGAGTGGATTTCCATGTCACAGCTGTTATATGACGAGCGCTGGAGAGACTGTCAGCTGCAGCAGCGCTGAAATTTAATAAATAACGTGAAAGCTGTGTTCTGACTGGACGAGGTGTTTTTGATGTCACAGCAAAGTCGCGCTGTGATTAGATAAAGCGCTGTTGTATGTTAAAAAGTTTTTTTTATGTCCCAGATTTGATTTAATGCAGAGGTTTGAATATAAGGCGAGTGGGACAGAAGCAATAGCGATTCATGGCCTTAGCAACAGTCTGGTCAGCTGAGTATTGTGGTAATCACACTATGATTGATTAAAACATCTGTTGTGCTGATGCACATTGTTTATTTCCTATCAAACCCTATGCTAGTAATGCCCAGAAATATATTTTAATAACTGATTAACATTAAAAAGTGGAATTTTATAAAACATTGAATATTATATGTAACTAGTTATCCTGATTAATTAACAATAGCAGTAAGGGTGATTAGAACCTGGTAAATAAAAGGCAAATAATAAAAAGTTACTATTTGAATTGTAAATTAAATAAAATTTATAGCAGTAATAACAGTTAAATTGTCTTCAAACAGCAACATTGTATTATATTTGGTGAATTTTGAATTTCAAGTCAAATTAAATTATTAGTTTAAATAAATTAATAGAAGGAGTCTAAAGGTTATTTACAAGCAAAACAATTTTATGTAAATTAAGGCAAAACAGATTAGGTTTTCTTTTTCCACAGGTATACGTTGCAGAAGGTGTGTAAGTGAAAAATAAGTACAATTAAAACACATGTGATTATATGTTGGTATTGTTATAAATAAAAAATTTGCGTTGCTACTGTTTTTGCAAATTAAAATTTTTCTTTACAGGTTAATTATAATTAGTGATACAGGTAAATTAGGAGATATATTAAATTGACCAAATTATAAGGTTTTCTACACCTGATAGTGTTAAATTAATTAATTAATTGATCAGCAAACGCTGCAAAGCAAATTTAGAGAGTACAATTACCAAATTAATTAAAGAAAATGTCTTCCTTATATAAGAAAATGAAAAAGGTTGTTGCCAAATGTGAGAGTAAATTAAAGATTCCCAAATTAGCGAAAATAAATAATAAAGGTGTCAGAGTAGAAAATATAGATCAGTGTATAATTGATGTTGTAAATATGGATCAGAACAGAAATTCAAGAAGACCCCCAGAACAGGTTAATGTAACGCCAAAAATGCCAGATCAGATTGATAGAATGTCAGCTCAGACTTCTTCTGAAAATGATGCAACTGAAAAACATAATGAGATGCCTAGTACTTCTGGAATTAATATTCCTGATCATGTAAATTCATCAAATGATTTAAAGGAGTCCATGAAAATTATGGAAACAGAGAAAGTCCCTGTACTTAGAAAAGATGAAATTAATTCCGCAATTTTAAAGGTCCCATTAACTGAACGGGTTTATTCTATTGTACTAGAGATTGAACTAGTAGGGATTACAACTCAGCAAGAAACAGAGAGGACTTCAGTTCTGGTAAGTGAGAAGTCTGACATTGAACTAATTGAATTGAAACAGTCAGACAAGTCAAAATTCTGGTCAAATGAAAAGGAGATTGAGATAAATGAGCTGAATGAACAGTTACAAATACAGCGACAGGTAATGACTCAAGAGAATGAGATGGCTTCATTGCCATTGCAAAATTTTGTTAATGAACAAACAGACAAAACAGATACAGGATTAAATAAAGAACAAGAAAACAGTCCAAAAAGAATAAATGCACTTCCAGAATTTTGGAATAAAAATAATGGTCTTTTGAGTGAAGACATCAAGGTAAAGGACGCAATTGATCAACAGATTGAAACATTAACTTCTGCAGGTTCACTTTTCAGAAATGCAAATTTAATTAAAAGATTGATTGATGATATACAATTGGCAGAAAGGTTTGCTGGCGTGATATGTGCAGCATACAAAATGAATGATGAACATGCTTTGAGTTCACTAATACTAACAGCAGTTGAAACATGGCAGGTAGTCAAAGGCTTACAAGATGATGCATCTCATGAGGAAGAAAACACATGGTTGAGAAACACATGGTTAAGAGCAAATTTTAGACAGCGAGATGAGGATGAGATTTGGATATATAAAGATGACAGAGTAGTTTTGCTAAATAGCATGATTACTGATATGGACAGAATGTACCATAAAATTGCAGAATTTCTTTACCAGAGGTGTCTGACTTATCAGCAAGTGAACACAATTAAGAGAATAGTTGTGGGAATGGGAACAGAATTACAGGAGAGTAGTTCATTGACCAGATTACAAATGGATTTTTGTGAGATAGCACTGCATGATAAACTGTGCTACATTTTTGTGATTATTTGTTTGATTACAAAATGGGTTGAAACATTTCAGATGCGACATAATGATGAAATTACTGTTGCAAAGTTATCAGATGGCAGAAAACATATCGAAAACAGATTGCTCCAATGTACAGATAGAACAGAAATTTCAGATGTTGAGGAGCAAGAGAACGGTACTATAAAAGACAGAAATGCAAAAATGTGCCTAGCTGCAGGTACAAAGTGGACAGATATTCTTCCACTTGTTTTGATGTTTCTGAGAAACACTACTGATAAAAAGACAGATTTAAATCCACATGAGATTATGATGGACAAGGTCATGAGACAAACATTGATACCAGAGAAAAGAATGATGTCTATCAATGATGGCATCAATTTGGAGAACTGCAGGAATTTATCAGATGAAATGATTTCCGTGTTTGATGAAGATGAAACTGAAGTACAAACAAGAGAAAAAGAGCAAGTACTTAAATTGTTACCAGGAAAAAGAATCAGAAAAAAGGTTCGTCTAAAAAGAAATTCTCTAGTGCCAAGGTGGCAGAAAAGGAGGTCAGTCAGTCTTGTCACAACAAATGCAGAGAAGTGCAAAAGACTGAAAAAGTGGATTGACACTGGCCATACTTTTCGTGTATCTACACCTGAAAATCCTGATAAGGATAGTGTCACAATTGATGATTCAGATTCTGAAGAAGAGCCTGAAGAGAATCCAGATCTTGAAGGTCGACAAGTTGGTCGATATCTGGAGAACACGAAAAGAAAACAAGCCTTGATTGAAGAAGACTTGAAAGTTATAACTGAAGACTCAGAAAATGATGGAAATCTGCCAGAAAAGGAAGCAGAAGAATGTGATCAGATTGTGATTCAAGACCAGGAGAGTATTGAAAAGCAGAAAAGTAACTCTGAAAGCAGGAACAGGAATTCTGAAACTGGGAAGTTGAAGGTAATTGAAGAAGAAGATGAATTGCCAAGTACCAGCTATAAAGATGAAGTTCCTAACGGAGTGAAGCTGCCGAGTAAAGAAGTGCCTGAGTCTGAAGTTGAAATATCTGACACTGAAACTGATGAGAATGACGAAGATTCTGAAATAAGAAAATTCAGAAAAGGAGCTTGGAGAACAGAATGTAATGTGACCAAGCAAAAGAAGAAATTACTAAGAAAAAGTGATAACTGGCCAGAAGAAAATGAAGGCCTAAAATTCAAATTGAGATACAGATCAAAGAAACAGATTGATGAGATATCAAGCCAAAAAGATTCTAAAAAGAAAAGTGAGGCAGGAAAGAAAATAGAAGTGATACCTGTAGTGGAGGTAAATAATGAGAGTCAGGAAAAGATTGAAAACAAAAGTGACAATGATTGAAGTACATGCCTGTTAAAATTTTTGGTTCCTGTTTTTGGCATAAGGCTGAAGAAATCTTGTTAGATGACACAAGGTCGAAGAAATACTGTTAGCTGAAAAATTAATTTGTGACATTAAGTCGAAGAAAAACTGTTAGAAAAAAAAAAAAAAAAAAAAATTGAAAAAGGGGGGTGATGTTAGAAATTTTTAGAAAATTTAGGTAAAATTTTTAAAATTTTTGTTTTATTTTTCTTTGCAAGCTTAATGAAAATATAATTCTGCTTTGGTTAATTTAGGTTATTGTTCTTTTTGAAATTTACAAGGAGAAGTTTAAAGTTAATATGACAAGCAAGATACAGACATTTTATTAGTTATAGTTTTTGCAACACATTTATTGAAGCTTAGTTGTATGTTACACAAGAGAAAGAAATAGAACTAGAGGAGTTTCTTAAAACTCAATATGAGAATTGTAGATAAACTGATGAGATAAGTCTTTAGAAATACTAACACAGGTGAAATTGAATCATGTTCATCTTAGATAAAATTATTTGCTAAAATATTGGGTGGTGGTGTGGTGATTTGTTAATCACCAGATGAGGGAGTTGATGGAGCGGGATAGAAAACAGAATTCTGTTTAAACCCGTGAAGTCACACTGCCATAAATAAATTAATAATGCTAACAATTTGTGCTGTGTGTATAATAATTCAACCTAGTTTAAAGTTGCATTTTCACAGAACACGCGGGAAACTAACATGTGTGCTCATAAATGTGCATTATGTTGCATTCTCATGTATGTGGAAAATAATAAATTAATCTTGTCTATTGTCATGTCATAACTAATAGCAGCTGTTTTTAAAATAATGGCATGTGCTTATTTTGCTTTCCTTGTCTATGTGATGTCATTTCTACTATTCTAGGTGCACATAAGGTTTTATGGATTCATGAAGACAGGTAGATATAAAATGCTGCTTTATTTGTGCTTTACTGCTAGATAATTTAGACTAATGGGTTAATTATTAGCAATGATGGGAGGCAACAGAACAAACTGTATTTCTTTCATTAATTATTCTTTGTGTTTGTTTATATAATAGTTTTACAAGTGAAGCTTAGAGATGACTGCAAGAAAATAGTACCCTTTTAAAAGTGGCGCAGGGACAGTGGCGCAGAAAATTGACGCTTTCTGAAAGAGGCCTAATGATGAAAATGGCTCAAGTGAAAATAATTCCAAGAAGGATGGAAAAGGCCTCTGAGCTTTTATTTTGAAAGGTTTTGGATTGAACTGCTAAAAAGATGACTTTTTGGAGAAATTTGCTAACGTTTGCTAACGTGCCACGGGAGTTCAGAGCTGACTAGCTCAAGGTTAAAAGGAAGCTGTCGCTACAAAATGTAGCAGATTAAGGAGAAGCTGCCAAGACTTCTACATGAACAATGGACTAGTGAATTTGCCCGGACATGTAAGAAGGAGGTGTCACAGTTTACTGTGGTACGAGGTGGCTCAGCCAATGGAGAACTAGAATTCGTCTGCTAGAATGTGAAAAATAGTTAGCTCAGCTAAAATTAGGGTATAAGAATAGGTTCAGAGAACACATAGTTGGCTTACGCTCGAGAAATCTGGAGGACGATGTTATGCTGATGGACTTTACACGTGAGGACAGGAGTTTTTATTAATTACTTTATTACTAGGTGATGAGGGTAGAGACAGAGATATAGTTAGGATTTTGGAAATGCTTAAATTTACTTATTCCTGCTAATGAATAATAATTCTTGATTTATGCTCTTTTTATTAATACTGAATAAATCTTTCTTTATGACATTTTCTAATGCTTGTTTAATAAAATACCAAAACCTAAGTTTTTATAGATGTGTTAAAATAAACTTTCTAAAATGACAAGCTGGTCTTGATTATTGTGGATAGTTTAAACAACTATATTTAGATCTTATCGCCTCATGATTCAAGCGCTCTATTGTTGTTATGGGCCTAGTGTTGTAGTGTAAGTTTTGTGGTAGTAAATAGTGTCATTTGTGCAATATTTTGGTGAGAGCGCTGGATCAATACAAATGTGTTTCCTACACTGCCTGGAGCCCGGGTCGCTCTTTCTTTAGGTTCCTTGTACAGCCGTCGCTATAGAGCTCTGACCCCCCCCTTCCCTTGGAGCCTAGTTCGCACTATTAAAAAAATCACATAAATGTAGTATACACTGCCGGGGCTGGCTGCTGGATGCAGATGACAGAAATGGTATCTCCGGGCTGGACTCTCCCCCAGAAGTGCACCGCCACTGCTGGTGCTGGCAGCTGCTGGGCTGAGACAAATGCAGCATTCCTAGCCCCCAGCCCTGCTCTCACACCACCTTACATTCCTTCAGCAGGGCGCATGGCACATTCCCTTGCAGTGACACCCCTGCTCTGCCCGGCAAAGCTCTCTTCTATCCAACAGAGGCAAAGCTCTCTAGCCTGATGGAGGAAGTCCTCTCCCCTCCCTCGAATTAAAGGCTCTCCTACCAGCAAATGCACCAGCACCTCTTCTCCCCCCACTCCCGCTCTACATAGGCACCTCACTGTTGCCCCCGCACAGCAAAGACTTTAAGTACCTGAGGCTTCACCTACAGCTCAAGTAATCCACTGCCCCTTACTGAAAAGTAATCTCTACTCCCCGGAAAAAGTACCCCTGCCTCTCTCAGAAAATACATCCCTCTGTCCCTCCCTCCAACAAATTCACTCTACCTGTTCCAGAAATGCCCCCTGCCCTCTCACTCATCAAAGGTACCCCTATATAACATAGAAGAAAAGGTAACTTTTTTGTCCCTAGCCCGGAAGATACACCTATCTACCCCAAACCAAACACACTTATTTATAAATAGCTTTGTGTAGCGCCACACTTCACCAATGCCACTTCTGAGCGCTACTTGAAACACATCTTCGCAGACTGTATCCCGTCTTCCAAAGAAGGATGCCCGGACCAGCAAAGCCAAAGCTTCTGGTCTATAACCCCTTCCCACACTTCTCTGATCATCATAACCCTGCAAGGGCCTTGTGTTTGCTTGCAGCCCTACAGTGTACCCATTTCTGTACCCATTAACACTGCAAACAAAGCCTCCTCTGCTCAAAACCTTGTAAACATAACATTACCCAGCCCCCAGCTGAGGGGCAGCTGGCACCATCGCACACAGTGCGACATGGACAACATCCTAGAGATGGCAGTTGTGCGCCTGAGGCCACTGTAGGGAAGGGGGCTGCTCACCCCTCTATTTATGGCCCCAGTGAGTCAGGAGGGGACGCGTAAGGCCAAAGAGGGTCTTAGGACGGGTCACCTTGCAGCACAGGACCTCTTTGGTGATCTTGGCAGATGCCACCAACAGGACATCTCAAACTTTGTGTAACAGGGACCAGACACGCCTTCCCAGTTTGGCCGGGGGCAGTCCTTTCCATGGTGAGATGTGGCACGAGGGAATGGACTCTGTGCAGGCTGGCGGGATTGCAAGTTGTCAATCAAAGTTACCTCATGGTGACCTCTGTGGGAATGTTGAGACAGGGCAGGAAAGCCTTTACTTTTTGGGATTCACGCTTTCATCTTGGAGCGCATGCGGTGGTGGAGCAGTTGAGCTGAAGAGATTGAAACTGGGGGACCCTTTGATAGAAAATCGTGTGATTAAACAAATAACTTTATTTCTCTATTCCCAAAGTAGATTATTTTTACTTTTTGTCTAATTTAAATGAATTTGTAAATATGTGAAATATGAGTTGTAACTTCAGTGTGTGAATATTCACTTTGTGGACACACTCTTAGACTGACTGACTGTTTCACTCTCACTCACTGCCTGACTGACTCTCACTGGCTGACTGACTGACTCTCTCATTCTCACTGACTGACTGACTCTCTCACTCTCACTCTCACTCTCACTGACTGACTCACTCACTCTCACTGACTGACTCTCTCACTGACTGACTAACTCTTTCTCAGTCACTCTCTCGATCTCTCTCACTGACTGACTCTCTCACTTTCACTGACTGACTCACTCACTCTCACTGACTGACTGACTGACTCTCTCACTCTCACTGACTGACTGGCTCTCTGCCTCACTGGCTCTCACTCTCACTGACTGACTGACAGACTCTCTCACTCTCACTGACTGACTCACTCTCACTGACTGACTCTCTCACTGACTGACTCTCTCACTTACTGACTCTCTCACTCTCACTGACTGATTGACTGACTCACTCTCACTAACTGACTCTCTCACTGACTGACTCTCTCACTGACTGACTCTCTCACCCTCACTGACTAACTGACTCTCTCACTCTGACTGACTGACTAACTCTCTCACTCTCTCTCACTGACTGACTGACTCTCTCACTGACTGACTGACTAACTCGCTCACTCTCTCTCACTGACTGACTGACTCTCTCACTCTCACTGACTGACTGACTGACTCACTCACTCTCACTGACTGACTGACTCTCTCACTCTCACTGACCGTCTGACTCTCTCACTGGCTGACTGATTGACTCTCTCACTGACTGACTGACTAACTCTCTCACTGACTGACTGACTCTCTCACTCTCTCTCACTGACTGACTGATACTCTCACTGACTGACTGACTGACCTTCACCCTCCTGTTATTTATGCCCCCATAACAAAAAAACATAGCAAGCAACCATTGGGACAGGTAGATAGAAGTTACCAGCATTAAAAGGACAAAAACAAAACTCAAGACAATATTTATTGTTAATACTTTTTTAATATGGTTATTCAGTTGTACATAATGCTTTCTTGGTCATATATAAGGTAACAAAAATGCTTATGACACTTCTATATTATAACTTCAGCATGCTGCAGACCACTGGATTCAAGCTAGCCTGGCTGAAGAAGGGTGACATACCCTGAAACTGGTCCCAGGATGCTTGTTTCCGGTCCAGGGAGGACCTGGCCTGGCAGTTCGGTCTGGACTGTTCCCATGAGGCACAGGGTCAAAACT
This sequence comes from Lissotriton helveticus, assembly GCF_964261635.1. Classification (NCBI taxonomy): domain Eukaryota; kingdom Metazoa; phylum Chordata; class Amphibia; order Caudata; family Salamandridae; genus Lissotriton; species Lissotriton helveticus. Next base: position 289,345,876 of record NC_136073.1, read on the forward strand.
GATTTGCATATGGCTGGGTCCAAACTGGGTGGCATAGTGGGCAAACGAACAATGGATTTAACCCAGATCTTTTGAATGGGGGAGAATGTTTGCGTTGTCAGCATTCCGTCCATCATTTGTTTGCTGTAACACTTTTCTCCCTATGCCCAGACGTGTGTCACTTGCTCACAGTGCCACTGGATTCAAACTAGCCTGGCTGAAGAAGGGTGACATATCCTGAAACGTTCCCAGGATGCTTGTTTGAATCCAGGGAGGACCTGGGCTGGCAGTTCAGTCTGGACTGTTTCCATGCGGCACAGGCTCAAGACTGATTTGCATATGGATGGGTCCAAACTGGGGTGGCGTAGTGGGTAAAGTGTTTGCTGCAGACTTCTGTACAGCACAGCTTAAAGACTTAGGCAAAGTCAATATCTTTGGCTAAACACTTATAAGGTCCCAAAGGCGAGACCTATTGGCTATGCCAATGCTTGTTTCAATGGGAGCATGTGTTCTTGTTCGGAACACAGGCTCCCATTGAAGTCAATGCGAGTCCGACCGAACGATGTTGGAAAGCATCCTAATCGGTCATCCAGACTCACAGGATCATATTCATTTTGGAATCTATTCCGGAACAGATTTGATTGGGACTGTTTCCTAATGACATCGTAATCAGGCCCAAAGTTGGAAAAGGAAGGAGAAAATAAATTATTTCTCCTTTACAGCGCCTACTTGAAATGGGCGCTATTTTCTGAACCCTGTCTACTTTTTTAAGTTATTGGGGCTGAGCGTCAGAAGCCATGTGGCATATTTACAAGGGCATTGCACCACTGGAGTATCACGTTTTAGGACACTCAGGTGGCCCAATGCCTTGCTCCATTTTCAGAAAGTGGCTTTAAGCCTCTTTTCAGGGTATAGCGCTTCTTTATGAACATTGTACTCTTTTACTCAGGTATCTTCATGAAAGGGGCATACAATAAGTCTTGCTGTGGGTGTTTCACCACGACACCCATTGATTTTTGATGCTACCCCAGATTTACAAGGATGTCTTCATCTGAGGGAGCGGCAAAAACTAACACCACTGAATATCATGTGCTACATTGGCACAATGAGGAGAAATACTTTTATTTCTCCACTTTTTTGCTCTTTCTTGCTCTTTGCTCATTGTGCAGCTCACATAGAAGGTGCAAATCGCCTTTAAAGATTGTTTATGTTCCTGCACATAAACAATCATCCCTGCAACACAAACACCCTTGCACCATGGTGCAAGGTTGCCTGAGTTACAAGGAATCATCCCTGCAACAAGGCACCCTTTTACCATGGCGCAAGTGTATCTGTGTTGGCACTAGGCAGCATTTCTTAGCACCAGCGCTAGGGAAAATCAGGGTAAATACGGAGCATACTTGCGTTTTTGAAATCACGCAGCGCAGAAAAATGTCTTGCAGCGCCACACTGCGCCATTTCTTTGTAAATATACCCTATTGGGTGGTTGCATGGCAACAGCCATACACCAGCCACGGTATGCCCACCTAGCCCTAAGTAAAGCAAATCAGCGCTATGTACTGCTTAGTTTTATTTTCAAGTGATTTTCCAGCTGGAAAGTAAACAGGTAAAAAAGATTTTGCATTGATTTGTGTCAGTTTTGTGATACAAACACGCCGTAAAATTGTAGTAAATAAACCCCTCAGTTTCATCCCCAACTAAATATAACCTCACTTAACATCTATAGATGTCATTTATGTATTATATCCTTGTTTTAACGTTCCCGCGCGTCTAGTTAATCTAGGTATCAAGCACTAAACACTTGAAAGGTCAACACCAGAAGAAAGAGGTTTGGAAGGTCAGCGACAAGCAAGGCAAAGGCGTGTCCCAGATTAAGGAAGATTGCCGGTACATATACAGGCCATCACCTCTGTTAAAGTGGCTATAAATGAGTTGTACGATAAACATGCCAATTAGCCTTTTTATAGCACTGTACATAAAAGGCTCAACACTCCCATCTAGTGGTCTAATTGCACAAATTACAAAAAATGCCCTAGTTAGATCAGCTAAACCCAGAGAGGAGTCTGTCTGTTCGAGGATAAAAAAAAAACAGGTGCGGAACAGTAAACCTTCAAGAAGAATAATACAGAACAGTAATGCTCTTCTACTGGCATGTTGTCTAAGTTAACTTGCATTTGTAAGCCTGTACAAACTTATATATATCATAGAACTCCGTCTTGCAGCAACTTCCATGCTAAAACGGAGACGGACCACTTAGTTTGGTGCCAAAATAAAATGTTTATTCGGTCCTGACGCGTTTCGGCTCGGGGTGAGCCTTGATCACATGACACGGTAAGGAAGCAGCCTTTTTTCATTTTAAAGTGCAAGTGCTGATTACTTAGTGCTCACGTGCAGTTTACATTCCTAGACATAGTAGAAATACTATTTACATATTTGTAAAGCCTCCTTATGTTAGTACTGCATCGATCTAGACATCATTTACAATTTCATATGCATAGTTAATTATTCAGAGTATATCAAATACACAATTAAAAATGTTCTTGTTAAATACAGCATATAGTTGATCCGACTGCTTTTGTTTGCCCAATTCAAGGTGGCATATTCTCTATTACGTAATTGTCCACTATGCCTCCAATTATCCTCATTGGTGTATATCAGTGGTTCCCAAACTTTTTTGACCTGTGGCTCCCCTGTCCTAATCGGCAGTTGGCGGTGGCTCCCCACCCCAAAATAGTGCCGCCTGGGGCAGACCGCGCCCCCCCCCCCCAGCTGCGCCACTGCACATAGATCCGTCAGCCTGTAGCTGCAATTTCCTACATCATACGCGCTACGCCCTCAGCACCTCATTACAGCGCACCGGGGTGCCGCGGCGCGCAGTTTGGGAACCGCTGAGGTAGGGTGACCATTTCAATCCATGTCACTAGAGACAATCTCAACTCCTAAATTTTTTAGACAAATCATTGATTTCAGGTATGTTAGTCTAATTATTCAATGAAAGCAAAACATGACTACAATACTCTAAACGCATTGGGGTAGCATACAAAAGTCCAGGACTGGAAAACATGCCCATAATGACTTTGAAGAAGGCGGTCACCCTGGCAAGAGTAAGTCATGCCTTCACATATCTCTAAACTAACCGTTTTCAACGGTGTCACCCTTCTTGAACGCATCCCCACTGTCTAAATGTGAGAAATACATGCCATAGACTTCAATAGGATAAACCGCCCTAAAATATTTCCTCGTCTCCAGATTTTATTTTTATCTCCCTTGATTTTATTACGGTTATCCTCAAAAAAAATTAATTTTACCCCGTGGAAATTCAAAAGGTTGAGAGGAATTTCTACTCGCAGAAAAAATCTTTATAAATTGGGGCCGAGCACTCTATGTATTTGAATATTTTGGAGAGTGGCAGCTTTTCAAAGAAAAACAGTGCACCAGGCAACACAGAGGGTGTGAGTCAGAAAGACTGGTGTATGAGTGGGTATGACTTACTATTGTAGTACTGTCGAATGACGTACTCCTAAATTTCAGGAGTAAGCGACAAATACTCGTCGTAATGCTGGCTTACTCCTAGAATTCTGTTGTGCCTCAAGACCAAATCTCAACGCAATCTTTGTGAATTTGGCCCATTGGGTTTGTGAGGTGATAAACAGTTTAGGGAATGCATTCAAGGGTGGTAATGTAGGTGAGTGTCAAAAGGTTGTTGCTGGTGCTGCCAGGAATTTTGGTTTTGGGTGTGGTGAACTTAGGCGGGTCGATTGTCAGCAGTGTTGACTCTCCAAGCAGAATTCTTGGAGGGCCATCTTAAACGCAGAAGGGATTGCCAGTAGTTTATTCATGTAACAGGCAGACTTGCACTACATCAAAACTGAAGGAAATTAATAGATATGCACGTTTATTTTTTATGTGGGAGAGATACCGTTTTTAAGAGGTGCAAGAGGAGCAGGAAACCTGGAAGCCCAGACGTTAAGTATAAACTGATAAATGAACAGCAATGTACAGTGACTGCCTAATGGCTGTTTTGCGTAAGTTGCACTGAAGTCCCTTCCCCGAGCCAGCTCACTTTCGCGCGCTCCCAGGGGTGCAGGCGCACACACACTCTTGCTTCAGGAAAACTCAGTGATGTGACTTTTAGATTTTTTTGCAAACCTATGGCCTTTTTAATCACTGTGTGGCTTGTTCACTGAATGCTGGCCCCCGAAATAGTTTCGCCTGGGGCGGACCGCACCCTTAGCTTCGCCACGGCACATAGGTGCAATTTCCTACATTGTGTGCTGCGGCGCCCCTGGCACCTCATTACGGCGCACCGGGGAGCCGCGGCGCACAGTTTGGGAACCACAGGTGTATATGGTGCTAGGAGTGAAACATAAATATAGTGCAAAGTGTTGGTTCATAAAATATATATATTTTTAAACAAATCGATATCATGGTTGATGATATGTGGTATTGGATGTCTCAATTCTAAACTGCTGCGGGCTTGCGCGCCGCTCTGAGATGGCGGTCGGCGTTTGAGCTCCGGGAGGACAGCGGTTGCCGGGACGTCTTTGGGAACCATATCGGCATCGTTTTGTTCCCGAACGGCGCAAAATTCATCGGAATGCGCCAGGATTGTAAGGAGATGCATTTCTGCCACTGCAAATAGCGGGAGCCTTCCCTTCAGCTCCTTTGAGGCTCCGCTCACTGCTTTTGTCGTGCAGCCGCCATTTTGTCTCCTGTGTGGCGTCGCTCGTGCAAGTTACCTCAGGTGCAGTGACACATTCTGGGAGCCGTTGTTTTCTACTGCAGTGGTGTGATATTTCCTGATATCTTCAATATTCATTATTCTCACTATTGACTTTGCGGTTTTTTATTCTGCTGGCAGCTAGTTTTCATGATTTTCCCTGCTTGATGTGCCTCATCTATTTCTTAGTGGACTTCCTGATGTTTTGCATATGTTTTTTTGCCTACTATGGATTGATGTTCTGGTCAACCTGATTACGAGGTTACTGGATGTCTGGAAGTCGATATTTTTGAATATCTGGTGAATTCTTTTTTGTGGTATTTTTTCGCACCATTCGTGCTTCAGTCGCCATTTTGTGCTCTATGTGAGAAGTTGGCCTGATAGGTGATGTTTCCAATTCTGGAACCACCTATTATCAGACCAAACAATCCCTTATGGTGTCTGGTTGTAAGTCAACCTTATTAGACAAGCTATCCTAGGGGTAGCATGGACTAAGCAGCCTAAAGGCTTAACTTAAGAGGTCGTGTTAAGCGAGCTGTTTTACCACATACAATCCTGTAATATCAAATGAAAGGACACCACACAAGTATATATTATAAAAATATATGTATTTATTACTAAAAACAATCCCCAGTATTCTTTATGAATAAAGGGGCACAAGCGTTAAATCAAAAGCACTGTTTAAACATACAAAGTTGCACAATTATGGATGAGGGCAGGGGGCCACTCAAACCATATACTAAACAAGTGGTATAAGAGATGCCACTCGAGCAGTGGTTAGGCCTAGGGCCTAGGGAATCGCTGGGAGCAGTCAGGACAAGCAATGCTGAAGTCGGGAATGGCCCTCGGGATTCAGGAGATGTGCGGAAAGCGCACGCATGCACCAATGTTAACCAATGGTGCGTAAAAGTTGTAAAGTTAAAGTTTAAGGACACTTCCGCTGAACCTAGAGGAACAAAACTTAAGACACAGACCCTAGAGATGTGTACCAGTGTGGGAACACCGGCAGAGCAAAGTTACCTCACCCACAGGAAGCGGGTGCACAGGGTCGAAGTGGCGTCGGGTTTTGACACGCAGGTTCTTGGCGCTTGAAGCTGAAGATGCTGCAGGCGATGTGAAGGAGAAGTGTCCGGTGGATCCAAGGGTGGATCTGAAGTGGTGAAGACCTGAAAGCAGAGGGGACAGTGTTCAAAGTCACTGACCAGTGACCACCGTGGAACCAGATTGGAACCAGGCAAAGTCGGGTGCAAACAGGTGATGAGGTGTTGCTTCTCTCTGCAGCCACGCGGACACGAAGAGGTCAAGGACGTCCAGGAGTCGATCACGAGCTGTCCCTCGAAGGCTCTAGCTGATGGCGGTGTTGGCAACTCGATTAAAGCAAACAAGCCTTGGCTAATGCAAGCCACGGGGAAAGTGAAAAAGGCTTATTACTCGGACCAGCAAGGTCAGAGCGGGTACTCCTTTCTACAGGAGCGAGGGCAGGTCCGGAGCAACCAGACCCACAGTGTAAATTGTAGGTTTCGTCGCCAAGATGGCCGCTGACCACGTGACAAGCGGCCGGGATGGCGAGTCGAGTGGCACAAAGCAAAAGGGCCCCACGCAGATCGTGGAGATGCTGGAGGGCTGATCTTTGGTGCAAATGCTGCTCGATTGTGGGGCTTCTCAAACCCCAAAGCACAGAGTCGAGGGTGCCTCGGGTGCTGCGCAGTCAGCGTCTCGGGGGTCTTTCAAGATGTCCGCTCCCACGTCTCTCGGTGCCTCCACGGGTCCCTTCTTTGCAGGGACTGTGGATCGGGCTGGGAGAAATCTGGGAAGCTGGGTCTTGTCAGGCTCTGCACTCGGGCTCCGGCGGGAGGCGGCGGCAAAGCAGACGTCGAGGTGCTGGGTGGTGCCTGTGTTCACAGGGTGGCCCCTCCTAGGCCACAAGGGAGATGCTCTTCAGTCTTCTGTTCATCAGAATGTCGAAGTCCAGTCGTCTTCTTAGTTTAAAGGTGATTTCAGGATGATCTGATGTGCATTGGCACTGCTCCCACTCTTATTCGAATCTGGGGGGCGTGATTACCTGCTAGGTCCCCTCCTATGGGTGGGACCCAGGAAGTGGGTGGATACACCCCCTTCCTTTGATCCAGGCCGCCCTGGCACGAGGGCTGGAGTGCCCCAGAACCGGTTTGGCCGGATTATGCAAGGGGCAGCCTTGTGCTCCCCATGCAGTGTCTGGTTTCTTTCAAACCTCCCTGCTACAATCCACTATCTCCTGTCTGGAGGGCGGTGACACCCTCCTGTGACAGGAAACCCTTTGTCCAGGACCCATTTGGTTGAGTTTCGGTCAACTGCAGGGGTCCAGACATTTGTCTGTGGCAGAGGCATCCATTTTGTGGATCTTAAGGTCTTTGGAGAAATTAACCGCATTTAAGCAAAGTAACATGTCTTACCCCTCTAGAGGGGTGGAATGCTATCCCCGTCGCCAGAACTGGCGAGGGGATAGTATTCCAAATCGTATGACACCTTACACGACATGTTTTGATAAAGCCAAACCAAAGTTGCTATATAACCGCGAGGATTATAAGGCACTTAAGAGTATATGGTATGGCATTATTCTGAAACAGCTTAGGGAGTTGTTCCCGACAGCTGCAGACAGGCTCAGCTCATGCTAGAGCTCCATCTCACATGAAACCACGCACTCTGCCTCCAGGATTGATGAGGCCTTCCATAGGAGTGGCTCACAGGTTAATATGTGTCCAGATATAGGTTTAGATATAGGTATACTATACCTAAGCAAGGGGTGATTACACCACCTTACCCCAGCTGAGTGATCAGCCAGTTGTGTCAATTTAAGAACCAGCCAGGGGTGGCAAAAGATATGCTGCAGCCCCTGGTAGGCCTTGGTGGCTCCTATGCCCTGGGCACCTATAGTGCATTATACAGGGGCTGACAAGGAGTCCATTTCCAATTGTGGTATGTACCTAGGGTACATGGAATCCATTTTACAGAGAGAGCAGATGGCCTGGGGCCCTGATTAGCAGGGAACCAGGTCAACTAAGTCAAAAAACCAGCTAAACACAGGCAAAAAATCCGGGGTAACCATAGTCAGGTAGCCACCTTCCTACACTCTACTACTACGACTATTGCTTAGCGGTGCTGCTCACACATTTACTGCTAACAAGGAGCCCTTGAGTCTTGTATTCCACCTGTGGAATTCCTCTCTTTTCGCATATTTCTTCAGTCATACTGTTGGTGTTTTTCAACGTAGTTTGTGCTTATGGCGGACAACATGGGTGTTTCTTCTAATGCCAAGGACTCTAAAGGGGCTCTTAAGAGGTCCAAGCAGCATTCCCCTACTCCGGAATCTTCCCAGAAGGACTCTCCTGCCACATTAGACACTATTTTGTCGCGTCTCAATACAGTCCATGATATCGCACAATCTACTAAAACTAATACTGACCTTTTACAAGCTGAGGTGGCGGCTCTCAGGAATGATTTTAAGGCATTAGGTGTTAGGGTTACTGCTGCTGAAACTCGCATTAGTGGTGTGGAAGATACTACGCACCAACACTCACGGTCTCTTCAACAAATGGATCGTTCAATGGCGGCTTTGAGGAGAGACCTTACGGAGCAGGAGGATCATAACAGGAGAAGTAACCTGCGAATTTTTGGCCTTCCTGAAGATGCAGAGAAGTCAGCTTCTTCGATGATTGACTTTATCTCCCAATGGCTTCCTTCTACCTTGCAGATTTCATTTCTGAGAGACTTTGAGATTGAGAGGGCTCATCGTGTTCCCTCCTTCAGGTCTAAATCTTCTACAAGCCCAAGAGTGGTAATCTTCAAGCCATTGCGTCACCAACATTCAGAGCAAATTTTGGCGCATATGAGGAAGGTCAAGTCTGGGACATGGGAGGGCCATCGCATTTCTATTTTGCAAGACTTTGCGAGAGATACTGTGATTCGTAGGAAGGGTTTCCTCAATCTGCGGAAGCGTTTGTTGGACATGAACATCCCTTTTTCTTTTGCTGGCCCTTCCAAATTTCGTATCACCTTCAAGGGCCGCTACAGAATTTTTGATGAACCTGCTGATCTTTCCTCTTTTCTTGATAATGAATCTGAATCACAGATGGATTCGTCGCCTGCTCCAGTTCCTTCTGGTTCTTGACTCTTTTATGTTTTTTCTGTGATTTTACATTTTTCCGTCTCACATGTGTCACTGTTTAGTGTTACATGTTGACTATTTATTTATTTATTTATTTATTTATTTATGGGTTTCTATAGCGCTGGAATCGACTCCAATCGGAGTATCTCTGCGCTGTGATACCAAATAGAGTCCAACAAATATGCAGATGAGGGATAAGGTCTAGATTTTATCAGTGAACTATGGCTCCCCCCGTAGTTCTCTGTAGCTGGTCAGAAGTTTGTTGTTCATTTTGTATTTTATGTTCCTTTGGTTTTCCTCTCCGCGTTATATTACAGCATTGGCCGGCTCTTTTTTTTTTTTTTTGCAGAGTTTTATATAGCGCGAACTAGACCCGAACCGAATCAGGTATCAGAGCGCTGGACATATTTTTCCAGTTACGTTACATTTTTCCAGTTACTTTCATTTTAGGCACGGGGAGATTAAGTGATTTGCCCAGAATCACAGGAGGTTTTGGCGTCGTTACCGAGACTCGAACCCAGTTCCTCCAGGTCCGAGGTTGAGCGCCCTAGCAGTTAGGCCAACTCCTCTCCTTCTCCCTGGTTGTTCTGATTGCGTTTCGTTCATCCAGCCTTTGTCATTGGTCGTTTGTTTACTTGTATAATTAGTCTTTCTGTTTTTTCTTTCTCTCTTTCTATTATTCTTCGAATTGAGAATGTTTACTCCACATCCTTTTCCCTTGTTGCTGATATATGCCTTTCGTATGTCCTAATTGCTTCTGCTTCGTTCGGTTCTCTTGTTTCTTGTACCACAATAGACTTTTATTGGTGCTCGACGTGTGTCTTTTGGTCGTTTTATTCTTTTTACTTAGCATGTTTTGTTCCATTGTCTTTTGTTCGTTCTGCATTGCGTTGTTTTGGTTAGTTTTGCTGCAATACTCTCATTCTTTCTGATACCTTATGTATTATTCATTTTTTTACCATACTGTGCATTTTCTCTCCATGTTTTACTCATTATCTCTGATGACCCTCAATGTCTTGCTCCTGTGTTTTATATTGATTCATGATGCTTTGCTATTACAATTTTGCTATTACAACATTCATTCTGCATATTGCTATGTTTCTTATATTACTAATTGTTTATACCTATATATGAAGTTTCAGTATGTTTTTCCCTTTATTTATGATGTTTTCTCCTCTAATATTTCTCAGACTTTAAGTTTGCATATATTGTATGTATGCTACCTATATGAGATGGTTGTTTAATCCTTAGGGATATTTTGCTTGTTCACTTTGTTGTTTGCATTCTCTTAGCACTTCTGCTGCTCATAATTCTTCATTAGATCTTTAGCTTATTATATGATGCACCTTTATACTCCTGGATATGTTTTGATTTAGAGGCTTGTTACAGCTTCTCTTTTCTTCTATCCCACTCTGAGTTCTTCCATCGCTATGGTTACTCAATCCTTTTTTGGCCTCTTTCTTTCCTTTCTGTCTGGTTTAGCGTTGCTACTTTTATTATTATCTACGGCCCGGCATCCCTCTTCCCTCCCGCTTCCATGTCTCCCCAGGTATGAGCTTGGTCCTTTAGAGACCTTCCCTGGTGGGTCTTTTTCTTTTTTCTCTCTATTCCTTTCTGGTGCCTCTATTCCTCCTTCTCTTTTTCTTCTCTCTCTCTTCTCTTTCTTTATCTCTCTCTTCTTGAATCTTCTACTAGTTCTTTCATTTTTCTCCTTTTTCCCTTCTTACTTCTCTTCACGAATTTCTTGTTGGAGTTCTCCTCTTGTGTTGTCTGCCATACGACGTTGGTGGTCTTCTGTTGTCGTTGGTCTCTCCTTCCTGGTATCTACGTACTATGATTAATCTTTTCTGGTAGGAATATGCCGGGCTTGAATGTGTTGTCCCTTAATGTTAGAGGATTGAATCATCCGGTGAAAAGGTCAAACATTCTTGACTACTGTAAATCCTTATCTTCAGATTTGATTCTTTTACAAGAAACGAAAGTCTCCTCCAAGGAGGCCTTGTTTTTGAAGAAGGATTGGGTTCTTGACGTTGTTTGTTCGGAGGCCTTGGGCAAAAAGAAGGGGGTGATAACGTTAATTTCTAAGAATTCTGGTCTATCTGTGATCTCTACTGAACATGATTCGGAGGGCAGATGGCTACTATCCAAGTTCTCGGATGGTACAGATGATCTTTATGTTATGAATATCTATGCTCCAAACATTGATGATCCCTCCTTTTGGCAAACAATTACTAAAACATTAGCTGACACACCGCATAAAGGTAATTTAATTGTGGGTGGGGATTTTAATTTACCAATGGATCCCTTGTTAGATAGAAGTTCTGCATTTAGCTTCCGTCCCCCTAAAGCTCATAAACAGATGACGAATATGTGTTCCTTGACTTATCTTCAAGATATTTGGCGTCTTCATAATCCTGCGGGTAGTGACTTTTCCTTTTTTTCCTCCCCCCATTCTAGTTTCTCTCGTATTGACTATCTTTTGGTTCATTCGTCTCTTGTTCAGTCTTCCTCTTCCCCGTACATTCATCCTATTCTTGTCTCTGATCATGCGGCTGTTTCCTTTACACTTTTGTCCTTTGCTCCTAAATTGCGTCCTCGTTCTTGGAAATTAAATACTGAGCTTTTGCATGATGACTCTCAAATATTGGCCATTTCCAAAGAAATTGATACCTTTTTCACTGACAATGAAGGCTCCATTTCTTCTCCGATAGTCTTGTGGGATGCTTTTAAATGCACTCTTCGCGGTCATATTATCAAGCGTCTGGCGACAAGAAATGCTGTCATCAAAAAGGAAATTGCTGATTTAGCGGATGAAATCAAAAAGAAAGAATCTCTCTATCGCAATTCTAAGGACAACAAATGCTTACAGACCATTAAGAATTTAAAGTATTCCTACAACACTATTGTTACTAAGCGAGCTCATATAGGTGTACAGGCTCAAAAATCTAAACGGCTACTTTTAAAAAACCGAGCAGGTAAAATTTTGGCAGCTACGTTGAAGTTTCAGGAGTCTTCTTTTCAATCCTCTCAGATTTCCTCTATCAATGATAGCTCGGGTATTAAAAAATTTCAGACCACAGAGATTCTTGATGTATTCCGCGATTTTTACAGTAAGCTCTATACTCCCACCAAACAGGCATCTTTTTCCCAATGCCAAGAATTTTTGAAGACGGTTCCTATTCAATCTGTGTCTGTGGAGGATAGTAGCAAATTGGGTGGTTCGATTACCTCTGAGGAATGTATTGCTGCAATCAAAGCCATGCGGTCTGGGAAAGCTCCCGGCCCGGATGGTTTCCCCATTTTGTTTTATAAGACCTTTCTTCCCTCTGTTGTTCCTCGTCTTAAGTCAGTTTTTGATGCCTTTATTCAAGGGGGGTCTGTTTCGGGTTCGGCAGCTGATGCCACTATTGTGGTGATCCCTAAAGAGGGTAAGGATCATTCCGATCCCAAGAACTTTCGTCCTATTTCCCTTCTTAATATGGAGGCTAAGATTTTTGCCAAGATTTTAGCCAGGCGTTTGGAGACTTATATTCCTAAACTTGTCCACCCTTCTCAAACGGGATTTGTCAAGGGTAGACTCGCCAGGGATAACATTCGTACCTTCTGTCATATTCTGAGTTCAGCTAAACGTTCTAGTCTTCCGGCTGCAGCTTTGGCCCTTGATGCCGCAAAGGCCTTTGACAAGGTTTCTTGGCCTTTTCTACGTGCTGTTCTACATGCGCATAACCTTGGGGACTCTTTTGTTCACATGGTTATGTCCCTCTATGCTCAACCTAGAGCCAACATTAGAGTTAATGGGGCTACATTGTCTTTTTTTAACCTTTGCCAAGGCACCAGACAAGGCTGCCCTTTATCCCCGCTTTTGTTTTTATTATCTATTGACCCGCTCCTCAGATTGATTGATCTCCACCCAGACATTAAAGGCTTTAATTTCGGCTCCCATTGTATGAAGACAGCTGCCTATGCAGACGATGTTCTTATTTTTTCTAATGACATAGTATTGGCCATTCCTGCCATTACCGCCACCATTTCTCTTTTTTCTAAAGTTTCGGGTTATACCCTTAATAGAGACACAACTGAGATGTTTCCCTTAAATGCTTATTGCTTCCCAGCACACATGGGTTCTGCAGGTGTTAAGTGGCAATCTAAACAGCTTAAATATTTAGGGATTTGGTTTGTAGTACCCTTTATGATACTGTAGGGTATAATGAAGCCCAGACTATAATCAAAGTGCGTCGTCTTCTGGACACCTGGTCTCCGAAACATATTTCATGGTGGGGTCGTCTCCAAACTTTGAAAATGATGATAACACCTATCATTAATTTTGTATCAGCTATGCTCGCGGTGAAATTATCCTCTTCCTTTTTTCATGAGATGGATGTCATTACCTCTAAATTTCTCTGGAATGACAAGTGAGCTAGAATTGCTTACAAATTCTTGAGACAACCTTATGATATGGGGGTTGCAATTTCCCTGATTGGGAGAAATACCAAGTTGCTTTTTTAGCCTCTCAAGGAGCTCTTTGGTTTTCTTTGGATCCTAATCAAATGCCCTCCTGGATGTTCATTGAACAAGAGCTTTCTGCTCCTTTGCCACCTTCTGCCTTTTTAACCACTTCTACTTTATCTATTCCGTTTTCTCGTTCTATCATTTTAGATACCATTGCAGCAGTCCGGTTGGTCGACAAAAGAGTTGCTACTCCTCTTCACAAACCACGATGGTCCTCAATTTGGCGTAATTCTAAGATTAAAATTGTTATTGATCACAAGTTGATGTCTTATTGGGCTGTCGTGTATTTCTATAGGTTCTGAATCAGTCCCCCTATTCCTGACCCTATTCTGGTTAAACTAACTATCAAGTTAACTAACAGTCAGCCCATGAGGCAAGAAATCCCCCATGATGCAGATACCGTTATCTGACGCAGTCACACTACGGCACAGGAACGTGTTATCTGATTAGGTCATAACGCTTGAGATCTAATTAGACAAGCGACATTCCTCCAGCCCCTGATAAGGCATACGACGTTCTCATAACAAATCAAACCTATGACAACCTGGAAAATCCGTGCGGCCATTGTTTTGATTTCACAGAGAACTTTTGCAAAAGAATGTGCTAACGAGCAAGTCGTATGACATCTTTATTGACGTACCTATGTCCATCCTTACGTCAATCTCGGCACCTTTAAGGTATAAATATTGCCGACCTTGCCCTATGCAAACACACGCGTGGTGACAAGACGGAGCAGCCATACTTGCCGAAGCCGAGAGCAGAAGCAGACCCCGCTGGCAGCAGCCCCGCCTTCCTGACGCGCTGAGAGACGCGCTGCTATCTCAAGCCGAGAGACCCAGCACCGGCGCTTCCGGGTAGCCCTCGCAGGCAGCCTGGAATATCGAGAGCAGAGAAAGAGATACCATTCCTCATTCATCCTAAATTCCAGGTACAGAACTGAATAACCCCTCACAGAGAATTCTTTAGTTATTCACTTGGCAAAAACAAACTTAACTTAAACTGTAACTTTCTATTCCCGCCCACGCATTAGACTTAGGTCAGGTACACGGGGTAGGCGTATTTAGAAACACCAGTTGAGTACGTTTAGTCAAATGCATATGTGTATGTAAATATATTTTAATCATTTTAAACATCATATGGCTCAGAAACCATATCAATGTTTTTACAGTATTATTTTATACTATTGCTTTTAATGTATGCACTTTACTTAACTATAAGTATTGCAATAATATCGATCCATTTCTCTTGTACGAGAAAAGAGACTGATCAATAAATAACATCTTTTATTGAACACGCCTGTCTCTTCCTTTTCTCTACATTCTGATGAGACTAAGAATGCACGTACTGACTGAGTAAAATAATTGCCTTGTGCTCACACGACTCTTGAGATTGACTCTTGATTAGGGGAGAGCAAAGTTGTCATGTTCTATGGTTGTCAGAAACTAAATCCCTTCTTGTCTAATCAGGGAAGTTAATCCTTCCTTGAACATTCGAGAAAGTTTCTAGCGAACTCTGAGCTTAGCTGGCAAACCCAAAAATTAAGTCTAGTATCGACAGTAGTAGACCTAGTTAACGTCTGGCCTAGGCCTTTACTGCTGTAGGTACTATTGCAATGCGCAGAGCCTATTGGGAAAATAGGAGCTACACTACATGGCGCCCAACGCGTTTGGAAAGGGCGATAAAACTAACGTAAGACATTTAGAGTAACTCAGTCGTGCTCTCTCACTCAGACCCCTTTTCCCAAATACTCCAAAGACGTCTGGAGCGGGTGAAAGGTAATATCCTCCAAAACCTCGCAGGAGGGAACTCCTATGTATGGTTCTTGGTCTAGTCAACGTTGAAGGATAAACAGTGTTCCAAAATATTGTGCATCTAATCTTTGTTCCATAAAGAAACCTGATCTGCAAATAGACATAATATCATCCTGTCTGTAAAATGGGAGACAGTGATGAAGAAAGAGAGGCAGTTAGATTAGCAGCTGAAATAGCAGCAGCAGATACTGCACTAAAGGATGCAGACGCGGATATAATACTCATTCCGGTCAGCAAAAGAAGATCTATAACCTTAAAACTTATAGAAAATGGACTGACACCTAGAGGTGGCACAGTTATATTCGTAATTGAGGCACACGAATATCGGCAGACAGAGGTATACTATACATGGATACATTTTCCAGCAGCAAATGCTGTAACAAAGTACTTCCACTATTACAAAATAGAGGTACCACCTGACATTTACACTCCTTTCGAGGAGGTGGAAGTACCACTCAAATTCCAAGAGCATTTGCTCTTATTTGATGGCGCCCTAATACATAACAATCACATTACAAGGCTCGGTCCTTTAGGAAGACCAGGAGCAACGTGGCCGGTCTTAGCCGGATACACACCACATCCAGACATCGAAAGAATGCCTGCAGCAGAGCTGTTAATACAGCTAAAACAACTACTAAAAATTCATAGACAATTAGTTCAGTATGTAATGCGGACTTCAACAATTCAGCCAGCGATTAAACTTCCACAGCTGACCCCTCACCAGGGGAACACAAATAAAATTACACCACAGAACATCCAATCCTGCCTAGGTAGAGTTCCAGCTAAACGGGAACAGATACCATTCTGGTTGGCACAGAAAATCACCCAAATAAAGGCGGTGTTTCCTGACACCACCCCGCTGGAAAAACACAGGATTCTGACTATATGTCTCCCAATGGGAATCGCACCACACATTGAGGACTGCGACACTTGGGGTACAGTCTTTGCTTCCATCTACACAAAAACGCACGGTGTCCCATCCATTTCGGTGATACCAGATGTGCTAAAACAAATTCAAGATGAATACGGTCCAGAACCTGCTTTAACTCTTGGTATGAAATTACTGAAAGACTTCAAGCAGGTCTCGGCTATATTACTAGCCAACATAAAAGGTGAAGCAGCAAACGTGGCGATCCGCCAGAGGTTAAAAGAGACAGATATAGCAGACCAACCAGCTGAAATAGCCAGAATCATAGAAAAATCCTATGAGGAACTAGGCAGAGATAGTCTAGGTGGAATACCAGTAAAACCGCAACTGACTACAAGTCCAGAAAAAATATTTTTTAATAATAATAATTCACCAAAAAAGAACTGGGATGGAAACAAACAATCCAATCCTAAAGAAAAGAAATTCCAGTCCAGAGGAAGGTCTCCGAGGCGAAGAGAGAAATCTCCAAACCTAAGACAGAGGTCACCGCAGAGTGACCCCTCTGGGAATAGATATAACCTTAGAAATAGGGATAATATTAAAAAACCTGATAGATATCAAGACATTGATACACGTCCCTCTCAATCTTTTCAGAATTCCTCGCAGAAATCGGAAAGAAGAGGACGATCAGAAGAGCACGCCAAGTCCAAAGACAAGGAACCTGCTCAGCTAAAAAAGAAATTACAATTTCCAAAAAAGAAGGTAGCCAGTATCAAGGTAGTTAAAAATGCCGAGAATACTGAGGACACAACTGAAAAACGGAGAATGGGCTCAGACAATGCTAGACAGCGCAGCAGAGGTGAGCATAGCTCGCAAAGTCCTTATGAATCATCTGGAGACAGTGGACACGAATGAATACCTTCAAGTGGAAACTGCAGACACCAGAGTTAGCAAGCCCCACAAGATATACGAGATAACATTACGTATAGAGGGAGATAAGACTAGGAAAATTAGGGGACTATTTTGGGATAACCTCTCCAAAGGCTATGACATCCTTCTAGCTGAAAAAGACTGGCCACCAGAGTTTGTCAGGGAGTGCCCTCATGGCGAAGAAGTAATTATGCCTGCCTTCTCGAATCAAATACCGATTCATAAAAAATACACACTTGCTAGAAAGTGGGCAGTGGCCTTAGCACCTGCTTTATATAAAAATCATGTAGGATGGGATGAGGATTCTCCTCCTCACAAAATCCAGTTAAAATCACAACCAACTGCACAAAGGCAGTACCCAATTAAGCAAGAAGCTAAAAAACAAGTAAATGAAATACTAGATCAGCTAGAATACCAGGGGGTGATTGAAACTTGCACCTCACAAATGAACAATCCTTTGTTTCCGGTCTCCAAACCAGACAATTCGTACCGTCTAGTTTTGGATTACCGACACCTTAACACATGTTGCAAAACCTTTGCAGTGCAAAACTCACACAGTGCTGCACTAATGAATAACATAGTGCGCAAAAAATACAAAACAACCTTGGACATCTCCAATGGATTCTTTTGTCAAAACATAGCACCAGAGAGCAGATATTTAACTGCATTCTCAGTAAATGGCACTCAAAAACAATTCTGTCGGTTAGCCCAGGGGTACAAGAACAGCCCGGGGGTATTCTCAGCGAGAGTAACAGAATTACTACAACTATATGATGATGAAGCATTATCTTATGTCGATGACATTTACTTAACAGATGATGACTTGGAGACTCACTTGA
Organism: Lissotriton helveticus; assembly: GCF_964261635.1. Taxonomy (NCBI): domain Eukaryota; kingdom Metazoa; phylum Chordata; class Amphibia; order Caudata; family Salamandridae; genus Lissotriton; species Lissotriton helveticus. The sequence goes on from NC_136073.1 coordinate 289,363,676, forward strand.
AAAGAGTGAACACCATAATACTTGGTTTCGCTGCAGAGGGTTACAAATTCAACTTTAAAAAATCCAGAATTGCCCATCTGACAGTCTTGTACGTAGGATATGAATTATCAAGTATAGCCTGGTTGACAATTTTCTAAGAACTAGAAGAATTAAAAAATCTAAAATATGAAAAGACGTATCCTCTGCCAATCGACATTCTGCCTCTACGACATTACGCCTGTGTAATCTATACAGACGGACATGCTCAACCCTCCGTTTGGGGAGAAAATGCATACAATCCCACATGTGAGATTACAAAAGAAGTGTGGCGCGGAGGTAAACTAAAACCTCTATTAACAAAATCACACTCAGTAGAAACTAATTCAGAACTACAAACTGAAATAATAGCTTTGAAAATGGCGCTAGATAATGCGGATCGCGAATTCCCGACGCTTATAGTGTCAGATTCATATTACTGCGTCAAAGCATATAACAAGGATTTGCAGACATGGATTCAGAACGGTTACAAAGATGACACAGATGCACCAATAAAGCAGAGACTACTCTGGGAACAAGTAGCTCTTTTGAAAAAAGAACTACCAAAGACTCACGTGACACACTCACTGAGTCACCAGCGTGATGGCGTTCACGTTGTAGGGAATTCATTGGCTGATGAGGCCGCGAAGGCAGCTGTGCAAACGGCTTCCGTAGCTGCCGTCACCCGGTCAAAAACAAAAATAGACAGCGAAATTTTACAAGCTGTCAGCGCTTCAGAAAAGGATTCGATAGAACCACTCCCTAAAGGCTTTCCAGTAAAATACTCATACATAACTGATGCAAACAATGTTCCTTTTGCTCGAATCCCTGGAGTGGGGGATAGGGCAATTCCAAACATGGAACATAGGTTAGGACTAATAATAGCGGCACACGAAGGGCTTGCTTCTATTCATGCTGGCGTCTCAGCCACAGTATCGTTATTAAAACAGAGATACTGGTGGCCACAAATGAGAAGACAAACAAGGAACTATGTTCTAGCATGTGAAATATGTCAAAAAATGAAAGTATCAACGGTGAGACGTCCAGCACAGACGCCCCTTCTAATCTCGGATAAACCATTAGCCTGTGTTTATCTAGACCACTGCGGTCCCTTACAAAGGGATGGTAACTATAAATATATCTTGGTCGCAGTGGATTCATGCACGAGATTCATATGGATGTGGCCCCAGCGAACGGCTGACGCCAGAACTGTTATAAAAGATTTGCGAGTCTTTATCGGCACATACGCAATTGGCATGCTGCATTCGGACAATGGTCCTGCTTTTAGCTCTCGGGCTTATAAGGAGGCCATGGTCAGCATGGGCGTGCAATTGCGGTACTCTTGTCCATTTCACCCTGAGGGGAACGGAATTGTTGAAAGAAAAAACCGTGACATAAAGCAATCTATAACGGCAAAGGTATTAGGTTCAGGAGCTGGATGGGTCAAACATCTAATAAGTGTCCAACGTAGTCTAAATAACTTGCCAAGAAATTCTCTGAAGGGATTCAGTCCGTACGAATTATTATTCGGAACTAGGATGTTGATCTCTGACCTTGATAGTCAGACTTCAGTGGTAATAGAAAAAACCTTTGATGTCAAAGACCGTTTGGCTATTTTGCAGGACTTAAACAAAACAAGAAAAGACCTGAGCAACATACAGTTGAAACAACAGCCAACGACCACTGAAGAATCACCACCTGTCCCAGCAAGACCTGTCTGGATTCCAAAAGTCGGGGATCTAGTCAGGGAGAAGATCGCGGTAAAGAAGGAATTTGGGCCTTCTTACAGAAAAGCAGTTCCTGTCTTGTCTGTCAACGGGACAAGATCAGTTGTACTACCGCCACTTGCTGGTAAAAAGGAGAACCGAGTTGTATCCATCGACCTGGTAAAACCACAACATGTGGCCAATAACAAACAGTAGGCCAAGTGGACTCCCAATAAGTAGCAGAATTCCTCTGAAGGCTTCAGTGAACCAAAGACACAGCCATCATCAAAATCCTTTAAAGACAAAGCTAAGGACCTTTTGAAACAACTGAAAGAAACATATCTGGTTTCTCCATGGATTGAATTTTGGGTGGGTTTTGGTGCATTTATCCTCATACTTTGGCTCATCATGGTATTTACTTTGGGACGCTTCATTGAGGGAAAATATGCTAAAATGGACACAGCAAGTCAGAACATCAACTTGGTCCTCAAACCACACACATCTTCACACGTCGAGAAAAGAGAACTTTCTCCAGAACTTTCTTCAGCCAACTTCACAGCCAATCCGATACCTGGTGGGGTAGCCTGGGACAACACTGACTATGAAATTTATGGTCCGGTCGAGATCCTGAAATATCCACACCAAATCAAGATCTCCTTGAGTGACTTTGCAAAACCAAACTCATTTGCTGATGATTGGGACTTTGAAAGTATTAACAATATGATGCCTGACTTAGTAATGTCTGCTAAATTTACAAAACATGATTATTTGCAAGGTTCTACAAATTATGATAGTATGTATTGCTATAACCATTATGTTAACCATTTCTTGCATAAATCTGCACAACCTAGAAATGTTTTAAATTATAATCAATGGGAACATTGTGCTACACCTCCAAAAGGGAGCTCTAGAACCGTTTATGACAAATATTCATATTTTTCAGGTTTTAACATAACTAATGCTGAAACATTTTATTACAAATTGTCAAACAAGACAGGGATGAAAACCATGATAACCAACACAAAATTGATATATTCAGATTCATTCTTTGAAAAAATGAATACTTTTGGATTTGATTATTGGGACAAAAATGTTGATTTGAAAAGTGTTTGGGGTACAAAAGAATGGCAAGTACAGGGTTTAGAAGCTTTGTTTAGAGCCTGCATGATCCCAGAACAAATGATATTTTTAAATGACACTGTTCAACAAACCACCTGTCTTGGCTTAGCCAAAATCAAAGATTTAAATAACCCGTCTATTCCAAAGCCAACAATGTTTAGCAATAGCTCTGATACAGATGAAGGAATAGACATAAACCATATACTTAACCAAAACAGAACACATCCTGATTGGAAACAATGGTTGATCTGGCCCACAGATACAAATAACTGTCAAGATAGATTCCTGAATAAAACACAGGGTTTCAAAATGACCAGGCCAGACCCTAGATATCCCCAAAGACATCACCCAGGGATAATAACAACCTACAGTGTGGGCAAATTATGCCTTCAATGGCTACAGTCTTCCACACTGCCTGAAATTAAGCAACACCTAACTTTACTTACTGATGGTGCTGACTTGCGTGATTTCATACTGGGACCACGCAAACAGCGTCAAAAGCGTTTCATAGCAGCCTCTGTATATGCAGCATACAATGAGGCCTGGAAGGTTACTCAAATTGAAACAGCAGAAAGAATACGGGAAATTGACCGTATCAATTTGGAAAAATCACTTTCTGTAGTGGATAATGGGTTAATGACTCTGTCCTCCAGAATTTTTTCATTGGACAGCATTGTGTCTTCAGCAATCGATATATTATCGCAAGACTTACTGTTATTACAACATGGTCAGTCACAATTGCGTTCCATTGTACAGCTTGGCTGGACGTTACAAAATCTGCGTTCAGGCTATGTGCCTTGGCGTTTAATCAACACAACGTCACTATTCCAAATCTTTAACCTTACTGATAGACAAATCGGTATGGCGCAGAAGGGTGCTGATTATACAATCTTGAGCATTGAAAAACTAGAAAGATTACCAATGACAATGTCAGAACGATCTGTCAGTGAATGGATAATCCACGGAATCATAAATATTCCAATCTCAACCTTCAGGTTTCAATACTGCCAAAAATATATACAGGCTGGCATGTACGAGAAATTGGGAAAGGGGTACCTTAAAACAACTTGGAACCTGCCCTATTCACATGCATGTGTCAGTAATAAAGGACAGAAAGTGTTTCTTAGTGGCAACAATTGTGCTATGTCACTAAGCGGCACGCTTCTGTGTAACGGAATTAGTTTGCATGGAGCCTGTGAAGGGAATTCATACAACCTTTCATGTCACCAGCAAGGCGCACCTGCAACAGAAATAGAACCATTCTTTCAAAGACTCTATAATGGGAGTTACATTCTTATTGTAGACCGCAGATGTTGCAGTCTTATGCCCGGGACTCCTTATCTAGTAACTACAACAGCGAAGGTCAAGTGCTGTGGACGTTCTTTGTTCCCAAGCTCCTTTCCAGACAGGGAGGCAAGGGCATGGCCCAGTTTGAAAATTACTTCTATTCGAATAGATACTTTAAGCAGAATGAAAACAGTGCTTCTTCAGACGCCTACAAGGCTCACGTCATCAAAAGAAACGTATGATCTACAAGTCGCAAGGACGACTGCAGAGATACATACATTATTATCAACTAATTCCCCCGTACATTTCGCGGAAATCCTGAGCGAAATCTTAAATATTTCTGATACCACTGGGGTCTCAAAGGTATTTAAGACAGTATTTTCGATGGCATTAACACCATTCAAAGCCATACTGGGTATTTTTCCAGATTTCGTCCATTCGATTTTTGGCGGACTTCCCCTGATCCTGGGACTAATTGCAGGAATCCTATTCCTAGTCCTTATTTTTCGTTATGGCAACCCATGTCACAGATCAAACTCTCGCGACAATGGAAGATACGATCCTAGCCATTGGATACCGGGACCGGATATCAAAAATCCTGGGACTCTCCCGGCTTAGAGACCTGAACATGACTTGGTTTCTATCATTTCGACCAATGTGGCAAAGGTGTGTTTTACCTGTACTAAGGTGTCTGCTATGCGGAGAAGAATGCGTGTTAGACACCTGTCTGACGCTACAATCGGATGCGCCAGTGGATGCAGATACACTGTTGGTTCCTACCAAGGTTCACGCTTTGTGCTGCCCTCAAAGGCTGCCAATCCTGATGACGGCATTTCTGGAATCTTCACCACTACGATTGAAGAGTAGTGAAGTTCAAGATGAAAGCAACATCGAACAGGTACGACCTTCTGTCAGCAATGCAAATCAGAATGTCAATGGAGACAATCATGCGCACGAATGCATGGTTACCCCTATTTCCGACTTAGTGGAACTTTCCCATGAAGCTGTTGACAGTTTTTTCGAAAGCCTGAATGATATGATGTTCTCTCCGGAACAGAAATAGAGACTTTTGAGTAAACTCGCACACGGCGTTCCCTGAATTCGGCCTTCAACTTTAAAAATAAAGTCACATGAACAATTACAATCCAGTTCACGGACAGCGATTTTTTCAGCAAACCCCTAAAATATTTTTCTACATATTTTTTCCCGGGACACTGATCTTCTGCTTAAAGTGAGAAACTATTCCTAGAGAAATAAGATTTCTATTTTTAGATACTTTATATAGACTTTAGCTGCCCGCTGGTAGGTTCACAAATATTTTATTATGTGATGAAATGGTCTCGGACTTCCTTTCTGTATAGCCATATTAAGAGCCATTTCATGTGTATTTCTCATATACCAATAAGCAATAATGCATAACAATGCGTGTTTACTTTTGCATTTAATTCATAGCTTAAGTGCATACAATATATATGACTGCAATTTTTCAGTATATTTGAAAATTTCGAAATGCATTTATGTATTTTGGGGTGGTAAGGTATACACTATACTCTATAGTATGTTGTACTATGTTATACTATGCATAGATTAGTAGATATGACCATAGTTAGCGTGGAGTGGGTGTCGTGTATTTCTATAGGTTCTGAATCAGTCCCCCTATTCCTGACCCTATTCTGGTTAAACTAACTATCAAGTTAACTAACAGTCAGCCCATGAGGCAAGAAATCCCCCATGATGCAGATACCGTTATCTGACGCAGTCACACTACGGCACAGGAACGTGTTATCTGATTAGGTCATAACGCTTGAGATCTAATTAGACAAGCGACATTCCTCCAGCCCCTGATAAGGCATACGACGTTCTCATAACAAATCAAACCTATGACAACCTGGAAAATCCGTGCGGCCATTGTTTTGATTTCACAGAGAACTTTTGCAAAAGAATGTGCTAACGAGCAAGTCGTATGACATCTTTATTGACGTACCTATGTCCATCCTTACGTCAATCTCGGCACCTTTAAGGTATAAATATTGCCGACCTTGCCCTATGCAAACACACGCGTGGTGACAAGACGGAGCAGCCATACTTGCCGAAGCCGAGAGCAGAAGCAGACCCCGCTGGCAGCAGCCCCGCCTTCCTGACGCGCTGAGAGACGCGCTGCTATCTCAAGCCGAGAGACCCAGCACCGGCGCTTCCGGGTAGCCCTCGCAGGCAGCCTGGAATATCGAGAGCAGAGAAAGAGATACCATTCCTCATTCATCCTAAATTCCAGGTACAGAACTGAATAACCCCTCACAGAGAATTCTTTAGTTATTCACTTGGCAAAAACAAACTTAACTTAAACTGTAACTTTCTATTCCCGCCCACGCATTAGACTTAGGTCAGGTACACGGGGTAGGCGTATTTAGAAACACCAGTTGAGTACGTTTAGTCAAATGCATATGTGTATGTAAATATATTTTAATCATTTTAAACATCATATGGCTCAGAAACCATATCAATGTTTTTACAGTATTATTTTATACTATTGCTTTTAATGTATGCACTTTACTTAACTATAAGTATTGCAATAATATCGATCCATTTCTCTTGTACGAGAAAAGAGACTGATCAATAAATAACATCTTTTATTGAACACGCCCGTCTCTTCCTTTTCTCTACATTCTGATGAGACTAAGAATGCACGTACTGACTGAGTAAAATAATTGCCTTGTGCTCACACGACTCTTGAGATTGACTCTTGATTAGGGGAGAGCAAAGTTGTCATGTTCTATGGTTGTCAGAAACTAAATCCCTTCTTGTCTAATCAGGGAAGTTAATCCTTCCTTGAACATTCGAGAAAGTTTCTAGCGAACTCTGAGCTTACCTGGCAAACCCAAAAATTAAGTCTAGTATCGACAGTAGTAGACCTAGTTAACGTCTGGCCTAGGCCTTTACTGCTGTAGGTACTATTCCAATGCGCAGAGCCTATTGGGAAAATAGGAGCTACACTACAGGGCTACTAAGGGAATATCGCTTGTGCGTCATCTTTATGATGCAAATAATGATCCGTTACCCTTCTCCTCCTTAGCTCAACGATTTTCTCTCACTAACTTAGACTTCTACACATTTCTAAAAATTAAAGTTGCCCTTTCTCAATTACGATTGGTTCCCAATTCACCTACCGTTACCTTATTTCATTTGTGGATTAGATCTGGTCATGTAGCTTTCAAAATCTATAAATTTTTATCTGCCACTACTTCTGTTCAGCATACGGTCACCCAACACAAATGGTTGCGCCATTTTGCTTTTACAGAACACATTTCACCAGATTCTTGGCAGTTAATTCGGAAGATGTCTTTGCGTAACAAAATTGCTCCTTCTTTAATGCAGTCTAAGTTCTTTTCTATCAATCTCCTTCATTGGATTCCAGTTCGATTGTATTCCCTGTCTCTAAAGGAAGACGACCTATGCTGGAGTTGTGGTTTATCGGCTGGTACTTTTCCACATATGTTTTTTAAATGTTCTCTTCTGCAATCATTTTGGGATTTGATACATAAGCATCTTATGTTAATATTTGATGTTCAATTCCAACTTTCTTTTCCCATGATTATACTGGGTCCCTTGGCCTCTCCAATCCCGTTGCCTTTAGATTCCTTAGAATTACAACTCATGGATCTTTTATTTACTGTTGCTGTCAAAGTGATTCTTATGGAATGGAAGTCTTTTTCCTCAGTCTCATACCACACCTGGTGGGCATGGGTTTCCTTTTTGAGAAGTGCACATACTTCGGTTGATGAGGCCCATCTCTCTCCTTCGATCTCTAGTAATGTTTGGAGAGCTTTAGATGCTTATATGGATTTAGCATCGAAAGGTTTGGTTGCTCAATATCCCTTTGTGTTGCCTGATTAAGTGTGTCTTCTGTGTTTTGTTTTGTGGAGCCCTACAGGAGTTCGTTTATCTATCCTTTCTTTCCTTTCTCTTCTTTCCCCCCTTTCTTCCTCTTTTTCTTTCTCTTCTCTTTCTCCTTTTCTCCTTTCTCTTGGTAGTGCTCCTCTTTTTATTGCATAGTGATACTGTTGATGCTTTTTTATTATTCCGGCACTGAATCTTTGTTTTCTTCAATATTTTTATGCAATTTATCCAATGAATTATTTGTAACTTAGCCTTTATGATATGTTATTCCTTATTGATATTCATCACCTGTATCACTTGTTATTATGTTTAACTATTTATTTACTGCATCGAATTCTAATAAATTCTTTTGAACTAAAAAAAAAAAAAAAAAAATCTAAACTGCTGCGAAATTCTGTTACTCTAACCACCGTTGTCATTATTTCATGTAGTCACCTAAACTGTATATTCTTATTACCAGGTTAGCAGCATCTTACTAAAACATCAACCATAAAATCATATCTAAAAAAGTCATAGAGTGGAGCATATATCATATACTATGTTCATTTAGCATAGATGGAAATTAAACTCATGTGAGTATATCACAGGCTCTTGTTTCAATCATAAGTTGCTGATCTCAGGGTAACCCAACCTTACAGGCATGTATACATATATTCCGAGATATTGAGACCATATGGTTGCTTAGTGTTCAGTTCTAAAATGTATCTTGTCTCAAGTAGCCTCAGTGCACTCTCTCTATCACCACCTCTTCTGCTTGGGGGGATCGTATCAAATACATAAAATGTAAGCGCTTTATTGTTGGATGAGTGCTTGTCTTTGAAATGTCGGACTACGGGATATGTGTTGTCATGATTATTGATTGCCCTGAGATGTTGCAGTATTCTTTTGTGTGCCGCCAGTTTGGTGCTTCCTTCATAAAGTAGTTTACACGGGCAGGTGAGTATATATATCACATGATCAGTTTTGCAAGTTAATAACTTGTTGATCGTCACTTTTCTGTCGCTGAACAGAGTTGTATACTCAGTTTTGTTTATGCCATGTTAGCATGCTTTGCATGTCTTGCAGTAATAGAAACCTTTTCTAGTTTTTAGCCGGTTGGATGAATCAATAGTTTCAGGATTGGTATCCACTAATTGGTCCCTCATGGATGGCCCACGACTATGTGTAATGGATGGTCTTGATGGTGAATCAGAACCAATTACTAGGTCACCTAGGACCAGTGGCCAATTTTTTTGTATGATTGTTTCTATTTGCCTCTTTTGATTACTGAATTGTAGAACCATCCTGAATGTTTTATCCTCCTTTTCATCACTTGTCTGACTGGTTGTGTACATATCTACTCCTTCTGCCCTTTTATCTTGTAGGAGCTCAATTCTGGATTTAGTCATAGATTTGCTACTGGCTATCTCTATAGCTTTTAAACGAATAGCATCTAGCCAAAAATCTCTGTATGCACTCTCTTTGGGCTGCCTTGAGATCTTCCTCACTGCTATGCAGACTCCTCATCCGCAGTATCTCACCATACGGAATACTGCTGATGAGATGCCGCGGATGAGCACTACCCGCATGCAATGCAGAGTTTCCTGATGTTGGTTTTCTAAACAATTTAGTCTCAATTTGCCCGTTTGCAACATACACCTCGGTGTCAAGAAATGCCACTGAATGCCTGCTTATACTCGCTGTGAAATGGAGATTCAATATTTCCGTCCCATATTACAAAAATATCATCAATGTACCGTACCTACGATTCAATCTTGTTGTTGCTCCTTATTAATGGCGTGAGGACCAGCTCCTCCCACCTGCCCATGTGTAAGCAGGCATAACTAGGGGAGCAGCTGGCCCCCATTGCCACACCCCTGATCTGCAGATATAGGATGTTATTAAACATAAAAACATTGTTTGTAAGGCAAAACAAAGTCATGTCTAAAATAATTTTCTTGTGTTCCAGATTGTGATCTGTCTCACTGTTAGGATAATGTTCGATAACGTTGATGCCATCACAGTGTTTGATGCTAGTATATAGCGATGATACATCAAGCACCATCAATAAATATGTATCTTGCCATTGAATCTTTAGCAGTTTGTTGAGAAAATCACTCGTATAGCGTACATATGATGGTAATGCTTTTACGTGTGGTTGAAGGAAATGATCCACATATTTAGAGGTGTGTTCAAGAAGGCTCTTACGTGCGGATATAATAGGTCTTCCTGGGGGTCTGATGGGTCCTTGTGTGTCTTACGAATGAAGTAGATTGATGGAGTTACTGGAAATTCCTTTTTCAAGAATTTATATTCCTGTTTTGTAAGTAGATCTTTCTTCTGCCAAGAATGTAAACTTATATATATACATTCATTCAAAGAGTTGTCCACAAAGTAAAGGTGCACACGATGTCAGGCAACCCGGCTTTTGCAGCAAGCTCAGCGTTTATTGCAAACCGGCATTAGTTTCCAGAAATTTCCTTCAAGACCCTACGCGGTCGCTAGTAGGTAGCTATAGTTAGGACCTATTTTCCATAGGAAAAGTGTTTTTTGATTTGCCAATATCTTTGGCGCCGTTTGACGAATCTTCGCAACATGTTCAAAACTAATGGCCAGCTCCGGTCAAATCCTGTCTTGGAAGTTTTCGGGGTGATTCGTCAAGCGGGGGCCAAGAAAAAAGAAGGGTCCAAAAGTGCTGTTTCCCTATGTTAATTTCCATAGGAAAAATTGGAACAGGCTACACCCCGAACTGTTGATCGGAATTACACCACATTTTGCAAAAAGGTAGGTCTTGGTACAGAAAGCGAGCTTTTTTTTAAATGGTGTAAATCCGTTCAGTAGTTCCTGAGAAATAAAAAAAACTGAAATATCGATATCTGAGCACTGAGGAGGAGTCGCGACTCCTCCTGAGCATGAGCTTCACTTTGATTGGCTGCCAACACTCCAAACCAGGAAGTGTAGAACTGAGTCACAAGTAAACCGTAAAATAAAGGTGAAAAATCAAGAAAAGGGGGCAGGGTAGAAACACCCTGACCCCCTTCGGCCGAATTTTCGCTGGGAGCGCGAATCTTGCCACAATTATACAAAAAAACAAAGCACGGTCTCCCGCGCTTCATTTGTTTCGAGTCCCCAGGTGGGCCAGGTCCCAGGGGCAATTGTCAATTATGGTGTGCAGGCCAGTGGGGGCCCCCTCAGCCCCGGGGACCGCCAACTCTTAGGGGCTTTTCATAAAAAAATGCGTGGGGGGCTCCTGCCCCCATGCTGCCCCGGGGACCGCCACCTCCCTGGGGCATTCCTAATAATGTGGGAAGGCCTTGTGGGCCCCCCAAACCCCAGGGACCACCACCTCCCCGGGGCTACATGATTTAAATGCAGGGGGCTCCGCGGCCCCCCCGCAGCCCCAGGGACTGCCACCTCCCCGGGGGTATATTCAAAAATAAAGTGTGGGGGACTCAAGCCCCCCACACTGCCCCGCGGACCACCACCTCCCCGGGGCACTAATTATTTACATAGGGGGTCCGTTACGAACCACCAGGCCCCGGGGACCACCACCTTCCCGGGGCTTTAGAAATGCTGGGAGGGGGGCCACGCGGCCTCTCAGGGCCAGCTCCTGCAATGTCCCGGGGTGCCCACCCCGGGACATTGCTGTTTGCTATGACAGGAGTCATAGCAAACTCTGCTTTGGTTTTCGGGCGCGAGAGCAGGAAACATGCTCTTGCTTCCAAAAACCAAAGAAGGATTGCTTTTGCACAAGGGGAGCTCTCCTTGTGCAAAAGCAGTGCTGGCTCCCGCAGGAGGTGCAGAGCCGGCTGGGAATGCTAGGGCATTGAGGCTCCCCCGCGGTCCCCAGCAAGATGGGATGGGATCCCCTGGGCCAGAACAGGCTCAAGGGGGGGCCACTCGGCCCTCCTCCGGAATGAAAAATAAATAAATAAAAAAGGAAGCAATGGGGGATGGGGTCCCCAGGGCAGATAAATGCCTCAGGAGGGGGCCACACAGCCCCCTTCATTAAAGAATTTTTTTTATTTGTGGCCATGCCCCGGAAGATGGGGTCCCCATGGCGAAATTTTCATATGCAGACCCTGGTTTATGGGGTCCCCAGGGCCCAAACATGTAGAAAGAAGGGTGCCACATAGCCCCCACTTCAAAGATTTTTTTTTTTTTTTAAAGCCGGCATCTCGCCGGAGGTCTTGCCCCCTCCCTGCACCACTCTGCAAACGCATCCCTTAGCACGTTCTAACTTAGGGAATTAAGTCCCCTGGAATACTGAGGGTCCCTGGGGGCCAACTAGCCCACCAGGTACTTCCAGTAAGCGCCACACAGCTGGATTGCTGAGAGGTGGTCTGAGGCCACGCCCCCTTTTACACCACTCTGCAAACGCGCCTTTTAGCACACTGCTGGTGGGGTGATGAGGTCCTCTTGTGTCCTGAGGACCTCAGGACTAAAGTGGACTTCATCCCCAGTGCATCAGGAGGCATGTTTGCAAAGTGGTGTAAAAAGGGGGCATGGCCTCAGACCACTCTCAGCAATCCAGCCGTGTGGGACTTACTGGAGGTAACTGGTGGGCTAGTTGGTCCCCAGGGACACTCAGTATTCAAGGGGACTTAATCTCCCAAATCAGAAAGTGCCAGGGGCATTTGCAGAGTGGTGGAGGAAGGGGGCGTGGCCTGTGTCCAGCTTTCAGCAATCTCACTCTCTGGGACATAGTGGAGGTATCAGGTAGGCTAGTTGGTCCCTAAGAACCCCCAGCAGTGAAGGGGACTTTAATCCCCATCCAAGAGTGCGCCAGGAAGTGCGTTTGCAGAGTGGTGGGGAAAGAGGGCATGGCCTGCTATGAAAATTTTGCAATCCTGCTGTGTGAGACTTACTGGAGGTAGTAGGAGGAGTAGTTGGCCCCTAAGGTTTTCCTTGGGGGCCAACTACCCCTCTTCTTACCTCTAGTAAGTCTCACACAGTGGGATTGCAAAGACGTCTTCAGAGACCATGCCCCCCTTTCTCCACACTCTGCAAATGCGCCTCCTTGCAGAGTACGGGATGGGGGATGAAGTCCAATTTATTCCTGAGGGACTTTGGGGGTCAAGAAGCCCTCCTGGTACCTCCTGTAAGTCCTAAGCAGCCGGAAGACCTGAGCGCTGGTTGGAGGCCCAGCAACCTTTCTCCACCACTCTGTAAACATGATTAGTAGTTAAAGAAGTGTTTGCAATGTAATAGGTTTCGCATTTGCAAGAGTTAGAGCTATTGGAGATGTAAATGTAAATGTTTTTTATTAATGTTTTTCGGAGTGGAGTGGATGTACATTGTGTGTAGCTGAATTATGTGGTAGGTTGTGCAGTGAAATTATGTGGATAGAACGTATGTGGTATTTATTTTATAGGAATAATGTAGAGTGGGATTATGTGTTATGGAGAGTAATTGTGTGGTATGGTAGTCTGTGTTGTGGAGTGGAAACCTTAAGTTTAGTCTTCCTCATTTCCATAGCAGCTAAACTATGAACTCAATGAGACAAAAAAAGAAGGAATCAGTGAGGAGCACTTCTGGACCTAATCAGAGGTATGAGCAGGGCCACTGGAGTTATGCGACTGGTTGGCGGCACCAACTTTCGCACAATTATACATTTTGCACATTAGCCACATAATTCATCATCTGCTGCCTAATCTGCAGATTGGAACAAAAAAAGCCTTGTTTCTTGCTCAAACGTTACCAGAAATGCAGCGACAAGTGTTTCAGCATGGTGGAATGCCCTTTGCAAACCCAGAATGGTCACCTGTTACTTATTACTAAATGTGGGTGTTAAATTGGTACTAATGGTGTGCAAGCCACTCTTCCTTCTTCGCCTCTCTTGCCTCTTTCTACATTTCTGCATTTCTGTTGCTTCTTTCTGCACATTTCGTGCTTTTTCTGCACTTCCCTTGCCTCTTTCTGTAAACTTCTTCTACTTTCTGCACCTCTCTTCGCTCTTTCTGCACATCTATTGCCCTTTCTGCACCTCATTTGCTTCTTTCTGTACCCACCCCTCTTGCCTCTTTTTGTACCCTTCTTCCCTCTTTCTGCACATCTCTTGCCTTTTTCTGTCCCTCTTACGTCTTTCTGCACACTTTTTGCATCTTTCTGCACCACAGTTGCTTCTTTCTGCACTTCTCTTCCTTTCGCACCTCTGTTGGCTCTTTCTGTACTGTTCTTGCTTCTTTCTGCACCTCACTTCCCTCTTTCTGCACTTCTCTTGCTTCTTTCTACGCCTCTTGTTTCTTTCAGCAATTCTCTTCCCTCTTTCTGTACTTTTCTTCCTTCTTCCTGTACCCCTCCTGCCTCTTTATGTACCTCTCTTGCCTCCTGTGCACCCCTCCTACCTTTTTCTGTACCCTCTTGCCTCTTTTTGCACCTCTGTTGGTTCTTTCTGCACTGCTCTTACTTCTTTCTGCACCTCACTTGCCTCTTCCTGCACCCCTGTTCCATTTCTGCACCCTTCTTGCCTATTTATGCAACTCTCTTGCCTCTTTCTGCAACTCTGAGTTAGAGGTACTTTTAATCCCCCTGCCCTACTATGTACTAGGGCCTTACAGGGGAGGTCATGCCAATCACAGGGATACCCCGACCCATAGTGTATCCTAGTGTGTGTAGGTGTTTTCACTGTATTATAAGTGTCTTTCAGCATAGCACTGGCTCCGGGCTTGGTTAGTCAGAGTCAGTTACCACCAGTCAGTAAAAAGTTGGGGGTATAGGATGACTTTGAAACAAGATCTCTTTCTGCACCTCTGCATATCTCTTACTTCTTTCTGCATTTTTCTTATTCTTTCTGGACTTCTGTTGTCTCTTTCTGCATTTCTCTTGCTTCTTTCTTCCTCTTTCTTCACATGTCCTACCTCTGTAGGCATAGTTAGAAATCAGCATTTAAAAAACCTTAGAAATTCACTGAAAAAACCATAGGTTTCAAGAACGTTATCATTAGAAATTATCATTTAAAAAACCTTTAAAATTAAGTGAAAAAAACATAGGTTTCAGGGACATTATAGTTAGAAATTATCATTTAAAAAAACCTTTGAAATTCACTGAAAAAGAAACCATAGGTTTCAGGGACGTTATAGTTAGAAATTATCATTTAAGAAATCTTTGAAATTCACAGAAAAAAACATAGGTTTCAGGGACGTTATAGTTAGAAATTAGCCTTTAAAATAAACATAGAAATTCACTGATAAAACTACAGGTTTCAAGGACCTTATAGTTTGTTGGACATTCCCCTCTTCGAAACCAGAGCAATTCTGCCGTTATTGTTAGTTGAGCTAACTATAACTCGCGCCCCCGCAATGTACTGATGAAGACATCACATATTACATCATTCATGACATGGTCAGTGACATCACTGATGACATCTCAAATGACATCACTGATGACATCTCAAATGACATCACTGATGACATCACTGATGACACCATCCCCGTGATAATCTGATGTACCTCCTCACACCCTAATATAACCTTTGATACACCCACTCTAAAATGTAGACTACCATTTTTGAAACCATAGACACACCAATACCAGTTACTACATACCCACTCATTGATTCCTAGGTCTACAAACACACCTACTCATTCACCCATACAGTCACTCAACCATGCAGTCACTCATCAAAACAGCCACTATTATATGCACTCATACACCCATATACACACTTACACACCACCACTCACCCATAAAGTTACTCAAACACCTAGTCAGTCATGCAAAGAATCAATCACACTCCTATTTACTCAACTATACAGTTATACACACACCACTTCACTTATTCATAAAGATAATAACACATACTTACTTTCTTCTACAATCACTGACACAATCACACACTCATCCATACAGCCCCCCTCACAATCACTCACTTTCACATATAGTCATTTATATACTCCAACACTCACATATTCTGCCTTTCACATATGTAGTTGCTCACACATGTACCACTGAGATATTCATTCACTCACCAACACACCCATACACACACTCACCCGCCCATACAGTCCTTCACAGATGCACTCTTGAACCCAAACACCCAGTGAATCACCCACTCACACATCTATGCACAGAGTCACACCCCCCACCCACCCACAGAGACACCCAGGCACCCATACAGATACTCAGACAACCAATCAATACCCCCATATGGACACTCATGTAGCTACTCACCAACCCATGCAGCCACTTGCACACCAACTGACAGGCTAATACAGACATTCACACAGTTTAGTCACTAACCCATGCATTCAGTAAGACATGATTAATCACTCACTTATACAGTCAGTCACGCACCTACTAAATCATCCATCCAGACACATATACACCTACTCCTTCTACAATACACCTTGGTATATATATATATATATATATATATATATATATATATATATATATATATATATATATATATATATATATATATATATATATATATTCACTGAAAAAACCATAGGTTTCAGGGGCATTATAGTTAGCTGGACATTTCACTTGTACAAAACCATTGAAATTCCCCCGTTATAGTTAGTTCAGCTAACTATAACTCGCGTGCCCGCAATGGCCTGCTGATGACGTCATATTACATCACTCATGACATGGTCAGTGACATCACTCATGAGATCACTGATGACATCTCAAATGACATCACTGATGACATCATCCAATGAATGTGTGTTTTTCTGAAAATTAAATATGTTTTATATTTGTATATCTCAAGGTCGATGGAAGAATAAATGGGTATATAAGTGTCTAAACGGATGATTTTTTTTTGTAAAATTGATTGTATAACTGACTGATTAAGTGTATCTTAGTGATTACATGGGTTAGTGGTGCCCCGTGGCACGTTTTAAGTTGGGGGATTAACTCCCCTTGAATCCTGAGGGTCCCTGGGGTGCAACTAGCCCACCAGCTACCTCCATTAAGCACCACAGAGCTGCGTTGCAGAGAGGTGTAAAAAGGGGCGTGGCCTCAAAACACCTCTCTGCAACGCAGCCCCCTGGCGCATACTGGAGGTTCCTGGTGGGCTAGTTGGCCCCCAGGGATCCCCAATATTCAAAGGGAATGTGTTCCTCATCTGCAAATGCACCAGGGGGCGCGTTTGCAGAGTGCTGCAAGGAGGGGGCGTGGCCTCCGGCGCAATGACGGTCTTTTATTTTTTTTATTGAAGAAGGGGGGCTGTGTGGCCCTGCTTATTTTTCTAATTTATTGGCCCTGGGGCCCCCATCCCCCAGGGCCTGCCCCCTAATTTAAAAAAAATATATATATATTTGGAAGGGGGCCGCGTGGCCCACCTCCTGAGGCCTTAATCGGCCCCGGGGACCCCATCCCCCGAGGCATGCCCTTTTTAAATTAATCTTTTTGAGGGGGGCTGCGTTGTCCCCCTCCTCAGGCCACCTATGGCCCCGGGGACCCCATCCCCTAGGGCCTTTTTTATTTTTTATTTTGGTGAGGAGGGCCACGTGGCCCCCTCCCTGGCCATTTGTAGCCCTGGGGACCCCATCCTCCGGGGTTGGCCCTCTCCTTTGGGGACCGTGGGGGGTCCCCAATCCCCCCATGGTCCCACCGGCTCAACGCATCCCTTGTGAGACGGCATTGCTTTTCCACATGGGAAGCTACTAAGATGCAGCTCCCCGTGTGGAAAAGCAATTTGGTTTGAAATTTAGAAATTTAAAATCCAAACCAAGTTTGCTTTGGCAGGGCGGGAGCCGCGAGGCTCCAGTCCTGCCACAGAAAACTACATAGAAAACTACAGTGTCCCGGGGTGGGCACCCCGGAACACTGCCCGAGCTGGCCCTGGGGGTGGCAGTTCCCAGGGCCATCATTGGCTCCAGGGTGGGGCGCACGGCCCCCCTCCCACTTAATTCAAAGCCCCGGGGGTGGTGGTGCCTGGGGCTTGGGGGTCTGTAACGAACCCCCTATTTTAAATATTAAGTGGCCCCGGGCGTGAGGGGAGGCTTGAGCCCCCCCCACACAGGTAGTTTGTTTATTATTAAAACAAGCCCCGGGGTGGCGGTCCCCGGGGCTGCGTGGGGGCAGTGAGCCCCCTGCAACTATGTACATAAAGCCCCGGGGGTGCCGGTCCCCAGGGCTGGGGGGCTGAG
The DNA here is from genome assembly GCF_964261635.1 of Lissotriton helveticus. Taxonomy (NCBI): domain Eukaryota; kingdom Metazoa; phylum Chordata; class Amphibia; order Caudata; family Salamandridae; genus Lissotriton; species Lissotriton helveticus. Next base: position 289,381,776 of record NC_136073.1, read on the forward strand.
AGCCCCTCACATATTCGAGAAAAGCCCTGGCCGGTATATTGCCCCCAGGACTTGGCCCCCTTTTTTTTTTATCGGCAGGATCCGCGCACCCTGCGCAGATTTTGCTGATTTTTGAAAAGAAAAAACATTTTTTGGGGCCCTGGGGGTCCTTGTGGGACCCCCTAAGCAGGACTAGGGGGTCAGGGTATTTCTACCCTGCCCCCTTTTTACATTTTGCGCACTTGTTTCACTACTTTCTTGTGCTTCAGTTCTACTAAGGCACAAGAGGCTACTAACACTTCCTGCTTTGGAGTTTTGGCAGCCAATTAGCATACAGCTCGTGATTGGGAGGGTGCGCGGATCCTGCGCTGCCATAGATATATATGTTGTTTTACTTTTGATTTTCTCAGCAACTACTGAACGGATTTACACCATTCAACAAAAAAGGTTCTTTCTGAACCAAGAACTACCTCTTTGCCAAATTTGGTGTAATTCCGTTCAGCAGTTCGGGCTGTAGCCGTGTCTAAAGTTTCCTATGGGAAATTGCATGGGGAAAACATGTTTTGGGACCCCCTTTTTTCTCGGCCCCCGCTTGACGAATCACCCCGAAACTTTCAAGATAGGAGCGCACCGGAGCACCCCACAAGTTTTAAAACTTTCGCAAAGATTCGTCAACCGGCGCCAAAGTTATTGGGAATAGAATGTTGCAGATTTCCTATGGAAATTAGGTCCTGACTATAACTACCTACTGGCGACTGCCAGTAGGTAATAAAACATATTTAAATTTTACAGAAACACACAGTCGCTGGAAGATGCATCAGTGATGTCATGAATGATGTAATATGTTACGTCATCAGCAGTGCAGTGCATTGCAGGGGCGCGATTTATAGTTAGCTTAGCCGAATTTCTCTGGTTTTGTATGAGTGAAATGTACAACTAACCATAACGTCCCTGAAGCCTGTGTTTTTTTCAGTGAATATATATATATATTCACTGAAAAAACCATAGGTTATAGACCATATATAGTTAGGAATTAGCATTTACAAAACCTTGAAAATTCACTGAAAAAACCATAGGTTATAGACCATATATAGTTAGGAATTAGCATTTACAAAACCTTATTTTACTCACACAAAACCATTGAAATTCCATATATAGTTAGTTGCACTAACTATATATCGCGCACCTGCAATCCACTGCTGATGATGTCACATATTACATCATTCATGACATGGTCAGTGACATCACTGATGACATCACTGATGACATCTCAAATGACATCACTGATGACATCTCACTTGACATCAATGATCACATCACTGATGATATCATTCATGTGATAATACAATGCATCTCCTCACACTCTAATATAACCTCTATTACACCCAGTGTTAAATAGAGAGTATAATTTTTGAAACCATTGACACACCAATACTAGTTACTACATACGCACTCACTGATTCCTATGTCTACACACACATTCACTCATACAATCATTCATACATACAATCACTCATCTTTACAACACTATCATATGCACTCATACACCTATACAGACACTCACACTCTGCCACTCATCCATGGAGTTACTCACACACCTAGTCAGTCCTGAAAAGAATCAATCACACTTCCATTTTCTCATCTATACAGTTAAACACAGAACACCTTACATTTTTGAAACATATACTAACACATACTTACTCTCTTATAGAATCACTGATACAAGTACACATTGATCTGCACAGAGTCACACACCTCCCAGCCAGCCATACACACACTCAGTCTCCCATACAAATACTTGTGCAACCAATCAATAACCCATATAGCTACTTATATAGCTACTGATCAACACATGCAGCAGCTTGCACAACAACAGACATACTGATGCACACTTTCAGACAGTTTAGTCACTAACCCGTGCATTCAGTAAGACGCATTTAATCACTCACTCATACAGTCAATCACGCACCTACTAAAACCTTCATTCAGACACTTATACATCCACTCATTCTTCAATATGTAAAACATATTTAAACTTTACAGAAACACATAATCACTGGATGTTGTCATCAGTGATGTCATCAGTGATGTCACTGACCATGTCATGAATGATGTAATATGTGACATCATCAGCAGTGGATTGCGGGTGCGCGATATATAGTTAGTGCAACTAACTATATATGGAATTTCAATGGTTTTGTGTGAGTAAAATAAGGTTTTGTAAATGCTAATTCCTAACTATATATGGTCTATAACCTATGGTTTTTTCAGTGAATTTTCAAGGTTTTGTAAATGCTAATTCCTAACTATATATGGTCTATAACCTATGGTTTTTTCAGTGAATTTCATTGGTTTTTTAACAGCTAATATCTGTAGCTGTAAAATGTATTCTTCTTTAAATCCAAAAATATATTTTATATGTTTATGAATAATTTTTTTTTAAAATATTTTTTTTTCTTCGTTCCCGCTTCGCGAATCGGGAAGCTTCCCGTTAGCTGACCTTGATGCCGCGAAATAGACCGCGAGCCGGTAAACGTTTCTTTACCGCAACTGCCGCGTTACAAAACAACATCGTGACGCCTCCCGTCCGCATGACGTTTCACGTTGTCGCGTGATACGTCATATGACGTGCTACGTTAGCGAACTGGTACGCGAACCGAGTCGCAAAGCGCAGGTTTCTGGAAGCAAACCGGGAGGCCCTGCAAAGCGCTTAACGTAAACACAGCAGGTCATGTGACTTGGTAATAACACTTTTCATTGGTTCATTTCACTTTTGGTTTCCTAATGATGTAAGACTAGGTCATATAATCTAAAATGAACACTTTTCATTGGTTGAGAACTCTTGTTTTTCCCAAATGATGAAAATCCCTCCTTCTTTCCTCACTCTGACTTTCATCATTGTGAGAGAAAGACCCTTTGTGATCACTGAGCAATGGCTTCTTTAGTAGCTTCATCTGGTGCTTCCCCACCACCTCCACCACATCCAAGGAAGAGTGGACCACCTGCTCAAGTTATAATTCAACAAGAAGAGGAAGAAGAGGAACAGGACGACGAGCACGAAGAGAGGCAGTTTTTGCCTGAGGAGCCCAGGACGTCTCACCGGAAAGAAAACTTCATTTGGCAATTTTTTAAAATTCCCAAAGGTGAGAAAAAAGTAAATGCAAGATACGTAACTTGCCTTATATGTCAAGATAGACTGTCCAGAGGAACCGAGAAAAAATACAGTTTCGGAAACTACACAATGCATCGCCATATGACTAGGTGGCATCCTAATAACTACAGTGCTGCACAGTTTCGGAACGACCTAGATAATCTCCCTATTATGGCCAGAAGATCTGTTGTACCGGAAGTAACGGGACCAGAGGGCAGGGAGATGGTGCCAAATATACAAATGAGATTTGGTGAAGTAAAACACACCTGCGTATTTTGCGATGGATTCATTTGCTACGGAGAAAGAAGCATCACTCTGATCAACAGAGCTATTGACTATCATATGCAAGTTTGTACGAAACGCCCAAAATAATAAATACTTTTTTTTTGTTTTGTTGCTCCTGTTGAGCCCTTTACAATGAATCGTTTTCATTGCCCCCTCCAAGAAAAACCCAAAAAAATATAAAACTGTTCAGAAAAATTCAAAAAAAATTTAAAACAACAAAAACAATAAAAAAAAAAGTTCTTTTCAGAACTACCTCCCCGTTATTAAAAAATTGGTACAATATTTGGAACTGTGCCAACCTCTATTTCTCTTAGTTCGCTTCCCAGTTCGCTCGCCGGTACGCGAACCGGAAGCGAACCAAAAACAGTAAGTATAAGGGAAGGAAACAGACACTTATGTTAAAAGAAAGACAGCTATAGGGGAGTAAACTAGAGATACTATTACCCGTAATCCACTGCTGATGATGTCACATATTACATCATTCATGACATGCTCAGTGACATCATCAGCAGAGGATTGCGGGTTTTTTGGCAACGTGCCTTATCCACGGTTTAATAACGCTGCCTTTTGCTTTATATAAGTTTTCAAATTGTATGAAATATATACCAATAGGTCGTTATGAACCTTTAGGTAGTGCTTTTCTTCATGAGGTCTGGTCGCTTCCATACACATACAGATGTTTCAAAGATGATCAAGAAGTTTATCTGAATGGAGAGGAATGCACTGAGACGCCAGATCATTCACTAATGTGTAGGCACATACAGTTACACGGTTCATGCAACAAACACCGACCAAATATGGCTTGCGTGTTGCAAGGCACGCCAGTTCCTGCTATCATCCCCACGTTCAAGTTGTTGGAAAATGGTAGTTATTTGATGCTCAATAATGAAGATTGATCTGGGTTAATTAAAAGTATTCCTTTTATCGTAACAGTAAGTGAACGGGTTATTTGCTGCAGAAATGTTCCTTTTCCTCCCACACATGAACATAGGGAGTTTTCAATCTCGCCACAAATACCAACCTTGGGAGCAGATTTCAACGGCATGGCAAGAATAAGAGCTCTTTTGTCTCAGAGAGAGGTGGCCTTGAGTTCGGCCCGTGAAACTTTCGTGCTTCACATAGCGAACACCCGTACAGAGGTGCAGACCCTTTTCAATTCAGATTTGCCTTTCCATTTCAGCAAGATGGTTCGGACTATCTCTAACGCATCCTCCACAAAGGCCCTGGCGCACTTTTTTAAAGTTGTTACCAGTGGTCTCGTGACTTCATTTGAGAAAATCTTCGAGTCATCCCTACTTTCTTTCATTGTATTTTTTCCACTCTGCTTCGTGGATTGCCATTTTTACTTGCATTACCAGCGGACGCTCTTGTGCTTTTTTACATTTTTAAATATGGATGTCCCTCCTATGCAACCTCCCGCCCTGCAGCTGCTGACACTGTTCCGCAATCGCATGCTAGAATATTATGGCACAATGCCGTTGGCGATATTAAGCACGGCATATGGATTATCTTTTCGATTCTCCTACTTCACCTGTGTCCAGCCTGTATTTCACTGCCTGACCTGTGATTTCGATTGGGCCATTGATTTGTGTCTCTGCGGACCGGTTTCTCCTGACGTCGACTTTAATCAGCTGATGACTCCTATCATTACTCACGAGTTGGTTTGTCCTGGCGAAAGGATTATGGCTGTGGCATTGATGCATGGACTAATTGGTCCCTGGAATTTACTGGCGGCAACACAGTCTTTCTTGGAACAGAGCTTTCTTGAAAACCCACCGAGCTGTCCTCTGATGGTGATAGAGGATCCGGTGCTGGGAGAGCACGTATGTTCTTTTCCGCTTTTAAATTGGATGGCTGAACTGTTTTCGGATGAAGACTGTGACTTCCTATTGGAGGCTGTTGCAGCTTATTTTGCATACACAGTTATGTCATAGACCTTTTTCATGTTTGATATGCTGAGTACTAGCATTTCATTGACAATTCATTGACTTATTTGTCAAGTTTTTATTATTTACCTTGCCTATTGGCTTAAGACTCGATAAAGTACTTGGCTGTTTTATTTTTCTTTAGCATTAAATTTTCCTAGTTTTTAATGCTTTACCTTGCGGACCGTCCACATATAAACTTGCAATCTGCTCTCATGAGATGGCACTTCTATTATCTTATTCAGTTCGTTTCCGGATCATGGGGAGGTGTCATCTACGTCCTGGATATCTTTACACCGTGTTAAGTTAGCATGGGCTCATTACCGGTTTAAACGCCATTTTTCCTTTTTTGCAACTTCTGCACACGACACTTAGTTGTTGCTTTAGCTTTCAACCTAGTAGTTCATCGTGGTTTACATGAGAATAATATGTTATTGCTCTACTATCTGCTTTGCTTGTTAAACTATATCTGTACAGCGAGTGCTAAAGTTTCAAGAACAACACGATACAGAATTGTTATGAGGTCTGATCTCCACGACTTCATACTCATAACATAAGTGCAACTTCTGCCAATTCTGGGCATGAGGCAGGTTTTATATTGCTTTGCCGAACACACATACACAACACTTGATGCGGTTCACATGAAGAGAGAGCTGGTGTATGCTGATGTGATTCCTTCAAATCTAAGACACTAAAGTATGGGCACGCCCTAAACCAACACAAAGAGACCTTCTTAGCAAATAATATAATATGTGTATTAGGGAGGGTGAGATATAAGCAGCCGCGGGCCGTGGAGGGAGTTACGGTGAGGCAGGGAGGCGGGGAGGGGGAGAAGCAGGGTGGAGCCCTCTCCACCCTGCCCCTCCCCCTCCCCGCCTCCCTGCCCCACCGTAACTCCCTCCACGGCCCGCGGCTGCTTATAAGTGTTGCTAACTCTTATTCATTTACAGCATGTTAACATACTGTCACCATTCGCTTTTTATGTACTAGTAACTATGCTGGTAATTTTGCTACTGATAATATGTGTACTTGTATTATCTAAGATACTACGCCTGAGAAGACGGCATTAGTAAATAAACATTTCAAATACACATGTGTTCTTCTTAACTCCATGTTCTGGTTTCTAAGAAATATATAACGACCGACTGTTCATGAGTTCCACGTATCCTGAGGTACTATAAGTTCATATTCTGGATTGTCTAAACATTGAGAGTTTGTTATATCCAATGTGACACTGTACCTAGCTTGCTAAGGGGTTTTTGATTACTAAGGTGAGTTTTGGGACACCCTAATTCGCCGAGGTTCCAATCCTCTGTCCACAGTTCTGTGTGAGAACAGAAACCCTGCGACAGGGGCACCCCCGACCCTTGCTGGAGCTTCATCACACTTGCGATACAACTCCAGCAATGCGCCACCTTTACGGCACAGATACATCATGCATCTGTGCTGTTTTTGCCCCATGATGCGCCGCATTGTAAATGCAGCACACCATAGGTGACGGAACAGCGGCACAGAATGACTAACACATCCCTGGTGATGCGCCAGTCATCATAAATCTATCCCTATGCTTCTTATCTTGTTAGAGATGAACCGCCATATGTATCATCAAAGTTTTTTGCATTTCCTAAATAGCGAACTTTAAGGAATAAATAGCGATTCTTTACCATTCCTAGTTTGCGATGAGCTATTTGCTAATTACAAATTACCCATTCATTTCCTTCATTTCCATAGGACGGTTGGACTCACTTTTAGCTCGAACGGCTGAATGGATTTGCACGAAACTTGGCAAAATTGTAGGGACTGGTAGCCCGATGTGCCTTTGCTATGTCTCAAGATATATGCTCCAGTGGTTTTTACGAAAATTAACTTTGAAAAATATATATTGGGCTACATTGGCCTATATATATGTTGGAACCCAAATGTAGCCCAATGTAGCCCAATGAAGCCCAATGAAGCCCAATGTAGCCCAATGTAGCCCAAAGATGGCCGCCAGAGACGAAAAAAAACAAATGTAGCCCAAATATCAGCCAGATGTAGCCCAACTATAGCCCAGTGACAGAATGACCAATCAGCGTCGCAAACCTCCGTTACGCGAAGCGGAGCGCTGTTACAGATATATATCTTTTTTTGAACGTTAATTTCTCAAAATCCACTGGAGCACATATATTGAGACCTAGCAAAGGCACATCGGGCTACCAGTCCCTAATATTTTACCAAGTTTCGTGCAAATCCATTCAGCCGTTCGATTATTATTATTATTTTTTTTTTTGCCCCGCGGGGCCCTTTTAAAACCTCCACATCAAACCCAGGGGGTCAGCGAGGATCTACTATTCCCCCTTATGGTCATTTGCCCCTTCGCTTTCGCCTCCTCTTGTCTCTCGATCCTACCGAGAGACAAGATGGCGGCCGCTACGGACTGTTTGGAATGTTGACAGACGCCGGAGAACCAATCAGCTTCGCTTCACAAAGCTCCGTTGCGCGAAAAGTACGCGTCCTGGAGCGCTGCCCGGTCCGCTGTTACAGATATATATCTTTTTTTAAACGTTAATTTCTCAAAATACACTGTAGCACATATATTGAGACCTACAAAAGGCACATCGGGCTACCAGTCCCTACAATTTTGCCAAGTTTCATGCAAATCCATTCAGCCGTTCGGGCTAAAAGTGAGGCCAACCGCCCTATGGAAAACTCAATGTTAAAAACATGTTTTGGGACCCCCCTTTTTTCTCGGCCCCCCCTTGACGAACCCCCCCCAAATTTTTAAGGGCTGCTCAGAAACAAAATGTGCCATTTTCCTGAAAATTTCAGCCAATTCCGTCCACAAACGCCAAAGTTATTAGACATAGAATTTTCAAAAATCCCATAGAGAAAAAATCCTAACTATATATACCTACTGGCGACCGCCAGTAGGTAATATATATATATATATATATATATATATATATATATATATATATATATATATATATATATATATATATACTAACTATAATATATATATATATATATATATACTAACTATAATATATACACGCAAGTTGGTCTTTCTGCCTACTGAAGGTTAATGACACTACCATTGATAACTACACAGGGGGACCCAGCCCACTCAGGGATTATATGTACTTCACCATTCACGGGACTATATTGACCAGCATGCTGCTGGATGCCTTGTAAATATGCCACGCCCACTGGGGGCGGTTGTGTCGACAATAAAAGGTCGGAACAAGGTAATGGTGAATGTTTTGAGCCCTCCTGTGGCAATCCATGATTAAGGGGCGTCACCGCCTCGAAACGCGTCAGAATCCAGTTCAATTGAAAGGAAATTCCAACCTGCGAGCATCAGCGAGGCACACAAACCGGATGGTAGCAGCACGTGTGTTCCCTCTTAGAGCACAGGGGCTCTTTTGTTCAGTCACATTGGTATACACGGCTTCCCTTGGCCGTGGAGAGGAGAACCACCGTCCCCCTTCGTCAAGAAGCAACTGGGGGGAGCAGGAGCTTCGGAAAGGAAAACAATTTCCAGTCCACGAAGTACGTGGTGCTTATGGGTGAAAACAGCACGCAAGTTGGTCTTTCTGCCTACTGAAGGTTAATGACACTACCATTGATAACTACACAGGGGGACCCAGCCCACTCAGGGATTATATGTACTTCACCATTCACGGGACTATATTGACCAGCATGCTGCTGGATGCCTTGTAAATATGCCACGCCCACTGGGGGCGGTTGTGTCGACAATAAAAGGTCGGAACAAGGTAATGGTGAATGTTTTGAGCCCTCCTGTGGCAATCCATGATTAAGGGGCGTCACCGCCTCGAAACGCGTCGGAATCCAGTTCAATTGAAAGGAAATTCCAACCTGCGAGCATCAGCGAGGCACACAAACCGGATGGTAGCAGCGCGTGTGTTCCCTCTTAGAGCACAGGGGCTCTTTTGTTCAGTCACATATATATATATTACCTACTGGCGGTCGCCAGTAGGTATATATAGTTAGGATTTTTTCTCTATGGGATTTTTGAAAATTCTATGTCTAATAACTTTGGCGTTTGTGGACGGAATTGGCTGAAATTTTCTGGAAAATGGAACATTTTGTTTCTGAGCAGCCCCTGGAAATTTGGGGGGGGGTCGTCAAGGGGGGGGCCGAGAAAAAAGGGGGGTCCCAAAACGTGTTTTTAACATTGAGTTTTCCATAGGGCGGTTGGCCTCACTTTTAGCCCGAACGGCTGAATGGATTTCCACAAAACTTGGCAAAATTGTAGGGACTGGTAGCCCGATGTGCCTTTGCTAGGTCTCAATATATGTGCTTCAGTGGATTTTGAGAAATGAACGTTCAAAAAAAGATATATATCTGTAACAGCGGACCGGGCAGCGCTCCGGTTCGCGGACTTTTCGCGGTACGGAGCTTTGTGAAGCGAAGCTGATTGGTTCTCCGGCGTCTGTGAACATTCCAAACAGTCCGTAGCGGCCGCCATCTTGTCTCTCGGTAGGATCGAGAGACAAGAGGAGGCCAAAGCGAAGGGGCAAATGACCATAAGGGGGCATAGTAGATCCTCGCTGACCCCCTAGGTTTGATGTGGAGGTTTTAAAAGGGCCCCGCGGGGCAAAAAAAATAATAATAATAATAATCGAACGGCTGAATGGATTTGCACGAAACTTGGCAAAATATTAGGGACTGGTAGCCCGATGTGCCTTTGCTAGGTTTCAATATATGTGCTCCAGTGGATTTTGAGAAATTAACGTTCAAAAAAAGATATATATCTGTAACAGCGCTCCGCTTCGCGTACTTTTCGCGTTACGGAGCTTTGCGAAGCTGATTGGTTCTCCGGCGTCTGTAAACATTCCAAACAGTCCGTAGCGGCCGCCATCTTGTCTCTCGGTAGGATCGAGAGACAAGAGGAGGCCAAAGCGAAGGGGCAAATGACCATAAGGGGGCATAGTAGATCCTCCCTGACCTCTTAGGTTTGATGTACCATTTTGCCAAGTTTGGTGTAATTCCGTTCAGCCATTCAGGCTGTAGACGTATGTAAATGTCCTATGGAAAATTGCATGGGGAAAACACATTTGAAAGTGTTGAAATTTAGAACCAATTAAAATGTTACTTTGGTTTTGTATTTGTGTGTGATGAAAGTTAATTGGTTATGTATATATCTCAAATGAGAGGAAACCACAGCCATTTTGTGATACTACTGTCTGAGGTACATTTGTGAGGAATTTTTGGTGGTCAATTTCTGGTGTTTGATTTACACAGTACTAACACTTCTCCTACTTTTAAAAAGGTGAGTTGTTAATTTGTAAGGGGAACTATGTTGTACACTTGAAGATAATTTGAAAAATGTTTTCTGTTATTTATTTGCAGTCCTTCTGTTATACTAAATACTTGATAAAGTTAGTTTTATATTATGTATTACTAAAAACGATAAATGAAAGTGATTATTTTTTTCTGCAATTTACAGCAAGCACTTTCAAAATAAAATGGCTCACAATGAAGAGACCGTGGCAATTTCTTTTGAATTATCCACTACATTGATTGAAATTGACAGCACCAATAATGAAATATTGTCACAAGGAGGAGATGACTTGAATGATTTTTTTGATCAATCTGTTGATGGCGAATTTATCGAATGTTTGGAGACCATAGAGTTACAAGAATCATCATTGCAGACTTTTAACGAGGAGATTCCAGATGAGATGATTGAAGAGGAAATTCCTGATGAGGACATGTTACTAGTTCTTTCAAATTTAGAAAACTCAGAAGAATAAATTTATATTTAGAAATCAAAAATTGTTTGAGACATTATTCATTTTTATTTTTAATTTATGAGGTTGTAGCGAAGTGATTGTAGTATAAAATGAGACTTATAGTATAGAGTGCAACATTTTTATGTTACATGGTAAGTTTACTCATATTTACTTCCCTTCTCCCACTATATTATCTCCAATGTGTATTTGACATCTCTTCTTCATCTCCGGCCTCCTTTCTCTCACTGTGTGTCTCTGATGCATCTTATCGCTGCTATTTTGTGTAATTACAGAAGAGAGTAAAATAAAATAGTTCGGAACGTGAAAAGGGGGCAAAGTAGAGTACCCCTCACCCCCTAGGCCTTCTCAGGCGGTCCCAAAAGGATCAGTTTCTGCTTTCCTGAGAGATTATGGTATGAGTTCCATATACCACAATAACTTGCATTACAACATGCAAGATATCTATCTCCTATTACCAACTTTTGGAGATATTCGCGCTAAGCGCGAATATCTCCAAAAACTAACACCTGCCCTGAGCAGTTCTTAGCCATGTTATCCAATGGGAGGTGGATAACATGGCTAAGAGCATTAGCTCGGTAATGCATGAATATCGCTGACTTTTTAGCGATATTCATGCATTGCGGCCGTTTTTTATCGCATTTGCGATAAACCTTGATAATAGCAAGGTTTATCTTCGATGATTTCTGACGATGCTTAGCGGTAAAAAATTCGTTGGTAAGCATCGTTAGCGATAAATATCGCTTAACTTTGGTAATATGCACCAACGTCTGTTAACGTTCGATTCGAAGGAAATGAGGAAGTGTTGAAAAACATTGTTTGCGCCATCTTGCCTTTTTTGAAATGCCACACTTTTGTCGTGCACGGCAGCCATTTTAGATGCCTTGACCAGACCCACTCTCTGCACGCTGTCGATTCGTAGCATGGCTCCCCACCCTCGCAAGCATCTTCCCCAGGCACTGGTCACCCCCGCTCTCTGTCTTATGCATGGGCAATAAACCTCCCCCCATCTGCGCTGCTCTTCCCTGAGAATCACACTCTGTGCCCGCCCGACACCTCCCTTTCGCCCTATTCACTACCGCACCCTCTGACACTCCTCTTCCTCTGTGTCCGATTGTCCAGGCTATCAGCTAGCCCTGCAGATGTAGTTTATGGCCCCAGCTGTAAAGAATCACCCCTCTTCAAAGGAGTTATAGTAGATCAAGGCCCACACCCGATGAGATCCGTCACACCACACGTGTTCCTACTATCTGAAAACCATCCTGTATTGTGATTGGGGAGGGGACCGAGCCTGAAGCGGAAGATTCCAGGGATGACTCTTTGTACATCAAAGTTTTTACATTTATGTGTCACATTAAAAATATATAGCACTCCAACAAAGTAGTAGGATTATAAAACTTTAATAACTTATAAATATATACAACAAAACAAAAACAGTAAAAACATTTAAACAACGAAGAGACCGTGGCAATTTCTTTTGAATTATCCAATACATTTATTGAAATTGACAGCACCAATAATGAAATATTCTCACAAGGAGGAGATGACTTGAATGATTTTTTTGATCAATCTCTTGATGGCGAATTTATCGAATGTTTGGAGACCATAGAGTTACAAGAATCATCATTGCAGACTTTTCATGAGGAAATTCATGATGAGGACATGTTACTAGTTCTTTCAAATTATGAAAATTCAGAAGATGTTGCCTGGGTGCCGCACTGATTTGGGTATCCGGCGTGGGGCGTCCCGGGGGGTGGATTGTCAGTAGCGGTCTGTTGTGCGAATAGTTCCAAGGCAGCAGAAAGCGCTGAAATCTGGATGTCACGAAGGTGATGTCTAGTAAGTTGCCGCCCAGCAAATAACGGCGTGGGGCGCCGCGGGGGTGAGTGAGTCCAGTAGGCACCACAGCTATACTTACCGGCATTGCAGAATTACTGCTGGGGACAATGCCTGTGCTGTAGCAGGGTCACAGCAGAAACAAAAAGGATTCTGTTGAAGATGTTGTTGGTTTTCAATTTGAAAAGAGTTCTGGTGTCAACTGCTATGCTAATGTAGTGGTTAATGTTTTGTTTTCTCTAGAAAATGTAAAAGAGGGGGAGGCAGTCCAAAGTTCTGGTAAAAGGGCAAAGGAAAGGATCGGTGGTTTGAACTATCAGTCAAAAAGGGGAGGGGGTGCAACAATTTTTCCTACCGGGTCACAGTGTGCTTTCACCGGAACTGAGGTCTGCAGGATTCTAGTCATTCAAAGTGAGGCTGGCGCCAGCATGGGAGCGCCGACGTCCCGCGGATACAGTTTCGTCACTCCACGGGCGATCATGGCAGTCATTCCCCATCGGGGGTGTCTGCGGGGGTCGGAGACTCCCGCGGCTCCTCTAGAATCTTCAAGGTCGTGCAGGACTACGGTGGTGGAGTCAACCAGTGACCGGGCCATTTCTTTATGCTGGGCCCGCTCTTGCCAGGTCGACCGCCATTTTGAGAGTTCGGTAGCTACTGGCGATCGCGGGGTCAAATGAGCGGACGGGCTCCACCCTGCCGGGCGAGACGTTGCAGCATCGCCACAGTGGAAGAACCCTTTTCCGGGCGCCTGGAGCGCTGAGGGTGCAGGTGGGAAGCCTCCACTGGGGAGGCGGGAGAGGCCTGTTCGCACCGTGTCTCCCTCCCAGTGCACCCCACGGCGTCTCGCTTGAGATTTCTTATGGCCGGACCAGGCGATGAGGACGGGGGGGGGGGGTCGGAGGCATGTGCAAGACATCCCCCCCAGTGTTGTCAAAGCCATTATTGAAGAAAGAAGAAATGTCCCGTCCGTCTTCGGGCCGGGCTTCCGGTGGATGTCGGCCGGACGCCCCTTGCTCTGGCCCCATGAACGGGTTCCTTGGTTTATCGGCTGCAGCCGGATCCCATCGGCCCCGGCCGTTGGTGGCCGGACCGGTAGAGAATGTGGCGGGACTACCTGCAACTGTCAAGGGCCACCGCGGCCGGACTGGGAGAGAGAGGGGAGGGTCGAGGACACGGACATTCCCCCCCCTGCAACTCTCCAGCGTTGTCAATCCCCCTGGCAGGGTCCCGCTGGCCTCGGCCTCTCCTCCGGCTACACCCTACGTGATGATCTCCTGGCCGAGGCGTGGCAGCAGGACCCGTCTTATATGTGTTGCTTCCGGCTGGGCGTAGCCGAAAACCTGTTGCCCTTTGGAAGTTTCTAGAATGGGGCGGATGTCTGCTGACTTCTATCTTTCCCAGTTTGCCGTTATTTGGCCGTGGCAGGCGGTGGGACAGACACGTTTTGGGGCAGTGAGGGGCAATGTTTTCAGGTTTCTTATTACAGGCTTACTTCTAACGTTTCTTGTTTCTAGGACAATAATAGGTTTTATCATTACGTATTGTTATCGTTTCTTTGTTTGTTATTTAATAAAAAGTTCATCAGTGGCCTACTGATTTTCGTTTTCCTATTCTTTTCTTTCCAGGTTGTTTCATGCTAAAGTTTCTGTTAACAGGATACAGTGATCACTTCGTTATTATTGCATATGTCCTTTTCACTAGGGGTGCTCTCTGGTCGGGCCAGATGACGTATCTCTAGTAAATGGTCCGGGTGAAACAGGTGCATCAATCAGTGGGGAGTAGATAGGCATGACAGATTACAACGGGGGAGAAAGGTCCGCATTACCTACCCTTTCACTACTTGCAAAGATTTCCCTATGTATATTTGCAAACAGGGAATACCTCCAAAAAGAACCAATTCCCAAACAGTCAATGTTTGGGCAAACAATCAATCAATGAGGAACGAAATAGGCACGACGTGTTAAAGGTTTGCGTTACCTACCCTTCACTATCTGCAAAGAGAGAGAGAATATTCCTATTCTTCCTCGTTTGCAGGCAGAGAAGATCCTTAAGAGAACCAACTTCGAACAATTCAATGCTCGATTCAAACAATCAACAAGGGGTACTGTGAACACAAATGGACGCCGCTTATGTACATACACATTGCTATTTTCAACAGGTTGTTCTTAATGTTTCTATTTTAGCGAGGTCAAAAAGAGATCCCATTAGTGGCCTACTGATTTTGCTCGATTCCTTTTGTTTTTTTACACGATTTTTCGCTATCTGCAAAGACTAAACAGAGTATTGCGACTCTGTGCTTGTTTGTAAATAGAGAATGAACCAAAGAGAACAATCAATCAAATGGAGAGAGAAGCAGGCACGACGGATTACAACGGGGGCAAAGGCCTGCGTTAACTACCCTTCACTATCTGCAAAGAGAGAGTACTCCTAATAGAAATGAGGGGTGGGGGGCAGCATTCAAAGCAGATCAGTGTGCATAAACATGAAAATGTTTTTACTTACCACGTACTTGACATTCGACAGCTTATGATATTTGCTATTAAAAAACCCTTGAAATTCACTGAAAAAACCATAGGTTATAGACCATATATAGTTAGGAATTAGCATTTACAAAACCTTGAAAATTCACTGAAAAAACCATAGGTTATAGACCATATATCGTTAGGAATTAGCATTTACAAAACCTTATTTTACTCACACAAAACCATTGAAATTCCATATATAGTTAGTTGCACTAACTATATATCGCGCACCCGCAATCCACTGCTGATGATGTCACATATTACATCATTCATGACATGGTCAGTGACATCACTGATGACATCACTGATGACATCACTGATGACATCACTGATGATATCTCATTTGACATCAATGGTCACATCAATGATGATATCATTAATGTGACAATACAATGCATCTCCTCACACTTTGATATAACCTCTGTTACACCCAGTGTTAAATACAGAGTATAATTTTTGAAACCATTGACACACCAATACTAGTTACTACATACGCACTGACTGATTCCTACTGTGGTAAATAAATAATTAATTACCGGTACTATTTTTGATTATAATGAATAAAACAGATAGCTCAATAAATAAGAGACAGGATTCGAGGTATCAGAGTCTGACAGGCTTTAATCAGGCATAAGGGAAGGGACAGGAACGGGATAGCCTGCACGGAAATAGAATGGATGGCAGCTGCCAGGGAATGGGAATGGCATGGGGGGCTTTCAGTAACAGTACACAGTATATATATACTAAAACAATTACATTACATTCAATACAGTAGGCGTAGCAGTAGGCGTAACTCGTAGCAGTCGCGAAAGATAAGGACAAAATGGGTGTAACAAGAAGGCGTGTACAGGGCGTATACATAGACATGTGATGTAGACGTCACAGAAATGTCATAAATGGGGCGGAAACTTGGAGGGGGCTACCTGAGCAGCTGGGACCTTTAACCTAGTGGTGCGCGCAAACAGGCAATGACGTGTTACCAGGAGGAACTGGGGCTATGACTTCTGCGCTAGAAGAGGAGACTAAAGTCTGCGGTGTTAGAATGACATGTGCCTATATTGTATCTGGTATCTGGTGTTTGGAGTACATGTTGATAGAATCCAAAAGTTATCAGGGCAAAGGCTACTTGACACTAAGGCTGGTGCATGCATTATTCTACATATATTGCGTGTGCTAGGAATATTCTATGAATATTAATACAGTATTTCTCTTACATGGAGACAGAAAGACTAGACCATGGCTGAAACTGTTGATGCGATTCAGTAGCTTAGGAATGCAAAGACGAGAGGCTGGACTGATAACTAGAAGCATAACATACTCTTGGCAGACAGGCAGGCAGAGCCAGGCCGGGCCGGGCACCGCGAGGCAGGAAGTAAGTGAAGGGTCAGGGATGCAGGTGGGGGCTGTATCGCTCCTCGGAGTGGGTTCAGGAGACTGGAGCTGAATCTGATGTCCGGGCCCTTTCGAGGCCTAGAAACGGGGACAATTCAATGAATTAACGTGTACACTGTATAACATGGCAACATAGGCCTAATACTCGTTGCTTTCACGAGAACTGGAAACTGACATACTAGAGTTGGACACAACTGTAATTGCGTCTTTAATCGATCATAAGGGGATACATGCATATCTAATCATGCACATATAACATAGGATGGGGAACACGTAGGCACACATAACATGGCAAAATTTACTTTTCCACATTCCCTCCTTGTGCCCTACGTTTCCATCAGGAAACATCAATATTCATGATACCATCTATCTGGTCATATAGCATCATTTTCTCGTCTCGAATTGTCTTGGAACGGGACTTAGGACCAGGAATACAGGATTTAGCACACAAGCCGCAAATCGCAGGGCCACATTGTAAACAGAGGCAGCAACTGAATATGATCATCACTGCTATACCTATAAATGACAATACTTTCCATCCCCATGCAGATATTATACTCCAGAGCCAACCGGACCATGTCCAGGTGCCTGGATCTTGGTGTAACTGATGGGCAATTTTATGAAGTCTGGTTATAGCTGAATATACAGACGGTGCGTTATTAGGAATGAAAATGCAGCAACTAGATCCGACGACTCTACAAGCTCCTCCCCTATCGGCCAGTATGACGTCAAGGACGAGACGATTTTGGAGCACAACAAATCTCATAGCAGATTGCTCTTCAGTTAAATTACCTAGAGCGGAAGTAGTCTCATTCACTACTGCTTCAAGGGTTCTGGTTAACCTACGTATTAACTTACTATTCTGGACAGGGCCTATAAAGAAAAAGAAACCTTTATTGAAGTCTTGATATTGTTCTAGAGCAGTTTCAGTTTGATCGACAATTGGGGACTCGGTCTCCCTTCTATGTCTAACGTGTACTAGATGTGTGTTTCTGTGATAATTGGATGGGGCTAGAAAAACTGATGGCAGTAGGAAGGCAATGTAACATGTTCCATCCCAATCGAGGGGCAGACGAACATATGCGGTCTGACCACAAACAAAATAAGAATGACGTGAGGCTTTGAAAATAGATTTCCCACTGTCACTATACTCGACAATAGTAGTACAATCACTATGTCCTACATGTGCGGAACCATTCTTTCTGACACATAATTCGCCTTTGACTGGTAGTACTGAAATAGCAGGCAATTCTGGAGTTGTATCGGACTGAACATTCAGGACCATGAAATTCGAGGAGTAATTACCTAAATCATATACTTCATTTTCTAGATCTAACCCTGTTCTATGGGAAAGACCTTGCTTGTCTGGAAAACATGTTCGATTCAAAAGGGACATATCAGTTGAGGATGACGTTAACGTGGACCATGCTCCACACGAACCATTATGTGAAAACGGATAGGGAAAGAGTGGCAGAACTCCCTTCGGTGTCTGGAAAGGGGGGAGTCGACCACACACCCAACAATTAGTAGCGTTGCTGGTCTGGTGTGAATAGTGCAACATTCGGATGAATGTGTTGTTACGCATAGCAAGACGATAGGATAGCTCGTGAGGAGGCAGATCACTGAATGTGTGCTCTATTGTAGCATTAGAAAACATATGTACATGTGAAATAGGAAAACATAAATGTAAAGCATAACTTATGCATGTAACCATAAGACTCAAAAATAATAAAAAGAATAGAACGATAATACATCTTTTAGAGTTTTGACTAACTCTCTCACTGTGTGGGTCTGTCTCATACATGTCAGGAACCTGTCTAACCGTTTCACCCGAGAGGGACTTACACAATTAAACTGGCTGACTTATTTTACTAGACCGGAGTTTTACTTTATACTCCTGCTGCGGAGTTTTCTCTAACAGGGGAAGTTTGAATTTAGAGTCTGTCTTTGGGCAGTCCTTAAGAATAGGGCAGTCTTTGATAAATGTCCTTTGTCGCAATCCATGGAATTTCTTGATATGGCTGGTATGCACCCAGCCCTTGCGTCCTTCGAGCTTGACTGCGGTCCTTGTTGTTAATAACACCAGCTGGGGCTCCTTCCAACGGGGCTCCAACGGACTTGAACGATCAAAATTGCGCACCAGGACGAAATCCCCTGGAACGACTTCATGTAGTTTCACCTCAGTGTTGTCTGGAAATGCAGCGGCAACCTGTGAACGACAAGAGTGTAGGGCAGACATCAAGGAAGCTAGGTAATCTGTCAACATATTACTGGAAACGTCTGTAATCTTTCGGGGCATAGGTGTACCCCACATGTTTGGAGGACGGCCGAATACGACCTCGTACGGGGACAGACCTGATCTAGAGTGTGCAACCATTCTCATATAAAAAAGGGCAACTGGCAGTGCTACCAACCAATCTACACCTTCCTCTGCACATACTTTTGCAATGCGGATTTTCAATGTCTGATTATGTCTCTCAACTAGACCAGCTGCTTCGGGGTGCCGTACACAATGGAACTTCCACTGGTACCCTAACAGAAGGGATACTTGTTTCATGAGTTCAGATGAGAATGGCTGGCCGTTGTCTGAATACACGACCCTAGGTAATCCATAGCGGGGAAAATACTCACGAACCAACTGCCTGGCAGTGGTCGCGGCTGTGTAATCTGGAACTGGATATGCTTCTGTCCATCTGGACAAAGCACATACAACTACGAGGACATACTTGAAACCTCGACATCGCTCCATCTGAATATAATCCATCTGGAGGACTTCAAAAGGGTGGTCAGGAGGATGGAATCCACCTTGTTCCACCGGGACACTTTTACCTGGGTTGAACTGACAACAGATCATACAGGTACGTACTTTCTGTTTGGCGGCTGCTCGTAAATGTTTGTTGACTGGCGATCGCGGGGTCAAATGAGCGGACGGGCTCCACCCTGCCGGGCGAGACGTTGCAGCATCGCCACAGTGGAAGAACCCTTTTCCGGGCGCCTGGAGCGCTGAGGGTGCAGGTGGGAAGCCTCCACTGGGGAGGCGGGAGAGGCCTGTTCGCACCGTGTCTCCCTCCCAGTGCACCCCACGGCGTCTCGCTTGAGATTTCTTATGGCCGGACCAGGCGATGAGGACGGGGGGGGGGGTCGGAGGCATGTGCAAGACATCCCCCCCAGTGTTGTCAAAGCCATTATTGAAGAAAGAAGAAATGTCCCGTCCGTCTTCGGGCCGGGCTTCCGGTGGATGTCGGCCGGACGCCCCTTGCTCTGGCCCCATGAACGGGTTCCTTGGTTTATCGGCTGCAGCCGGATCCCATCGGCCCCGGCCGTTGGTGGCCGGACCGGTAGAGAATGTGGCGGGACTACCTGCAACTGTCAAGGGCCACCGCGGCCGGACTGGGAGAGAGAGGGGAGGGTCGAGGACACGGACATTCCCCCCCCTGCAACTCTCCAGCGTTGTCAATCCCCCTGGCAGGGTCCCGCTGGCCTCGGCCTCTCCTCCGGCTACACCCTACGTGATGATCTCCTGGCCGAGGCGTGGCAGCAGGACCCGTCTTATATGTGTTGCTTCCGGCTGGGCGTAGCCGAAAACCTGTTGCCCTTTGGAAGTTTCTAGAATGGGGCGGATGTCTGCTGACTTCTATCTTTCCCAGTTTGCCGTTATTTGGCCGTGGCAGGCGGTGGGACAGACACGTTTTGGGGCAGTGAGGGGCAATGTTTTCAGGTTTCTTATTACAGGCTTACTTCTAACGTTTCTTGTTTCTAGGACAATAATAGGTTTTATCATTACGTATTGTTATCGTTTCTTTGTTTGTTATTTAATAAAAAGTTCATCAGTGGCCTACTGATTTTCGTTTTCCTATTCTTTTCTTTCCAGGTTGTTTCATGCTAAAGTTTCTGTTAACAGGATACAGTGATCACTTCGTTATTATTGCATATGTCCTTTTCACTAGGGGTGCTCTCTGGTCGGGCCAGATGACGTATCTCTAGTAAATGGTCCGGGTGAAACAGGTGCATCAATCAGTGGGGAGTAGATAGGCATGACAGATTACAACGGGGGAGAAAGGTCCGCATTACCTACCCTTTCACTACTTGCAAAGATTTCCCTATGTATATTTGCAAACAGGGAATACCTCCAAAAAGAACCAATTCCCAAACAGTCAATGTTTGGGCAAACAATCAATCAATGAGGAACGAAATAGGCACGACGTGTTAAAGGTTTGCGTTACCTACCCTTCACTATCTGCAAAGAGAGAGAGAATATTCCTATTCTTCCTCGTTTGCAGGCAGAGAAGATCCTTAAGAGAACCAACTTCGAACAATTCAATGCTCGATTCAAACAATCAACAAGGGGTACTGTGAACACAAATGGACGCCGCTTATGTACATACACATTGCTATTTTCAACAGGTTGTTCTTAATGTTTCTATTTTAGCGAGGTCAAAAAGAGATCCCATTAGTGGCCTACTGATTTTGCTCGATTCCTTTTGTTTTTTTACACGATTTTTCGCTATCTGCAAAGACTAAACAGAGTATTGCGACTCTGTGCTTGTTTGTAAATAGAGAATGAACCAAAGAGAACAATCAATCAAATGGAGAGAGAAGCAGGCACGACGGATTACAACGGGGGCAAAGGCCTGCGTTAACTACCCTTCACTATCTGCAAAGAGAGAGTACTCCTAATAGAAATGAGGGGTGGGGGGCAGCATTCAAAGCAGATCAGTGTGCATAAACATGAAAATGTTTTTACTTACCACGTACTTGACATTCGACAGCTTATGATATTTGCTATTAAAAAACCCTTGAAATTCACTGAAAAAACCATAGGTTATAGACCATATATAGTTAGGAATTAGCATTTACAAAACCTTGAAAATTCACTGAAAAAACCATAGGTTATAGACCATATATCGTTAGGAATTAGCATTTACAAAACCTTATTTTACTCACACAAAACCATTGAAATTCCATATATAGTTAGTTGCACTAACTATATATCGCGCACCCGCAATCCACTGCTGATGATGTCACATATTACATCATTCATGACATGGTCAGTGACATCACTGATGACATCACTGATGACATCACTGATGACATCACTGATGATATCTCATTTGACATCAATGGTCACATCAATGATGATATCATTAATGTGACAATACAATGCATCTCCTCACACTTTGATATAACCTCTGTTACACCCAGTGTTAAATACAGAGTATAATTTTTGAAACCATTGACACACCAATACTAGTTACTACATACGCACTGACTGATTCCTACTGTGGTAAATAAATAATTAATTACCGGTACTATTTTTGATTATAATGAATAAAACAGATAGCTCAATAAATAAGAGACAGGATTCGAGGTATCAGAGTCTGACAGGCTTTAATCAGGCATAAGGGAAGGGACAGGAACGGGATAGCCTGCACGGAAATAGAATGGATGGCAGCTGCCAGGGAATGGGAATGGCATGGGGGGCTTTCAGTAACAGTACACAGTATATATATACTAAAACAATTACATTACATTCAATACAGTAGGCGTAGCAGTAGGCGTAACTCGTAGCAGTCGCGAAAGATAAGGACAAAATGGGTGTAACAAGAAGGCGTGTACAGGGCGTATACATAGACATGTGATGTAGACGTCACAGAAATGTCATAAATGGGGCGGAAACTTGGAGGGGGCTACCTGAGCAGCTGGGACCTTTAACCTAGTGGTGCGCGCAAACAGGCAATGACGTGTTACCAGGAGGAACTGGGGCTATGACTTCTGCGCTAGAAGAGGAGACTAAAGTCTGCGGTGTTAGAATGACATGTGCCTATATTGTATCTGGTATCTGGTGTTTGGAGTACATGTTGATAGAATCCAAAAGTTATCAGGGCAAAGGCTACTTGACACTAAGGCTGGTGCATGCATTATTCTACATATATTGCGTGTGCTAGGAATATTCTATGAATATTAATACAGTATTTCTCTTACATGGAGACAGAAAGACTAGACCATGGCTGAAACTGTTGATGCGATTCAGTAGCTTAGGAATGCAAAGACGAGAGGCTGGACTGATAACTAGAAGCATAACATACTCTTGGCAGACAGGCAGGCAGAGCCAGGCCGGGCCGGGCACCGCGAGGCAGGAAGTAAGTGAAGGGTCAGGGATGCAGGTGGGGGCTGTATCGCTCCTCGGAGTGGGTTCAGGAGACTGGAGCTGAATCTGATGTCCGGGCCCTTTCGAGGCCTAGAAACGGGGACAATTCAATGAATTAACATGTACACTGTATAACATGGCAACATAGGCCTAATACTCGTTGCTTTCACGAGAACTGGAAACTGACATACTAGAGTTGGACACAACTGTAATTGCGTCTTTAATCGATCATAAGGGGATACATGCATATCTAATCATGCACATATAACATAGGATGGGGAACACGTAGGCACACATAACATGGCAAAATTTACTTTTCCACATTCCCTCCTTGTGCCCTACGTTTCCATCAGGAAACATCAATATTCATGATACCATCTATCTGGTCATATAGCATCATTTGCTCGTCTCGAATTGTCTTGGAACGGGACTTAGGACCAGGAATACAGGATTTAGCACACAAGCCGCAAATCGCAGGGCCACATTGTAAACAGAGGCAGCAACTGAATATGATCATCACTGCTATACCTATAAATGACAATACTTTCCATCCCCATGCAGATATTATACTCCAGAGCCAACCGGACCATGTCCAGGTGCCTGGATCTTGGTGTAACTGATGGGCAATTTTATGAAGTCTGGTTATAGCTGAATATACAGACGGTGCGTTATTAGGAATGAAAATGCAGCAACTAGATCCGATGACTCTACAAGCTCCTCCCCTATCGGCCAGTATGACGTCAAGGACGAGACGATTTTGGAGCACAACAAATCTCATAGCAGATTGCTCTTCAGTTAAATTACCTAGAGCGGAAGTAGTCTCATTCACTACTGCTTCAAGGGTTCTGGTTAACCTACGTATTAACTTACTATTCTGGACAGGGCCTATAAAGAAAAAGAAACCTTTATTGAAGTCTTGATATTGTTCTAGAGCAGTTTCAGTTTGATCGACAATTGGGGACTCGGTCTCCCTTCTATGTCTAACGTGTACTAGATGTGTGTTTCTGTGATAATTGGATGGGGCTAGAAAAACTGATGGCAGTAGGAAGGCAATGTAACATGTTCCATCCCAATCGAGGGGCAGACGAACATATGCGGTCTGACCACAAACAAAATAAGAATGACGTGAGGCTTTGAAAATAGATTTCCCACTGTCACTATACTCGACAATAGTAGTACAATCACTATGTCCTACATGTGCGGAACCATTCTTTCTGACACATAATTCGCCTTTGACTGGTAGTACTGAAATAGCAGGCAATTCTGGAGTTGTATCGGACTGAACATTCAGGACCATGAAATTCGAGGAGTAATTACCTAAATCATATACTTCATTTTCTAGATCTAACCCTGTTCTATGGGAAAGACCTTGCTTGTCTGGAAAACATGTTCGATTCAAAAGGGACATATCAGTTGAGGATGACGTTAACGTGGACCATGCTCCACACGAACCATTATGTGAAAACGGATAGGGAAAGAGTGGCAGAACTCCCTTCGGTGTCTGGAAAGGGGGGAGTCGACCACACACCCAACAATTAGTAGCGTTGCTGGTCTGGTGTGAATAGTGCAACATTCGGATGAATGTGTTGTTACGCATAGCAAGACGATAGGATAGCTCGTGAGGAGGCAGATCACTGAATGTGTGCTCTATTGTAGCATTAGAAAACATATGTACATGTGAAATAGGAAAACATAAATGTAAAGCATAACTTATGCATGTAACCATAAGACTCAAAAATAATAAAAAGAATAGAACGATAATACATCTTTTAGAGTTTTGACTAACTCTCTCACTGTGTGGGTCTGTCTCATACATGTCAGGAACCTGTCTAACCGTTTCACCCGAGAGGGACTTACACAATTAAACTGGCTGACTTATTTTACTAGACCGGAGTTTTACTTTATACTCCTGCTGCGGAGTTTTCTCTAACAGGGGAAGTTTGAATTTAGAGTCTGTCTTTGGGCAGTCCTTAAGAATAGGGCAGTCTTTGATAAATGTCCTTTGTCGCAATCCATGGAATTTCTTGATATGGCTGGTATGCACCCAGCCCTTGCGTCCTTCGAGCTTGACTGCGGTCCTTGTTGTTAATAACACCAGCTGGGGCTCCTTCCAACGGGGCTCCAACGGACTTGAACGATCAAAATTGCGCACCAGGACGAAATCCCCTGGAACGACTTCATGTAGTTTCACCTCAGTGTTGTCTGGAAATGCAGCGGCAACCTGTGAACGACAAGAGTGTAGGGCAGACATCAAGGAAGCTAGGTAATCTGTCAACATATTACTGGAAACGTCTGTAATCTTTCGGGGCATAGGTGTACCCCACATGTTTGGAGGACGGCCGAATACGACCTCGTACGGGGACAGACCTGATCTAGAGTGTGCAACCATTCTCATATAAAAAAGGGCAACTGGCAGTGCTACCAACCAATCTACACCTTCCTCTGCACATACTTTTGCAATGCGGATTTTCAATGTCTGATTATGTCTCTCAACTAGACCAGCTGCTTCGGGGTGCCGTACACAATGGAACTTCCACTGGTACCCTAACAGAAGGGATACTTGTTTCATGAGTTCAGATGAGAATGGCTGGCCGTTGTCTGAATACACGACCCTAGGTAATCCATAGCGGGGAAAATACTCACGAACCAACTGCCTGGCAGTGGTCGCGGCTGTGTAATCTGGAACTGGATATGCTTCTGTCCATCTGGACAAAGCACATACAACTACGAGGACATACTTGAAACCTCGACATCGCTCCATCTGAATATAATCCATCTGGAGGACTTCAAAAGGGTGGTCAGGAGGATGGAATCCACCTTGTTCCACCGGGACACTTTTACCTGGGTTGAACTGACAACAGATCATACAGGTACGTACTTTCTGTTTGGCGGCTGCTCGTAAATGTTTGTTGACTGGCGATCGCGGGGTCAAATGAGCGGACGGGCTCCACCCTGCCGGGCGAGACGTTGCAGCATCGCCACAGTGGAAGAACCCTTTTCCGGGCGCCTGGAGCGCTGAGGGTGCAGGTGGGAAGCCTCCACTGGGGAGGCGGGAGAGGCCTGTTCGCACCGTGTCTCCCTCCCAGTGCACCCCACGGCGTCTCGCTTGAGATTTCTTATGGCCGGACCAGGCGATGAGGACGGGGGGGGGGGTCGGAGGCATGTGCAAGACATCCCCCCCAGTGTTGTCAAAGCCATTATTGAAGAAAGAAGAAATGTCCCGTCCGTCTTCGGGCCGGGCTTCCGGTGGATGTCGGCCGGACGCCCCTTGCTCTGGCCCCATGAACGGGTTCCTTGGTTTATCGGCTGCAGCCGGATCCCATCGGCCCCGGCCGTTGGTGGCCGGACCGGTAGAGAATGTGGCGGGACTACCTGCAACTGTCAAGGGCCACCGCGGCCGGACTGGGAGAGAGAGGGGAGGGTCGAGGACACGGACATTCCCCCCCCTGCAACTCTCCAGCGTTGTCAATCCCCCTGGCAGGGTCCCGCTGGCCTCGGCCTCTCCTCCGGCTACACCCTACGTGATGATCTCCTGGCCGAGGCGTGGCAGCAGGACCCGTCTTATATGTGTTGCTTCCGGCTGGGCGTAGCCGAAAACCTGTTGCCCTTTGGAAGTTTCTAGAATGGGGCGGATGTCTGCTGACTTCTATCTTTCCCAGTTTGCCGTTATTTGGCCGTGGCAGGCGGTGGGACAGACACGTTTTGGGGCAGTGAGGGGCAATGTTTTCAGGTTTCTTATTACAGGCTTACTTCTAACGTTTCTTGTTTCTAGGACAATAATAGGTTTTATCATTACGTATTGTTATCGTTTCTTTGTTTGTTATTTAATAAAAAGTTCATCAGTGGCCTACTGATTTTCGTTTTCCTATTCTTTTCTTTCCAGGTTGTTTCATGCTAAAGTTTCTGTTAACAGGATACAGTGATCACTTCGTTATTATTGCATATGTCCTTTTCACTAGGGGTGCTCTCTGGTCGGGCCAGATGACGTATCTCTAGTAAATGGTCCGGGTGAAACAGGTGCATCAATCAGTGGGGAGTAGATAGGCATGACAGATTACAACGGGGGAGAAAGGTCCGCATTACCTACCCTTTCACTACTTGCAAAGATTTCCCTATGTATATTTGCAAACAGGGAATACCTCCAAAAAGAACCAATTCCCAAACAGTCAATGTTTGGGCAAACAATCAATCAATGAGGAACGAAATAGGCACGACGTGTTAAAGGTTTGCGTTACCTACCCTTCACTATCTGCAAAGAGAGAGAGAATATTCCTATTCTTCCTCGTTTGCAGGCAGAGAAGATCCTTAAGAGAACCAACTTCGAACAATTCAATGCTCGATTCAAACAATCAACAAGGGGTACTGTGAACACAAATGGACGCCGCTTATGTACATACACATTGCTATTTTCAACAGGTTGTTCTTAATGTTTCTATTTTAGCGAGGTCAAAAAGAGATCCCATTAGTGGCCTACTGATTTTGCTCGATTCCTTTTGTTTTTTTACACGATTTTTCGCTATCTGCAAAGACTAAACAGAGTATTGCGACTCTGTGCTTGTTTGTAAATAGAGAATGAACCAAAGAGAACAATCAATCAAATGGAGAGAGAAGCAGGCACGACGGATTACAACGGGGGCAAAGGCCTGCGTTAACTACCCTTCACTATCTGCAAAGAGAGAGTACTCCTAATAGAAATGAGGGGTGGGGGGCAGCATTCAAAGCAGATCAGTGTGCATAAACATGAAAATGTTTTTACTTACCACGTACTTGACATTCGACAGCTTATGATATTTGCTATTAAAAAACCCTTGAAATTCACTGAAAAAACCATAGGTTATAGACCATATATAGTTAGGAATTAGCATTTACAAAACCTTGAAAATTCACTGAAAAAACCATAGGTTATAGACCATATATCGTTAGGAATTAGCATTTACAAAACCTTATTTTACTCACACAAAACCATTGAAATTCCATATATAGTTAGTTGCACTAACTATATATCGCGCACCCGCAATCCACTGCTGATGATGTCACATATTACATCATTCATGACATGGTCAGTGACATCACTGATGACATCACTGATGACATCTCAAATGACATCACTGATGACATCACTGATGATATCTCATTTGACATCAATGGTCACATCAATGATGATATCATTAATGTGACAATACAATGCATCTCCTCACACTTTGATATAACCTCTGTTACACCCAGTGTTAAATACAGATTATAATTTTTGAAACCATTGACACACCAATACTAGTTACTACATACGCACTGACTGATTCCTACTGTGGTAAATAAATAATTAATTACCGGTACTATTTTTGATTATAATGAATAAAACAGATAGCTCAATAAATAAGAGACAGGATTCGAGGTATCAGAGTCTGACAGGCTTTAATCAGGCATAAGGGAAGGGACAGGAACGGGATAGCCTGCACGGAAATAGAATGGATGGCAGCTGCCAGGGAATGGGAATGGCATGGGGGGCTTTCAGTAACAGTACACAGTATATATATACTAAAACAATTACATTACATTCAATACAGTAGGCGTAGCAGTAGGCGTAACTCGTAGCAGTCGCGAAAGATAAGGACAAAATGGGTGTAACAAGAAGGCGTGTACAGGGCGTATACATAGACATGTGATGTAGACGTCACAGAAATGTCATAAATGGGGCGGAAACTTGGAGGGGGCTACCTGAGCAGCTGGGACCTTTAACCTAGTGGTGCGCGCAAACAGGCAATGACGTGTTACCAGGAGGAACTGGGGCTATGACTTCTGCGCTAGAAGAGGAGACTAAAGTCTGCGGTGTTAGAATGACATGTGCCTATATTGTATCTGGTATCTGGTGTTTGGAGTACATGTTGATAGAATCCAAAAGTTATCAGGGCAAAGGCTACTTGACACTAAGGCTGGTGCATGCATTATTCTACATATATTGCGTGTGCTAGGAATATTCTATGAATATTAATACAGTATTTCTCTTACATGGAGACAGAAAGACTAGACCATGGCTGAAACTGTTGATGCGATTCAGTAGCTTAGGAATGCAAAGACGAGAGGCTGGACTGATAACTAGAAGCATAACATACTCTTGGCAGACAGGCAGGCAGAGCCAGGCCGGGCCGGGCACCGCGAGGCAGGAAGTAAGTGAAGGGTCAGGGATGCAGGTGGGGGCTGTATCGCTCCTCGGAGTGGGTTCAGGAGACTGGAGCTGAATCTGATGTCCGGGCCCTTTCGAGGCCTAGAAACGGGGACAATTCAATGAATTAACGTGTACACTGTATAACATGGCAACATAGGCCTAATACTCGTTGCTTTCACGAGAACTGGAAACTGACATACTAGAGTTGGACACAACTGTAATTGCGTCTTTAATCGATCATAGGGGGATACATGCATATCTAATCATGCACATATAACATAGGATGGGGAACACGTAGGCACACATAACATGGCAAAATTTACTTTTCCACATTCCCTCCTTGTGCCCTACGTTTCCATCAGGAAACATCAATATTCATGATACCATCTATCTGGTCATATAGCATCATTTGCTCGTCTCGAATTGTCTTGGAACGGGACTTAGGACCAGGAATACAGGATTTAGCACACAAGCCGCAAATCGCAGGGCCACATTGTAAACAGAGGCAGCAACTGAATATGATCATCACTGCTATACCTATAAATGACAATACTTTCCATCCCCATGCAGATATTATACTCCAGAGCCAACCGGACCATGTCCAGGTGCCTGGATCTTGGTGTAACTGATGGGCAATTTTATGAAGTCTGGTTATAGCTGAATATACAGACGGTGCGTTATTAGGAATGAAAATGCAGCAACTAGATCCGACGACTCTACAAGCTCCTCCCCTATCGGCCAGTATGACGTCAAGGACGAGACGATTTTGGAGCACAACAAATCTCATAGCAGATTGCTCTTCAGTTAAATTACCTAGAGCGGAAGTAGTCTCATTCACTACTGCTTCAAGGGTTCTGGTTAACCTACGTATTAACTTACTATTCTGGACAGGGCCTATAAAGAAAAAGAAACCTTTATTGAAGTCTTGATATTGTTCTAGAGCAGTTTCAGTTTGATCGACAATTGGGGACTCGGTCTCCCTTCTATGTCTAACGTGTACTAGATGTGTGTTTCTGTGATAATCGGATGGGGCTAGAAAAACTGATGGCAGTAGGAAGGCAATGTAACATGTTCCATCCCAATCGAGGGGCAGACGAACATATGCGGTCTGACCACAAACAAAATAAGAATGACGTGAGGCTTTGAAAATAGATTTCCCACTGTCACTATACTCGACAATAGTAGTACAATCACTATGTCCTACATGTGCGGAACCATTCTTTCTGACACATAATTCGCCTTTGACTGGTAGTACTGAAATAGCAGGCAATTCTGGAGTTGTATCGGACTGAACATTCAGGACCATGAAATTCGAGGAGTAATTACCTAAATCATATACTTCATTTTCTAGATCTAACCCTGTTCTATGGGAAAGACCTTGCTTGTCTGGAAAACATGTTCGATTCAAAAGGGACATATCAGTTGAGGATGACGTTAACGTGGACCATGCTCCACACGAACCATTATGTGAAAACGGATAGGGAAAGAGTGGCAGAACTCCCTTCGGTGTCTGGAAAGGGGGGAGTCGACCACACACCCAACAATTAGTAGCGTTGCTGGTCTGGTGTGAATAGTGCAACATTCGGATGAATGTGTTGTTACGCATAGCAAGACGATAGGATAGCTCGTGAGGAGGCAGATCACTGAATGTGTGCTCTATTGTAGCATTAGAAAACATATGTACATGTGAAATAGGAAAACATAAATGTAAAGCATAACTTATGCATGTAACCATAAGACTCAAAAATAATAAAAAGAATAGAACGATAATACATCTTTTAGAGTTTTGACTAACTCTCTCACTGTGTGGGTCTGTCTCATACATGTCAGGAACCTGTCTAACCGTTTCACCCGAGAGGGACTTACACAATTAAACTGGCTGACTTATTTTACTAGACCGGAGTTTTACTTTATACTCCTGCTGCGGAGTTTTCTCTAACAGGGGAAGTTTGAATTTAGAGTCTGTCTTTGGGCAGTCCTTAAGAATAGGGCAGTCTTTGATAAATGTCCTTTGTCGCAATCCATGGAATTTCTTGATATGGCTGGTATGCACCCAGCCCTTGCGTCCTTCGAGCTTGACTGCGGTCCTTGTTGTTAATAACACCAGCTGGGGCTCCTTCCAACGGGGCTCCAACGGACTTGAACGATCAAAATTGCGCACCAGGACGAAATCCCCTGGAACGACTTCATGTAGTTTCACCTCAGTGTTGTCTGGAAATGCAGCGGCAACCTGTGAACGACAAGAGTGTAGGGCAGACATCAAGGAAGCTAGGTAATCTGTCAACATATTACTGGAAACGTCTGTAATCTTTCGGGGCATAGGTGTACCCCACATGTTTGGAGGACGGCCGAATACGACCTCGTACGGGGACAGACCTGATCTAGAGTGTGCAACCATTCTCATATAAAAAAGGGCAACTGGCAGTGCTACCAACCAATCTACACCTTCCTCTGCACATACTTTTGCAATGCGGATTTTCAATGTCTGATTATGTCTCTCAACTAGACCAGCTGCTTCGGGGTGCCGTACACAATGGAACTTCCACTGGTACCCTAACAGAAGGGATACTTGTTTCATGAGTTCAGATGAGAATGGCTGGCCGTTGTCTGAATACACGACCCTAGGTAATCCATAGCGGGGAAAATACTCACGAACCAACTGCCTGGCAGTGGTCGCGGCTGTGTAATCTGGAACTGGATATGCTTCTGTCCATCTGGACAAAGCACATACAACTACGAGGACATACTTGAAACCTCGACATCGCTCCATCTGAATATAATCCATCTGGAGGACTTCAAAAGGGTGGTCAGGAGGATGGAATCCACCTTGTTCCACCGGGACACTTTTACCTGGGTTGAACTGACAACAGATCATACAGGTACGTACTTTCTGTTTGGCGGCTGCTCGTAAATGTTTGTTGAACCAAAGTTCTGGATACTGTCTAACATGGCCTTTTCTCCTAGGTGTACTGGACTATGTGCGGTATTAATAATGACTTGAACCATTGAGTCGGGGAGAAACCATGTGGCTTTTCCCTTCGTCAACCATCCTTGATCTGTCTGGACCCCTCCTTGTTCGGACCATTTCTTGATTTCATCGGGAGTAGCATGTGACTGGATATCTAGTACATCTTGTGTAGGGTCCTTAACTGTCATACAAGTAGTCTGTTCTGGAATGGGTGTCTGTGTCGTGTTAACTGGAATGTCTGGAGTCTGAGCTGTGAGCTTGGCTGTTCGATCTGCCAGGTCGTTACCCTGGGAAATGATGTCAGTAACTTTCGTATGTGCTTTACACTTCATAATGGCAATAGCTGTCGGTAAATGTATTGCATTTAACAGAGCTTGAATGAGGAGACCATGCTGAATCTTGGTTCCATGAGAAGTCATGAAACCTCTCTCTTGCCAGAGCACTCCAAAGTCGTGTACGACTCCGAATGCATAACGTGAATCTGTGTATATATTTACTTTCAGGTTCTTAGCACGTATGCAGGCTTGGGTCAGAGCGATTAGCTCTGCTGCTTGAGCAGACAGGGTGTCAATACGGTGTGTTTCTATAACTTCGGTGTCAGTAGTCACTGCATACGCGGCTACTAGTTCTCCTGTACTTGTTCTCATACATGAACCATCCACATAAAGTGTCAGGTCGGGATCAGGTAATGCAATATCTGTCAGGTCTTGTCTTGGTTTTGTCATGATGTTAACAACTTCCACACAGGAGGAGCTTGGCGGGCATCCGAGATGGCCGCGTGAGCACAGCGCTCCCCGGACCCCCGCCGCTCCCGGCATAATATCCTGCATGAATCCTGATTTTTTGCGAGGATTTGTATAGAGGAGGTTGGGCTGATCTACCTGGACCTTACAGAAATTGGTTTGGACACCGGGTGCCTGAGTTATGGTGAATTGAACTTTTAGGCTCCGCCCTCGAGGTGCGCCCGGGACTGGGTGAGGTTCGGTGGCCGTCTTGGAGTTGAACAACAACGGCAGGGGGATTGGACTTGTGGGTCCCCTTCTTAAGTTTCGGTTTCGATTCTGCCTCAGACTGGGACGTTGGTGAGAGGGTCGGGCCAGGGCTGCTGCCAGGACACGTGTCGGGCCTTTGGCTGGACTATTCTCCTAGTTGGCTGCCTCTATCCTAGTGGTGCCCCTCTTGTGGTCTTTGGTCCCGGGGCCTCCATTTCTGGTGCCCGGTCCGTCGACCCTGGTGACTCTACTTGTGACGCATCTCCAAAATGGCGGGCAGAGGGGACCGAGAGACGCGCAGGACGAAGACACCTCTGCGCGGGGGTCCGGTTCAATCTAATGTTATGGATCGTTATACCCACTCTAAGGGGTCCCCCGGAGCTGCCCTGCCCGGTCCCACTGCGTCTGACCACGTCGTGGATGCGTCGACGGAGCCCTCCTTGCAGGACATCATGGGCGCCATTTCTGGCATGAGGGAATCCATAGGCCAACAGTACGAAACCTTGGCCCACAAACTTGACACTGTGGCAATTGAGGTGAATTTAATTCGAGCCGATCTCTCCAAGACGAACGAAAAGGTGAAGTCGTTGGATATCAAATCATCCAGCCTCACGACGGACGTCTCTGATATACAGACGGAGATTGGCAATCTACGTAGGGTGAACGATTTCATGAGAAATGGAGGATTTTGAGAACAGGGCACGTCGCTGTAATGTTCGCGTGGTTGGTGTGCCGGAGAATCCGGAACCCCACTCGGTTGATCTCCTGGTTGAAGACCTGATCCAGAACCACCTTTCTCCATCTGGCCTTAGTAAATTTTTCGCAGTGGAGCGCGCACATCGTGTTCCGGGGGGCCAGGGCAAGCCAGGCGCCCCGCCGAGGCCTATTGTTGCGAAGCTTTTCCACTATAGAGATTGGGACGCTATCCTGCAGGCTTCGCGGGTGAAGGGCCCGGTGGCCTTTGAGAATGCCACGGTGAACTTTTATCCGGACTTTTCCCAACAGGTCCAGAAGCAGCGTATGGGATTTCGTGGTGCCAAGAAGCGTCTTAGGGACATGGGGATGCGTTACGCTATGCTCTTTCCGACCAGGCTGCGGGTTGAATATAATGATCGAACTTTCTTCTTTGATCGGCCAGAGGCTGTGAATGACTGGCTAGACTCCCTGCCTAGCCGACCTCCTGAGACTGAGTCCGATGCCCACCCGGGCGGTGCTGAAGGTGGTGTAGAGAGCTGAACGTTTCGTCTTTGCCTGATGCCTTGTTTTGTATAACTTCTCCAGGGATGTATGCCTAGGTTCCTCTACTGCTTATGTGTTTTGATATATGCTCTTTTTCTCGTCATTGGTCTTGATCGGGGGGCGGGTGGGACGGAGCCTTTCCTCCTCCGGGGTCTTTGTGTAGAATAGGGGTTCTTGGGCGACAGGCACACTGCAGGTTGGGGTGGCTTTTTAGCTTTTTGCAGGGGTGCAGGGTGGGGGGTGTTTTCTTGTTCTTTGGGGGGAGGGTGGTTGGGATGTTTGTTGTTTGTGTGTTCTGTGTTCAAGGCGACTTTATCCTGTATTTGAAAATGTTTCTGTTGTCATGCTCATTGGTGGGGGGTTTTGGCTTTGTCGGGTGGGATGGGGGGTAGCGGGTTGAGATTTGTTTCGTGGAACGTTAACGGTCTGGGAGATCGTATCAAACGAAGTGTGGTGCTGAAATGTACACGACGTTTATCTCCTGATATTGTTTTCCTGCAGGAGACTCATTTGGTAGGCAATGTTTGTCATGCAATGAATAGGTGGGGCTATCGCCTCGTAGCACATTCGGGGTTTACCTCGGGTTCCAGGGGTGTGGGTATCCTTGTTCGGGCTTCCCTCCCCCTGGCTATTGATGATGTGATTCAGGATGACCGGGGGCGGTATGCTGTCCTTGTGGGTCGATATGAGGGCCGTGCCCTCTCCTTACTAACTGTTTATGTGCCCCCTGGCTTGCAGACTTCTACCTTTTCAGATTTGGGCCGTGTCTTGTTGGACCTCCCTGATAGTACTCTCTTTCTGGCTGGTGACTTTAATTCGGTGTTCTCCGGTCTTCACGATCGCCACCCCCCTAGGGATACTCCTGCGGCTCAGCAGTGGTTGGGTGGATTTTTGGATACCTTTGGCTTGGTGGATTGCTGGAGGCTTTTGCATCCTACTCAGCTTCAGTACACCTTTCATTCTGGGGCCCATGGGAGTCTATCTAGGCTGGACTATTTCCTGATGCCTGCAGCTCAGTCCCCAGCGGTGCGTGAGATTGTGCACCTGCCCAGGGGTATCTCTGACCACTCTCCGCTCTGGCTTCGTTTTGAGGTTGGGGTGGAGGCAGTGGGCCGGGTGGCTCCCATTAATCCGTGGTACCTTACCTCCCCCGAGACCCGCAGCCTGTTGCTTAAGTCTTTGGACGCGTATTTTCTGGATAACGAGGGGTCGGTTTCCTCGGCTGTGTCCCAATGGGAGGCTTTTAAGACGGTGATTCGTGGGCAGGCCCTCTCCCTTATTGTTGATGCTAAGAGGGCGAGGAATAGAGAGGTGGTGGATCTTGAGGGGGAGATTTCTGCATTGGAGGAGGATTTGGAAATTGGTGTCACGTCTGCGAAACTCCATGCCCTGGGTCTGAAACAATTTGCTTATAAGTCCATGGTCACGGATGCTGCCAAAGTGATGTTTCGGGAGCAACAGGGACGTTTGTATGATGTAGGTGACAAAGCGGGTAAGTTGCTGGCATGGCTGGATAAGAAGGAGAGAGCTAATCGTGTGGTACCCGTGATTCAGTCTGCGTGTGGTGTGAGTGTAACGGACCCGATTGGAATAGTTGACCGTTTTGCCGAGTACTTCCGTGTGGTGTATACCCCTGTGTCTGTGAGGGATGTGGCTGACTCTCGCCTTCTGTTGCGTGATATAACCCTGCCCAGTGTCTCTGATTTAGATCGTGTGGCGTTGGACTCCCCCTTTACTGTTGATGAGATAGCTACTGCCATCCGTTCCCTCCGTTCGGGCAAAGCATTGGGCCCGAACGGGTTGCCAATTGAATTGTACAAGTTGCGTCCCGACAGGGTGGCTCCGTATCTTCGCGCCATGTTTCTGGAGTCCCGGGAACGGGGTATTCTCCCTTATGATCAGCGACTGGCCACGATAGTTGTCATCCCCAAGGATGGTAAACCGCGTGATCTTTGTTCCTCCTATAGGCCCATATCCCTGTTAAATGTTGAACCCAAGGTATTGGCGAAACTCCTGGCATCCCGTCTCTTGACGGTCATTAGTGACTTGGTCCATCCGGATCAATCCGGATTTATCCCGCATCGCAACACGGCTCTGAACCTACGTCGTCTTCACGGCGCGATTGCGAGGGCGGGGCTTCTGACGGAGCCGGCCATTTTGGCATCATTGGATGCCTCCATGGCCTTCGACACGGTGGAGTGGCCTTATCTTTGGGCGGCTCTTGAGAAATTTGGTTTCGGGCCTGAGTTTATTAGTTGGGTCAAGTTACTATAAGCGGAACCTCTGGCACAAGTAGTGGTGAATGGTAGGGTCTCGGCTCCTTTCACCCTTGGTAGAGGTACCCGTCAGGGATGCCCCTTGTCTCCGTTACTGTTTGCTCTCGCCATGGAACCATTGGCGGCTTGGCTTCGGTGGGAACCTTCACTCAAGGGGATTCGCTGGTCTCCGGACTTTGAGGACCGCGTTTCGCTTTACGCGGACGATATTCTTTTATATCTCACCTCCCCGCGTAAATCTCTGTCCGTTTTATTTGACGTTCTTGCTTCCTTTGGTGCCAACTCGGGCCTTGTTATTAATTGGACCAAGTCCTGTGTTTATGTTCTTTCGGGTGTTTTGCCCCCATTGGCGAGCAGACTTCCTATCCAGGTGGTCCAGTCGGGTTTCAAATATTTAGGGATTTTCATTACGTTGGACCCATCTCTCCGCTTTGAACGTAATCTCCTCCCCCCGTTGCTTAGATTGCGCTTGGATGTGGCCCGTTGGCGTAAGCTTCCTTTGTCTCCTCTGGGCAGGGCGGCCCTGTTTAAAATGATGTCCTTGCCGCGGTTCCTTTATGCGCTCCAAAACTCCTATGACGCTATCCCTACGACTTATTTCCGAGAGATCGAGAGTCTTCAACGGCAATTGATTTGGGATGGGCGTCCGCGTATTGCACTCGCGAAGCTCACCATCCCTTGGTACGACGGGGGCATGGCGCTCCCCGATATCAAGCGATATTACTGGGCTTCCCAGTTGTCTGCTATTAATCACGTGATGTTTTCACCGGGTCGTAATCCTGCATTCGAGATGGATAGACTCCAGCTTCCGGGTGGGGACTTTAATAGAGCGCTTTATTCTCGATCGGCCGGGCGCCATCTTGTGGGCCCGTCCAGGATTGCAGTAACTGTGTGGCGAGCCGCGAATGTGAGTCTGGGATGGGAGGATCGACTAACGCTAGCGACGCCGCTTTATGCCTCGGAACGTTTGGGCGGTCTCTGGTCTACCAAGGGTTTCGACCGCTGGGATATGATTGGGATTTGTAAGGTGGGAGATGTGTGCTCGAACGGTTGTGTGAAGTCGTTCCAGGCCCTCCAGGCGGAATATGGTTTGAGTGGTAGGGAATTTTTTCGCTATCTGCAGGTCCGGCACGCCCTCGCCTCAGTTTGGGCTCCTGATGAGGCCCCGCCTGAGTCTTCCCCCCTCGAGGACCGTATCCTTGATGGGCATCTTCCTGACGGCACTATTTCTCTGATCTATAAAAAACTGATCAATAATCGGGCGGACTTATTGGTCCGACTTCGGGAAGCTTGGGTCGGCGATGGGTTGGAACTGGACGACGAGGATTG
This sequence comes from Lissotriton helveticus, assembly GCF_964261635.1. Lineage (NCBI taxonomy): Eukaryota > Metazoa > Chordata > Amphibia > Caudata > Salamandridae > Lissotriton > Lissotriton helveticus. Next base: position 289,419,737 of record NC_136073.1, read on the forward strand.
GCAATCGGCACTCTCTTCTCCCAAGGAGGTAGCCATTCCTGCCCGTCTCCGTTTGGTTCAACTTAAGATCCTTCATCGAGTGTATGTCACGGGTCCGCGTCTGGTGACGATGGGCTTTTCCTTGGATGGGTTATGTAAGCGTGGTTGTGGGTCGAGTGCTACCTTTTTGCATATTCTTTGGGAGTGCCCGGCTGTAGCGGCTTACTGGACTGCTGTGCTTGAGGGGATGACTGACGTGACTGGTGTGGCCCTGCGGCCGGAGCCTCGACGATGTCTGTTGAATGTGTGGGAGCCCACTGACTATTCTGTGGCCCAGACCAGATGGGCTACCCTGGGTTACATGGTTGCGAAACGGGATGTTGCGCAACTTTGGGGCGCTTCCAGGCCCCCTGAGGTCTCTAAGTGGGAGGCCAATATGGACTGGTCCATGTTTCGTGAGAAGACGGTTTATGTGGCCAGGGGCAGACCCAGGGCGTGGACGACGATTTGGGGCCAGTGGAATGAATATCGTGGGGGTATCTGCACCCCTCCCCTTGTAGGCACTGCTGAGGTTGTCCCATCTCCCTAGGCGAGCGTTCCCGGAATCCCTCCATACTGTTTTTTTTTTACATTTCTGGTTCTCCCCGCTGCTCCCCTCCCCCCCCGATCTTGTTGGAGCCTCAGGGCTCTGGGTGTGTTCTCCTGATCGTGGACCATCCCCTCCGTTCTTTGGGCTGACCTTATTTACCGTGCAATCGCCTTTTAGTGTTTGTTTTTCTTTTTGTATAAAATAAAATTCAAATTGTTCTGTGATATGTGGGGAGTAATGTTTTGTGCTCGATTTGTGCCTGACCACGGGTGTACATTTTTATTCATGCCTTGTGCCTTATTATTAGCGGCCAGCCCGTGAGGTTGTAGGCCCATTCTTGTACTTTTATATGCTTACTCAAATAAAGGTTTTTGGAAACAAAAAAAAAAACAAAAAAAAACAACTTCCACACAGTCATGTGTGGCAGGATTTGAAGTAACTGACGGTAACAGTGTAGCAGGATTTAGAATGTTGCAGCGTCTGATTTCTATGTGTGGCTGAAATAGTGTCAGTTCATAACCTGTTAAACGTGCAATTGTCAAGTGCTGAGTCTGTGTTCTGTTTAAAAGAACTTCCACGGAGTGTGGAACTTGTACTGTCAGGGAGTGTCCCAACACTATGGAATCATTTTGTCTGATAGCTAGAGCTGTGGCTGCAACTGACTTGAGGCACGCAGGCAGGGCCTGGGCTACAGGATCTAGTGTGCTCGAAAAATAAGCACATGGCTTGTATTGTCCTGCTTGATCTTGTGTGAGAACAGATAATGCAGTACCATCACGTTCTGTAACAAAAAGTGTAAAAGGCTTACTGTAGTTCGGTGTTGCTAGAACAGGTGCATTACATAAAGCTTTCTTTAACTCATTAAAAACAAGTGTATGTTCCTGGGTCCAAGGGAGGACAGTCGATACGGCTGCCTCCTGTGTCATTAACTGTATCAGTGGTTTGGCTAGAAATGCATACTGAGGAATCCATTGTCTACAGTAAGAAGTGAGGCCGATAAAAGCTCGTACCTCCTTCTGTGTCTTGGGCTGTGGAAGACGTGCTATTAACTGGATACGGTCAGGTGTCAACTGCCTACCCCACTTGGACAGTAAGTGTCCCAAGTATACCACTTGCTGGACACAGAATTGTAATTTGGAAGGGGACACCTTGTGCCCCATCTCGGCCAGAAAATACAGAACTGTAAGTGACGCATGCTCGCAGTCACGTTCAGAACGGGCTGTGATCAGTAGATCATCGACATACTGGAGCAGGGCAGTGTCAGTTGGCATGTGAATATTGTCTAGTTGTCTCTTAAGTGCTTGACTGTAAATACTAGGACTTTCTGTGAAACCTTGAGGTGCTCGTGTGAATTTATAGCTTCTTCCATTTAAGCAGAAACCGAAAAGGAACTGGCTGTCTGGATGAATGGGGACACTGAAGAATGCGCTCTTGAGATCGATAACTGTGAAGAACGTAGCTTCAGAATCAATGGCTGTCAATAGGGATGAAATATCTGGGACTACTGGGTACTGGGGTATGATACATTTATTAAGTTCTCGAAGGTCAATCACTAATCGATAAACTGGAGGTGCATTTAGATCAGTACGTTTCAAGACTGGAATGATAGGAGAATTACATACATTGGAGTCAGTTTCTACAACCACTCCTTGAGCAATAAGTTCGTCAATAATTTTGGATAAGGCTGCTACAGCCTCAGGTGGCAATTTGTACTGTCTGATTCATGGTAAAACAACACCTTGCTTTAGAGTCACACGATGGGGTGTGATATGCATACAACCTACATCAGTTGGACCTTTCGCCCATAATTGCTGTGGTACATTCAATAATCTTGGATCAAAATCACGTAATACATAATGACCTTTAAAATCTCGCAGGAACAGGCGGACCCCTTCTGGGGAGCAGCAAATTATGGCACCTAATTCTTTCAGTGTCTTAATGCCTAATACATTTTCTGGACATGACTTCGTAAGTAACAAATCAGTAGTTCGGGACAATGGACCAACTTCTAGAATAACTGGTTTCGATATTTCATTAACAATAGGTGTTGGACAGGCCCCATGAAGGGCTCGCTCCCTCCCCGCAGGACAGGGCCCGGGTCCCGGCCTTCCAGGTACTACCCACAGAACAAACCCGCAACCCGTCCCCCATGGGACGCCTGCTCCCGGATGTCCCTGTGTCACGGGCCCGGGCCACCGTCAGCACCATTGCCCGGCCCAGCCGCCATCTTGGACACGGCACCACGCGGCCGCGCGGCCTCAGCCCGACCCCGACCCTGGGCCTGGCCAGGCCCCGACATCCCGGCACCACCATCCACCCAGGAGGTGAACGGACCACTTGGCAGGTCAATGGGAGTAAGAAGTGTCGATGGCTCTCCCCCGCCAGGTGCCGATCACCCCCAGCCTCCTCGGGCGTTGGCTCCACCCCCCTGCTGGGTGTCTGGACTCCCTCATCCCAGACCTCCCGACCTCCAAGAGCGAGGGTCCGGACATCAAAGGGCGCCAGACCTATAACTGAGGCAGCCCCAGGACAGGAAGGCAGTTGTATCCTGGAGTCGAGAGACACCGCGACGAACTCATCCTTGACGGACTGCTGGCGCTGCCACAGCCCTGCCTTGTGAACTATTGTCCTGCCTGCTGGCGCTGCCGCGGCCCTCTGCAACCTTCATCCTCGTGGGACCTGCTGGCGCTGCCGCGGCCCTCTGCAACCTTCATCCTCGTGGGACCTGCTGGCGCTGCCGCGGCCCGTTGTAACCCTCATCCTCGTGGGACCTGCTGGCGCTGCCGCGGCCCGTCGTGACCTTCATCCTCGTTGGGACCTGCTGGCGCTGCCGCGGCCCGTTGCCACCTACGACCTCTTCGGGACCTGCTGGCGCTGCCGCGGTCTGACCCGTCCGAACACCGAGCTCGAGGATTGTGAGCTACCACCATTACACCTCAGTACCTGTAGGTACCAAGACTGTCCCGCTACCCCCTTCCCCTACTAGAGACTAGAATTGAGAGGATCATCGTGTCCTGATCGCCTTGTATCGTACCGCCCTACTCCAAGAATTGCCTATAAAAGGTGTTACCCTGATCTTCGTGTGGTGTCCATCTGTGGGGGGGAAGTTACCGGTCTGTGCGATCGCTAGAGACGGTCCTCACTGGAGGCCTCTCCCTTGTGCTCGGCCGACCCTCCAGGTCCCCGTCTAACATTGGTGGCAGCGGTGGGATCCGAACCAACGCGTACCGTACAGACAGTAACTCACCCTACGACAAAACCACAATGACGACCAAAGAGAGCGGATCGGCAGAGAAGTTCCAGATGGAAAGGCTGGAAGAATACAACCACCGAGAGCTCAAACAATTTTGCATGGACTTAGGCATTGCTACCACCGGGCTAAGCACAAAAGAAGACTTCAAAAACGCCCTAGAGGCCTGGACAGAGACGAATACCGCAACCCCCCGGGACCCCGTAGCCCCGGAAGTCAACACCACCCTGACGGAAGAACGGAGAACAGGCCCCTCCCGAGAAGAGATCCAGGAGCGGGAAAAAAATAGATTACACGAGTTAGACTTGGCACGACTCAAATTAGACGGAGAATTGAAGCTGGCGGAACAAAAAATAAACTTAGAACACTTACGGCTCAGAGAAGAGCGAGAGGAAAAACAGAGACAGAGGGATCTCGAAGAAAAAAGATTGGCATACGAGCACGAGTGCAAACTAGCGGAGATAGAAATACGCAGACTGAACAAAAACCTAGGGGTGCCCGAGCCACCGCGCTCCCCGGGTACTACCGAGCAGAAGGTCCACATCCCCAAGGATGTGGTCCGAGAATATCACCGAAACGACGACATACAGCAGTGGTTCAAGGCCTATGAGATCGCCATGACTGCCCACCGGGTCGCTCGAAGTGACTGGGGAGCCGGTCTATGGGGGAGATTCGTCAATGAAGGCCGTGATGCCCTGCTGCAGCTTCCGGACCATCAAATGACGTCCTATGACCACATGAAGGCCGCCCTCCTCAGTCGATATGGGCTTACGCCCGAAATGTACCGCCAGAGGTTCCGCAACTGCACCCGGATCCCAGGTACAACGTGGTTGGAATACGTGAACTATTTCAGCCGGGCCTTCGAGGGATGGATCAAGGGTAACAACGTAACCACTTACGAACAACTCTTCAATCTCATTGTGTGGGAGCACCTCTCCAACAACTGCTTCGTCGAGCTCAGGCAGCACCTCCTCGACAGTAAATTGACTGACCCACGGCAGCTCGCCACCGAGGCTGACCGGTGGGAGAGCACCCGAGTGGCCCGGAGTGGGCCGAACGAGCAGAACAGAACCAACCAAGGTCATCATCGCCCCCGGGGAGGAGGTGGAGGACAGGGCCGGGGCAGAGACGCGGTCCCAGCCGCTCCCGCTAACGCCACCCCGCCCCCAGCAGGCCGGGGAAACCCCCCCATGCGCCCGGGGTTCCGAGCCAACGTGACGTGTCATCGATGCCAGCGAGTCGGCCACTATGCCAGTGACCCGACCTGCCCGAAGAACCAGGTTCCCGGGCCCCGCCAGGTGGCGGCCGCCGCCCTAGGAGAAGAACAAGTCTCCGAAGACTCTGAGGCCTACGAGTCGGAGCAGTTCGAGTGGGAACCCGCCACCATGACCCTGGCATGCCTAGGAGGAAGAGACATGGTCCCGCGGACTCCCCTGCCCGCCAACACTCGGAAGTACAGCCAATGGGTGAGCATAAATGGGCGCAAGGCCGAGGCCCTGCGTGACACCGGGGCCAGTGTGACGGCCGTCCGTTGTCACCTGGTGACCCCAGAACAAATCCTGCCAAACGTGCTTTGCCCCGTCCGATCGGCAGATAACTCGGAGAGCCTGTGTCGGATGGCCTGCGTCCCCTTCGAATGGGGAGGAGTGTCCGGCATGCTGAAAGTAACTGTCCGCGACGATGCCCCCGTGGACTGCCTCCTGGTGAACGATCTTGAGAGCTCCCCGTGGGCAGCGGTTGAAAGAAGAGAGCATCTGGGGATGTTGGGTCTCCCGGACTGGGCGTGCGTGACCACCCGGTCCATGGCCACCCGCACCATCCCTAGACCAGAAGAACCCGAATGGGCAGCACCTCCGCCCTCGATCGCTCCAGAAGAAGACTTCCTCCAGACCGACCACCCGGACCCCACCACAGAGGGGTCCACACAGCCCCCCGAGCTTCCCGACCTGGCTCAGTGGCGTCAAAAAGGGGGGCCCACCCAAGAACAATTCCGGCAGGAGCAAAAGACCTGCCCCTCCCTCGAGGGATTGCGACAGCAAGCGCTCGCCCAGGGCCAAGGAGACACCACCGGGGCCCACTGGGTTTATTGGGACAATGATCTCTTGTACAGCGAGCAGAGAATCGCAGAACTGGGGGCCGGGCGAGTGCTGGTGGTGCCCCTCCACTTCAGAGACTTCCTGTTGAACCTGGCCCATGATGTCCCCCTGGCTGGGCACCTGGGGCAAGACAAGACCTACCACCGCCTGGTGACTCACTTTTTTTTGCCCAAAATGAGAAATGACGTCTCCAACCACTGCCGGTCCTGCCCGACCTGCCAGGCCAGCGGGAAGAGCGGCCGCAAACTCAAGGCACCCCTGCAACCCTTCCCCGTGGTGACCACCCCGTTCGAAAGGGTGGGAATAGACATTGTGGGGCCCCTGGACCCCCGAACAGCACAGGGGCATCGCTTCATCCTGGTCCTGGTGGACCACGCTACCCGCTATCCTGAGGCGGTCCCCCTTCGTACTATAACAGCCCCAGTAGTGGGTCGAGCCTTAATGGGGATCTTCTCTCGAGTGGGCTTCCCCCGGGAAGTCGTCAGCGACAGGGGTACGAACTTTATTTCAAAGTATATGAAATCCCTCTGGCAGCAGTGCGGGGTCACTTACCGATTCACAACACCCTATCACCCCCAGGGGAATGGACTGGTCGAGCGGTTCAACCGCACTCTCAAGGGGATGATCATGGGGCTGGAAGAACCCCTACGCCGCCAGTGGGACGTGCTACTACCGTGCCTCCTCTTCGCCTACCGAGAAGTCCCCCAGAAGTCCCTCGGCTTCAGCCCCTTCGAACTCCTGTACGGACACCCCGTTCGCGGGCCTCTCAGCCTAGTGAAGGAGGAATGGGAAATGGCCCCCCTAAAAACCCCTCCAGACGTCTACAAATACCTCCTGACCCTCCGCAATCAGACCCGGAAATTCAGGGAGATCGCTAAAGCCAATCTGGAGGCCAGTCAAGAGGACATGAAGAAGTGGTACGACCAACATGCCTCCTCCATCGAGTTTGAACCGGGTCAGCAAGTATGGGTGATGTCCCCCGTCGAACCGTGTGCCTTGCAGGACAAATGGACGGGGCCCTTCAAGGTGATCGAGCGCAAGAGTCCCGTCACCTATCTCATCGACCTGGAGTCCCCCCGGAACCCCCTCCGGGTCCTCCACGCCAACAGACTCAAACCCCACTTCGTGCGCTCAGAGGTCAGCCTGCTGATGGCTACCGACAGTGGTGCAGAAGGAGACTCCGAGCCCCTCCCTGACCTACTGAGGACCCGGGAAAGAGATGGTTCGGTGGACGGGGTCCGACTCTCCGAGGCCCTGACCCCAGAGCAGCGTCAAGATTGCCGGGCCCTCCTGCTGCCGTTCGCAAACCTGTTCTCCCTCGCACCCGGAGTCACCTCCTGGTGCCTGCACGACGTGGACACGGGGGACAGTCCTCCTGTCCGACACCGGGCGTACCGAGTACCGGATCGGGTACGTACATGCATCCAAGAAGAAGTCTCCAAGATGCTCGCCCTCGGGGTCATCGAACCTTCGGACAGTCCCTGGGCCAGCCCGGTCGTCCTGGTCCCCAAGGCCGCGGCCCCGGGCACTACACCAGAACTCCGATTCTGCATCGACTATCGGGGTCTGAACGCGGTCACCTGAACCGACGCTCACCCTATCCCCCGAGCAGATGAACTAGTCGACCGCATGGGGGCAGCCCGCTACCTAAGCATCTTCGACCTGACAGCGGGCTACTGGCAGATCGGCCTCACCCCCAGGGCCCAAGAACGTTCCGCTTTCTCCACCCCGGATGGGCACTACCATTTCAGAGTGATGCCCTTCGGCATGAAGAACGCTCCAGCCACTTTTCAAAGACTGGTGAACCAGGTATTGGCGGGCCTCGAAGAATTCCGCGCCGCCTACCTGGACGACATCGCGGTATACAGCCGCCACTGGACAGACCACCTCCACCACCTCAGAGAGGTCCTGCAGGCCCTCCAACAGGCCGGCCTCACCATAAAGGCCAGCAAGTGCCAAATCGGCCAGGGGTCCGTGACCTACCTCGGACACCAAGTGGGGAGCGGTCTGGTGGCCCCCCTCCAACTCAAGGTAGCTGCCATTCAGTCCTGGCAACCCCCCGAAACACAAACCGAGGTCCGAGCCTTCCTGGGGCTCACCGGATACTACCGGCGGTTTGTAAGGGACTATGGTAGCATTGTGGGGCCCCTCACGGAACTCACGTCTAAGAACCACCCAAAAAGAGTCAACTGGACTCCCGACTGTCAAGCGGCCTCGAGACGCTGAAGGCCGCCATGTGCACCGCTCCTGTGCTCCAGGCCCCCGACTACAGCCGCGAGTTCATCGTGCAGACCGATGCCTCCGACCATGGTATTGGGGCCGTCCTCTCCCAACTGAACCCCGAAGGAGTGGACCAACCGGTGGCCTTCATCAGCAGATGCCTACTGCCCCGAGAACAGCGCTGGAGCACCATTGAGCGAGAGGCCTTCGCAGTGGTATGGGCCCTCAAGAAGCTCCGGCCGTACCTCTTCGGAACACATTTCCGGGTACAGACAGATCATCGGCCCCTGCAATGGCTCATGCAGATGCGGGGGGAGAACCCCAAACTATTGCGATTGTCCATCTCCCTGCAGGGGATGGACTTCACTGTGGAGCATCGCCCTGGTCAAGACCACGCCAACGCGGACGGCCTGTCCCGCTTTTTCCGCCTCGACGAGGAAAGTCCCCAAGAAGATGGGTGACTCTCCCCGCCTTCAGCTGGGGGGGACGCATGTTGGACAGGCCCCATGAAGGGCTCGCTCCCTCCCCGCAGGACAGGGCCCGGGTCCCGGCCTTCCAGGTACTACCCACAGAACAAACCCGCAACCCGTCCCCCATGGGACGCCTGCTCCCGGATGTCCCTGTGTCACGGGCCCGGGCCACCGTCAGCACCATTGCCCGGCCCAGCCGCCATCTTGGACACGGCACCACGCGGCCGCGCGGCCTCAGCCCGACCCCGACCCTGGGCCTGGCCAGGCCCCGACATCCCGGCACCACCATCCACCCAGGAGGTGAACGGACCACTTGGCAGGTCAATGGGAGTAAGAAGTGTCGATGGCTCTCCCCCGCCAGGTGCCGATCACCCCCAGCCTCCTCGGGCGTTGGCTCCACCCCCCTGCTGGGTGTCTGGACTCCCTCATCCCAGACCTCCCGACCTCCAAGAGCGAGGGTCCGGACATCAAAGGGCGCCAGACCTATAACTGAGGCAGCCCCAGGACAGGAAGGCAGTTGTATCCTGGAGTCGAGAGACACCGCGACGAACTCATCCTTGACGGACTGCTGGCGCTGCCACAGCCCTGCCTTGTGAACTATTGTCCTGCCTGCTGGCGCTGCCGCGGCCCTCTGCAACCTTCATCCTCGTGGGACCTGCTGGCGCTGCCGCGGCCCTCTGCAACCTTCATCCTCGTGGGACCTGCTGGCGCTGCCGCGGCCCGTTGTAACCCTCATCCTCGTGGGATCTGCTGGCGCTGCCGCGGCCCGTCGTGAACTTCATCCTCGTTGGGTCCTGAAAATCCAAGGGAAACATTTCTTGAGCCTGAGAGCGGAGCCCCTGGAACCTCGTCATGACTGATGGTAGTCCTACTTGCCCCTGTATCAATCAGAAACTTTCTGTCTTTCCCCAATACTTGACTGTGTACATAGGGACCCTCTTGATCTACAGGTATCTCGATGAGAGGCAAGCCTACCTCCCTCTCTAGGCTATTTCATGAATATGGCTGATAATCTGGATACTCTGTCTGTGCATACTGGTACATCTGCTGTGTAACATGCTGTGTTGCAGCTATAGGCTGCGGTACTGTAACTGTCTGTTGTGCATTCTGCGGTGGCTGGGAAGTCTGTAAAACATGTTCTTGTCTAGGCGGACGCGGTCTCTCTTTAGTCTTACCAGTAGCTATGTTGTGTTTCAGAACTGCACATTCGTTTATAAAATGACCTGGCTGTTTACAGTAATTGCAGGTCCCTTTAACGGGAGCTGTAGGATGACTGGCTTGATTCGGACCCCTCTTCTGACTGTCTTGTGGAACAGATTGTGCAACTAATACTTTCATTTTCGTGTCTTTCATACGTCTTCTTTCATGTTCCTGCTCTTCCCTGATTCTGTTCTGGTGATACTGGAGCATCTGGAGCATCTGTGACGGAGTATTAGCTTGCCAGGTACTTTCGACTTTCAATACTCGATTTTTAACTTGTGGACTTGAATTCTCGACTAGTTTGGTAACAAAAAGATGAGGGTACGATTCACTACTTGTTTTCAGACCACTGTTAATAATAAAACATTTTTCAAATCTAGAATAAAAATCACTAGTATCTTCGTCTTGTTTCTGTTTACAGGCCGAGATGGCATCCCAATCTTCCTTTTTCGTGGCTAGTAATCTTGGCAAGACTTGTATTAATAACTCGGGCAATTCTTTAGCTTTATCCCCAAGACCGGTACCTGGTACTCGTGTATTATCTTCAGCTTCTAGAGCTGTCCAATCTATCTTTTTCTCTCCCACCTCCCATTCTTTTTCTTTGAGTTTTTCATATATGCCCGCGGGCAACAGGACCTTTAGCATTTTAATGATATCAGGATACGTGTATTCTCCCATACGGAGCATGTCTTTTAATTCACGGTGGAACCCTGCTGGATCTTTATCGTGACAGGGAATTAGCTTTTTCATCTCTAAGAGTTCCATCTTAGTGATGGGGGTGTAAACAAATACTCGTTCTAGACCACCACCCTCTTTCTTGACTGGATGTACTTCTCGTAACGGATTCTGTCTGTCTATGTAGAATGATTTACTTTCTGGGGGTGAGACGTGAACAAAATGTGGATTCAGAAACGTTCGGTATTTGTGGCGCTGTTCTAGAATGACACTAATTAAATCAGTACCTAGACCTTTCCATCTGTACTGGAGTAACTCGTCAATACATCATGTAGAGGACCTGGATCAGAATGCTGTTCCTCATACAGCGTAATGAGGTGTTGGATCATATACATACCCACCAGTCGCTGCTCGGCTGGGGGCAGTTTCAGAAACATTTGTGCCACTATTTCGTCTGGAAAAGTGGTAGAATCAGTAGTCCACCGGACTGCTGATCGGGCTAGTTCTTGTTCGTGCATGGTACTGAGCTCGCTATAACCTATTCGTGATTTCAGAATGTGATCGGTAGCTTGGAATACTTGCTCAAGAGAACACTGTTCTGGTGCTGGAGGAGGAAAAACTTTCTTGTAATCTAGACGTGAATGTCGGTCGGAAAGTCTAGTTCTACCTACATACGCTATTCTGGAGGGATTCTCGTCGTCTACCTCTTCATTAGAAGAGTTGTCTTCTTTCTCGGTTGCTTGTTTTGCTTCTCGTTTCTCGTGTAACTTTATTATTTCCCTACGAATTTTCTTGTACATACTCTCTATAAAATTGTGTGTCTTGTGTCTTCCCTCGGCTATATGGTCACTCCACCTGGTCAGGACTTTCATTTCTTCTTGATCTTTTTCCGGATAATCTTGCTCTCTTATTAAACAGTTAATTAAAAACTTTAAAAGCATGAGCTGAGTCTCGACTTTTCTTTGAACCATGGCTTCGTGAACACTTTCTGGATTTGCTCCTGTACGGATAAAACGATATATTCTGTCTAGATGTTCTCTCATATCGGGCAGGGTGTCCAAATAGTCGGTCACCCGTCTTAAACGTAATGAATATATGACCATAGTACCATCGCCTGGAACTGGATCATAACGACATTCGGTAAGTGCTCGCTTGATATCTGTGAATGTATGAACTTTTGGCGTACGCTGTAACGCTAGTTCATGTAGCGTCATACGTCTGTGTTGAGGCGGGGTACCAGGAGAATCTCCCCCCGCGGCTCCTAAACTGGAATCGTCGGTGGGTACTGTACGTGCTGGCAGAGTGACTGATGTAGCGGGTACATGCACTATGGGCTGGGCCGGGGGTGCTATAACAGATGCTGTAACGGGTGCTGTAACGTGAACTGTACCCACGGCCCCGGTGGCTGGAGGAGCAGGAATTACATTATTTACAGGAACTGGCGGAACGGGATTTGCATATTCTGGGACTGTATCGTCCAAATAGGACGAGAGAAAAATATCAGCTGCGGTCGGTTTATGACGTAGCTTAGTCGGGACTAATGGTGGCGGAAAATTACTGGATGCTTCCGGGGTTGCCTTCGGCAAGCCCTCGGCAAGAAGAGGATACATGCCCCTTATAAGAGCATTTCTCTGTCTGTCTGACTGTTCTGCTCTAACTCGTTCACCTTCTTCTAGAAGTTCCCTTTCTTGGGCTCTCTCTGAGGATTCCCTACTTAACTCTGTTTTTCTGATTTCTTTTTCGGTTCTTCTATGAGATTCTTTGCGCCATAACTCGATGGCATCTTTCTGGGACTGTCGGGCTTTCTTTTTCCATAATGCCTCTTCTACTCGCATGATGCACTCGGCATCCCATGTACCTGATATGGGCCATCTATATTTCTCTTCTAACTCCTTGGTATAGTCCACCCATAAATCTAGATATAATATGGCACCTAAGCCATGCTTATGATACATAAAATGTCCGGGACTGTCCCTAGGCGGGACAGGAACTGCTTCCTCGAGTAACCCTTTTCTGGTTTTTAACTGACATAACTTGGAAAACAGAGGCATTCTAAACTTGAATCCGAACACAATACAATACACGATAAACACAGTAATGAATAGAAAAACAAATCACTCATACCACGACATTGAAAACACATTGAATAACATTTAGAACAACAGTTCGGACAGAATATTACCTGGTATACTGAAAACAGAACACATGAATTTCTCGAGAACGAAACTTACTAGAATTACTAGATGCACTGCTAAAACAGTACGAAACATACCGGTCCCATAAAGAGACACGTCAGGACCCGTGTCCACCTAGGTGAACACTTCGGACTGGATCTGTGTACCCAAACCCACTGTACCAGAGACAAATTAATTGACCCTGTCTAGATACTACCCCAGCAACGGTACTCACCGGGCAGCAAGAACGGAAGTCCTCGGACTGGACTGGACTGCTACGACGTCGGACTACGAACTTCGGACTTCAGTTACAGGTGGGCCTCCGGATACCTCGGACCTTGTACTCTCGGCTTGGGCTCTGGTCGGGACTCGCCGCGTTCCTCACCGCCTCGTCTGGATGCTGGACCGCAACCTCCGTCTCCTCCGTGGGCCTGAGGGATACTTGAAGCAGAAATATCTGCCGGTGCGCAGTAGAGTTCCGTCACGGCTGCAGAGGGTCAGGGGGCCTGCGTGGCTTCGCCGGCGCGTGGGGAAAGGGCAAGTCCCTATTCGGGCGCCATTATGTGGTAAATAAATAATTAATTACCGGTACTATTTTTGATTATAATGAATAAAACAGATAGCTCAATAAATAAGAGACAGGATTCGAGGTATCAGAGTCTGACAGGCTTTAATCAGGCATAAGGGAAGGGACAGGAACGGGATAGCCTGCACGGAAATAGAATGGATGGCAGCTGCCAGGGAATGGGAATGGCATGGGGGCTTTCAGTAACAGTACACAGTATATATATACTAAAACAATTACATTACATTCAATACAGTAGGCGTAGCAGTAGGCGTAACTCGTAGCAGTCGCGAAAGATAAGGACAAAATGGGTGTAACAAGAAGGCGTGTACAGGGCGTATACATAGACATGTGATGTAGACATCACAGAAATGTCATAAATGGGGCGGAAACTTGGAGGGGGCTACCTGAGCAGCTGGGACCTTTAACCTAGTGGTGCGTGCAAACAGGCAATGACGTGTTACCAGGAGGAACTGGGGCTATGACTTCTGCGCTAGAAGAGGAGACTAAAGTCTGCGGTGTCAGAATGACATGTGCCTATATTGTATCTGGTATCTGGTATCTGGTGTTTGGAGTACATGTTGATAGAATCCAAAAGTTATCAGGGCAAAGGCTACTTGACACTAAGGCTGGTGCATGCATTATTCTACATATATTGCGTGTGATAGGAATATTCTATGAATATTAATACAGTATTTCTCTTACATGGAGACAGAAAGACTAGACCATGGCTGAAACTGTTGATGCGATTCAGTAGCTTAGGAATGCAAAGACGAGAGGCTGGACTGATAACTAGAAGCATAACATACTCTTGGCAGACAGGCAGGCAGAGCCAGGCCGGGCCGGGCACCGCGAGGCAGGAAGTAAGTGAAGGGTCAGGGATGCAGGTGGGGGCTGTATCGCTCCTCGGAGTGGGTTCAGGAGACTGTGCCTGAATCTGATGTCCGGGCCCTTTCGAGGCCTAGAAACGGGGACAATTCAACGAATTAACGTGTACACTGTAAAACATGGCAACATAGGCCTAATACTCGTTGCTTTCACGAGAACTGGAAACTGACATACTAGAGTTGGACACAACTGTAATTGCGTCTTTAATCGATCATAGGGGGATACATGCATATCTAATCATGCACATATAACATAGGATGGGGAACACGTAGGCACACATAACATGGCAAAATTTACTTTTCCACACTACGTCTACACACACATTCACTCATTCACCCATACAATCATTCATACATACAATCACTCATCTTTACAACACTATCATATGCACTCATACACCTATACAGACACTCACACTCTGCCACTCATCCATGGAGTTACTCACACACCTAGTCAGTCCTGTAAAGAATCAATCACACTTCCATTTTCTAATCTATACAGTTAAACATAGAGTACCTTACATTTTCAAACATATACTAACACATACTTACTCTCTTATACAATCATTGATACAAGTACACATTGATCTGCACAGAGTCACACATCTCCCAGCCAGCCACACATACACTCAGTCTCCCATACAAATACTTGGACAATCAATTAATAACCCATATAGTTACTCATATAGCTACTGATCAACACATGCAGCAGTTTACAGAACAACAGACATAATAATGCACAAATTAAGACAGTTTAGTCACTAACCCATGCACTCAGTGAGACACATTTAATCACTCACTCATACAGTCAGTCACCCACCTACTAAATGCTTCATCCAGACACTTATACATCTACTCATTCTTCAATATGTAAAACATATTTAAACTTTACAGAAACACACAGTCACTGGATGATGTCATCAGTGATGTCTTTTGAGATGTCATCAGTGATGTCACTGACCATGTCATGAATGATGTAATATGTGACATCATCAGCAGTGGATTGCGGGTGCGCGATATATAGTTAGTGCAACTAACTATATATGGAATTTCAATGGTTTTGTGTGAGTAAAATAAGGTTTTGTAAATGCTAATTCCTAACGATATATGGTCTATAACCTATGTTTTTTTCAGTGAATTTTCAAGGTTTTGTAAATGCTAATTCCTAACTATATATGGTCTATAACCTATGGTTTTTTCAGTGAATATATATATATATTACCTACTGGCGGTCGCCAGTAGGTATATATAGTTAGGATTTTTTCTCTATGGGATTTTTGAAAATTCTATGTGTAATAACTTTGGCGTTTGTGGACGGAATTGACTGAAATTTTCAGGAAAATGGCACATTTTGTTTCTGAGCAGCCCTTGAAAATTTGGGGGGGGTTCGTCAAGGGGGGCCGAGAAAAAAGGGGGGTCCCAAAACGTGTTTTTAACATTGAGTTTTCCATAGGGCGGTTGGCCTCACTTTTAGCCCGAACGGCTGAATGGATTTGCACGAAACTTGGCAAAATTGTAGGGACTGGTAGCCCGATGTGCCTTTTGTAGGTCTCAATATATGTGCTCCAGTGGATTTTGAGAAATTAACGTTTAAAAAAAGATATATATCTGTAACAGCGGACCTGGCAGCGTCCCAGGACGCGTACTTTTCGCGCAACGGAGCTTTGTGAAGCGAAGCTGATTGGTTCTCCGGCGTCTGTCAACATTCCAAAAAGTCCGTAGCGTCCGCCATCTTGTCTCTCGGTAGGATCGAGAGACAAGAGGAGGTCAAAACAAAGGGGGAAATAACTATAAGGGGGCATAGTAGATCCTCGCTGACCCCCTAGGTTTGATGTGGAGGTTTTAAAAGGGCACCGCGGGGCAAAAAAAAATAATAATAATAATAATCGAACGGCTGAATGGATTTGCACGAAACTTGGCAAAATATTAGGGACTGGTAGCCCGATGTGCCTTTGCTAGGTCTCAATATATGTGCTCCAGTGGATTTTGAGAAATTAACGTTCAAAAAAAGATATATATCTGTAACAGCGCTCCGCTTCGCGTAACGGAGGTTTGCGAAGCTGATTGGTCATTCTGTCACTGGGCTATAGTTGGGCTACATCTGGCTGATATTTGGGCTACATTTGTTTTTTTGTGTGTCTGGCGGCCATCTTTGGGCTACATTGGGCTACATTGGGCTTCATTGGGCTACATTGGGCTACATTTGGGCTCCAACATATATATAGGCCAATGTAGCCCAATATATATTTTTCAAAGTTAATTTTCGTAAAAACCACTGGAGCATATATCTTGAGACATAGCAAAGGCACATCGGGCTACCAGTCCCTACAATTTTGCCAAGTTTCGTGGAAATCCATTCAGCCGTTCGAGCTAAAAGTGAGTCCAACCGCCCTATGGAAATGAAGGAAATGAATGGGTAATTTGTAATTAGCAAATAGCTAATCGCAAACTAGGAATGGTAAAGAATCGCTATTTATTCCTTAAAGTTCGCTATTTAGGAAATGCAAAAAACTTTGATGATACATATGGCGGTTCATCTCTAACAAGATAAGAAGCATAGGGATACATTTATGATGACTGGCGCATCACCAGGGATGTGTTAGTCATTCTGTGCCGCTGTTCCGTCACCTATGGTGTGCTGCATTTACAATGCGGCGCATCATGGGGCAAAAACAGCACAGATGCGTGATGTATCTGTGCCGTAAAGGTGGCGCATTGCTGGAGTTGTATCGCAAGTGTGATGAAGCTCCAGCAAGGGTCGGGGTGCCCCTGTCGCAGGGTTTCTGTTCTCACACAGAACTGTGGACAGAGGATTGGAACCTCGGCGAATTAGGGTGTCCCAAAACTCACGTTAGTAATCAAAAACTCCTTAGCAAGCTAGGTACAGTGTCACATTGGATATAACAAACTCTCAATGTTTAGACAATCCAGAATATGAACTTATAGTACCTCAGGATACGTGGAACTCATGAACAGTCGGTCGTTATATATTTCTTAGAAACCAGAACATGGAGTTAAGAAGAACACATGTGTATTTGAAATGTTTATTTACTAATGCCGTCTTCTCAGGCGTAGTATCTTAGATAATACAAGTACACATATTATCAGTAGCAAAATTACCAGCATAGTTACTAGTACATAAAAAGCGAATGGTGATAGTATGTTAACATGCTGTAAATGAATAAGAGTTAGCAACACTTATAAGCAGCCGCGGGCCGTGGAGGGAGTTACGGTGAGGCAGGGAGGCGGGGAGGGGGAGAAGCAGGGTGGAGAATACAAGTACACATATTATCAGTAGTAAAATTACCAGCATAGTTGCTAGTACATAAAAAGCGAATGGTGACAGTATGTTAACATGCTGTAAATGAATAAGAGTTAGCAACACTTATAAGCAGCCGCGGGCCGTGGAGGGAGTTACGGTGGGGCAGGGAGGCGGGGAGGGGGAGGGGCAAGGTAGAGAGGGCTCCACCCTGCTTCTCCCCCTCCCCGCCTCCCTGCCTCACCGTAACTCCCTCCACGGCCCGCGGCTGCTTATATCTCACCCTCCCTAATACACATATTATATTATTTGCTAAGAAGGTCTCTTTGTGTTGGTTTAGGGCGTGCCCATACTTTAGTGTCTTAGATTTGAAGGAATCACATCAGCATACACCAGCTCTCTCTTCATGTGAACCGCATCAACTGTTGTGTATGTGTGTTCGGCAAAGCAATATAAAACCCGCCTCATGCCCAGAATTGGCAGAAGTTGCACTTATGTTATGAGTATGAAGTCGTGGAGATCAGACCTCATAACAATTCTGTATCGTGTTGTTCTTGAAACTTTAGCACTCGCTGTACAGATATAGTTTAACAAGCAAAGCAGATAGTAGAGCAATAACATATTATTCTCATGTAAACCACGATGAACTACTAGGTGGAAAGCTAAAGCAACAACTAAGTGTCGTGTGCAGAAGTTGCAAAAAAGGAAAAATGGCGTTTAAACCGGTAATGAGCCCATGCTAACTTAACACGGTGTAAAGATATCCAGGACCTAGATGACACCTCCCCATGATCCGGAAACGAACTGAATAAGATAATAGAAGTGCCATCTCATGAGAGCAGATTGCAAGTTTATATGTGGACGGTCCGCAAGGTAAAGCATTAAAAACTAGGAAAATTTAATGCTAAAGAAAAATAAAACAGCCAAGTACTTTATCGAGTCTTAAGCCAATAGGCAAGGTAAATAATAAAAACTTGACAAATAAGTCAATGAATTGTCAATGAAATGCTAGTACTCAGCATATCAAACATGAAAAAGGTCTATGACATAACTGTGTATGCAAAATAAGCTGCAACAGCCTCCAATAGGAAGTCACCGTCTTCATCCGAAAACAGTTCAGCCATCCAATTTAAAAGCGGAAAAGAACATACGTGCTCTCCCAGCACCGGATCCTCTATCACCATCAGAGGACAGCTCGGTGGGTTTTCAAGAAAGCTCTGTTCCAAGAAAGACTGTGCTGCCGCCAGTAAATTCCAGGGACCAAGTAGTCCATGCATCAATGCCACAGCCATAATCCTTTCGCCAGGACAAACCAACTCGTGAGTAATGATAGGAGTCATCAGCTGATTAAAGTCGACGTCAGGAGAAACCGGTCCGCAGAGACACAAATCAATGGCCCAATCGAAATCACAGGTCAGGCAGTGAAATACAGGCTGGACACAGGTGAAGTAGGAGAATCGAAAAGATAATCCATATGCCGTGCTTAATATCGCCAACGGCATTGTGCCATAATATTCTAGCATGCGATTGCGGAACAGTGTCAGCAGCTGCAGGGTGGGAGGTTGCATAGGAGGGACATCCATATTTAAAAATGTAAAAAAGCACAAGAGCGTCCGCTGGTAATGCAAGTAAAAATGCCAATCCACGAACCAGAGTGGAGAAAATAGAATGAAAGGAAGCAGGGATGACTACAAAGATTTTCTCAAATGAAGTCACGAGACCACTGGTAACAACTTTAAAAAAGTGCGCCAGGGCCTTTGTGGAGGATGCGTTAAAGATAGTCGGAACCATCTTGCTGAAATTGAAAGGCAAATCTGAATTGAAAAGGGTCTGCACCTCTGTACGGGTGTTCGCTATGTGAAGCACGAAAGTTTCACGGGCCGAACTCAAGGCCACCTCTCTCTGAGACAAAAGAGCTCTTATTCTTGCCATGCCGTTGAAATCTGTCCCAAGGTTGGTATTTGTGGCCAGATTGAAAACTCCCTATGTTCATGTGTGGGAGGAAATAGAACATTTCTGCAGCAAATAACCCGTTCACTTACTGTTACGATAAAAGAAATACTTTTAATTAACTCAGAACAATCTTCATTATTGAGCATCAAATAACTACCATTTTCCAACAACTTGAACGTGGGGATGATAGCAGGAACTGGCGTGCCTTGCAACACGCAAGCCATATTTGGTCGGTGTTTGTTGCATGAACCGTGTAACTGTATGTGCCTACACATTAGTGAATGATCTGGCGTCTCAGTGCATTCCTCTCCATTCAGATAAACTTCTTGATCATCTTTGAAACATCTGTATGTGTATGGAAGCGACCAGACCTCATGAAGAAAAGCACTACCTAAAGGTTCATAACGACCTATTGGTATATATTTCATACAATTTGAAAACTTATATAAAGCAAAAGGCAGCGTTATTAAACCGTGGATAAGGCACGTTGCCAAAAAACCCGCAATCCTCTGCTGATGATGTCACTGAGCATGTCATGAATGATGTAATATGTGACATCATCAGCAGTGGATTACGGGTAATAGTATCTCTAGTTTACTCCCCTATAGCTGTCTTTCTTTTAACATAAGTGTCTGTTTCCTTCCCTTATACTTACTGTTTTTGGTTCGCTTCCGGTTCGCGTACCGGCGAGCGAACTGGGAAGCGAACTAAGAGAAATAGAGGTTGGCACAGTTCCAAATATTGTACCAATTTTTTAATAACGGGGAGGTAGTTCTGAAAAGAACTTTTTTTTTAATTGTTTTTGTTGTTTTATATGTTTTTTATTATTTTTCGGAACTTTTTTTACTTTTTTTGAATTTTTCTGAACAGTTTTATATTTTTTTGGGTTTTTCTTGGAGGGGGCAATGAAAACGATTCATTGTAAAGGGCTCAACAGGAGCAACAAAACAAAAAAAGAAGTATTTATTATTTTGGGCGTTTCGTACAAACTTGCATATGATAGTCAATAGCTCTGTTGATCAGAGTGATGCTTCTTTCTCCGTAGGAAATGAATCCATCGCAAAATACGCAGATGTGTTTTACTTCACCAAATTTCATTTGTATATTTGGCACCATCTCCCTGCCCTCTGGTCCCATTACTTCCGGTACAACAGATCTTCTGGCCATAATAGGGAGATTATCTAGGTCGTTCCGAAACTGTGCAGCACTGTAGTTGTTAGGATGCCACCTAGTCATATGGCGATGCATTGTGTAGTTTCCGAAACTGTATTTTTTCTCGGTTCCTCTGGACAGTCTATCTTGACATATAAGGCAAGTTACGTATCTTGCATTTACTTTTTTCTGACCTTTGGGAATTTAAAAAAATTGCCAAATGAAGTTTTCTTTCCGGTGAGACGTCCTGGGCTGCTCAGGCAAAAACTGCCTCTCTTCGTGCTCGTCGTCCTGTTCCTCTTCTTCCTCTTCTTGTTGAATTATAACTTGAGCAGGTGGTCCACTCTTCCTTGGATGTGGTGGAGGTGGTGGGGAAGCACCAGCTGAAGCTACTAAAGAAGCCATTGCTCAGTGATCACAAAGGGTCTTTCTCTCACAATGATGAAAGTCAGAGTGAGGAAAGAAGGAGGGATTTTCATCATTTGGGAAAAACAAGAGTTATCAACCAATCAAAAGTGTTCATTTTAGATTATATGACCTAGTCTTACATCATTAGGAAACCAAAAGTGAAATGAACCAATGAAAAGTGTTATTACCAAGTCACATGACTTGCTGTGTTTACGTTAAGCGCTTTGCAGGGCCTCCCGGTTTGCTTCCAGAAACCTCGCTTTGCGACTCGCTTCGCGTACCAGTTCGCTAACGTAGCACGTCATATGACGTATCACGCGACAACGTGAAACGTCATGCGGACGGGAGGCGTCACGATGTTGTTTTCTAACGCGGCACTTGCGGTAAAGAAACGTTTACCGGCTCGCGGTCTATTTCGCGGCATCAAGGTCAGCTAACGGGAAGCTTCCCGATTCGCGAAGCGGGAACGAAGAAAAAAAAATATTTAAAAAAAAAATTATTCATAAACATATAAAATATATTTTTGGATTTAAAGAAGAATACATTTTACAGCTACAGATATTAGCTGTTAAAAAACCAATGAAATTCACAGAAAAAACCATAGGTTATAGACCATATATAGTTAGGAATTAGCATTTACAAAACCTTGAAAATTCACTGAAAAAACCATAGGTTATAGACCATATATAGTTAGGAATTAGCATTTAGAAAACCTTATTTTACTCACACAAAACCATTGAAATTCCATATATAGTTAGTTGCACTAACTATATATCGCGCACCCGCAATCCACTGCTGATGATGTCACATATTACATCATTCATGACATGGTCAGTGACATCACTGATGACATCACTGATGACATCTCAAATGACATCACTGATGACATCATCTAGTGTCTGTGTGTTTTTGTAAAGTTTAAATACGTTTTACATATTGAAGAATGAGTGGATGTATGGAAGACTGAGTGTGTGTGTGGCTGGCTGGGAGGTGTGTGACTCTGTGCATATCAATGTGTACTTGTATCAGTGATTGTATAAGAGAGTAAGTATGTGTTAGTATATGTGTGAAAAGTATGGTGTTCTGTGTTTAACTATAGATGAGGAAATCGAAGTGTGATTGATTCTTCACAGGACTGACTAGGTGTATGAGTGCATATGATAGTGTTCTAATAATAACTGACTGTATGTATGAGTAATTGTATGGGTGAATGAGTGAATGTGTGTGTAGACGTACGAATCAGTGAGTGCGTATGTAGTAACTGGTATTGGTGTGTCATGATGTCATCAGTGATGTCATTTGAGATGTCATCAGTGATGTCATTTCAGATGTCATTAGTGATGTCATCAGTGATGTCACTGAAGTATGGTGTTCTGTGTTTAACTGTATAGATGAAGAAATGGAAGTGTGATTGATTCTTTACAGGACTGACTTGGTGTGTGAGTAACTCCATGGATGAGTGGCAGTGTGTGACTGTCTGCATAGGTGTATGAGTGCATATGATAGTGTTGTAATAATGAGTGACTGTATGTATGAGTGATTGTATGGGTGAATGAGTGAATGTGTGTGTAGACGTAGGAATCAGTGAGTGCGTATGTAGTAACTGGTATTGGTGTGTCATGATGTCATCAGTGATGTCATTTGAGATGTCATCAGTGATGTCATCAGTGATGTCATTTGAGATGTCATCAGTGATGTCATCAGTGATGTCACTGACCATGTCATGAATGATGTAATATGTGACATCATCAGCAGTGGATTGCGGGTGCGCGATATATAGTTAGTGCAACTAACTATATATGGAATTTCAATGGTTTTGTGTGAGTAAAATAAGGTTTTCTAAATGCTAATTCCTAACTATATATGGTCTATAACCTATGGTTTTTTCAGTGAATATATATATATATATATATATATATATATATATATATACGCTCCATTTGCACCTGCCTGTCGCACTCCTTGGCTGGTGCCTGCTCGCCGGGGGTGCACCCGACCACAATATATATTTGAACACTGACGAAGGCCGAGTGCCGAAAGCGCGTTTTGAACGAATAAAAACTGAACCGTGTATTTACCCTGGAGTGCTGCTTCCTGATTCTCGTTACAGACGAGGTAGGATTCTTTGGAGCGGCTATATATATATATATATATATATATATATATATATATATATATATATATATGTATATACATACATACACAGATATAAATATATCTATAGTTATATAGGTGAATAAGGGAAAATGGAGGAGAGGCGTCTCCTCTAGTCTAGGTCTGAGAGGGCCCATGTTTCACTGAATGGATGTGACTGTTGCAGCTAATATGAGCGAAGTTCGGAATCACTTAATGGAGCCTTCTGAAAATTGCGTGACTCTGTCAAACTTTAAACTTATGTACACTTGTAACAGGAAATTTTAAATACAGACTGTGATGTTTCTTTAAACGCTATTAAGCAAGATGTGTATGTTTTATTACAGTCCGCAATGCATGATTTACGAGACAAGTGCATGTTGGGAAATGTAGGAATTTACTACCAGTCATGTGGTTATTTGAATATAAGGCATCAAACACTGTGCACTTTGATTCTACTCACCTGTGAAAAAGGCTGCTTTGGACAGCCGAAATGCATCAGGAAAAGAGAAGCTGCCATTTTCATTTGAATAAACTCTGGTGCCTCTCCTGATCTGAGCTTCGATTTGCTTTTTTCTTGTGTGATTTTAGTGACAGGATACACCTAAAGAAGCCGTCCTGTAGGGATGGGGGCTCCCATCAAAATAGAGTATTTTTTGTGGATATATATATGTATATATATTTTTTTTTATTCAGTAGTGGATTAAAACCAACATGACACCAAAATCCACAAGGTATGTTTGGAAGCACAGTTTCAAAACTCGCAGAACAGCGATTAAACCAAAACTTACACATCACTCTTAATGAAACGTGCAAATTACAAAAGAAATGTAAATAATCTTACAGATGAGATTACATATCACATTCCCCTTGCCACTTTGACAGTGCCAGATATGAATTTAGTATAATTTATTTGTTTGCTTATGTGTAGTTACTTAATTACATTTCACCTTTAGGTGTTATTATTTATTGGTGTAAATATTGTATAAGCATTGTTTTTGTGTGCAAGTTGTGGTTTGCGTAGCTGTTGTGTGGGTTATGGACTGTGCTCCTAACCATAACTTCAGGGTTTACAGCAGGCGTGGGTGAGTGCCGGACCAGGCTGATGGCTTTCCACTGGAGACTTGAACTTGCAACACATCGCCTTTGGCCATGCTTGGTGGGGGTTTGACACAAGTCCCGGCCTCCAGCTAGGCGCTCAACCTGCCACAGGCTTCAACCACCGACTGCTCACAGTCTTCTGTGATGTGCAGTGGGGTTTGGTTGCAGGGCCTTGGTAAGTCACTGTGGCCACCAAAGATTTGTTCACTGTCTACCAGAGATTTGTCTCAGACCCAGTGCCAACCCTCTGAAGAAGGTCAACCTCCTTCTGTGCACAGCTTTGCTTGTCTGCAGTGGGATTAGTTGCAGGATGTGGTCTCTAGCCAGGCCATGCACCCTACCCTCCATAGGCGTCTTACCCCTTCTAAGTGCAGCCCTCCTACATGCACTGCAGGGAATTGGCCACAGGGCCTGGACTGTGGAGAGTCCCTACTCCCATCTAAGAACGTATTGCCAACACCTGAGCATGATCGTTTGCAATTAAAGCAATAGGCTCTAAGGGCCAGATGTACGATTGTTATTTGCGGTTGCAAACTTGAAATCGGCCCGTTTGCGACCACAAAAAAGGGTCCTTGCATGTGCAAACGCTATTTTGCGAGTCGGTGACTTGCAAAATAGCATTTGCGACTCTCGCTATTAGGAAGGGGAGTCCCTTCCTAATAGCGAGTCACCATGCAATGTAACATTGTTTTGCGACTGCATTTGTGGCCACAAAAAAACACTCGCAGTTTACCACCTACTTAAAGTAGGTGGTAAACTACTCGCAAACAGGAAGGCGTCCCCAGGGGACCCCTTCTCCTTGGTGAGTGTTTGCAAAAATATTTTTGGGGAGAAGCCAGCGGTCCCAGGGACCACTGCCAGCTCTTAAAAATTGAAACATAAAGTTTTATTTTTTTTAAAATGCATCTTGTTTTCCTTTACGGAAACGCACTGCATTTAAAAAAAATCAACTGTTTTATTAAAAAAGCAGTCACAGACATGGTGGTCTGCTGAATCCAGCAGGCCACCATCCCTGTGAGTACTGGCCATTCCTAATGGGATCGCAAATAGCATCTGCCCCATTAATATTAATGAGTCAGGCAATTTGAGACCCCATTAGGAATCGCTAACAGTGTCTTAGATACTGTTTAAATTGCATTTTGCAAGTCGCAAAGCAACGCAATTTGCAAATCCCAAAATGTAAGGGTTGTACATCTGGCCCTAAATTCAATTTTTTGCAGGATTTACGGTTCCTGGTGCTGGGTTTGAAAATTTTGAGAGCCTGAATGGTCCGTAGGATCCTGAGATGGTGTGGGATCTACAAATCTAGTGCAACTTTTTTGGGGGGAATTTTTTATATGATACCCGGAGGTCTATTATGAGCCGACCTACCTGAGACCGTGGTCAGTGCAGCTCATCATGATCCGTAATGCCCTTTTTCTTTTCATTCCTCCAACTGCGGTGCTCAGTGCACGGAATTGGGTAATGGCGGCTGCAACAGAAATGTTTCTGTGATGGCCAGCCACACAAAACACAACAGATTTAGGAAACCAGGGCAGGATCCACAAATGTGCAATGCACAAAAGGAAAAAAGCTCCCTAGTTCAATGTGGGACCTTTATTTTTTTTAATAGAGTCATGAATCCTCAGTTGATTCACAAATCCATGGAGAATCCTGCAAAATAATAATCCAGATATCTGTCAATTTTAATCTCTTCATGTCAAACCTGGGCACTTTTTTAAATGTAAATTTCTCAAAAATGATTGACTAGAGTTACACCAAACAAATAATAGCACAATCCTTGAGTAAAGTTCTGCTTTCATGCCAAATTGGTGTTATTCTGTTTAGCAGTTTTTTTCTGTATCGAAGAGCAAAGACTCTTAAGGGGGGACCAAAAATTGGAAATGGCACTTTTGGGACCCCTCCTTTCCTTGACCCCACGCTTGACAGAACCGTATGAAATTTGCCATTTCCCATAAATAACCAAAAGAGGATGTACTTTTTGGGAAGTTATTTGTAGATTTGTCACACAGTGCCATAAGTATTAAGAAAACAGAAAATGTCTTTCCTAGATAAAGTGTGACCTAACTGTAACTACACTGACAGTATCACTTGGCCATGAAGGAATAACCCTCAGAAAAAGTTAGAGATGCTGGACCGTACTTTCACATGGTTCTCCTGCAGTTCTAATTGTTCATAAATACTCAACCTTAAAGTTGAAACAGGTTTTCTCCTGTAGGCCAATTTGGTACCGTGGTTCCAGAGTAGGATCCAAAGACCGCTATACTGGAATGTTCTGACTTGTTGGCTGCTATGTTGGGACAAAATATTGCAGCCGACATTACAGGACTCAGGGACTCGGTCTACAAGGCCCCTGTGGGGGCCGATATGGACAGCCTCTGTGATTTAGATTTTTAAGTTTTTGGTGTTTGTCTTGGGTACTGCATCACTATTGCAGGACCCATCGAGACCCCCTGTTAGGTCCCACATATAAATTCTATACTGCTGTAGTACTGCATACCCCCAATTTTATAATTTTTTTAAAAGTTGGTGCCCCCGGAGTGTTGGACAGAGGACTTGGACCAAAGCCCATTCCCTGCTGTGCATGGCCAAAGGCAGTGCCTAGTGAGTGTTGGCCACCATCTGTGGGTTAGGCACAGTATCCGGGGTGGATGGGAATTGACCGCCCATAGTGGGGGTTGGACATATGCTCAAGATAGAATATGATTGAAAAAAATATAGAGAACTTTCCTGAAAAAAGCAAAGGTTAAATTGACATTATCATGAAGTATGGTAATAAAGTCTTAGCAAAGTTTAAAAACAAATGCACTGGAAAAAACAAAGGTTAAACTGACGTTACTGTTAGGTGTTGAAATGAGATAAGACCTACCATTTAAAAACAAAAACCATTGAAATTTGGCAGTTTACTTTAGTGAACTAACTCTTTTTCTAATTCTTGCTCCCCGGTCATGTACCTCTTAATATTTCATATATTACATCACTCTTAACATGTTAAATTACATCATTGATGACATCACCAGTGAAATCACTGATGACATCACCAGTGAAATCACTGATGACATCACCAGTGAAATTTCTGATCATATCAACCAATGATACAACTATTCACATTATTCCATAAACCCTTACATGATTTAAAAAAATAAAGTTGTTGTAAAGGGCCTACAGTCATACATAGCATAGAATTACTGTGTGTACAAGTGTGGGTAAATAATATGGAAAGCTCTGGAAGCATGTGTGGATGTGCATGGAAAGTTATATGATTCATAGTTTTCCAAGCAGTAATGTTTCAGGTGTAGGCAGTACTCAATGTTAAATAAGGTAAAGGCTGAGTGCACCTCAAGTGGGTGCTGAGGTATGTTTCAGAGTAGGTTGTGGCTTAAGATAAAGCATGTTGCAAAAATCTGTGAGGAAGGGAAAAGCCAAAGTTTCCTTTCACAATAGATTATCCACCCGTGGATATCTGGGCACATGCCCATGTTACATAGTTGCTAAACAGTGCTATAGAAAAATTCTCTGTAGAATGGAGGCTGGGGATGTCTATTTCCAGAACTTCACTAAAGATTTTGAAGCTTTGGTCAATGTTGAGTAATGTAGAATGTATGGGTGACCAATTATGAGGTAGTTTAACTCATTGTGGTTGTAAGGATGGCTTTAAGGCAATACGCCATTCTGCTCATCTTAGGAATGTGTGCTGTCTATTTTGCTGAAGTACTTAGGGTTGTCGATAGGGCCTGGCTGAAGGCATCTTATTAATGGATAATGCATATCTATCAACGTGTTGACTTTACAATTGTAGGTGATTCGAAGTGTTTAAAAGGGTGATCCTATTAAGGCAAATAGAGAAAAAACACTTTTTGGATGGTGTTCATGATTTTAAAAATAAGTGACCTCATTAAAGTGTTAGATAGGCAGTGAATACTGGTAAAAAGAGGTTAAGATTCATCAGATGTGGGTGGGTTGCCAGATATGCTATGTCTCTTGTGTGTGGGAAGAGGTTATGTCTATTATTACTTGATTGGTGATAGAAAATTGGGCATAGGTGTAGCGTGTGCATGATGGGGGCACGTTATACTTAGTTCACTAAACTCTCACTGGTGAATTTCAGTGATTTCAGTAGGGGTTTCCAAAATGTAAAATCCCCATACATTTTCCATAGACTTCTTTAGGCATGCCTACAGTAAATACTGCTGAACGTAATTCCACCGAATTTGGCAGAAAGCTATATCTTGGTCCGCAGATTGCGCTTTCTGTGATTTGGTGTAAATCTGTTCAGTAGTTTTTGAGAAATTAAGGTAAAAAAATATTTGTATATTTGGATGTTAGGTTTGAGGATTCTATCAAGAGTCCCTCAGAATGATTCGTGGTGAAAAAATAATTTTTCCCATCAGATACCCATCCTGTACCGCCCTACATCATTTGGGAACCTTCACCCGAAGGAGGTGTTAGACAACCACTGTAGATTAGGTAGATTGTAGCCTAATCTATTGGAAGGAAACTATGAAGTAGTGGCTGAATGAGTGGTATCAGGGGGTATTCAGATCTCTGCCTGCTTCATCAGGACCTTAACGACCCCCATCTCAGTTGTCTGCGAGCATGGAAACGCTACATAGACGATATTTTCGTCGTGTGGCGAGGAACAGATATACAACTCAAGGCGTTCCATGAATGGCTCAATAAGAGAAAACGCTTTTTGAGATTCACAATGGAATACAATACCCACAGTCTAGCCTTTTTAGATTTGTTGATCAAGAGTACGCCCGCAGGTCTGGTGTCAGAACTTTATCGTAAACCGATGGCACGAAATTCGTTGCTAAACTATCATAGCTGCCACCCGAAGTCCTTGCGCGACAACCTGCCCTATGGGCAATTTTTACGCATTCAACGTAATTGCTCTAACCGCTCGTCATTTGAGATACATGCCAAAGGGCTAGCACAAGACTTGACTAACAAAGAATACCCTAAAAGACTGGTTAAACAATCTATGAAACGAGCATCTAATAATAATAGAGCCAGCTTATTGGAAATTCTACCTCCCAAACCTAAGACAGACCGCATGACATGCGTTACTACTTTCGGTACCCTTTCTAACCAAGTCACCAGGATTGTCAAGAGACACTGGGGAATTCTCAATACTGGCAATGATACACTGCCCTCCCCACTCTTTTCTTTCAAAAGGGGACAGAATTTGAAAGACAAGTTAGTCCACACGAGACCAAGATGTGTAACCCCCAGAGCTGTGGGTACTCTATGGGATATGCCTGCAGTCACTGGCCATCACCCCTGTGGCCAATGTGCTGCTTGTCCTCAAACCTCAAGGTCAACATCGATTGATATTGGCACAGGACGAGCCTGGGAACAGCGCAGGTTCACAAATTGCAACAGTGCCAATTTAATCTATTTAATCAGTTGCCCTTGCAAAAAGAGATATGTGGGTATGCCCACTCGAAAAGTGAAGTTAAGGATATCAGAACATAAGAGCTCAATACGTTGCAATAAACAAGCAACCAAACTTACTAACCACTTCATATCAGTCCACCATCTACCTACTGATTTGCGTTGGACTGTGTTGGAACAACCAGTGATCCCCACACACATCTCAGATATCAGTGCTTTCCTGTTCACAAAAGAACAAAGATGGGTGCACAAATTGCAGACTGACAGATTGGGACTGAATGAAGACATCCCATGGATGTCTTTATGATTTGGTTATGATTTATAAAATCTTTCATAAACCATCATTCAATCTAATGTCCACCTAGCACCCATTCTGTATCTACAAATTGCGATGTACAACACCTAATGAGGACAATTCATAATGAGCCCGTAGAAGTGCTTGCGAGACAATGGCTCGTGAATCGGAAAAGTTTCTTATACATCTACCAAACACCTTTTTTGTACCTGATTGCCATCATGGGATATATAGATCATCCCAAATTTACTCCATTTTCAAGTGCAATAATATTGCCTTTTTTGCAATCGTCTAGCCAAGTTTGACGTTACTCCTTAAAATGATAAGATGACGACCACCAGTCATGTTGAGCAGTTTATAGACAACTGGCTACAATGATTACAATGACACTGGAGCAGTATTCCTGGTGTCATTGTGATGATAGTCCGCTTTTTGTTTCTATTACTAATAAAGTCCGGACATACCATATCCCTCATTGGACACTGGGCTTCTTAATTTACGTGTCTACACGAACCCTTTTCATATGTTCTGTAATCTGGTCACGTACTCTGTTTGTACCAACAATTTCACGTCATTGTGACGATAAATTTTTTTTCGAACGTATTACTCGCCTAAAATTCTTCAGACACTTAAGTAATACGTTTATAAAGTGACTGAGCCTCTTAGTCATAATTAGGAATTGAATTCCTGAATCTTACGGCGATAGTCTCTCAAAATGCGTCGCTATTCCTTGCAATTAAACTACATTTCCCATCAGACCTGCATGCGCTGACGCAATCGCGTGGCTCCAGGGCACGCAACTGTGGCGCTTTTAATGACGACTTCCTGTCCGTCCAGGTACCTCCCACGTAAGCAGCCCAGACGCATGCCGGGAGTACCGACGGACAGGTAAGCCGCCCAGGGAACGTTTAGTAGTTCTATTGTGCAGCTTTTGGCGCCTTCTATTTGCAATAGACGATCCTTGCTGTACGCTCAATGCAGGCGCACCGCTAATGAGAAATAGCTTGGCAATAGTCGGCAGCCCTTGCATCGGTTGAGGGATTGTTCTAGATGCGGGCGTACATATTTAACGTTCGCTCGACTCTAAGAACTTGAATGATACTTGACAAGAACCTCTGTCAGGTTTGAGCTCTCGAGTGTTTGCACTGCGGGTATTTTCCAAAACAAACAAGGCAAATACCATACATACAATGGACAGTCGAGTATTATGCACCATAGAATTACCGTGCAATTACCTAAGTCCTTAAATAAAATCGAGTTACTAAATACAGCCTTATAGTCCTTCCTTTACGTTTCTTTTCCTTCTACCCTTATAGAGCGGTGCTCCATCTATACCTGAGCTGTATGCCGGGTGAGGTGGTGAGTGAATTCCCCATAATTTGGGTGAGTGGATACTATTTGATCCATTATACTTGTTCTTTTTTCCACAAAAGCGACAAATACATAAAGATTCTATGTTTAGTGATCAGAAATTGTCTGACTGAGTAAACTATTGTTAAATGCAATCTTCTAATTGTTGTTAATGTGGACTATGGCCATTAACTGTGTGTGTCTTTTCTGTTTGTCCGTCCACTGCTATTTCCTGACCAATTGAATCATCTACATGGACGCACACCAGGTGATATGATTTACATTTATTATTCACCGTTTGCATACCAAGCAGTAGCATTTCGTTAAGGTCCTGATGAAGCAGGCAGAGATCTCTAGACTCTACATAAACTGCAGAAACATGTCGACCTACATTCTATCTGAGTAGTTATTTGTTGAACACTACTTTGCTCTGTTTTTTTTAAATTTGGGTGTGGATAGGACTACATTAAAATTAATTTCTTTCCACTTCCACAACCCAATCTTATATATTTACATTGCACTTAGCACTATTATTATTATTGTTTTGCACTGCTAGTCAGAATACCCCCTGATACCACTCATTCAGCCACTACTTCATAGTTTCCTTCCAATAGATTAGGCTACAATCTACCTAATCTACAGTGGTTGTCTACCACCTCCTTCGGGTGAAAGTTCCCAAATGATGTAGGGCGGTACAGGATGGGTATCTGATGGGAAAAATTATTTTTTCACCACAAATCATTCTTAGTAGATTTCGTGATTGTACCCTTAGACCACACAGGTGTTAGATAGTTCCACCTACACTGACCCATTGCTATTTATGGACAAGGTTATTACACGTAAGGGATGATAGCAATGCTAGGTCACTAAATATTCCCTCTTGACCCTCTATTTGTTGTTTGTTAACTTAGTCCCCTGTCCTGAAGTTTAAAAAAAAATATATAATAAAAGAGGGCAGGGTAGGTGCCCTCTAAGCTCCATGGGGAGTTCCCAGAGGACCCCTTGGGGCCAGAATTTGAAAACAAAAGGGCAATTTTTGCCGTAATCCGGGGGCCATTGGCAGGATTGGCCAAAAAAGCCAACAACAAAATGATGGCCTGTGGCCGTGGAGCGGGGTGTAATTTGGACCCTAGGGACCCTAACCCCTGGTGCCTGCTATAAATAATTAGTGGAGGGGCCCATGGTCCCTGGCCTGAGCATAATTCAGCCCCAATGATCCAATCCCTTGTGGCCCACAGGATCTTTCAAGGGGAGGGGCCCCCATGGTCCCCCTACCCGAGCCCTTAAAAGGACCTGGGGACCCCATACCACACGGCTGCTACTTTTTGAAAAAGGACGACTCCCCTCCCTGAGCCATTACCCATACCTTGCGACTGGCTTACAAGCTGTATCCTGGGGAGCCTATCCCTGAAACACAGCAGGTTTTCCTGCCCACACTGGCACGGGCAGGAGCATTTTTAAAACTCTCATCAAACTGGAGCAAACACAAAGTCTGCTCCCAGCAGGCAGGATCTTTAGAAATGCTACCATTGGCTGAGTGCAGACTTGAGATCTGTTTCCCTGACTTCACTGATGCAGGCAGGGTAACAGATCAACAGATTGTTCCTGCAAAGAGGAAGCAGCATAAATAGCTGCTCCCTCCCGGCCGGAGCAAAGCCAGCTCCTGCAGCATGCAGGGAGCTGGCAGGTCCACAGTGATCCTAGGGCTTTCCCCGATGGCCCCCCAAGATTGTGCATGAATTATGTCCTGGGTGGTCACCAAAACACATACCTTCAATCAATGCGGGGCTGGGAGATAAAGTTGCTGGGGCCATAATAAGCAATGAGAGGGGGACAGCACAGCCCCTCTCCCTTTTTCCAAAAAAGTTCCACGGTTCTACCTTTTAATTGTTGCAGAGTACGCAAAGGCACAAAATCATCTACATGCTTGACCCATTTGGTCCTGTCCCTTCCAGTTCATAGAATGCAACGTTGTTCCCGTCATTTTCCAGGATGATGGACAGTTTGGCTTCTTTATAACTGCACATTGAAAAATAATCTGAAACCCTTGATGGAGGTGAATGCATCATTGATTTATTGGAGTGCAATCTATTCTATAGTGATTGTTTAAGACAAGTGGGTTGTTTCTTTTCATCTCCTGGTCTGAGAGCAGAATTGACTGTTCTGCCTTTTAATTTCTCCAGAGTATAAAAAGGCGCCACTCACATACAAGTGCCACCCACTTGATGCCGTCCCTTCCGCGTTAGTAGTATGCAGCGGTGTTACCAGCATTTTCCAGGCTGATGGGCAGTGCACTTTCTCTACAATTGCATATTGAAAAACGCTCTGAAATCCTTGATGAAAGGGAATGCATTGTTGATTTATTTGAGCACAATCTCTTCTGTAGTGACTGTCCAAGATGAGTGGGTTGTAGCTTGTCATCTCTTGGTCTCAGAGCAGAGTCCACAGATCTCTCTTTTAATTGCTGCTGAATATGCAAAGGTGCCACTTCACCTACAAGCTCTGCCTGTTTGGCCCTGCCCCTTCCATGTTAATAGTAAGTGTAGCATCCTACCAGCCAAGGTACTCACCAATGACCATGCCAGACACGGAGAGTAGTTTTACATGTCTTTATTCTGCTGCGTGTAAGTCAGAGCTTTACATTCAAAGCCTGCCTTCAACTCATCCCTCCAATGCTTACGGTGTACAGTGGGAACCAAAAGAGTTCCAGCATTCTTTTATTTGAAAGACACTACATTGGCCACTATGTTAAAGAAAAAGTCACAACTTTTCAAAATAGATACATAAATAAATACACAAATTAATACATGAATAAACACACAAATGATCATAGTTATACAGGCATTTAAAATTCCTCAATTAATTATAGTGGTGCCTGACTCACGTCCTGATTGGGTCACTGGGAACCAGTAACTGGCAGTCGAAGTGTCAGTGATATGCACAGGTGAGGTGGAATCATCAGCAGACACAGAGTCATCAACATTCTGTCGGAACCCGCTTTCTACATTGACATTGATATTTGGTGAGTGATGGGCCACATGTCAAAAATGAGAGGAATCTCTCGTAAGGGTCTTCCCAGGACTCTGATCAGTCACCATGTGTCCTTTAGTGTTAGTGATGGTAAATGGTTTAGCCTCAAAAGGAGTATCAGACCATCTTTTTCTGGGTTCTCTGACAAGCACTTGATCTCCTCTTGTAAAGGTGACATCTTTCACATGACGTCGTCGGTTAGCATATATTTTCATTTTCTGTTTGCGACCAAAGTCCGTAGTATGAATATCTTCCTCATTCTTGGATCCGAGGTTGAGCCACTGGGGCAGCTTGGTCCCAAAATGAGAGTCGCAGTGCTTTCCAACGTTATTGAAGAGGGGTCAAATGGTAAGAGCGAAGAACGTGTTTTTAAAACAACTTTGAGATAAAGCTTCTCCAATGCAGCATGCTAAACAGCTTTCTGTAGAGTACTCATGAACCTTTCTAATAGGCCATTGACCTGAGGTGAAAGAGGAGTGGTTTTTGATGCTTTATATTGAGGTGATTTAAAAGTCTTCGAATTCTTGACTATTAAAAGGTGGGCCGTTGTCAGATTTCAAGATTGCATATACATCCCATGGTATAAAGATGACATCTAATCTTAGAATAACCTTTTCATGTGTAGTGCATGAAAGGTCTTCTACCATTGAAAAACGATCAACAAAAACTAGAAGATGATGTCCGTTCTCAAGAGGACCAAAGAAATCAACAGCAATTATCTCCCAAGCATGATGTGGCAATTCTGACATGTTGAAAGGGTGCTGAATAACTTGAGATAAAAGACAGTTGCATTCATGACATGGCTTTAATTCTTTTTCAACCCTTTCCTCGAGATAAGGAACCAGCCAAGGTCATGGAGACCTCTCTTGGTAGCAACTATTCCTCAATGTCCCTCATGGGCGACATCAATCAGTTGTTGTCGTAGAATCTCGGGAACAACAATTTGTGTCCCTGTCAGAATGAAGCCTTCTTAGGTCACTGAAAGTTAATTGTTTAAATTTTTTAACTTGTAATACTCACTATCACTAGTGAGAGGTCTAGAGTACTGGTTCCACAATTGATGAGTAATAATGTCTTTTAACTTTAACATGTCACTATCTTGGCTTGTGCAGTGACAATTTGTTCTAAAGACATGGCAGCTGGTGTGCTCGATTTCACAAAAAAATTGATGTAGGCCTCTGCTGTCTAAGAAACACCAGTACTAGGGCATTGCAATAGCACTCTTAAAAAAATAGCAGGATTATGATCTTTTCATGGGTGATGAATAATTATATAGTTGTATTCTTATAACCTCATACCCCAACGTTCAATTCAAGGAGGCATTTTAGCTTTGGGATGGCCAAATATCATCAAAAGTGCTTGATGATCAGTCACAATTGTGAAAGGCTTCCTTACAAGAACACATGGAAATATTTGCAAGCCATAACCACTGCCAAACTTTCTTTCTCCGGTTGCAAGTAAGCAAATTCCATTTGTGACAGACTTTTACTGGGGTACTGAGCATTTGGCTGTCCGCTGTGCTGTGCAAGGATTGCGCCTAACCCCACAGGGCTAGTCTCAACTGCAACCTCTATATGAAGTTTGGGATCAAAGTAGGTCATTTCAGTGGCACACTCAATAGCTGGCGTGGTTTTTTGGAAGCTCTTCTCACATTCATGTGATCAATGAAAAGAAACATTCGTTTTAGTCAGTCCTCATAATGGTTCACTGACCGTAGTAAGGTCTTGTATGTATCTAGAACAGTAACTTTTAATTCCAAGAAATGAATGTTACATAGAAATCTCCTGTGGGGGATTTGCTGAGGACAGCGCTAGCAGTTTAGCTGGATCAATTTTCATAACCCTACCAGAAAAGACATAGTCAAAGAATTTCAAGCTTTTCTTGTGTAATTCACATTTGTCAGCATGCAGAGTTTTTTTTTTTACTTTCTTTATTGCAATTTTCTTGGCATACTTTGCACATGGAAACAGGTACATCACATGGACCACCCCATTCGATAGGAAATACATTCCCCCATCTGGGGTTACCGAACCACTACCGGTGGTCTCTGAGACGCCCATCAAACCAATCAATCAGTGAAAGCATCATTCTCTTGCATCGCGTTATTATTGTTTATAACTTGTAAATAAACACCCCCCTCAAATTGTCATCATGCAGAGTTAAGCCTGCATTGTACATAACATATTTGCATGAAAGCTTTGTCATGCTCTTTCTATGTGGTTCCAAAAAACAATATGTCGTCACTATAATTAAATACATTTACTACAGGCTGTATAATACGCAAAATGATGTCTTGGAAAAGTTCTGCAGCAGAGGATACACCAAAACTCAATTGCTTATAGCAAAACAGACCAATATGCATAGAAAAGGTGGTAATGTACCTGGATTTTTCTTCAAGTTCCAATTGGTGATATCCTTCATTTAAGTCAGGTCGAGAGAAGAACTTTGCACCATTCAATTGAGTTATCATATCAGCAATGTGTGGACCTGGATGTCTTTCTCGCTCAGTAGCCTTGTTTGCCTGACGCGGGTCAACGTATATGCGTACAGCTCCCTCGCTGTCTCTTTTGCACACTACCACAACAGGAGAAAACTATGGTGTTGGACCAATGGAGCGTTCAATTATGTCATGTTTAAGCAAACAATTATGTTCCTTTTCAACAGCTTCTTGCAAGTGAAATGCAATTTGTCTGTGTCTTTCAGCAACAGAACGAACATCCTCATTTATATGTAACATTACTTTCATTGTTTTGAGTTTTCCTAACCCACGAAATAATGAAGGAAGTTAACTTACAATTTCATAATGAGCATTCATATTGTAGTTCACTGATATCAGTCCCATATCAGCAGTAGTGTTGAAACATAGCAAACAGGCACATGAAGCTGTTCCTTGAAGTACATGAATGGGCGCCTATACCACAGTTTTCTTATGTTTCATCATGGCTACAAACAAACCTTGACTTTTAAGGGCATTGAGTCAGATGGGTATGCTTTGAGGTTTGACTACGTAGATTGTGGTAACTGTAACCATTCTTTATACTTTTTCTCAGGCATGATATTTATTGATGCACCGCTGTCAATTATGAATGGTATCAAACACCAATTTATCTTTAGAGTGATCTTCGGACAATGTTTTCGGTGATTTTATATATATATATATATATTTCAATGCGATTGCTGGTAAAGTGATGTCTCCATTTACAAATGCATGAATTGGTGACTATTTTTTAATGGTTTTTACTTGCACTTTATGAAAAAACATTAAAAGGAAACCAGAAATGGAAAACCCAAAAGCTTGGCAGTCAATGCCATACCTATTGCTTTTGACAGTACTTATTCAGGTAGCAATTTGACAAGGGACAACTCTGTGAAAGGGAGGTGTGATGGTAATAGGGGTGACCCTGGCAGTGTTATTAAGGACAGCCTATTGGAGGAGTTTAATGGGTCCCTTAAGTGTCATGAAGACACTATAGGCAGGGAAATCCTGGGATGTGGCATAAAGGAAACTATCCTAGATAGTGCTCAAGCTACCAGCTGTGGTCCTGTTGATAACCCTGACAAACAATGGTCTATCAACTTCTGGAATATAGCCGGTCTGCAGACAAAATTAGAGAATCCAGACTGGAAGCTATTTATGGAAAAAAGTGATGTAATTTGTTTACAAGAGACATGGGTAAAGAGTGAATACCATCTGAGTGTATTTAAAACTGTGTCGACTCCCGCTGTTAGTTCTATACATGGACGAGCGAAAGGGGGTTTATGTACGTACATCTCTAACCGCTTAACCTACAAAAAAGTCCAAGTGCATTTTCAGACCTGTTTTTTCCATATTGTGGGGGTGCATTTTGGTAACGTTGCCTCTATATTACTGGTTAATTTTTATAACAACATTCCTCCAGCTGATGTAGGGATGGTACTTAAAACCATGATTAATGAACTAGATGGTATTATTAATGGCTCCAATAGATTGTACACGATAATATGGGGTGGGGACTTTAATTGTACTCTTTGTGATCGATCCGGAACAGGAACCTGCGGACTTACCTTGAAAAGAGACGTAAATGTATCTCATTTTGAGCACTCATTGTTAGGGAATGCTTTAAATGAAATCCTGTTTAATTATGACCTAGGGTTTGCAAATGAAATATGCCATAATAAGATCGCTTTCAATCCAACATTTAATGGCAGAGGATTGATGTCAACCATAGATTTCATACTTATTTCATCATGTTATAGGGATCGTATCATCAAATGTAACGTCTTGAATACTCCACTGAGTGATCATTTCCCTATCAGGTTAGAACTTATGGACGTAGACCTAGCAGTGCATAATAGAGCAGCTGTTTTTTCTACGGACATAGACATAAACAGGCAAAATGGATATGCCATTAAATGGACCAGGGTGGTCCCTGAGGTTTTTCTCAGCAAACTTGCTAGTTCCTGTGGCGCAAATTTTGATGCTTGTCTGGATCCGGATTCTCAGGATGCTGAAATCATAACAAACTTCAAAGTAATAATTGCAAGCATAAAAAAGGGTCTTTGGGTTAATTCTAAGGCAAATAAGAATCAAACGAAAAGTAGAGGCTGGTTCACACCGGCCTGCAGCAAGGCACATAAAAAACTTAAGCTAGCCTTCCAACAGCAGGTTAGAAATCAACCCCTTATAAAGACCCTTCGCAAAGATTATAAGATGGCACTCAAAACCGAAAAACTGCTGTTAAAAAACAAAGCATGGTCTGATATTATGGTGGCCTCAGAATCAAAGGACATGACTGCTTTTTGGAAAGCAGTCAATGCTCCTTTTTTTAAAGACAGCTCTAAAGCTCGCATAGAGGTTGCTGTTAATGAAGGGGACTGGGTTAAGCATTTCGAAAACCTATATAACTATGTACCTGTTACCACAGACCTAACAAAAATGCCTATGGTTATGAAAAAACACCTAGTAGGGCAGCAACTTGACTTTAAACTTGAGGAAGTAATTAAGGGCATCAAGTCGAGTCTTGGGGGCAAGGCACCAGGTCCTGACGGTGTCCCAGTAGATATCTATAAGAAGGATATAAGTCTCTGGGCCTCGCTACTCACCAGAACCTTTAATGCTGCTATCTCTGTGGGCCTACTTGATACGTGGTTCAAATCAACTATCATCCCAATTTTTAAAAAAGGAGATAGATCTAGCTGTGCTTGCTACCGGCCTATTTCATTGCTTGACTCTACCATAAAAATCATTGGTAGAGTCATTTTAGACAGACTCCAGAAATGGGCCGAGGAACACCACATAATTACTGATCTCCAATACGGGTTCCGTGAAGGGGTTGGCACCATTGAGCAAGCTCTTAATCTATCAATATTGATAGAGAAGTATACAACGGCCAAGGGAGGTAGATTCTATCTAACCTTTTTAGATCTTACCTCGGCTTTTGATTTTGTAAATCACAGTAAATTGTGGACCATCCTAACTAATTTGAGTGTTGAATCAAACATTATTTGTTTTTTAAGACAATTATATAGCGAGGCCAGTGCAATGGTCAGATTTGGTGCGAGTGGCGAATGTACAAGGGAATTTAGAATTGGCAGGGGCGTGAGGCAGGGGTGTGTCCTTGCTCCTTTTTTATTTTCTATTTATATTAATAGTCTTGAGGACACACTCCTACAGGAATGTATTGATATGCCAACCGTCTCAGCCCGCCGGTTACCTGCACTTATTTATGCAGATGACACCGTGCTTATGGCAAGAACTCCCTTAGCCATGCAGACCATGATCTCATCCTTTAGCGCCTTTATGGAGAAACTGGAATTACAGATAAATTGCACAAAGACATTTGCAATGAACTGTGGTGGCAATGTCCGTCTAAAGAAAAAAAACATGTTCATTAAATGCACCCCACTACAGCACACTCCTACTTTCCCATATCTAGGCATTTTGTTTGATCAAACTGGAAATTGGACTAATGCTATACAGGCTAGAAACTTACTATTTTCTAAAGCGATTATGGCTGTTAAATCCTTTAGTAAAAAAATGGGCAAAAAGCCGGTTAAAGAACTCATTTATATTTACAAGACTAGCTGTGTCTCAGTAGCACTATATGGGGCAGGCATATGGGGAAACTTAGATGTTCATAAACTACAGGTGACCGAAAATGGTTTCTTACGCTATTTACTGTCACTCCCTAGGAGCACGTCCATCTATAATTGCCATACAGAACTGGGAATTCCATTTCTGGAAGATTTAATTAGGCATCGTGTGTGGACCAACGAGAAATGTCATTTAAACAGACTCATATTGGGAGATGCGCTAAAATTAGATGGGGCAAAAAGGATAAAATGGCTTTGCTACATTAAATTAGTTTGTAAGAACATTAAACATCCTGAGTTTTTCGACGAGCCTGAAACTATGTCTGGGATCACCAGAAAGAGCTTAAAGTCTTTGTGCTTAATTTTCTTCCTTAGCCTTAGACAAACAGGTGAAATGACAAAAAAAACTGTGATCTCTCATCAGTTGGTTACCAATGTAGAGTCTATCCAGCCCTATCTAAATCTGCACATGAAAGAGCATGAAAGGTTTTTATTAATTAGATTTAGGTTTGGAATTTTATTCAGATTACTAAGTCTCCCAGCCATGAATGACTGGGCAAGGGTCTTGCCTAAATGTTCCTGCGACAATACTTCTGACCAATCGGATATACATATTTTATTTTTTTGCAGATTTTATTTGATACCTAGAAAGAGATGGATAGTGCCTATCTTAAAATATATGAATTTGAGATTGTGTCGTCCTGCCTTCTTGGCCATACAGACCTTGGAGGATATTTTTACTGTCTCCTCTGTTGTGACATATCTCAAAAGTGTATTCTATCTGCGTAAAACTATGATAATATGATATTTTCTTTGTTTATGTATTTACAAACTTATGAAGCCTGTTCATCTCTCATTTATTTCATTAATGCTTGATCTCTGTAAATTTTATTGTGATTTTATGTACTTTTATGGCTATGAAATATAGCCGAATAAAGTTTATTGAATTGAATTGAATTGACAGTACTTATGCTTGTTTTCTTATAGGTGACGTTCCATATACTGAAAAATTGATCTAAGTATCAGTGGCTCATATTAATTTGCATCTGTCTTTTTCTGGCATGAACAAATAACTAACATTAATTATTATCAAGCTGCTTTGGCAGCAGTGTATGACATTTCTGTAATATTTTGAGCCTTTCACTCCGAAAAGTGTTAAGCTTCATATTAAGAACTACATTTCCGGTTTTTATTTTTCTGAAGGAATTGACATATTCTGCAGCTGCCTCGGAGAAGTGAAGTGAAGTCTGTGTTTGGCTCTGAACTATGTTCTGTTCAGCTATATCTCCCAAAGTTGTATCTGCTTCTTGGAGCACAACACTGGTATCCAAATCAAACGAATAAAGAAAGGTTTCAATTTCCTCCTAACATGAATTAATTTTTTTATAAAGCTGTTCCCTCTGAATCTGCTCATCTCAAATGTCTGTTTTTGTAGCAGACTTTTTTAAAACATAGGATTAGCACAGTGCTAATCCTCTGCCTAAAACACTGCTAGAAAAACAGACAAAACAACAGTTGTTTGAGTTGAGCAAATTTTGACCGTCAGTGATGTTGTAGAGTGCTCTATGTAAAGAAGCTTCTCTCCACCTAATACGCGGGAACTACCCAGGGTTCCCTACTTCTTTCCTGCATAATTTGTGCAGCGCTCAAACCAGAAAAGGCGCTGTTTGGATATCTCTATCTCTATATGTTTGCATATAACATCATAAAGTATATTTTAAAAAGAACTTGAAATTCACTGAAAAACACAGTTAAAGTGCATTTTCTAGCTACAAAACCTAACAATCATTTAAATGTGCCAGTTATGTTTCAGTACACTAACCATAATATGCACCCCATCATGCACTGCCTATGACTTCACATAGTACATAACTCATGGCATGCTAAATGACATCATTGAGAAAATTGCAAATAATGACATTTTGATTATTTTCCACATGGAAATGTTTTTGGACTTCATCTTCTGTTTATTTCTAACCATTACTGTGTATGAACATCATCTGTACACAGTTGGGACAGGCCCAACCTGCTGTAGGAGGCCAACCCTTGCAGAGCATGGTCTGGAGTACCTATGCCTGCTCCAATACATGTCCTCTACAGAGAACCCTGCGTTCCACGAGTTGGCCTTCATTGGGTTCATGATCTTCTCCTGCAGCCTCATGATTCTGAACTGTCTCTCCTGGATAATGAATGGGTTAAACACTGTTATTTCGGAACATCATGCCTTGCAGAACTTAATATGATAACATCTGGATTGCTGATGTGAAGTGTACTATAAACTTCTGTGAATTGTGAAAAATAATTTGAATTATAAACTGTGTGCTTCATGTCCTGGATGGCAACGCTTCTGGAATGGCCTGTGCTAGGTTTTTACCTTAGAGATGGGGCAAATTCGTGGCCACAGAGAGAAAATAGTCTGTCCCCCTAACCAATGCTGTTCGTTCTCATTTAGTACTCTTCCTTTACTCCTATCCCCTCTCACCTGAATCCCTCCCCTTGCCTACTACACCACCCAGCCCCCTGTCCTTTTGTGCCCTTTGACTAAGCACTCCATCTTCCCTTGTTGGGAAAAGATCCAATATTTATACTTTGGAGTCTCAACAAACCCGCTGAGAGAGTCCACAGCACCAAGGGAGCCGCCCACAGTAGAGGTATGGTATGGCACTCCTTGCCAAAGCACTCCCTCTCCCCTTTTTGGGAAAGGATTCAGTATGTAGGCCTTGGAGTCTAAGAGACCCCTCTGAGAGAATCCACTGTGCATAGGGAACCTCTCGAAACTGAGATGGGGAAATGATACCACTTACCCTGGGATCACAGCTTACTGGACGTTGGACGCAGCTTTGACTCGGTTAGTGTCCCCGTCACCCTCCCCCTTCTCTTTCCATGCTGTGTCTCTCACTCTCCCCTCTTCTTTCCCTCCTCCTTTCTCTGTCTACTTCTCCTGCTCCTACCTCCCTCCCCTGAATCTCTCCCCTTGCCTGCTTTTTCCCTTACGTATATGTCCTTTTTGTAGTCTCGACCTTACATGTAACTATGTTTGCCAAGCTCTAATAACTGTGCATCCTTTGTAACAATGTAACCTGCAACTATGGTCTGATACTCATTTAAAGCGCTCTGATACCTCCGGGTGTAGCCAGGGCCATATAACACCTTTAAAATAAATAAATAAATGTGAAACAGAGATTGGCTGCAGGATATGGTCTTTGGTCAAGCCCTTCAACCCACCCTCTGCCAACCCCTAATGTAGACAGCATTTGGCCTTGAATAGTGGGGACCGGTCGCCGCCCCTGCACCTCAAAGTCTATGGGTGGCCAAAAACCACTGCACAGGCCTTCAGTCATAGACAGCCAGGTTGGACGCATTTACAGGCTGCACAGCCTGGTTAGCAAATCAAAACTCAAGCATCATATGCAATGCTCATAACCTCACACTTAATGAAATACAAGTAATTAAAAATGTCTTAAAGTATCTTAAAGAAGAGATCACAAATCACATTACCCTTACCACTTTATCAACACATGACTTTGAACGTAGTATCATTTACTGGTTTGCTTGTGTGTTGTTGAGTAATAACATTTTTGTTTTTGGTCCTTTATTAGTATAAATATTGTGAGAGTCTAAGCATTGCATTTGGAATGCGAGCTATAGTTTGCATAGCTGGTGTTCAAGTTATAGATTGAACACCAGTTATAGATTGGCTTGAGTTTCTAACCATGACTGCAATTTAACTGTAGCTTTTTAGGTAATTTCTGAAGTTTGGTTAAAAATAAGGTGCTATAACCAAAGCTAACCATAGCCAATCTGTCACAAACTGCCAATGCTGTACACAGTCTTCAAACATGCGTTGCATAGTCTGGCCATAGTGCCTGGCCTGAAGACTACATTTTCTTTTATTTAAAATATTTTTTAAAGATTCGTGGGCCATGTTTTGTGGGGTCACAGACCAAACTTTGGCACCGCAGACGGAAAATGGACAACAGAAGCTAAAAGCTTTCTTTTCCAATGGGGAGATTTTATGTTTAAATCTAAGTCCATGGAAGTGTGCAAACCTAGATTTGAGGACTATATGCAGAGTAACAGTCCAGATATATGTATCTTTTAACCCTTTCAAACCAACTGATACATTATTGCAATGCTAATTTCTTGAAAACCACAGCATGGATTT
Organism: Lissotriton helveticus; assembly: GCF_964261635.1. NCBI lineage: Eukaryota > Metazoa > Chordata > Amphibia > Caudata > Salamandridae > Lissotriton > Lissotriton helveticus. The sequence continues at coordinate 289,464,157 of NC_136073.1, forward strand.
ACACCAAACCAAGCAGCAGCAATATGTGAAGTTAGTTGTAGTTATGTTCAAGTTTTTTTTACTGAAGCAGAGAGCAAAGGTTTCCATGGCAGTTACAATGGGAAATGCTGCTTAGTTTTACCACCACATAAATTTTATTGGTTTTAATGGGTTTGCATGAAACTCAAAATATCCTGTGTAAGTTAAACATGGTAAGTGTCCATACACCAAACTGCATCTATATTATTAGCAAATCCATTTTTTTGACTCTTCATAAAACATTGTTCTCCCTTCTTGGATGTCAATGAAACTTGAGATTCCTGTGTTGGGCATACCATGGTGACAGCCTACCAAATGTCATGCAGGTTTACTAAAGTTATTAGCACATTAATTCGTTTTTAACCGTTTTTAACTTTGCCCTCCTTGAAGGATCTACACAAAACATGCCAAATACACAGAAGATTGAACGTGCTAAATGCCTACTGAAATTCAAGAGGATTCATCAAATGATGTTGTAGTTATTAACAATCAAACACTTTTATGCCCCCCTCTGTTGAATCTGCCTGCCTTGACAAACCTGCACAAATTTAAAAATACCACGAGTAAGCTAACTATGTTAAGCATATGCTAAATTGCATGGAAATTCATCAAACAGTGCTAACCTTTTCAACTATATAGAAATCTCAAAAATGTATCCTTTTCATTTCCTGAATTGTGCACTTTTTAAACGCTAATTTACAGAAAATTAGTGAACTAACGGATGTAGTTGTTTTAAGTTTTAAGTTTTGTCAAGATTCATCGAACAGCATCAAAGTTATCAAGAAAACAATAAATGTGAATTCAATGGAAACTTCAACCTATTTATTACTACATAGATATATTTTACTGAAAGAAAACAATGGTTAAAGTGGAGCCAGGAAGGTATTAAGAATTTACAGTGTGTTAGAAAAACCTTAGAAATTCACCGAAAAAGCACTACCCCAGTAAATACCAAAAAAGCACATACATTCTCCAATTATATGTAACTGACATAAGTATATCTTGCCATGCCATAGATTTCAGATGGCACCATTGACGTAACATGTGCGCTCATAAGAAGTGTATCATAGCAGTGCAGTTTCTTACTTTCCAATCTGAATTTCTGTATTTTTTAATGTGCAGTTTTGGGTGACAAATTATCTGTGTGTACTATTGATTTTTCTCATGAACATAGTCGTAACTAATAAACTAATGGTGCACTTGAAATGATTTGATTGCAATGTTATGATGTGGGTATATTAATGTAATTTGCCAGGTGGCTAGAGGGATGTAATTTGGAAGAGACATACCACAGGTCACATCCTCGAATGTCATCTATAATCCAAAGCTTCCTGCTTCCCAAAGTTATGCATAACTCCCTGTGGTCTGTGCAGGTGGAGGCGGCCCGTAAATGCATCAGCAGAGTGCATCTCTTCACATGGCACATCACCCCGTATGCACCGGGGTTCCTACTACGGGGGCCCTCCACGGGTATTCTGGAACGTTTTCAGCTGCTGAATTCTGTAGCTAACAGGACGGATGATTGGTCACAACTCCAGACTGATTATGACCTGCTGCCAGGACAGTTCCTTACATGCAGACAATTGCACAACACATGTGTCAGTGTGTGGTCCACATGGGATGAGGAACCCATGACCTATGCCATCGCCTAAGTGCTCCTTACCATGGGGGAGGGTTGTCATCTGATCACATGGATTTACAGAGTGATATGAGACCATACTGGCACTTCCCAAGGCTCCTATGACCTAAACGGGAGGAGAACTTAGGGAGGGTGCTGAACAAACTCTGAGTGGGAGCAGGCCTTATCCTTTCCACAACAAGTCTCTAGAAATGCCAGTTTAAAACAAATTGCAATTCTCCACAGTGGAGACGTCCATTACAACGCAGGCATTACATCGTAATGCCTTCACAACGCAGGTTTTACAACGCAGGCATCATTACATCGCATGCTATTACTACATAGCACGTACTTGACCCAGCAAAGCTCAACCAATATTTCCCCACAGCGAACCTGCGTTGCCCCCCATTGCAATTCAGAGGACTCAGATCTTCGCCACATGTTGTGGTCCTGCCCAACCCTCGTAGCCTACTGCCGGTCGGTACATGTGGCACTGCAAGAGGTCATGGCTCTCAAATACATATTCACTTGGGAGGATTGTGCTTTAGGCATTGCACCACCCCTATTTCTACACAGCAGATATCCTACTCTTTTGCTTGATCTGCCCCAAGCCTGCGTCTCCCCCTCATTAGACATTTCCAATCTTCTAAGTACATACATTCACTGCTTCTACTTATTCCGTTTGGTGTACTCTGCTGTATTATGGGGCTGGTCTTGCACCTTTGACTATTAGAAGGTACACACATGTCAGACAGGTCTGCTGACCCCAGCAGGCCACCATCCCTGTGAGTGCCAGACATTCTCAACGGGGTCCCAAATTGCGACAGCCTCATTAATATGCATGAGGCATGCAATTTGCGACCCCCTTGGAAATCGCAAACAGTGTCTCAGACACTGTTGTACATCAGCAATTGCGACTCGCAAATTGTGACCCGCAATTTGGCGCAATTTTCGAGTCGCAATTGCCAATGGCAATGGATTTTAAAATAAAATCTACCTAATATTTTTCTGTGATATAATGTTCCTTTCTTAGTTATTAGTTGTGCTGGCAGTCAAAGTTTTTATTCTTTTAAAAATAATCTACATGTTTTTAGCTTCATTTTCACAGCCCAATATATTTTATCTTAGTGTTATATGGTTTTCTTTGATGAGAATACCTAATCAAGAATATATCAACATATGTTTTTAGAAAGTGTTGGAATGCAGCTTTCTATTTACCCCATACAATATTAATTGATGTATCATGGTGCTTATTAATTTATAAATCATTTGCGAAATCCCCGCATGAGATGTTTAATTGCTCGTCCTTAAACAATGACAGATACAATTTCCATATGAGATATGAAAGACTAATTAATATCAAGCATAAAACCAACAGAAGCATGATAAATACAAGAATGGGAGGTGTGGTATGTTCGGATTCTTAGGGGATTGTAATAGAATGTTTGTGCAAAAAAAGTAAAGCTTCTATTTTCAAGAATAAGTATATTCTACGTATTAAATGAATCAATATTGGGTTAGCATATTTCCATGATTTATTACCATTGGCAAGACATATTTCTCTCTAAAATTCCTATTCAGAATGGAATCAATATTTTATAGCAACCTCTACCACAGATGTTATTTTGATTGGCTTTATTTATTAATATTATGTTAATTTTCTGCGAAACAAAATCTCGGCCACATTATTTTGGGCTATGTAAGTTAAGATTTAAAATGGGAATTTTAACCCTGCAGGACACATTATATTAGCAACCCATTTTAAATAACACCAGCTTCAAACAAGAACAAGGAGAGAAATTAAAATTATAATACCAAAGCACTGCTTCTCATTTTTTTTTTTTGCAGAGTTTTATATAGCGCGAACTAGACCCGAACCGAATCAGGTTTCAGAGCGCTTTACATAGCACCAGTTACGTTACATGCCGACACACTTTCATTTAAAAAAAAAAAAAAATGTAGGCACGGGGAGATTAAGTGATTTGCCCAGAATCACAGGAGATTTTTTGGCGTCGTTACCGAGACTCGAACCCAGATCCCCAGGTTCGAGGTCAGGAGCCTTAGCCGTTAGGCCAACTCCTCTCCATTTATATGTAACATTAGACTTAGCAAAATGAAGCATGCAGTTTGAATCCACTTTTTATCATTCCATTATGTATCCATTACAATGTGTCCTCTTTTGCATTATTAGCAATTTTTTTAAATAGTTCTAAAGAAAGACAATTAATTATGCTGTACATTGCTTCCATTTTCTAAAGTTCTGGACAATAACACAGAAGCCATTCATTTCTGCTCTGTTGTGACCTTGATGAAACCTTGAGCTATAAAAAGCTAGAAATAAATTAGCTTATTTGTTATGGCGATCTCCATAAATTACATATATAACCACACAACTACATAATTAGGCCACGTATGTTTATTTTTATTATTCTGATGTCGTTTAGGATCTAACTTATGAACTCTTTGAATATGCAAGTGTTTGAAACTTCTCAATTTTGGAAGACACATATCTATAAACGCAGTTGGACCATAACTCTTTCTACCCCCGGAGTTTACAAAATATTTTCTATCCAGCTTCTCTTCACCATTTATTTAACATGCATCCTCAAACACAGCACATTCTCCCCACATCATCATCGCTAGCATCACGGATCTTCTGTTCTAGTTCAGTGACTATCCAGACCATGGTTATCCATGTTTCATCAATTTGTTATAATTTCTTCTTAGAATCCAGAATGAAGATTTTGAACACTCATTTTCTGCAGTACATGATACACAGTTCCGTCCAGGAAGGATTTTATAACAACTGGATTGCTGCTTTTTTTGCCCTTTTCAAGTATGTATCAAAAGTGAAAGCAATTTCCTATGAAGTTGGTGGGGAAGAATTTCCATTAATTTTGCAACTTACTTCCATAAAATACGATTTATTTAAAAGTAGAATTTGTTTAATAGGGATATGTAGGCGATAGGTAGGCTGATCACAACAGATGGATGCATACCCCACTGCTGGTCAAATTAAATATTAACCCATACCAAGCTGAAAATATAGATATTGGTTACATAGAAGTATGGAAGTCTTATTAGCAGGTCAGAGCATACAGGACTCAGCTACAGGCAACCCAATACAAACTGATGCTTCTAAGAGAGTCCACTTCTCACATATAACTATTGCAGGCAGTGAAATTGAATGTAGTCTAGATATTTGCTAGTATCACTCATATTCTAACTTTCTCTACTCAGAAAGCTTGAATCTACTATTCTGTCATGGGCTTCAGATCAACAGTTCAGGCTCTTATTCTCATGCACATTGACAGCGGTGATGTTTAACTGGCTGAATTGCAGCACACATTGTGAAAGAGCTTGTTATATTCCCAAGTTAGGCCCAGGTAGCGAAACAGCTTATATCTTACATTGTCCTCACAAATAACATTTTCAGTTGTGACCTTTTGCACATATTTGTGTGCACAACAATGTTGGATTAGTTCCCCAAAACTAAACTTGTTTACGCATTTAGCTTCGCACAACACTATCACAACGTCCAGAACATCATGTACAAGGTCTTGTTTCGCACTATGTACAAATGTCACCTTTATCTTCATCCACGCGGTGACAGTGATATCTACATATCCATAACATCACTAATCTATATGCACATCGCAAAACTGCTTTCTATAATATAAAAGATGAGCATCCCAATAAATTAGGCGAGGAGGCACTTCCTCTGACACCGAAGGTTCTTGCATGCTCAGAAATCACTACGCAGTGGTCTGACATCTCATGAGAGGTACGAAAGACACAACGGCAGACCAAGGTCAAGCACATAAATTCCATCAGTTTCAGATATTATGCATAGGTACAACTACTCCCGACACCCGCTGATAAGAGATGTCTAGTATAAGAAATGTCCACAAGAAAGGAAGGTGCACTCCAATAAAAGTAAATTGAATGGAAAGTATTTTTTCAAAGGTTCTTCTCTTTATTGAATTTGAATTTGAATTTTAAAATATTTGTTAAGCGCGCTAATACCGGAACGGTTTCATGGCGCTGGATAGCTGTGAGTCAGTGGAGGCGAGGCAAGAGGCTAGACTGCTGCAGATCTGGAAAACAGGAAAGTCTTGAGTGATTTGCGAAATTCCTGATAGGAAGATGTAGTCCTAAGTGCGAGAGGGAGTGAGTTCCAGAAGGATGGGGCTAGGACCGCAAATCTGTCCCCCCCTGACTTCTGCTTCCTAAAACGGGGAACTGACAGGAGAGCCTGATAGGTGGAGCGAAGCTCTCTGGTCGGAAGATAGGGTGAGATGGCTTCACAGAGGAAGGCGGGGGCAGTCCCCGACCTAGCCTGATACGTGATGCAGCCCAACTTGAAGAGGGCCCTCTCCCTCACCGGTAACCAATGCAAGGACTGTAACAAAGGGGCGGCATGGTTAAATTTAGGGAGACCATGGATCAGGCGAGCCGCCTGATTTTGTATCAGTTGGAGCCGGCGAATCAGGTAGGCCGGTGCGCCGTTGTAAATCACATTCCCATAATCCAGGCGCGAGAGCACCATAGCCATGAGAATGAGCTTGAGTGCATCGGCCGAGAAGAAGCGGGAAACCTTTCGGATTATACGAAGGGAGAAGAAGCAGGCAGACACCACTGAGTTAATCTGCGTGTGAAGAGTAAGCAGGGGGTTAATGAAGATGCCCAGAGTTTTGACCTTGGGAACTGGAAGGGGAGGGGGACCAAGGGAGTGGGGCCAAAAGGAAGAAGACCAGGGACTGCAACCACCCCTGCCAAAACCAATTCGGTCTTGTCAGGGTTTAGTTTGAGGTGGTTGCAGTTCATCCACCCTTGGATAAAGAGCATGACCCTCTGAAAATTCGAAGCAGAGGAAGGGGAGGGGGAAAGGTTAAAGATAAGTTGGAGGTCATCGGCGTAATTGAACACCGAGACCTCCATCTGCTGTAAAGAAAAAATGAGGGGTGAGATGTATAAATTAAATAACAAGGGGGACAAGGAGGAGCCCTGGGGGACTCCGCAGGTCACTCTCCGAGGTGGAGCAGTGAAATCGGCCAGATGGACGGCTTGCTCCCTGTCCGTTAAAAAGGAACGGAGCCAGGCAAGGGCCGTGCCCCCAATGCCCGCCGCCTTGACACGGGTCAACAGGATGTCATGGTCCACCGTGTCGAACGCGGCGGACAGATCTAACAGGACCAGGGCCTGGGGCCGGCAGTTGTCAATGCCCTCCCTAAGTTTATCCATCACCGAGACGACAACCTTCTCGGTAGAGTGCAGCGGGCGGAAGCCCGCCTGACGAGCAGAGAGACAACCCGTGGATTCCACAAAGGAACTCAGGGACCTGGTGATATGAGCTTCTGAGACCTTTGCCAGGTAGGGAAGGAGGGAAATAGGACGGTAGTTGGCAGGCAGAGAAGGGTCAGTGCCTGCCTTTTTCAAAATCGGAATGATGACTGCCGATTTATGGGCATGAGGAACAATGCCCGTACTAAGGGAGTGATTAATCAAAGTGAGAGGAGGGGAGGAACAGATTGAAAAAAACTCTTTTAGGGCAAATGCAGGACCGATATCCTGGGGGGAACCCGATTTAACCCGGGCCAGTAGGGGGAGAAAAGTATCTCGAGTCAAAGGAGGAAACTGGGTAAAGGATGAAGCAGGGGGAGGGGGGTTGGCCGCAGATGATACCGGGGGTGAGGATTCATGTAGATGTTTTCATAAAACCGGCACAGCCAACGTGTTTTGTTCCCCTAGTGCCACGGGAACTTCGTCAGGGCTGTAACAATCATATTATGCACAACATAAATATACATATATATACATACATGGACCACCCCTGAAGTTTTATCCTACAGGAAGGAATTGTTAGAGGTAATGAAGATTCGGGGTGCTGTAAAGTTCCCGTGGTTCAACCATATCAAATCCCTGCTAACTAATATGGGTTTAGGGGATTGTTGGTCTGGACCTGAGTCAGCTTGTCCTTTAACATCCAGGAATCAAATGAAGATTCTCTACAAAGAGCATAGACTAGCCCAACTTCACATCTCTTCTAGAACAGGGAAACTGACCAGAGCTTTTCTAGAAATAAAAGATACTCCTTTCTTTCAGACGGTAATAGATCTTATTAATCCGCCGGCGGCAAGGAAGCTCTATCTACAGTTTAGATATGGGATGCTCCCTCTCCGCTAATTTACATCTAAGTGGAGATACCAACAAATGATTCGGTGCCTGGTGTGTGACCACCCCGAAGAAACAGAGCTTCATGTTTTCTTTAGCTGCCCAGTCTATTATAAAGCAAGGAAACGCTGGTTGGTCCAGATTTGTAGGAACCTTGGTAGTAGGTGCTATCTCGAAGTATTTAGGATACTGAAGTCTGATTCCAGTATCCCAATAGTTTATTCAGTCGCAGGGTTCCTGTTCTCCATGTGGTGCACCAGACGGGTATTTATGAAATTATGAAACGATGTATCGATCTTGCCATGGTGAATCAATAGTGTTAGCATATTATTTTGGGTCAATCAAAATTGCACTATTTTGTATAGTTTTATATGTTAAGGCTTGTCCTTTTTTATCAAGTATTTTTTAGCTATTTATGTATTTATTACTGTACTATGCACTTTCCGAAATTAATTGTGTAACCTTCGCCTAGAAACATTACACTAAAAATTGAATGCATCTTAATTTGAAAAATATGTGTAAATTAATCCTACCGTTTTTTCTTTAATTCTGATTGGTCGTACGATGTAATTTTAGAAATTATTGTTTGTAGTGTTTTGTACTTTTTAGGTCATTTTGACCAAAATAAAGTCTTTTTGAACTGAACTGATATACATAATACAGACTGAAATCAAGTAATACATCAAGCAAGTATTTCCTATACGTGGACTTAGAAGCCCCGTTAACCTACAGAGTGCATATTAATTGGTTTAAAGGCGCCCTAACCCATACCACAGAACACATCAGACTTAGTATGCTCAGCAAAGAAGGAGTGACCTGGCGGGTCTCAGCTTCATACACTCCACATCCAGACATTGCTGCTTTATCAGCAGCAGGAATGCGTACACTCTAAAGAGTTTTAGTAAAAACTTTACAGAAATCTTACACAATACATAATGAGAACATTAAGAATTCAACCTGCAAGGGCTGCTCAGGCTGCACAACCACACATGGTTACTACAGGTATTAGATCACAAACACTTAACACCATTATGGCGAGAGCAAATCCTGTTCTGGATAGCACAAAAAGTAGAACAGCTCGAAGCAGTTTTTCCCCATACAGGCCCTCAGGAAAACACAGAAAACTGGAAATTTGCTTGCCAATGGGGATGGCTCCCCGGATAAAAGATTGTGTCGTTACCTCATGCAGGTCACTTCGCAGTAGCAACGTTACGAACAGAGGCCCTGAAGAAAGCCTAATATTTGGTGTCAATGATCTAGAGACTCGTTACCTCTGAGGGATGACCAGATGATAAAATTGATCATACAATAGTTTGATGGGTATCCTATGAACTGAGTGGGTTCTTTCCACAATCACTGACACACCTGCTGTTTAAATATTGTTTATCCCACTTTAATAATCGTTGTATCCATTTAGATTTGATCTTGAATGTATTGAGGTTTCCATTTACTCCTCTATATAAGACCCCTAGGTTTCTTTGTTATTAAATGCTAGAGGAAATACACTCCAACACAGCAATAGCGAGAATTACCTAAGATTATCAAAGACACATATACTTTGCTTGGTAGAGATAATCTGGGAGACAGACCTGGGAAACCAATAGTTAAGAGCAATTCCCATGAGGATAACTCTAAGCAAGCACCCGATTCTTAAAAGAAGCAATGGGACAATAAACAAAAACATAAACAAAATAAAACACAGTCACTGGGTGGGTGTCCTCAACAGGAAAACACCAAGAGAAAATACAATTTGAGGAACCGTAACAATATTAGAAAGCCTGACAGGCATCAGGATACTGATACACGTTCCTCCTGTTCCTTTCAGGACTCATCCAAAAAACATTCAGAGCGAGATGGACAGTCAGAGCACAGATCGGAAGAGCGAGTCAAGCCAAAGAGGGAGACATGTCGCACTTTGGACTACATCATTAAATAAGAAGATAAACAAAAAACTTTTAAACCTTAATTTAATAAGAAAATGGTAGCCAGGATTAAAATTAGAAATGGCCAGCCTACTAAGGACTCTGCTTCTGAATGGTGAATGGGCAGTGACAATGCTGGACAGCGCATCAGAAGTCACAATAGCTTGCCAGAACCTGATGGATTATCTGGCGGTGGCAGCGCTTAGTGAGCATACCACAGTGGAAACACCTCATAGAAGGGTAAGTATCTCACATTGTTTATACAAAATAACACTCCAAATGGAGGGGGACATACCCAGGAAAATAAAAGGTCTCTTTTGGGAGAACCTGTCATATGGTTATGATATTCTTTTGGTTGAGAAAGATTGGCCACCTGATTTCATAATGGACTGCCAAATGGGGGAGGAAGTTATTTTACCTGCTTTCTTCGGCCTCATACAAGAATCAGTTACAAATTCATATACGGAGTGGGCGTTAGCTCCTTACTTTACCGCAATCATGTTGGGTGGGATGAAGAGTTGCCTCATCATGAAATCCCATTAAAATCAACTCCTCAACCACAGAGACAATACCTAATTAAACATGAGGAAAATAAACAAGTCAGGGAGATCCTAGACCAACTTGCGGACCAGGCTGCGAAAGAGAATTGCACCTCACCTATGAATAATCCCTTGTTTCCCGTAATGAAACCTGATAATTCATATCGTCCTAGTCCTAGATTTTGCAGCCAGATGCATCAACAGATGGAATTGCGATTCCTGAATAGCGATTTTTAAGGAATCGCTATTTAGGAATCGCAAAAGCTTATGAATGTAGGAATCGCTATAAAAATAGCGATTCCTACACTTTCCTTAATTGCGACTCGCAAATTGCGAATCGCAATTACGGAATATCTCCCCATTCATTCCTATGGGCCTAGAGGCCCATAGGAATGAATGGGAAGGCATTCTCAATTTACGATTAGCAATTAGCGAATCGCAAATTGAGATAAGATAATAATATTTTATTTGATTTGTGAGAATCATAAAAGGGTGGGTCTTACCACCATGAAATAAACATTAACATCTTTGAATCGGCATAAAAACAGCTTAAAATCACATTATAAAATAATATGGTAAAATAACACAAGCTTAGCAAATTGAGAATGCAATTTCAAGGGTGCAGGGGTGTCCGAAGGACACCCTGTTGCACCCCTGAAAACTGCATATGGATACATTTTGCACACACACATGCCCTAAGGGCATGTGTGTGTGTAAAATGGAACCTTGAAAAATGCACTTTAGTGCATTTTTCAATGTTTTTGCAAATTACCATGAAGTTCAACTTCATGGTAATTTGCTACTCCTATTTGTGAAATCGCTATTTTTTTTAGTTTGATGCATTGCATTTAAGGAATCTCAACTTAGGATTCCTTAAATGCAATCGCAATTTAAGGAATCTCAATTTAGAGATTCCTTAATTGCGATTTTTGCATTTGAGATGATGCATCCCAAATGCAAAAATACCGGTCGCATAGGGACAGATTCTGAGAATCTGCCCGTTTGTGACCGGTTTTTAGGTTGATGCATCTGGCTGATAGACATTTGAAAGCATCCTCATGCACATTTGCAGGACAATATGCACACAGTGCTGCACTAATAAATAACATTGTGCAGAAAAATGCAAAACAACACTAGATATCTCAAATGGATTTTCCAGCAAATATATAGCGTCTGGGAGCAGATATCTGACAGCATTCTTGGTGCTGGGCTCTTAAGGCCAATTTTGTCGATTACCACTAGGGTATAAGAACAGCGCTGGACTGTTTTCAGACAGGGTAACAGAGTTATTTTGAAATGTTGATGAGGAGGCATTGTCCTATGTAGATGACATCTATCTGATGGATGATGAATTAATGGAACACTTGTCTAGGGTGGACCACATAATTCTTGGGTTTGCTCACCTCAGATACAAAGTTTATTTTTAAAAAAATCTAAAATTGGCCCCCTCAGTGTCCTATTTTTGCGATACAAATTGGCAAGTGAAGGCAAAGCCTGGTGGCACAACCTCCAACGACTCTGAAAGGACTACAATCCATTTTTATAATTTTTGGAATTTTGGCAGGACATACATTTTGGAGTACGCAGAAAGAGTGAAACTGTTGTACGACTTAATTAGACTGGATTTTCCAGTACATTTTGGGACACAGGAACATACAGATATCCTATGTTCTGTACAAGCTGACATGATTGCTTCTAAACATTTACACTCAAGTGCTGATACAACTAACCTGGTGATCCGCATAGTCACCGGACCAACTGGGTATTTGTATATCACTTTCAATAAGGGTAATACCGTACCTATAGCATACAAATCAGATTTGTACACAAACGCTGAAATGCGTTTTGCACCCACTGAAAAAATTCTAACAGGAGTGTAGACTGCTGAAGTGAGAGAGAGCTAGAGAGAGAGCACTGGCTCAGGGGAAACACATAATTGTCGTAACCCCGGTACCGACCCTAGAGGACATTACAAAAGCAAGCATCCCGAATGCTAAAGCATTACAACCACGATGGATTCAATGGGCTAACTCTCTCACTGCAACAGATATAGATTATAGGGTTGACTCTACATTACAAACACAAGCATTCTTGCAGTACTAACAAGAATATCCTCTGCTGAATAAAATAATGCAGCTAGATAGATATGAATGCATCATTTATACCAATGGATCTGCCCATCCGGTCAGAGGGACAAAACAGCAATATTCCATGGCATGCGCAATTGTGAAAAGGCGCATGCACTATGGAAAGTTCTATCCTAGGAAACCCCAAAACCAGTCTCTAGGGGACTGTATGGCACAGCTGGCAGAACTGAAAGAGCTGATACAGGCACTACAAAATATGGATCATGAATTCCCCACACTAACTGTGTGTGATTATTTTACTGTGTCCAGTCCTATAATGAATATTTGCATTATTAGGGCCAGAATGGATTTGAGGATTCCAAAGGTTGCACAGTAAAGCACAAGACGGAACAGGTGGAAAAGTTGGAAGAAGGTCTGCCACGGGCTCATGTTAATCATACATTGAGTCATCGACGTGTTGGTGTTCATGTTGAATTCAATGGCAGAGGAAGCCGCCAAGGCAACAATTTGGACTGCAGCTGTTCCTGCAATAACTCACTCCAGTACGAATATAGACAGAACAACTATGATAGCTGTCAACTCCACACGCAAAAGCTCGGCCCTGCTAAAAGGCTTTCCACGTAAGTACTCCTACAAGTTAGATGCACAAAACGTTCCGTATGTCCAGATTCGAGGAGTGGGGGATAGAGTAATACGAAACACTGATCGCAGATTGGGATTGTCACTAGTTGTACACAAGGGTCTGGGTTCAGTTCATGCTGGGATCACTGATACAGTTTCACTACTATAGCAGTGCGATTGGGGGCCAGGTCTTACTAAACAGACCAAGGACTTTGTCCTCAAATGTGACATCTGCTGCAGAGGAAGGACTCCACCATAGCAAGTCCACCACAAACACATTTATTGATCCCACGCTTTCCTGTGTGTGTATATTTGGATCACTGTGATCCCTTACACTCAGGCGGGACTTACAAGTCCATCTTGGTGGCAGTAGATTCATGCTCCAGATCCCTGTGGATTTGGCCACAGTGCTTGGCTGACGCTCAAACTGTTATAAAGGATTTGCGAGTCTTTATCAGCACATACGCAATTGGCACTCTACATTCCGACCAGGGTCCGGTGTTTAGCTATCAGGCTTACAAAGAAGCCATAGGAAGTTTGGGTGTGGCCTTACAGTACTCCTACCCGTACCATCCCAAGGAAAATTCAGCAATTGAGAGGAAAAAACGTGACTTAATGCAATCCTTGACAGTGAGAGTATTAGGCTTGGGTAGCAGTTGGGTCAGTCATCTATATGGGGTCCAGAGGGCACTTAACAACATGCCAAAAATATCCTTAGGGGTTGTACACCTTATCAACTCCTGTTTGGGGTGAGGATGTGGGTACCCGACCTCGATAGTGTCAGTACAGTGGCATCTGAAATCCCATTTGACATCAACGATCGTTTGGATGTTTTACAGGGCCTTAAAAATACCGAGCTTTACAAAGCAACGTTCAAGTTAAACATACTGTCACTGGGGACGTGAAAACAGTACTGGCAAGACCTGCGTGTCTCGAAGATTGGGAAACTGGTAAAGAGAAAATTGTGGACAAAAAGAGTTTGGGCCATCTTTTAGAGCACATGTACCTGTCCTGGCTGTCGAGGGTACCAGCACTGTACTTCTTCCACTGCTTGCCAGTCGCTGAGACAAAAGGTTTGTCTCAATTGATCTGATCAAACCACACTTTGTGCGCGATTCTAAACAGTAGGCCACGTTGACTCCTGGGTAGCCACCGCACTCCTCTCACTACCATACAGGAAGCTCAGTTGGAAGCTTTAATAAAGACTGGGGGACTCCATTTTTAATGGGAAAGGAGTAAACAGCAATGAAATGGTACTGCTCCCTATTGAAAAAACTACAACTGTACAATCAATGAGCACAGAAATTTGAATAAAAAAAATTGACGTCTATGTAAACATGCCACAGATCGAGTCATCTACCAGTTCCACAAAACCTGCTGAGCTGCCAAGAATAGACTGGACGGCGTCTGGCTACTTCGTGCATTATGACGATTTCTCATCGAATCCAAGTGAACCTGAACTGCCAACATTGCCTCTCCCTTTCAAGCTACAAGGGCTAAAAAAGACTTACTTCCTTGTTCCCTGGATACATCTCTGATTTTCAACTGAATTACTTTTCCTGGTAATTTGGATTGGTATAGTGACTCTCTTTTTCCTACTTCTGAATGGACACTTTCTCCCAGAAGGCTCCATGGTACAATTTGTGAACTTGGTTCTTAAACCAGATGCATCATTGCACCGTGAACTACGAGACTTGTCGCTGGTGAACTTTACAGCAGTTCCAGTTCCTGAGGGTATTGTGCGGGACAGGGTATCATATGATGTATATGGTCGTACTGAACTTTTGCAAATACCTTATTTGTTTAAAATTTCTTTAAAATACATTATCACCTAAAGTACTTTCTCAGATTATTGGGACATTGAAACTGAGTATAATTTGCTTTCCAATTTAGAACAATCAGCTATATTTTCTAATAATTACTTGTATGATGGTACAAGTCACTTTGGAGACATGTTTTGTTACCAGTATTATTGTCATCATTTGTTACATAAAGCTAGTATCCTACGCGCTGTTTATAATTACACACAATGGGAACACTGCCCAACACTGCCAAAAGGTAGTTCAAAAACCTTTGCAGAGAAGTTTGCTTATTTTTCGGGTTCTGAAACATCAGATCCAGCCTCACATTACTATAGGTTTGCCCCTACACTTGCAAAAACAAATATGCTAACAAGCACCAAGCTGATATACTCTGCTTCCTTTATTAACCAACCGTCTATAAAGGGTTTCGACTTTTAGAAAGACACTATAGACACAAAATCCATCTGGGGACAAAAGATTGGCAGGTTCAGGGATCTGGTCCCAGGATGCTTGTTTCCGATCCAGGGAGGACCTGGCTTGGCAGTTTGGGCTGGACTGTTCCCACAAGGAACAGGGTCATGGCTGATTTACATATGGCTGGGTCCAAACTGGGGTGGTGTGGTGAGCAAAAGAATGATGGATTTAACCCAGATCCTTGTGACTGGGGGTGAATGCTTACATTGTCCAGCATTCCGTCCATCAATTGTTTCTTTTGCAGAGGCCTTATTTAGAGCATGCCTCATACCAGATCAAATGATTTTCCTGAACAAGACAGTGCAACAAACATCATGTCTTGGTATAGCAAAAATAAACGTTTTGAACATACTGCAAATTCCCGCATTCTCACGCTTTAAGAATTGACAGCACTTCACACACTTCAGTGAGGCTACATTAGATACCATGATACGTAATGGTTCTTTCAATTCATCAGACCCCAATTTTAAGGGACGGTTTGTTTGGCCTGTGGACACAAACGGGTGTCAATCTAAATTCCTGGTAACACTGAAGGGTTTAGGATCAACAGGCCTGATCAGCGATATGTACAAACAGAACACTCGGGTGGTGATGTAACCCAGTGTTGAGAAGTTATGCCTAGATTGGCTACAAACCTCAACACTCTCCCAGGTAAAACAACATGTGTCCCTTCTTTCTGATAACATGGATCTCAGGGATTTTTTAATAGGCCCCCGGAATCCATGTCAAAAACGATTTGTGTACAGAATATACAACAACCTATGGAAGATTTCTTGACAGGAAGCTGCTGAGAGATTGCACGAGATTGACAGGGTTAATTTAGAAAATTCTTTGGCTGTGGTTGACAATAGTATGACCACTTTATCATCCAGAATGTATTCACTGGGCAACATAGTGTCTTCCGCAATTGACATAATACAGCAAGACGTGTCTATATTACAACACGGACAGTCACAATTACGGTGAACAGTAATACTGAGCTGGATGTTACAAATGTTACATTCTGGCCTTGTGCCATGGCGTTACATCACATTACAAATCTGTTTTCAGCATACAATCTAACGGAAGGACAAATACTAATGGCAAGGAGGGATGCGAATTATACCATGTTGCACAATTACCTTTTACTGTGGCTGAGACACCATGCTCTGACTGGATAATCCATGGTTACATTACGCTACCGGTCACATCTTTCCAATACCAGCAGGTAAGCAGATATGAAGCACTAGGGGAAGGTTATACACACAAGTATTGGGAATTGCCACTCCGGTTTAGATGTATAAATGGGGACACAGACGTTTTTCTTAGTGGTTCCGACCTTGAAGATGCTTAGAGCGGCTCCTTGGTTTGCAATTACATTTCGCTCCATGGGGCATGCAATGGAAATGCTTGAGTGGTGAACTTGTCTTGTTATCGCTCATGAATGGAAGCTATTTGATGCTAAATGATCAAGGTTGTTGCGGAATGGAATCGGGCATTGCTTGTCTGGTGACGGTTAATTCTATAGTCACTTGCTGCACACAAGTACTGATTCCACCTGCCTGCACAGTTAGGGAGGCAGCGCTATGGCCTTCGATAAATGTTTCCAACATAACATTTGATTCCGTAAGCAAATTGAAAGCCATGCTTTGGCAAAAGGATGTGGCCTTAACTTCAACCGAAGAGACATTTGAACTCTAGGTTGCAAGGTCATTGAATGAGATACACACACTACTCCACAATAACTTCCCGCTGCATTTGGGGGGGGGGAGGCATCGTATCTTTAACATGTCTGATACTAAAGTAATAGTGCACTTTTTAAAATGTATTGGGTCTGGTTTTGTTAGCATCTTTCAGATGATTTTCTGAGTTATACCATCTTTCATATACTCTATGCTGGGAAGCATTTTGGAGGGCTCCTGCTTGTCCTGCTACTTTTATTTGTTCTGCTTCGCAATGGACATCCCAGTTCAAATCATAATGGAGACAGCACTGCTAGTGCTGTGTTGCCATGAGCACATGGTACACTGCTTTAGTACACTTTGGCTTCAGGAACTGAACAAGAATTGGTTCTTATCCTTCAGGTCTGTCTGGCTTGACTGCATACAACCTGTCTTCAGCTGTTTGCTCTGTAGGCTCGAATGCGTCCTGAATATATGTCTTGGATCAGAATTGATTGCTGCCACCAGAAACTGAATTCCTGATGGACCCCTTTAAGGCTCATGCTTTTTTTCTGTCCCCAGCATATTTCTTTAATGATGAACGCATTCTTAGAGCCACCCTGGGGTTCTTTAGCTCCTAGTAATGTGGACAACGCTCTGCAGAAAACATATGGGATACAACGTCTCTCTCAGTGGCTGTTGTGGGAACGGGATGGAATCACCTTTGCTCCATAAATGTGCTACAAGGTGCACCTCTGGCAAGGTCTGCGGAAGTGGGAAACAATAATGTTGCATCTACCACTCGGAACACACAAACCATTGGCCCTATCCGTGTGGGAACAGTTTGGCCTCCTTTAAAAGAAAATGAACTGAAACAACCTTTTCTTTTACTAGGCACAATAGCTTTCTGAGTGCCTGGGATCTCAAATAGTATAAATGATTTTCTAAATGAATATTTTACAGGGAAGCCCATGTTTTAGATGCTTTTAAAAGAAGTTTTTATCATTTTAACGTTTTGAGATTGGTTGCTGACTTTTCACATAGTTTTTTAGATATCGAATCTCAGTATGAGGAGTGGGTTTTATAGTCCAAGTTACACCCATGTAGTGAAGCAACGTATTTCTTGCATTGTCCTCTACATATACATAACATCAATAATCTATTGCTTTCCATTATAAAAGATGAGCATCCCAATAGGTTAGGAGTGGAGGCACTTCCCCTGACACTGAAGGTCCTTGCATGCTCAGAAATCACCACGTAGCGGTCTGACATCTCGTGAGGGGTTTCAAGTTTGGGACCAAAAGGGGGTCCTTCACTCTATCCCATCAGGTAATGGGGTTGGATCGTCCCTTGGGGGCATTCTTGGCTTTACACCTACAAACACTCTAGGTACACCTAGAGTAGGGTTCGCATCGTAGGAATATGCTTGCTTACTGCCTTGTGTTATATGCCTGCATATATAAATTGTTTTAGCACCATGGTTAGAACTATATCTACTATTTACACGGTTGGTGCTTATAATCATGTGTATCTGCTTCTGTCTACTAATCACAGCAGCACACGTATTTTATGCAAAAATAACATTGGTTCAAAAAAATATTATTGAAAACGTCTCACTGTGTATTCTCTGAGAATAAGTGAGCATGAGAGACTGAGAGAAAAATTCTGTACTGTTTCACAATCCCTGAGCGGTCAGGGTTGTCTTGTTAAGTGGGTGCCAGAAACCATTTACTCCCTGATAAGTTAGGGGAGCTTACGGTGACACTGTGGGCTAGCTGGTCTATAGGCCAAAATATTCTGCGGGGGTGTCCGGAATCATTCTTGACACCAGAGCCCTAGCTTATGTTGTCCTAACAATGCGCAGATTGTACGGATTAGTAGGAACTGCACGATAAGCTAAGAATTCAGACCATCTCATTCCTGTTTTGAGAGCACTGCTCTCGCTTCCCTCCTCAAAAGGCCGAGCAACTTGCGTATATCCAGTGCTTACTTTGGAAATAAGAATAAGAATCAAAATACCAAGGCTGTCTATTCTTTATTTCACCTCACAACTCTTTAATCAACAAATATTATTTGTGGGTGTGTGAGAGTCTCTTACAGACATTTTTCAGATAAATATTGTTTATGTTTCATGCAAAATCCATAACAATGTTTCTTTTAGATAAAAAAAGACCTCACAAATGAAGTCATATCCGTAAATATTTGATATAAACACATATAATTTAGATCAGTGTGCCTGTGCACAGTCAGTGCCCAGACCAAAGAGGGCATGAAAGAGCTCAGACTGTGTACTAAATTCAACGCTGTTCTGAACAGAGGCCTCCAAAATAGACTGTGGAACTCCCTATCTCATTTTGTGAGCAACACCTTGCAACACAGGTTCAGATGTCAAATCATAACGTTGTTGTTCTCCAAAGCATGATAATTCCTATGTTTTTCATATGTGTCAGTATAGCACCAGAGACCTTCGGGTGTATGAGCTCACTATATAAGATCTGTAACTTAACATGGCAGGAGACTGTAAATTGTCAGTATTGTATTAGGATCCTCACTTGAACTCTCCAGAAAAAGTAAAATAACTGTCTTTGTGAGGATTTACTGCTGCCTTACTGGAGAGTTTTGGGGAAGTATTCAAGGCATTTATTAATCTTTCGTGAGATGAAGGCATTTAAGTTTTTTTGCCTCTGGTGGAATTGCAAGCTGACCGCTACTCCACTGCTGGGTTTTTCCCAGAGCAGAACTCAGAGCTATTACATATGTTCAAGCCTTGCTAAGTCATTGCTTCCTCATTCCAGAAGTGTCTTGTTTCTGAGTATCTGGGCTAGTGAATGAGGAAGTGTATCTTTTTTTCCAAAGGCTTGTTGCACTCTATTGATATAATAGTTCAACCTCTGCTTTCTAGGGCTGCTTTCTTTCAATCTGCCATTGGTGGTAGTTTGTCCTCTACAGGTCATCAGATACGTGGGTTTAAAGTTATTCCCAGATTTGTTCTAGAGCACAGTACGGTATTACATCAAGAATCACAATCTTACTCGCAAAAGAAACAGTGGTATTGTTGGCACACAAAACGATCTTAAAACCCAATGCCTAAGGCAAGTCAACTACTAGGACCAGGAGTAGTGTGATCCCAGTAAGAACCTTGGTGTTTCCTGACTGAAGCCTTCACTGTCAGTCTGTTGATTACATTCGGGTGCAGGTGAGGTGCATTCTTGTAAAAATGACAGACAAGGATTGTTGCTTCAAAACTTAATCTAAACAATCAATAAGCAGTTTACATAGAACCAGTCATAAGTAAATTCAGTAGCAAAGCATACAAATCTTAAGTACAAAGAACTTAGCACAGTTCTAAGTGAAATCCGGCATAGATTAACCATCCAAAGGCGGGGAAAGGGGTCAACTCCACATAGAAATCTGCACATCTTTTATAGACCTTCAGACAAAGACATTCATACATTCTACATGAGTACCTGGTTCTCAGGATATACACTAATAGAGAACATGCAAGAACAAGGATTTTACTGCAAAATAAATTTGCGGTTTATCTCAAGGTAGTATTACATTGGGTTTCCAGAGGTTCTCACAGTTTATTCAACAATTCAGTTGGTACACTGCATATTAATAGCCTGGGACAGTTGAAATGTCCTTGGTTAGGTACAGAAGGAGAAAGATCTCTGGAAACATGTATCAGTTTATTAGTGTTAGTCTTGCAGCTCTTTATTTAGAGAAGGAAGAACAATAACAGCTAACACGTGATATTTTTGTGACGCTGTGGCAAGATGGAGGCCACTGTAAACACAACCCAGGTTAGCATAAGTGTTAAACCTGGCATTGGCTGGCATGTTTCCCCTGTTTTTTGTGCTTTCTGACCTCCCTGTTTTGACTCTGTTTTTGCTGGTTTAGTGTCTCTGCACAGTTTTGCACTGCTGTTCAGTGTTAAAGTGCAAGTGCCCCTGTTGTAAAATGTGTTATGTATTGGTGTTTCCGATATTGGCATATTTGATTTACAAATAAGTCTCTAGTAAAGAACACCGAGAGTGCCGGTGCCTGCAAATCAAATGCTGCTGGTGGGCCTGCAGCACTGGTTGTGCTACCCACACAAGCAGCCCTGAAACGGGGTCTCAGACCTGCCACTGCAGTAACTGCCATATCAACCTGGCAAGTGCATCCACTTGCCAGGCCCTAACCTTCCCTTTTCTTACATGTAAGTCACCCCTAAGGTAGGCTCAAGGTACCCTGTGGGCAGGGTGATGTTTATGTTAACGATAGGACATGTACTGGTGTGCGTGGCATGGCAGGAGAGTTTCTTGAACCTGAATGGGCCTGGTCTGCCTTGGACAATGCTGTCTCCCCCTCCTACCGAGAACCTGGGCCAGAGAAGACAGAACTGGTGTTTGCTGAGTACAGACAGTCTCTGCCACAAGAGAACAACGGAATCTTTAGTATAAATATTGGGGCCCAGACCCCAGAACTTTAGAACTTGCTGGAATCAAGGAACATGACAAGAAGAAGAGCTGGAAGAGCTGCCAGGAGAAGTACTGCCCCTTTGCTATGTTGTTGCTTTGTTGGGTTTGCCTGCAGTTGCTGCTTCTGCCTTGGGCAGTGAAAGGACTGGACTGACCTTTCTCTAACTTGTTGCTGAGTTTCTCCAAGGGCTTGTAACTAAGCTTGCCTCCTGTTCATGAAGTCTCAGGCACAGCAAAGATTACACTCACCACTGGGCGCAGTATCTGGAACCGTGGGCTTCAGTTGCCGCAGAAGGGAAAAAGCAGCTGACTGCACCGCTAGCTCTGTCTCCTGAAGGCACCACAGAGGACACCGCCACATCTCGCACCGCAACCCTGGTCTCGCCGGCGACTACCGCTGGCATGGAGCCACTGTTTGCACTATGACCTTTGGGCACCGCACTCCGCACCGCCTCGCTTCACCTCGCCGCCCTGGTCTCACCAACGCCATTGCTGCACTTCAACCGGTTCTGTCGCCTGCACCGCGATCTATCAGCACCTTGTCGAGCACTGACCTGCTTCACACTACAACCCTGGTCTCACCGCCGCCGCTAGATGATCATCACCAAGCCGGTGCCTGCACCGCGACCTGGGGCCACCGCACTGTGAACCTCTATGCTTCGCATCTCAACCGCGACGGTTGCTACATTCGGCCGCATTGGCTGCAACGAAAAAGGTACTGTTCACTAATCTGCCAACCCTACTGCTGACCCGCTCTGACATGGTCAGCAGGACCTGTTGGATTCTGTTGTTTTCAGCAACCCGGTAGCACCGGACGGAGCTACCGACTGCAAGGAACTGCATTTTTAAATTTATTCTTGTAACATGCATATTTTCAAGTGCTGTAGGTTGGATTTTTGTTGTTTTGCTCTTGTTTTGGATATAGAAAAATATTGGATATTTTTCTAAACTGGTATGGTGTCCTCTTGTAGTGTATACACTATATTACTGTTGGTATGTGCAAAATCTTTACACACTGCCTCTGAGATAAGCCTAACTGCACGTGCTAAGCTACCAAGGGGGTGAGCAGGGGTTATTTTAGGAGTGTAACTCCCTTACCATGACTAATAACTAAATACCCCGATTTCTAACAGTAAGCCCAATTTATGATGCAAGAAAAAACGGTCTCACAACCTCCCCTCGATGATTTTTAAATCATCAGTTCAATTCTTTATTACAGATCATCATTGATTAATGTGAGGTTCTTGGTGGATTCGCCCAGGCCCTTCTAAGTATCATAAAGCTCCCTTTGCATTTCTTCAACCTTCAAATTGAGCCTCTTTCTCTTTTTTCCCCTTATTGCGGATAGCTTTTTGTACCCACAGTCCATACCATTTTGCGACGAAATTCCCTTGCAAAACTTCAAGCCAACAAGCATACATGCAATGTCAAGCAATAAAAGCAAACAAGGGGTTAAAAGCTGGTTTAAGAATTCCTCCACCTTTACCATCAAGCTATTCTCCTATCTTAGCAAATCCCTTTCCAATAGAGCTGAATATAGATACTAACCCTTCCCAGGCACCTGACTCTTCCAGTTCAAGAGTTATATTTGTGATTTTAGTTATATAGCTATCAAGCTGCTTATCTGCCCATGGCACATAGGCACAGCATTCTCGAGTGTGAATGACTTCACAAACTCTGCTCACCCTTGCGAGGAGAAAACTCAGTGCAAGGCAATTTTGCATAATCATAGCTTTCATTTCAAGAATCTCTTTGTTTATCACTGTCAAAGCACCTGCTGTGTCAGTGACAAGCTGGTCAAGTAAAGTGGCTGATTTTCTAATTTTTTACATAATTTGATTTCACTCCTATAGATTATATGAGTGCCCCAAATGTATCACTAAGGATCTGTTTAAAACACCTGGTAGGAACCCCTCCAGTGCTGCTCCAAACAGGATTTGCAGACTTGTTTCTTGATGTGGGTCCAGTCGTCAGGATTCGTGTGATGCCCTGCAGACCCTGGGATGGCTGAAGTAGTGGCATCAACCTGATGAGAGATAGAAAGCATCACATCAGACAATCCCTTGCAGCACTCGAGGTGCAGAAGTGTACGAATATATACAGTGTATCTAGTGAACGATGTGGCTCAAAACTGCGATTTACAATGCGAAATTAACGAATTGGAGAACAATTTTAGCAGAGCCACTGTAGGGTATGCACCATCAGTCAGCGCAACTGATGGTGCATACCCTACAGTGGCTCTGCTAAAATTGTTCTCCAATTCGTTAATTTCGAATTGTAAATCACAGTGTGAGCCACATCGTTCACTGGATACACTGTATATATTCATACACTTCTGCACCACGCGCCGTTCTCCGCTGATTACACAATTGTCACTTGTGTCGCCACCTTTTGTGTCATGTACACATTTAGAGCACCAAGTCCAATTAGGGTTGTTTTATATTTATTTACCTACAGTGCTGCTACAACTGTATTTTTATTATCTTTGATCTTAATTATACGATGCCATGAGCACATTTGAAAATCATTACAGAGTCTCCCTGTTTCTGTTCACGTAATGTTTTGTCATACAAGTCTAATTGCCGTTTAGAGTGATACCAGTTGAGATATTGTGTCTTTGTTCTGATGTACCTACCCTAATCTCAACGTGGTTTATGGGTCATACTCCTGTCGTTAAATACAAGCGTTGGTTCCTAAGACAGGATGCCTCCACAAAAAGGGTATCGTCAGATTCAGGAAGAAGAACATCCAGGATGTCGAGTCTCGCTTTTGTGCACAGCTCGATAACACTGACACCGTCATGGTCAAATTCACCTTCATTGTTTCCCTCTGGAGCTTTCAACTGGGAAGTGGGTTCAGTGTGTAACATCTCCAAATAAAACATTTTCTGATGTCAAACTAATTCTCTCACAGTAGGTTAGGTGGTGATTTGTTAAATGTTGGGTTCTGGCACAGGTCATGAGAATCTCTATAGAATGGGTTACCATTAAAATTACGGGTTGACCCATCACTATCCCCTCAGGTTGCCGGATGCTGCGCTTTGATGCAACTAGGCAACGCTGATACCACCGGGCCAAGAGTAGCTGAGAAGTAACCGATGGGACGCTAAGTCTCCCCATGGGCTTGTGTTAGTACAGAGAGTGCACACCCTTCACGTTCTTGGCAAAGGAGCACAAATTATTTCATAGTCTGGCAATCCAAGAGAGAGTGTGCTACAGAGCAGATTTCTGAGCTCCTGGAAGGCTGACAAGCTTTTGTGATCCTTATGTACTGGATCATTCATATCAGTGTGCGTCAGCCTTATTAAAGGCTTTGCCACAAAGAAACGTTTGCAATGAGTTGTAGCCAACCATGCCCAAAAACATTCTAACCTCTCTGTGGGTGGTTGGGAAATTCATCTTAAGGACTGCATCTATGTGCTCATTGGACACTCTCCTTACCAGGGGCGGTTCTTGTATAAGAGTTTTGGGGCGGAGCCCCACTAGTCTTGGAGGAAGGAGAAGAAGGAGAATGGAAGACTGGTCTGAGGAACTCATACTGCCCAGCCTGTAAGTAGCAGTGCACCACAGAAGCATATACACACTACAATGTGCATGTGAGGTGGACAACTTCAATATCACCCAAATCCCGCATGCGCAATGTGTGTTTGTGAGGCAGAGGTTAGGGCAGTCTGGTGCTGCCTAAAGCAGCAGTATTTCCGGGGCTTTGGTCGAAAAATCAGCTTGTCCGAATCTGCTACGTAGGTTAGCTCCTTCCAGGATCCCACCTCCTCTTCTGACTGGCTCACCCTTGATTCTGTCAGCCTTTGAGAATAGGAGGCAGGATTATGGTGGCGCAAAGTGTTTCATGTGTCCCTAAATTCTTAACCGTTGCTGAAGCCTTTTGCCTCCTGGTCACCCTTCAGCCTCTGCAGCCCTCTGTCTTCTCACTTGGGCCAGCCCATCGATTTCTGACTCACCTGTGACGTGTGCCTGTGCTGGGCCCATATTGTTCTTCTTCTATCACCAGTTACAGCTGAGAGACACATTTCGGTCCAACGCCATTGCACCTCTTAGCCGAAAGTGTGAGTACAAGTATCCTTTACCTCCACTGTCAAGCTGCCTTAGAGGCCTAAGTCTCTGCCTAGCGTCATCTGCTTTCAGGGTTTGCCGTCGCTCTTTTTTCCCCCATCCAGCCTCTAACATCTCTCTTTGGAACACTTATCTGCTCATATTTCATAACGTTCCACTCCTCATCACAGCCGTTCTTATTCACACTGCCGATGAGGCCTAGTGTAGTGTGGACCCTTGGCCAGCGCTACACCCGCAGCTGGAAGCTGCTTTCGACAACAATGAGCCAAAAACTGTAATTGACAAATACCTGCCTGCACATTGGAAGAGGAAAGTAGTCTGGGTGTTAAATATGTCAAGTGAATGGCTGTATTTTTCACTCTCGTCTATAATGGCTTCCATCAGTTAAGCAAGTCAAAAGGCCTGTACACGACTGCTAAGATTCACACTTGCATGCTGGCATTGCACTCTGACACACATGTATTTAAAGACACATTGGCTTTAAATGCGTGGGTGTCAAAGTGCAATGCAAGTGTAAATCTTAGCAGTCGTGTACAGGCCTTTTAAATTGCTTTTGACATTTTAAATAATGTATGTTAAAGGAAAAGCAAAAAAAATTCTTATGACAGACTGGAGCAGTAAAAAGTACATTCTCACACCAACTATTTTGAAAAAAAAATTAGCAGGGAGAAGCAAATGGAATCCACCTAGGATAGTTAATTATGGCCCTCCACTTTCAGAGTTCATCAGCATCATGTACAGAGGAGAACATTTTAACAATTAAGGTAACAATGACAGGCAAACAGTTATCAATTTTGCTGATTTGTACAAAGTGAAACCCTAAAAACTCGATTAATTGTGGCTACCCCACTCCAAAGTGTGTGATCTTAGGCAAATAGTTTATTTTACTGATCTTCATTTTTCTTCACTATCGCATATAAAAACCGCCTCAAATACTTCATTTAGAATGTAAGCTGTACATAAACATATTGTGTTTTATTTACTAGACTCTAATGTTGCTCAATTAGAATCTGGGCCACATATAGGGTTCAGATGCCTACTGTCTTGTCTCTTAGTTAACCAAAGGCACTGTCACCCCCGAACCTGTCTCCTAAATGACCGGTTCGCTTCACAAGCTTGCAATAATTAATTTATTGCTCTTACGCCGCACCATTTCCAAATTCCACCAGCCACCACTGCTTCTTACTCCCTTCTCTCCAAGACCATGACTTCTCTCTTACAGTATTATAATTTCTCAGGTGAGACCTTATGCCCATTCTCTGCCAAATGGTTAAGCAACGCAATTATGTCCTGCTTGCAAGCTTCCTTGAACATCAAGTTGGTGAGAGATAGTCATGTATTAGATTAATGTTGAACTACAGGGTAACGGCAGAGTCTTCAGATTTGTTTTGAGTATCTGACTGAAATAGTAAGGACTTTGAGTGTACTCTTGTGAGGCACCCCACCACATAAGGGTCTTCTCTTGGAACTGTAACGTGAAAAGAAACAGCCTATCTTCATGTAACGGAACCGAGAAGAAGGCTTGACAAACATCAGTGAAACACTCATACTTTGGGAAGATTTGGAACAAAACATGTCAGGGTTCAGTACAACAGGATAGCATGGAATGACAATTTGGTTAATCTTTCAGAGGTCTTGTACGAATCTCCACTTTTTGTTTGTCTTTTGTAAGATCATGATTGGGGAGTTGTAGGGAAGCCCGATAACTTCCTTCAAGATACCTTGTTCTATCAGCTTCTGGGGTCATTTTATAGGGATGAGTCTGCAGAAAGCCAGCATTGTGTCAGAGGGTGATATTAAGGGGCTTCGCATCTCTAATGAACCCAATCTCTCTTCCAGTAAAGACTTCCACCTTAATTATTCCTCTGAAATGTACTGGCAAGTCCTCTGTGGTGATGACCAGATATAACCTGAGAACAGGTAACTGAGACTAAAACTTAAACTCTCCACCAACTGCCTGCGTTTCAATTCTGACCCCATCCTGCGTGCAATAGATGGCGCAGCTGAGCTTACACAGAAGATCTCATCCTAGCAGGGTTATGGGGCTAGAGCCACAAATCACAAACTGATGCTTCTCTCTGATCTCTCCTATTTTTACTGGTATTGGGGCAGTGATTTGATTGCTGCACTGTTGGTTTGTAATGCATTCAACTTGGACTTCTTTTCCTGAGAGTGGTAGGTTAGGGACCTCAACTGTTCAAACCATTGAACGAATGGCTCCTGTGTCTATTAGTAAAGCTACAGGATGCCCATTAATCTCTCCGTTCACGTACAGTCCCTCTAATCCATTCCCAGAACTGTACCAGGTATGGACTCCTCCTTCCACCCTCGGGCACCGTCATTGGCCCTGACTGTAATCTATGGAGGTCTCAAACATCGTGGGGACTGGGCCTCTTTGTGTCATCTTCGGGTTCTGAGGTACTCTGTGGCTTTGTTGGACATGGGGAATGCCTCCCTGCATTGTCATTTGGCTAAAGGAATTTGGCAATAATACTGTTTAAGGGACCTTTGGAGCTACCATAGTGGGTCTAGGTACTGAGGAAAGCTCTCCATGGGCTGGCGGGCTCACCCCATGAACCTCTGGAACAATCTAGTTTGGATTATAATGGCACTCCCCCTTCCAATGCTCAACCCTGTTACAAATGTGACATTGGGTAACTTTCTTTGGAGCACTTATAGTGGTCCCTGCCACATTACCTTGACCTCTCGCCATCCCTGGAACTTTCCCACTCTAGCTCAAGGAAATTCCCTGTATCACGGTACCGAAAATGGGGTCTAACTTGGTTTCTTGGAACACAACTTTAAATCCCTTAACCCCTCCAATGTGAGCTAACTGTGGTTGGGCTAATCATATTCTTCTCCTGGAGCCCCTTTTGTTTTGCTTCCAGCATGTCACTGCAATATTTTGCATACTGATCTCATCAACTGTTTTGCTCTGCCAGCAAAGGCCTCCTTGTGTGATTTTATTGCTAATCTCTGGTTTTAGCACATACACAAAATACGCAAGGAACTCTCCTATGTTGTCTCCCGGTGGGTAACTCATCCGGCTGTGCTCCCTATACACCTTCATAAATATTTCAAAGTAAGCGTAGACCGCCTCTTTTGGCTATTGAGAGGTTCTGAAAATCTTCAGCCAATTCATCTTCTTTTGGGGAACCTTTCTCTTTAGCTGTTTTATGACCTCCTCGTATTTGGTTTTAATGATTTGTGAAGCTGCATTTGTCCCTCCCACCAAGGTGGTTCTTGGGTTGGCTAACCAACCGCCCTTTTACATTCCGCTCACCGGTATTTGGGGACAGCCGCCTCAAATAATATATCCAACTCTTCCCACAAAACTTTGGTTGTGGTCACAATTTATTCCATCTGAGTATACCACTTGACAGGATTTTCTCTATGCTTTGGAAAGGTGTTGTGAAGTGAAAGAGATCTAAATGTGACCAGGGAAAGTGTAGGTAAGGTCCTACCTCCACTTCACGCAAGGGATACTCCTTTGCCAGTCCTCCTACAGCTCCTTCTTCATCTTCCCTTGACCCATCTCTTTTTAACTTCACCTTAACCGTTTCTTTCTTGGACCACAGTTCTCTAATTTGTTCTCAGTATCACTCTATTCCCTAAAGTTTTTGATCAATTCTCTCACATGTGTTCTCAACCACCTCACTTATAATATTCGTAGCTCCTTCTCGCCCCTGGCCATCCTTGCAATCTTTTTCAGCTTTTTCCACTGAGTTATATCTATTCCACATTCATCCTCCACCCTTTCCATCCCTTCCTTATCCTCTCTTGCCACTCTTGCTGTCACTTTACTCATATAAAGCAGATCATTCTCACCATAGTGTTCAAGATAATCCATCCTCACATTCCCCATGACAATTTCCTCAAACTCAGTTTTCAGCTTGGCGAGGTTTATTTGTTGTTAGGTCTGTCCTGACGAATTATCTGATAAATCTGTGCAAGTAGTTTGACCTCCTATCCCACCACTTACTGTATACCCTATTTGTAGGGGTACTAATGTCATCCCTCCAGGCCTCTGTGCTGTGTCCTGTGGTTACTTGGGATAGGTAGACTCAGCATGGTACCGACAAGTGCTTCAGCTGAGGGAATGATCATGATACTTGACGAGGATAAGGTGTCTAAAAGTGCGGATGCAGGGATCTGTGCAGAGGATGAGATGGTAGTTTTTGTATATTTTGAGGGTGCCCTAACTACTGTAGAAGATTCAGCTGGTATGATTTCAGTCACAGACTTGGTTCAGTGGCTGTCAAATTGTAAAAGGGATGGTCTAACACTGAGAAGTTTGTCTATAAAGGCAATCTCCTCACTATTCATGTCCGTTAACTTGATTTCTCCTTTTCCTACTTTCTAGTAAGGTTAGGCTACAACAGTATTAATTGCTTCCTCTCTATCTTCTCTGCCTCTCTTCATCCTGCACACGTCTCCATAAATGATCCCTACTACGGATTTTGATTACAATTTCTTCCTTTTCTTTTCACTTGCCATTAGCTCCCTAAGATATGAGGCTTTAAACTATGAGGACCTAGGCAGTGGTTTTAAATAGCACATTCTTCTCAAATTCTCAATTCAAAATATGTGGAAAGTACCACTCAATGGGAATCGGATTTCCCCATCTTTGGAAGTATACTCATGCTATAGGCTAAGACTCATGCACCTGTGTAACCCTTTCGTTGATACCATTACTCCAGCTGGAGAACCTTTAGGAGGAGCCTTTTCCTCCTTGTTTCTACCCTTCTCTTTCTTTGATAAGGGATTCCCCATTCTCGCAATATCTCACTCACTCCTCACTTTTATCTTTTGCTCTGTCCACTCTCACAAGCTCATGATCTGTCCATCAATACCAGCACGTCTCTGTCAAAGACCATCCTATCACAGCTCGGCCATGGCATCTGACAGCCAATCCCTGTGAGTCGGCTTAATGACGCAATGCTCCAATGCCCTGAGCTTTTTCTGAACCGATCTAAAATTTCTTTCCCTATTTTCTTGCTTTAACTACGCAGAATTTTCTACAAAATTGAGAATGCTACCTACTTTCATACAAAGGGAAACTCTCCACAAGAGAAAACCACTCACTGCACTAAGGAGTAAATTTCTACAGAGTTCTGTTAGTACACTTGTCCAAGAAGGTTATTTGTCTATCTTCGTGAAACTGATGGAGCCTCACAGCCTACCTCACCTAGCAGGAAAGTTCAACTATTCAATGTTCTAAATTGAGGTATTTCTCTTTAACTCTATACCATATGTGTGTCACAGATCCAAAAAGTATCTATTTAAAAAATACAAGAATATCATTAGGATCACAATAATATTTGTTCCCACATTCTAGCAATCAAACCCACATAATAACTATTTTCAAAACCGATCCACTGAATTCTACCACATCATGCCTAGTACAATTCTCAACATGTACTGTTCCACAACTATTTTTCCTGCATTTAGTGTACAATCCCTATTGATACTCACATCATTGTTTTCTCTTTAGCCACCTCGTCTTCTCTAGCACCAGGATCGGGTTGAGAAGGGTCCATTTAGTTCTTATGGGAAACTGTCTGGACCATTAAGGTGTAGTATTCGCATCTACAACCAATTAGGTTGTCAATTGTGGGTCGGCTTCAATTGGAACCACCACTTCTTCTACCAGCTCTATCCACGCACAATATAAATAATTACACAGACCATGCCATAAGAACATTCAAGACACTCTAAACACAACTGAGGTTAGCATAGTTCAAAATTATTAAATATGCAGAAAGCACAGAAAGCACAGCTTTCATGGTATCTTGAGTAACTCACTTGTAGTTAGGCAGATTGTGCTAAGTGTCCTTTTTACAATATTGGGACGCGCATTGACAAAACACCAAAAGTTGAAAAAGTGGTGAGTTTGTTTTGTAGAATGTAATAAAAGAAAATACTCAATTTTCTATTTACGTGAGCGACAATGAAATGTGTCCTAATAAATTAAACCTAGACACACTGAGTGAACATTTTTGGTAAACTATTAAAAGATTTTATATTAAATAAAAATTAAGGTAGATGCCAATTTCCACAGGAAAAGGAAAACATTTGAACACACCTTTTGCACTGCAGTGAATTCTATTATGCATTTTAGCCACTCAAGATCTGGCGCAGATCTCATTTATTTTCCAGTCAGAAAAATGTTTCTGAAGGAGATATCAGTGGTTACTTTGATTATTTACATCAGGAGTTTACATCTGGATAACTTTATTGAGAGTACCTTTGCATCCCATGGGGAGATTGTAAATATTACCTATTCCCCATAATATACATTTTTTAATTGATTTCATTTTAACCTCAACACTGTAACCATTCCTCAAAAATAAAAACTCCTTACTACCCCTATACTCTACCCATACCTGACCCCTAAAAATCCCTTACTTCCCATATGCACTTCCTTTCCCTGAACGTAAAATACTTTGCTATCCATGTATACTACCCTTCTCTAAACCCCAAGAACTTCTTACTACCGCTATACACTAGTCCAACCCGAGCACTAAATACTCCTTACCACTCATCCCTGAAAACTCCTTACTAACCCTATACACTACCCATCCCTGAAACCTAAAAGACACCCATTACTACCCCTAAAAAATGTAAAATATAAAACAGTATACCCATATATTAAATTATATATTTTTTATTTTAAATTACCTTTACTTTTAAATACTTTATATTTAATTATGATAAAATTACCTTAATTACTTAAATTATATTGACTTTAAAAAAGCTATTGCACCTACCCTCAACTGTGTGTGTATGTATATATATATATACACACACACACACACACACACACATATATTCAGTGAAAAAAACTAATATTAGTGATGTTAAAGATAGGTGAAAATGTCTGTTAAGAAATGCAATTTTAAACTTAAAAACAACTGACCTTCATCAGTTATATTTAACTGAAGTAACGTGTTCACTTTCATGCGCTGTAATGTCATGAATTATGTAAGGTGTGATCTGTGGTAGTATCAATGATGTCATAGAGAATGTCATGGATGATGTAATATGTGAGATCATAAGCAGTGTATGGCAAGTCCTCAAGTTAAAGTTACTTCAGTTACCTAAAAATTGTGATTTTCTGTGTTTTTTGTAAAATTAAAATTGCATTTTCACCTAACTATAGCGTCACTATAACCTTTTTTTATCGGTGTATTTCCAGGATTTTTTAACGTGAAGTAAGCCCTGTGGTGATGCAGATTGTTTCTTTGTGTATACTTTGACCCCAGGGGTGTCCCTCTAGGACTCCCCCACAAGGGCCTGGGTACACCAACCCTGCCCCCTCTATGTTGTTTGATTTTAATATTCAGGAGACGTTAAACAAGCTCCTGAATTCTAAAATGGAAGCCACAACACTTCTCTTCCTGTTGAGGCTAGCCAATCACAGTGCTCCGTCTAGCGGGACTGGTCCTATTCCTGCGGGACCAGACAATCAGAATGCTTCATTTGTCATTTTTCCCCCTCAATAGTATTTTGGTACTCCCTCAGCACTCCTTTGATAGTACAGCGTCACTAGATATGTATACATTTTGAAGCTTAATATCTCTCAAATGACTGAAAGGATTTTCACTAAATCACAACAAGCTCATTTTATAGGTAAAGATCTAGCTTTTCTCCAAATGTAGTGAAATTCTGTTAAAAAAAGAATGCAAAAGAAACACGTTGATGGACGTAATGCTGAAAACAATGCAAACATTCACCAGAGTCACAAAGATCTGGGTTA
Organism: Lissotriton helveticus; assembly: GCF_964261635.1. Lineage (NCBI taxonomy): Eukaryota > Metazoa > Chordata > Amphibia > Caudata > Salamandridae > Lissotriton > Lissotriton helveticus. Next base: position 289,497,344 of record NC_136073.1, read on the forward strand.
AATCCATCATTCTTTGGCTCACCACACCACCCCAGTTTGGACCCAGCCATATGCAAATCAGTCTTGACCCTGTTCCTTGTAGGAACAGTCCAGCCCGAATTGCCAAGCCAGGTCCTCCCTGGAACGGTAAACAGTCAAAATATCGACTACAAAATATCGAATGGACATAATATCGAGTTTAAAATATAGAATGGACAAAATATCGAATGGACAGAATATAGACATCAAAAATATCGTTTGTAAGGTAAGTAATGTAATATCGAATGTTAAAAATATAGAAAGTTAAAATATCGAAGTATATAATATAGTTTATTAAAATTATCGAATTTTTTAAAATATCGAATTTTTTATAGTGTTTTTTATGTTATTATATGTGTGAAAAGTGTGTATATATGTTATAATTTATTTTAATTAATGAATTGTGTTTTTTTAATTTTTGCGTAATTTAATTCTGTAGCGGGTTGTGGGTTTTTAGGGGAATAGGGTGGGAAGTAATTTAATTATAATTAATTAAATATGTAAATGTATTTATTGGTATTCATTTTTAATTAATTGTTAATTAATTTATATTTGGTAATTAATTACATTTTTTATTGGCAATTCATTTTAATTAATTGATTAATTGCTAATTATGTTAATTTTACTAATTTATTTTCTGTAGCGGGTTGTGGGTGTATAGGGGAATAGGGTGGGAAGTAATTTAATTATAATTAATAAAATATGTAAATTTATTTATTGGTATTCATTTTTAAGTAATTGTTAATTAATTAATTTATATTTGGTCATTAATTACATTTTAATAGGAAATTAATTTTAATTAATTGATTAATTGCTAATTATGTTAATTTTACTAATTTATTTTCTGTAGTGGATTGTGGGTTTATAGGGGAATTGGGTGGGAAGTAATTTATTTATAATTAATTAAATATGTAAAATTATTTATTGGTATTTATGTAGAATTAATTGTTAATTAATTTTTTATGGGTAATTAATTACATTTGAATTGCCAATTAATTTTATTTAATTGATTAATTATGTTATTTTTACAAATGTATTTTCTGTAGCGGGTTGTGGGTTTATAGGGGAATAGGGTGGGACGTAATTTATTTACAATTAATTAAATAAATCAAATTATTTAATTGTATTTAATTTGAATTAATTGTTAATTAATTTTTAAATGTTAAATTATTAATTGTTAATTTGTAAATAATTTGTATTAATAGGTAATTAATTGTAATATTTAATTTTAATTTGTAATTTTAATTGATTAATTATATTATATTAAATTGGTAATTACTTTTAATTAATTTTTTTTAGATATTAATTTATATTTTTTTTAAATAATATATGAAGTATTTACTTTCTCTACTGTTGCACCCACTGGAGTGGGAATAGTAATTTTTACCTCAACGCTATCCAACGCTTTCCCTACTGTTGCACTCACTGGAGTGGGAATAGTAATTTTTACCCCTACGCTATCCAACGCTTTCCCTACTGTTGCACTCTTTGGAGTGGGAATAGTAATTTTAACCCCTACGCTATCCAACGCTTTCCCTACTGTTGCACTATTTGGAGTGGGAATAGTAATTTTTACCCCTACGCTATCCAACGCTTTCCCTTCTGTTGCACTCTTTGGATTTGGAATAGTAATTTTTACCCCTACGCTATCCAACACTTTCCCTACTGTTGCACCCACTGGAGTGGGAATAGTAATTTTTACCCCTACGCTATCCAACGCTTTCCCTACTGTTGCACCCACTGGAGTGGGAATAGTAATTTTAACCCCTACGCTATCCAACGCTTTCCCTACTGTTGCACTATTTGGAGTGGGAATAGTAATTTTTACCCCTACGCTATCCAGCGCTTTCCCTACTGTTGCACTCTTTGGAGTTGGAATAGTCATTTTTACCTCTACGCTATCCTACGCTTTCCCTACTGTTGCACTCACTGGAGTGAGAATAGTAATTTTTACCCCTACGCTATCCAACGCTTTCCCCACTGTTGCACCCACTGGAGTGGGAATAGTAATTTTTACCCCTACGCTATCCAACGCTTTCCCTACTGTTGCACTCACTGGAGTGGGAATAGTAATTTTTACTCCTACGCTATCCAACGCTTTCCCTACTGTTGCACTCTTTGGAGTGGGAATAGTAATTTTAACCCCTACGCTATCCAACGATTTCTCTACTGTTACACTATTTGGAGTGGGAATAGTAATTTTTACCCTTACGCTATCCAACGCTTTCCCTACTGTTGCACTCTTTGGAGTTGGAATAGTAATTTTTACCCCTACGCTATCCAACGCTTTCCCTACTGTTGCACCCACTGGAGTGGGAATAGTAATTTTGATCCCTACACTATCTAACGCTTTCCCTACTGTTGCACTCTCTGGAGTGGGAATAGTAATTTTTACACTTCCGCTATCGTACGGTAATAATATTGGATATTATTTAATTATATTATGTTACTATATATATATGTTTTAACAAATATGATTGTAAACATTTTTTTTATAACTTTCATTAATTATTTAATTATTATAAGTTAATGTAAGTATTTTTAAGTATATTTTAGTAAAAAAAATTAATATTAATTTAATTTAACACTGTTTTTAATAAAGTCGATATTTTTTATAAACTATATTTTTGTAAACGATATTTTGAACTCTATATTTTTGTACTTACCTGTTTGATGAAACAAACTCGATATTCCGTCTGTCGATATTTTGTCAACGATATTTTTGCTATTCGATATTATGTCCCTCGATATTATGTCAGTGATCCCCCTGGAACGGAAACAATCATCCAGGGACCGGTTTCAGAGCTTCACCCTTTATCATCCAGGCTAGCTTGAATCCAGTGGTGTAGTGAGCACGGGACCCTCGTCTGGACATACCCTTCCCACTTAGGGCGACATATGCAAAAGAAACATTTGATGGACGGAATGCTGAACAATGCAAACATTCACCCCCAGTCACAAAGATCTGGGTTAAATTCATCATTCTTTTGCTCACCACACCACCCCAATTTGGACCCACCCATATGCAAATCAGTCTTGACCCTGTTCCTTGTAGGAACAGTCCAGCCTGAACTGACTATAATTCTGTTTGCCATGTTTGCTGTAGGACTGTTTAATTTCCCTATGGACAATTGCATGTCATAAACTTTTCTGTGGAAAGATTCGTATAGATATGTCAAATGACACCAAAGTTATTACCAAACCAAAATATCTCTTTCCAATGAAAACCTAACTACATAGTGGCACCCGCCAGAGTCCGTGCGTGTGTTGGGTGTATGTGTGAAAATCCAGATACATTTTAGAAGCATGATATTTGATATTTTAACCCGGATGGGTTAAATATTGATGAGGAGGAATAGTTTTTATATTATTACAACATCTAACTACTAACTATAATGTCAGTTTAACCTTTATTTTTTCAGTGAATTTCTAGGGTGTTTTAACCGGGTATACGATCAAAGAAGCAGCTTCTTAGGACTTTGCAAGATTTAGATATGGAGTTACAATAAAATCTGTTCCTCACAACTAATCACAGAGCACAATATCAATTATAATTGTCTAGATCATGTCAGAGTTTAAAGATCATGTCGCTCTGCCATGGTTGGGCTGTGAAATGGATGGGGAGGCTGCAAACACCTGATGCACACCAGCTAAAGGCTCAGAGAGTGCATTAACACAGCAATCCAAGGGGCAAATACTATGGCTCCCAGTGTCTCCTGAGGCGGAGGGAGACAGGCACCCTTTCATTGCACCAGTCAGGCGCACTAAAGGAAGAAGGCAGCCCCACTTTGCAGGATTCCTCATTCATGGCAGCACCTCAAGGGGCAAAGACTATGGCTCCCAGTGTCCCCTGAAGTGGGGAGAGACAGCCGTCATGTCATTGTGCCAGTCAGGTGTATAAAGGAAGCAGATGGCCCAACTGCACCGGATATTCCCGGGCACATCCCCAGAGGTAGCCCAGACCAAGAGTGGGCTAATTTTCCCCTGACCATGGCTGGGCTGGGCAGCCCCCTTCTATCTGTACTCACAAAGAAGCAGGTGTATTTACTCATTTGAACTCTATAAGATACTTTGACTGTATAGAATTGGCAAAAGGAAAACACCATCAAATCCATCCCCACAGATCACCCCCACCTCAGGCTCAATTACAATTTTTTTTTATCTGGGGCAATGAGTATAATTAGAAAGGAAATAAGTAATCTGGACGAAAGACTGGAGGTTACCTAGCGAGCGGTTACTGATGTCCTATCTACGGCAGAAGAAATCAAGATATTTCAGCCTACCTCCAGAACTGTACAACCCCTTCCATCCTAAAGTTCTAAACCGAATCCATGTGTTCCCATTCACCTCTTTCACCAATAAATAGAAAACCTTTCAATCTTGCCATTGTATCCGCCACTAGCAAAAAGGAATAAAGGGCTGATAAAACAAGGGGCACCAAGGTAGAGACTAAAATAATGGACACAATTTCAATCTCCTATTTTCAAACCCTCTCTAGTGAAGTAATGAACTTGGAGAAAATTATGAAGTCGGCCAAGGAGAGATCACATGAAGACTCAACAATCTCGAAACTAGAGTTGTTACAAAAACACCCTAGCACTCCATTTGCTCTACCACAATTGGACGGTAGAAAAATAATAGAACAGAAAAGGAATATGGCAAATGAGGGCCCCATTGAAACCCACAATACTGGTCCTTCACTTTCAAACACACGGAGAAACTTGGACATAACATTGAAGAGTTACTCAACCTCTGGGAACATTACCAAAAAACCGAGTCAAATTCCCCCTAGTAAACCCCCCAGTAACTCTTCTCCAGTGGCGGGAGGTGGAATTTGAAAATGGTGGGGGCGTGAGAGCAATAAATGAATTATTGCGAGCAAGTAAAGTGAACTGGTCATTTAGGAGACATGTTCAGGGTGACAGTGCCTTTGGTAAACTAAGAGACTGGAGAGTAGGCATCTGAATCTTGTATGTGGCCCAGATTCTAATACAGCAATATTATAGTCTAGTAAATAAAAGACAATGGGGCATATCTACAAGCCCCTATCGTGACGTTGTGGTGGCAATAGGGGCTGCACTTTATGTACAAGGCAACGGTAAGCCACTTAAAATGGCTTAACGCTGCCTTGTACATAAGGCCACCTTTCACGCTATGGTTAGTGTGAAAGGGGTGGGCAGTGGGTGTTTTGGTGGGAGTTCCACCGCAACACCCTTTCATTTTGATGCTAAGGGTGGCGTAAATAGGAGGCAGTGCAAAATTAGGACCAGGTAAAAACTGGTCTTAAGATGGCGAAACAAGGAGAAATGCATTATTTCTCGTCGTTTTTGCTTTTTGCATGTGTGCTGCCTGTGCAGCACACATGGAAAAAGTAAAATGCCATTTTGTGTAGGAAGGTGTCCCTTCCTGTACATAAACAAACTTTTTTTTAAAGTGCCATTTTGTCACTTTCATGTGTGCTGCATGGCGGATCACTGTCTTTAGCTGAATGTGTCTAATACAGAAATCGTGTTGTTTGGGTCAACTCAGACTTCCTGGTCTCCTAGGTGGTGGCCAGCAGCATTGGGTCCGGGCCATCTCCAACTTTAGTGGCAAAAAACCTGGGGGTACGCTTAAACGTATTGCTAAAAAAAAAATGTATATTTTATATAAATTGCTTTTTGTATTTTCTGTTTTTATGGTTTTATTAAGCACTTAAAATCGAATAAAGCATTTTCTGAAACTGTATTGCTATCCATTAAGGACCAAGTCATAAATACGGCATGGACATGCTACAATACCCTAAGCCTTTTGCGCAGAGTGTTCCGTGGTTGCCTCTCTCTGTTCGTAGAACCCTGATTCCGGCTCTGATTATTGGCCGCTTAGATTATTGCAATGCTCTGCTGGCATCTGCAAATGAATCCCTTCTCAGCAGGCTGCAGATTGTACAAAATGTGGCCGCTCGCCTGGCTCTTAAAAAAACACCTCACACCTCTTCAAGACCATTGTTAAAACAACTCGACTGGCTCCCTATCCTCCAGAGCATTAATTTCAAACGTTGCTGTCTCGCTCATAAAGCTCTATATGGTGCAACTCCCAGCTACCTAGCAAAATGCACTGTAGCCTTGAACAAGGTATGCAGCTTTAGTGATCCTCTAGAGGTAGATATTGATCACTTTAAACACTGCCAGTATGCTTCCATTTTGAACAAGTTAATGTTGATAGGAAACTTATGGAACAACATCGCACAGGTGACATCTACAATCCTCCCACCTTTGTTGGGACTAGAGGGCAGAGCACTATTGACTACCATTTTAGTCTACATTAAGTAGGATTGTGCCAACTAGTTTACATGTGGGGGGAAATTTTGGGAGTGATTACAATCCTTTAATTTTAACATTAACTGTATCTCCCAATGGACAAGCACCAACCCAGAGATGAAAACATCAATCTGGTGGGGCATAATGCAATCAGAATGAAAGGGTCAGGAGTTGATCCGGTTCATTTTACATCAGACCTAATAAGAGAGGATAAGAACCACATCTTGACTGGGCAACACAGCAGATAGTGGATTGATTATCCCTGCTCACAACTTAATTCTGAAATCTGTTAATATTTGAGCAGAGTATTTAGGGGTAAAGAACCAAGCACAAACGGATTGTTTAATCAAAGCTGCACCAAGGCTTGTAGGGACCTGATCGATCAGCTTCATGCTCATCCAAAGATCACGCAGCAATCCAAAACAGCAGAACATGTTCTAAAATGACTATCATAGTCCAAATAATCAGACTACACTAGGCAGCTTGGAAAAATCTAGTAGAAACCAGGGAATACCCTTTTCTGGAAGATCAATAATACTCCCTTGCTTAGGGAAAACTCTTCACTAAACATCAAGAGCTCAATAATGGAGGAGGCATGAGTCGATCATGAACTCTCGCTCTTCTTGCCGTCTACAGAATTAGACCAAGAGGGGTTAATGCTCATGGACATAACCCAAATCCGTATTGTGTTTTCCATAGAAGAGATCACTTACTAAATCCTTGCTGGGAAAAACTCCTGGTCCGGACTGAGTTCCTTTATATGTGTGCAAATATCATTCGGACCTTTGTACTCCCCAGCTCATGATGGATTGTAATGCAGACTGGTACCATTTGTCTTGTTTGGATCCTTAATGATTCCAATTTTTATGAAGGGCTAAAAAAAAATATCCAAAATGCTATAGACCTATTTCATTGCTTGACTCTTCAGTGAAGATATGAGGAAGGGTTTTGCTGGACAGATTACAGGAATGGGCAGAGGAGAACTGCGGTTTTAGAAGAGGTTTGGGCACTGTGGACCAGTGCCTCAATTTAAACCTAATGGGGAAGTACACAAAGACTAAAGCTGCCAACTTATACTTGTGTTTCATGGACTTAAGCTGTGTTTTACACACAGTAAATCACAACAAACTATGGAAATGCATAATTACTATAGGGGCTCCCAGAGACATTGTCTCATTGTTTTTTTTGTTGTTTAAATGTTTTTATTGAAGGTTTATATTGCATTACAACCATTATCCTAACAAGTGTATACAGTTTTTGAGATATGAGAAAGACAAATACAGTAATTCAGAGCTAGTAGCTATACATCTAGCAGTGGTGACATGTCTATCGATCGTTGAGGTTATCATCTCAGGTATAGTCCCTGTGCATATCCACGACCCTCGTTCGGTGGGGAAAGAATCTAAGTATACCCATCAGTGCACCACTATGCAGGGCAAGGGTCCTACGGTGAGTTTGTTTGGAGTGCCCAGGGACTCTGTGTGCGTTTCTCATGTATATCTGTTGTGGCTCTGTCTGAGCTGTTGGTGTATGCATTCCTAGGAGCTGCGTATCGGAGTCGATACTTCCGAATAGTGAGGGGAACAACTAACTCTTGGGGGGAATGAACTGGGGATTAATGCTGCGGATATCCCATTATGGGGAGAAATGTTGAAGTTAGGTAAGCGGTGTGGGCGGTGGTTGGTGCAGGGCTGGTGATCGGGGCCGTCGGCGGGAATGGTGCATCTCGTGGGAGTGACGAGGCCAGTGTTAGGCGACGCCGCATTCTAGGGGCCTGCATGCATTTGTGAGGCTTCTCCAGACTGGCCCTGTGGGGAGCTTGGCGGGAGGTGCGTTTGAGAGGTGGGTAGGGAGGGTGGTTGTGTTGTAACATGGGTGAAAAGATGCATCAGCTGCGCCCATTCAAGGGAGATGGGGTGTTTACGCATGCCTTTTACCTCCTCGTCTCGTAATACTTCCTCCTCCGCCGCCCCCCATTTCTTCACTGCTCCTAACCATGCTGCCTCCGGGGGTCCCTCCGGGGCTCGACAATGCATGGCTATACCCCTTTTTGCTAGGAGGATGGCTAAGGAGACGAAACGGCCAGTTACTTTCTCAGTTTTCCGTTTGCGGAACAATCCTAAGGCGCTAGCTTCCCACGTGGGTAGGGTTGTATTACCAGTTACTTCTACAAGGATACGGTGTACCTGATTCCAGTATTGTGTAATAACGGGGCAATCCCAGAACATGTGTTTGAAGTCAGCTTCGGGGGTCTGGCATCGAGGGCAGGCGAAATGTGTGTCAGGATAGAACCGGTGAAGTCGCTGCGGGGTGAGCTATGCCCTATGAAGTATATTAAATTGGATGTTCCGAAAGCGGGCATTTCGAGAGACTTTTTTGGGATACTTTAAGACTTTTTCCCACTCCTTATCATTAAAAACCCGACCTACTTCGTCCTCCCACGTCCGTCGTAGTCAGTCGAAGGGTCGCAGAAGAAGCTCTCGGATGGCCTTGTATAACCATGCGACCAGGTGCCTACCCACCCCCATATGTATGATAGTGTGAATTATTGGGTGCGTCGGGGGTTCACCCTCCCGTGCATTCCAGAACGGGCGGCAACTGTCTATGAGCTGTCGGTGTAGGAGGAATTGGCCAGGTGGGAGATCATAGAGATCCATCAATTGGGCGTACGGTATTAATTGTCCTTCATCGAAAAGGGATGCCAAGTCTGTTATGGAGTGGTCCGTCCAGACCTGGAGATTGCAGGAAGTGTAATAACTTTCATTGCGGGGGAGGCCTACCAGCGGGAGTAGCGGTGAGTATGGTGGCTTTTCTTTGGACATTCGGTGGATCCTGAGCATACATGAGCGTTCCACCGTCACCTGCAAGGGGTAGGTGCGCAGTGGCTTTGTGCCTGGGAGCAATAGTCGGTGTATCGCCGGAAGGGGGATTTGGCCGCGCTCCGTGTGTGTTTCCCCGACATGGCGTCCCACCGTCCAATAGGACAGCCACTGGAGTTGCGCCGCCAAAAAGTAGGATTCGAAGGATGGAGCTCCGAGTCCACCCTGGGTGGTAGGAAGGTAAAGCGTGGATAGGGCCACCCGGTGTTTCCCACCCCCCCCAGATCAGTGTTGTGAGGAGCGTGTTAAGTTCCTGCAAGAAGGAGCGTGGTGGTATCACCGGAAGATTGGCAAAATGATATAGGAGTCGTGGAACCATTATCATCTTTGCAAGTGCGATGCGACCTATGGGGGCTAGTGGCAGCGTTTTCCAAAAGCGCACCGATGTTCCCAGTCCAGCCAAGACCTTACAGTGATTGCCCTCATATAGGTCCGTGGGGGTGTGATTCAGCTGCACCCCTAGGTATCGAGGTGCCGCTGTACACCAGGCGAGTGTATGGGAGCCAATCAGGAGGTTGTGCGGCGCTAGATGTGGACTTAGGGGGAATATGGTGGATTTCGTCCAGTTAACCTTAAGACCGGAGGCCGCTCCGAAGTTCTGGAGAGTCGACCAGATCGTAGATAAGTCGCTTGTGATGTCTCTGACGTATATCAAGAGATCATCCGCATATAGTGACACGCAGTGTGTGACGTCCGCTGTCGGTATTCCCCACGTCTGCCCTTCCTGACGTAATTTAATTGCAAGTGGTTCGACTGCTAGGGCGAACAGGAGGGGGGATAGGGGACATCCCTGTCTGGTCCCTCTGTTTACCTGAAACGGGGTCGATATGTATTTGCCTATCCTAACCCGAGATGTAAGGCCCTGGTAGAGGAGTTTGGTGTACTTCAACAGAACCGGTCCAACACGGGCTCTGCGTAGTACCGCGAATAAGTATGGCCAGAGTAAGGTATCAAATGCCTTTTCAAGATCTAGGATCAAGCAGGCGGCATTGGGGAATCGTGTTTTCGTATTATCTTGGACGTGAAATAACCGACGTATGTTCTGTGAGGTGTTTCGTCCCGGGACAAAACCGTTTTGGTCGGAGTGCACATGGGGCGGGAGGATTTGGGTGTATCTGTTTGCTAAGACCTTCCCTAATAGCTTACAGTGCGTGTTTAGGAGCGTTATTGGTCTATATGAGGCCGGGAGGACTGGGTCTCTATGCGGCTTAAGAAAGGTTACAATGATAGACTCTCGGAGTGACTTCGGGAGTTCTCCTCGGACCAGCGCCTCGTCCAACACCGTCACTATTTTTGGAACAAGGTGCACTGAGAAGGTGCTGTAGTATTCAAGAGGGAATCCGTCCATACCCGGGGCCTTATGTCGTGCCAGTTGTCTAAGGGCTTCGGTGACCTCTGGGGCCTTAATCCTCGAGTCCAGCTCTTTCCTGGCGGTTTGTGGGATATGGGGGATGCGTAGGGGGCGGAGGAATTGTGTTATTTCCCGTTGGTGGTCTGCTTGTGTCGGGACTTGGTAGATCGTCTCATAGAAATCTCGGAAGATGTGTAAGATATCTATTTGTGAGTGCCTGGGGGTACCTGTGTGGTCAAGCAATTCCGTGATCGGGCTCGTGGTCCCTTCCTGTCTGGCTAGCCATGCCAAGAGCGCACCCGCCCTGTTGCCCTCCCTGTGTGCCCTGGCTGCATAGGCTCTAAAGTTATATTTACGCAGATCTCGCAACGCCTCTGCGTAGGTGGTTCTGGCTTCCGCTATTTGTTCGACAGAGGAGTCGGTGGTGTCAGGTTGCCTCGTGAGTGTTGCTAGGTCCTGTTCTGCAGCTTGTAGGGTTCTGTCTAGTGTTTTACGGACTCCAAGTATCTGTTGGATGCAGTGGCCTCTGGCTGTGACTTTGAATGCATCCCATTCTATTAGGCTAGACCCTGCCGAGCCTGCGTTGATCGTGAAGTGTTCGCTGATATAGGAGCTGTGTGTGTGTCTAAAAACCTGGTCGGAAAGGCATTCACTTGGTAATTTCCAGGTGGGTATAGGAGGGTGCGGGGTCGCCATCTAAGTGTCAGGACATGTGCATCGTGATCTGATAGGACTCTGCCGAGATAGTCAGAGTGTTGTACAAGTGGGAACACTGTCGTAGAGCAGAGGAACCGATCAAGACGGACGCGCAGATTATGGGGTATGGAGTGAAAGGAATACAGGCGTGTGTCCGGGTTGTGTTCGCGCCATGGGTCTATCAGGCTCCAGTGCTGTACCCACGCTTGATATTGGGTAGTCTGTTTATGAGCCGGTGAGTGAATCGGTGGGGGGTGGGATCTATCAAGCTGGAGGTTCAGGGCGCAGTTATAGTCCCCTCCGAGGAGCCAGGGGATTGAGATGTATTGGGTAAGCACTCCTGTAAGGCGCGTCCAGTAGTGGTCCTGGTCCACGTTAGGGGCATATTCGCTGCCCAACAAGAGTGCCTGACCTTCTAGCAAGCCCTCCAAGAGGGCATAGCGGCCTTCTTTATCTATGATTCGAGTGTGCTCTTTGAACGGGACTTCCGGTCTGATCCAAATAAGGGCGCCTCTGGCATATGCTGAGTAGGTAGTGGCACATATTATACCCCGTCACTTCCTTTGCAGCCTGGTCACTTCTTGTATGGGCAGGTGGGTCTCTTGTAAGAGCGCTATCTGCGCCTGTTGTCGTTTGATGTAGGCGTAGACAGCATATCGTTTGCTAGCCGTGTGCATACCCCTGACATTTATGGTAATGATCTTAACATCTGTACTCGGGGTTCTGTATGCCATGGTATGTCATGAGCTCGGGTCCACCTCTTCTGTATGCCCCATTCGCCCCTCCCCCCCGTATCCCACACCCTCGTTCGTCCATAGTTCGTTGGTGGCATGTTCTCCCATCAGGTTGATCCGCAGAGGGTTTAGGCTGAGCCTTTGTAACGGAGAAGTGAAACTTGGATGTTCGGGAAACTTCCCAACTAGAGGGACATAGCCTCAGAAACGGGATGTCCAAACTGTACTTCATGTACTGTCTTTAAGTCGTTTTGTGGAGGGGGGTGGTTGTTCGGTTGCGGGTGTCTCCAGCCATGGAGGATGCCCGCTGTAGGATGGTCAGAACATGTTGTCTGGGGAACAGTCTCTCTTGGCGATGCGCATGCAACAGTTTGTGGTGTAGTTAGCCTTGGTTGGTTGGTCACTTGGTTGGCTTGCATTGTCTACCACATTTGTTGCATGAATACTGGTAACAGAGCGATTTGCAGTATAATCCGTTTTTCCCTATCGTGGACTAAATGAGAGTGTCTGCCGTTTGTGGGGTGACCAGGGGCGGAGTGCCCGACCCGTCATGAGATGTATGGGTATCGCTGGCTTCGTTGTCTGACGAGAAGATGTGAGGAGCTTCTTCTAGGTCTGAGTTATTTCTAACTGCAATCCTTGCTGCCGCAGCCTGTATGGCCTTCCTGCGTTCTGCTATGATTTGTTCCAGATCGGGGGCCCGGTGTGTGAGCGATCTCGAGTTGGAGGTAAGTTGCGTGAGGGTGACCTTCTTCTGCTGGCGCCTGGGGCGGTCCGAGCGCTGATGGTGTGGTGAAGTCTCCTCAGCCTCGGGGCCTGGTACGTGCTGTTCTATCCAAGAATTTGCTTCCGCAGGGTCAGTGAAGAAATGTGTGGAGCCTTTATAGATGATTTTTAACCTGGCTGGAAAGAGGAGAGCGTATTGCACCCGTTTCAGTTGTAGAGCTCGCTTAACCGCTTGGAAGGTGGCTCTCTGTTGCTGAACTGCCCTTGAATAGTCCGGGAATAACATGACGCGCTTATCCTCCACGAGCAGTGCACCCTTCTCCCGGGCCGCTCTAAGGATGGTGTCTCTATCTTGGAAGTGGAGCAGCTTTAGGAGGAATGGTTTGGGAGGTAAGCCTGGTTTGAACTTACGAGCCGGCACCCGATGCGCCCTTTCAATGGAGAAAAACGGTGTCAGATCTTCCGGGCGGGTAAATGTCTTTATCCAGGCCTCCATGTGTGTGATAGGGTGGGAGCCTTCTGAGCCCTCCGGCAGGTTTAGGATGCGGATGTTGCTCCTCCGAGAGCGGCCTTCCAAATCATCTTTTTTACTCTCAAGGAGTTGTAGTCTACGCTGCATATCTGTCACCGCGACCTGGTGCGCTCGCACCTCGGGTGCCATAACTTGGAGCGTTATTTCGGTCTGCTTGACTTTGTCCGCCAATTTCCGGTGGTCATCTTGTAGTATGCTAATGTCTGCGGCCAGCTCACCAAACTTCGTCTCCATCGTGACTCTGGAGTGTTTAATGGCGGCGAGGACTTTGTCCGGTTTATCCGACATGGATGGCTCGTGAGAGGGTCCCTCACCCGCCGAGGAGTTGGTGGGTTTCGGGGAGTCCTGCCTGCGGTTCCGTGCCTGTGGAACTTCTGTATTGCGTTGGCGTCCCATGATGCCGTAGGCGAGAGTCCGATCTGGAGCCCTGTTTCGGTGCTCGGGACCTGACGTCAGATGCAGGGGGGGAGGTTGTATGGTCCGTGTAGGGAGAGCAGACGCAGGTGGTTGTCGGGGCGTTGCGGCTATTGCGTCAGGACCCGTCGCCTGTGTCGCCCAGCACTGCGTTTCGGGGCCAGTGTGCGTCAATCCCAGGTTGTTAACGATCGTCATAAATCCACGACTGACCTCCACACACCCCGGTCCCCAAGGCCGAAGGGGGGGCGGAGAGACAGGGGGGCTATTCCTTGCCAACACAATGTTGCGGTGGGGCGCAGGGTATGCCAGAGCCCCGGGTCGCGTGACGGGCGCGTGTCGCGATCCGCTCCCCCCGTGCCCGAGGGTCCAAGTGTGAAAACGGCTGGCCGATCCTGAGGTCTCCGTGTACTAGGGTGCAGCCAGTGCAGGGGGTTCCGCTATGCACATAGGCGGCACAAGGCGCAGCTTGTTCTCATCCCGTTATGCTCCGTCTCTCTACCCCCCTGCTCCTAGTGACGACCCGGGGGCGGGGGTATCCTCTCAACGCCACCGGAGAGGTGCTGGCTTCGTATGGCCTGTAGTCTTGTCGCGGCGCTGGGTGCCGAGTCTCAGTGTGGATTCTCAATGTGGGCTCTGGCGGCAATGGAGCGCAGGGGGTGACAGGCCTTCACGACCACCGATCCGTGGCCCGAAATTCAATTCGCAAGCTGGCGCCTTCTGGTGCATGCAGGTGGGCAGGAGAGCTCCGCAGGGTAGCTGGACAGCATGCCGCTCGGGAGTGTGACGTGCCTGGGTAGGCCATGAACCGCTAGCCTGGCTCGCCGCGTTGCTGGCATATACGCTCTTACCTCCAGGTCTGGGGATGGTCAGGAGGGTCGTAGTCACTTCGCCGCCTCTACTGTTCGGGGCGCTTTGATGGTCGGTGTCACTCCGCACCCCGGGGGGGGGGATGGCGCCGGATTCGTGCCGGGTGACGGGTCACAGTAGGGGTCCTCAACAGGGGCTCTGGCGGTAAAGGAACGCAGGAGGCGGCAGGACGCTCGACGCGTCCGCCCTTGCGACCACCGACCTGTGGTCCTGACTTCAATTAGTAAGCGGGTGCCTTCTGGTGCATGCAGGTGGGTTCTCAATGTGGGCTCTGGCGGCAATGGAGCGCAGTGGGTGGCAGGCCGTGTGATGTGTCCGTCGTCGCGGCCACCGATCTGTGGCCCGGACATCAATCTGTAAGCGGGCACCCTCTGGTGTATTCAGGTGGGCAGGGGAGCTCCGCAGGGTAGCTGGGCAGCTTCCCGTTGCTGGTCTGGGTGTGCCGCTCGGGAGTGTGGCATCCCCGTGTAGGCCCCGCACCACCAGTAGGGCCCCTCGCGCTGCCAGCACATACACTCTCACCTCCGGGTCTGAGGATGATCAGGCCACTTCGCCGTTTCCACCGCTTGGGGCATATCAGAGATCGGCGTCACTCCGCGCCCCGGATGGGGGGAGGGGGTTGCCTGATTCGCCGCCGCTGCTGGGCTCCGCTGTGGGTCTCTCATCAGGGCGCTGCCATTTTCAGGCTACTCCTGGCCATAGATCGGACACTGCGTTTTTGCAGGATCCTGGGGTCATTTCACGCCGGAAGAGCGTCTAGGGCTTCCCGGTGCATATAGCTCGGGTTCCTGAAGTTTGGGAAGTTAAGAGAGAGTCCCCATGACATTTGGTGCGATTTTCAGCGGGCAGCCAGGACGGAGCTCAGAAAGGTGCGTCCGCCATCTTAGGCTGCCAAGCCACGACGACATTGTCTCATTGTTAGCCCTTATGTACAGTAATCGGTCTGCAAGAGTACAGTATGGACTGCTGGGGAAATTAACTAGATCATTTGGAATACGTAGAGGAGTGAGACCAGGATGCATTTGATCACACTTTCTTTTTCCCTATATATTAATGGAATAGCCGAGAAGCTACAGACACTTGCTGCTGATACTCCCAGAGAAGGATCCTGTTCTATACCAATTCTGTTATATGCAGATGTTGCCATCCTTTTAGATCTAACACAATTAGGCTTACAGTCTCTTATGAATTAATTTATTGACTTTATAGAAAATATTGATTTAAATATAAATCAGGGGGGAGAATTTACTATGTCATGCCTAAGTAGGAAAGGGAAGACGCATCTCATCTTTTTAAATGGTAGCAAGAGTTCAGACACAACGCATTTTTCTACTTAGGCCTGCGGTTCTCTGCCGATGGGGCTGGAATCTGCATAGGAATACCAGTGTTACAAATATTTTAAAGAATAACAAGGACGTTTTTAGATATGTTGACAAATTGGGGACTAAACTAATAAAAAGAGATGCTAACACTCTATACTGCCAAGGTAGCTGCTGTGACACATGATGCAGGGTTTGGGGGCTGGGGGACAATACAATTATACAAAGGCAGGAGGACAAATGAGAAGATTGCTTGTGTTATTACACTCAACCCCGGGAACTATTATACATATGGAACTGGGCGTCCGTTCCATCTCGGATATCATAGAGGTCAAAGCCCTACTATTATGGCATTCGGTCTGGTCGAAACCGGATGCTCATTTCACTCAAGAAATACTCAGGAATTATATGACCATGGAACAGGTCCATAAGATACCCTGGTTATTACCCATTTGAAAAAGATTACAACTTTTAGATGCCAAAGACAAGAGATTGTGGGAGATACACAGTTTCCAAAAATGGCCCTAAAACACCATTTATGGGATAGGAGTGCCCGGGTAATTAAATCGAGGGATGAAACCAAAAGTACCATGACAACATATATACAACAATATAGCTGTTCGGGCTTGCAGAGTTATGTCAGACTGGTTGGTAATGTTCACCACAGATTTCTTCTAACAAGATTCTATTCTCTATAATCCATCATGTGGTTGCCTTTCTGAGTAGGACAAAGAGGGCCACAAATGATGTCAAATACCCATGTGACAATATTTCGGAACATTCAACACTGCGCTTAACTCTTTCATGTCAACTATACCTTGAATGCAGGAAACAATATTTGAAACCTCTGTTTTTATAGAACTGTATAACTACTGGGAGGCCTTCCAGTTTTTGGTGGACATGAAGGACACCAAGGCCTGTTATGCACTAGCAAACATTTTGCAAAAGTAGTAGTAATAAGGAAAAGGATGTTGAATATGGATATAACCTCTTTTTGCCTGCTGCTCCTTCGCCACAAGGGAAACCAGGGCAATAAGGTTGTTCGCCCTCCCCACCAAAGAAAAGGAATTGTGTCTATCAATTTAAGATTTCTACTAGGCAAAAACAAAGAGTACAAATGGACTCAGGAATGTCAGCAAGAATGTGATGGTTTGAAATTCAATGCCCATTAGATTCCCCATGTTAGACTAATGTTCTGATTTGTTACCTTTACCTCAAATTGTAAAACGCTCTGATATCCTTCGGGATCAAGTTTGCGCTATATAAAACTTTATAAATAAATAAATAAAATTGGACAGATACCCCCTCACAATGAGCATATGCTATTACTTGTGAGGATTGTTCCTTAGTTGCGCAGACCTCTGACACAATTTTGAAATCTCAGCGTTAAGGC
Organism: Lissotriton helveticus; assembly: GCF_964261635.1. Taxonomy (NCBI): domain Eukaryota; kingdom Metazoa; phylum Chordata; class Amphibia; order Caudata; family Salamandridae; genus Lissotriton; species Lissotriton helveticus. Next base: position 289,514,575 of record NC_136073.1, read on the forward strand.
ACCTGGATGAAACGTTAATGGCCCTGGACTGAATGTTCATGCCTAAGTTATGTTGAGGTATTATGTGAAACTATGTAATAACGGTGTTTGGAATGACCAGCACAGCGAGGAGAATTCTTTCAATACACATTCCCTTAATTTTGTTCCCCCCAACTTCACCAAGTCATTACCCCTCAGATGCACAATGACAAGGTCAGAGAACTGGAGTACCGCCCAAGTCTTAATATCCTAAACCTTAAGTTTATGACTGAGGAAACTCTGCTGTCACGGCAGAAAACTCCGCACATAAAATAGGACATTTCTATTTTGTTTCTGTTTCACCCCCAACTGCGGAGCCTCAGCAGTCGTAAGCTTGGTAATAACTAATAGTCTGAATACATAAAAACATAAACTTACATAAAGGTGTGAATGTACCTTTGTGAATCAGACCCATAGTGCGTTGGTTATGTATATGACGACTGGTTAGTCGTCGAGCATTTGACGTTTACTTCACTCCACTATAGATATTGACTATTAGTAGACACTACGGTGCTTACACTGGGAATTTACATAATGGTTAAGTGATTATAATTAACATCTTCCACTCTTATCTAAAGACACTGGGAGTGTGTGACGACTATTTGGTAATTCATTCCTACGATTACAAAGCACTCGAAATAGACTTGTTAAAGACATTTGGAATAACAAATGATGAGTTTAGTATACACATTGGTACCCATGCACAATTAATGCTGGAGTACCTAAGGGCAGGAGTAATACCATCAGGCTTAAGGGTTAGAAATGTCTCAGCCCTGTTTATTGAAATGAGATAATGTTTGGAAAATTGATCGCAGTTCTCGAATCACCGTTCCAGAGATTGGATAATAGTAGAGACAGCAAGAGAAGTAGTGATCATGTTAGACAAAGAAATAATGGAAATGGAAGACAAACCTAGGAGCTTGGGCAAGGTAGAGGAAGCCAAAAAGAAATGGACAGCAGTGAATTTGGACCCAAAGAGTGTCAAGGAATAAAGAAAAAAGAAAAAAAAAATTAAAAAAGGATATTAAATTCTATTCTGAAGAAAAACTATCCATATTTAACTGAGAAATAAGTATCCAAACATCAACACAATGGATATACTCCAAGTAACAGTGAATGGAGATGGAGAAAGATAAACAATCTTCTCCGATACCTTCTTATTCAACTCCGAGGGAGAAAGTTGATCCAATCAAAACACAGGGGTGGCCAAAAGGAATCAGGGACCAAATAAACCCAACTTTACTTACATATCCACATTTATCTTGTTTTGTAGACTATCAAAGGGGAGGGAGAGCAAGGAACAAATTCCAGAATCAGGACAGAGGGATTCCATACCATCAGGATCAGCACCACCATTATTTGAAAACTTGCCGACATTAGCATTGGAGACTGTAGAGGAAGGAACATTTAAGCAATATGCAGATACAATCTACATTTTTAATCTTGCTTGAGTCACCACAAGTGATACCAATCTAATATAAAGACAGTTGTAAAAGATGTAAAGAAAGTCACAAAGTTTATTCTTCCAGTTATTCCTAACCTTATGGAAAGAAAAAGAACTTCCTTAGATAGTTTAAAAAAGAACATCACTATAAAGCATTGTGATAAAGGTGGCAGAACTGTAATAATGATACAAACTGATAACATTATTTATTTTTTGGCTATATCCACAACAAAGCAAACCAAGATTATCTTATAATCATAAAGGGAAAAAAATGGAAAATGACAAATAAAGCTTTAGATTTGTAAGAACGAATGTGAATTTCTAAACAAAGTAAATCTGGTGACCCAAGTCTTCCATGGGGTTACGAAGACATACAAAAATGAAATAGATCCTCCGCTAAGACCCATTGTCTCCACTAGCATTGCAATGAGCAAACCTTTATCCAGGTATATGGATGTATATCAATATACTCTAGTAAAAACGTTTAAATCATAAATAAAGGATACAGGGAACATGATTGTCAAGATTGAGAATATGCCATTCTGTATGGAGCATGAGATTCTAGTTACTCCAGCTATTGAAGTGCTATACAGCAATTTAACATAGAGAGACGCAAAAGATATAATAAAAGAAGAGCTAGTAAAAATGTCAGATGAAGTCCCCAGGGAATTCACTGTGGAATGTTTGGAAACTGTGCTGATGTATATTTTCTTTGAATTTAACGGAGATCTCCTTCAACAACTCAAGGGCATTACCATGATGTGGACAACACGAATTTACCTTGGCACTCTACAAATCTATATAACACTACCGTTGAATAGTGTAACTAGTCTATATAGATTTCTATGTAGCAATTCACAGGCAAGTAATCTAACAAGTCATTTTGAGCAAGAGAGCAATCTTTTAATTATTTTTATTCATAGTTTCACGGAGTTCCTGTTCATATAGATTCTAAATTGTCTTTTGTTGGAAACAACCGACACGTGTTTTGTTACGATTAGTAACTTCTTCAGGGCTTAAAAGTCCAAAAGAAACGACAGTCCAAGTGTTTAGAGGATCCTCCCATGTACATGGGAGGCACCCTTGCCTTGTATGTCAATATTAGGGGACATGTATTCAGTGTCAACCTCCAAGGAGTAAAAACGGTCTTACAGAAAACATACACTTGTATAAGGTATCTTCTCGTGTTAGTCCTGCTATAAAGTTTTATTGACAGTTTTTGCAAGTATGTGGCAATCCTACTTCATATATTTAGCGTAGGTTTGCAAACTAAACAAAATTCAATGGGAGGACTTGGAGTTCCTAGTATGGCGTTGAGGGCTGTATGCCCCCCTCTTCCTGGCACGGGGCGCCGTATTACAAGCGTGGTGTCCGCGGTCACGTAAACGTGACGTCGTACCATGGGGTCTTCCTGTGCGCCAAGTGTAGTGAATATCTTTATGTGAGTATTTGAAGAAGAACATATATATAATGAGATTGCACCATTTTTTGAGAACATCAAATGTTAGGCAATATTCATAGAGGATATTTTCTTCATATTGTAAAGCAATAAAGATCTTTTTTTTTTAAAGAAAACACTTTATTGATGTTTTTCTTTCCAACATTATGCTCAACAAGCAATATCGTATGTTTATAAGGTGAGATACAGTATGGGCTTGCATGAGCAATATTGGACATTTTATGTCGAACCCCTGAAATAAAACAAGAAGAAACGGAAGAAGAAGAGGAGAAAAAAACAAATCAATATATAACAAAAAAACGTCTGTGATAAAGGAAGTAGGAGTATTGTCCTTATGAAATGTCCAGGTCTCCACCCGCTGTTCGGATAATACAATCCCATCATCAGTTTGGTGGCAATGCATATAAAACCATTGTAGCTGTGGGGCAGAATCTCTATGTCGTATGGTGTGGGCTGCGATGACTGTGTCAAAACAATTCCTCTGTAATCTACCCAGCTTTGCCATACGCATGTGTGTTTTTGAGGACATCCACGAGCTTAAAAGACCGGCTCCTCCAACCCCATGCAGAAATATAATCCTCGCTTCCACACCAAGATCTCCTTTTGCAATAAGCAAATTTTCTTTATTTTATTGTAAAAAGCAAAACAAAACAAAGAAACAAATGAAGCACACAGTGTATGCATGAAAATCAGCAGGACTTCATCAAAGGTTACAGCACAATACATGAATGAGTAAGTATATTATAATAAAACCTCAACCTCTCCCAGATCTTTCCATGTCTATGGAGGCAACCCTGTAGGTATTACAGTGTTTCTTCTAATTGAGCAAAACAGTTTATTGATGCCTTTAACTCAGCCAGAGGTGGGGGCTGAGTAGATGTCCAGTGTCGTACAATGTCACACTTGGCTATGGTGGTACAATACCTACTAAGGTGTGTTCACCTCTAGGTCCATTCACAACCTCCAGACTGCCTAACAGAGCAATACAGGGTAATCAATCGGCTATTCCGGTATTCTGGAGAGAGGAGAGAAAATCTTAGATCAGTAACGACCTATGCTGGGGCTTTCCTAAGTCATATGAAATAAGCCACTACAGTCTTCAATAGTGCATCATGAACAGGCCGGCGGTGCAGGAAGAACGCCGATTCTCGACAGGCATCGGGGAGTAAGATAGGACATATACAAGCACTACAGAAGTATAAGGTGCAAGCAGATCAGATTGCCAATTCCCCATGGACATCCTGTTGTCTCTCCACCCAGCTCTCGCACTTCTCTTTCAAAGCAACAAAGTGGTCTGGTGCATTGATTACCAGGAACCTGCATCGGGTTGATATGGCGTCTCTGCCTTGGAGAATATTGGATTCCAGAGGACTAGGCATTGCCCGGAATTGTCATCTTACTGGGGAAAGGTGATAGAATGCCTAACAAAAGTTACGGAATGGACAATACCTCATTCCATTAAGCTAATATTACCGGGACTACTCCATAGTCGTAAGGGGAAAAAACTCACAAGGAGGACATTTCTTCAATTGGGGCTAATACTAACCAAACGAAGAATAGCAATTAGGTGGATGAGCTTGACGCCCCCCCACGGTGGAAAGTTGGGCTAAAGATCTGAGGGAGCGGACAACAGAGGAGCTAATCTGTATGAAAAGAGTTAGCAGAGATGAAAAGCTTGACGATGGAATGTGGGTTCAGTGGTAACATCAACACACTGTCTCTTAGTGCCCGGGAGTGCAGAAGACATACCACACTCATAAGACATGCTCTGACCCTTGGTGCCTGACACGGGTAGTATTGTTAAACACGACCTTGGGAAGGGGGGGTACGTTAAGTGTTTTGTTTCTATCTTTAGACATGTGCTGTCTACATATCGAATCAGTAATGTGTACTATTGATGTAAGGTTGATACTGAGAATACGCCCTATTCCTGAAAGTAATGTACTGATATTATTGTCATAAGCACCTGCGATGCATAACCTCTCTCATGATCTTACTGTGATTCTGGAATGTTAAACAATAAATAAAAATTTCTTTAAAAAAAAAATCTTTGGATTTCAGTGGATAGTAATCAGGCAGATTGATCAGGGCTAAATCTACCTGGGAAGGTTTGAGACTGTTAGAACTGGGATTTCTGGTTGGCTAAGGCTTGCGCCAAAGCCAGGCAGAAACCACCATTCTAGTCAGGGCAAGGGAGTCACACGCCAAAATAACCCCCGCTCACCCCCTTGGTAGCTTGGCACAAGCAGACAGGCTTATCCTGGAGGCAATGTGTAAAGCATTTGCGCACACACACAACAGCAACAACATCCTAGGCACACCACAAAAGGAACTCCACACAAGGTTATATAAAAATAACTTTTGTATTGTCAAACCACATCAGATAGTAATCACACAATATACATTATGCCAACTGGCACGGGCAATATTCACAAGGGATTATTTACACCAGGACAGGGCCACGTGGGCCACTGTCAGAATCAACACTTAGCAGAAATAGCACTTCTAGAACATAGACTAAGTGTAGCACAAAATAACAATTATAGACCACAACCAGTAACCACTGGCAACAGGTAGGTACACACTACGCAATAATAATAACCATAGGCCTAGATCACGCAGGGACACAAACTCACTAGTATAACATACTAGGCAAAGTAAACTTCTAAGCATGAGCACATTTAGAAGTATAACACAAGCATAAAGGCAAAGCACATTACGCAGCAATCACATTAGGCCTAAACAGTATAACTAGAGTAGGCAATCTCTCACTAGTCTAAACACATTAGACTCTGCCTCCTAAGAATAAATCACATTTAGGGGTGTAACTCACAGAGTGAAAACATCTCAATAGCATCAACCTCCACAGGTAAAACCATCTCTAGAGGTATCAACACAGGGAGCGTAAAACATACTAAATGCATTACATTTCCAAGCACCACATCACTCTAGCCCATAAATCACCTTAGGAAATTATCATCACAAACATAGTAAGTAAAATCACATTGCGCAAAAATCACATTAGGCAATTACCATCATAAACATAGAAACATCACATTGCGCAAAAATCACATTAGGGCTTTGCGCCCTATCCACATACCAGCCCCCTTGGCCAACTGGCCATCCCAGGAGGGGGCTCAAATGCCCTGTGTCCCGAATGTCAGGGCGCGCTGTCATCGCAGCGCCAGTCAGGGGTACGCCACTGGCGCAAACCTAAACGTTGCAGCTGCCCACTACTTGCTGGGCAGCTGAGAACAAACACAATGGCCTAAACGCTGCAGCTGGCACTAAGTGCTGCGCAGCTGTGGAAGGCCTGGCACCTCTGTGTCACCTCTGTCCCTCCAAGGAACTTTCGCTCAAATTGCACCTAAACGGTGCAGCTGGGCAGCTGTGAAAGTCACAAGTATGCAATGGGCTCTCAGTAGCCCTTTAGAACTAAACTGCGCCAAAACTGAGCCATCTGGCCCTGAAATCCACTGTGCACCTTGGAGCCCTCTAGGCTCTGACACAAAACCTAGGTGCATTTTGGAGCCCTCTAGGCCCGAAAATCAACTGTGCCCCCGGAGCCATCTAGGCTCTGAAAATAATGGTGCCATCTCTGATGAAGCCCGCAGGGTCAGAATGAACACGCAGCATCTGTGGGAGCAGGTGAGCCATCTAGGCTCAGAAACTATTAACAAAACATTGGGGCGGCCCACTGCCATCCGGGGCTGCCCTGAATGCACCTCTGCACCCATGGAGCGCACGAGCACCTAAAAATCATCATGTCCTCCCCCAAATACTGGTGCCTTAAAATAACTGGGCCCCCTAGGGCCACTCCAGCGCTGACGGCAATGGGGCCGAAGATCATGGGCCTCCTGGGCCCCTCTGGGCTCTTCAGACAATCAGGGACCCATGTTGGAGCTGACTGGCACTCCAGTATCTCCGTGCTGCCGCCGGTATCAAGATTCACCCATCTAAAGCCCCCCAGCCCTTCTCACCTCACCGGGCTGCTCGGGCGGTTTCTCTCCTTGCGGCGTGGCGGCCCGCAGCCGCCAGGGCTCCCATTCTCCTTGGAGCCCGACCACACTACACCGGGCGCCAGGAGGGCCGCATCTCCACCCGGTCCCAGCACCTCAAGTGCGGCGGAACTCTCCGGATACGCGCGGCTTCCTTCGGACTCCCGGGAGCCCCGCGCCGCCTGCGATCTCCACCCAGCGGCTTCAGACGGCGGGCGGGACTTCCTGTTGTACTGCAGGTCCCGCCCACGTCCCTGGCAAAGGATGCCTGACTTCCTGTGGGCCGCGGCGGTGATTCTCAGGGGCAGTAACAAGGGGTGGGCACCCTCGAGGTACAAAATAAAACATAGAAGCGGGGTGGGCACCCGCTAAAGGCGCCATATACGGGGTAGCACCCGTAATATAATTAAATAGGCAAATAAAGACGCAGATGGGGGGCACCTGCACACTCAGGGGCATATAAGGGGCAGGAGCGCTTCCCTCCCAGGGAAAATGACAGCGCTCTGCCCAGTAAGGAAAGTAAAGCGCTCTCAAGGCGCTGGGGGCATAGATAGCACCAACAGGCCCCCAGAGATTACCCCTACAGCAAGAAGGGTCCCAGCAACACAGGGCCAGGCTTCCAGGGCAAAGCAAAGTCCCCAATCATCCCAGGAAAGACAGAGGGGTCCCAAAGAGTCCTCCAGCATCCAGGGGCTGGGCAGGGCCCAGGGAGGCAAGCCTTCCGCTGGGCCCCAGCAGCAGCACGCCCCTGGTAGATTCAAGTCTGCAAACAAGAACATTGAACATGAGGTCACAGCCTCATTTCATACACAAAAATCCCTTTGTCTCTAGGGTGCAGGGTGGGGGAAAAACCAGACGCAGCTGGTTTTGGGGCACTCTGCTATGTTCAGCCCCTCTCACTATTCACTGGCCAGGCTAGGGTCATCAGTCGCACCCCAGGGGGCGGAGCCAGCATTGTGTGGGGAAAGCCCAGCCCTATTCAGGTCCCAGGTGCACTCCTCCCCAGCCATCAACATGCAGATCTCCCATTCACCACCAAAGCAGACCCATCCTGCCTCCTGGAGCCGGGCACACCAGCCAGCTCCAGCCAATCATACGCCAGCGCTTTCACTGCACAAACACATCAACTTCTAGAAGTGGCACTTCCACACTAGACACATGAAAGCCGCACACATCATCGCGCAGCATTCAATCTCACGAGTTCGCATATACCAAACTCAAGCTTGCACTCCCCACACATCAGGAACTACCATGGACACACATATTCCCCATGCATTCCTATGGGAGGGCAGGCCACTCACCACACATACACAGAGAGCTCACGCACTTTACACTGTACCACAGTGAAAAAGTGCGCAGAGGCCTAAAATCACCAACACCAGGTTACAGAAATAGGCTAGGAAAAAGCAAAAAGTTTCGGGGTGAACCTGCCAAAAAGGGCCAGGTCCAACAGAGACGTACTGTCGCGACCAGACCCACCGCATAGCAATGCTTAATTTTTACTATCTAATCTTGATTCAGTTATTTACACCATTAAATCAACATTTAACTCAATCAATGTTTGTATTCATTTCTTTTAAATCATCATGTTGTTTACATACAAATCCAACTGAAATTTCCAAAACATAAATTTTGTGTGTATCATACATTCATTTTTTTCAAAACTTCATGCTTCAAACATAACATTTCAACATTGTTATAAGTACAAATCATGAATTAATCATCGAAATCCATCAGTCAATGCAATGATTGTTGGCTGGCCTAATGCATTTCGAGACCGTCGGTCCCTTCTTCGGGGGCCACTGTGAATAAAAACCATAAATGAAACTGTGTCAATGACATACAATGTGATTTATTTTCATAATTGCTGCTAACAAAACTCTAGCCTCAAATACTTTCATATTTCAAGGGACCAAGTGCTGTTGTGTGTGGATGGGTCTCGCTCACCTATTCATTTATACCACAGATCTCTGAAGTGTGCAAAACGCCAGGAGAGTGCGAGTGATTTAAAAGAATTCTAAAACCCGAAAAATTGTTTTCGCGATCTAGAAAAAGTGATTCATAGAACCTTTCAATATCCCAAGTGAAAGCGTGAAAATGTATTCAATTCCAAATTGAATGGCTGACCTGTGCCGAGGTCGCTTTGGGAAAAATATTGTTCTTAATGTTGGACCCCAAGCTGCAGGGTAGAATATAAAACATACCGTCAAAGTTCTCGTGATAGTCTGTGGCTTCTCAAAAAATGTAAGGTGAAGCTCACCAACTTTTCTAGTACATTAAACAGGCCTGTGTGGCGTTGACGTGCGCAAAACATAAACAAAGGACTATTTCAACTTGGAAGATCACTGGTATGGGGGCCATATTGGAAAAGGATAAAGTCTCGGTTTAGAACCTAGCTAATGCAGTACTGTGCGATAATTTCAACAAAACAAAAATGAAAAAAGTTAATAAAACAGAAAGAACTCACATAAACACACAAACTTTCAGTCATGGGTGCTGGGTGTGTCCTAGTTGGAGTTAGCTGAAACCTATTGCTTTATGTTATAGTGTTTTAAAGCATATGTATTATGTCTCCTTGTATACCCAGAAACTGGTGCCTTACTCACATATTGCTATGTCAATGAATGAATTACAGTGTAGTTGTTGGTGCCCTATTTACAGCAATGTTCTGCGTTTACACAAAGCAACTCAGATCTATTTTGTCATTTAGTTCTAAAGGTTCCATTGTTTGAAATCTCTTGATCAATAAAACTTCCCATTGGGACAAGAACTGGCTTGCATTTCTTCCCTCTTTGTTAATGATTTTTTCTATGACCATGAATCGAACCTGGGCAATGTTATGCTGAGGTTTGAATTAGTGTTTTTGTTGTAAATCATACTTTTGTGTTCGCCTATTCTGATTGTAATCTTTCTTTCCATTTTACCTACGTAAAGAAGTCCACATGGACATTTAATGCTATAATGACCCACGTGGAGCTGCAATCAGCTGTAAACCGTAAAATGATTTTTTTCTCCTGTTCTGGGATGTGTTATAACATTTTGTTGTATCACATTGTTACAATGTGTACAATTGTAGAAAGATAATGATTTTAACCAAATCTTCAAAGAACGACCCATATTTGCTTATATGAGAAGCCGCAACTTGAAAGAAATGCTCTCTTAATCTAAAAAGTGACAACATCCAACATAAAGGCATGAGAAAATGCAACAATTGTACAAATTATAATAATGTGATACAACAACATTTTATAACATATCCCAGAACAGGAGAAAAAAATGATGTTACGGTTTACAGCTGATTGCAACTCCACTTGGGTCATTTATAACATTAAATGTTCATGTGGAATTCTTTACATAGGTAAAACGGAAAGAAAGATTGAAATCAGAATAGGCGAACACAAAAGTATGATTCGCAACAAAAACACTAATTCAAACCTAGTTGTTCACTGGCTAAAACATCAGCATAACATTGTCCAGGTTCGATTCATGGTCACAATAAAAAACTATTAACAAGGAGGGAATGCAAGCCAGTTCTTGTCCCAACGGGAAGTTTTATTGATCAAGAGATTTCAAACAATGGAACCTTTAGGACTAAATGACAAAATAGATCTGAGTTGCTTTGTGTAAACGCAGCACATTGCAGTAAATAGGGCTCCAACACCTACACTGTAATTCATTCATTGATACAGCAATATGTGAGTAAGGCACCAGTTTCTGGGTATACAAGGAGACATAATACATATGCTTTAAAACACTATAATAAAAGCAATAGGTTTCAGCTAACTCTAACTAGGACACACCCAGGACCCATGACTGAAAGTTTGTGTTTATGTGAGTTCTTTCTGCTTTATTCACTTTTTTCACTTTTGTTTTGTTGAAATTATCGCACAGTACTGCATTAGCTAGGTTCTGAACCGAGACTCTATCCTTTTCCAATATGGCCTCCATACCAGTGATCTTCCAAGTTGAAATAGTCCTTTGTTTATGTTTTGCGCACGTCAATGCCGCGCGGGCCTGTTTAACATACTAGAAAAGTTGGTGAGCTTCACCTTACATTTTTTGAGAAGCCACAGACTATCAAGAGGACTCGCGGAAAACCAGCAGTTATTGAACTCAAGGTGATCGTTGTGACAGCAAACACTTAGAACATCAGTTTGTGCTAATCGCTAATGATTTTGTATACGCTGATGGGAACAGAGAATCACTCTGTTGCAGGTTGTTCCAGACTACGTTCAGAGCGTGTTTACTCTACGTTTTGTACCACCAGTGTCAGGTAGCGTTTTTTGGTTGTTTACAATACGCTGGATTATCAGAACTTTGACGGTATAGAATGTATGTTTTATATTCTACCCTGCAGCTTGGGGTCTAACATTAAGAACAATATTTTTCCCGAAGCGACCTCGGCAGAGGTCAGCCATTCAATTTGGAATTGAATACATTTTCACGCTTTCACTTGGGATATTGAAAGGTTCTATGAATCACTTTTTCTAGATCGCTAGCGCAATTTTTCGGGTTTTAGAATTCTTTTAAATCACTCGCACTCTCCTGGTGTTTTGCACACTTCAGAGATCTGTGGTATGAATGAATAGGTGAGTGAGACCCACCCACAAACAACAGCACATGGTCCCTTAAAATTCAAAAGTATTTGAGGCTAGAGTTTTGTTAGCAGCAATTATTAAAATGAATCATACTGTATATCATTGACACAGTTTCATGTATGGTTTTTATTCACAGTGGCCCCCGAAGAAGGGACCGACGGTCCCGAAATGCATTGGGCCAGCCAACAATCATCGCATTGACTGATTGATTTGGATGATTAATTCATGATTTGTACAATGTTGAATTGTTATGTTTGAAGCATAAAGTTTTGAAAAAAATGAATGTATGATACACCCAAAATTTATGTTTTGGAAATTTCTGTTGGATTCGTATGCAAACAACGGGATGATTTAAAAGAAATGAAATGAATACAAACATTGATTGAGTTAAACACAATGAGTTAAATGTTGATTAATGGTGTAAATAACTGAATCAAGATTAGATAGTAAAAATTAAGCATTGCTGTGCGGTGGGTCTGGTCGCGACAGTACGTCTCGAACATTCCAAAGTAGATTTAGTCCACGTAGGGACTGGCAGCCCTACGATACCCACCAGCACGCCGCAGCAGGATACTAACAAAAAACAGGATCATTTTTGTGAGCACAATAAAAACAGGTATGTTAGTGATTAACCTCAGACAATATAAGATTAATCAGGACTGACTGGTAAACTGTCAGGGCAGAGCACAATTGCAAATACTTATAAAATTGTGTTTTATGAAGAGCAAAGTCCATATGAAGTTACAGAAATGACTTATTCTGTGAGCCATTCCAGACGACACCCAGCTTAGAGATAACGATAAGGTACCACCAGTCACAGGCCTTCAGCCAGGCCCTCTGCAGAAGCCACCAACCCTGCCACAGTTGGGTCTCCTACTTGTGCTTCTATTCATACTTAATCCATGGGAAGGCCACCTTTCAGGACAAGAGAGGCACTTATGTGACCTCAGGGAGTGACCCTAGGAGAGGACCTCCATATAATAAACCTTCAATATGCTTCTGACCTATCAAGGACACATCCAATCAAAATGCTGGCTCATCATCTTCCTCAAACAGCCAGTCATTGATCACTTATATTTGGGAGGCCCAATAGTAAAGACGTAGGCCAGCCATGCCTATCTCACCATTATTTGTGGATTGTATGTAATTGTAGAAAGTTATCTTGGGGGTTTTGTGCTCTCAAAGAAAGCTTTGTATCTGTACCATGCAGGCCTTAAACCAAGTCTGTGGGATAAGAAGGGGGGCATTTTGCAGTACATCATTTAAAAAAAAGGCTATTAGACCTATTACATTGAGAGATAGACGTGCCCATTTATTCGTGTCTCATCAAGCTACAGTCTGTACAGAAGTGAGATTGAGATTTCAGGTCAGTCCCGGCTCCAGAGCGATGTAGACCCCAGATATTAAAAGCTGAGGCAACGGACAAAAAGGCAGGACCGACAATCTACCATCTCTTTATCATTTCTGAGGGTGACCAAGAGTGACTTAGCCCAATTAACCTATAGACCTGATGCTTCCCGATGAAGATGGAACATCTAGATAGGTCAAGGACCAGTGATGTGTAGCCAGCACATAAACAATAGGATGTCAGCGTACAGAGCAACCTGATCCTCAATGTCGTCATTCCAGTGAAATGCCTAGACCTGTGCATTGTACCAAATTCAGACCTCTAAGTGCTCAATAACCAAGGCAAATAACAATGGTGAGAGAGGGCAGCCTTGCCAGGTTCCACAGCCAATGGTGATCGTTGATGAGAGGATGCCATTCCCTCTCACCTGTGCTTAGGGTTGAGCATGGACATTGTGGATGAAAGAGAGAAAGCAAGAAATATGAATGACCAGCCTACAGAATCAAATGTTTTTTCAGTCTATAAGCGCAGAAGAGTATTTGAATTTGAGATTGTGCGCAGGGGTAATATGCCCCCAGAGAAATCAGTGACCGGTGCTTCAGTGGGATATGAAGCTGCACTGTTTAAATGGGCAGAGGAGGTGATCATTTGCAGGAGCCTCTTGCCTAGAATTTTAACATATATTTTTATATCAATATTTATCAATGAGAGCAGGCGAAAGGAGGAACAATTGTCTGAGGATGCTCTGTTTTGTGAAGAGTTACAACAGCAGCCGAGGCTAACTCCATGTGGTGAGGAAATTCTGCCCTTTGCTTGATTGTTGTGTTGTTTCTGTGTTTTTTCCCTCCGTGCCCACTGCCACCGCTGTCCCGAGACCCCTCCCCCTTAAACGCCCCTACCTCCCAGCAGCTCGTCCCTCCCTCCTCCCCTACTTAATGGCCGCCGCTGCGGGGGAGCCCGAGCAAGTCCTCTGACCCTCAGTCTAGGACCTGCACTCTCCTCCTCAGCAGCACCACTGCTGCGCGCTCAGACGCTAGTTTTTTCCAGGCCGGGCTTGAGATCGCTCTGCTCCTGCTTGTGACTGCGCCTGCACCCCCTGTTGGATATTCTTTATTTCCTTTTCACCCTCAGTTCGCCTTATTCATGACTACGCCCGCCCCCCCTGTTGGTTATGTCCTATTTCTCTCAGCCTCAGTTCACTCTACTCGTGTCTGGGCTTGCCCCCCTCTGCTATTGTTATTTCACTGTTGTTGTTCTTATTAGCATTTAGGTTTAGTGCCCTTTTGTTGTCTCTTCTGTATTCTGCCCTTTGCCTGATTGTTGTGTTGTTTCTGTGTCGTTTGACTCCGAGCCCACTGCCACCGCTGCCCAGAGACCTCTCCCCGTTGACAGCCGCCGCCTCCCAGCTGCTCATCCCTCCCCTACTTAATGGCAGCAGCTGTGCGGTCACACAGCGGGTGCGCCGCTGGTGAGCCAAAGGCGTGCCTAAGGCAAGCCCGACTGCGCCTGTCCTTGACCCGACCGCGGTCATCATCAGGTACCCTGGATCTACGAGCCTCTACCACTACAATGCTGCAGCACTCCACGCACAACCCTGGAAGAAATAATGACAGCCAAACTACTGCACCAAACAACACCCACGGTCAGTTCTCCTGTCGACTCTGCTGATCTTCCTTCTCCGTCAACAATGCCCCCACGTCCGCGGGAACCAAGTCGGACGCCCGGACCCCAGAAACAATGGACTGCATTCTCCTCAATGTGCTCTCTCTGTACAGAAATGCCTTGGAAATCTGGAGCCTGCTCGACACGGTCTCACCTGATGTAGCTTTCCTCACAGAAACCTGGAACAACAGCACCTCCGCCCCCGACATTGCCACAGAACTTCCCGATGGATACTAGATCCAGAGAAAGGACCGCCCCCCACCGCCCAGGAAAAGGACTAGCCATCGTACACAAGAGCGCCCTCTGGCTCTCCAGCAAGAGCGACCCCCTCTCAAACACTGAACACCTTCACTTCCAGATCTAGACCAGCCCCAGGACCACCCTGCGGGGCACCCTAGCCTACAGACTCCCTGGAATGTGCGCACCCTCAGCTACCACCATTGCCGACCCCATCACACCCCACACCATCACATCAACGGACTACATCCTCATCGGGGACCTGAACTTCCACCTCAACAACCACAGCGACCCCGACTCCACCGCCGTCCTTGTCAACCTTGGACTGAAGCAACTAGTCACTACCCCCACCCAGAGAGCCGGACACACCCTCGACCCCATCTTCCCAGGAGGGACTAACATCTACTTCAGCCACACCACGCAGCCCCACTGGACAGACCACCACTGTGTACACTTCACCTTCAATCACCACTGCACCCAAACCCGCCTACACCCACCTTGAAGGAACTGGAGCAAGATCACTGAGGGACTCCTCAACACCACCCTCCTTCAAGACCCCCCCATCTGCCACAACTGACAACTCCGCAGCCAGATAACTTTACCGGTAGATCTCAGCTAGCATCTCTACGCCACCCACCCAAAAACGCCCCCTGAAGGCAGCCTGGTTCACAAAAGACCCCGAAGAAGCCTGGCGCTCCTGCAGACACCTCAAGAAACTCTGGCAGAACAGGAAAACCACCAACGACCAGATCAACTACAGGACTGCCATAAATGAATACCACCAGCTCATAAGGACCACCAAGAGGACCTCCATCAAGAACAAAATCCACACCAACGCAAGCAACACAAAATAACTCTTCAACGTTATACAGCAGCTCACCAAACCACCCAGGGTAGCTACGGAGGTCACTCCATCTCACGACCTCTGCAACAAGTTCAGCTCCTACTTCCACCTAAAAATAAAGGCCCTCTACCACAACTTCAGCGAACAGACTCCAGACACCACCACCAACCGACCACCACCACCTGGAGACAGACCACCACAGAAGACAGCACCACAACCATGAAAAACACCCACTCTGGAACCCCCATGGATTACTGCCCACCTCACATCTACCACAGAGCCGACGCCACCACCATTGCACCCGATCTAGGCCGGACCATCAACGCCTCCCTCACATTCGGCCCGATGGCTGGAAGAGGGCAGAGTCAAGCCCATACTCAAGAAACGCACGGCGGACCCGACTGACCTGAAGAACTACCGCTCCATCTCTCTCCTCCCCTTCGCAGCTAAAGTCACCAAAAGATTCATCAACACCCTGTTGACCACCTCCATCGAAGAGAACGCCATCCTCGACACCTCCCAGTCCTGATTTCGCAGCAACCACAGCACCGAGACCGCCCTCCTTGCCGCCACCGATGACATCCACATGCTACTCGACCAGGGCCACACCGCGGGCCCTCATTTTGCTAGACCTCTCCGCTGCCTTCAACACCGTCTCACAACACACCTGAATGTAGAAAGACCGTCACCCACGCACTCATAACCAGCAGACTAGACTACGGCAATGCCCTCTACGCCGGAATCAACAAAACCCTGCTACGCAAGCTCCAAAACATCCAGAACACCTCTGCCAGACTCGTCCTCAGAACCCCTCGACACGAGCACCTGACCCAACTCCCACGAGACCTCCACTGGCTCCCCATTGAGAAAAGAGGAATCTTCAAGCTACTCACCCATACCTACAAATCCCTCCACAATATCGGACCTAAATACCTCAACGAAAGAGCCTCCTTCCACGTACCCAAAAGGAACCTCCACTCTGCCGATCTCTCCCTGGCAGAGACCCCACACTTCCGCAGAACCAGAGCAGGCGGAAGAGCTTTCTCCTACGTCGCAGCAAAGACCTGGAATGAGCTCCCTGTCAACATTAGACGCTCCCCACGCAGCACACCTTCAGGAAGAGCCTCAAGACCTATTTTTTTGACCGATCCGGAGCCGCACCCCGCCCCCTACCTCCGTCTCCCAGCGCCTTGAGACCCTCACGGGTGAGTAGCGTGCTTTACAAACCCCTGATTGATTCCTAGTGTGTCTGCTGGCAGCAGGAGGAAGTTATCAAGCTTAGACATAGTTGTGGGCTGCAGAGATATGGGTGTAATCAATTTACTCTGGTGCCATGTTATCCAATTACCTCAAAGGCCTTGGGAGTTTGCTAAGTGTGCTAGTAGGGAAGCTCCCTGAGGTGTCATAGCCTGGGCCACAGTGGAATCCATGCAGCAGTCCATCACTGGATTAAAATCGCCTCCTATAATGGATTAACCCTGGGTGGTGAGAGGGGGAGATTGAGAACCCCAGCTTGTAGGTAGTTGAAGGAGGTTTTAGCTGTGTGGAGAGATGTAGACACTGAGGACATTATATTGAACACCTTCCAGAAGACCTCCCTCCCCCGTCATTTACTGCCCAGATACTTTGTGGTGACATGGGCAACAGAAAGTGGGTAGTTTTAATGGAGAAGAAAAACAGTACCACATAAGCCCTTAATTTGCCAGGCTTGTAACACTCCATCATAGCCAAATTGGGCTAGGATTTGGCATCATGTGCCAAGAAGATGCACTGCTTGGAGAAACAGGACTGCTGTGGAGTGATGATTCACAAAACGAAAGACAACGCGCTTTTTTATATGGTCTTTACATCTATAGACATTCCAGGTCATAATAGTGAAGACAGTCATTGGAAGCACAGTATGAATATGTGTCTGTGCATTCCGAGGGATGCATTACACATCTCTAGACCATTTCACCATTCAAACGGGCTGCAGAAAGTAGTGTGTCATGTATGTGATTTGTCGCGAGACGGCACTGTGTGATGTACAGAAAGAAAAATCTTGAACATGTTTAAGAACTGACAAACCTCAAATCCCCCAACTGCCCCTGTCCAAACTTCCAAACCAAAATCATTTGTAACCCTGCAAACAGAGGTGTGAAACAAATGGCACAGGAACTGTACATACCTGACATCTCATCTCTGAAAGATACTATGCGGCTGGAAAAGAATGCTTAGATTAACTAAACTACAGCATAAAGAAACATGGAACAACTCGGGTTCATGGTAGGTGGAGTACCAAACAGCACCCAAGAGCATGATCAGTCTTTTTACTGGCCAATGGGAGGCAGACCAACAGCCATAGAAGACAGCAGTTGTCGTGAAAGGCTGTTGATACCCTCTACTCCCCTCTGGGCCTGGTCATACTTTGCCCCAGTGGAATCCACTGAGTCCAGGCTGGGCCCGTCGTCTCTTGGCATGCCATCTCCTATGAGTGACCGGGCGGGTGGCCTGCACAAAGTACAGTGTAGCAGGCAAGGGAGGGCGCCGAAGGAATCAGAACAGAAGCATATAGGTGCTCTTGACTTCTGTTTAATGGAATGGCTGCCTTTGCTTCTGTACCTTTTGAGTATAGTCTGGAAAGATAAAGATGCAGGTTGATTTGAAGGGAAGAGGCTCTCATCCTGCGCTACTTTAGGAATCACATCTTTGTAATTAGGAATCTTGGCAATGAGGGCCCTATGAAAGGCCCCAGGGGGTGGTTTCTGCAATAAAGCCTTGTGAGCCCTCTCCAGGACAAAACAGGAGGAATATTGCTCCGATCGGATGCAGGACATGATCCAGAGCTCCAAGAACTTCTCCCGGGAGGCTCCCTCTACCCGAACTGGGAAGCCAACAATCGCAGATTGTTCCTCTGCACCCCATTTTAAGAATTCTTAGCTTGTTCTTCCAGAAGTATTGTGGATGAAGGGAGTCACAATGTATCATAAAAAATTCTCCTTGATCAAAATTAAAAACACTTGAATCAAATTTTACAAAACAACTATATATACATGAACACAAAAATTTGGAGAGACAACAAGCATGTATATATATTTGTTGTGTAAAAATTGATACAAGTGTTTTAAATGTTGATCAAGGAGAATTCTTTATGATAAATTGTCTATAATAATAAAAAGCATGTTTTTTTAATTGATTGTGTTATAGATAAATATGTCTACACAATTTGGGTTCATGTTAAAGTCTTGTGTGTGGTATCAGTATGACCATTTAGTTGAAATTTGAATGACTTTGAGTGTGAGTGATGAACATCACTTCTGATTCGGTCCAAGAGAGTTCATTTTGATCATTACCTGAAGTCCCCTGTCTCTTGGTTAGTGGGTTCGCTCCCTCTTATCTTACATATCATATATAGTCACAGCTTGGGGTCTCCACAATCAACCAAGTCCCAGCAGACCAGATCACTGATGAAGGAGACGCAGATGGCTCCACTACAGATGTGGCCCAGTCCGGCAGTTCAGTGAGGCACAGGATGATCTAACGCTCAACATTTCCCAATTGGGGCCACAGCACCAAGACAAGGCCTAGGCAAACCAGGGCACTCTTGGATGATCATGTAGGCTCCAAATATTGAGCTTGGAACACCTTCCACCAGGTAAAGCCTCTGTGTAGAGGAGAGATCAGGCCATTGCCCTGAGTTGCCATCCGGGCCCTTAACCAGGAAACTCCTCTCCGAGCAGGGAGAAAAGATGCCATAGGTGTCCCCCAAGTGCAAAGTGACAAAGGTAGGCCTCAGACCTCCCTCAGAGGGCAGAAAAGGTGGAGTCAGCATGCTGCAGTCAGCCAATTGGCCTTCACAGCCGTGGTCTGGATCCTTCTGCACGTCATCTCCAATCAGGATCAACTGCAGGATGTTGCAGGGCCAGCAGCCTCAAGTGTCACAAATCAGTATAGTCAGAGTTAAAACCTTCAGTAGTTGCTTCCCCAACCAAGGAACCACCAGGACAGCAAAGGAAGCAGATAAATGGGGGCAGGGAGAGAGTATGGCAACTAGTGTACGGCGGGTCAGCACTTAAGACTTCCGCCCCTCTTCCACTAGGCAGACTGCGTCCAGGTGGTGACGACCGATAGGAGGCACAGGCCCACCAGGCTGAGAGGGTACCAAGATGTCTATGACAGGGGAGGCACCGCCCAACAAGCTGCTGCCATCTTAGAGTTATTCTTCGGTAGGCCAGCAAGTGGAGCACACCCTCTGCTTCCTGGCATTGGCAAGCTAGGACACAGGGCATACAGACCGCTATGTTGTCGGCTGCCAAAAGAATGAGGGTCACCAGCAGCTGGATGACGAAGTTGGGTCCTGAAACTACTTAGAAAGTGTCCGCCATTTTGGTTGTTCACGCATGGCCCGGATGAATATCTCCTTATTGAATTTCTTTGATGGCTTAAGTATAATAATCAGAATTTGAAGTTTATGGCAAATATATCTAAAGAAAAGGTAGAACTTATTGACCTCTGGCTTTTGGGCACAGGTGGATATAAACAAGTGGATTTATATTAGAGGCCGTCTGCAAGAAGTATCCTCCTTCATTTTTAAGAGTTTACCTGAATTGCCAAAAAATGTTGGTACTATTTGTACCGTTCCTCAGAATTAAGAGTAATTGTTATGAAGAATTATCTAACAAAAATACAGAAGATCTAATTTGAATATTAAGCCAAAGAGGCTATCCTAAATGCCTAATGAAGAAATCATTTATAAGGGCCCAAATACTATGATAGAGGGGCCCTATTTAAATAGGAAGAAAAAGAAAATGTTATGTCACCAGTAATTCAACATTTCAATAATAAAGTGAGAAGGATTATTAACTCAAACTAAGTTATAATAAATGCCAATGAAGAAGATAAGCTATTAAGTAAACCCGTTTGCCTTTAGAAGTGAATTTAATTTAAGGGATACATGGATTTACAGTCATTTGAAGAACAACCCAAGGTGGATCTAAAGATCTATAGATGGAGGCACCCCAATAACAGTTAACCATCAAGTGGTCCTTGCCATGCCAGTGAGGTGGCTATCACTACTGAATAGTGGGAACATCAACAGAGATAAGATCCTATTGAGCTGCAAGACTAAATGCAGAAGTAGCAATGTAGTATATCTGTTAAAATGAACCTGTGAACAAGGCTACAGAGGAGAGATTGGGAGAGAATTCGGAACCAGAGTTGGGGAACACACATCATCTATACAAACTAAGAAAATACAAGGCCCCATTCTGCGGTGTTGAATAGAACATTGACATAAGGAAGGGGATCTGAAATGTCTGAGCTTAGAAAAAATACCAAATGAAGCAAAATATCACAGAATTAAAAAAACATGAAAATACAATTTTGGGATTTTTACTCTCAAGAGAGGTCTTGATAAACAAATAACTTAGGAACTACTTTAACTTGGAAACATGAAACACACTGAGTCATAGCAGTGGAGGTCTAAGTTGGAGCTAAATGAGAACTTAACATGGAATTTACATACTTGGACCTCATTTCCATATAGATTGCTATTTAATAACAGCTTTATGATGAAAAATACAGACACATGCTGCTGATAACCCCAGGAGTTACATTTTGGGGTGAGTATCAAAGAGTGGATGCCAATAAGGAGACACCATTTTCCATCTGGTTACGTTTCACAGTATTGTGCTGATAACTATTTTTATTGTATTGTATTTTATTGTAATTGCATTTATATAGTGATTACTAAAACAGCCCCCCCCCGACGAGTCGTCAAAAAGCTTTTCTGATGGGTAGTAAGCTACTCTGGAACACATAAAGGTTTAGTGGTGCATTAGTATAGTGAAAAATGAAAGTAATTTGAGTGGTGAATATGTGAGTCAGTTATTTGGATTGGGAAGGATAGTGGAGGGATAGAAGAGGGAAAAAAAGGATTGCATTTATATAGCACTTGCTAGCCCTGATAAGGTGTTGAAGGGCTTTTTAATCAAGTTGAACGCAACTCCAGAACCCACATAGGTTTAGTGGTGGATTAGGATTGTAAAAATATGAAAGTAATTTGAGCGGTGGATATATTAGTCCTTTATTTGGATTAAGAAGGATAGTGGTAGGTTGGAAGAGGGAAAAGGTTTGCATTTCTATAGGGCTTTATGCCTATAATAGTGGAGTATATTGTGATGTGAATACAAAATATCTAATATGTGATTTTCATAGGATTTCTGTCAACAATTAATTTTTGGTGATATAAATATCTATTACTAGTACTAGCCAGGCCAAAGAGGAAAATGTTTTTTTCCTATAAAATATATACACATTTATAACAACTGAAAATGTGATTTAAAGATAACACCCACATTTACATCAGTTGTCTCGAATATTATGTTGACATGGAAATAGGCACCCATGGCGAGCATGTTCATTTAGGGTAATTAATCTGATACTATTTAAACGTGGATGTGAACAATAGAGAGAGGCCTAACTTTTGGGTTTTTTTAAGACCGATATGGGCGTGAGGCACATGGCACAGACAAACAGTAAGCGTTTTTTGGCATGCTACTAGATGGGCTTCATACATGTTGGTGGAGATAAATCTCTCTCTCTCTCTCTCTATCTCTTTCTCTATATATATATATATATATATATATATATATATATAAAAATATATATATTCTCCCACCGATCTCCGGTATAATTGGAAATGCTGTCGTCGGGCAGTCCGAGCAGGGACACCGGAAGCCCCAAAACGTACTTTCCACAATCTCTTTTGTTCCAAAAAAGATTACTCAGACACCTTCCTTCTGCAAATAAGTATAGATTTATTCAGCAACAAACAACGCTTTTCGGCGGTTAGGCCTTGATCACGCTTGTGATTCTCCGTACACACAATCAAATTTAAATCCATAGGTTTTAAAAATAAACAAAGGACTATTTCGAAGGTGACGTGCTAATGAAAGTAAACATGTCGGCCATTTTGGAGTGTGGTTAAATACCCAAACCAGTGTATAGTAATATGCAATCAGTTCAAAAATAGATAGATTTCTACAAACATGATGCAATTTCATAATGTCATGAATAAAAACATGATAATTACATTGATGGTCCGTCTATCCACAAATGCATCATATTTAGCATCTTATGTTTCACAGAAGTACGGGAAGGTTCTGCCCAAGTGGGCTTATCACCATTTATCTATCACTGGATGACTCAAACAGATTGCACCCACTATTACATCAGTCATCTAGCACAAGTCGGTAAAGGAAGGCACGATGTTAAACACAAGACACGTTTCTCGCATTTTCTTCCCAAAATAGAACCTTCATGTAAATGAGCAATCTTGTGGCCACAACATCCTAAACAAAGCGAGGCACCTAAAATATAGAAGTTTAAAATTACTTAAAATTGCAGCTGCGATTCTGTACTTCCCATCAACTCAATAATACATTCATAGTTAATGTAAATGTACTGCTAATTCTTCCGTGATATTTAATCCATTGGGCACAATACTCTCAAAATCAATGATGTACATCGATTCCAATTTACGTAGGGATAGTTCTTGATTACCCCCCTCAACCGAAGGTCCACACTATCAATCACAAACATCCGTACTCCCGTCTCATCCTGGTAGTGATGTGACTGAAAATGGCGAGCTATAGGATATAATCTGTTATTGTTCCTTATAGCTCGAAGATGCTCCAGGACTCTTTTTTTGGCTTGATGTTTAGTACTCCCCACATACCATTTCTTACATGGGCAGATTAAAATATATACGCAATGTGTGGTATTGCAGGTTAGATGTTTCTTGATCACAAATTCCTTTCCTGTGCTGGGAACCACCAATCTGTCACAGTTAGAACTTCCTCTACATGCTTTACATTTATTACAACATGTGTAGCCTGGTTGCATGCCTGGTAGACCCCGTTTCTCCTGTGTCACACGATTGTGGCTTAATTCGTCTTTCAATGATCTGCTTTTCCGAAAAGTGATCTGGAGATTGTTCCCCAAATCAGATTTTAGGTGTTCGTCAGTAAGAAGGACATGCCAATGTTTTTTAAAAATCTCACGGATTTTATTGGCTTGTCCGGAATAAGTTGTGATAAATCTTACTGTGTCCGTACTGTCAATATCCCTTACTGGATATAGCAGATAATTTCTATTGGTTTCCTCAACCCTCTTACAAGCCTCAGAAATGGTTTTCGTGCAATAGCCACGTTCCTTCAATCTTTTACACATCGTGGATTTTTCTAGTTCAAAGGTCCCTGTTGTGCTGCAATTTCTCCTGGCACGTGGTAATTCCCCATAGGGGATACTATGTACCAAATTACGGGGGGGTGAACTGTTTGCCCTAAGGATACTATTCCCTGCAGTATACTTACGGTGCAATTTTGTTTCAATGAAATGGCCATTAATAGTGACAGAGATGTCAAGAAACTCGATCGAGGTCTTGCTGATATCTGCACTAAAAGTCAAATTCAGATCATTTCTGTTTAGTTTCTTCACAAATTTCCTGGCTGATTCTTCAGACCCACTCCAAATGACAAAAATGTCGTCAATATAGCGCAGCCACAGGGCAATATTGGTGTCAAACTCTTCCATTGATGCGGCCACCTGCTCCTCCCACCAGCCCATGAAAAGATTTGCGTACAATAATTTGTCAAACAAATTCAATCATGTTAATGATCATATTCGAGTGGTCCAACAGGGAGATCGATCGGGTTCTGAAAAAGTGCCTAATGGCCTGTAATCCTAGTTGGTGCCTGATGCTGGTATACAGGCTACCCACATTGAGAGTAATTAAGACAAAATTGTCTTCCCAATGTATGCCCCAGCAATATGAACTTTGCACGCACAAGAATTGATTTGTTCTTCTTTTTGAGAAAATTGAAAAAGTGGTTCAATACCAAACCCAGAAGACCCACCACTGATGAAGCATTGAACACTGTAAGTAATCTCAATGCTGAGGATATAGCCCTATGTAATATAATGCTGAATGACACACAAGAGACAGTGACTGAACCTGATTTGAACAGTTGGGGGGTTGAGACTGATGGGAACCCGGGGAGTAAATTCAGACCCAAATCAACCTTCCTTCCCAATGTACAATATGAAGCAATAGATCTTTTCGAGAAGGGTGTTCTGACAGACCTGAAAAAACTAAGATCAACTAAAACTCCATTTCATAAAAAAAACTCACTATTTCCCAGATTGATGCCATTGAGAATCTGAAGGCGGATGACAGTATTTATTGTCATCCGTCAATCAGATAAAGGGGGAAATGTGGTGGTTTTAGGAAAAAAGAAATATTTGGAGGAAGGTATCCGACAATTACAGGACATTTCCTGCTATCAGAAGTCGGACAGGGCAGAGATATTAAAGTCCAACACCACATATAGGGAACTACTAGTGGAATGGCGAGAGAAGGGACAGTTGGAGTGGGAGGAATATTACTATCTCCACTGCCCACACCACCGTATCCCAGTCTTGTATCTTTTACCCAAGTTACATAAGAACTGTCAAGACCCCCCAGGGATACCTATGGTCTTCTCAATGGGATCCCTTCTAGAAAACACGTCTAGATTTATTGACTACTACCTGAGACCGTATGTACTGGCACTTCCCTCTTACTTGAGAGATACCACTCATTTCCTTACTAGCATACAGGGCATACATTGGGAAGACAATTTTGTCTTAATTACTCTCGATGTGGGCAGCCTGTATACCAGCATCAGGCACCAACTAGGATTACAGGCCATTAGGCACTTTTTCAGAACCCGATCGATCTCCCTGTTGGACCACTCGAATATGATCATTAACATGATTGAATTTGTTTGACAAATTATTTTTTTTTCTTTGATGGCACCGTCTATAGGTAGTCACAGGGTACTGCGATGAGCACCTGCTTCGCCCCCAGCTACGCAAATCTTTTCATGGGCTGGTGGTGGGAGCAGGGGGCCGCATCGATGGAAGAGTTTGACACCAATGTTGCCCTGTGGCTGCGCTATATTGACGACATTTGTGTCATTTGGAGTGGGTATGAAGAATCAGCCAGGAAATTTGTGAAGAAACTAAACAGAAATTATCTGAATTTGACTTTTAGTGCAGATATCAGCAAGACCTCGATCGAGTTTCTTGACATCGCTGTCACTATTAATGGCCATAGCATTGAAACAAAATTGCACCGTAAGGATACTGCAGGGAATAGTATCCTTAGGGCAAACAGTTCACACCCCCGTAATTTGGTACATAGTATCCCCTATGGGGAATTACTACGTGCCAGGAGAAATTGCAGCACAACAGGGACCTTTGAACTAGAAAAATCCACAATGTGTAAAAGATTCAAGGAACGTCGCTATAACACGAAAACCATTTCTGAGGCTTGTAAGAGGGTTGAGGAAACCGATAGAAATGATCTGCTATATCCAGTAAGGGATAGTGACAGTACGGAGACAGTAAGATTTATCACAACTTATTCCGACTTATTCCGTGAGATTTTTAAAAAACATTGGCATGTCCTTCTTACTGACGAACACCTGAAATCTGATTTGGGGAGCAATCCCCAGATCACCTTTCGGAAAAGCAGATCATTGAAAGACGAATTAAGCCACAATCATGTGACACAGGAGAAACGGGGTCTACAAGGCATGCAACCAGGCTACAAATGTTGCAATAAATGTAAAGCATGTAGAGGAAGTTCTAACTATGACAGATTGGTGGTTCCCAGCACAGGAAAGGAATTTGTGATCAAGAAACATCTAACCTGCAATACCACACATTGCGTATATATTTTAATCTGCCCATGCAACATATGGTATGTGGGGAGTACCAAACATCAAGCCAAAAAAAAGAGTCCTGGAGCATCTTCGAGCTATAAGGAACAATAACAGATTGTATCCTACAGCTCGCCATTTTCAGTCACATCACTACCAAGATGGGACGGGAGTCCGGATGGTTGTGATTGATAGTGTGGACCTTGGGTTGGGGGGTGGGTAATCAAGAACTATCCCTACGTAAATTGGAATCGATGTACATCATTGATTTTGAGAGTATTGTGCCCAATGGATTAAATATCACGGAAGAATTAGCAGTACATTTACATTAACTACGAATGTATTATTGCGTTGATATGAAGTACAGAATCACACCTGCAATTCTAAGTAATTTTAAACTTCTATTTTTTAGGTGCCTCGCTTTGTTTAGGATGTTGTGGCCACAAGATTGCTCATTTACATGAAGGTTCTATTTTGGGAAGAAAATGCAAGAAACTTGTCTTGCGTTTAACATCGTGCCTTCCTTTACCGACTTGTGCTAGATGACTGATGTAATAGTGGGTGCAATCTGTTTGGGTCATACAGTGATAGACAAATGGTGATAAGCCCACTTGCCATAAATAACAGAGGGGGGAGAGAGAGATACTCGAAATGGATTCGTTCTCCCTGGGCAAGTACTAATAAACAAAATGAATCCACTCCTCAAAGAGGGTAGGTTTCCCTACAATGGTGGGGAAAGCCCTGGTGGTTTTGGATACCC
The DNA here is from genome assembly GCF_964261635.1 of Lissotriton helveticus. Taxonomy (NCBI): domain Eukaryota; kingdom Metazoa; phylum Chordata; class Amphibia; order Caudata; family Salamandridae; genus Lissotriton; species Lissotriton helveticus. Next base: position 289,541,688 of record NC_136073.1, read on the forward strand.
CTCACACACCAACAGGCCTCTTGGTGTCATGCTTCATCATCGGGTTCATCGCACCCCTCTGCGGGATGTGGCGTGCTGCGACCTGCGACTACGCGGGAGCACTTATAAATGACTAAGTGTGGTGCGTGTGAGGATTTATATGTGAGTGTGTGGTGGGGTTATAGGTGAGTGATGTTTAAAAAGTACCTGGCTCGTGGGGTTACAAAAAAACTTTATTCGCCCCCCGGGCTGGTGCTGTTAAAAATGGTGAAAAAGAGGTATAGTATGCAAGGCAATGTGCAATACCTCCTATGTGTGTGTCAACATGTTTCGGTGTCGGAACACCTTCTTCAGGACTGGGGTACACAAATCCCCACCTTACTCATGTTTCTCTACTTAATTAGGACTGTATCATTAAAAAAGTGAGATATAGTGCAGGTAATGCAATGTACCTACAGATTCACCGCTTAATAATCGACCTGTAAAGGAAGGGGACAACATTTTTTTTTGTGGTGGTCCACTCCTTTTAGCCATAGGTACGGTGACCTGTAGAATAGGTGAAGCTGTGCGGCTCAGATTTCTAGACATAATTGTCATGCTGCCTGTGAAATTGTGCCTTTTGTGAAAAAGGATACAGACTGGACTAACAGACACTTAACATAAATCACACACTGTAAAAAACTAACACGTTCAGGCGGGACATGTAATAACCCTGTGTTGTAAATCGGGCCACGGTATCATAGTTACACATAATGTGAGAACCCACTAAGGAAAAGTCAGAGGACGAGCAAAACATACTGTTTTTATGTGATCCGTTTCCTCATGAGTCTACGTAGGGGTTGCAAGGTAAAAACTTAAAGGACATACTGGTCCACACCCGCCCCAAACCTCAACAAAAACAACAACTCTCACAACATCGAATCCCGGGGCATTACCCATGTGGCAACTGTGGGAGCTGCCACCTTACCAAAAAAAGCAAACAGTTGATATTCAGAAATGGAACGAAATGGGACCAACGCAAATTAACAAACTGCAATAGCAGAAATGTAGTCTATATGATTACCTGCCCTTGTAACCTAGAGTATATAGGCATGACCACCAGACCGCTCAAAGTGCAACTCAACGAGCACAAGAACAACATCCGGTGCAAGAAGAGCACTACCAAGATGGCCACACTTTCCTTGAAAAGGAACATTGTGTTAATGACATTGCGTGGACTGTGATCGAACAGTTACCTTCAGAACAAGGTTTGTTCCAAAAAGAACAACGTTGGGTGTTCCGTTTGGGAACCCACGTCACAGGCCTCAACGATGACATTCCTTGGGGTCAACTGAGATGACTTGGCTCACAAATACTTTAAGGTCTCCATGATCAACAGTCCGATACTAGATCATTACTGAGCAAACCCTTCGAGGACTATGATCATACAAACCTACTGTCAATATGTGCAGTTGAAATAAAAGAATCAGAACAGGAGTGAAAGAATTCTAGAGAACACAGGAACCAACACATATGCGCTGTTACCACCTCCTGTAAAAACCGCTACCAAGCCAGAAGCCGTCAAGGTACCTCAGGATCAACATGAAGCATGCGCAACAGAATGATTTCGTAGCGCACATGCATAACCATCATCCGCCGAACAGGAGCGGTCGGGTTATCTGACTAATCGCCTACACGCATGCGCTCAGAATTTCTCTCTAGCGCGCATGCGCAGCCCCAGATGCTGCAGCTCATGAGCCGCTACAGCACCAAGACAAACCGGAATACCTAAACATGGAGATATCCAGTCATTAATTACCGAATTATGCAATTAACTAGCGTTTCTACGGAGTATAAATGAAGACCGTCCTCAAACACGGCACACTCATCGGAGCCGCGTATGGGGCAGTCAGGAGGAATTCTCTCGCAGATCTCGTGAGTATTGTGTTTACCGCGAACTACCAACGCTACGGAAATGTAAGTACTGGGCAAAACTTTGACCATATATTCCTTCCAGGTAGCGAACGAGCATGAGCAACCCCTGCGTAGGCTCATGAGGAAACGGATCACATAAAAACAGTATGTTTTGCTCGTCCTCTGACTTTTCCTTAGTGGGTTCTCACATTATGTGTAACTATGATACCATGGCCCGATTTACAACACAGGGTTATAACATGTCCCGCCTAAACGTGTTAGTTTTTTAGAGTGTGTGATTTATGTTAAGTGTCTGTTAGTCCAGTCTGTATCCTTTTTCACAAAAGGCACAATTTCACAGGCAGCATGACAATTATGTCTAGAAATCTGAGCCGCACAGCTTCACCTATTCCACAGGTCACCGTATCTATGGCTAAAATGAGTGGACCACCATAAAAAAAATTGTTGACCCCTTCCTTTACAGGTCGATTATTAAGCGGCGAATCTGTAGGTACATTGCATTACCTGCACTATATCTCACTTTTTTAATGTTACAGTCCTAATTAAGTAGAGAAACGTGAGTAAGGTGGGGATTTGTGTACCCCAGTCCTGAAGAAGGTGTTCCGACACCGAAACATGTTGACACACACATAGGAGGTGTTGCACATTGCCTTGCATACTATACCTCTTTTTCACCATTTTTAACAGCACCAGCCCGGGGGCCGAATTAAGTTTTTTTGTAACCCCACGAGCCAGGTACTTTTTAAACATCACTCACCTATAACCCCACCACACACTCACATATAAATCCTCACACGCACCACACTTAGTCATTTATAAGTGCTCCCGCGTAGTCGCAGGTCGCAGCATGCCGCATCCCGTAGAGGGGTGCGATGACCCCGATGATGAAGCATGACACCAAGGGGCCTGTTGGTGTGTGAGGGGTATTCAAAACCACCAGGGCTTTCCCCACCATCGTAGGGAAACCTACCCTCTTTGAGGAGTAGATAACCCCACTTGGGCAGAACCTTCCCGTACTTCTGTGAAACATGAGATGCTAAATATGATGCATTTGTGGATAGACGGACCATCAATGTAATTATCATGTTTTTATTCATGACATTATGAAATTGCATCGTGTTTGTAGAAATCTATCTATTTTTGAACTGATTGCATGTTACTATACACTGGTTTGGGTATTTAACCACACTCCAAAATGGCCGACATGTTTACTTTCATTAGCACGGCACCTTCGAAATAGTCCTTCGTTTATTTTTAAAAGCTATGGATTTAAATTTGATTGTGTGTACGGAGATTCACAAGCGTGATCAAAGCCTAACCGCCGAAACGTGTTGTTTGTTACCGAATAAATCTATACTTATTTGCAGAAGGAAGGTGTCCGAGTAATCTTTTGTGGAACGAAGGAGATTGTGGAAAGTATATATATATATATATATATATATATATATATATATATATATATATATATATATATATATATATATATATATATATATATATATATATATATTCACTACTGAAAAAAACATAGGTTTCGGGGATGTTATAGTTAGCTGGACATTTCACTCATACAAAACCATTGAAATTCCTCAGTTATAGTTAGTTGTACTAACTGTAACTCTCGTGCCCACAATCCACTGGTGATGATGTCACATATTACATCATTCATGACATGGTCAATTACATCACTTATGACATCTCAAATGACATCACTGATGACATCATCCATGTGACAATGAGATACACCTCATCATATTATAACCTTTCATCACTCACTGAAAAATACAGAGTATCATATTTGAATCCATTGACACAACAATACAAATATGTAAAAGCCTACTAAGTAATTTCTAGATCTAGATAAACATCTAATCAATTACCTATAGATTCACTCATACATGCTGTCAATGATAAGTGAATTTCTAAGGTTTTTTAAATGATGATTCCTAGCTATATCCTGCTTGAAACGGGTTTTTCAGTTAATTTCAAAGGTTTTGTAAATGATAATTCCTAATTTTAATGTTGACCACTTCCCCATATGTTCAACAAGAAACCAAATCTGCAATCCTACCTAAAAAAACAGGCAATAGTTCCACTTACCACTAACAAATTAACATCAACATTTAACTAGTATAAGGACGTCGAGTATGTACTGCGTGAATTACATCCAACTCACACTCATATTTAAAGACCAATATGTGATAGAGGTACTAATTTTACACTTCCGACACCCATCAAAATCACAATACCCAGCGCCACTACCAATACAACCACCCCTCCTGACCCCTCCCCCTCTACTACCTCAGAGGCAGCGCATAACAGGACAACGGACCTTCCCAAAATAATATATCCCCTCAACAGCACACTAGTTAAATGTTCAGAGATGTGGCAACCAACAATGTATAAGGGAAGGAACTCGCACATCAACAATAATTTACACATTGCCAAGACTACCGGTGAAATGCTATACACATCTCACTATAGAATCCAAAAACGTTTCCGTGTGTAGATATACCTTTAATATGTGTGTACTGCACAGTGGACGCAACCATATTATCTCAGACTTCTGGGGAATATCTCGGTCATGTTGCTGTGTTGTCTTCCCCTCTTGTAGCAGAACTGAAGTGGGCTGATCCAACATACGCAACGTCAGCGTAAGAGTATAAATAATTAGCCTACGCCTTGGGTGTGTTTCACTTCTGCAAAGAGAAAAGACTCTGCCACAGCGAAGGTGCTCACCCTGCCACCATGACCACGTGCCTCCTCGATACAGACCGATTGCGAACTCAGCGCCATAGCACCGCAGACTTATGTCTGTATCGACTACTGCCTTCGATCTACACTGCGGACAGCAATGAAGTTATCCTTCATTTATCTAAGGCAGAGACAATTCTAGTCTATGTCCTCAGACTTTGTTAAAATAAGTGATACAAATTTGTCATCGGTATCTGTGCTGAGGACTGCCTTCGATCTACAGTGCGGTCAGTAGAGTTCAGAACTTGATACCAGTAGCGCTTAAGCACTACAGACAACATTGAATTCAGTCTCGATTTATTTAAAGCGAAGACCATTGTGCTATGTCCTCATATTTTGTTAAAGTATGAACAGTAGTAAATTCAGCCTTAATTTATTTAATGCAGAGACAATTCTACTATATGTCTTTAGATTTTGTTTAAATAAGTGACAAAAAGCATTCCTCCATGTCTGTGTCAACTACTGCCTTCGATCTAAACTGCGGACAGCAAGGTTCACAACTTGAATTCAGCTTTCCATGTACACTACGGACAGCATTGAAGTTAGCCTTGATTTATATAAGGCAGAGACAATTTTGTTAAATGATGCAACAACAAATATTCTTCAATGTGTGTACTGAGTACTGTCTTCAAATGTATACTGCGTTCAACAGAGTTCACTACTTGATACCAGAAGCGCATCAGCACTACAGACAACATAAAATTCATTCTCGATTTATTTAAGGCAGAGACAATTGTACTGTGTCCTCAGATTTTGTTAACTGTGACAAAAAAGCATTCATCGATGTTTGTGTCGACTACTGCCTTTGATGTACACTGCAGACACTTGCAGCTACACTATTGACAATAGGGAATTCAACCTTGATGTATTTAATGCAGAGACAATTGTACTGTATGTGTTCTGATTTTGTTAAAATAAGTGTCAAAAATCATTTCTCGATATCTCTGCTGACTACTGCCTTCGATCTCCAGTGCTAACAGCAGGGTTCACATCTTGAATTCAGCTTTGAATCTATACTACGAACAGCATGACATTTAGCCTCCTTTATTTTAAGGTACAGTTAATTGTACTGTATGTCCTCAGATTTTGTTAAAAGATACGACAAAAAGAATTTCTTGATGTCAGTGATGACTACTGCCTTCGATCTACATTGTGAGGGCTCACCATTCAGGTAGAATGACGATTGTACATTACGCATCCCAGTAGACAAGAGATATTATACCACTGCGACCCTCCCGAACGTTGAATCCTCACAGGGCACGCTGAGTTCTTTCAGTACAACTAATTCACTGCACCACAAGTCATCTCCCTGTAGCCTTATTAAAGCAGAATTCACTAAGCAAAAAACATTGCTCCCAGTGCGGCTCCCCTGCACCATGCATTATCGCAGGACATGTACAAGCTCAGCGCCAAAGATACTACTAACTTAGTGCACCATAAATCATCGCAAAGAAGAGTGAACAGTTTTATGTCACAGTGAGACATACTGTCCCATTTAAATGGAATTCATGCAAAATTCAATTGACAAAACACATTAGTCCAATTACTGTACCCCCCTCCCCCTCAACACGCATCATCGCAGGATATGTACACACTAAGCGCCAAAGGTACTAGTAACTCAGTGCACCAAAAATCATTATTACGTGGCCTTACTAAGGCAGAATTCACAAGGCAAAAAACATTACTATCAGTACGGCTTGCCCGGACCGCGCCTCTTCGCAGGCTCCACAGAACCTTGTTGTTACAGATACCACTAACTCAGTGCAAACCAAACTAAGTATAACACCTATCAAACCGTACACAATATCCCTTAAGTATGCTTCCTTCAAAAATTTCATTTATATCACTTATAGATTTAGTTGAATAATAAAATTTATGCTGCATACATGTTCTAACTTTCACTTCAAGCATTATTACAGATGATGCAGTCCATCCTACGATCTACACTGCGGTCAGCAGGGTTTACAACTTCAATTCAGCTTTTAATCTACACTATAGACAGTAGGGAATTCAGCCTTGATTTACTTAATGCAGAGACAATTATACTTTATGTATTCAGATGTTGTTAAAATAAGTGAAAAAAAGCATTCTTCTATACCTGTGCTGAATAGTGGCTTCGATGTACACTGCGGACAATAAGATTCACAACTTGAAGTAACAGTCAAAAAATACTCCTGTGGCACTGCTAGTATATGCAAGTACCTTTAATCCCTTCATCCTGTGAACTATGTTAACAAAGAAAGTAGAACACAGCGCAAAAATGTACCTCCACCACCGGCAATACCAAGTACTTCTGGGGTATCACCTTCAACATTGCCACCAGACATACGTCCCCATTTTGAGAAAGTTAGAATGCACTGCGTGAAATGCAATCGTTTAATTTGTTATGGAGAGTAATAAGTAAACCTAGTTTGCAGAGCAATTGATAACCCCCCCCATGCGCATATACTAACCCAACCCCCCTGGCAGATCATCTTTCAGACACTACCAGAGAGCTTGGGTACCTGATCAATGCCAGATCGTTGATCAGGAATAATGTTTCGTTTAAGGATTTTGTGGAGGTATATAACCCCTCCTGGGTCTTTATAACGGAAACTTGGGCTAAAGAATCCTCGGGGCCGGACCTCGTCGAAGCGGTCCCAGATGGTTATACTTTGGTCAGGCTGGATAGAGTGGGACGTGTCGGTGGAGGGCTTGGCATCCTGCATAAGGACTCCTATTCGTGTCACACGACGCCCTTATCTGTTCCGGGTGAGGCTATTCAGGCTTTACATTTTTCCATCAACGCACCCCACTCCATCCCGTTTAAGGGGATGCTTATTTATAGACCCCCTGGGCCTAGAGCGGATTTCACTCATCATCTGCTTACTATTCTGGAACCATATTTTGGATCCGAGTCAGTCACAGTTCTGGGAGACATGAATTTCCACTTGGAAAATCTCGAGGTAAATGACACCAAATGCCTCCTAGATACCTTATCGGCCTGTGGTTTGCAACAACTAGTCAAGGGTGCCACTCATCAGGCGGGCCATACCTTGGACGGAGTTTTCACAAATGATAGAAGGCTGTCAGTGGAAGCACCTTTGGCGCTCTCCTGGTCAGATCACTTCGCCGTCCCTCTGTTATTGGAGATGATCCCTACCAATAACATACCAAAGGGTCCCAGCAAAATGGAACTTAAGCGGATTCTGAGGAAGGTGACCAATGATTCTCTGGCACCTTTAACCTCTACCCTTCTAACTTTAAGAGATGAGGACATTGATTCCGCGGTGCAGAGGTTCGAAGATGTTACCTCCGCAGCGCTGGATGTGCTTGCACCTCTCTCTTTGCGCTACAATGCTAGAAAAAGGCCTTCGGCCCCTTGGTATGTTGAATCCCTAAGGCTTTTGAGACAAGCCTGTAGAAGGCGGGAACGGTGTTGGAGATCTAGTGGGAGCATGCAGGATAGAGAATCTCATAAAAATCTTTTGAGGGAATACAGGACGGAGCTCATTAGAGTCAAACAAGAATACTTTTCAAATCTTACTGGGGCTCTTACTTCATCAAAAGAGCTCTTCAACATCGTCGACTCTTTAATTACCCTGAAGACTCAAGACCCTGTTACTAACTCACAGCAGCTGTGTGATAACATAGCTGAATTCTTTCAGGATAAAATCGACGATATTGTCGCGACTCTTGAGCTCCAAAGGATCTCTGTATCTCCACCCGTCCTTCTTGTTCCCCAGACCTCCCTCGATACTGAACCAGTCGGACATGCAAGTTCGAGCTCGCTGTCTACTTTTCCTCCACTTTCTTTACAGGAACTGGAAGTCCTGTTGAGTAAGACTAAATCTGGCTCGCCCCTCGATCCCTGTCCTCTCCATATTTTTAACCAATGCAAGGAGACCCTCTTGCCCCCGCTACTTCAAATAATGAACAAGGCCTTAAGCGAAGGTACTTTCCCTTCCCAATGGAAGAAAGCGGTTGTGAAGCCGCTCTTGAAGAAGCCGTCATTGGACCCAGAAGTGCTGAAAAACTTCCGCCCCATTTCGCTGCTCCCAGCCCCCGCTAAGATGCTGGAAATCCACCTACACCAGCACCTTTCTTCCTTTCTGGAGACCGCCGGTCTCTTGGATCACTCGCAGCATGGCTTCCGGAGGGGTCATAGCACGGAATCCGCCCTTACCGTGGTGCTTGATAACATCCGCACCACGGTTGATAGGGGCGGAAGTACGTTGCTGATCCTTCTGGATCTCACAGCTGCTTTTGATACCCTGTCTCCCCTCGTCTTAACATCTCGTCTAAGGGAGATAGGGGTGGAGGGGCAGGCGTTAAGCTTGTTAGCCTCCTTCCTGGACCGGAGGGAACAGAGAGTGAAGCTGGGAGAGTTCCTATCTCCATCCCTGCCGCTGAATTGGGGGGTCCCACAAGGGTCGGCGTTAAGCCCGACCCTGTTTAACATCTATGTGACCCCCCTGGCCAGGCTTATTAGATCTTTTGGGATGGAGGTAGTATCCTACGCCGATGATACGCAGATCCTACTGTCTCTCGCCGAGTCTGTCAGCTCCTCTGCCTCCAAGTTTAGACTCTGCATGGAGGCAGTCGCCCTCTGGATGATTAACAATTCACTGCGGCTAAATGGCGAAAAGACAGAGATCCTCGTATTCGGCGAGAAGGATGACATCTGGTCGGCGGAATGGTGGCCGGAATCTCTGGGGACCTGCCCGGCTCCAACGCGGGCAGCACGAAATCTGGGGGTCATGATTGATCCCTCCCTTGACATGGCTCTTCAAGTAAGGCGGACCATATCTACCTGCTGGGGCATCATTGCAATCTTGCGCAAAATCAAATACTATCTATCTGTGCAAGCTCGAAAACAGACGGTCGTGGCCTTGATAACATCTAGGCTCGACTATTGCAATGCCTTGTATGCCGGGGCCAATAAAGGTCTGCTGCGAGGTCTCCAATCGGTGCAAAACGCTGCGGCGAAGTTTGTCCTGGATCTCCCAAAAAGGTCGTCTGCGACCGCTGCCAGGAAATCCCTACACTGGCTCCCAATTGAGGCTAGGATCTCATTTAAAGTGCTATGCCTGGCATACGGTGCGTTAAACAAGAAGGAGACCGGAGACATAAAAAACCTCCTCTCCTTGTACTCACCTGAAAGGAACCTCCGCTCCTCGTCGAAACTGCTCCTCACTGTACCTCGGGTGCGCAGAGCCAAATGGGGAGGCAGAGCTTTTTCTAACCTGGCCCCAAGATGGTGGAATATGGTTCCCCTGGAGATCAGGAGCCTACCTTCAATGCCTTCTTTCAGAAGGGCTTTAAAAACTTGGCTCTTTGGCAGAGCATATCCTTAGCCTTGGGTTTTAGCCTTTGTCTCTTTTCTGATTTTCTTTGTAGGCGCCTTGATGCCTGTGGGCAAAGTTTCGCGTTTATACATTTATTTTCAATTCAATTCAATTCAACCATTAATGGTAGTTTTTTTAACCTCAAAATTCATGCAGAGCAGTATGCAACACTCAATATTTTGAGTACAGACCGTTTGAACCACGCATCATTGCAGGGTGAGCACACGCTGAGCACCACACGTACCACTTACTAAGTGCACCATAAATAATCGTGATGTGGCCTTATTAGGGCAAAATTCAGTTGCCAAAAGACATTCTTACCTAGACGGTCTGCCTGGACCACGCATCATCACAGGCTCCACACAAACGCCCCTACCTCAGTGCACCATACCTCATGAACCCTTTACGATAGAATCTTCTGTGTATTATTTCACATATATTGCTCCTACCTTTGTACAGCAGAAGTCATAAACCGTTTATGATTGAATATCTGTGTATGATATCATGATTACTATTCTACTTGTTACCAACAGCAACGTAATAAAATGGAGTCGAGCTCACGTGCCCATACCCACTTCAACTATCTATCTGTGTCTGTGTATTTATTATGTTTGTAAAATGCTGCTCCTGCGCCCGCCCATATTATATTGTGCTATAAATAGCGTCTGCAACCATCTTACCTCTGACAGTAAACGTGGACTATTACTCCTTTAAAAAAAATGTTTTTTAGCATATTTATATAGTGCAAAATCAACCCAAAACTATATCAGCAATTTACATGAGCACCGTATTTACAGTACATGTTCAGGCCACGTAGATTACGTCATTACTCTACAATAACAGGATGTGGACGGAACTCGGAGCCTCGAACACTGATTTCCAGCACCAAGTTCGACAGTAAACCTGAATGACCACATACTACCACAGACCTAAAAACGTTACCAAGAGCCTTGGGTTCTGGCTTGATGACGATCTTACATTTATAGTACAAGCCAGAAAAACCGCAGCAATCTGTTTTGGCTTACTTAAATCTTTACGGAAAATTCTCCCTCTACTCCCTGAGAGAGCCAAAAAAATCCTGGTACAAGCCATGATCTTGTCGAGGCTGGATTATGGTAACGAGCTCTATCTGGGAGTTCCAATTTCAGTAACCCAGAAACTACAGGTGGTGCAGAACTCTGCCGCTAGACTACTAACAAGCACTAACCATCGCTCCTCAGCTAAGCCAGCGCTGAGATCACTCCACTGGTTACCCATCAAAGAACGGGTACATTTCAAGGCCCTCTGTATTGCCCATAAAAATCTTCAGGGCAAAGGCCCCCCCCCCATCCTGGCCAACTTGATTAAAACTCATAAAGCCTCCAGAAACCTTCGCTCGAATGACCAGAACCTGGCACAAGTCAGTAGAATTAACAAGGCCCGTTCAGGGGGTCGTCTATTCTCTTATAACACCTCAAGGTTGTGGAATTCCCTGCCACCCTCCCTCCGACAGGAGCCCAACCATCTTTCTTTCCGTAAGAAACTAAAAACCTGGCTTTATCCAATAAATTAGTTTTCTTTTCACCTCTCCGTCCGTAGCTGCAAGCGCTGGGATGCCTTCGGGTAGCCATGCGCTATATAAGAATCATTTCATTCATTCATTCATTCATACTTTTATATATATTATCTGTCCTTCATGTGCCAAAAAGTGCAACCTAAACCTTTCACAGCCCTGTATTACTACAGCTACAACACTCCACTGAATGTACAACAAACATTCATAACTGCAGAAATGCGTCATGTCCACCATCTTTTATGTGTGCATCGATGGATGAATATAGGATCAGTGATACCCCGTACCTTCCATGTTGGCCATATTGTTGGACTTTACAGACATAATGACACATTTGCGTTTAAGACCTGGGTGACGTCTGCACTACAAAAAGGACACCCGAATCACTTGATTTCTTACATCGCTAATGACGGAACCACGCCCATAGCACCAGAATCATCGTTCAGAGCCTCGCGCAGCACTGGCTTATGTCAGTCCAGCCACTCCGCTTACGCTTCCAGGAAAACACAACTCAACATTGCCCAGATTTCCATTGTACTGATTTCTTAGTTCTAGGTCTAGTTGTCAGAACAGCACACACATACTCCCTCATGCCTGGTATACACCCACACCACACCCATCCAGCACATGCGTCACTACACACGTGTCCCTACCAATAAAAAAGATGAGGCGCACGTGCTCTACGCCATTTTGGAGTTGCTCCCATCGTGAGCGCTGTGATGGTCCTAGTGGTTCGGATGCCTCATGTAGGCCTGAACCACCAAGTACAAGGGCCCACCATTACGTGCGTGGACTCTTTGGTCACTGAGTTAGTGGTACCGCAACGACTGAGCGGGTGAGGAACTTGCCATGAAGATAGGTGCACAAGTATGTCTTTTCCCATACCGATATCAAGACTCGGCCGCATATGTCAGACTTCTTGGTGGCAGAGCGGGACTGCATGATGTAGAAGGTGTCCTGTCCACGAAAAGGTGAGCAATGAGACCTGGGTGCGCATCGGAGGGAGTCGATGGGGTGCAGCAGACTGGATACAAAAAGGTGACACAGCAATTTAGGCGTACGCAGTCCTATATACTGTATCTTATTGCATTTATATATATTTTTCCAATAGCAGGAACGTTTTTATAATCGGTCAAATGTCCGAAGCTCGTGGTGATTGAAACCACGTATATCACTTGCTTTCACAACAGAATATAAACATTACTACTATAGTATTTTTAAAAAAATGATAGCCTATTAAACAAGTTGGAACTGTACAAATAGTTGTTTTTAAATGCGGGAGGGAAGGTGTGTGAAAGGGCGATGTAATTCTACTCCACATTAACCCGTTTACTGCGGCCGTTATTTCGGCGCAGTGCGGGCGCTCGACAGAGTGGGCGTGCTGCGACGGCCGTTGACCGTTCACAGCACCAACGAGGTAGTGCTCCGAACGTTCATCAGCCGACGGCAGCATCAATGGGGTTAAGAAAGTAACAATTACCAATCATAACATCTTTCCTTTACTATCTTTTAGATGTAGAGCTTCAGGGTGCATTATGTCCCGGCACGTGGTGAAAAACACACCGGTGACAGAACGGTGAGCTGCAAATTTTCTTTTCAGTCACTCTCTCACTTCCTCTCTCCTTTGATATAAAAATGACACACAATGTAAACTTCATTTTTTTCTTACAGGTTGTGTTTCACAAATTGGCGTTGCCCCGCCCAAACACCCCCAAAGCTCAACGTTCGTGCATTCTGCGATGATGCGTGGCCATCGTAACAATGTCTGAGAAGGCTGCTTCGACACGTGGTGCACCCTCTTTGAATCACGCCAATGGCACAAGGTGAGCAAAGAAGCTTGTTTCCGAAGCAATGACAAGTCACCTGTGGGCGGAGAGAGTGGGTAGTGTGCAGCAGCTTGACTGAATAGATAGGTTGCAACAGTTTGAGGGGCAGATTTACCATCCCCTTGTGCCGCTTTTGTGTTACTTTTAACATGGGAAAAGTGCCACAAGGAGCTTGTAAATCTGCCCCTAAGTGCTCAACAAAAAGCACTCACATCCGGACTCTGGGAGTCAATGGGGTGGAACAGTCTGGGTACACAGTATTGAGAACTCACCGCTATGCAGTGGGAGTGCATGGGATATAGTACTTTGGAAGAAAAACAGCGCACAGACATCTCCTTACAGTGGAAGTTGATGAAATACAGTATCCCGAGTGTACAAAGAAATAAAGCAAAAATATACTTGTGCAGTTGTATGTACTATGCTATTACTAACTCTATATACTATCTTTCAGATCACTAAACTAGAGGGTGCACTATGAACTGGCACATGCTTGGACACACAAAGGAGGCAAAAAGGTGTGCTACGAAGATTTTCTCCAGTATTAACTGCTCCATCTATAACTTTCTCTTTCTCACAGTTTTAATGCCGTTTTTTCTCTCTTTCTCTCTCTCTCTCACTCTCACATCGTTTCCCTTTCTCTTTTAAAGTTATGGACACTGCTGTCCACTCTGCTGAGGCTGAATGTTAGACAGTCTGCAGTGTACAACCAAAGCTGAGTTCAAGTTGTGAACCCCCGCCTGCAGCCCTCGAGGGCCCTGGGGACCACCAACCCCCAGGGCCGGCTCCTGCACTGTTCCGGGGTACCTACCCCGGAACACTACTGTTTGCTATGAGAGGGTGGGAGTCTCGCAGCTCCTGCCCTCCCTTAGCAAACTGCGGGGCATATTATAAAGCATGGCGTTATAATTATCGCCGCTTTAGCGGCAGAAAACTGCCGCTAAAGTGGCGATGATGGGCTTGATGATATGCGGTAGAGAATCCCCATAGAAGCCCATGTTCAAACCAGAACATGGGCTTCTTTGGGAATTCACATGGGCATATTATGCCGCTAGAGTGGCGATAATTATAACGCCGTTCCTTAATAATATGCCCCTGCGTTTGGATTTTGAAAGATAGACCAGGGAAATCTGTTCTCTCTTTCAAAATCCAAACTAGATTGCTTTTCCACATGCATGTTAGCAGCTCCCCATGTGGAAAAGCAATGCCGGCTCCCTAAGGAAGCGGGGAGCCGGCGGGACCATGGGGGCATTGAGGCTCCCCCCACAGTCCCCAATGTTTTTTTATAATTCCCAGGGGATGGGGTCCCCGGGTATATTAAAAATTACTGATAGAGGTTATTTTTTTTACGGTAAAATGAGAAGTCGCGCACCCAGCGCAGCGCTCAGTGCGACCCCCTGGTGAGCACGAGTTCGATGCACGACTCATAATCTGTAGAGTGCGGGCCTTCAGAGCTTTTGGTACACAACTTCTATGCGTTTGGGAGCCAGCATTGCTTTTCCACATGGGGAGCTGCTAACATGCAGCTCCCCATGTGGAAAAGCAATCTGGTTTCGATTTTGAAACAGAGAGCAGGTTTCCCTCCTCTCTCTTTCAAAATCCAAATCAAGTTTACAATAGCAAACCGCAGTGTCCCGAGGGTGCGTACCCTGGGACACTGCAGGAGCCGGCCCTGAGGGGTGGCGGTCCTCAGGGCCCTCAAGTGTTCCAGGAGGGGAGCCACGCAGCCCCCTCCCACAATACATAAAGCCCCGGGGGTGGTGGTTCCCGGGGCTTTGGGGCCCTCTAGGCCTCCCATAAATTAAATAATGTGGCCCCGGGACTTGGACCCCCCCCGAAGGCTAATTATAATAAAGCTCTGTTTTATTTATTTTTACAGCAGAGTCCACGCACCGTACGCGCACCTGCCATTTTTTCAACAAAAAATAAATATATTGTGGACCCTGGGGGTCCTTCTAGGTCCCCTAAGCAAGACTAGAGTGTCAAAGTATTTTTTACCCTGCCCCCTTTCTACGTTTTGCACACTTGTTCCACTAACTTCTTCAGCCTCGCTTCTACCAAGTCACAAAATGGCTGCCAACAGTTCCTGGTTTCGAATTTTGACAACCACTTGACAGCCAATTAGCATTCAGCGCGTGATCGGAAGGGTGCGCTTATGGTGAGGCCACAGTGCTCTCACAGTCCGTGGATCCACCATGCCCATAGATATATATATGCTTTTAACTGTAATTTTCTCAGGAACTACTGAACACATTGACACCATTTAACAAAAAGGCACAAGTCTGAACTGAGGACTACATCTCTGCCAAAAATGGCGTAATTCCGTTCAGCAGTTTGGGCTGTAGCTGTGGCGAAAGTTCCTATGGAAAATTGCATAGGGAAAATACGTTTTGGGACCCCTCTTTTTTATCGGCGCCGCTTGACCAATCACCCCCAAACTTTCAAGAAAGGAGCGGAACAGAGCTGGCCATTAGTTTTGAAAATTTCACAAAGATTCATCAACCAGCGCCAAAGTTATTCCAAATAGAATGTTGCGGATTTCCTATGGAAAATAGGTCCTAACTATATCTACCTACTGTCGACCGTCAGTAGGTTTTATATATATATATATATATATATATATACATACATATATACGTGTGTGTGTGTGTGTAAAAAAGGAAGTAAAGAACTGTTCGTAGATCCCAAGTTTAGGTGGAACGCATCTTCCATACAGAGCAACCTACAACACCAGCGACACATAATTTGCTCACCTCAAATGTCTGTTTTTCTAGCATGGAAATAGCACAGTGCCATCCATGCCGAGAAAGAAAAGGACAAAGTATTTTGCTATTTCTACAGCAAAGTCTATAAGCATATGATTGGCTAGTGATATCCATGCAGAGCTCGAAAAGGGTAAAAGCCTTTTACCACTACAGGCCCAGTATTACAGCTTTGGATTGGTATAAAGTAACCCATGCCAACCTGAACCTGAATAAATAAAAACAACCCCTGGCGCTTGTTTTACTGTCATTACAGCTCTTCAGAGAGGTTTAGCTCTGTTCAGACACGTGGGAGCACCCATTATAAACCAAAATAATACCCTCTCAGGCTTAGAGCATCAGACAAAGAAAGAAGCAAGGGGACTCTGGGTAATTCCCAAGTTTAGGTGCAGAACAGCTCCTATACAATGCACCATATAACACCAGTGATACTCTAAATCTGCTCACCTCAAATGTCCGTTTTGCTAACAAACTTTTTAAGCATAGGATTAGCACAATGCCATCCACAACGAGCTTGAAAGGGACAAAGTATGTTTCCATTTCCACAGCACAGTCTTTAAGCATAGGATTAGGTAGTGCCATCCATGATGAACTGTAAAATGACAAAAGCTTTTTACCACTCAAGGTACAGTAGTAAAGCTTTGAATTAGTAAAAGAACATCCCAGCCAACATGGAATGAATAAACACAACCCCTGACATGTGCTACTTATATACATACATGTATGTTTCTCTAGATATATACATATATAGTCACTGAAAAAAACAAAGGTTAAAGGGACATTTGAGTTAGGTGAAAATGTTAGTGAACTCATCGTTTTAAATGAACCAAACCCCTGTAATTCACCAGCTATAGTTATCTCAAGTAACTATAACACGTGCCCTAAGGTAACTCCCCCCCGCCCCCCCTCCCCTTGAGGCTCAGGGAACGAGCTGCCCTATTTAAAACTATTGGCCCTAGGGGATGGGATCCTTAGAGCCCCAGAGAGACTTTGGAAAGGAGGGCTGAGGGCCTTCCAAGCCCAAAAATATTTGTGCACCCCTGTACCCTAGGGGTGGGGGTGTTAAATATTTCAAAGCTCCGCTTTTAAAAAAAAAGATTTTTACCACAGATTTGTGGATCTACAGTAACATTTAAATACAAAAATGTTTTTGGGGGCCTCAGGTCTATGGGGGACGGCGTATCCCTACCCTGACCACTTATATTTATTTTTTAACCTTTTTCCAGGACTTGGGACAGAGTCCCGAGTACAAAGATGGGTGCCGACAATTCGTTGATTGGTGGCAGCCAATCCGATCTCATTTTGAGATCTGTTGGATCAACAGATCTTTATAAGTGAAAAATATACGTTTTTGAGGCTTAATTTTTCCAAAACTCCTAAATGAATTTTAGAAGAAAGTGTACTACATTTCTTGTGCATTTGTCCAGCTGTTACTGATCTCAGATGGAAACTGTTGTGTCCTGCCATGAGGGCTCTTCAGATTAGATCCTGCCACCCTGCAGTGATGGTGCCATGGTGCTCCTAAATGGGCACAACATCCGACTTTCCTGTAGGCCTCCAAGATTCTACTGCAAGTTAAAAGGTTGCTGTTACTGCAAACAGCAATGCCAAGCGTAACATGATCCTTTGCTCTGTATTGCACTTTAGAGACAGTGCCTCACTGTCATTGTTCCAAAAGTAGCTAATTCTAGCACAGTACTCTTATTCAAATGGTGAACTGTGAATCTTTGTGAAATACAACTCTTTGCACTACATTGCACTTTAGTGGTAGGCCATCGCCGTTACTACTTCAATCTGCGATCCCCCGCATAACATAATCCTTTGCTCTATATTTCACTTTAGAGACTGTTCCTTGCTGTCACTGCTCCAAAAGCAGCAAAATCCCAGCATGGGACTCTCAACTAAATGGAGAGCAATGAAATGAGACTCTTAGCACTACATTGAACTTTAGCATTCCAAGTCTCCAAATTTTAGCATTGTTTTTTTTATCCACACAGTTTTTTTGCATATTGCTTATTTCAATGAAAACATTATTGTTGCTTTTAACTCATCTTAAAACGTAAACCTTAACTTTTGTGGTGTACATTTGCGATGATTTTATCTGCAAGAAAGTATCTACTTTCTTACTTTACTGAACGTATTTACACCAAATCACAAAAAGCCCGTTTTCTGGACCAAGATCTAGTTTTTTAATACATTTGCTGTAAATCCATTCAGAGTGAAGCTGTGTCTAAATTTCCTAAAAAAAAAAAATTAATGGGCAAAACCTGTTCCGGGGCCCACTCGTTTTTCTCAGCTCCGATTAATGGGTCGCCCCAAAACTTTCCAAGAAGGAGCCGAGGTGGAATAAAACATTTTTAGTAATGTTTGGTGATGATTCCTTAAAAGGCGCCAAAGTTATTAGGAAAAAAATGGTTTTCCTATGGAAACTCGATCTTAGCTTTAAGAATATATATATATATATATATATATATATATATATATATATATATATATATATATATATCCAAGCCAACTATAACTAACCAGTGGCGACCACCAATGGGTAATGATAAATAAATATATATATATATATATCTATATCATTACCTTAGTGTAGGGGGATTCCAGTTATGGCTGTTATGTATTACCCATATAGATGCATTCCAAATTCATAGTGTTTGTTTTTTACTTTACTGCTGGTAACCCTGCCTAATGTGCTGATGTGATCACTGCTGACAGTCTTGGATGGACTTTCACATCACTGACAGTAGCTCAGGATAATTTTCATTGAACATAAGTAAATCTTATAACAGAAAAGGTTGGGGACCCCTGATCTAGTCTGAATTCAGGTCACATTTCCTAAGTTACAAATCCATCAGCTTTCAAGTCTTTATAAAGTGCATTAAATAAGACCTTCAAAACCAACTTCCCTAGCACAGTACTGCATTAGACCAGACAGCATACTCAAACTATTGCAAACAGCGGCCAAGGACACATTTGTCCTGTCACTCATATCATTTAAAGCAATTACTTCTCTGATGTTGTCAGTATCAGAACTGGGTTAATAAAGGCCCTCTTTGACTGATCAAAGTGTTTTTAGTACTGGCTCTAGGTTTGCTGAATAAAGTCTGAACAAGATCTACATTCAACAATGGGATAGGAGTCTCATCTAAAATATACAAAAAAACAACAAATATCCAAAATCGTCACTGTATCTCTAGATTCAAATTTTAGCTGATCCAATAGCAACCAATAATGTGGTTCAGTCTTTGCAAGAGTTAGTTTTATTTTGATTTGTAATGAAAAAGTAAATAAAACCAGAGAGGGATATGTTTGCAATTGAATTGACCCTGATATTTATATAAACCCTCTGCTCTCCCTTATGTGGATGGCTTTACTATATTTGATCTTAATAACTGAAGAATGCACTAAAGTGGCAATCAAAAACAGAGCAAAACCACCAGCTCACGGCTGGATATTTGAGGAAGGAAAATTGTGAAACTGGTAAACAAGGAAGTTGGGTCATACGTAACTGGTATACTACATAACTCCCTTGGCTGTTGGTAGTTTTTTCCAGCATTTAAATATACTAGTTTCACGTCCATTCTAAATACAGATGATCAAACAAACTTCAGACTCTGCTCATCAAATAAATAAGTTACTAAATTAACAGACAAGGGTCTTTCCTCCCTGTTACAACAACATTTTGAGACAAACAACCTACTTGATGACTGCCAGGTAGTCTTTAAAATCAGGATGGAAACATAATCAGTGGTGGTTCCAATAGTGGATGATCTATGTAAGATTACTGATGGCGACAGCAGCACTTGTGTGCTGTTATTAGATATTTCTTTCATAATGGACACCTTCAACCATGCAGTCTATGTTAAAAGATTACAACAGTGTGGTATCTCACCAACTGCACTAGAATGTTTAATTTAGATTAATACTCTCTTGCCTATCTTCTGCCTGATTTCAGCTCCGAGTTCATATACACAGACACTAATCAAAAGCCTTCCAATCTGTAAGGACACTCAACCTTGGACACCTTCCATGTACCACATGTACTGAAAGTTATCAGCAGGGGGAAACTTTCTATGAGGTAAATCTGTCCAAAAGGAATCTATTACTCTTTTGGGAGCTGCTTAATTCTTTAGGCCCAGCACTTAATCTTGGGGAAGTTGTTTATAAATGTAGCAATGCTGTTCAATTCCAATCTCTTATTTGACAAACGGACATCTATCATATCCAAATTGCTCAGTTACCAGAAGCTGTCATTAATGCACTCATACAGCCTTGTATTTACTTTGACAATGAGGTGTACTTAGGCTTAGATAAAAAGAGTGTTCAGCACCCACTGGGTATCCACGATTTAG
Source organism: Lissotriton helveticus (assembly GCF_964261635.1). Taxonomy (NCBI): domain Eukaryota; kingdom Metazoa; phylum Chordata; class Amphibia; order Caudata; family Salamandridae; genus Lissotriton; species Lissotriton helveticus. The sequence continues at coordinate 289,562,157 of NC_136073.1, forward strand.
CAGCTAGAGACCCTTTAAACAGTAAGAAATGTGATCATGTCTTGGTTAGTGTTAAGCAACTTCAGTGGCTAGAGGAACAGAGAAGAATTTGCTTTAACACTACATGCATTATTCATAGTATGCTCTATGTACTAGGACCCCAAAATATGACTAAACAATTTACAAAGTATACCCTGGTTTGGCACTAAGATCTGGTTCCAATTTGTTTTCCAGAGTCCCAAGATTTAAGTACAGACATAGGGCTTTAGACGTCCTAGGTGATTTAACCTGAAACAAACTTCCCAGAGACCTCTATTAACAATCTGATCTCATGTTTAAGAACAGTCTAAAAGCCTGGGTGTTCACATTTTAACTCTGTACAGGTTCTCGTATGCAGTTGGTGCTATGCCATAGTGAGAAGAGACTATTTAATGTGCATGCATTTTACAGATATGTGATTAATAATTCATATAAGCACTCAATTTTGCTAATTCATTTTAGACATCCTTATTAGTTATTAACAACTTGCTACTGCAGTCAATCAATTATATCCTCCTCGAGTGGTTATTATTTTGATTCTATTTGCTAATTAGACTCTTTCATTCTGGTCAGTCAGCTAAAAATAAAAAACACCCTATTTTTATCTGTATATTTGATAGAGTCAATTCTTTCTTTTCCAATGAATGTGCATATTTTAATTCTTCATGTTTAAAACTCTATTTTTACAGATTTTATTTTTAAGCAGGATGACCGAATATTGAATCTCTGAAATTTGCTATTAATGTCTAACATAATATAAAGAAGGCACTATGTAGAACTATCACATTGATAATTTTCAGATTTTTCTATATCATGCAGAAGGAATTAAAAAACAAATTTTCTATGAGACATCAGAGTCTAATACAGACAGAATACAGACTAACTGTAGTGTGGCCAACGATTACTATTTCCACAATATCAGATCACTGTTGGACCTGGCCCTTTTTGCAGAGTTATTCCCAAACATTTTGTCTTCCTCCTGTATTTTTTCTGACCTGTTTTGTAGGATTTTGAACTCTGGGAACGTTACCACTACTAACCAGTGCTACAGTGCATATGCACCCTGTCTAAAATGTATTGGCAATTGGTTTTATACATTATTGTAATATTTGATTTACTAATAATTCCCTAGTAAAGTGCACCAGGTATGTCCGAGGCCTGTAAATCAAATGCTACTAGGGAGCCAGCAGCACTGATTGTGCCACCCACATGAGTTGCCCTAAAAACATTTCTCAGGCCTGCCAATGCAGTGTCTGTAAGGGCAGTTTTAAACTGCTATTTCAACCTGGAAAGTGCACCCACTTGCCAGGCCCAAACCTTCCCTTTTATAACATGTAAGGGTTGGCTGACAGTTGGGCTCTTGTGCATTCACTCTAGACAAACACACAAATGGAACAGAGGTGTGCCTTGCATATCCTGTGCTAGAGTGGTTTGAGAAGCTGTCACTGACACCTGAATAGGGCTATGCCTTTCCTCACACAAAGCCGTCTCCACTCCCCTGTAGTTTTTCTAGAGGCAGGTCAGGAAAAGACAGGGAATTAACAATACAAAGCTTTTCCTTTGAAGATTGCCTACTTCAAAGGCAGAAAGAGGTATAAGTATTGGACCGCTGTCCCCCAAAAGCACTACACTTCTGGACTGAGGATATTCTGCCAGGATGAAAAGCTTGATGCTGTAGGAGGAACTGTCACTCTGGCTGTTGCTTTGTTGTGCAGGCCTGCTGCTTGCTACTTCTGTCCTGGAAGTGAAAGGACTGGACTTTGCTTTCTACATCCTGTTTCCAAGGCTCTCCATGGGCTTATGGATGCTTACTTCCTGTTAAGAAGTCTGAGGGCCATCAAAGACTTCACCTACTAGGGCCTGGGCTGTTCTGCTGAGAGTCCTGACTTGCCAAGTGTTGCCAAAGTCAGTTCCTGGGCACTTGGAAGTAGAATCTGGTGATCTTAAGGAGAGAATCCATGCATCAACTCCCAGCTCCTGTTTTCTCCATACATCGCTGGTAAAGATCGACACAACAAAAGTGCCTGCCCCGAAGCGTGGTTTCCAATCGGTGCATCGGGAAGAGCTTTCAAAGCAGGTCACAGCTCACTGTGGCAGCGCATCAGAAAAAACACCACAGCGTGAGTTTCAAGCATGACACACGCATTGACTCAGCAGCTGCTTTGCAGCTGGAAAAAGCGATGCAGCGTCTGCTTCACTGCTGTCGCAATGTGTTTAGATTCTCAACACAATGTCCCTCAACGTCAATTCTTCATTGACACAGCACCACAGAAAGGCATAGAGGCCGCATGTCCAGTAATTGAGGCATCGCCTCCCCTGACAGTAAGGAACTGACACATCTCCTCCCCTGCCTAGCAGTTAGGAACCGACCCATTACCTCCCCTGGCATGAAGGAGCCGATGAATCACTTTGCTTGTGTAGTAACACTTTACTTTTCTGGTGCCTCACCTCCTCTGCGCCTTGCACAGTCTATGATTTTTTATGCATCTAAGGTACTTTGTGCTAAAAACAAATGCACCCATTGATTTCTATGGACTAAACTTGTTTAATCTTTTAAAAGTGATATTTTGACTTGGGGGCGTTAGTATTTTGTCGTTTAGGTCTGGTTTTATTCTGATAAACATTGGCTATTTTTCTAAACTAGTGTGGCCTTCTTTTGTAGGGTTTTCACTGAGTTACGTTTGTGTACAAATACTTTACACATTGCCTCCGAGATAAGCCTGACTGCTCGTGCCAATCTACCAAGGGGTTGAGCAGGGGTTATCTTAGCTGTGTGACTTCCTTACCATGACTATAGTGAGGGTCCCTACTTGGACAGGGTACAAACCCGTGACAACTACTCCATTTCTGCAGCTACTGTATTGGTTCGAAACAGCAGGCCCATAAAATTGTAATGCTGCCAAACTTTCTATGTGGACTCTTTTACAACCTGCCCAGAACATTATGTTATAGTTATATGCGTTTGACTTCACAATCACTGTACATGATGGCTCCTTAGTATATCACTCCTCTAATTAATTCTCTGAACAGATATATTCTGTATTAACATACTTTTTGAAGGAGCTTCAATACTATCACCCCAGCTGTACATTTTAGGCGTTTGATTTTTTTTTTTATATAACTTCAGTTGAATAATGCCTGCTCACTCACAAGTTCCCTTTCAAACTAACAGCTTAAAGGGCATTCAAAGCTGCTCCAAACGCTTGTCATCCATTGTCAATTGAATAGCAATATGAATTAGCCTCTCAAAGACCTATTACTTCTTGCCTACCACTCAGCCAGCCTTCTGCCTCCCCTCACCTTTTGAACTATCACAGGGCGGACCCGTGGCTACCACTGCCCCACCTTCCATCTTGGAATGGGAAACTGGGTCTTTTACTTGTTTTATTTTCCTTACTTTCCTGTTCCGGCCTCCTCTCCTCCTTGACCCCTTCCCCCCTCTCCCCTATCCGGGGATATCCCAAACATAAATAAAGTACATTCTGCCCTACACCCCACATGACATGCTACAACCTACATGAGCGTTTTGTGTTTCAGATCCTTTCAAACTCTGCTGAGAACCCAATAGCATATACTACGCCAAACAACACTCTCAAAATCCTCTTCTTAAATACGAAGGGGATAAACCATTCTGTCAAAAGGAGACTGACAAAAAAGTCGCCACTATCTTTGCTAGATCGCAGAAATTAAGGTCATTAAAAATATACACAACACAGAAGGCAAACTGGTCATCTCACAAATATCCAAACACAACCAGGAGATTATCGAAAATATTTATGCCCCCATGTCCTAATGCCCTCATTCTGGGTCACCTAAAAAAAAAAGACTAATTGAAATTGCTAATGGACCTATTGTTAGACCAGCCCCCTGCAAACTTAGTCCAGAGAAATCCCACAGACAAATGAAAAACGTATGCTTAGCATACAACCTAATTGACATATGGAGGCTATTCAACCCCACAGGTAGCAAGTTCATCTTCTACTACCACCGGCACCACTCCCACTCACGGATCGGTTACATCCTGACTAAGCGGAAACTGAGTACCTCCTGCTCCAATCCCCAATTCAAACCCATCATTATCTCGGACCATGCCTGCATATCATTAAACATACAATATCCAATGTCCAAAATGCAGATAGAGTATGGAGTCTCAACGATACGCTAAGGGCGCCACAATCGCCAACTACTTTAATGATAACACCTCCCCAGGAACACTATAAGTAGCCATCAAACCAAGAATCGGGGACAGAATGATGATCAGTATCAGGACTAACAAATACATAGCAGCCAACAAGAGACCTGCAGAAATAGGATCCGAAGTAAAACAGCTTGAGTGCCTTCTAATCTCCAAACACTCAGTCAAAACAATCATACTGAAAACCCTAAAATACCAATACAATAAACTAATAAGCTGGATAGCTCAGATATGGCTGAACACCAATAAGGCAAACAAAATATGTGAAATCAACAGAGATTCCTAGCAAACTACCTAAAGGACAAAAGCCAGAACTTCTCAATGATAGCTACCAAAAGCGAATCATGGAAAGCAGAAATGGAGGCTTAAATCAGCCAGCTTCTTTGCGCAATACTACAAAGAACTATATAATCCAAATTGGCAGCCAGATATTTCAGACTGCAAAGAGAAGAAGACCAGATCACCCCAAGAAACAGTTTGATGTACGAGATATAGACAAAGCAATCAAATCACAATAAAGAAAGAACTGGTGTGGGGCCTGAAGGCTTCATAGGTAGCTTTTACAAAACCTTACAGTCCCAACTCACGTGGCAAACAAAATTGCTCTTTGATTTTTTATTACTCCAATGGCAAAACAGGTCTGAATTTCTTAGAGGCTATAACAGTTATCCACAAAGACAACAAGGACCCACTAGATACCAAATATAGGCTAATATCTATACTTAATGTAGACTGCAAAATCTATACAAAAATCTTAGCTACAAGATTGGAAAAAAATACTTCCATTGTTAATACACTCCTCCCAAACTGGTTTCATAAAAAGATTTGCCTTTGACAACATCAGACTCTTAGCGCATGTCCAAGAAAAAGCCACTCTCCCTTACTCACCAGTGATGGCCATGGTCCTGTAAGATGAAAAGGCTTTTGATAACATTTCTGGCTTCCCTAAGGTCAGTAATCCACAAATTCAACCTAGGACCATCCTTTGAGAAAATGGTATTTGTACTATATGAAAACCCACCAGCCAGAGTCAAAGTAAATGGTTCAGTTTCACAGAAGTTCCAACTATCCCAAAGCCTGAAGTATGGATGTACCCTCGCCTCTTTATTATTTTTCCTAGCCATTGATCCTCTCCTAACTGAACAACGGCTCAACGCCACCATAAAAGGCATTCCATTTGACTCTAAAACCTACAAGGTGGCAGCATATGCCGATTATGTCCTCATCTTCTCCTAAAATGCAGACTCCGTAATACCCGAAATCCTAAATCTGATTAATGCCTATGCCAAAGCTTTGGGTTACACACTGAATAAAGGGTAAACGGAGGCCTTCCCCCTTAACCCGCTCTACACCCCTAAAACTCTCTGCAATAATAACCTAAAATGGTAAAAACATTACCTTAAATACTTGGGCCTTCAACTCTGCAAATCACTGGCTGACTCTCGCTGTCAGAAGTATCTGAGTGGTTCTACATGAGCTGAAGAGGACTCCCAAATAGTCCTCACCACTAACCACGCTCACTATTTTTCGAAATCATACAGTACTGAATCATTTTGAGAAACAAGAGGCATCGACCACGCAGTCACATCACCACTCAAATATGACAGCATGAAGGAGACACTAGGGGGCGTGCAGACAAGATGGCAGCACTATCGTGAGGCTCCGTCAGCTCCGGAGCCCCTATCTAGTAAATATCCTTTTTCACGGAGCAATCTCACTGTCACTTCCCCATGGTGCAGCGGAAGGTCGGTTGCAGCGGAGCGACTACTCAGTGACTGGCCATCAACCACAGAAGATAACTCAAGAGCCGTGAGTGAACTGTGGCCTGTATCACAAGGGGTGACTGGCTGGGTCGCATGAGTGGAGAGCCTGCGGTCGGCGGAGCAGGCCAGGCAGGTCTAACCGCTTGGGTCCACGACTGGCCGGGTTGTGTGAGGAGAGAGCCCGCCACCGGACGACTTGTCCAGGCTATCCCATTAGCATGAGACCCGTCCTCATCCTGCTGCAGATCACCTGAGCGCCACAACTAAATTCCCTGAAGGTGAGACTGCGGAGCTGGGGCTGCCTGCAGTGAGCGTCAGACACTGGGAGCCGCTCCTGTGGACTGCCTCAGAGGCATCCTCCATCTGCGACACTAGCATGCAAAGATGAGGACTCGGGCCTTCTGCGCACGGTGCTGCTCCTCCCTGGGATTGAACTGCTGCCCCCTTTCCAGGCGTACATAGCAGGGGGTGTTCTCACTGGCACCCCTGGCATGGGCAGCGGGGCTAGGAGCAGACGATAACTAACATAAGCCTGTGGACCGGAGCCCACAAGCTGCGTAACAGATAAACTGTTTGCGAATCTGGTGAGTTCGCGATAGCGACCCGCGGTGTGCATCTAGCATCCTCCATACGCTCCAGCGCGGCATTAAGGGACTTTTGTCATGCCGCCTGTGTACAGGGCCACTGCGCTATCCACCTAACGACAGCCTACAGACCATGAACACTGCACCTTGCTGCGGGGCCTGCTTAATACGCACTGCATGACCCAGGCACATCGGGCCCTAGGTGCACTTGGTTGGTCCACCCTGCTGCCCAGCCCCAGAGGGGTGAGGGAAAGGGCGCCCTCTGGAATTTGATTGAGGGCCTCTGCTACGCCCTGGGTTGCCCATTCGGTACCAGCTGCGGATCTCTCCCCCTCCAAGACCTGGGTGCCCACCAGGGAACATTTGAAGACATAGTGTCACACTAGCGACGCACTGGGAGTCTTCGCACAGACATCCCTTTGGGGCCCAGGGCGTTTGGAGCCAGCGCTGCCCTTGCACCAGTCGCCGCCGAGCACCCACCATTGATAGAAATTGGTCCTAGGGGACTGACGCCCTGCTTTCCCGCCCTACTTTAATAGACGGGATGCTCGCGGCATCCCTGACCCTCGCTGGGAGCCCTCTCTTTACGCTATTGGGAAACCGGAACTTAAATCTCCGTGCAGGTACAAGGTCTATACTGTGGACAATCAACTTGACCGGCACAGTAAGGCGCCATACCAATTAGCGCACCATGGGCCCCAAGACACCCAGGCCTTTCGACACACTGCGCATCCGGTGCCGCTTGAATGCCACCATGAGGTGCTGCAACGCGGGGTCCGCACGGATGGCTGTACGAGTGCTGCGCCTGAGGCCGGAGAGTCTACAGCACTTGCCCTGGAGTGATTCCACAACCCCTGGCTCGCTGATGCAGTACTACAGCCCACCAGGCACTCGAAACAGTCACTGGAGAATCCGGAAAGCACACACACACACACACACACACATCGGCGCATAGGACACTGGAACAGAGTTCACTAGCGCCTCTGCTGCCTGCCTAGACCGACGCGACAATGGGGAAGCTGGATGGCAAACAACCCAAGCTCACGTTCGATACCCGCAGAACGCCCAGAGGACAGCCACCTGAAGCGGAGCAGGATGACGCTAGTCAGACGAGCCAAGACGCGGATGTAGTGGACATGAAGACGTTGCTTAATACAATGAAAGCTAGCTTCGCCTCCATTGGGGGAAAAATTGACTATGTGCACCAGAATGAACCACATCACCCAAAAGGTTGTAAAGCAAGATGGTAGAATAAAGGAGGCGGAAACCCGGATCTCCACTCTTGAAGAGCGGGCAGCTGGGCTACTCACAGACATCCATAAGTTACTAAAGGTGATCATGGCAAAAATGAGGCTATGGAAGCCTGCTCCTGACGGAACAATATCCGCATTACTGGCGTCCCTGAGACAACCAACACCGGACGGCTAAAAGAATTCGTTCAATGGCTGCTCACCACATGCTTCGACCAGGAGAACTTTTCAAGAATGCTGGTCATGGAACAGGCGCATCTGTCATGTATTCCTATAGGTTCTGAATCGATCCCCCTATTCCTGACCCTATTCTAGTTAAACAAACCAACAAGTTAACTAGCAGTCAGCCCATGAGGCAGAAAACCCCCATGATGCAGATACCGTTATCTGACGCAGTCACACTACGGCACAGGAACGTGTTATCTGATTAGGTCATAACGCTTGCGATCTAATTAGACAAGCGATATTCCTCCAGCCCCTGATAAGGCATACGGAGTTCTCATAACAAATCAAACCTATGACAACCTGGGCAAAACCCTGCGGCCATTGTTTTGATTTCACAGAGAACTTCAGTAAAAGAATGTGCTAACGAGCGAGTCGTATGACATCCTTATTGACGTATCTATGTCCATCCTTACGTCAATCTCGGCACCTTAAAGGTATAAATATTACCGATCTTGCCCTATGCAAACACACGCGTGGTGACGAGACGGAGCAGCCATACTTGCCGAAGCCAAGAGCAGAGCAGACCCCGCTGGCGCAGCCCCGCCTTCCTGACGCGCTGAGAGAAGCTGCTTTCTCCTGCCGAGAATTCCAGCCCCGGCATTTCTGGGCAGCCCTCGCAGGCAGCCTGGAATATCGAGACCAGAGAGAGAGATACCATTCCTCATTCATCCTAACTTCCAGGTACAGAACTGAATAACCCCTCACAGAGAATTCTTTAGTTATTCACTTGGCAAAAACAAACTTAACTTAAACTGTAACTTTCTATTCCCGCCCACGTATTAGGCTTAGGTCAGGTACACGGGGTAGGCGTATTTAGAAACACCAGTTGAGTACGTTTAGTCAAATGTATATGTGTATGTAATATATTTTATTCATTTTAAAACATCATATGGCTTAGAAACCATATCAATGTTTTTACAGTATTATTTTATACTATTGCTTTTAATGTATGCACTTTACTTAACTATAAGTATTGCAATAATATCGATCCATTTCTCTTGTATGAGAAAAGAGACTGATCAATAAATAACACCTTTTTATTGAACACGCCCGTCTCTTGCTTTTCTCTACATTCTGATGAGACTAAGAATGCACGTACTGACTGAGTAAAATAAATTGCCTTTTGTTCACACGACTCTCGAGATTTACTCTTGATTAGGGGAGAGCAAAGTTGTCATGTTCTATGGTTGTCAGAAACTAAATCCCTTCTTGTCTAATCAGGGAAGTTAAGTCCTCCTTGAACATTCGAGAAAGTTTCTAGTGAACTCTGAGCTAAGCTGGCAAACCCAAAACTTTAAGTCTAGTATCGACAGTAGTAGACCTAGTTAACGTCTGGCCTAGGCCTTTACTGCTGTAGGTATTATTCCAATGCGCAGAGCCTATTGGGATGATAGGAACTACACTACATGGCGCCCAACGCGTTTGGAAAGGGCGATAAAACTAACGTAAGACATTTAGAGTAACTCAGTCGTGCTTTCTCACTCAGACCCCTTTTCCCAAATACTCCAAAGACGTCTGGAGTGGGTGAAAGGTTATATCCGCCAGACCTCGCAGGAGGGAACTCCTATGTATGGTTCTTGGTATAGTCAACGTTGAAGGATACACTGTTCCAAAATATTGTGCATCTAATCTTTGTTTTCATAAGAAACCTGATCTGCAAACAAAAGAAATAACCTTCAGGACAGTAAAATGTCAGACAATGAAGAAGAAAGAGAGGCAGTTAGATTAGCAGCTGAACTCGCAGCGGCTGATGCTGCAGCACTAGATGCGGACGGGGATATAATACTCATCCCGGTCATCAAAAGGAGATCTATAACCCTGAAACTTATAGAAAATGGACTGACACCTAGAGGTGGCACAGTCATATTCGTAATTGAGGCACACGAATATCGGCAGACAGAGGTATACTATTCATGGATACATTTTCCAGCAGCAAATGCTGTAAGAAAGTACTTCCACTATTACAAAATAGAGGAACCTCCTAATGAGTACACTCCTTTCGAGGAGGTGGAAGTACCACTCAAATTTCAAGAGCATTTGCTCTTATTTGATGGTGCCCTAAAACACAATAATCACATCACCAGGCTCGGTCCTTTAGGTAGACCAGGAGCAACGTGGCCGGTCCTAGCCGGATACACACCACATCCAGACATCAATGGGATGTCTGCAGCAGAGCTGTTAACACAGCTAAAACAATTAATAAAAATTCATAGACAATTAGTTCAGTATGTGATGCGGACATCAACAATTCAGCCAGCGATTAAACTTCCACAGCTGACCCCTCACCAGTGGAACACAAATAAAATTACACCACAGAACATCCAATCCTGCCTAGGTAAAGTACCGGCTAAACGGGAACAAATACCATTCTGGTTGGCACAGAAAATTACCCAAATAGAGGCGGTGTTTCCTGACACCACCCCGCTAGAAAAGCACAGGATTCTGACTATCTGTCTCCCAATGGGAATCGCACCACACATAGAGGACTGTGACACTTGGGGTACAGTCTTTGCTTCCATCTACACAAAAACGCACGGTGTTCCATCCATTTCGGTAATACCAGATGTGCTAAAACAAATTCAAGATGAATATGGTCCTGAACCCGCTTTAACTCTTGGTATGAAATTACTAAAAGACTTCAAGCAGGTCTCGGCTATATTATTAGCCAACATAAAGGGAGAAGCAGCAAACGTGGCGATCCGCCAGAGGTTAAAAGAGACAGATGTAGCAGACCAACCAGCTGAAATTGCCAGAATCATAGAAAAATCCTATGAGGAACTAGGTAGAGATAGTTTAGGTGGAATACCAGTAAAACCACAACTGACTGAAAGTCCAGAAAAAATATTTTTTAATAATAATTCACCAAAAAAGAACTGGGATGGAAACAAACAATCCAATCCTAAAGAAAAGAAATTCCAGTCCAGAGGAAGGTCTCCTAGGCGAAGAGAGAAATCTCCGAACCAAAGACACAGGTCACCCCAGAGTGACCCCTCTGGGAAAAGATATAACCTTAGAAATAGGGATAATATAAAAAAGCCTGATAGATATCAAGACATTGATACACGTCCCTCTCAATCTTTTCAGACTTCCTCGCAGAAATCGGAAAGAAGAGGACGATCAGAACAAAGAGAAGAGCACACCAAGTCCAAAGACAAGGAACCTGCTCAGCTAAAAAAGAAATTACAATTTCCAAAAAAGAAGGTAGCCAGTATCAAGGTAGTTAACAATGCAGAGAATACTGAGGACACAACTGAAAAACGGAGAGTGGGCTCAGACAATGCTAGACAGCGCAGCAGAAGTGAGCATAGCTCGCAAAGTCCTTATGAATCATCTGGAGACAGTGGACACGAATGAATATCTTCAAGTGGAAACTGCGGACACCAGAGTTAGCAAACCTCACAAAATATACGAAATAACATTGCGTATAGAGGGAGATAAGACTAGGAAAATAAGGGGACTATTTTGGGATAATCTCTCCAAGGGCTATGATATCCTTCTAGCTGAAAAAGACTGGCCACCAGAGTTTGTAAGGGAGTGCCCTCATGGCGAAGAAGTAATTATGCCTGCCTTCTCGAATCATATCCCGATTCATAAAAAATACACACTTGCCAGAAAATGGGCAGTGGCTTTAGCTCCTGCCTTATATAAAAATCATGTAGGATGGGATGAGGACTCTCCTCCTCACAAAATCCAGTTAAAATCACAACCAACTGCACAAAGGCAGTACCCAATTAAGCAAGAAGCTAAAAAACAGGTAAATGAAATACTAGATCAGCTAGAATACCAGGGGGTGATTGAAACTTGCACCTCACAAATGAACAACCCTTTGTTTCCGGTCTCCAAACCAGACAATTCATATCATCTAGTTTTGGATTACCGACACCTTAACACATGTTGCAAAACTTTTGCAGTGCAAAACTCACACAGTGCTGCACTAATGAATAACATAGTGCGCAAAAAATACAAAACAACCTTGGACATCTCTAATGGATTCTTTTGTCAAAACATAGCACCAGAGAGCAGATATTTAACTGCATTCTCAATAAATGGCACTCAAAAACAATTCTGTCGGTTAGCCCAGGGGTACAAGAACAGCCCGGGGGTATTCTCAGCGAGAGTAACAGAATTACTACAACTATATGATGATGAAGCATTATCTTATGTCGATGACATTTACTTAACAGATGATGACTTGGAGACTCACTTGAAGAGAGTGAACACCATAATACTTGGGTTCGCAGCAGAGGGTTACAAATTCAACTTTAAAAAATCCAGAATTGCCCATCTGACAGTCCTATTCTTAGGATATGAGTTATCAAGTGAAGGCAAAAGCCTGGCTGACAATTTCCTAGAGAAATGTGCCGTACTCCAAGCACCTAGAACACTAAAAAACTTACAGTCGATTCTAGGCTTCCTAAATTTCGGAAGAACACACATTGCAAATTACGCAGAAAGGGTCAAACCCCTTTATGATCTGATAAAACCAGATTTTAAAAGATCCAATTGGACTCAAATACACACAGAAATTTTGAGATCCCTACAAACAGACATGCTAATTAAAACAAAATTAGAAACACGTGATAACACACGCAATCTTGTGATTCGAGTCATCCCAGGAAGATGCGCATTCACATACCTGACCTCTAATGAGGGAGAAAAGGTACCAATTGCATTCAAATCACACTTGTACACAGAAGCTGAACAGAAATTCAGCAACAAAGAAAAAATTGTTCATGCAGTTCAAACCGCAATAGCTAGAGAAAAAGATCAAGCTGACGGTAGACATATCACAGTCAGAACAGCAGAATCAGCCTTCGAGGCACTAACAACACCGTGTAATTTACCAACAACAACATTAAATCCAGAATGGATACAATGGGTGAATTCAATCACAACGGACAAAGTATACTACTACTTTGATCCAGAACTAGAAGAATTAAAAAATCTAGAATATGAAGAAACATATCCTCTGCCAATCGACATTCTGCCTTTACGACATTACGCCTGTGTAATCTATACAGACGGACATGCTCAACCCCCCGTTGGGGAGAACAGGCATACAACCCCACATGTGAGATTACAAAAGAAGTGTGGCGCGGAGGTAAACTAAAACCTCTATTAACAAAAACACACTCAGTAGAAACTAATTCTGAACAACAAACAGAAATAATAGCATTGAAAATGGCGCTAGATAATGCGGATCGCGAATTCCCGACACTTATAGTGTCAGATTCATATTACTGCGTCAAATCATATAACAAGGCTTTGCAGACATGGATTCAAAACGGTTACAAAGATGACACAGATGCACCAATAAAGCATAAACTGCTCTGGGAACAAATAGCTCTTTTACAAAAAGAACTACCAAAGACTCACGTGACACACTCACTGAGTCATCAGCGTGATGGCGTTCACGTTGCAGGGAATTCATTGGCTGAGACAGCCACAGCGGCAGCCACTAAATCGGCTCCCGTAGATCGAAAAAAGCGTACATTAAAATACATTGACGGTGAAACAGTGCTGGCAGTGAAAACGTCATCAAAAGGCGACTGCTCAGCGTTACCGATCAACTATCCACTCAATTATACATACATAATCGATGCAAACTCCGTCCCTTTTGCTCGAATCCCTGGAGTGGGGGATAGAGTGATTCCAAACATGGACAGGAGAAACTTGTTAATCGCAGACGCACATATGGGCGAGGGTCTCAGACACCTCAAACTAAAAGATTCTCTGGAAGAATTACAATCACGGTACTGGTGGCCAGGCATGAGTCTGCGTCACACCATGTTTGTAAAAAACTGCCCAAACTGCAACAGAGATCGCAGTGGGGAGAGAAACAGTTTAATACCTCGTCGGTTTACTCCAGGAAAAATCAGGAGTAAAAAGGAAGGGTTGCGATTAACTTATACAGGCTAGTTCCACTTATAATGTAGATCACCAGCACTCGGCTGACGTCCGGACTGTTATACAAAGATTTGCGAGTCTAAATGGCATATACGCTAAGAGCATGCTATGTTTGACCATTGTCTCCACTCTAGCCCTCAAGCATGGGGGGAAACATGGCCAAATGAGCATAGCCCAGCGGGAATCTTCTCACTTCCTTCCTGAGGGTACGGGATGGTGTAAAGAAAAAACCAAGGCATAAAGCAATCTATAACGGAAAGGATATTAGGTACGGGAGCTGGGTGGGTCAAACATCTAATAAGTGTCCAACGTAGTCTCAATAACTTGCCAAGAAATTCTCTGAAGGGATTCAGTCCGTACGAATTATTATTCGGAACTAGGATGATTATCTCTGACCTTGACAGTCAGACTTCAGTGGTGAAAGAAAAAAGCTTTGATATCAAAGACCGTTTGGCTATTTTGCAGGACTTAAACAAAACAAGAAAAGACCTGAGCAACATAAAGTTGAAACAACAGCCAACAACCACTGAAGAACCACCACCTGTCCCAGCAAGACCTGTCTGGATTCCTAAAGTCGGGGATCTAGTCAGGGAGAAGATCGCGGTAAAGAAGGAATTTGGGCCTTCTTACAGAAAAGCAGTTCCTGTCTTGTCTGTCAACGGGACAAGATCAGTTGTACTACCGCCACTTGCTGGTAAAAAGGAGAACCGAGTTGTATCCATCGACCTGGTAAAACCACAACATGTGGCCGATAACAAACAGTAGGCCAAGTGGACTCCCAATAAGTAGCAGAACACCAAGGTTTGCTACCAGTACAGAGGTTCTTACGAAGAGGCTCATCACATTCGAAACGCCTACAGAAGAACAACAAGGACTATGCAGCAATGCAATAGAACTCAGACCTCTGAAAACCCAAATAAAAACATTTAGCAGAGACACGCCAATCTATAATGAAGTACCAAGTGAAAATGCAACCAATGAACCAATTGGAACAATTGACAGAACTGCTTCCGGCTACTTCATAAACTTCGATGATTCCTCTGAAGGCTTCAGTGAATCAAAGACACAGCCATCATCAAAATCCTTTAAAGACAAAGCTAAGGAACTTTTGAAACAGCTGAAAGAAACATATCTGATTTCTCCATGGATTGAATTTTGGGTGGGTTTTGGTGCATTTATCCTCATACTTTGGCTCATCATGATACTAACATTGGGACGCTTCATTGAGGGAAAATATGCAAAAATGGACACAGCAAGTCAGAAAATCAACTTGATCCTCAAACCACACACATCTTCACACGTCGAGAAAAGAGAACTTTCTTCAGCCAACTTCACAGCCAATCCGATACCTGGTGGGGTAGCCTGGGACAACACTGACTATGAAATTTATGGTCCGGTCGAGATCCTGAAATATCCACACCAAATTAAGATCTCCTTGAGTGACTTTGTAAAACCAAACTCATTTGCTGATGATTGGGACTTCGAAAGCATTAATAATATGATGTCTGATTTAGTAATGTCTGCTAAATTTACCAAACATGATTATTTGCAGGGTTCTACCAATTATGATAGTATGTACTGTTATAACCACTATGGTAACCATTTTTTACATAGATCTGCACAACCTAGAAATGTTTTAAATTATAATCAATGGGAACATTGTGCAACACCTCCAAAAGGGAGCTCAAGAACCGTTTACGACAAATATTCATATTTTTCAGGTTTTAACACAAGTAATGCTGAAGCATTTTATTTTAAATTATCAAATAAGACAGGGACCAAGACCATGATAACCAACACAAAATTGTTATATTCAGACTCATTCTTTGAAAAAATGAATACCTTTGGATTTGATTATTGGGACAAAAATGTTGAATTGAAAAGTGTTTGGGGTACAAAAGAATGGCAAGTACAGGGTATAGAAGCTTTGTTTAGAGCCTGCATGATCCCAGAACAAATGATATTTTTAAAATGACACTGTTCAACAGACCACCTGTCTTGGCTTAGCCAAAATCAAAGATTTAAATAAACCGTCTATTCCAAAGCCAACAATGTTTAGCAATAACTCTGATACAGATGAAGAGATAGACGTAAACCATATATTAAACCAAAACAGAACACATCCTGATTGGAAACAGTGGTTGATCTGGCCCACAGATACTAATAACTGTCAAGACAGATTCCTGAACAAAACGCAGGGGTTCAAAATGACCAGGCCAGACTCTAGATATCCTCAAAGACATCACCCAGGGATAATAACCACCTACAGTGTGGGCAAATTATGCCTTCAATGGCTACAAACTTCCACACTGGCAGAAATTAAGCAACACCTAACTTTACTTACTGATGGTGCTGACTTGCGTGATTTCACTATGGGACCACGCAAACAGCGTCAAAAGCGTTTCATAGCAGCCTCTGTATATGCAGCATACAATGAGGCCTGGAAGGTTACTCAAATTGAAACAGCAGAGAGAATACGGGAAATTGACCGTATTAATTTGGAAAAATCACTTTCTGTAGTGGACAATGGGTTAATGACTCTGTCCTCCAGAATTTTTTCTTTGGACAGCATTGTGTCTTCAGCAATCGATATATTATCGCAAGACTTACTGTTATTACAACACGGTCAGTCACAATTGCGTTCTATTATACAGCTTGGCTGGACGTTACAAAATCTGCGTTCAGGCTATGTGCCTTGGCGTCTAATCAACACAACGTCACTATTCCAAATCTTTAACCTTACTGATAGACAAATCAGTACGGCACAAAAGGGTGCTGATTATACAATCCTGAGCATTGAGAAACTCAAAAGATTACCAGTGACAATGTCAGAACGACCTGTCAGTGAATGGATAATACATGGGATAATAAATATTCCAATCTCAACCTTCAGGTTTCAATACTGCCAAAAATATATACAGGCTGGCATGTACGAGAAATTGGGAAAGGGGTACCTTAAAACAACATGGAACCTGCCCTATTCACATGCATGTGTCAGTAATAAAGGACAGAAAGTGTTTCTTAGTGGCAACAATTGTGCGATGTCACTAAGTGGCACACTTCTGTGTAACGGAATTAGTTTGCATGGAGCCTGTGAAGGGAATTCATACAACCTTTCATGTCACCAGCAAGGCGCACCTGCAACAGAAATAGAACCATTCTTTCAAAGACTCTATAATGGGAGTTACATTCTAATTGTAGACCGCAGATGTTGTAGTCTTATGCCCGGGACTCCTTATCTAGTAACTACTACTGCGAAGGTCAAGTGCTGTGGACGCTCGTTGTTCCCCAGCTCCTTCCCAGACAGGGAGGCAAGGGCATGGCCCGATTTGAAAATTACTTCTATTCGAATAGATACTTTAAGCAGAATGAAAACAGTGCTTCTTCAGACGCCTACAAGGCTCTCGTCATCAAAAGAAACGTATGATCTACAAGTCGCAAGGACGACTGCAGAGATACATACATTATTATCAACTAATTCCCCCGTACATTTCGCGGAAATCCTAAATGAAATCTTAAATATTTCTGATACCAATGGGGTCTCAAAGGTATTTAAGACAGTATTTTCGATGGCATTAACACCATTCAAAGCCATACTGGGTATTTTTCCAGATTTCGTCCATTCGATTTTTGGCGGACTTCCCCTGATCTTGGGACTAATTGCAGGAATCCTATTCTTAGTCCTTATTTTTCGTTATGGCAACCCATGTCACAGACAAAACTCTGGCGACAAGAGAAGAAACAATCCTAGCCATTGGATACCGGGACCGGATATCAAAAATCCTGGGACTCTCCCGGCTTAGAGACCTGAACATGACTTGGTTTCTATCATTTCGACCAATGTGGCAAAGATGTGTTTTACCTGTATTGAGGTGTCTGCTATGCGGAGAAGAATGCGTGTTAGACACCTGTCTGACGCTACAATCGGATGCGCCGATGGATGCAGAAACATTGTTGAGCCCGATCAAGGTTCATGCTTTGTGCTGCCCTCAAAGGCTACCAATCCTGATGACGGCATTCGTGGAAGCTTCACCACTACGATTGATGGGTAGTGAAGTTCAAGATGAAAGCAGCATCGAACAGGTACGACCTTCTGTCAGCAATGCGAATCAGAATGTCAATGGAGACAATCATGCACAAGAATGCATGATTACACCTATTTCCGAGTTAGTGGAACTTTCCCAGGAAGCTGTTGACAGTTTTTTCGAAAGCCTAAATGATATGATGTTCTCACCCGAACAGAAATAGAGACTTTTGAGCAAGCTCGCACACGGCGTTCCCTGAATTCGGCCTTCAACTTTAAATAATAAAGTCACATGAACTATTTTTCACTCCAGTTCACGGACAGCAACTCTTTCAGAAGCCCCAATTCACTTTTTCGGTTTTTCGGGACACTTATCTTCTGCTTAAAGTAAGAAACTATTCCTAAAGAACTAAGATTTCTATTTTTAGATACTTTATAGACTTTAGCTGCCCGCTGGTATGTTCACAAATATTTTATTCTGTGATGGAATGGTCTCGAAACCTTTTTCTGTATTTAAGAAACCATTTCATGTGTGATTCTCATATACCAAATAAGCAATAATGTATACAAATGCGTGATTACTTTAGCATTATTCCATAGCTTGAGTGCATACAATATATATGTCTGCAAATTTTCCGTATATTTGAAGAATTTCAAAATGCATTTATGTATTTTGGGGTGGTAAGGTATACACACTACTCTATAGTATGTTGTACTATGTTATACTATGCCTAGATTAGTAAATATGTCCATAGTTAGCGTGGAGTGGGTGTCATGTATTCCTATAGGTTCTGAATCGATCCCCCTATTCCTGACCCTATTCTAGTTAAACAAACCAACAAGTTAACTAGCAGTCAGCCCATGAGGCAGAAAACCCCCATGATGCAGATACCGTTATCTGACGCAGTCACACTACGGCACAGGAACGTGTTATCTGATTAGGTCATAACGCTTGCGATCTAATTAGACAAGCGATATTCCTCCAGCCCCTGATAAGGCATACGGAGTTCTCATAACAAATCAAACCTATGACAACCTGGGCAAAACCCTGCGGCCATTGTTTTGATTTCACAGAGAACTTCAGTAAAAGAATGTGCTAACGAGCGAGTCGTATGACATCCTTATTGACGTATCTA
This sequence comes from Lissotriton helveticus, assembly GCF_964261635.1. Lineage (NCBI taxonomy): Eukaryota > Metazoa > Chordata > Amphibia > Caudata > Salamandridae > Lissotriton > Lissotriton helveticus. Next base: position 289,581,259 of record NC_136073.1, read on the forward strand.
TGTCCATCCTTACGTCAATCTCAGCACCTTAAAGGTATAAATATTACCGATCTTGCCCTATGCAAACACACGCGTGGTGACGAGACGGAGCAGCCATACTTGCCGAAGCCAAGAGCAGACCCCGCTGGCGCAGCCCCGCCTTCCTGACGCGCTGAGAGAAGCTGCTTTCTCCTGCCGAGAATTCCAGCCCCGGCGTTTCTGGGCAGCCCTCGCAGGCAGCCTGGAATATCGAGACCAGAGAGAGAGATACCATTCCTCATTCATCCTAACTTCCAGGTACAGAACTGAATAACCCCTCACAGAGAATTCTTTAGTTATTCACTTGGCAAAAACAAACTTAACTTAAACTGTAACTTTCTATTCCCGCCCACGTATTAGGCTTAGGTCAGGTACACGGGGTAGGCGTATTTAGAAACACCAGTTGAGTACGTTTAGTCAAATGTATATGTGTATGTAATATATTTTATTCATTTTAAAACATCATATGGCTTAGAAACCATATCAATGTTTTTACAGTATTATTTTATACTATTGCTTTTAATGTATGCACTTTACTTAACTATAAGTATTGCAATAATATCGATCCATTTCTCTTGTATGAGAAAAGAGACTGATCAATAAATAACACCTTTTTATTGAACACGCCCGTCTCTTGCTTTTCTCTACATTCTGATGAGACTAAGAATGCACGTACTGACTGAGTAAAATAAATTGCCTTTTGTTCACACGACTCTCGAGATTTACTCTTGATTAGGGGAGAGCAAAGTTGTCATGTTCTATGGTTGTCAGAAACTAAATCCCTTCTTGTCTAATCAGGGAAGTTAAGTCCTCCTTGAACATTCGAGAAAGTTTCTAGTGAACTCTGAGCTAAGCTGGCAAACCCAAAACTTTAAGTCTAGTATCGACAGTAGTAGACCTAGTTAACGTCTGGCCTAGGCCTTTACTGCTGTAGGTATTATTCCAATGCGCAGAGCCTATTGGGATGATAGGAACTACACTACATGGCGCCCAACGCGTTTGGAAAGGGCGATAAAACTAACGTAAGACATTTAGAGTAACTCAGTCGTGCTTTCTCACTCAGACCCCTCAGACCTGGGTGCCCACCAGGGAACATTTGAAGACATAGTGTCACACTAGCGACGCACTGGGAGTCTTCGCACAGACATCCCTTTGGGGCCCAGGGCGTTTGGAGCCAGCGCTGCCCTTGCACCAGTCGCCGCCGAGCACCCACCATTGATAGAAATTGGTCCTAGGGGACTGACGCCCTGCTTTCCCGCCCTACTTTAATAGACTGGATGCTCGCGGCATCCCTGACCCTCGCTGGGAGCCCTCTCTTTACGCTATTGGGAAACCGGAACTTAAATCTCCGTGCAGGTACAAGGTCTATACTGTGGACAATCAACTTGACCGGCACAGTAAGGCGCCATACCAATTAGCGCACCATGGGCCCCAAGACACCCAGGCCTTTCGACACACTGCGCATCCGGTGCCGCTTGAATGCCACCATGAGGTGCTGCAACGCGGGGTCCGCACGGATGGCTGTACGAGTGCTGCGCCTGAGGCCGGAGAGTCTACAGCACTTGCCCTGGAGTGATTCCACAACCCCTGGCTCGCTGATGCAGTACTACAGCCCACCAGGCACTCGAAACAGTCACTGGAGAATCCGGAAAGCACACACACACACACATCGGCACATAGGACACTGGAACAGAGTTCACTAGCGCCTCTGCTGCCTGCCTAGACCGACGCGACAATGGGGAAGCTGGATGGCAAACAACCCAAGCTCACGTTCGATACCCGCAGAACGCCCAGAGGACAGCCACCTGAAGCGGAGCAGGATGACGCTAGTCAGACGAGCCAAGGCGCGGATGTAGTGGACATGAAGACGTTGCTTAATACAATGAAAGCTAGCTTCGCCTCCATTGGGGGAAAAATTGACTATGTGCACCAGAATGGACCACATCACCCAAAAGGTTGTAAAGCAAGATGGTAGAATAAAGGAGGCGGAAACCCGGATCTCCACTCTTGAAGAGCGGGCAGCTGGGCTACTCACAGACATCCATAAGTTACTAAAGGTGATCATGGCAAAAATGAGGCTATGGAAGCCTGCTCCTGACGGAACAATATCCGCATTACTGGCGTCCCTGAGACAACCAACACCGGACGGCTAAAAGAATTCGTTCAATGGCTGCTCACCACATGCTTCGACCAGGAGAACTTTTCAAGAATGCTGGTCATGGAACAGGCGCATCTGTCATGTATTCCTATAGGTTCTGAATCAATCCCCCTATTCCTGACCCTATTCTAGTTAAACAAACCAACAAGTTAACTAGCAGTCAGCCCATGAGGCAGAAAACCCCCATGATGCAGATACCGTTATCTGACGCAGTCACACTACGGCACAGGAACGTGTTATCTGATTAGGTCATAACGCTTGCGATCTAATTAGACAAGCGATATTCCTCCAGCCCCTGATAAGGCATACGGAGTTCTCATAACAAATCAAACCTATGACAACCTGGGCAAAACCCTGCGGCCATTGTTTTGATTTCACAGAGAACTTCAGTAAAAGAATGTGCTAAAGAGCGAGTCGTATGACATCCTTATTGACGTATCTATGTCCATCCTTACGTCAATCTCGGCACCTTAAAGGTATAAATATTACCGATCTTGCCCTATGCAAACACACGCGTGGTGACGAGACGGAGCAGCCATACTTGCCGAAGCCAAGAGCAGAGCAGACCCCGCTGGCGCAGCCCCGCCTTCCTGACGCGCTGAGAGAAGCTGCTTTCTCCTGCCGAGAATTCCAGCCCCGGCGTTTCTGGGCAGCCCTCGCAGGCAGCCTGGAATATCGAGACCAGAGAGAGAGATACCATTCCTCATTCATCCTAACTTCCAGGTACAGAACTGAATAACCCCTCACAGAGAATTCTTTAGTTATTCACTTGGCAAAAACAAACTTAACTTAAACTGTAACTTTCTATTCCCGCCCACGTATTAGGCTTAGGTCAGGTACACGGGGTAGGCGTATTTAGAAACACCAGTTGAGTACGTTTAGTCAAATGTATATGTGTATGTAATATATTTTATTCATTTTAAAACATCATATGGCTTAGAAACCATATCAATGTTTTTACAGTATTATTTTATACTATTGCTTTTAATGTATGCACTTTACTTAACTATAAGTATTGCAATAATATCGATCCATTTCTCTTGTATGAGAAAAGAGACTGATCAATAAATAACACCTTTTTATTGAACACGCCCGTCTCTTGCTTTTCTCTACATTCTGATGAGACTAAGAATGCACGTACTGACTGAGTAAAATAAATTGCCTTTTGTTCACACGACTCTCGAGATTTACTCTTGATTAGGGGAGAGCAAAGTTGTCATGTTCTATGGTTGTCAGAAACTAAATCCCTTCTTGTCTAATCAGGGAAGTTAAGTCCTCCTTGAACATTCGAGAAAGTTTCTAGTGAACTCGGAGCTAAGCTGGCAAACCCAAAACTTTAAGTCTAGTATCGACAGTAGTAGACCTAGTTAACGTCTGGCCTAGGCCTTTACTGCTGTAGGTATTATTCCAATGCGCAGAGCCTATTGGGATGATAGGAACTACACTACACATCGTACACTGGCACCGAAACCATCTCCGGGTGCGCGGCCCCGACCCATAGTAGCGAGACTGCTCAATTATCGAGACCGCGATACAGCTCTATGTAAAGCAAGGGAGATGAAAGACGTTATCTTTGAGAACAATGATCTATCACTGTCTCTCAACTTCACCCTCAATGTCCAAGAGAAGCAGAAGAAATTTGTGCCTATAAAAAAGAAGCTGCAGCCAGGAGTAGAATATGCTATGCTCTACCCCGCACGTCTGTGAATCACCTACGATGGCAAACACTATGTTTTCACTACCCCACAACAGGCGGCGGACTTCAAGAAAACAGTGCTCTCTGCAAAGAGAGCGGAATGCTCCCATCGAGTGGCAGGGAGGGCTCAACACATCATAATGAGCGATTGACGATCACTCCTCGCAGGTTTGAATAAAACACGGCAAATGTGGCTGCGCGCTCTGAGGAACAGGTAACGCTACATGTTGTCATTGTGTGACCTTCCGAACTATTACCAGATCGACATTGGACAGCGAGAACCCTACAGGATATTGACCTTGTATTCTGGGGCCCCATACCTACACGGAATGTCAGTGCGGGAGGCGGTTCCATGCCCCCTGGGACACACGCCTCCGAGGGGGTTCCCCTTCTCCTCATTAGTGGGGACAGTATTGTTAGGCTGTTGCCTTTATTGTTGTATTGTGGGCTTTTTTCAGAATGAAGTCACTAGTGACCCTGGGACCAGAACACTACTTGTTCATGTTATTGTTGGTGCCTACAAACCATCGTACAAACATGTTGCCTTGTTAATCCACAGCATTGATGCGCATTTTCAATATGGGCTAGCTGTGACATAGATGAGGCAGTTTTTTTCAAATACACTGGGAGGGACTAAGAGGGAGGGAACCGTGCACGGCAAGTTGGGGACGCCGATGTGGGAGGGACGTTGGGAAACCAAGGTAGGCACTTTCAAACCTGCAATTGACAACAGGAGCTGTAGGTACAGTACAAACTCAGTAGCCGGTACACGTACTTTATGCATGGAGACACACGGGACAATGGGTGATGGCAGGTGAGGGACAGAGAGACAACACCGCAACGCACATGGGACTCCTAACATGGAATGTCAGGGGGCTGGGTGACCCTAGAAAAAGACGGCACATATTAGCCTACTTGGACAGGCATTGCGTCAGCATAGCTATGCTGCAGGATACGCACACTCTCCATACACAGCAGCTTCAGTTCGCTTCTCGCTGGGCCTCCCATAGGTACTTCTCCTCATACTCGACCTTCTCGAGAGGCACTGCCATCCTCGTCAAAAAAACTATGCCCTACATCGAGAAGGGCTTCAGCCCCAATCACCCTGATTTGTAGCTACGGGCCGAATGTAGAAGATGAAGACTACTTTATCACCTTATGGGCAAGCATAGTGAACATAGGCTCGACTCTTATGGGGGGGGTGATTTTAACTTAACACTGAAACCTGCGCAAGACCGCTCTCACCCGATGCTCCATCACTATACCAAAGCGCAACGCCAATTGCAACAAATATTGATGGACAACCTGCTGGTGGACGTCTGGCGCCACCACCACCCCACTAGGCATGAGGGAACATTCCACTTGGCAGTACACAACAACTGGTCGAGGTTGGACCTGTGGCTTGCGTCACAAGACTTAGCACTACACGCCCTCTCCTCTCGCCATCTAGGGTGCACCTACTTAGACCACTGCCCCGTGCTTATGTTGCTGAACCCGCCGGGCCTGAAGCCTCAACCCTGGCTATGGCGTCTGCAACCCACGTAACTTCTTGAATCGACGTTTAGTACGTAATTGGGGGGAACATTAGAAGAATTTCTGAGGCTCAACATAGACTGAGTCCCCTCTCTGGCTACTGTTTGGGAGGCGCTGAAGGTTACTATTAGGGGCCATTGTATGGCTAAGGCAGGGGGCATACTCAAAGCCATACATATAACCATAAACAACCTGGAACGTCAGCTCAAATAGCAGGAATTAAACGTACATGCGGAACGCGAAGGTCCTGCCCTAGCAACAATTTGCGAACTCCTCACACAGTATCAGACTGAAGCGGAAAAGGAGTACTGATTTCGCGGCAAATACCACACGGCACGTAAATATGGCAAGGGGGAAGGCCCCGGTAATGCGCTTGCAGAGACTATTCGGCCACTAAAGACGGCGAATCATGTGATGGTAGCCCGAGATGGGAAAGGCACTGCACACCGAGATACCCAGGCCAATATGGGGGTCTTCACCACTCATTATCAAACGCTATACACGTCCTGCGCGACACAGCAAGCTGAGACAATATCTGCCACAGATAGAATTAGCCTGGCTCAGTAACACACAGCAAGAATTCTTAGCAGCCTATTTTGGGGGAAATTCGAGAGGCCATCATGCAAATAAGGAATGGGATGGCGCTGGGCTCGGACGGCCTCGGAAAAGAATTTCATAACACCTACATAGACACGCTGGCCCCATTTCTGAAAGCGCTACATGAAGAAGCGGCCAAAATCGGGACACTCCCACCCACCATGCGGAGGGCACTGCTGATCTCTCTTTTGAAACCCCCAGACTTGTATCACCCTCTGTCCCTAATAAATTGTGACGTTAAGATATTGGCTAAAGTGCTGGCTAATAGGCTTGTGCTGTTGATGGACAATCTCAACAGGCCAGACCAAGCAGGTTTCATACCTGGCCGGTGAACCTCCCACAGTTTGCAGACCCTCTTCGCCATAATTCATGGTATCGACCAGGATGAACAGGCAGTGGCGGTCTTCCTAGACGCCACAAAAGCGTTTGACTGGAATGGGGTGTCCGCCCGGGTTCGTTCAGTGGATTAAACTGCTGTATCTTCTCCCCAGCGCTTCGCTAATCCTGAATGGAGAACGCTCCCCTGCCTTTAGAATTTCTAGGGGTACGCAACAGGGGGTGTCCTCTCTCACTCCTGCTATTCGCGATAGTAATAGAGCCGGTGACTGCCATGTTGAGACAGCACCACAAACAGTACGCGCTTGACTACCCGACTCGGCCTATTTTAATTTCACTATATGCGGACGTCACGATGTATATGCGTGACCCGATAGACGGGTTGAACGCCATGATTCGCAAAATAATAACATTTGGGGCTTTCTTGGGCATCACCATAAACTGGGGCAAATCTCAAGTCCTGCCGCTCACTAGGGGTGCCTCCCCTTTCCAAATGGACTACCTGCTGCAGTGGGGTGATGATGAGGTCCGTTACCCAGGCATCAACATAACCAAAGACAAAGATGAACTCTTGAGGGCAAACTATGGTGTGGTTGTCAGTAAGGTGGAGGACTTGATTATCAGATGGATAGCACTACCGCTTTCCCTTGTTGGCCAGGTGGCTTTAATGAAAATGGTCATAATGCCTACATTTTTATATCTGTTCACGAATACCCCCTTCCCCCCTGGCCACCACTTCTTCATCAGACTGAAGAGCCATCACCTCCCCTTGTTGTAAATATTTTTGTCCACCCTAAGCGTGGAAGGGTATACTCAGATGTGAGTCCCTTGCTCATTGCACCATCAGGATTCAAGCAAGCCGGGCCGAAGACGCCTGAAATGCCAGAAACCGGTCCCCGGAAGCTTGTTTCCTTCCCAGTGTAAGAATTGGCTTTTGTAGTCTGGTCTGCCCTGTTCCCATGATGCACTGGGCCAGGGACAGACTAATTTGCATACAGCCAGGTTCTGAAACTGGGATGGTGCAATGAGCTAAAAAACGGTGTTGGATTTAGCCCTGATCTCTTGACTGGGTGAGAGTATTCTGCTTAATTCAGAGACTCTGTCCATCACCTCCCCTTGTTGTAAATATTTTTGTCCACCCTAAGCGTGGAAGGGTATACTCAGATGTGAGTCCCTTGCTCATTGCACCATCAGGATTCAAGCAAGCCGGGCCGAAGACGGCTGAAATGCCAGAAACCGGTCCCCGGAAGCTTGTTTCCTTCCCAGTGTAAGAATTGGCTTTTGTAGTCTGGTCTGCCCTGTTCCCATGATGCACTGGGCCAGGGACAGACTAATTTGCATACAGCCAGGTTCTGAAACTGGGATGGTGCAATGAGCTAAAAAACGGTGTTGGATTTAGCCCTGATCTCTTGACTGGGTGAGAGTATTCTGCTTAATTCAGAGACTCTGTCCATCACCTCCCCTTGTTGTAAATATTTTTGTCCACCCTAAGCGTGGAAGGGTATACTCAGATGTGAGTCCCTTGCTCATTGCACTATCAGGATTCAAGCAAGCCGGGCCGAAGACGGCTGAAATGCCAGAAACCGGTCCCCGGAAGCTTGTTTCCTTCCCAGTGTAAGAATTGGCTTTTGTAGTCTGGACTGCCCTGTTCCCATGATGCACTGGGCCAGGGACAGACTAATTTGCATACAGCCAGGTTCTGAAACTGGGATGGTGCAATGAGCTAAAAAACGGTGTTGGATTTAGCCCTGATCTCTTGACTGGGTGAGAGTATTCTGCTTAATTCAGAGACTCTGTCCATCACCTCCCCTTGTTGTAAATATTTTTGTCCACCCTAAGCGTGGAAGGGTATACTCAGATGTGAGTCCCTTGCTCATTGCACCATCAGGATTCAAGCAAGCCGGGCCGAAGACGGCTGAAATGCCAGAAACCGGTCCCCGGAAGCTTGTTTCCTTCCCAGTGTAAGAATTGGCTTTTGTAGTCTGGTCTGCCCTGTTCCCATGATGCACTGGGCCAGGGACAGACTAATTTGCATACAGCCAGGTTCTGAAACTGGGATGGTGCAATGAGCTAAAAAACGGTGTTGGATTTAGCCCTGATCTCTTGACTGGGTGAGAGTATTCTGCTTAATTCAGAGACTCTGTCCATCACCTCCCCTTGTTGTAAATATTTTTGTCCACCCTAAGCGTGGAAGGGTATACTCAGATGTGAGTCCCTTGCTCATTGCACCATCAGGATTCAAGCAAGCCGGGCCGAAGACGGCTGAAATGCCAGAAACCGGTCCCCGGAAGCTTGTTTCCTTCCCAGTGTAAGAATTGGCTTTTGTAGTCTGGTCTACCCTGTTCCCATGATGCACTGGGCCAGGGACAGACTAATTTGCATACAGCCAGGTTCTGAAACTGGGATGGTGCAATGAGCTAAAAAACGGTGTTGGATTTAGCCCTGATCTCTTGACTGGGTGAGAGTATTCTGCTTAATTCAGAGACTCTGTCCATCACCTTCCCTTGTTGTAAATAGCTTATTCGCCTGGCATGGGGTGGAAAGCAGCCCAGTATCAAGTGGAGCTCCCTCACTCTGCTGTTCGCCTGGGGCGGTTTTGAAGCGCCTGATCCTGAACTTTAATATCTCAGCGCTCAGGCACACTACACTGCGTTTGGTTCAACCCCCCTTCCTTCATAACATCTCACGGTAGAGCAGGGGCTCATGACGCCCGTACCCCTCACAGGGTTCCTTGGTGCGGGTAACACAACAGCTGTGGGAAAACAGTCCACAGCAGCCTGTACTAAACGCGTGGCGCGCTATAGCAAAGTGGTCCCAAGCTATACTCACCATTACTCCCCCTCAGAGACCAACCCCACGTGCCAGTCACAAAAGAAGGCATCTGTAAGCACATGCTCTTAAAAATAGGTATTAACACCTGGGGAGGGATGCATCAACAACGGAAATTCAAAAGCGCAGCAGAGTTCTTTGGCACCACTCCCCCCACCACTATGGACCACTTCCTCTACATCCGCCTGTGGCAGGACGTCGAGGCCGCTACACCTTCGTTCCCGGAGGAACCGTCCACACTGCTCCCACTGCACCAAACGATACATGCCTGGGGCATCACATTCAGTGATTATATATATATAAATATATAGCCACCGTCAGGGCGGGGACACAAAACACTCAAAAAGCAAAACAGGGGTGGGAAGCGGAGTTAGGCCACCCAAACGCCTTGCAATACTGTTGCCAACAAACTGAGCGCATCACTGCCACTAGCAGGTTTACGATCATTCACTTTAAATTCCTCCACAGAATTTACTATACCCCTGTGAAAATGCACAAATTTAAATTACGAGATAGCGACAAATGTGACTGCTGCAGGCAGGAGGTAGTGGGTTTTTTGCACACTGCATGGGAGTGCAAGCCCATAGCACACTACTTGACGGAGGTGGGGGCGGCCTTGGGGGACATGGTTGGAGGGCAGCTCGAGCTCGCACCTAAAATGGGGCTCCTGGGCTACCTCCCCGGGTACAAAAGCTGCACCAAACAATTCCTGGCGATAGTCCTCCTACTGGCCAAGCAAAAAAATGCATGTAGGTGGAGAAGGAGAAAAGCTCCAAAATTTAAGGACTGGTTAGCAGACTCTACTTAATGTCAGTAGCAAAATAACATCTATGCCAAGCTGCTTCCACCCCGCTCACGGCCCCATGATATCTGGGAGCCTCTCACTACCTACTTGCTGCGAGCGACATGGAGGAGAACGCTGAACGGACCTAGACCAGGTAAGAACTTAAGGCCGCTAGGCCCCAAATTAGGGGATCACCCTCCAGTGCCAACTGCTGGGAAAATCTGTATGCCTCTCATGCCAATGTCAGAGATAATGTATTGTGTCCTGCACCCTTTGCCTCGCCTTTCTGTTTTTTTTTGTACTGTACCGAAGTCTCCATGCATGATAATGTAACGCATACCATGTATTGTACCTGTTGTGACGCTGAACTAAAAATGCCAATAACAAAGTTTAAAAAAAGAAATAAATAAAAATAAGACAGCATGAAAGCCACTCTAACCTGCTCTTCTGATAAAACCACTGGCCTACATTGAAAATGTAAAGAACATTGTGTCAAAAAGATTTGCGCTTTATTCGGATCGCCACTAAACCTCTCAGGAGGGGCCAACGGTATGATTGGGGAAATGGCGTGGATTACTTGAGTGGCAACCTCAGAGGCTGGCTGAAGAGTGGATTTTTTAAAAGGTTTGGGAGTCGTTTGGTAAAGATGTTCCAGCCACTAACTCATCCATTCTTTGCAATACATGAGTTTCCTCTTGGGAACGTCTTATCTACTCTTTAAAGTTTTTATTATCTTCTATAGTACTAGCTAACTGCTTTTGTATCCCATCTGAAAGGGCATCTAAAGCCTTAAGATCTAACCCGTCTGCCATCTTCAGTTCTAGTGTATTTCAAAATAAATACATTTAAAAGGCACCTCAATCGGTCAGAAGTACCTGGGTGGTTACACCAGAGCAGAACTGGACTCCCAAATCCTCCTCACCACTATCCACGCTCACAAGGAAATACCTGTTAGCATGCAACAACAGCGTGGGGGAAAGGGGAAGTGGAGAAAATAACGAGAGACTGCCTTGTAGAAGATGGTACACTGCCTTCCTTAACCTCCTCTATTTAGTTATCACAATCTGAGAAGGGATGTACCCGAAAGTGCAAGAAAAGGAAAACAACATCCTTAACACTCTTATACTTTTCGCTTTTCCTACTTATTAAACATTACTAATTAAACATTTACCCAGTTTTCCCAAGGCATCAGCTGCTCTCTTAGATTGAGTCAGAACCTTTAGTACTTTTAAATATGAGCTCTGTCTTTCACTGTCTGTGCTTGCTGTTGCGTCTGTTAAAGTTGATTCTTGACTTTATTCTTATCATATGAATTGACTCTTGTAGAGTTTTTTTCAAAATAAATCTTTAAATTTTTTGCCAATTCTTTAACATTTATTAAATACTGCTGAATTCCTTTCTTCGTAAGTCTTTCCTTTAACAATAAATTGTTCCTTGTAATCTTATCTTGTTAAGTCTTTACCCACTCATAAGGACGTTCCCTACCCTGAACTTGTTTCTTGACTAGTGTCTGCATTTGCACTATTACCAAAGTCTCTAATCCGCTCTGAGGGATTAGAAATTAAATACCTTGTCTGATGCGCTGCCCCTTCAGAGGACAGGAGAGTGACTTCAGGCGTTCTTGCTTGTCGATGTGTTATTCTCAATAAAACTTACTCAATAGCTGCGAGTATCAAACTCAGGGAAATGTGTGTCCCGCACACATACCAAAACAAGAACACTAACTCACGCCAATTACAAAGTCTTTAAGACTGCAGTGCTGGCTGAGACACTTCCAGCCTCTGTAAAAAGTCAGTTGAAGTGAAACGCTCATCTCTCGAGCATGCATGTTGAACCCTGCCGATACAGCTCATTCAGAAAAGACTAGCCCGCTCACCTCCAGCGCAGCCATTCCAAACAAGAAGAGCTTGAAGAACTCTCAGGCACTGTCTAAGAGCGATCATGAAAGACGGCAACAACAACCTCCAATGAGGATATTTCTTAGCCTTCTTGAGGTCGCCACGTTTATCAAATTCTTTGCCTTTCCTGCCATTTAAGTTAATAGAATTCCTGACAGTTCCTCCCTCCAATGCGGGCTTAATGGGAAACGTCTTATGAAAAGAGTTTAACAACCTGGGAGCATGAATATTAGATGAAGGCTCCCAAGACCTTTCTTCGGGGCCAAATCCTTTTCACTCAACCAAATAAAATAACTTATTTCTCCTGATCTTAGAATCTAAAATTATGCAGACTTCGAATTCTTCTTCTGTACTAACTTTTACTGGAATAGGTGATTGTGGCTACCTAATGTTTAGTGGATTTATCTTTAAGAGAGACACATGAAAAACTGAATGAATCTTATTTCAAGTGGGAAGATTCAATTGAACAGCCACAGGACTAATTAACCTTTCAACTCAAAAAGGACCTATAAATCGATTCTGAAACTTTTGGTTTCCCTGTAAACGCAAATGATGTGTAGACAACCAAACCCGATTGCTCTCACCAAACTTGGGTTCTAATCTCCTCTTTTTATCCGCATATTTTTTTATAGGGCATTTTAGCCCCAACTAAATCCTTTGCCTTTTTATATGTAGCCCTTAATATCTTAATCAATTCGTTCATTGTTGGGATAATGATCCTTACCTAAAACTATATTTGGATGTCTACCTGAATTAATATAAAATGGAGTGACACCAGTGGAATCATGTGTAGAATTTTTATATGCAAATTCAGCCTAACACATTAAATCTGGCCACTCCTTCCTGATCTAACAAGTAAAGACGTAAATATTGATCCAACTCTTGATTTACTCTCTCAGTCTGTCCATCAGTTTCTGGATGGAAACTAGTAGAACATCGAGAATCAATTCCCAACTTCTTAGTAAAACTCCTCCAAAATCTAGACACAAATTGGGACCCCTGATCTGAAATCACAACCTAGGGAATTCCATGTGCCCGGACTAAGTGTTGGTTAAACAGCTGAGCTAACTGAAGAGCATTTGGAATCTATTTTAATGGTATGAAGTGACTTATTTTAGAAAAAGTGTCTACAAAAACTAAAATTGTGTTCAAACCTTGGCTAGAGGGCAGGTTCGAAATTAGGTCCATGGACACTGTACCATGGGTGAGGGGCAGTTGGTAGAGGTTGCAAGAATCCCTGTGGCGCTTGTCTAGTTAGTTTCCCTTTCACACACTTATTGCAAGTTAATACATACTGTCATATTTGAGTGTTCATGCAAGACCACCAAAACAACCTTTTATACAAATCTGTGGTCTTCCTTATGCCCTTGTGTACTGCCAATGGATCATCATGACAACTTTTTAAAGCTAAATTTTGCAATTAACGGGTGAGTAGGTATAAAGCATTCCTATAATATGGAAGTTTAATCTTAATCGCTCGCTCAGGATCTGAATGTTGCCATTTTGCAGTGCTTAGAGACCATATGATCATAACGCGCTCTATTAATAGCAATTACAATCCCAATTTTGTAATTTCTCCCAATGATATAACTTTAGTATAATCAGCCAGTTGAGTAGCACAGATGATTTTGTGGACGGGATGATCGATTCAGGCTCCGGTTTCTTGATTTCTTCTTCGCCATTCAACAGAGATAAAGCGTCAGCCTTCCCATTTACTGAACCAGGTTTGTATATAATCACAAAATTCATCTGATAAGTACAAAGACCATCTTAATTGCCAAGGATTTAAAGTCTTGGCAGACTTAAAAAATTGAAGATTGCGATGATCAGTAAAAACAGTCCCCACATGCCTGGCTCCTGACAAGAAATGCCTCCAATCCTGAAAAGCATCCGTGACAGCTAATAATTCCTTTCCAGCCATAGATTAATGCAACTCTGGAGCTGTCAATTTCTGGGAACAAAAAGCAACTGGATGCAACTGCCCTGTTAGCTTATTTCTTTGAGAAAGTACTTCACCAGTAGCAAAATCGGAAGCATCCATTTCCACATAAACAGCCTCCCCAGGATTTGGATGCATTAAGATTGGAGCTGACGTGAACACTTATTTGAAAAAATAAAAAGGTCTTCTCAGCATCTTCTGACCAGAAAACTTCACCCCCTTCTTTAATAGTTAAGTGATAGGACTGACCTTAGAGAAAAAAATCTATGATTAATCGTCTGTAAAAATTGGCAAAACCAATAAAACTTTGAATCTCCTTCACATTTCTTGGAGCTGGCAAATTCTTGATTGCAATTAGCTTAGCAGGATACATTGAAACTCCTTCAGATGAAAGGATGAAATCTAAAAACTCCACTCGATCAGCATGAAAGTTGCATTTTTCTAGTTTTACGTAGAGATCATTTTCCAGCAGTTTCCAAAGTTGCTCCAACGTGCTTTACATGATCAAAACGATTTGAGAGTACCAAAATATCATTTATGTAAACCCCGGCCACACTGTCCAAATATTGCCTTAAAATATAATTTACAAAATGCTGAAAAGCCATTGGGGCATTACAGCGACCAAATGGCATTACTTGATACTCATACAGGCCAAACTTGGTCCTGAAAGCGATCATCCATTCATCACCTTCAGCAACCCGCACCAGATCACAAGCCTCCCCCACATTTAACTTTGGGTAAAACTTCGCCCCTTAACCTGATCTAATAATTCTGAAATTAACGGTGAAGGGTATTGATTCTTGACTTTTACTTGGTTCATTGCCCTGTAATCTATGCAAGCTCTGAGAATGACATCTTTCTCTGGAATGAATAACAGGGGAGATGATACAGGAGATTGAGAGGACTAAATAAATCCACACTCAAGAAACTCATCTAAGTATTTTTTAAGTTGATGGTTCTCAGCCCCCGTTAACGCATAACTAGGACTGCAAGGGAGATTTGCCCGAGGTTCTAATTCAATCTTGCAATCATACTCCATTTAAGGAGACAATCGCTCAGCATTCTTATCAAACATCTTAACCAAATCTGGATACTCCCTAGGAATTTCTTTCAACTCCATAACACATACTAAATTAGACTGTAAGGCCAAACTAGTGGCAGGTGGACCCTCTAACTTCCTTTCTCTAACATGAAAGCAATGTTGCTTGCAATATTCTGATATCATTTCCACAGTACGTTTCTCCCAATCAATCCTTGGATTATGCTCCGCTAACCATGGCAACCCCAAAATAATTTGAAATGGAGCATAAATTAAATTAAATCTCAAATACTCTTGATGACCATCCAAGCCTGACAACTCTATAGATTCTGTTTCTTTCGTGATGGGTCCAGAGGGCAGATTAGTTCCATCGACTGCACGGACTCATTCGAAAACCTTCTCAAGAATAGATTGTATTCGTATCTTCTCGGCATATTTCTGATCACACAAATTGCTGATAGCTCCAGAAATAATCATTACTGAAACCTCTTTAATTTCTGAATCTTGAAATTGAACTGTCATGGAAACTATCAAATGAGGCGCCACAGATTGAAGAGTGTTGGCCACATGTTGAATTTCTGGAGTGGATTCTTTCTTCTGTCCCATTAGAGCAACTTCTCCTACTGATAGGATTGATCTTTTCCTGAAGAACTAGATGTGGGCTTTTTTGGACAATCCTTATCAAAATGCCCTGAATTCCCACAGTACATGCACACATTTTTTGTCCTTCTCTTATCCTAATCGATCCAATCTGCATGGGCTCTTCACTTGAAGCCGTTTCAGATTTTGAGATTTCAGACTTAATGCGATCAAGCCGTGGAGGAAAAGGACGAAAGTCTCGTCTCACATTTTCTCTTATTAAGTCGATTTTCGATTTGCAAGTCTAAATCAATTAGTTCTGAGATTACTTGCGGCCTTTTTGGAATCTGAGCCGAGTCTTTCAGTTCATCCTTTAAACCACGATAAAAAATTGCATCTCTTTTACTTTCTGGACACTTTGTCTCAACAATTAACTTGTTGAACTGAGCAATATAAGCAATAAGATCCTAATTCCCTTTTATTAGATATAATAATTGTTAGTATCCTGATTTCTAGTTCTTCTATCGAAAATTCTAAGGAATTCTGATTTACATGTTTTGTAGTCATAGAGTACTCTATAATTTCGAGAAACAAGCGGCATCGACCAGGCAGACACATCACCACTCAAATAAGACAGCATGGAAGCCACCCTAGACGGCCTGTCAGAAAACACCACTGGCCTACATAAAAAATGCAAAGAACATTGTGTCAAAAAGATTTGCGCCTTATTCGGATCACCACTAAACTTCTCAGGAGGGGCCAACGGTATGATTTGGAAATGGCGTGGATTACTTGAGCGACAATCTCCGAGGCTGGCTGGCTGGCCGTTTGGCAAAGATGTTCTAGCCACTAACTCATCCATTCTTTGCAATACATGATGAGTTTCCTCTTGAGAACGTCTTATCTACTCTCTTACGGTTTTATCATCTTCTATAGAACTACCTAACTGCTTTTGTATCCCTTCTAAAAGGGCATCTATAGCCTAAGATCTACCGCTTCTGCCAACTTCGGCTCCAACGGATTTATTTTAATTTTAAAAAGGCACTTCAATCTGTAAAGAAATACCTAAGTGGTTCCACAGAAGCTGAAGCGGACTCCTAAATACTCCTCACCACTATCCACGCTCACAATGAAATACTTGTTAGCATGCAACAGCTTGGGGGGGGGGGAGGAAGTGGAGAAAATAACGAGACTGCCTTGCAGAAGATGGTGCACTGCCTTCCTTAACAACAACATCCTTAACACTCTCCTAGGCATTTCTCTTTTCCTACTTTTTAAACATTACTAATCAAACCTTTACCCAGTTTTCACAAGGCATGTGCCTCTCAGATTGAGTCGGAACTTTTAGTACTTTTAAAGATGAGCACTGATGGTTTTTCATGGGCTGTGCTTGTTTTTGCGTCTGTTAAAGTTGATTCTTGCCTTTCTTCTTATATTAACGGAGTCTTGTAGAATTCTTTTCAAAATAAATCTTTCAATTTTAGTTGCCAGTACTGTTGTTTTAATTCTTATTGCCGATTCTTTCACATTTATTAAATACTGCTGAATTGCTCTTTCTCCAAGTCTTTCCTTTAACAATAAATTGTTCCTTGTAATCTTATCCTGTTAAGTTTTTACCTAGTCATGAGGACGTTCGCTACACTGAACTTGCTTCTTGACTCGTGTCTGCCCTTGCGCTATTGCCAAAGTCTCAAATCCGCTCTGAGCTAAGGGATTAGAAATGAAATACCTTGTCTGACGCGTTGCCCCTTCAGAGGACTGGAGAGTGACTCAAGGCTGTCTTGCTTATCGATGCGTTATTCTCAATAAAACTTACTCCGTAGCTGCGAGTATCAAACGTAGGGAAATGCGTGTTCCACACAGGCGTAGAAACAGGAACACTAACTGTCGCCAATTTCTAAAATAAAAGTCTCCAAGACTGCAGAGCTGGCTGAGACACTTCCAGCCTCTGTAAAAAGTCAGTTGAAGTGAAACGCTCATCTCTTGGGCGTGCGTGTTAAACCCTGCCAATACAGCTCGAGTAGAAAAGACTAGACGGCTCACCTCCTGCCCAGCCACTTTAACCGGAAAGCGCTTGAAGAACTCTCAGGCACTGTCTAAGAGCGATCAGTGCATCAACCTCCCCCAACGAGGATATTTCTTAGCCTTCTTGAGATTGCCACTTTTAACATGCTATTTGTCTTTTCCGCCAATTAAGTTAATTGAATTCCTGACACACACACACACACACACACACACACACACAAACCTCCTTAAAAAAATACAGAACCTTACTGAGACTTGGTCACCTAAACCTACGACTTGGTAGGGTAGACTAAATTGCACCAAAATGCTAATAGCACCACTATCAAACTTGATAATAAGTATGCTACCGCTGCAACTTTCCAATACTTTTTTAAAACTCCTCAACAAGATTATCACTCAATTCATTTGGTGCAGTAAAAGGCATAGAATCTCATCCAAAATCCTACTATTGGACTAGGAGAAAGGGGGAATGTCTCCCCAACTTCAACAAACTTCAAACAGCATTCTTACTCAAACAAGCTATACATTGGATTTACCCGAATTCTTTGCTTCTGCCGATCTCGGCAAATATCGAGCTAAATCTCTTCTCCCTGTTCACCCCTCTGGCTGCTATCACAATGAAGCACTTCAAGCCCCTATACTCGTTAAATATAATCAGAGACACTATACTGTGAGTAAAAATCCTGGACGGGAAATGCTCTGTCAAACTTAAACACGCTTCCTACGCCTCACTATAGCACAATCCAATAATAAAAATTGCATGTAAACCCCTCCATTGGCAAACCTGGTCATTGCATAACATTTTATACATTAAAGAAGTGATCTACAAAGCTAACCCAATTCCCTTCTCTCTCCTACAAACATCCTTCAGCATCCCTGACATTGAATTTTATAATTTTATAACTTCCTCAAACTCAGTGTCGATATTAACCATAGCCAATCCTACCTTAACCCACAAAATCCTAGCATCCTAAAGAAACTAGTTCGGTCGCATCGCAAGACCACCAAGCTTCTAAGCTCTATAAAATCCTTCACAAACACACTCCCAATTATATACAAAAATCTCAAAACAAGTGGCTCATCTCCTGCCTTAAAGAAGGCTACACTCATCTTGCAAAGAAAAACTGATCCCAAATATGTAAAGATGTTACTAAATTCAAAATCTTCCCCATCATCTCACATTGTAAATACTGGCTACTACATAGATCCTTCTGGACCCCAGACAAGCTCTAAACTGGGCCTATCAAACTCTGACAAGTGCTGGAATTGCTCAACCAAGGTTGGCGACCTCAAACACATGTTATTTTCTTGCCCCTTGCCCCATTCATCCTGGGAAGAAATCAACAAAACAATTAACATATTCCACTGTAAAGTAACTCTTGACTCAATCTTCACATGCTTAGGCCCAAGACTCTTCCCAATCCCGCCCAGACTTAAGGCAGAACCTCCTACTGCTTGACTTACTATTCACATTAGGAGTCAAAATGATCTTTTGCGATTGGAAAGACTTCAACTCTATTTCGTACCAAACATGGTCCGTCTGGGTATGCTTCCTCAGAAGCTCGGCCAACATTATTCTCAACCAAAATTGTAACCACAAAAAATCTAGACTGATTTGGTTACTCTTAGACACTTAAGTACAGACTACCACACCTTCAGATAAAGGTCCTAAGAAGCATTCTGCCCACCAACACTCCTCCCACAGTAAGGATCTTAGTCTACCCCCCCTCCCTCACCCTGTAATCCCATCCACTTTTTACTATTTTCCTTTCTAACTCACACTTTCTTATTCGCTTTACTTTACCTTCTGCACCTACATATGGGAGCTTTCCACGACTGCTATATTACTTAATGAATTTCGTTGAGTGACCTTTCCAATGAATGCTGCTGATTTGATCTGCAATACCTTCACATTGCCTTGTATGAAATATACAAATGTTCTTAGAGGCTTCTTATAAAAGAATATTGCTGATTAGATCTGTAATATCTTTACAGTGCCATGACTAAAACCTTTAAATGTTTTTATTCGCTTCTCATATAGCATGCGTAATACCATTGCACTTTCTCCACTGCTCATCTATTTTCTTCTATTGTATGAAAATGTTAATAAAATATTTAATTATATATAAAAGAAAATGTTTTATCACCGTTGCAATCTACATCTTCACTCATGAATCACAAGATTGCTAATGGAAGCTTTCCTTTTTGAAGGTGTTTTTCTTCCAGCTGTGGCCATCTAAAAGTAGAAACCAGTCAGCTTTTCACATATATTTACCTGTGTGGGGTGGCAGCGAGACTGCTGTAAGGAATGGCCTTTTCTAAGAGCAATCTAGAAGTGCTTACGGTAGAATGTGATTGCACCAAACCTTTTACCCAGCCATGGTTAGATTACCCATGCCTCGGGACACATTTACCAACAGTGATCTCAATAGATACTGGTGTCACTGACCCAGCCCCTTAAAATGATGGGTAGTAGAGTCAGTACCGAGACTCCTCACGACCTCCCAGGAACTCTTGCAAGAATATATTTCATGCTGTGTAACATTATTTGAAGATAGAATACTAATTTGAGGTTGGCTGTACATTTAGATTATTCCTAAATGATTACATGTAAAACCTATAACAGGTCTAAGAGATTGCAACTGTGTAAATCATATTTTATTGTTTGAAATGCACTCTTCCACAAACAAGCAACATTTGAAGACCACAACTTTAGTGAAAATGTAAACGTTGCTGTCATTGCAGTCTGGGGTAGGATCACTGGGTATTCATAAAAAGATCCAGTGAATTAATCATGGCTGAAATGCAACACAGAAAGTAGAGGATCTCCCTGGATGGAGATTCTGCAGAAAGTCAACACAAGTGCAGGTCTCCACAGAGAGCTGTCTCCTAGACGTACTGCACGCTTTGAAGTCTGTTACATACAGCACAGTTGGGGGCCCATGGGAGAGAAAGATGTGATATCCGGAAAATAGTTTACGCCAAGGAAAAGCCTCCTATTATATTTTAAAAAAACATAGGACCAATCACTCTGAGAAAAAAAATGGAACACTTGACTAATGAGGGAAGTGATTTTCAGAGAAATCTCCAGAGTACAAGGCCAAAAAATATATTGTAAGTTGGTGATTTAAAAATGCCTATTCTAAGGGGCTGGAGGGCAGAGTTAGAGCTTAAGGTGAACAGGGATGCACAGGGTTAGCGAATGCCAAAAGATCTTAAATGATACATCATCCTTTCAAAGCAATTTCCAGGTTTTTGCACAGTGGGGTTCCAAACCAGATTTGGAATCAGGTGCAGACATGATTAAAGAGAAACTAAAGTATGGAGTGGGGAAATAGAAGCCAGTTGAAGGACTACCAATACTATACAAAGACATCACAGAGATGGGAATCAAGGAGGATGCTAGAAGAGCCATTTCTTCGTGTAGTGTTTTTATAACCCAACAAATGTTTTGCAAATACATTTTACGACTTGATAGAAGACACAGACATTCCCTGAACCTAGAAGAAGAGGAACTCGACATATTAGCACCAGGACACAATTTACCAGTTTTTTAGCCTGAGATTACTTAAAATGCTCAGGATCCGCATTTCCAGAGAAACTCACCTATTTTATGTAACAAGATGTAAAGTGCAAATCTTTAATCCGCAGTACAAAAATTGAAACCCAAACATTTAACATTATTAGCACCACTATATGTCCACATAAAAAGAACAAAGTTGCTGCACAGAGAATACGATAGCTACACAGGATACTCTTGTTTGGTTGTTCTCTCAGATTGTCAAGATCTGATCAATGTGAGAACGTTTAACATCTAGCAATCATAAATAGGAGTTAGGTACAAAATGTGCACAGCACATGTGCACTAACAAGCTAGACTTTTGTATGAATTACATCGATACATTTATTATACAATGTACATGGTGCTGCAGAAGGTTTTAGCTATAAAACAATGGTTCACTGGAAAAACAGTTTTTCTATGTTTTGCTTTAAGAAATGGTGTCCAGTTCCATTTTAGCATGCACATTATATACACACACAATATATATATATATATATATATATATATATATATATATATATATATATATACACACACACACACACACCATAGAAACGCTGGTGGAGCAAAGCAGTCAGTTACTCTTATTTCACTGCACGTTGACTAGTCGAGTGTGCGCTCCCTATTTTGGACAATTTTTGAGGATGGATATATATATATATATATATATATATATATATATATATATATATATATATACACACACACACACATATATATAATAATCAATTAACCCTTTGCATGCTGATGACGGAACCGCTCCGTCATCAGCTGCGGGTGAGCTGTGCTGATGACGGAGCGGTTCCGTCATGGCCCGCTCGCCGCTCATGCGCGGCGCGAATTCCGCGCCTGCGCTGAGC
This sequence comes from Lissotriton helveticus, assembly GCF_964261635.1. Lineage (NCBI taxonomy): Eukaryota > Metazoa > Chordata > Amphibia > Caudata > Salamandridae > Lissotriton > Lissotriton helveticus. The sequence continues at coordinate 289,603,112 of NC_136073.1, forward strand.
ATTCTATTGAGCGGGGCGGGCCATGACGGAACCGCTCCCTCACAAGCACAGCCCAACCGACGCTGGTGACGGAGCGGTTCCGTCACCAGCATGCGCCCGCCGCATTTCCGCCCCACCCCCATAGCACTGCGGCGGAATAGCCGCCGCAGTGAAGAGGTTAATACCAATAGGGAACAATATACAATTTACTGTATAGTGCAACTCACACAGCTCGTTTATGTCCTAATATTTACAGTAGAATTTCACCATGATACGGACTGAATCGACCATATGAAATAATAGTGTCAAGAATATTCTAGTTCTCCACAGAGCACAAAAAAAATATTTCCTTGGACTCATGATACCATTATGATTTTATCATGTAGCACAAACCACTTCTGCTTTGCATAAGGGGGTCGCTTACATATCTGCAATAACAGTCAGTGAGCTAAGTCAAGTACACTGCACATCATGCAAAATTCATGAAGCAGTTTATCTGAAGAGAACTACAGCCTGCAAGTAAAGAACATGTTTTGCTTGCTGATGATACTTTCCTCAAACAGATAAAATGTTCATCAGTTAAACACAGGGTATCCCAGTTCCTGGCAAGTGAGAAAAGCTCAATGAGATTAGAAAAACAAACTGCAACTGCCTTGTACAAGTCAATGTTCTTGGCTTTAGTGTCTCAGCTGAGTGAAGTTTAAGATGAGCAAACGTTTCACATCGTTACAAATCCTGAAGCATCGTATGAAAAGATTTGTGCTTGTTCGATTCAGTAATGCGGAGTCAACAGCTACATTATATATCCGTTCTTAAATAGAAATTAAGAGGGTTATAAAACAGTTAGTCCAGTACCATGGCAGACAGTGCATTGAGGTCCCTCATGTATGGATGTGCAGTCAATATTTCATCAATTTTATGTCTTTGCTGGTTTTCAGGAAAAATATTAAGCAATTCAATTTTTAAATGCATAGTTTCCGCACTATTTCGCTGTGTAGGTTTGGTTTGACAAGACTGCACTTTCTGGATCTGTGGAGTGCCGCAAAGCGGAGGACCTCTGTGTACTTGAAGCTCGGGTTGGATGGCTACACCGGCAGCAGAGGAGGCTGGTGGAATAAGGGATGGTTCAGAAACCTTCAAGCCTTTAGTGTTCGTGGGAAGGCACAGTGCAGGAACATTGCTGAAAAAAAGAGCAGAAACGCAAATTATGTTTTACAGCCACATTTGTAAGTAATGAGCACAGTGTAAAGTAATCTCTCCGATAAAGAATCTCTCTGCCTTGAGTTAGACTCTCCAGTTTAGATTGCACGCTAAATGGACTAGTTAGAGTACCATGCCATTAAGAGCTTTACTCAATGAATAAGATTGTTTATTTCCCAGGTACCGTCCTCGGGCACTGCCTCAACTCAGTTGACTGGACCGACACACAAGAGGTTTGCCAGGGAAAATATCCATTATGCAAGAAAACATTCCTAGAGAAGGTCAGGCGACTGCCTAGTCATGCTTTACTCCCGCCCCTACAAACTGTAAAAAAAGCATAGGGGCTGCAGGGGTCAACAAATGGCACTGCAGACATGGACCAGTAGAATGGTGATCCTTGGCACCCAAGATGACTAGCATTTAAAATAATGCTCTTGACAACTTACTTTTAACTACCTGGTGGGGATTATCTCCGCCACCCTGATAGACCTGCGCCTGCCAAACTTAAAGATAAGCGCTGGCCCAGCGGTCACTTAAAAGAAACAGCTGTCACAGTGGTTCCTTACAATGTAAACAAGCTTCCGAGGACCGGTTTCTGGCATTACAGCCGTCTTCACTGCCACTGGATTCAAGCAAGCCGGGCTGAAGACAGTTGAAATGCCAGAAACCGGTCTTCGGAAGCTTGTTTCCGGTCCAGGGAAGGCATGGCTTGGCCGTTCGGGCTGGACTGTTCCCATGAGGCACAGGGTGAGACTGATTTGCATATGGCCATGTCTGAACTGGGGTGGCAGATTGGGCTAAAGAACGGTGATGGATTAAACCCAGATCTGTTGACTGGGTGCGAGTGTTTGATTGGTTCAGATGCTCCGTCCATCACCACCCCCTTTTGTACCACTATGTCTAACAGTAAGCATCTAAATCTGAGTCTTGTACCGCTTAGCAAGCTGTAGTATAATGCTTGGGTGGCCAGTTTCCTGCTCAATATCCATTAAGCCTGGCAGGAGGCTGTAAGTGCTAGTAAAAGAAAGGCAACAGTACACATGTGGGAGTCTGTTATTTTGTGGTACAATCTCTAAGGCTTGGATGAGTTACAGGGTGATTCTAAATCTTCGAACAAATACAAGGGCCTTCAGATAGTGTAGCTTGGAGCCAAAATGAAATTCCACAGGTAGTCACTACGGCGGGCAGCATGTAAGGATGTGACAGCACTCCTTTATCCCCCAAGGGACAGTTGAAATACTGAGCAACTGTGGATAAAGGCAGGGGTCTCACTCTGACTTGTCAGGAGCATGACACAAGAAAAGAGTAGGGTGGCTACCTACTCTAGGTGAATGAACTGTAAAGAGTCTAAGCACATAGGTGTTGATACAACCAACAGGACAACTCTGGCTTTCTGAGGATGGGTGTCAACTGTTAAATTAACTCCCCGCTGATATCTGGATAGCTCGTAAGCTAACCTAAACTCTGTAATTAACATGTGAAATGTTATACATAAACAAGTCATTATAATCTATTGTGTGGCATGCATGGTATTTATTTGGCGGTCTCAGTAGTCAGCACATCCTCCAAGGGCTAGGGGTAGCAATGCTATGTAGCTGGCTACGCGACTTGCAGGGCAACAGATGGTACAGCATCGTAGTTTTGCTCCCTTGCAATATAGGATGGCAGGTTTGTATAGTAAAAAACACAGTATGTCAAGAGGACTGCGCCCCCCAAGTTAATTGCCCTGTGGTGTCATGAGAGGAGCAAGACCAGAAGGAGAGTCTCATAAGGGTTTAGTGGACTGGGCTTGGCCAATTTGTGGTCAACGTTCCCCATCCACCCTACCTGGATATATGCAAGGTAAAGGAGAAGAATTATTACGGTGTATGTTTCTTTCAGCATCGCATGGTGGAGTTACAGGGCTTTTTTAAAGTTTCAAACAACCACAAGGGCCTCCAGTCACTGGAAGTCAATACAGCGGGCCTGGGATGACGAGACGGCGCTCCTTAATCCCTCAAGGGACAGATGAAATCCTAAGCAACTGTGGAGACTGGCCGGGGTCTCAGTCTAACTTGTCAGGAGTATGACAAAAGAAAATAGTAGGGTGGCTACCCACACTAAGTGAATGGACTTTAAAGAATCTATGCACATTGGTGTAGACACCACCAACAGGACAGCTCTAGCTTTCACAGGATGGGTATAACCTCTATAATGAACTCACCGATGACATTTGATCGCTCATAAGCTAACTTACCCTGTCTAACAAATAACTTACAAAATTGTATCCACAAACAAGTTGCCAGCGTTATTTATTATGTTGCATGCATGGTATTATGTGTTCTCAATTGTCTGTACATTCTCCAAAGCTAGGTGTAGCAATGCTATGTTTATTGTGCAGCATCACAGCAAATCCGTCTCGTCTCCTAGGCACAGAAATTAGAGAGGGGAAGGTGTCTGTAGGGAGTGTCTGCACTTACATAAGGCACAGCTGTGAAGTAGCACCGAATCAACTTCTCCCTTTCTCTGTCAGAAGAGCAGATGAAAGAGCAAGCCAGTCAAAGGATTGCACTTTGGCACCTACTGACTGCACTTCTGATAGTGGTTTCTGTATAAAACGTTGTACACACGTTTTTAAAGTTTAGCAATATGTGGCTATGTATAATACTCCCAGAATGCTCTATGATTAGATGCAAATATTTGCATAAGCTTGAAAGCAAGATTGAGGATTCTTGGCTTTCAAAATAAAATGTTAATTAAAAAAACATGAAAGTAGGAAAAAAAACATTTAGCTTTAACTACTGTAAAATTTCCGGGTACCATTTCTTTTCTGCAGTATTTAGTAAAATGTTGATGCATGCTAGTATTTTCCAAAAATATTTATAATGGAAAGTCAGAGTAACCAGTTTCAAAAGATTATGGGAAACAAAAATAAATAAGCATTGGCAATGCCAGCAGGTCTCAAATTGGTAGTCTGCTTTTTAGTTTTGTCAATGTGTGACTTGTTTTGGTATGGTTTTTGTGAAACCTTATAGGTTTGGGAGCTGCCAGGAACTCTCCATTATAACCAACCTTGGCAAAAGCAAAAACGGTTTTTGGTCTCAAAGCACACACAGCCACAGTAGTTACTGGCACTGACCAAAACTACTTTGTGAATCAATATGCTCCTTGTAAAAGAGCAGAATGATGTCACTCACAGCGATGCCAGACGATACAGAGAGAGAGACCGAATTTTAATCAACACAAAAGGTCATGGTTAACGCCAGACCAAATTAGGGGGCCAAATATTAACAAAAGTCTCAAAAGTGCACCCATGGTACATGTCCTCCCATTACGTGCAGCTATATGGTTTTCGCGGGTTCACAAGAATTTACAGAACTATGGCAAGAAATAGCACTCCTAGAAAATATTTGTGAACTACATTTTAGCATGAGCAATTGTGAAGATCGCTCATGGGAAAATCTGAGATTTTGAAAGTTCACTTTACCCCCAACCACTTTTTGTCATGAGTAAATGTCCAACATTTCTCAGTATGGGAAAAGATTAGAGAACCGTTGTTGAAAACGTTTAAAACATGCAAGTTAGACGGAGGCAAGATGGTGGCTGGTCACTCAGTCGAGTGAGTGCTCGTCGCCTGACCTCCCTGATCCCCCCCCCTCCCCCGATGCGAGACGGCGGATCGGCATGGACTGTGGAATAAACTACTAGCGAGCTTCTAACTACGGCGAGATACTAACCGCTACTGGGAAATGCTGTGGGGCTTACTTCTGGTAAAATACCTCGTAGCGGGCTACCCGAGTTTGCTGCGCTTCCGTGGCTGTGGAGGAACCTGCTGGCGGGTGTCTGCGGGACAAGGCAGGATTGTTGGCCGGTCCGGGATGCCGCCGAAGGGTGCAAGGGGCGGAAAGACCCGTGGTACCGGGGAAGAGTCACATCGAGCAAGCCCCCGGAAAACGCCTCAAACAAACAACGACGTGGAGTGGCTGAAGATAGCAACAGCAGCCCGGTCAGTAACACCAGTAGCGGAAAGAGAGTGACTCCTGCGATCTTCATGGCAGTCAGGAAATGCAAAAAGCCACAAGACACATCAGAGGAAGCTGCCGCATCGGGAGACTCAGCCAAGGTGAGCGAGGGAGACTGTGGGATCACAGGATCTACTAATACTGACACAATATTAGTGAGGGGGAACTCTGAGCTCTGTTCTAGTCCGGCAATGCAAAGACAGGTCTTACTGCCGGATGCTAGGAGGGGGGCTTCACCAGCCGAGGTGACTTTACAATCACCTATACACCTGGAAGCAGAAGCTCTGTTGTCTTCTGGCAGCAAGGTGTGTGCAAACATAGATTGCTCCAATGACGGTGTAATCACTGAGAGTGTAAATTTGACGGACATAGATGCAGAGGGGCCTTTTTTCTTGCTCTCAGACCACTCCAGCTCATCTGGTGATGAATCCAAACAGATGTCTGAAGATCCTTTTGGTTTAGTAAGTGGGCGGTGGAGCGAAACTAGCAGTATATGTCAGGAGGAGGAGACCCCCAGGAATAACAGGGCGTCCAGCTCCAGGACTGTATGCAAGAAAAGTATACCACACACATCACAGTGGATTGACACAGGTCATTAGGTCAAACCTCAAAGGAGAAAATGGGCAATGATCCCAATTATGTGCCTTTATTAGGGGGAGCAAGACCAGCACTGTTCATACGAGCTCCCAGAGGGTATTTCATTGACAGTCATATACGAGACAATGATGGCCCATAGAGAAGAAGGCAGGACAGAAAGCCAAAAAACTCAAGGCGCATGTAGGAAATTGCAGAATTCGATTCGGAGGGTGGCCAAATCCTGTTCAGGAATTGCAGAAAGGATATCTGAAGCCGAGAATCGAATCTCTACCCTCGAGGATGAGATGGCAGCACAGAAAATAGCCACTGACAACACACAGGGATGACCTATCCTGGAAGATTGAGGACATGGAAAATCGCCTGCGGCGGAATAATTTAAGTATTTTGGGCGTACCTGAAGGGGTCGAAGGCTCAGACCCCCGGAAATTTGTTGTGAAACTTTTTACAGAGGCTTTCCCGGAACTGGCTCAGTGTACATGGGACACAGATACAACAGGCCCACAGATTTCCCTTTCAAATGAAACAGAATCCAACTAATCTGAGACCCAGAGATATACTGATATGCTGGTCTAATTTTCTGTCTAGGTAGGCGCTGTATGATTTAGCCAGGCCAGATAGATAGAGAAAAGCTGCTGGTGTAGAGTTTTTTGTTGGTCCCGATTTCTGCCCCACTACCGTCGAAAAAAGGTGGCAACTGCGACAGTTAATCACGCCGTTCCAAGATAAGGGTGCACAAGCATTTTTCTTAAGCCCAGTTAAGTTGAAAATAATATAAAGAGAAAACAAGATTTTTTTACATCTAAGCTGAAAGCAAAAGAGTACTAACAAGTGATTAAATCCTAGGGTAGATAACACATAAGTAAGGGAAACCCTAGCTAAACGCCGGCAGGCATAATGTATGTAGTTTCCGCAGATTGTTGATGATTTATGTAGATCCGCATGCTACTGAATTCCTTGTTTTTTGGGGGGTTTTCCCCCTACACTGTTTAAAAGTTGTTTTGTTGCTTGCCTTATGGTGAAGATATGGGTACTATACTCTCGGAGGGACACGGGGGTACAGGGGTGGGTACGATGCTCTCCATCACTGTATACCATTGGGTCTGTAGGAGAGTAGGGTCTGCAATCCTATGGTCACCCCAGATTTTTGCTTTTTGCTTCACTGGTTTACGACTTTTCCTGGCTGTGGGCATGCTAATCAGACCCACAGCCTAGCTGTTCTCTCTCTTAATTGACATCCATGTACTTTAGGTGCATTTACCCATTGGTATTGGGACACCTTATCAGCCCCTGTACAGTGTACCTTAGGTACCCAGGGCATAGGATAACCCAAGGCCTACCAGGGGCTGAAGCATGTATTATGCCACCCCTGGCTGGCCATCTAAACAGACACAACTGGCTGGTAAGACAGCTGGGGCAAGGTGGTGTAATCACCCTTTGCTATAGATATAGTATACCTATATCTAACCCTAAAATGGACACATATATTCCTATCAGTCACTCCTATGGCAAGCCTTATCAATCCTGAAGGCAGAGTGCTTGGAATTATGTGCGATGGTGCTCTGGCATGAGCTGAGCCCGTCTGCAGCTTGCGGAACCAAGTCCTAATAGCTGTTCCATGATAACGCTATACCATATACTCTTAAGTGCATTATAATCCTCGCGGTTGAATGCTAACTTTGGTATAGCATTATCAAAACATGTCGAGTAAGGTGTCATACAAATTGGAATACTACCCCCTCGCCAATTCTGGCGACGGGGGTAGCATTCCACCCTTTTAGAGGGACAGAGCATATATGTAACAGAACCCCGGTTAAAGTTAACTCGAGCCTTAGCATCACAAAATGGAGGCTGCCACCACAGACACAAGTCTGACCTCCTGCTGCTGGGAGTCCTTCCAGCGAGAGAGGCCTGGACAAAGGGTTTCCTGCCTTGGGAGGTGCTAGCACCACCCCAGACAGGATTTTGTGTATTGAGGTAGGGAGGGCTGAAAGGAATGAGACATGCCTGGGGCACACAAGGTGCCCTGTGCATACACCGGTTCAAACCAGTTGCTAGGGCACTCCAGCCCCACTTCTGGCGCGAAACCGGAAAAAGGATAGGGGGTGTAACCACCCCCCTTCCTGGTCCCACACATGGGAGGGTCCTAGTCAGCAGTACAGCCCCCTTTAGGAGAATAAAGGTAGGAGCTGGTCCCATTCCAAATTAGTTTATCCTGAACAACTTTACAAGAAGAAACTCTTGACTTCGACGTTCTGCTCCACAGAAGACTGAAGAATCTCCCTTGTGGGCAAGGAGTGTCCACCCTGCAACTGCAGGCACCATCAAGCGTCCTAGGGGTTCACTTTGTCGTCCTTCCTGCTGGAACCAGACTTCAGAGCCCAACGAGATCCAGACTTCCAGACCTCTCCGACCTCAACCTACATCTGCAGCACAGCTGAGATCCGTGGGTGCGACGAGACACGTGGGACCGGCCATCTTGAAGAAACTGCACTTCGCTTCCAGCACGACTTCAGAGGCATCCTCGAGAAAGTGCTTTGGGGATTGAGAAGCCCCAGCCCCGAGCAGCTCCTGCACCGAAGACCAGCCCCCCAGCATCTATGAGATCTGCGTGGGGATCTTTTGCTTGATTGCTGCTCGACGCGTTGTCTGGTCACTTGCCGGCTGGCTAGTTGCCTCCTAGACGACGATCCTTGAAATCTTCACTGCTGGTCTGGTTGCTCCAGACCGGCCCTTGCTCCCTTCCAAAAGAGGAGCACCCCGGACCCTCCTGGTCCACCCCAGACGCCGTTTCCACTCACCGCGTGGGTTGCCTTTGCCAAGGCCTGTTGACTCCAAATCCGGATCCAACACCGCCGACAGCGAGAGCCTGCGTGGGACAGCTCGTGCCTCCATCCAGGTCGTCGAAGACACCTCCTGGTCCATTTGGCTGCAGAGACAAGCGCCCACTCTTCACCTGATCGCGACGACAGCATCTGGTTCCCTCCTGATTCCACACCGGTCACTGGCTAATGACTTTGAACACTGTCCCCTCTGCTTTCAGGTCCTCTTCTTCCTCGATCCACCCGTGGGTCGCACCGGACATCTCCCTCCTGGTCGCCTGCAGCATCTCTTCTTCCAGGCTCCATAGACTTCAACGCAGAAACCCGACACGACTTCGCACCTATGCACCCGCAGCCCGTGGGTGAGGTAACAAGAGCATTTCGGTGCTCAAGGGTAGCTTGACGCTCCTAGTGTCCAGATTCACAGTCGTTTTAGTCCTAACCAGTCAGGATTGTCCGTACTCACCTTTTTCGTGAACTGTACTGTCCATAGACGTTGTTACGCATCCCGCGTGTGAGTTCACACTCTGCACACGCGTCCCGTGGGCCTCCTATTACTTACCTGAGGTTAGGATAGTGTAGTCCCAGCAAACCTCCAGCCTCTGGACAGCTCCATTCCTTCTATTGCTTTCTTTATACCATTTACTTAGTATATGGTTTGTCGTGCCCATAGGGCACCATTGTAATTTTGTGCAACTTATCGTATTTTTCCTAAGAGATTGTCATGTGCTAAGCCCTCTGACCTCATAAAGAGTTAAGAAGTGATTGTTATTAATAAATATATTGTGTATTTTCATAACAACCTGTGTGGTGTCCTTTCATCTGGAATTCAAGGGGTTATATGTGGTAAAACAGCTGACCTCACATGCCAAAAGAGTTTAGCCTAAGACTGCTTTGTCCATGCTACCATTAGGATAGCTGGTCTACATGGTTGACTTACAACAAATCACCATAAGGGTTGTTTGGACTGATACAAGGTGATCACTAGAACTAGTGAGCATCATATATCAGGCCAACTTCTCACATTGGTGTGCAGCGGTTGGGATTTGAGCTTGCTGTTGTTTTTACTAAATATACTCTTGAAATATCAATTGAAAGATCACATAAGGTACTCTAGGTACATATAACAAGCTTAGAAATACTCTGAGTTCTACTGAACCAGCTGTTGTAGTAGAAAGGGCCTAGCACACCCTGACTACAACTCTTAGCAAGGGATCAGTAGGAAAACCCATAGTGTAGGTAATTGCATCACTTGCACCTCACTAGAAAGCAGGTCTACCCATGGAGAGACTTCTGTGACTCCCCTAGTGGTTAGTGACCCTCCACAGGTCCTTTCCAGATATGCAGCCCTCAGTTTCCAGGAGATGAGACAATTGTGTACCTCCAGGGGACTGAAACAGGGTTCTAACCCTACCTCCTCCTTTCTGTTAGGTCTCTTAGAGACATATGATGCTAGAAGGGCTTCTAACACAGGCCCCTCTAATCCAGATGGGAGCATGCCCCCCTTAGAAGGTGAACCTGGTGATCCAGACTCTAACCTCCCTGAAACAGAGAATGTAGATGGTAGGGAAGAGGGAAGCTTATCTGAGGATGAGGCAGACAATGGGCAACCTTTAGTCAGCAGACTTACAAGGGCCAACTTAGACCTACATAGGGATAGTACTAGGGGACCCCCAGTGCTATCCATAAGCAGGCCTAACTTTGGGGTTAGAAGAGAGAGAGATCTCATTCTAGGGACTCCAACAGATCTGTTCCCTCTCATGCCTCTCACGCATCTGCTCAGAGGAGGATGACTTCCCCCCAGAGGAGCGAGCATGAGGCAAAGATGAAGGCGGCTAATCTGAGGATTCAAAGGGAAGAACTTGCCCTTGCCAAAGAGAAGCTTGCCTTTGCTAGAGAGCAACAGTTGAGTGGGGTAGTACCCACTGGTGGCAGCAATATCCCTAGGGATAAAGACAGGGGTTTTGATACTAGAAACCTGAGTAAAATAGTGCCCTCCTATAAGACAGGAGATGATATCCACAAGTGGATAACTGCTCTGGAGAGGGCCTGCAAAGTACAGCAGGTACCCCCGAGTCAGTGGGCAGCTATATTGTGGCTCTCCTTTGAAGGCAAAGGTAGAGATAAGCTCCTCACTGTTAGAGATGAGGATGCTAATGATTACCAAGTCCTGAAAACTGCACTGATTGATGGGTTTGGCTTAACAACTGAACAGTACAGGTTAATGTTCAGAGATACCCAGAAAACTCAGGCTCAGGATTGGACTGACTTTGTTGATTGTGCCACTAAGGCTTTGGAAGGCTGGTTACTGGGAAGTAAAGTTACTGATTACACAGGATTGTATAATCTAATTATGAGAGAGCAAATCTTAAATAATTGTCAGAACCAGTTGTTGCATCAGCACCTGATTGACTCAGATCTGACCTCTCCCCAAGAATTGGGAAAGAAGGCAGACAGATGGGTCAGAACCAGGGTCCAGCAGCAGAATCAGAACCAGGGTGGTGGCCAAAAGAAAGCAGACCAGAAGGGTAATAATGAGAATAAGCAAAATGACCAGAAGTCTTCAACAGGGCCCTAACAACCTAAGGAGGGTGGGTCCCAAAATTCCCAAAAGAAGAAGAATGATGGTCCAAAGAAACCATGGTGCCAATACTGTAAAAGTAAGACTCACTGGTTTAGTGAGTGCACCAAGAAAGGCCCAACTCCTACCACTACTGTCCCTAAGACACCTGCACCCCCTAGAACAGTTAGTAGTGGTAGTGTACCCCCAAGGTTTTAGTAGGGTTGACCCTGGGAACTGAGGTGGGTTCTGACTTAGTCAGAATACATACTTAGGCAGTTCTTGTTTGTACTGGGGACATGGATATGACCCCTACTGTAAGTCCTAGTACTCTGGGCAAATACAGGCAAACGCCTTTAATCAATGGGAAAATGGCTCAGGCCTACAGGGACACATGTGCCAGTGTCACTATGGTGACACCAGCCTTTGTGGATCCTGATCAGATCATGCTAGGTTCAGACTACCTAGTGACCAATGCTAGCAACGTCACTACCAATCACAGTATGGCAGTTGTTAACTTCTCCTGGGGAGGGGTAACTGGCCTCAAAAGGGTTGTAGTTAGTTCAGACCTCCCAGTAGATTGTCTCTTGGGCAATGATTTGGAATCCTCCATGTGGTCAGATGTGGAGTACAGGACTCATGTAGAAATGTTAGGTCTCTCCTCACATGTCCTTGCTGTGACCAGGTCAAAGGCCAAGAAATGCTCAGCTGAACAGGTGCTGGATCCTGGAAGAATGGACCAGACACCACCCAAGAGGAAGAGCAGTAGGGGTAAGGCAGAGCCTTCCCCCCTGCCTCAGGTTGAGGATCAGCCCTCTCAGGAGGCTGACCCAAAGACCCCAGAAGGAACTGTCCTAGAAGGGCTTGAACCTGAACAGGTTGAGTTTCTTGGGACAGGGGGACCTTCCAGGGCAGACTTGAGGCAGGCACAGTTAGACTGTTCCTCCCTTGAATCCCTCAGACAGCAGGCTGCTGCGGAGGCTGCAGGGAATGCTACAGGTGTCCATAAAGTATATTGGGATGAAGGACTCCTATACTCTGAGGCAAGAGACCCCAAACCTGGTGCTACCAGGAGGCTGGTCATCCCCTTGTCACTTAGAGGTTTCCTTCTCACCTTAGCCCATGAGATTCCCCTTGCAGGTCACTTAGGTCAGAACAAGACTTGGGACAGGCTTGCCCCACACTTTCACTGGCCTCATATGTCTGAGAACACTAAAGAGTTTTGTCGCTCATGTGTCACCTGCCAAGCCAGTGGCAAATCAGGTGGCACCACAAAGGCCCCCCTTATACCACTACCTGTGGTGGGGGTGCCCTTTGAGAGAGTGGGGATATACATTGTTGGACCAATGGACCCCCCAACAGCATCTGGGCACAGATTTATACTGGTGGTAGTGGATCATGCCACCAGGTATCCAGAAGCTATTCCCATTAGGACCACTACAGCTCCTGTTGTGGCCAGGGCCCTACTTGGAGTTTTCTCCAGAGTGGGGTTTCCTAAGGAGGTTATCTCTGATAGGGGTGCAAACTTCATGTCAGGATACTTGACTGCAATGTGGAAGGAGTGTGGTGTAAATTACAAATTTACCACACCCTATCACCCACAGTGCAATGGGATTGTGGAGAGATTCAACAAGACCCTAAAAGGGATGATAAAAGGGTTACCTGAAAAGCTTAGGCGAAGATGGGACATCCTTTTACCCTGCCTCCTGTTTGCTTACAGAGAGGTCCCACAGAAGGGGGTTGGCTACAGCCCTTTTGAGCTTCTGTTTGGGTATCCTGTAAGAGGACCCCTATGTCTTGTGAAGGAAGGATGGGAGTTACCTCTCAAAAAGCCTAAGCTTGACATAGTGGACTATGTACTTGGTCTCCGCTCCAGGATGGCAGAGAACATGGAGAAGGCATCCAAAAAACTTGAGGCCAGCCAAGAACTTCAAAAAGCTTGGCATGACCAAAAGGCTGTCCTAACTGTTTATCATGCAGGACAGAAGGTATGGGTGTTGGAGCCAGTGGCCCCAGCAGCTCTCCAAGACAAATGGTCTGGACCCCATACCATCATTGAGCAAAAGGGAGAGGTCACCTACCTGGTGGACCTTGCAACTCCCAGGAGCCCCCACAGGGTGCTTCATGTAAACAGGCTCAAGGCAATTGTCGACAGGGAGGACATGGGCTTGCTCATGGCCACAAATGAAGGGGCAGGAGGAAGAGAGTGACCCTCTCCCAGACCTGCTCACTCAGAACCCTGATGATGGGTTAGTAGATGGTGTAGTATTTTCTGACATCCTCTCTGAGCATCAACAAGAGGATTGTAAACAGGTTCTTCAATCCTTTAGACAAATGTTCTCACTGACACCCAGTCAGACAAACTGGTGCACCCATGAGGTGGACACTGATGACAGTCTGCCTGTCAAGAGTAAAATCTGCAGGCAACCTGACCACGTCAGGGACTGCATAAAGAAAGAAGTACAAAAGATGTTGGAATTGGGAGTCATTGAACCCTCAGAGAGCCCTTGGGCTAGTCCTGTAGTTCTTGCGCCAAAACCTCACACCCAGGATGGTAAGAGAGAGATGAGGTTTTGTGTAGACTACAGGGGTCTCAATGATGTCACTAAGACAGATGCCCATCCAATACCTAGGGCAGATGAACTCATAGACAAGTTGGCTTCTGCCACCTTCTTGAGTACATTTGACCTAACAGCTGGTTATTGGCAGATCAGGTTAGCTCAGGATGCCAAGGGCAAAACACAATTTTCTACCCCAGGAGGTCATTACCAGTTTGTGGTGATGCCCTTTGGTTTGAAAAATGCACCTGACACTTTTCAAAGGTTGGTGTACCAAGTTCTCACTGGGCTGGATGACTTTTGTGCAGCATATCTAGATGATATTACTGTCTTTAGCTCCACCTGGGAGGATCACCTGCTCCACCTGAGAAAAGTTTTGGAGGCCCTGCAGAAGGCAGGCCTCACTATCAAGGCCACCAAGTGCCAGATAGGGCAGAGTCAGGTTGTGTACCTGGGCCACCTTGTAGGTGGAGGCCAGGTTCAACCATTGGAGAGCAAGATTCAGGCCATAAAGGACTGGGCTCCTCCAACCACCCAGACACAGGTCAGAGCTTTCTTGGGCCTGTCTGGTTACTATAGGAAGTTTGTCAAAAATGATGGGTCCATTGTGACACCACTTAATGACTTGACAAGCAAGAAAATGCCAAAGAACTTTCAGTGGACAGTTAGCTGTCAAAAGGCATTCGATGACCTGAAGCAGGGCATGTGTACTGCACCTATTCTCAAGAGTCCTGACTACTCCAAAACCTTCATTGTCCAAACAGATGCATCTGAGTTGGGTGTGGGAGCTGTTCTATCTCAACTGAATATTGATGGTCATGACCAGCCCATTGCTTTTATAAGTAGAAGGCTGACCCCTAGAGAGAAACGTTGGTCAGCTATTGAGAGGGAGGCCTTTGCTGTGGTTTGGGCCCTGAAGAAGTTGAGGCCATACTTGTTTGGAACTCACTTCAAGATTCAGACCGACCATAAGCCCCTCTTATGGCTAAATCAAATGAAGGGTGAAAACCCCAAACTTCTTAGGTGGTCCATTTCCCTACAGGGGATGGACTTTACAGTGGAGCACAGACCAGGGACTGACCATGGCAATGCAGATGGTCTCTCCAGGTAATTCCACTTAGAACAGGAAGACTCACCTGGTCAAGGTTAGTTTAATGTCCCTAAGTTGGGGGGGGGGGTTATGTAGGAGAGTAGGGTCGGCAATCCTATGGTCACCCTAGATTTTTGCTTCACTGGTTTACGACTTTCCCTGGCTGTGGGCCTGCTAATCAGACCCACAGCCTAGCTGTTCTCTCTATAGATTGACATCCATATACATTAGGTGCATTTATCCATTGGTATTGGGACACCTTTTCAGCCTGTACAGTGTACCTTAGGTACCCAGGGCATAGGTGAACCCAAGGCCTACCAGGGGCTGAAGCATGTATTATGCCACCCCTGGCTGGCTATCTATACAGACACAACTGGCTGGTAAGACAGCTGGGGCAAGGTGGTGTAATCACCCTTTGCTATAGATATAGTATACCTATATCTAACCCTAAAATGGACACATATATTCCCATCAGTCACTCCTATGGCAGGCCTTATCAATCCTGAAGGCAGAGTGCTTGGAATTATGGGAGATGGTGCTCTGGCATGAGCTGAGCCCGTCTGCAGCTTGCGGAACCAAATGCCAATAGCTGTTCCATGATAACGCTATACCATATACTCTTAAATGCATTATAATCCTCGCGGTTGAATGCTAACTTTGGTATAGCATTATCAAAACATGTCGAGTAAGGTGTCATATGAATTGGAATACTACCCCCTCGCCAATTCTGGCGACGGGGGTAGCATTCCACCCTTTTAGAGAGACACGACATGTATGTAACTGAGAACCCCGGTTAAAGTTAACTCGAGCCTTAGCATCACAAAATGGATGCTGCCACCACAGGCACAAGTCTGAACTCCTGCTGCTGGGAGTCCTTCCAGCACGAGCGAGGCCTGGACAGAGGGTTTCCTGCCTTGGGAGGTGCTAGCACCACCCCAGACAGGATTTTGTGTATTGAGGTAGGGAGGGCTGAAAGGAATGAGACATGCCTGGGGCACACAAGGTGCCCTGTGCATACACCGGTTCAAACCAGTTGTTGGGGCACTCCAGCCCCACTTCTGGCGCAAAACCGGACAAAGGATAGGGGGTGTAACCACCCCCTTCCTGGTCCCACACATGGGAGGGTCCTAGTCAGCAGTACAGCCCCCTTTAGGAGAATAAAGGTAGGAGCTGGTCCCATTCCAAATTAGTTTATCCTGAACAACTTTACAAGAAGAAACTCTTGACTTCGACGTTCTGCTCCACAGAAGACTGAAGAATCTCCCTTGTGGGCAAGGAGTGTCCACCCTGCAACTGCAGGCACCATCAAGCGTCCTAGGGGTTCACTTTGCCGTCCTTCCTGCTGGAACCAGACTTCAGAGCCCAACGAGATCCAGACTTCCAGACCTCTCCGACCTCAACCTACATCTGCAGCACAGCTGAGATCCGTGGGTGCGACGAGACACGTGGGACCGGCCATCTTGAAGAAACTGCACTTCGCTTCCAGCACGACTTCAGAGGCATCCTCGAGAAAGTGCTTTGGGGATTGAGAAGCCCCAGCCCCGAGCAGCTCCTGCACCGAAGACCAGCCCCCCAGCATCTATGAGATCTGCGTGGGGATCTTTTGCTTGATTGCTGCTCGACGCGTTGTCTGGTCACTTGCCGGCTGGCTAGTTGCCTCCTAGACGACGATCCTTGAAATCTTCACTGCTGGTCTGGTTGCTCCAGACCGGCCCTTGCTCCCTTCCAAAAGAGGAGCACCCCGGACCCTCCTGGTCCACCCCAGACGCCGTTTCCACTCACCGCGTGGGTTGCCTTTGCCAAGGCCTGTTGACTCCAAATCCGGATCCGACACCGCCGACAGCGAGAGCCTGCGTGGGACAGCTCGTGCCTCCATCCAGGTCGTCGAAGACACCTCCTGGTCCATTTGGCTGCAGAGACAAGCGCCCACTCTTCACCTGATCGCGACGACAGCATCTGGTTCCCTCCTGATTCCACACCGGTCACTGGCTAATGACTTTGAACACTGTCCCCTCTGCTTTCAGGTCCTCTTCTTCCTCGATCCACCCGTGGGTCGCACCGGACATCTCCCTCCTGGTCGCCTGCAGCATCTCTTCTTCCAGGCTCCATAGACTTCAACGCAGAAACCCGACACGACTTCGCACCTATGCACCCGCAGCCCGTGGGTGAGGTAACAAGAGCATTTTGGAGCTCAAGGGTAGCTTGACTCTCCTAGTGTCCAGATTCACAGTCGTTTTAGTGCTAACCAGTCAGGATTGTCCGTACTCACCTTTTTCGTGAACTGTACTGTCCATAGACGTTGTTACGCATCCCGCGTGTGAGTTCACACTCTGCACACGCGTCCCGTGGGCCTCCTATTACTTACCTGAGGTTAGGATAGTGTAGTCCCAGCGAACCTCCAGCCTCTGGACAGCTCCATTCCTTCTATTGCTTTCCTTATACCATTTACTTAGTATATGGTTTGTCGTGCCCATAGGGCACCATTGTAATTTTGTGCAACTTATCGTATTTTTCCTAAGAGATTGTCATGTGCTAAGCCCTCTGACCTCATAAAGAGTTAAGAGGTGTTTGTTATTAATAAATATATTGTTTATTTTCATAACAACCTGTACACGCCAGCACAACCTCAACATCATCTCTTACGCCAACGACACCCAGCTGATCCTCTCCCTCACCAGAGACCCCGACACCGCCAGAACCTGCCTACACGAAGGGATGAAAGACGTCGCTGAGTGGATGAAGGACAGCTGCCTGAAACTGAACTCGGACAAGACGGAAGTCCTCATCCTGGGATCTTCGCCCTCCGCCTGGGACGACTCCTGGGGCCCCCCAGCCCTGGGCACCGCACCCAAGCCAACCGACCACGCACGCAACCTGGGCTTCATCCTGGACCCCTCCCTCTCGATGACCAGACAAGTCAACGCCGTCTCCTCATCAGGCTTCAACACCCTGCGTATGCTTCGCAAGATCTTCGCTGGATCCCGACCGAGACCAGGAAGACTGTCACCCAGGCACTCGTCACCAGCCGACTGGACTACGGAAACGCCCTCTACGCCGGAACCACAGCCAAGCTACAGAAAAGAATCCAGCGCATCCAGAACGCCTCCGCCCGACTCATCCTGGATGTCCCCCGACGCAGCCACATCTCCAGCCACCTGAGGAACCTGCACTGGCTCCCCATCGACAAGAGGATCACGTTCCGGCTCCTCACCCACGCACACTAGTCTCTCCACGACCTGGGCCCCAAGTACCTCAACGACCGCCTGACCTTCTACACGCCCACCCGCCAGCTACGGTCCACCAGCCTCGCCCTCGCAGCCGTACCACGCATCCGAAGAGCCACCGCCGGAGGAAGATCCTTCTCTTACATGGCTGCCAAGATTTGGAACTCCCTCCCCATCCACCTTCGGCTGACCCAGGACCATCTCGCCTTCAGGAAACAACTCAAGACCTGGCTGTTCGAGCAGTAGCATACCCCTCCCCCCAAGCGCCTTGAGACCCTCCCGGGTGAGTAGTGCGCTATACAAATGGCATGATTGATTGATTGGTGTCCTTTCATCTGGTATTCAAGGGGTTATATGTGGTAAAACAGCTGGCTTCACATGCCAAAAGAGTTTAGCCTAAGACTGCTTTGTCCATGCTACCATTAGGATAGCTGGTCTATACGGTTGACTTACAACCAATCACCATAAGGGTTGTTTGGACTGATACAAGGTGATCACTAGAACTAGTGAGCATCATATATCAGGCCAACTTCTCACAGGGTCTATCAGCCTCTTCGCTGGGGAGGGTATGGGGTTGCCAGCAGTGGTAGAGGGGGGCCGTAGTGGGGTGGAGGGGTGGGGCTGCGTTATAGGGAGGAGGGTGGCTACCAAGAGGGAGCGGGGATGGGAGGGTCAAAAGTACAAAAAAGCCAGTAGTAACTACAACATTTATGAAGGTAAGAGATGATGTTAAAAGAGACAGGAAATTAGGTCGGTTTGTTTAAGCCAGGATAAAAAAGGCATTTTTAACTGGGTGTACATTTAATGTGCAGGCACTTAATGAGAGGGGGAAACTGCAAAGAGTGGCACATGAAATAAGGAACATGTCACTCGATGTAGTCTGTATTCAAGAGACACACCTCCCTTGGAGCAAACGCATTATATTGAAGGAGCTAGGATATGAGCTGAAGGTGTGTACTACTCAAGGGACTACCACTAGAGGGGTTGCTATACTAGCGAAAAAAGGTCTTTTAAAAATCACGAAAAGGTCAGCAGATAAATATGGGCGATGGGCCATAATTGAATGTATCACAGCTAATGAGAAGTGTACAATCCGTTCTGTATATGGCTCTAATCATGATGAAGCACACATCATTGAATACTTAAATATAGAATTGGCCAACTGGGCAACCCCTCTAATACTTACAGGGGATTTTAATATCCAATTAGGAGAAATGACTCATAGGTTGGGTGGAGATAAATACGTTGGCAAGAAACCGAAGGTATATAAAGTCTTACAGCCGCTTCTTGACGAACATGGCCTAGCCGATGTATGGCCCAGGTTAAAACATCCAGAACCAGGGTACATACATTATTCCTGCCCGCATCAAAAGTTATCTAGATTAGAGTATTTTTATGTAACAAAAACTTATCTAGAAGATGCAAAAATACAGATTTCCCCCCGAATAACCTCGGATCACAACCCAGTACTTTTGAAACTTGTAATGCATGGCTTAATACGACCCAGAAGCACACACTCCTTTGATAGGAAGCTACTACTAAATGAAGAGTTTATTAGTCACGCACGAAAATGGTTAACACAATTTCTAGCAAAATATCGTAACTCTACTAAATACGGTGTAGTCTGGGACGCAATGAAAGCTGGACTTAGGAGAGAGATACTAAGCTTTGGACTACAGGTGCAGAAACAACGTGGACAGCATCAAATGCTGTTATATGAGGAATTACGACTGAGTGCAATTTGATAGAAGCAGTACAGGGAAAGCTAGATATTGCATAAGCACAAACAGAGGTTGCATGGTGCAAAGCTAAGATAAATGAGGAATGGGCCAAAAATATTGCAAAGAAATACCAGCGTTTTAAGAGTGAGTGTTAAGAGTTTGGCAAGGCAACAGGGAGATGCCTAGCGAAAAAGATTAGATCTAAAGAGGTAGAAAACTCTATTGCGGCAATTCAGGATTCCTCAGGGAACACAGTAGAAACATCGGAGGGGATTCTAGAGGTATTTAGGGTTTTTTATGAGGAATTGTATTCAGAAGAAACTGACACTCAAAGAGGAGGGGAGGATTTATATAGGGATCCTCTCAGGGAAACTGTGAAGGAAGAAGATCAGAGAATGCTAGAGGAGCCTATTTCAATGCAAGAGCTGATGGACGCCGTTGGTTCATTGGCTACAGGGAAAGCTGCTGGTCCAGATAGGCTTCCATTAGAACTATATAAACTTTTATTGCCAGAAATACAATCAGACATGCTAGCTGTTTTTCTGGAGGCACAAGAGGGCGCTGCCCCTGCATCCTGAAATGAAGCCAGTATCATTATTTTTCTTAAAAAAGATAAACCTCCCACACTGCCAGGGTTATTATTCAGACCGATCTCGCTTATAAATTGTGATGGGAAAATGTATGCAAAGATATTAGCATCACGGCTCTCCAGTGTGATTACACCACTAGTACTGGTCCACCAACACGGATTTATACCAGGTAGAGGCAGGGTCAATCAGATAAGTAGAGTTACGACAATGCTGGATATCGCCAATACACGTAAATTGCCATGTGGGGTGATCCTATTGGACGCAGAAAAAGCATTTGACCGTTTCTCCTGGGAATTTCTTTGGGCAACAATGAGGTGGTCTGGGTTTGGTGCTGGGTTTATTCAGGCAATTAAAACAATGTATAGATCATCAAAAGTGCGAGTTTGTGCGCTAGGACTGGAATCGAACCCTGTATCTATACTAAGAGGTACCCGACAGGGTTGGCCCTGCTCTCCCCTGCTATTCGCGCTATATATTAACTCATTCCTGAATCTACAGGAACAAAGGATAAACATAGCACTACTAGGCCCTAGGCAAGAATGGGTTAAAGTATTTGCATATGCAGATGACATAGGGGATAGTCTCACCAGATCCCAGCATTCCCCCGCCGGTGGAGACCGACCAACTTGCATTTTTTGGGAGGAGCTCCGGGTACAAGCTAAACCTAGCAAAGACACAGGTTATATACACAGGTTATAGGCACTGATCAGGTACATTTTAATGACCCAAGAGTTTTGGACGAGGCCTTATATTTGGGAGTCCACTTGAATGCAGCCCTCGACACTATGGTCATGTCTAATTTGGGAGCCTCTGCTATGCAAGATCAAAAAAGAATTGGATAGGTTGGAAGGTCTTCGTTTATCAATGTTGGGAAGATGTAATGTTCTAAAAATGAACATCTTGCCAAAGGTTCTTTATTTTGTTAGGGCAGTCCCACTTGAAATTACAAGAAAGCAGATTCAGAGATAAGTCTATATGTAGTAGCTTTTTATGGGCACAGGGAAAACCCCGTAGAGCATGAAAATGTATGACCTTTCCACGCGAACGAGGAGGCTGGGCAGTTCTTAACTTCCAGTTGTATCACTGGGCCTGCCTATTGCAGTAAATGGGAATTTTTTTGGTTGGGGCAAATGAGAAATACACAGAGGATATTCCTCATTTTTCAGCTGTTACTAGGCTCTACGGCAGAGAGATCTTTCTTTAAAATCCTCGAACCCAGCTATTATTGAAAAAACCCGCCCAAAATGCCTGGCTCCAGATCAGGCGGCATTTGGGGATTGGCAGGATTAATTACTATTAGACCAAAAGTGTTAGAAATAGTGTTAGCAATATAAATTAAAATGTTCAAATCAATTGTCCATATACATGAATTGTAGTCATCAGTCCTTTGTCTTTTATTTTCTTATCAGAAAGATGTTCACGAAGACTTGTTGGTACACATGTTGAATCTTGATAATGCAAATGACAGCCAACAGGTGTTTGTCAAAGGGTGTGACCCAAAGAATTCCTCAGGGCCTAGACTGTCCTTCCCGTTTAACAATACCACACTGAGTTTTTTCCATATCAATGAATCCTTCAAGCAGGTTAAAGTTCTTGTATTGGGTATCTATATTTGTGCATAAGCCTCCAACATCGCAAATTTCATCATAGGCTTCAAATCACAACCAGTCCAAACACTCGATCTCAGGTCAAGTTACAAATTTAAAACATTGCAGATAGTGTGAAAGTCTCCGCGCGTCTAATCAGTTGCGATACGGCGTCTTCTGACTTTAGGGAACCTAGTTTACAGTAATGGTACCAGGACATATACTTCATTAATGGCTAAATATGATCTTCCCAAAGCAGATTTTTTTTAAATACCTACAGATAAGAAGGGACTATTTGAACAAAAGAGGGGATGCCCCACGCCTAACACAGAAAAATAATCTATTGGAAGTTGTGAAGGGCCGGGGGAAAATTGGAAATATATATCAAGCACTCATGGAAGTACAAAAGGATGATATGGAGGCTCAAAATGCTAAATGGAATGCTAGATTGTCTTTAGAGGGAAATATTTTGAAGTGAAACTATTACATTAGCTGACAAACTTCTAATATCCTCCAACTTAAAACACAGCAGTACAACCATGTTTAACTTATACTATATGCCGGCAAAATTTGCACGCTGGGGAAAGGGGGTGTGGCATAAATGAGGATAAATGTACCAGGTGTTGGAAGGACCAGGCAGATATAGTCCACATGTTTGCCACATGCCCTGATCTAAGATTATTAATAGGGTGCAGACTTTTTTAACGGAAGCCACGGGGGTACAGATTGAGATAACCCCAATAGTTATGTGGCTGGGGGTTCTACAGGAGGATATGTCTACACAGGGAATGTATACAGTTAGATAATTAATATATATTGCTGTGGCAAAATTATGTATAGCATCACTGTGGCGACAGAAGGAACCCCTACGTTCGAGATGTGGAGAGGAAGACTATTCGCTATATGTAAACTTGAAACTAATTTATATGCTATTAAAGGACCACAGAAGCGTAGAATGGGCGCTAAAATTTGAATATAGGACGCCCACAATATAAGTACACAAGTAGACCCCGTTAGGCGCGGAAGGATCTTAGTCCGCCTGGCGGCAAAAGTTGCATACCCCCTTGGTGAACCTAGTTATTGGCTAGACACAAGTTGCCCTTATTGTGTAAGGGGCTGAAATACTCATGTGGGGGCCTATATATGAATTTACTATTACAGATTATACAAATGTAAAAAGAAAAAAAAACATACAAGTTAGTAGGTTTGCACAGACTCAAAAGGGCATCCCAACCCTGGAACAATTACTTACCACTACCTTCAGTCCCAGTATGTAGATCTGCAGAAATGTTGCAACATAAGGGTATTGCAAATATTCAAACACTACTATGGTATGAGCCCTGGCATAACCAGAGAGGCTATATCAGAGCTCTTATATAATGAGATTGCTGCCTTAATTTGACGCCACACTACTTAGCACCAAATGGACAATTGTATTTGCTTACATCATCAGTAGAGATGGTAAGGAAATGAGCGCAAGGTAGCTACAATAACGGAACAGAGAAAGAAAGAAGATTTAATACAAACTACACCACTTTCAACACATCTTGTGTGGTCTACATGTAACAAGTTCGAGGTCCAGCAAGGTCAATTAAATCTTATCCTTTTCGGGATAATATGATGAATACCTTTTCCGTGGAGAATAGTAACACCTGTCATAGTGCTTAAAAAAGGCAAAAAAACCTGTGGTACAACGTAAGGATACACTTTCAGGCTAAATCTTTACACATGTATACCTCCCAGTAGGACTGACATTTCATACGCTGAAAATACATCACTGCGCCTTTCTTGTACTGGTTGCTTTAATGCCCTATTGGCAGTACTGTACTCATGTACTGCAAGGAATATGACAATAAACCTACCAAAATGTGAAACTACACAGGTTACACAACCTTCCTACTGTCCTACCATGAAGAACAACAAACAGACGTAAATAAACAAGTCTTGGACATCTACTTCAAATTAAAATATTTTATTGAGATGTGCAAATGCAAACAATAATATAAAATCTGTAATTTGGGGATCCCTTACAACTGCCCTCCCAATCGTGCAACACTTTTGAAGTTAATACAACCCAACTTGATATGATGTACAATTAATTATTGCAACATGTAAAAGTATCAGGTCGATGATAAAAAAATCAATTGTAATAAATTAAGAATCCCTCAGAAACGCACACATAATAAATCTTTAAGGGCTGCTCAATTTCAATTGGATGAAACTAAACGCTGTTCAACTTCATGGACAATATTGAGGAACATGCAAAAAAATTAAATGAAGCTGGAAGATTTATAAAAAAAAGGAAAAAAAAAGGAAATGGAATGTGCCCCGAAAATGTAAAAGGAAATTTGACCACAACTGATTCTTTAAACTAAAATCAAAGACATTTTGCGATACCCGATATGTCCTCAAGTATGATATCCAATGAAGTTCTGTGGTTATTTGACACATCTGTACAACTGAACCACTCAAGTAAGTCTGCAACTGAAATTCAGAGAATTTACACAGTGCTACTCCCAGATTAAACGTTACAATAAACATTGGTGCTTTTGTACCGCACTATTACAGCAGTTAAAGAGAAGTACATAGGAATATGTTACTAGAATTAGATAGAATTGGCTTAAGTGCTTTGTTTTTAAATGTCAACTGTTTTAGTCATGATCTTGACACCTTTCAACGTCATAAGAAAAGCCCCCTTATGACAGTGATGTTAGTTAACAAAATAAACAATCAATCTGTCCACAAATCAGCAGCATCAACCCAATATGTATATAAAGAAAAATTACATTTGTCCATCACTCCATATTTAACTGCCAGTCACAGTTTCCTATTCCTAACAAATCCTCCAAAGAATCTGTGTATTAACTTCTGAACTTAGACCAAAGTCATTGGAGTTTACCAACAACCCCAGTACCAAAAAAGTGCTCGAGTGCTGTGACCCTTGACATTTCCATCATGAATTAGCATCTGGATATTAAGTGCTGCTGCAAGCACAGCTGTTTTTTTTTAGACATGGCCCAGGAACCACATATTATGCAGAACGGAGACTTCAATGAAATCACAGAAAGCAAATTTAGAAACAATACCATGATTACTATTCTATATGGACCAGAACAGTATTTCTCGAAAGATGCCTAACCATTAGCTTGGTATCTTTACAAGAAACATGTTTGCCACTATGCTTTCTTGAAACCTTGTCTGCATTCAAAGTTAGTACCAAGCATGCCAACTGGTTAGCATAACGTAGGGCTGGGTTAGAGAAACGTGGTTGCCAGTGTTCCTCACGAGTGTCTGTGGCACATGCTGTAGAATCCATATGGTCTTAACATTTAAAATCATTCAAGTGTTCTTGAGAAGAAATCAATTTTAAGTAATGAGATTCCAACAAAAGTGTAAACTTTGGTACTTTTCTACAATGCACCACAAAGTACAAGGCAAAAAGTTGTCAATATTTTTGGAAATTGTCAGAGTAGTAGCAACACATTCGGTGACAAAAATATTTCCATCAAGGATCTTTGTTGAGAAAATTTTCAGCAAAAGTAGCCTTTTGCCAGTTTACGAAATTCCATAGCGATTTCAAATCTTGTTCCGAAGCATTGTCTTCCATCACACAAGTGAGCCACAGCTTCAACTCAGGTTTTCTAAATGGCTGTAGACAAAAACTTGACCAACCAGGCAACCAATACGTTTCTCGTTTCAGCCACAAACTTTTCTCACCAGGTTGAAAAACTACAAAACATAAACGCATCTTCAGACAACTGATTGAAAATCTGTTACAACTATCATCATTTACAAGTGTTCTCATTTGAAATGCATGCATAATGAAATCAATTTGTATATAATGCTCTGATTGAGCCCCCTAAAAGATACTCTACTTGCTATATTGAGGGCTTACCTCTCACAAGATTCCAATAGGTAGTCACAGAGACCCTGATAACAGACCAATACCAGTTTTGAAATACAAACTGCTTTCCCACCCCAAGGAACGTGATGGTGTTACAGAGGTGTTTCTAAAGAATACATCTGGTACACAGATTGATGTACTGTATTTTGATGTCGTAAGCTGTACTTGTGAGGATCATACTACCTCAACCCTAAAATAGAAATTACAAATCTCATTAAGCTGGTAAAAGATGTAGAGAGCAAAGACTGAACGACAAAAATACAAAATATGAAAACAAACTCATCTTAATGTTCAAATTACCATTGGCGAAACAAAACCCCAGTACATAACGCCATGCACCCCTGTTTCAATGCGATTACAAAAAAAGAAAACCTTTCAAGCAACCATTATGACGTTAATGGAGCAGTTTCTGTCCTGTAACTCCAGTTCTGTAGTAGGGGTATCTCGGTTATAGTCATAATCTAGTGAATAGTCCCGCTCATGAGCGTGGACCCCGGAGCAATCAAAAATAATCTCTTAAACTGTCTAAAATTGCAGTCCTGCAAGACACTTAAGAGAGAATTTAAAGACATATAATGCAGCCTATATCCACAGGCTACACTGTCCAGTACTTCAACTAGACATTCCACCACAACCACAAACAGCACAGCCTGTCAAGTTTTCTTAATAGAGAAAAACTTCCCCTTTTACCAGGAAAGCCTCTAGAATGATAGAGAGGAAGGGGATGACAGACAAGCCCCATAGGCTGCCATTATGCGGCTCAAAAAGGGATAGCTTGCCTTTATGAAACTTTCCAGAACTTTCCTGATATCCCAGAATGCTCAGAAGGTCCCATTTACTTTCAGTTCTTTTTGAAGGCGTATAACGCGAGACCTGTAGCATTCCGAACATGAACATCTTTCTCCACTGGGGAGGAGGGGGGGCGCTTATGACTATAACAGAGATAGCCCTACTACAGAACTGGAGTTACAGGACAGAAACTACTCCTTCTGTAGTAGGGGATCTCTGTGTATAGTCATAATCTAGTGAATTGAGTGGCAAGCCCATCCCCACACCAAAGCGGCGGTGGAGTAGCTTAAGTACAACACCACTACTGTGCGAACAGATTTCGCAGCGAAGCCTGCCCAACCTGAGCGTCTGCCCTGGCATCCGTGTCCAGACAGTAATGCTTAGCAAAGGTATGGACCGACCTCCAAGTGGCCGACCTGCAGATTTCTGCAATGGGAACATTACGTAACAAAGCAGTCGTGGCAGCTTTGCCCCTGGTGGAATGAGCCTTAGGTTTACCCCCTAAGGTCTTGTTAGCCTTTTGATAACACAATTGTATACAGGACACAATCCACCTCGAATGGACTGTTTAGAGGTAGCAAGACCTGTCCTGACTGACCCATAATTGATTAACAATTGGTCTGACCTACGAATATCTTTGGTCTTATCCAGATAAAATTTCAACACCCTCCTGACATCCAGGGAATGTAGAGACCTTTCCGCTGGAGATGAAGGATTCTGAAAAAACGTAGGTTAAGTTATGGTCTGGTGAACATGGAAATCAGAAATAACCTTAGGAAGAAATTTAGGGTGAGTCCGCACAACAACCTTAGCAGCATGAAATATAGTATAAGGTTCTTGGCAACACAACGCCTGAATTTCACTCACCCTGCGGGCCGATGTAATGGCCAAGAGGAACACCGCCTTCCAGGACAGGTGCTGCAACAAAGCCTTATGAATAGGTTCAAAAGGCTCCTTCATCAATCTGGACAGCACCACATTCAATTCCCATGAAGCGAAGGAAGCCGGACAGGAGGAAACACTTTCTTCAAGCCTTCCAAAAAATCTTTGATCACAGGGATCTGGAAGAAGGAGGTCTTTGAAGGGCATTTCCTGTAGGCAGTCAGCGTAGCGAGATGAACCTTAATGGAATGAAAATTAAGGCGAGACTGCGCCAAATGTAAAAGATATGGAAGGATGACATCTTCCTTACATGTCGTTGGATCATAGACCTTGGTCGTGCACCAGATGCAAAATCTCTTCCACTTGTACGCATAAGAAGTTCTAGTGGAAGGTCTCTTGGCTTCCTTCAGTATGTCCATACAATCTGTTGGGAGATTCAAATGGCCATATTGCACTATCTCAGGAGCCATGCCGCCAAACTCAAATATGAGAGACGGCAACCGAATGTGTGGAAGGAGAGACCGGTGAAGCAGGTCCGTGAACCACCACTGCCTGGGCCATTCCGGGGCAATCAAGATCATCCGCGCCCTGGACTGGGCCAGCTTGATGAGCACTGCCGGAATCAGGGGAATGGGTGGGAAAGCGTACAGAAAGCTGTTCGACCAGTTGATCCATAACGCATTCCCTGCTGGTAGTACCTGGATGCGAAGTTTCGGCATTTGCTGTTTTCGGCGGTGGCAAACAAATCCACGTCTGGAGTTTCCCACCTGGCGAAGACGTCGCCGAGCACTTCATCGTTTATGACCCATTCGTGGTTTTCCTGGATCAGTCTGCTCAGTGCATCCGCCTGAACATTCTGCACACCTGGTAGGTGAGTAGCCGTTATTGTCAGTCCTCTGGCAAGAAGCCAGTGCCAGATCGCCTGCGCCTCCTGCGACAGCGTGCGCGATCTCGAGCGCCCCTGCTTGTTGCGGTAATACATCGTGGTCGCATTGTCCGTCTGTACAAGCAGAGAGTTGGTCTGGAAGGACGGATCAAAGGCCTTCAGTGCCAAGTGAACAGCTCTGAGTTCCAGGAAATTGATGTGATACGTGGACTCCGTCTGGGACCACGTACCCTGGATCTGTAACTCCCCGGAATGCGATCCCCAGCTGTGGAGAGAAGCATCCGTCATGATAGTCTGAGTGGGAATGTCCTTGTGGAAGGGAACCCCCTTGAGGAGATTCTCCGCTGAACACCACCATTTCAGAGACTGTAGAGCATGAAGAGACAGTCGTATCTTGTCGTCCTAGTTTCCTCTCCTCTGGTCCCACTGATCCTCCAGACACTCCTGCAGCGGTCTCATGTGTAGCCGTGCGTGTGGTGTGAGGAAGATAAAGGAGGCCATCGAACCCAGTAGAGAAGACACCGTCCTCAGTGTCGTAGATGGAGCGGTCATAAGAGCCTGAGCCTTCCGAAGGAGTGATAAACGTCTTTCCTACGAAGGAGACACGCTTGCAGACAGCGTATTGATGGAGGCTCCCAAGTACTGTAGGCATTGGGCCGGAGTAAGGACAGACTTGGACATGTTGATGTGCAACCCCAGCTTGTTCAAGAGAACGGACGTCTTCTGGAAGTGTGCTTGCGCTTCTGAGAAGGAGGATGCCTTGATCAACCAATCGTCTAGGTACGGGTAGACAAACACCTTGTTCTTTCTCAGGTGTGCCGCTACCACTGCCATGCATTTGGAAAAGGTCCTGGGCGCTGACTTCAGCCTGAACGGGAACACTGTGTATTGATAGTGATTGGCGCCGACTTGGAATCGCAGGAACTTCCGGTGTTTCTGTGCAATGGGCACGTGGAAGTATGCATATCCTGTAGGTCTATTGCGCACAGCCAGTCTCCCCTTTGCAGCTGAGGGTAAATCTGGTGCAAAGACACCATGCAAAACTTTTTTTCTGCGAATCCACTTGTTTGCTTGTCGCAAATCCAGAATAGGCCTGAACTCTTTGCCTTTTTTGCGGACTAGAAAGAACCGTGAGTACAGACTATCGCCCTTTTCCTTAACAGGGTATCGGCCTCTGCCTGGAGCTCGCGCAGCTGAAACTGCGAGCAAACCGGTGGAATTGCTGGAGGCGGGCTGGTGAACCGAAGACTGTATTCATTGCAAACAATATTCAGCACCCACTTGTCCCGAGTAATTTTTCTCCACTCTGCCAGAAAATATTGAACGCTTCCCCCCCACCGGAGTGGGTAACGGATGACGGGGAAGTAATCGCTCAGGGCCTAGAACCGGCCGGGCCTTTGGTCGCGGTGTCAGACTGCTGACCACCCCTGCCCCTCTGACGTTTCTGGAAGGGCTTCCTCTGGAACTGCTGCTGCTGCTGTCCATACTGTTTACCTCGCCCTCTGCCCCGTACCGTCTCTGGAACAGGCGGTAGTTCTTCTTCTAGTCCTTGGGTTTCTCCAAGCCCACGGCCGTCCGAGTCTCAGCCTCCGCCTTCATACGGGCCATCTCATCGTCGGCGTATTTCCCGAATAGGGTCTCGCCCGAGAAGGGCAGGTCGGCCACCCTCTGCTGGGCTTCAGGCTTCAGTGATGTCAATCTGAGCCAAGCGTGGCGCCTCTGATTAACTCCATGGCAGTACACGTGGGCTGCCAGGAGCGACGAGTCTGCAGCTGCGCTGATCAGCTGGTTCGACACCAGCAATCCCTCGTTCAGGATCTCCATAAAATCCTCCTTTTCCCGTGGGAGGAGGTCGGGGAACTGTTGGAGGGACTCCCACAGCGCCCCAACAGCGCAGAAGCACTGGCAGCCTTCATGGAGGTAGCGGCCGTCCCGCACACCTTCCTGCCCGCTGAGTCCAACCAGCAACTCTCCTTGTCCAGAGGCACATTTGAGGACGGGGTGGTGGCATGTTGCTTCCTCGCCACCGTCACGATTACGGAATCCGGAGTTGGATCCAATCGGAGGAAAGCCGGGTCCGCATCAGGAGCCTTGTACTTCTTTTGCAGCCTGGAGGGGGCTGCTTTCGTCACCGCCGGAGTGAGGAAGAGCTCCATGGCGGGCTCCACTAATCCAGGAACCAAGGGCAACAGAGGCCTAGATAGGTGCTTCTTGTGGAGAGTCTCAAATATTACTGAGGTCGTAGGCGTAGGCACAGTCAGTTGGATGCCCAGCTTGCTCGCACCCCTCAACAAGACTTCCTGAAAGGAGACAACGTCATCCACAGGAGATACCCTAGTCTGAGGGGATTCTGATAGAGTTGGCAAATAATTCCTTTCGCTGGACGAATCCGTGCTGTACTTAGACCGACCGTTCCTACGGTGTCGTCTGGATCTCGTCGACGAGGGACGACGACTCCTTGATCTCGCTCTCCGTCCGGAGCGAGATCTAGGTCTTCTAGGCCTTGAGCGGTCCGCGGGTGCTTGCGGCGGAACCTGCGGTGGTGGCCTGACCGGGGACCTCGGCCAAGGTGCCCCCTTAGCCGGCGTAGGGATGTGCGTCAGTGAGACCGACCTCGGAGGCCGTGGCGGTGCATGTGGAGGAACAGGAAGAGGTGGTGGCGAAGGAATGCGCGGCGGCAGCTCCTTAGGCAGTGGAGGAGGAGGAAGAGTAGGTGACTTCGGCTTGGTGGGAGAGTACACCACAGAGTACACCGAGCCCGGCGACTCCCTCATCTTCTTCCTTGGCGTAGGCGATCGAGAGGCAGCGCCCCCGATCGGTGACGATGTCGCAGTCGTGCTCCTGGGGATCTGGAAGGACTCATGGCTCCAGAACGCCTCCTGGAGGATGATCTCTTCCTCTTAGGCGGCGAGCGCCTCTTCGGCGTCGAAGAACGCCTCCTCGACGCTGACGAATGACGCCTCGGTGTCGACGACCTATGCCTCGACGACGGGCTTCGCCGCCTCGACGCTGAAGCTCTGCGCCTTGACGTCGAACGGGTCCTTCTCGATGCCGATCGCAGAGTCGACGTCGAGGGTGAACGGCGGAGTCGCCTCGATGGCGAGCGCCGAGTCAACACCGAGAACGAACCGCGCTGTCGCCTCGACGGCAAGCGCTGACGCCGTCTGGAATCCTTACGACATCGAAGTGTTGACGTCTATGATGACGACGTCTATGATGACGACGTCTATGATGATGACGACGACGTCTTCGGCGGCAATCTCGACGACTGTCTCGACAGTCCCCTCGACGCCAAACGTCGACTCGACCCAGAGCCCTGGGGAGACGGAGAGCAGATCGCCGTCATGCCTCTCGACGCCGTCGTCAATGGTATCGACGTCGACGGAGAGCGGTGACGCTTTCTGGCCTTCTTGACGCTGGGGAGCTGTGGTGACCGGATAATTTCCGAGTAATGCTGACTTTGGTCTACTACCATCCTAGTATAGGGGTTGGATCCCTATTCTTAGCGTATTTGCAGGGTTTACCTATTGGCTTTGGCATGATTCTGTGCCTTCTTTGCCTCTTTTCGGGCCTAGAGGCCTAAACTAGAGGGTAGCCATCTTTCCTTTGCAGTATCTACATATTTGCAGTGTTTGCCTATTGGCTTTGGCATGATTCTGTGCCTTCTTTGCCTCTTTTCGGGCCTAGAGGCCTAAACTAGAGAGAAGCCGTCTTTGTCTTGCCTCTGCTGACTGAGGCGCTTGCAGGGTAAAGGTGATGTTTATAGTTCAGCCTGTTATGTGCTAGAGAGGAGCCAGTGAGAACTGGTTCTTATCGAAGGAATGTGTTTGTCTCATAGGTCTAGACGCAACACGCATGTGGCCACTGCGGTTGCGCAGAGAGCCTTGGAGCTGGCACAGGAATTCGGTGGAAGGTAGTTTTCTGTTGGAAATTTCCATGGGTAGAGAGCACTCTATATTATCGAAGTGCAGAGGCAGAGCAGTCAGATGGTGGTCAGATGGTTCTTGGAGCGGTCAGATGGTTTTTGGAGTTGGAGTGTGCAGATGGTGTTCAGATGGTCTTTGGAGCTGAAGCAGTCAGTTGGTGAGATGAACTTTGGAGTGGACAAAGGAAGATGATCTTTGGAGCAGGAGCTGTCAGCTGGAGCTGCCAGTTTGTCAATGTATTGAAGCAGTTGCCAGTCAGATGGAAGAGTTGGAGCTATTGAAGCAGTTGAACCAGTGGAGTGAAGTCAGCACGTTGGTGATGGTGCAGGAGAGAGAGAGAGTCCTGATTTCACCAGAGAGAGAGGAACAGACAGTTGGACCCTTCTTAACAGGGTGAGGTATTCTTAGCTAGTTTGCACTATATATATAATCATTCATCCCCTTTTTGCTTTTTAGGTGAAGTAACTCTTTCCTTTACTGTTCAGGCTATGCTTAGCATAATGCAATGTTTTCCTTTGTCTTGTCATTCTATCATTGTGTCATAAAGAGCATTAGTTGTTTAGCTCCCTGTCATTTTATCATTGTGTAATAAAGAGACCCCAGTTTGCAAATCCCGTTTGCTTATTGTCTCTGAGAGAGAGTAAAGGGTTCCTTTTTAACCAGATGCTGATGTATAGAGGGATGGGAGGAATGTATACCTTCGAGGGTTGTTCCTAGGATAGGGAGACTATCACATTAGGGAACACCTTTGTAATGTTTATTCTGCACCCCCACTTGCGGGTAACTGTTGATAACTAGGTACACTACTCAGGATCAGGGATGGTTGCAAGACAGAACATATAATTTGCCCAAATTGTTGATAGATTAACCCCACATAGCATAGAGAGCAGGAGGTATTAATAGGCCGAAGAGCTGCCTCGCGAGACGCGAGGGGGTAGAGTAGTTCAGACAGGAGCCGGGGGCTATGAATGGAGAGAGAGCTGCCTCCCGAGAAGCGAGGGGGTAGAGTGGTCCAGTCCGGATTGTCGTGGGGCCACAAGTGGGGACACTATAATTCAGCTGCCCCAAATACGAGAGGGGGTAGGTCAAACCGAGCCAGTGTGCTGTGGGGTTGTACAGATAAGATAATAAGATATACATTGAATTCCGTAGTTTCTTTAGGATTTAGTAGTATATTAGTAGTATAAAGGTGTATATACAGTGGGTTCCCCATTCCCAGGTAAGTACCCCAGGTACTGTTGTAAATAGGGACTGGGAAGGGATGAAGTTACGTGATGGTTGGGTTTGTGGTGTTTAGGTGAGCTACTAACTTGGTCAGGAAATCAGATCATCACAGGAGCACCCAGAGGCCTCAGCATGGGCAGAGGAAGTAGATCCAGCCTGCCCAGACCCACCTTAACTCTGCAGCCTTCTTTCTTCCAGTCCTTGGAGTCTGATCTTCTTTCGGTCTCTCAGGGTCCTGGAGGAGAAGGTGAGGCAAATCTCACACTTCTCAGGTAAATGAGTAGAAC